>NC_044310.1:168150568-169603068 GCF_007474595.2 Lynx canadensis | reverse complement strand
GCATTTTGGACTACACAGATTCCCTTACAGTATGTATCCTGCAGCCTTTACAATTTTAGAGGGAGTAATGAAGTAGAAAAACTATAGAACTGCATACAAATCAAGAGACTAAGTTTCTAGTTTCTAGATAAACTCAATTCTCTCTACTATCTCTACTACTTCAAAATCTAAATTCTTTATTCCTTCTTTCCCCATTTTTTTTTCTGCCCAGAAAAAGATTATCTTTTATTTGTGAAAATATTCTATGATTTTTTCAATACCAAATAGACAATGCTCATTTGTACTAGCTCTGTAAATTTTCTGCTTCGTTATTGTCATTTTGTTATTTAGGTACTTCATCAAAAAAATTTCTATCTTAGCTACACTTTACTAACATCCTTTTTGCTAATTTAGCTAGGCAGCAAGAAAAGAGAATCCTTACTTTTGAATAAAGATGGTGGATTGTCACATATATCTGTTTCCCTTCCAACTTGAGACTTTCCCTAAAATGATAGTAGAAAAGTAAAAATTTATAAACCCACAAAGTCAAAGAGAAAAAAAGAGAAGACATTAGAGAATAGATTATCTTTTTTTTTTTAATGTTTATTTGTTTTTGAGAGACAGAGACAGAGACAGAGACAGAACATGAGATGGGAAGGGGCAGAGAGAGAGGGAGACAAGAATCCAAAGCAAGCTCCAGGCTCTGAGCTGTCAGCACAGAGCCTGATGTAGGGCTCGGACTCACAAACTGTGAGATAATGACCTGAGCCAAAGTCGGATGCTTAACTGACTGAACCACCCACGCACCCCAGAGAATAGATTATCTTAATGAAATTTTGAAATAGGTAGATAGGAGGAATAGTAGTAACTGTCAGAACAGAACAGAGTGACCAAGCACATGTCTGTCCTTGGCAGAAGAAGTAAAGGCAAGTTTTCAGATTTTCAGAGAAAATGCTTCTCAATCTAGAATATGCTGTCCAACTATCAATCAAATGGAAAGAAAGAACAAAGGCTTTTATCATTCATATTCAAAGATTTATTTATGTATTTTTAACATGTTTTATTTTTTATTTTTTTAAATTTACATCCAAATTAGTTAGCATATAGTGCAACAATGATTTCAGGAGTAGATTCCTTAGTGCCCTTTATCCATTTAGCCCATCCCCCTCCAGTAACCCTCAGTTTGTTCTCCATATTTATGAGTCTGTTTTGTCCCCCTCCCTGTTTTTATATTATTTTTGCTTCCCTTCCCTTATGTTCATCTGTTCTGTCTTAAAGTCTTCATATGAGTGAAGTCATATGATATTTGTCTTTCTATGACTAATTTCACTTAGCATAATACCCTCTAGTTCCATCTACATAGTTGTAAATGGCAAGATTTCATTCTTTTTGATTGCCAAGTAATACTCCATTGTATATATATACCACATTTTCTTTATCCATTCATCCTTCGATGGACATTTGGGATTTTTCCATACTTTGGCTATTGTTGATAGTGCTGCTATAAACATGGGGGTGCATGTGTCCTTTCAAAACAGCACACCTCTATCCCTTGGATAAATGCCTAGTAGTGCAATTGCTGGGTTGTAGGGTCGTTACATTTTTAGTTTTTTGAGGAACCTCCATACTGTTTTCCAGAGTGGCTGCACCAGCTTGCATTCCCATCAAAGATTTATGTCATATGAGCACGGTCTTAGAAACTACTATAGAATGTGCTCTTTCCAGTAAAACAGGGGAGAATTCAGAAAAGAGGAAGTCATAGAATCCAGAAACAGGGATCCATACCATAACGGAGTATGGCCAAAGCATGTCACAGGATGATAGCTATGTTTCAGATCTAGAGAGTAACTCATCCAGGTTTGAGCCACAAGCTAAAGAGCTACAAGACAGAAGTCCCCAGAATAAAAGAGGGAAATTGTTGATTAATATTGGCAGATGTAAATGGGATTGGGGTGGGGGGAATACGGAATAGACATAGAGAAAATAATGGTAGTAAAAAATGAGGTACTTAATAATTTCAGGAAATTTTTTAAACTTCAAGAATGGAAATGTGATCTTTATATACTTTTTGGCCATGTAATGAGCATTGTGTGCATATCCTAAAAATGTAACTATTGATTACTGATTAAATTAAGAGTAGTATAGAACAGTATTGGGAATTTAGGGTAATATAAAATGGTCAGTCAGACATATAAAAGACCTAAACCCTTATCTATCATAACAGGAAGCCAATAGGCAATATCTAATATTGGTAAGTCAAGAATTAAAAAAATAAGTATACCATTTAAAAATATGGACAAAAGTCCCAGAAGAAACAGCCAAAATATTTTAAAGTAGATATCTCTGGTAAATAGAACAGAGTGAGATTGAGTGGGTGAAAAAAAAATGCTAACTTTTTTTAAGAGAGAGACAGCACACTCAAATGAGAGAGAGGGGCCAAAGGGGAGAGAGAGAGAGAGAGAGAGAGAGAGAGTCAGTCTTAAGCAGGCTCCATGCTCAGCACAGGGGGTGGGGTGGAGGGGGCTGAGGTGGAGCTCAATCTTACCTGAGCCAAAATCAAGAGTCAGAAGCTCAACCCACTGAGCCACTCAGGTGCCCCAAACTGCTAATTGTTATGAAAGGATTTATAGATGATAGATGATAGACAGATAGATAGATAGATAGATGATAGATAGATAGATAGATAGATATCTGTGCATGATTTACTCTAATAAAAATGTTTTAAAAGTAAAGGCCAAAGAATAAGCAAGGAAAAAAATATCTTCGTATTTTAGATCTTACAAAAATCTTCTTCTTAAAATAGGTAGATGCTATAAATTTGAAGAGTAAAAGAATACAGGGTAGGAAACCAGGATTGATACTCTTACAAATGCATTCACTATGGAAAGAAGAAGAAAGCAAGTTTTTTAAAAAGTTGAGTTCATCAATGAAAATCTCTCTGTTTTGATTGGTCATTGGATCCCCAGGGAACCAACCCTAAAGAAGACTGAGAGCAAATGGGTATTTGATCTTTGAGATCTACTTATTGCTTTCTGACTCTGAGAACATGAAAGGCAGATGAAATTTCTCCACTCTGAGATTATCCTGGGAGCTGAAAAACAGGCATAGCTCTTAAACCCAAAGGCGCATGGACCTTATATAAATAAGAAAGGAAAAAGAGAATAATCTTTCTACCTTACATATTTCAGAGAGCCCTCTGATTCTATGGTGGTGGCATGCTTTGTGGGTTCCTATTTATCACAATGATTTATGTTGTACTTGCTAAGAAATACAGGATGGTATTCCTTTCCTCCTGCTACAGACTATTTTTGAAAATCTCATCTGCTGCCTGTTTATAGTGAATATTCATTGCCTTTATAATAATATCTATAATAAATATAATTTATATAATAAAAACCAAGCTAAAAATGACAATTTGCTTTCTAAGAATTGTGACCACATACCTTATTTTTATTATACTCTGGTCATTGTTTAATAGAAGATAATTTATGGAGAGTCTCTAAAAAACTATAAAAGCCTCTGTTATTTGCCAATATCGGGTTTGCATTGGAAAAAGAAAAAATAAATTAAGTTGAACGTTGTAATTTCAACTTTAAGCTTTTATATTAATTCTCAAGTACTTGCCACTCTGTACAAATCTACTTAAACTGTGTTTGGCCTACTTTTAAAAATTAAAAGAAAAAAAAAGGATTTCAAACCTTGGGTTGTCCAATCCTCTAGATAACCCTTGTTCTACCCTGCCCCAACAGGTCAGGGAAGGCATCTCACCTACCTTTCTGCCTTATTTCCAAACCTCAGAAAAAATGTTGACACTTTCTGGTTACCATGTCTTATGTTCCAGGGCCTGTTTGCCCTTGGGTCTGTGCCTCACCTTATTCCCACTCTGCCCTGTGTCCATCACAGCTAGATTTCCCAGGTTCCTGTGTAAACTGGCACCTGGCTAGATTTGGCCAGTGGCTGATACCATCAGAAGATTGCAGGATAGGTAAGGAGGAAGAGAAAAGCCAGGGTATTTCCTTCTCCCTCTCTGCTTCTAGGAAGCCTTACTTGTGTCAGTTGTGTCTTTTCTATGGTTCCAGATGCCTGTGCAGTAGACCTGTACTTTCTTTCCATAGTTTTTTAATGCATATTTCACCAAAAATCTATTTTAATTATTACTTTCTTTCTCTGCTAGTGTATTTTTGAAGTCTGTATTAATACATGATAACTGTATTAATTAAGAGCAAATGTCGTAAGCCCACTTTTAAACATACCTTTGTTACTTTTGGTGGAACTGGTGCTGAGCTTTCTTTACTCAGCCAATGCAGTACTCAACTTTGCTGGTTTTCAGTCTCTTATTACTTCAGGGACACGACAGTTTCGTAGTGCTCTTTACATACAGAGCCTCTTCATTCTCTCTAAACCACATTCTAATTTTACTTTTGTAACACTACTCAATATGCCTTTCTCTGATTTTTCAAAAAATATGTAATATGTAATAAACTGTATTATACATATGCAATACTGTAATATACAAAACTAAATACATATGCAATAAAATAATAAATTCATCGATTATAGTTCACTGTGCTCTCATACTTTATGCTACTTCCTATATCTTTCTTTCTCTTCTTTACAGTTACATCAAAAATTTCTTTTTGATGAAGTACCTAAATAACTTACCAAAATAACAACAATGAAGCAGAAAATTTACAGAGCTAGTACAAATGAGCATTGTCTATTTGGTATTGAAAAAAATCATAGAATATTTTTCACAAATAAAAGATAATCTTTTTCCGTGGCAGAAAAAAAAAATGATTGGGGAAAGAAGGGATAAAGAATTTAGAGCTAGAAGTAGTAGAACTAGTATAGAGAATTGAGAGAATATATATATATATATATATATATATATATATATTTATATATTTATATATATATATATATTTTCTTTTGTGTGTCTACCTCAAATCTGAAACACAGGGGCCTGTTTTCTGTTAGTTCAGTTCATGAGCATGGAGCATGCGACAAACAGGTGTATATGTGATAACCATGTATAATTTTCTTTCACTTGGCTTCACTGTGTGTCTAAAAGCCTAGAACAACTGGAGATTAACATTAACCATCAACTTATGTTTAGGATGTGTTGTGCCCTTTCAGTCTTTCTCTGTTTTGAATTCAAGATGAATTTCAACATCTTGTTATTTGTCAGTAATTTACATTTTTCATGGTGGGTGATTCTGAAACTATCAAGTAAATGATCTGAATTCTAAGTTCAGTCACTTGTGAGCAGTCTACTGAATATTCTACTTTAACAGGTGATTATGTCATTAAAATTATTTTTATTATTATCAAAAAACAGCAGTTGGGGTGCCTGGTTGGCTCAGTCAGTTAAGCGTGCACCTCTTGCTTTTGGCTCAGGTCATGGTCTCATGGCTTGTCATGAGATTGAGCCCCACATCAGGCTCCCTGGTGAGTGTTGAGCCTGCTTGAGATTCTCTCTGTCTCCCTCTTTGCTCCTCCCCCACTCATGTTTGTGCTTACACTCTCTCTCTCTCTCTCCTACTCTCTCTCTCTTAAAATAAATAAATATTTAAAAAACCCAGCAATCAATTTTCCAGAAATAGATAACTTCAATGATTTCTTTCTAGTTCTTCCTTCTTTAGCATATTTCCAAATAATATGCTTTTACTATTTCTTGATTTATCAATTTCAGACTTTATCAATTGACATCCATAATAATAACTGAGGAAATAGCTCTCACATATTCACTTCACCAACTTCCTTACCCTCATCTTTTCAAAAGAGTCATACTGCTCCTTATTTAGTTTTTAAGTCACTTGTATTTGTAAGCAGTGATTTCTAAATATTATTCACTTGTCAATCAAAGCGTCAATCAAATGACTTTCCTATCTCATATAACTTTTTTCTTTCTCCTTGATTTCATAATTGTTGTATTTTTCAAATATATTTTATAATTTTATGAATGCTCACTGATCTGTCAAAACAAAGTTCCAAACATCCTGTCAGTTCCATTGTTCATCAGTTCCATTTTTTTCCCTGGAGACTTCCTCCCACTTTCTTTCCTCTGCACTCCTACTTCATCTAGACTAGTTTATTTCTAGGATGGTCACATATCTCTTATTCAGACACTTCCCTTATTCATTCATCTGCATTAGATTCATGTTATGTTCTTGTTTTGGTCAATTGCATCTCTCCAGTGGCTTCCTGAAAAAGAGTGCATGGAAAATCAAATTTTGAGTCATTTAATGTCTGAAAAAGCCTTTATTTTTTATTCAAATTTGATTGATAGCTTGACTGAGTATAGAATTCTAGGTTGACCCTGGACCAACTACATAATGTACAGGGCGTGGTGCAAAATGAAAATGTAGGTCTCCTTCTTCAAAAATTAAGTATTTTGGGGTACCTGGGTGGCTCAGTCGGTTAAGCGGCCGACTTCGGCTGGGGTCATGATCTCGTGGTCTGTGAGTTTGAGCCCCGCGTTGGGCTCTGTGCTGACAGCTCAGAGCCTGGAGCCTGTTTCGGATTCTGTGTCTCCCTCTCTCTCTGACCCACCCCTGTTCGTGCTCTGTCTCTCTCTGTCTCAAAAATAAATAAATGTTTAAAAAAATTTTTTTTAAAAATTAAGTATTTCAAGATGGTGACAGCAGAGTGCAAAACCAAGAGTGGTATCTTTCTAAGCACAGGTCCTATGTGACTACCAGTTCATATGCCCTTGAAACTGACTCTGGTGGGACCTTTCAAAATGGAGATTCTTAATTCTGGATAATTGACTTTTTCGTTACTAATTACCGCTATCCTTGATGTCTAGAATTTATTTATTTTTTAAGTGTTTATTTTTTTATTTTGAGAGAGAGAGAGAGAGAGAGAGAGAGAGAGAGAGAGAGAGAGAGAGAATGCATGAGCCGGGGAGGGGCAAAGAGAGATAGAGAGGGTGAATCCTAAGCAGGCTCCACACAATCATCATGGAGCCCCAATAGGGGCTAGATCTCATGACCACGATATCATGACCTGAGCCGAAATCAAGAGTTGGACACTTGGGGCACCTGGGTGGCTCAGTCGGTTGAGCGTCTGACTGCAGCCCAGGTCATGATCTCACAGTTTGTGAGTTTGAGCCCCGTGTTGGGCTCTGTGCTGACAGCTCAGAGCCTGGAACCACTTCAGATTCTGTGTCTCCCTCTCTCTCTGCCCCATCCCCACTCATGCTCTCTCTTTGTCTTAAAAATAAATAAAACATTAAAAAAATTTAAAAAAAAAGAGTTGGACACTTAACTGACTGAACCACCCAGGTGCCCCTTGATGTCTAGAACTTTAGTTCACTAGATATTAGATCTCCTGAACTAAATGCCTTTAATTTTCTTATCTTTATTTTTTTTATTTTCCCTCTTGCTGTCTTTTTGCCTACTTTATAGGATATTAGACTATAGGATATTAGACTTTTTCCTCTACTCCTTCTGTTGACATTTTTACATAAATCATTGGATTCATTTCCAAGAGCCCCTTCAATACCATTCATTACATTTTTAAAAAGTAGTGTTATATTCTTGTTTCATAGATGAAAGCTCTTATTTTTCTCAAAGAAATCTCTTATTTTCTCATTTTTTTTCAATGTTTTTGTTTAGTCTCTGTATTATTTCTGGTTTCCCCAAGTTTTTTTATTTTATTTATATTTGTCCATGTCTTTCATGTTGGAGGTTTTCCTTTCACGCTTGCTCACTGTTGACAGGCCATTAATATTAAAGAGTGTGGCTCTGAGAAGTGATTAGAATCTCTCTCTCTCTGCTTAGGTGGTGCCTTGTCACCTGCTGAGCTTCACTGAAGGGTGAGCACGCTGTGAACTGTTTGTTTCCAAAATTTTCTTTCTCTGGGGCTTTTCAGTCTTTCCCACAACGAATCTCTCAGTCTTCATTCTGTAAATAGGTAGTAGAAAGAAACCTGGGGTATCGTTCAACATACTGACTTTCATTTAATCTGTCTATTTTCAATCTGGCAGTCTTGTCTCATTTCCATGTTTGTTGTAAGTATAGGTAAGGATAGTTTCCTGCTAGTTGGGGTGGCAAAATAAATCTGAAAGCTCTAACCAATCTCCTGTTTTGAGTCTGAAGCCAGATCCCTGTATTATAAGATCTTTGGTGTCCCTATCCCCTAAGCTGTTTCAAGGTTCTATGAGGAATAATTGTCTTGCTTCTCTGTGTCATCACCTTTCGAAAGTACCTTGGTTTGTTTTTCTTTCTTGGTTTCTGTTAAGTCAGTCACCATATCTCACTGTTAAATTTTCCCAAAAATGTGTTGTGAACTTTTCTCTGCTCTTATCTTTTCTGTTATTTTTCCTCATAGCTCTTTTACCTTTTCAATCCCTTTATGTGATGTTAGTGGTATTTCATTGGTGAACAGTAGTAAAGGCATTTTTTTTAATCCATCAGGCTTAAATATAAACCACAAATCCTTTCTGCCTACTTTTTTTTTTAATTTGAAAAATTATACCACATGCTCTCTGACCCAGCTAGCATCAATCATTCCCCATAGCACCCCTTTTAAGCGTCAGGCTGTTCCAGTGTGAAAGTGGCAATTTGGTCTCATCCATTCTCCTCCATTTCCTATGAAGCAGCTGACCCTCAGCATTTTGTGCAGTGTCCATGAAGAAGAGCTCAGTTGATTGCTGATCACTCTAGAAAGCTGAAGTAGCTGTCCCATCAGTATGTTGCTCCTCTCCATGAATACCAGAAAAGGGTGAATATAATTAGAGTGAGCCCTCACTAACATTAATGCCCTGTCTCTACAGTCTTTTCAGCACTCCCAGAGGACTGTACTGAAAGTATCTGAAAGTCTCTGGTTTGAGAGGATAGCATTGTAGGAGGTTGATACAAGTAAGGCAAAAAGGATGACAGTCAAAATGAGTAATTTGAGGGGTAGTTAACAAAAGAGAGTATTTATATTTGTGGGATGCATGTAGGGAACCACCAGGATAATACAGTACTTCTGGGCTAGTAACATGGGGTTCCAGGTATGTGTTATCCCTGATGAGAGACAGAAAGTTTGCAAGAGAATTCTGTGGAAAGGGAGAGTGCTGCCTGACAAGTGACTTTCTATAGGGGGTGAACATCCAGAGAGAAGAGAAGAATAATACTCTGACTTCATTCTTCTTCCTCTCTTCTACCTCCTGTGATACTTCCTATTTGTGAAACCCAAATTGTCACCTGATGTATTCTTTACAACACCTGTTAAGGGCAAGGAGAAGTGTACATTCCAGTAGAGTGCAATTGGAGGGAAAAGTGAAAGATATTTAGCACAGAGTGGCTACCTGAGCTCTGTGCTAAATATGTGTTTCCCAAAGCATATGTGTTTTCTTAGTGGTTCTTTGGTGTGTACACCTTATTCCTAATCTTTCTTCCCTAGTTTAAATAAATACCTTAATAGTAGATGAAGGTCACTACTTTTTCTTCTTCACAACACATAGATTTAAATATATATATAATAATATTTTTTATTTTTATTTTTTTAATCTTTATTTATTTTTGAGAGAGAGAGAGAGAGAGTGAGCGGGGAAGGGGCAGAGAGAGAAGGAGACACAGAATCCGAAACAGGCTCCAGGCTCTGCGCTGGCAGCATAGAGCCCGACACGGGGCTCGAACTCATGGACCATGAGATCATGACCTGAGCCGAAGTCTGATGCTTAACTGACTGAGCCACCCAGGCGCCCTAGTATTTTTAATTTTTAAATAAAATAGTTTAATACATATTTTTATTTTATATATATTATATGGTAAATAAATATATTTACTATATAAAATAATTACTATATTTTATAAATATATTTTTACATATTTATGTTTTTATAAATACAAATATATATTTAAATCTATAATATATTTATATAGTTAAATATGTGTTTAAATATATGTGTATATAAATATATATTTAATTATTGCATATTTATTTAAACATATATCCTTAAAGAAAATCCTGCAGTCCATACAGCCCTTAGTATTTCAGAGGGGAAACAGTAACCAGGCACAAGTGATTGGTTCCCTCCGTGGAGTCAATATGATCTTACTATTCTTTTGCCTCCAAGGAGGAAAAAATTAATCTTGAAAGCATTTCTAACTATTCTAGTGTTTGTATCGCTGTACTTAAAAGGAATTCTTCCACATAGTGGGGATTATGCATGCCCATTTCTGCAAGAAAAAGTTTACTTAAGGTAGAATGATGAATAGTTTACCTAAATTGTGATTTTTGGGAGAAGAGAGAGAATAATTGTATATTCCTTTGTATTTAAAAAATACTCACCCAAAATACTTTTCCATCATATATTCTCCACCTTAGTGGGATTAGTTTTCTCCTTTAAATGTAGAATGTAAATTTATTTTAAAGGCCGATAATATTTGTTATACAAATTTTCCCACTGTTTTTAATGACACCTATTGCTGTGGGAATTATTTATCTCATAAAATAAAGGTAACAGGAGCTTTATAATTACTCTAACATTTGACTATCTGAAAGAAAATGTCTTAAAAATACTTTAAATCTAAATCTAAGAAGGCTTGCTTTTTAGACTAAGGTTAGGATTTAATTTCCTAAACATTGATCTGCAGAATAGGTAAGACAATTTCATTGTTTAATGGCTTCTTATTATAATTTTTTTATCATGTTGGGATCAGAGACAACAGGACTTACTGAAAACTACATAGTAGCTTCTTTGTTGATAGCCTCTATTTGTGCGTTTTTGTACACTCCTGTGTGTGGCCATCTTTTGGTGCTAATGTTAAAATCTGCTAGAGACACTCTTTAGTTTTACCTTTTATGCTTCTTAGTACGGTGTCCTTAGAACCATATCTTTCTCACTTTTATATTTCAATCAGGTCACAAATGGGGATGTTGATAGGGATTTAATGATTATCAATTCTCTTTTAAATTGCTTTCATTTATTTATTAGTCAAATTCTATGGCATTAGAGATGTCCTGGGCATTTTACATCCTAGAATTAATAAAAACTTGCATAGACACAAAAGATTTTTCAATATGAGAATAATCTTAGTTATGCAGGTGGTTCTTTTGCAAGATTGGGTCATGTAGCAGTATCTTAGAGGGTGAGTTTAGAGTATTTGAAGTACTTGATTATGAAAACAACACCATTTTATATTGAGTATTTTTTCATTTGGAAAGTGGCAGTTCTATATTTGAATATAAAAACACAAAATCATTTTCTACAGCTCAGGATTCTTTGTTCAAAGGTAGAAATTGTTTCTACTCTACAACTACTTCTTGAACCACAAAGCCAATCGGTTATGTTCAAAGATGGTGTTTCTATTTTCATTCCTGTTTTCTTCTAAGTATTCTGATCATTACAAGGTAAGGTAAGCTAAGATCAAAATCTGTTCATAATATTCAGGCTGATTTATAAGCCTTATGAATTATCAAAGATTAGTGTCATTCTCTTTAGGAAAAGATCATTAGGAGTGTAATGCTGCTTGATTTTTTTTTGTGTCTCTACTAGTATACATTAGAACTTTAATATTTCAATAAGATTGGTGAAAAAGGAAGATATGTAAGAGAAGCATCTATTTTGCATACATCCTTTTTCTACCTCAAATTACTGATTACATATTTCATTTTTTAATTTATAATTTGGTAAAAATTGACATATGTATACACCTATGAAATCATGACCACAATTAGGAAAATGAACATCTCCCTTAATTTCAAAAGTTTCCTTGAGCTTCTTTGTAATATTTCCTTCCCTTTCCTCCCTGACCTCCCCCCCACCCCCTCCTCCTCCTCTATTCCAGGCAACCACTGATCTGATTCCTGTCATTGTAAGGATCGTTTGCATTTTCTAAAATTTTGTGTAAGTGGAATCATACAGTATGCACATATCTTATTTCACTAGCATAATTATTTGGCATTTAGTCATGTCAGTAGTTCATTCCTTTTATTGCTGAGTAGAATTTTGGATGGATATGCCCTAGTTTGTTTTTTCTATGTACTATTGGGTTGTTTCCATTTGGAGGCTATTACAAATAAAGCTTCTATGAATATTTGTGTACAAGTCTCTAAAAAGACATATGTTTCTTTTCCTCTCCACCAAAGAATAGAGTGGCTGATTCATATGGTAGATACATGTTTAACTTTTTAAGAAACTGTTTTCAAAATGATTGTACATATTTATATTACCAACAATAGTGTATGGTAATTTTTGTTGCTTTACATCTTTGCTAATATTTAGTATGATCAGTTATTTTACTTTTGGCCATTCTAATAGGTGTTTGATTGCATCTTATTATTGTTTTAATTTGAATTTTTTCTAATACTTAGTAATTTTGAGCATCTTTTCATGTTTGCAATGAATATATGTTTTTTGGTGAAGAGTCTGTTCAAATCATTTGTAAATTTTGTATTGGTTTGTTTGTCTTGTTATTATTGAGTTCTGCAAGTTCTTTTGGATGTTTTGGATACAGATCTTTTATTAGATATATGATTTGCAAATATTTTCTCCTAGTCTATGGCTTTTCTTTTAATTCTTTTAACAATGTTTTGAAGGACAGAAGTTCTTAATATTGATGAAGTTTAACTTACTACTTTTTCTATAGATAGTGCTTTATGTGTTGTGTATAGGACATCTTTGGCTGACTCAAGATGACAGAATTTTCTCCTATGGTTTCTTCTAGGCTCCCAGTTTTAGCATATACATTTAGATCTATGGTACATGTATGGATCAAAGTTCCTTTTACACATAAGTATTTCTATTTATCCAGCCCCATTTATTATGTAGGCTGTCTTTTTTACACTTAGCTTAAATTAGCTTTAAATTAGCTTTGTATCTTTTCTCCAAAATCAATTCTCTATATTTGTGGCTGTCTTTCTAGGTTATATTCTGTTCCATTGATCTACAGACTTCTCTTGGTGCTAATAATGTACCAGATTATGCTTTTACTGTACTGATTACTGTAGCTTTAAAATAAGTCTTGAAAGGGTGCTTGGTGGCTCAGTCAATTAAGCAGCCAACTTCAACTCAGGTCATGATCTCATGTTTACGGGTTTGATCCCCGTGTCAGGTCCTGGGTTGACAGCTCAGAGCCTGGAGCCTGCTTCAGATTCTGTGTCTCCCTCTCTCTGCCCCTCCTCCATTCATGCTCTTTCTCTGTCTCTCAAAAATAAACAAAACATTTTAAAAAATTTAAAATAAGTCTTAAAGTCTTACAAGTATTGAAATAGTGTAAGTCCTCCAACTTGTTCTTTTTGTTACATTTGTTTTGACTATTCTAGGCTCTTTGCATTTCTGTATGAATTTTAGAATTAGCATGTCAATATATATAACAACGACAAAAACCTGCTAGGACATTTATTGGGATTGCATTGACTCTGTAGTTACATTTGAGGAAAATTATGCGTTAGCAATATTCAGTGTTTCAATCCATGAACACGTGCATTTCATTGATTTAGGTCTACTTTTATTCCTTTCAGTAATGTTTTATAGTTTTCAGTGTATAGGGCTTCCATACAGTTTTCAGACTTATGTCAAAGAATTTCATATTTTTTGGTACTATTTTAAATGATACTGCTTTTCATTTTAATGTCAGATTATCCCATGATTACATATAGAAAGGATATTGACTTTTTCTTTTTTTTTTATATTGCAAGCTTGTTAAAATAATTTAATACTTTTAGTAACTTTTGGCATATTATATCAGATTTTCTACTTAGAGAATCATGTTGCCTGTGAACAAAAATAGTTTCATTGCTTTCTTTCCAATCTGGATGCCTTTTACTCTCGCCTTATTGCATTGGCTAAAACATCAGTACAGTGATGAATAGCTGGGGTGAGACTACACCCTTCCTTATTAGTGATGTTTGGCAGAAAGCATTCAGTCACTTACCTTACTTATGACATTAGCTGTAGATTTTTGTAACCTTTATCAAGTGAGGAAGCTCTTCTCTATTCCTGTTTATTTAGTCTATTCCATTCTTATTTAGTCTCTTAATATAGTGAGTTACATTGATTAATTTTTTAATCTTATGATGTACTATTCTTTTAGATATTGGTGGATTTGATTTCTCAAAGTATTAAGGATTGTTTACATTTATGTTCATGAGGCATATTTATTGATAGGTTGTTCCTCCTCCTCCCCTTCCTCCTCTTCCTTCTTCTGCTAATGTTTTCATCTGGTTTTGTTATAAGGGCAATTTTGACTTCTCAGAATGACATAAGATTAGGGTTAGGATATAGGATTTTTCTGGAAAAATTTGAAGACAACAGGTATTATTTTTCCTTAATATTTTTTCATATTTCACCAATGAAGTCATATGGGCCTGAAGTTTCTTTATGTTAACACTTTAAACTGCAAATTCAGTTTACTCATTTCTTTTTGAGATTTGATAGTTTGTGTCTTTTAAGGAAATTGTTCATTCTATTTGAATTATTGAATTTATTGGCATAATGTTTTTTACATAATTGTGTTTTAATAATGATGGTTTTAACATCCTTGCCTTCTAATACTATCATCTTTGTCATATTTGGGCCAAGTTTGACTGATTAATTTTTATCCTCATTATGGATCAATTATCCTGCTTCTTTGTAGTCCTTATCATTTTTTTATTGGATTGGAAACCAATTGGAAAAACATCATGTACACAAAATTGAAATTATAAGGAAGCCAGAGAAATTTCAGTTTTTTTAGTGAGGAATAAATGAAGTGTGGTTTAGTTTCTAAGTTGGAAGAGAACACAATGGATGGTAATCTTCAAAGGACTTATGATATAGGTAGCACCCAAGATATTCCTATTTACTAAGCATGATTTAGGCAGTAAAAGATGAGACATAGAGAAAGGTATTTCTGTAAGAAAGAAGAGCTTCAATCTAGGATGATGTGAGAATGTTTGAGGAACAATGACTAAATCAATTTTCTTAGGGTTGTGTAAAATCAGGGTTGTGTAAAAGAAGTAATGGGGAATGTATGCATTTCAACATTTGACCATATTATGTGCATATATCATGCTACCCCCAGAGATTGTAAATACCTTGAAGACAGATACTGTGGTGCACACACAAGTGCCCATGTCTTATACATGTGTGTGTGCATTCTTATATATGCATTCATATATATTCTTATATGTATTAATATATATGTATATAAATACATAAAATAATTTATATGTAGAAATGTATATATTTACAGAGCCACAGGCATGGTAATAAATGCTTAATATCTATTTAACTGATGGGTTTTCAACACCTTTTTGGCAATATCATTGACCTATAAATAGCTGGTCTATGTTTGATAGAACAGCTGTTAACTCATTTTGCTACCCAGCAAAGTAGCCAGTGGAGTCTCCAACCACAGATTAGTGGGCCAGAAACTGCACAGATTAGAACATCTAACAAGTCTACTTAACCTAAACTTTGGGAACCAGAAGAACATACCTAGACCTTAAGAACAGCATTAAGAACACTATTTTTCACCATGCTTCTTTACTCTGATGAAAGAAACCAAATCATTATTAAAAAGATGTTTTATTAAATTAAGAGAACCTGTTCATTTTACACATGACTGATTCCTGTTTTGGTTCTGAGATTGACCCATAGGATGACTGAGTAATTAGGTAAATATAGTTATTTTTTTAAAAAAATACAAAACTTGGGGGTGCCTAGGTGGCTCAGTCAGTTAAGTGTCCGACTCTGGATTTTGGCTCAGGTCATAATCTCATGGTTCATGAGACTGAGCCCTGCATTGGGCTCTGTGCTGACAGCGCAGAGCCTGCTTGTGATTCTCTCTCCCTGTCACTCTGCCCCTCCCTTGCTTTTGTGCACACACTTTTTCTCTCTCAAAATAAACTTAAAAAATTAAAAATTTCTATAGATATATGTGCTAAAGCATTAATATTTTAGAACCTACTAGTTTCGAAATTATGATCATTTGAAAATGAATAATAAAGAGATTTGACCTTTTTATCTATAAAAAGAATGAAATAATAGCCTAAATAAGATGGTTGGGGATTATTCTATGCATAAATTGAATACAAAAGCAAGTTCACTATTGGAATAATAATTATATAAATTATTCCATTAACCTGCTGTTCTGTTTATAAATAGTCTTTTTACAATGCAATAGTTTTGCTTTTTATGTAAATAGAACTTTGCACTCACTAAAGGAAATTAGGTGCATACAGGCAAGGGAAATAAAAGAGGAAGAAGTCCTAGTAACCCCCAAATATATATTTCCTTCCGGTCTTTTGGATCAACATAGTGAGTTTAGGAGTGTGTGGGTGGGGTGTGTGTGTGTGTGTGTGTGTGTGTGTGTGTTTGTGGATGTGACTATGATTTTATACTTATAAACTTATATAACTAGATCTTCTAGGTGGTAAAACCTTCTTGGAGTATTTTTTCAGAGCAATTTCTTGTGTCAGAGTATAGATTTATACCCCTATTAAAATATCAAAATGCATAACTTTGTTTTTAAACCACATCAAGATGTCTCTGTGAAAGAGCATGTTCCCTGTCAGAGGTTTCATCAGGTCTGATCTGCTGATGGGATGATACCCCTGAGGACAACTGCAGGCTGTCATGATTGCGGAAGTGCACCTGTCTGTGGGCACTTTCCCTGGGGCATCCCCTTTCATTTTCTATGATGTTTCGCCATTTTTGAATTCTGAGTCATTTCTTATTCATTTGACTTATTGGTTAGGATTGGGCTCAGCTGCACATAAAAGTCTCAAAATAATAGTAGCTTAAACACAACATTTCTTTTTTGTTTTCTTATACGAAATAACTTCAGAGGTGTGTGACTTCGTTAGGGTGGATTCCCAGCCTGAGACTCAGGCCACTTCCATCTTCCTTGTCTGCCATTCTCTCGGGTAATTTCCGATTGCCAGATTGCCTCAAGACTCTAAATGGCTACTGGATCTTCAGACACTTCCACTGCATTTGGGCAGCGAGGAACCGGAAAGGATAAAAGAGAACCCCTTCCACCTGAGTTAGCCTTCTTCAAAATAATTGTTCCAAAAGTCTTACTCAACAACCTCCTCTTACTCTCCTTGGCCAGAAAGCTGTAAAATGACTATACCTAGCTTTAAGGCTTGAAAAAATGTAGATTTTTTTAGTGGAGAGGATTGCTAACTCAAATAAAAATAGAGTTTATTTATTTATTCAGAAGAAAAGAAGCAATTATCTGAAGTACTTACTGCTTTTAAAATTAAGTCATACAACCATGAAATACAACCAAGCTGTACCAGGTACTTTTCACAAGAAGGATACATGAGGGATATATTTTTAAGTCACTGCAGACCTGTGAATTCTTTTCTTTTGCTTTCACACATAAAAGGCAATTTCACTAAATATAATGTACGTAGGTCATACACATTACAAAAATCTCTATGTGTTACTCCATTATCATCATATTCAGACAGGCTTAGTTTTCATAAGTAACCTGCTTTAGTTGTTATCTTTGATTTGTTTTGTTTTGCTGACTATATGAATGAGACGTATTTAATTTATTAATACATAGATTTTATTTTGCAATGTGGTTATCTGCTAATATTTTATCATATAAAAGCATATGATACGAAAGAGAATTATTTGTAGATTCCTGAATAAGAAGTTTTAGTCTAGGTGTGCCTTTTTCCTATGGAGAAATAATTTGTCAAAACCCTTACTGAAAATTTTAACTTGTCTTTACACCCTTAGCCTTGATATTGGAAATCATCCAAAGTAAGTTTTCAGAAAATCTGCTACACTATCTTTAAGACAATGCCTAAAAGTAGATGTACTCCATTCTCTCTGAAATACTTTTGCTCAGGAATGGAATTAAATTGTCTGCTGACTTGGGAAAATGGATAAATTGTCTTCACATTTTTTATCTATACAATGTAGAGAATAAGGAATTTGTTTTCCTTTTCTGCCTAGGATAGGGTAATATCTTCAGAAACACTTGGTTTATAATTAAAGCACAAAAATTTCTAAAAATGTTAGAAACTTATAGTAGCAATTTGTATTGTCTCACTTCATGAAATATCTATTGCTGCATAAAAAATAATCCCCAAATTTAGTGGCTTCAAACAATACCATTAATGATCTAACAGTTTCTGTGAGTCAGGATTCCAGACATGGCTTAGTTGATCCAGGCTTTAAAATTCCTCAGAGAGTTGGGACACATCATTGTATGGACAAAAGCGAGAGAAAATATTGTACAGATTTGCCTCAGGTGAAAAATCATTTCAGTAAAAATAATAAGCATTCATACATAGATTTTTTTCTCATCATAATCGTATTTTCTCAGATCTTTTGCCTTTCATTTTTGTTATTGCTATATACCGTGAATAATTGCCACAGTAGTGGTAAAAAGAAAAAGTACCCTTAAATAATTTTTTAGTTCCAGCTCTAAAGAAGCAGAGCAGCCATAGAATAAATTCTAATATTGGGAACATACTTTAGGGAAATATCTATATTGTTTTCAATTTTCAGAAAGACTGTCCTTGAAATATAGTACCTGAAATAACAATGTACACCCCTAATATTATTGAGAGGTGAATGTAACTTTTAAGAGTTGTCTAAGTGAGAAAAACTGATCTTAATTATATCAAAAAACTCCTCAAAATATTTCTATATGATGACCTAGAAAGATATGTTAATAATTTAAATTGATTTGTGTATTTAATATTAGACTGTTTTCCGTATGATTATAATAAATCTCCTCTTATTTCTCTCTTTTTTGACTACTTTTTTTAAAACAGACTAAGATGCTTAGTGAAGCAGCTGGAAAAAGGTGATGTTAACGTCGTAGACTTAAAGAAGAACATTGAATATGCAGCATCTGTGTTGGAAGCTGTTTATATTGATGAAACAAGGTAAGTTTTAGCCTCCTTTCCCTTTGATCTTCTTTGTCTCTCTCCCTTTTTTCCTCTTTCTTGGCCTTCATTTATCTCAAACATGAATTTAGCATATCTTAGTCATGAAACCAAAATCAAAATCGTATTAAAATTTAAAGAGATTTTTTTCTTAGAGCTACTTAACTGGACTATGATTCTTTCTAAAAAACATACACATTTTAATCCAAATAGTTGAATATCAAAAAATAGTCAAACAATTAAGTCATAAAATGAACACATTAGAGTCTCTTCTCCTCCTACACTCATTGTCCTTAGGCATAGATTTGTAAACATCAGAGACAGATGTAAGCTTGTACCGATTTTTACTGATGTAAGGATTTTCCTATTATTTCCAGATTTAAGAGTTCTTTCTGAGAAAATGGGTGTCACATGCCCATGCATTCTCTTAAGATATACCTATTAGACACTCTTCAGGGCTTGTTAAGAAACAGTCCCAAATGTGTATTTGATCACCACCTAAACCTTATCACCTAGCCTGCTGCTTAGCAGAGTGGTAAGGAGATTAAGAAATGGGGATTTATTTGAAGAAGGTTGTTAGCCTAGTTCTGTGGCTCTTGACTAGGCAATTTGCCTCCCTGGGGTCATTTGGCAATGTTTGTAGACATTTTTGGTTTGGTTGATGGGAGTGTGCTACTATTTGGTGATGGGTAGAGGCTAGAGATGCTGCTACAGGAAAATCCCCCATGACAAAGAATTATACAGCCCCCATGTGTTCAATAGTATGGAGGTTAAAAAACCCTAGCCTTAAGAGAGAACTGTGCATTTCCCCTTTTTTCTCTAAGGGAATACTTACCTCAGAACCTCAAAAGAGGGTCCTGAGGATCCTACTGCTAATAGAAGACTTAGTGGAGTATGATATGACAGTTTGTAAGAGATTTGTGCACTGTCTCTAGCAGTTTAGAGGGTACTGAAACCGGTTCCTGATTCTCATCTCAACAGAGTCAAAGGTGGCAGGCTAATTCAGACTACCTTGAATTCACAGGTAAAAGGGACACTGTGGAGGGAGAGAATAAACTCCTTCCAGAGCTTAGCATAGAAAAGGCACTAAGTTTTTCAAAGTCATGAAGCAGATGCAGTATAGGTCTTTTGAAGGGATTGACCAGTATTGAAAGGCAACTGCCTTCAGAAGGTGAAAAAGAGGCTGCATGTGGTGATTGTTGAATGAATGAGGGAGATAAAAGATTCAACCCAGATATCAGAGAACACATAATGGTCAAGGTAGCCTCTTGGTATAGCAAGTTCTCTGAAGGATACACAAAAGCTCCCAGAAGAGAAAAATAACCAGTATTTGGGCATTTGTCACATAGATGACAACAAACACATCAGTCGTGTAATGCCCTTTGACTCCTATAATTTTCTGCCACTCCTATCACACTGTTGAATGGTAAGAAACAGCAGAGTGAGTGGTGCTGGTGATGGAACATGGAGAGTGAACATCCATCATGCCCCTTCCCTTCTGCAGGTGTCCATGTGTGAGTCAGGCCTGAGCATGAGGGAGGGGAGAACTGTTAAGCCAGATGTAAAATTGAAG
Organism: Lynx canadensis; assembly: GCF_007474595.2. Lineage (NCBI taxonomy): Eukaryota > Metazoa > Chordata > Mammalia > Carnivora > Felidae > Lynx > Lynx canadensis. The sequence continues at coordinate 169,582,682 of NC_044310.1, read as the reverse complement.
TTTTTAAAAAAAAATTTTTTAATGTTTTATTTATTTTTGAGACAGGGAGAGACAGAGTATGAACAGGGGAGGGTCAGAGAGAGGGAGACACAGAATCTGAAACAGACTCCAGGCTCTGAGCTGTCAGCACAGAGCCCGACGCGGGACTCAAACTCACGGACCGCGAGATGATGACCTGAGCCGAAGTCGGCTGCTTAACCGACTGAGCCACCCAGGCGCCCCTAAAATTGAAGTTTTATATGTCTATGAGTAGTGGATGAAACACACACACACACACACACACACACACACACACACACACCACTGTTGTTTCACAGGTAATAATTCACATGATTAAAAAATCAAAATAAGGTAAAGGTGCCTCATGAACACCTTGCCTCCACCCTTATCCCACCCCAATCTACTTATATTTCCAATTCATAAATTTATGTATATTTCCAATGATCTATTACAAATTTTTATTTCGTATTTTTCTGTTTTGCTTTTATGGAAAGTAGCACACTATATACACAATGTTTATTTTGCTTTTTTCCCCTTAAATAAGGAAACTTGGAGATCTTCCTATATCATGATATATCATTTATGTCACTGACCTTTTTAATATCAGATGAGAATTTTCACTAATAATGGACAGAAAAGAACATGGTGCGGGTTATGTTGCACAGGTGATTTTTTTTCTGTTAACAGAACTTTTCAGTTAAAACATGACTTAGATTCATAAATTAGGGGGAAAATCATAGGCACACTTTAAGATCATAAACTATTTGCAGAGTTATTTTCTTCCTTAACTTTCACTGAGTGCGTATATAATGCATATGGTTCTTCTAAGTGAACAGAGATTCAAAGTTTGTATATTTAAAAAAATCTAATGTTCCTGTAATTTCCTTACTCCTTCATTTTCATGTGTGCTTTTTATTATTCACAAATTGAGTGGCCATTATGTTTAAGATTTCTTCAACCAGTCCTTGACATTTTATTTTTTATATTTATTTATAAAACTAAGGAACTTTTACCTTAAAGAATTGGAGATTTGCATTATCCATCTTATGATGGCATAATGCTAACTATCTAATTTTCATAAATATCTTGCTTTTCATTTGATAGATTTTTATATTGTATTTCCTTCCAGAAATTATGATTCTATAGATATTTTGTTATCTTAGTTCTCCATGATCCCTAATTCATTTACACATGTTACATTTGTAAGCATTATTCCTTTCATTTGAAAATTTTTTTTTTGTGGAAAGAAAAAAATGTTTAACTGCTTCATGGTAGAACTGGGGTGTGTGTGTGTGTGTGTGTGTGTGTGTGTGTGTGTTCTTTTCTAAAAAAAATCCCAGTTCTTAACACTACATGATCCCCAACTTTTACTCAAATGATATAAACCTCTTCACTATTTTCTTTTAATGCTTCCATGCTTCCATGGCATCTTGATTTTTAACCTGGATTAATAATAATAACCCACATTCGGACCGTCTTCCAAGGGCTCACATTAGTCTCTTCACAATCTGATGCAGTTGGCAGGATTACCATTACTTTCTTCACTTCACCAATGAGAGAACCAAAGCTCCTAGAAGTAAACATGTTTTCCAAGGGTCACAGACTTAGGCTTTGGCAAAGCTAGGCACAGAAACTAAGGTATGACTTCTGTTATTGCTTTTAGTGCTCTTTTTTCTATAACTGGCTCCTCTCGGGCTATTACTGTTGAGCAGGATGGTTTTTAATGACCTCTGAAAAATTAAGATGGCAATGCGTAAAACATTCTGACAGTTGGAATGATAGATCCTGGAAAAGCAACACCCAAATTTATAACTAAAAGCCTCTTATTATAGCCTGCTCTGTGCCAAGAAATCTTTGAAGCATTTTAATACACTATTTCATTTAATTATCGCAGCAATCCCATGGGATAGAAACATTATTACCATTTTATATACTTCATGCATAAGAGGAAACACGTTGACAGAAAGGTTACACAACCCACCCGAGGGAACACAGAAAGTAACTTAATGGATTTAGGGGCTTGGGCACCCACCTTGAGGGCTTGGCTGTTAAGCACAATTCTCATCTGCTTCCCTTGAGTAACATCTGACTTGGGTGACTTCGGAGACTTCCTGGAAATTCTGAGGAAAGCTCATGTACTGTCAGGGTTGTCAGAACCAGTGGTGTGGATGGTGTTTGCATCACTTCCAACTCTGCCTTCAGTGATGCCACATCAGTAGCTTGAAATTGGCTACAGTGGGAGTATTTCTTTACACTGTGGAAACTGGGAAATGCAACAAGTCAGGATTTATGTTTTTGGAGAGCCTGTGGATTAACATTTACAATCATGTCCCTCATTAAACCTAAGGGTATCTCTTGTATATCTTCTAAGGCTGTGACTTTATGATAAAAAAAAAAAAAAACAGCCCAAGAAATTTTAAAGCAACAATGCTTGATGCTTGATACAATTTTTATTGTACTAATAAAAATGCAGATACCTCTAGGATACATATCATGTTTCCAATTGACTTAGTAAGACACAGCAGTAAATTGAGAATGCTTCTGTTGAGATGTGTATATAATTATTAAAGTTGCATTTGCTTTTGGAATATTAGTAAAACATAATGATTTAGAAGGAAGAGGGATGAAGAAATATTTAGTTGCTTTTAAACTTTAAATTAAAAACCTGCTGACTTCTGTGACATTTTTTAAAGGAAAATTCTCTTTCTAGAAAAAAAAAATGGTTCAGGGAGTATTCCAGAGAGGCATGTTTTTTTTTTTGGAAATTTGGGCTGGATTGCACAAAAAGGTCAACACCTAATAAAGCAGGACAAAACAAATTATGAATCAGTTTAAAACCCATACACACGCGCGCGCGCGCGCACACACACACACACACACACACACACCCGTCCCTTTTTCTGCTAAGCCTTGGTAATTTCAGGGTTTCAGTTAAGAAAACAAATCAAAACAAAACATCTCTCTTAAAGGGTGATTTAAATAAGAAAAATAGAAACAGAGTTTCTGACAGAATTTGAATTCTGACCTTCTTTGAAGGATTATAGAATAATTTCCTAAATGAATACAAGTGTTTGTTGTTTTTTTAACAAGACATTTTCAAATGTAAATGCAAGTATTTTATGAGTCCTGCTTTCAGATGTGTCCCTAGAGGCTATTGTTTTTCAGAGCGGCAACAGTTGTAATCCAGAAACATGTGGCCTTAAGAGAGAGAGAGAGACAGAAAAATCTGTCTGATTGTCACTATTTAGATTTGGATATTGCCAGGCAAAGTAGCATCCATGGCCTCATGAATTGCTATTCATGAGGGGAGGCAGCTGTCTGGGAGGGATACTTACAGAGATGGATATTATGTTTACTAATACCACTGAACAACATAATTTATATCTTCATTTTGTTAATGTGAATGGATCCAAGGCTTAGAATTACCATAGTTAGAGTGCTGACTCTGGATTTAGAAAGAATCGGTTGTTCAAAACCTGGATCCTCCATTCAATACTTCCTTTCTTTAAGCAAGTTACTTAACTTCTCTATTTCCTAGCTTCATCATCTGTAAAATAAGAATAATGACAATGCTAAACTTATAGGGCTGATCTGAGGATTAAAAGCGGCACAATACCTGATAGAGTAAAAGTTAATTAATAGACACTATTTTTACTGTACTAATAAAAATGCAGATACCTCTAGGATACATATCGTATTAAGATATATAACTTATACTTCCTAGTGAATACATAAAATAATTTCCTGAAAAATAGGTTTTGATCCTGAAAAAAAAATGAAGACAGGTGGGATGTAGTTACCTGGAAATTAAAGCAAAGTCTAAACTGCTGGAAAGGAATCTTAATAGGCTATGCCTCTTGATAAAAACGTTCTCAGTTGACTTCTGTGTCTTACTTACTAAGTCTAAGAGTTCTTCATTTTGTGAGAGATTAACTTGAGCATGAATGCATTGATGTCAATCAGCAATTCCCAGAGTTATTCTGGTAGAAATTGAGTGAAGTCAGGGGCACCTCGGAGCTTAAGTCTCTTGAAATCATTGAGTGCAGGGATTTACCAAGGAACATTCACTCATGAAACAAATAGTTACTGAGTACCTGAAATGAATACCAGACACACTGGTCAGTAGAATCAGGAGCACAACTGTACCCAGAGTTGGTGGCTAGAGCTGTCAAGAGCCAGGAAGATCAAACTAAGCACAACGACAAATGCTGCAAACAAGAAACAGGGAGGTTGTATGTTAGAGAGGGAAACTCAAGCACGGGGACAGATTGTAGGAGGAAACACTAAGTAGTGGCATTAAGTCATAATCAGAGGAACTAACATGGAGTAAGAATTGTACAGAGTTGAGATTCCAACCTGGATATGATTGGACTTGCAGGTATTCCTTTAAGTTAATGAATTTTGTTCTTTGGCAAAGCTCCCCATGCTCATTCTTAAATGCATGACTTCTAACAAAAGGACTTCCTTTTTTTTTCAATGTCTGGAAAATGCTAGGTATAGGAGCACTGAAGTTCAGAAATATAGTATCAAAGATGAGAATTTGGGGATTATAGCACCTCTGATTGTTTCATGCTTTATTTTGATTTCAATAATTGGAACTCCTTTGCTATTTCAACATGATCCCCATCCTAAAGTTTTTGAGAATGGCCAGTGAGTGTTTACTTATTTTACCCATCTTCCCTGGCTATCACTTTCCTCTGCAGCCAGGCCTCTGGCTTCAAAATGATGTATCGCTCCCCTGCAGGTCACCTACTTTTCCCTCAAATTCAGAAATCTATAGGTGGGTTCCACTCCCAAGCATGAGCTCAATACCTGCTTCCAGTTCCCTAAACTGATGCTAGAGTCAGCTGTAACTGCTGTAAGACCTTCCTGATGGATGCTTTCAGAACCCAAAACTCAACCCTTTCCACAGAGGTCCCCTACCAGGGATTTCTCTGAATCCTCTAAAGTCGAAGCCCATCTTCCAGAAACCAGCTTATCCCCTATGGAAGTGCCTTTCAACATATTTTCCTATCCTGAGTTCAGGACCTCAAGCTCCAAGGCCAAGAGAAAGAAAAAGGGGCTATCAAAATTAATGTCAAGTTGTGCATTCATCTCAAGGATAAACAATTATGTTCAAAGACTATGCAGTGTAAATCCATATTTAGAAAAAAAATGACATTTTTTTCTAAAATACACTGAATCTGCAGTGTTGCAGCTGTGCTCCCAAGGAGGACATTGTGTACATTACTGTTTAGAGATTGTTAGCCTCTTGTAGTTATGTTGTATCAATCTTCTGTATGCCAGAGTAGGGCCTTCATTTTATTCTTATATAACTAAATGACCTATTCAAAAGATTTTTCATTATGCAAAAGAGCAGTTTGCCTCTGTAGATAAAATAAAGCCTCTGTAGAAAAACAACACATTATTTTTGACTTTTCAAATGTGCATTTTTCTCACTTCCAAATGCCTTCAAAAACTCTTGGAGTTCCATCTCAATATGGTCACTATGTAACCCTAGTAACTGAAGTCAGGGGACAGAATGAAATGTGAAATAGAGGTGTGGAGTAGGAAGGTAGTCAAGGACAGATGTGGAAAAGCACTGAAAGTTACTAGAGAGGAGATATCAGAAGAACAGATATAGAAGCAGGAGGCATATCTGAAGATATGAAGCACCAAAAGCCAATGGGAGCTGGGTTACTATAAAGGGTAAATCAAATGCCACAGGGAGAACCACTGGATGCAGTTAGGAGATTCCTGATGACTCAGTGGAGTTTCAGTAAAGAGAAAAGCCACCCAGATTATAGTAGTGTGAAGAATTACTATGGAACGGCTCAAGAAGAAATTAGATTATTTTTCAAGAATTTGCTAGTGTAGGAAAAAGCATAAATAGAACAGTTTATTAGTGGGAACACTTACTTGTTTGTTTGTTTATTTGTTTTATATTTTGCATAGAATGGAAGGCTTCCATTAGCCTGGAGATGAAGAACGAAAAAGAGATTTGGGCCAAAGAGAAATAATAGTTATGGAAAGATTAGGTAGAGAAGTTATCCTTAGAAGTGGAAAAGCATAAGTGGAAAATATAGATAAAGATGGAGCTTACTAACTAGTACACAGCCAAGGCTCCTCATATAAGCAAAACATAAGTAACATTGCAAAATCAGAAAGGTTAATTAGTATTTATTTTAAACTCAGGTGTTCTTTATGGGTAAGAGTGCTACGATAATTATGGCCAAAATATAGACCATGGACTATAAAACTATGGGTTCAATGTGACAATGGAGAGCAAACCCTTTGTGGTTAATCACTACAACCTGCACATATCATGATGGCACTGACTCATGTGTACTCCATGGACATTTAGAGCCAGCACAGGCAAGAAGGGAAAAAGAAGAGGACTAATGAACACCTTTCATGAATATTTCAATTATGAGTGACAGGAAGCCCAATCAAACCACCTTCAAGAAACTCTCACTGTCCACACATTGATGGCTAGTACTAACTATAAGCATAGATGACTCCAGGTAAAAATGATGTCTAGGGACCCACCTCTGTGTTTTGTTTGCTCTGCAGTGGCCTCCTTCTGATCCTTTGAGTGGTAGGAAGATGGCAATAGTATTTTCAGGCTTTGTATCCTCACACCTTCAAATCCAGCAGGAATGACAAAAGGTTTCTCTCCAGAGGCTCTGACAAACATAACCTTTATGTTTCATTGATTCTAGTCAGGTAATACGTGTGTCCCTTAAACAGTATATACAGGGGAGGTGGTTATACAAATGCAGTGGTCAAACATCTCATGAGCCAGATAGGGGATCAATTTTATATAAATCTCATGCCAAAAAAGAGAAAGAATAAAATCCTGCCATTTGCAGCAACATGGATGGAACTGAAGGGTATTATGCTAAGTGAAATAAGTCAGTCAGAGAAAGACAGATATCATATGTTTTCATTCATATGTGGAACTTGGGAAACTTAACAGAAGACCATGGGGGAAAGGGAAGGGGAAAAATAGTTATGAACAGAAAGGGAGGGAAGGAAACTGTAAGAGACTCTGAAATACAGAGAACAAACTAAACGTTGATGTGGGGAGCAGGGGAGAGGGGAAAATGGGTGATGGGCATTGAAGAAGGCACTTGTTGGGATGAGCACTGGGTATTGTATGTAAGCGATGAATCACGGGAATCTACCCCCAAAACCAAGAGCACACTGTATACACTGTATATTAGCCAACTTGACAATAAATTATATTAAGAAAATAAAATAAATCTCATGCCAAAGAATTGAGAATGGTGGAAAGTACTCCACTAAACAATAACAACTTTGTCCTCTCTAGAGTGAAAATTATGTTAGTACCACACGTAGGGGACCTGGATCAGGATCTGTGTGGGATTTGGAACAACTCCTATCCAGGTTTTGCTCCTGCTAAGGATAAGCCCCTGGGCAAGTGTTTGTGATTTCTTCTTTCTCTAGTCACTGGTTTTCTTGCGTGGAAGATGAAGTCTCCAGCCCCTTTCTGTTCTGGAATTCTGTGGTTTTATCCATGGTTACAAAGTCCCTTATAAAGATCTGCTCATGCCTAACCTACCCTGGCCACCAGCAGGGTGATAGGAGGAAGCTGCTTATCATTTGCTTAGTGAGGGAGCATTTACAGATATGGGCCTTATGTATTAGATTGATTTTATTTGGAGGGGTCTCTGAGGAAATCAAGTTGAAAGGTATGTGCTAAGACACTGTTGGAGCTCAGTGAATCACTAAAAAGCAAATTATGATTTTTATGAACTCCATTTTTATGGTGTGAGTTGTAGAGAGGGGTGGTTGTTTGGAGTGATGTGTTTGTAGGCTGTTCTCACCCGGTGGATGGAGTGTGAAAACCAGGCTTAGAAAAAGTGCCGGTACATTTTGGGTGATTTTCATATTTTCGTCCATCTGTGGTGTGTTACTTTCTACAAACTTTCAAAAACAGCCTCAGTGGTGAAAAGGGAGAAAAAAAATCTGACCAGATCTTTTGAGAGATGACAAACAAGAAAGAGCTCCATGTATTATATAAGATCTTACTGTTTGTGAAATTTGGGGTCAATAAAATATAAATTTTTTTAGCTTTTATTCATTTTTGAGAGACAGAGCATAAGCAGGGAAGGGGCAGAGAGAGAGGGAGACACAGAATCTGAAGCAGGTTCCAGGCTCTGAGCTGTCAGCACAGAGCCCGACGCAGGGCTCGAACTCACAAACTGCGAGATCATGACCTGAGCCGAAGTGGGACGCTCAACCAACTGAGCCACCCAGGTGCCCCTGGGGTCAATAAAATATAAATGAATATTTACTGGATTTGAAAAAATATCACTTTAAATATTATTCTTTCCTAATAATGATATTAATAATAATTGTTTGACAATTAATTATACCCAAGGAAACTTATTATGCAGTTTGCATTTATGATTACATATAATTCTCAAAAAATCCTATAAATTAGATATTTATATTATTTCCACTAGAAAGTTAAGAAACTTGAGGCATGAAGAAAGTAAATGGACTTGCTTAGGATCATATAATTATTAAGTGTCAGAGACAAGTTCAAACTTAAATTCAACATTCATTCTTCTCTTCTTCCTTGACAACACAACTCATTCTTTTTTTTTTTTTAATTATTTACTCTTCTCTGCAAAGACAAATGATTCATGGAAGACCAATTCCAGGCCCAGGGTCACAGTGAGTGAAATCTTAATTGATTTAAACTAGTAATTAGTCTCCAGTTCCCTAACCAGTGAGTTTATATATGGATGTATGATGCAATTCTGATCAATGGAATATAAAAGGAAGACTGATGGGACTGTGGGCAAAAGCTTTCCTCTCCATAAAACAGGAGTCCTGTGCCTCTGAGTTTTGCTGTATCTGAGTTTGATGCTTGAAACTGATACAACCATCTTGCCATAAGCATAAAGCTAAATCTAACACTAAAAGTTGGCAGCATAGAAAGATGGAGGAAACCTGAGTCCTTGATGATGTTATCCACCTGCTGACTTTAAAAATAAGCCCTTCTTGGAGTCAACCTACCTTTAGTTTTCTCCTGAAGGAAAATAATAAATGGTCCTATTATTTAAGCCACTTCAGGTTAGCTATGATGTCACTTGCTGTTGAGAGCATCCTAATAGCCACATAGGTCTGCCTTGTTTCAAAGCTCAAATTCTTAATCTCTAAGCCATCCAGGCAGTCGTCTTATCCTAATAAGTCCTAACACAAATGTATGATTTCTAAGTTAGCTACTCATGATTCACACTCTATTTTCCTTTAAAACAAGTAATAGGTTGATTCAGTTTCCAAGGTAGCCCACAAAACATATTGATTCCATGATACAGCTAAACAACAATACATGGTCCTTTGGCAAGGATTGAGTACTGGAAAGTCAAATACTTAAGACTTTTCTCTTTAAATACAAGGGCATTATTTCCTTATTCGTTACCATATTTTATCAGCAAACCTACTTCCCAAATATATTTTGTCTCTGTGTACTCTCCCTCACTTTTCTCTCATTGCCATCTCCATCAGTCTGGGCTGAGTCACCATCATCTTTGAGGCTGTCCGTCTAGACACACACCAACCAGCTCAGCACTGGGATCTTGCTGTCCTCCAGTTCCCTTCAGAAGTGGGGGCTGGAGGTGGGTGAGGCATTCAGCTCTCTTCTGTTCCAGGATCCTGAGAAATTATTTGGGGGTATGCTGTCACCCTCCTCAGGGTTTTTCTGTTTGGAGAAGGTCAGGCAGGATTCAGCATCCCTTCTCAAGATCCCTTCTGTCTTCCTTTGTGACTTCTCTTGTGTAACCGAGGGCGTCTTTGCACACGCATAGGAATGGAAACCCTACTCTGACTCATTATATAGTCTTCCACTGTCTTTGGCTGAGCCTCTCCTCCTTGTCTGGTATCTAGATTTTGAAACTCAAGGAACAGGAGTTTTCCCCCTTCAGATAATTGTGTTTCATATATAACTTGAGTCAGCAAATATAATCGGCTCTCTATATGGACAAAGGGCCACAGGGTAACAGCAAATATTTGTAAAAATATTTTGGGATATCATCTTTTCACATATAAAGCAGGGCCTGACTGAAAATGTTAACATATATAGTATATGCATCAAAATAAACAACAAAAATGAACTTTTTCCCTCTACTAACTACTGTAAATATCTGAAAAGTTTAACAACCACTAAAACTAGAGATTTTCTGCCCATGTTTTAATACGTTTATTCATTTATTCAACAAATATTTATGAAGGAGAGTCTGTGTACATTGATAATTATTTTGCTATTCTGTTTGGCTATTGTTAACTCCCTCTTGTCATTCTTGTCGTATTTTGGCCTCCTAGGTTTAGAAGGAAATACGTTCTTTGTCTTCCTCACACTCCTGTCCTCCAAGCATATTGCAACTCTTATTATCCATGCTTCACCCCTGCTCAGTTGAGAAATAACCTTTTGTATTTTGCAATTAAGTAACATACAGATAATTCTCATTTGTAACATCAGTATAAAATATTTATTAAGGTACCTTCCCGATAGTTCACCAACATTCTTTATCTCCGACAGTGAAATATTGGGCGAATGGAAGTAACAATGCTGCTAAATCCATGTTATGGAATGTAACTGAATCATGTTTTCTTGGCAGAGGTATTCCATTAATTGGCAAGCCGTAAATGGTGAGAGCAGTGCTCAAACTTCAGTGTTCATGACAGTCATCAGGAGGACTTGTTAAAACAGAGTGCTGGTCTCCACCTCCAAAGTTTCTAAGTTAGTAGGTCTGGAGTAGAGCCTTGAAGTTCCCAGGTGCTGCTGATTCTGCTGGTCTAGGAACCACCTTTTGAGAACTACAGCCTTCAAGGATGTCAAAATGAGGCTACAAAAAAGTGAAAGAATGTTAGAAATTTAATGGTTAGAATCATAAGATTTTATTAAGAATGTGGCCCAAATATTGTCCTGACTGGTACATGAGATAACTTTGTGCCGAAATGCCTCCTTCAACTGGGAAATTCCACCATAGATTAGGAGAATTAAACAAGAGGTGCTGAACTGGACATTAGCAGTTCCTCACAGCTATGAGTCTTGGGCACAGGGGAGGCAGTCCTGTGTTTTGATTTGTGGTGTGGTCACCTGTCTCAGATCTGGGAAACTATTGGCTCTTAGGCTTCATCTCTGGCCTGCAAGCCACCCTTTTCCTCCAACCTAGCACTCTCAGTAATCCTTGGAAAGACACACAGGTAGATGAAGAATGGAACGCCCTTCTCTCACGTCTCACTTCTCCAATTAGAAGAATCTATTCCCTGGACAATGAGGCAGGAAGATCAATACTAAGTAGATATTGTTGTATTGTGATAAGATGTGAAAAACATCAAAGTTACTACTTTAACCACTTTAAAGTGTACAATTCAGCGGAATTAAGTACATTTACAATGTTGTTCTACCATCTCACTGTCAACTTCCACAACTTTTTCATCATCCCAAAGTATTCTGTACCCGTTAAATGACAAACCCCACTTTCCTCCTCCCTTCAGCCCCTGGAAACTTGGTTCTAGTTTTTATTTCTATGAATTCGCCTATTTTACCAGGTAAAATTTTTAAGTAGGTAAAAATTATTTTTGGAAATTCCTCCCACTGACTCTTTCTGATCCATAGACTCTTTTTTTTTTAATTTTTTTGAAGTTTATTTATTTATGTTGAGAGAGACAGAGATAGTGCAAGCTGGGGAGGACCAGAGAGAGAGGGAGACAGAGAATCCCAAGCAGGCTCTGCACTGCCAGTGCAGAGCTTGACACAGGGTTTAATCTCATGAACCGTAAAATCATGACCTGAGCTGAAACCAAGAGTCAGACGCTTAACCAACTGAGCCACTCAGGTGCCCCTAGACTCTTTTTTTTCTTATAATTTCTTTAATGTTTATTTACATGTGTGGGGGGGAGAGAGAGAGAACACAAACGGGAGGGGCAGAGAGAGAGGGAGACACAGAATCCCAAGAAGGCTCCAGGCTCTGAGCTGTCAGCACAGAGCTAGATGCAGGGTTCAAACACATGAACCACAAGACCATGACCAGAGCTAAAGTACGACACTTAACTGGTGAGCCACCCAGGTGCCCCAATCCATAGACTCTTTATGTTATTCTTTGGCTTTCCAAAGTCATTTTGAAATTCCACCATAGATTAGGGGCATTAAACAAGAGGTGCTGAATTTTTCCCACGATGTCTCAAACTAAGCACGAAGTCTGCTTAGACTAACTAATGCAGATGTGTAAATAATGGGGGTTCTTTGAGGACTTGCTTTGTGACAGACACTTTTCTAAGTGCTTCTGTGCATTTATCCATTCCATCCTCATAACCCAAGTACTGGGGATACGATTATTACCATTTCTCTTTTATTGGCAAAGAAACTGAGACTCAGTTAGGATGAAGGATGTTTTCTAAGACCACACAACTAAAAGGTGATGGAGCCAAGAGTTTGACTCTAGGGAAGTTCTCCTAACCAGAGGATGCTTATTAATCAAAAACATTGGTATTTAATAGAATGTGAAGCTTTGTGCCTAATGGAATGTTTTTAAAGATATTTTTGAGCCAAGAGGACTTTCTGGTGAAAAGCCAAGAGTCATCAGTCAGGCCTAGGGTAGTTTTCTGCTTTATCCATTCCCTCCATTTCCATCTCCCAACTGACTCAAAAAATACAATCTGAATCCCAACTGTCCAAGCAACTTGACTTCTCCTCAGACTCCTTCTCCAACATTCCCCTGGCCCCTTCTGCCTGTTTTGTGGGATGGAACCTCTTCTGCCTAGGCCTCTGCTTCCTTGGATGGGTATGGAGGAAGCACAGAAACCTCCTTAGACCTTGAAGAAAGCTGCATCGAACTTTAATATTCTCCTTAGCTGGTTTTGTTTTAGCCGAGATTTGCCTCTTGAGAATTAAGCTAAGGTCAGTATAACTAACTTGTCCACCCAAATATTCAGTCTCAATAGTCACTCAAATATAATTATCATCTTCTTACAGTTCAAAAAAAAAAAGACTAATAAAACCAAAAGAAGAAAGTTATCAAGTAGACAGAAAAAAGGAAAGGAAACTTCCAACAACAACAACAATAACAACAAAACTGTTGAAAAAATTTGTAAGCCTGACATCTTAAATCCTTTTTGGAACAAAACAAGGAATAAATAATAAATAAGTAAATAAATGTGCTTGGGTGGTAGCCTGGAAGAATTAATTCAAGTGTATTTCACACTCAGGAAGTAGGTTACTGACAAGTCAATATGGCATTTCAAATGTATCACCTATTCTCATCCCAAAATTTAATTTATTGTATTTCAAAGTACCCTGAAATTCTACTATCCATATATATTTCTCTATGTGAAAATGATTCAACATACCAGTTTTGAAAAATAAATTTAAGCTTCCTCCAATCAGAAATTCCCTGGTGGGCCAGGGACTTGAAAAATCAAATTTCTTTATGATTTTTTTTAAGATCAATTATTTTTAACCCTAAATTTCATGGTAGAGATGAGATAGTAAATAATGATCACTCATATTATTGCCTAATGTGAAGGTAGTCTGGGAACTTAGCAAGAAAACATGCATTTGAGGGAAAGGATAGCTGAGTAGTTAAAAACTCAAACTCTGAAATCAGACAGACTTGAGCTCAAAAAGCAGCACAGCCATTCCTGGTTGTATGACTTTGAGCAAATCCTTTAAGGTGTCTGTGCTTCAGTTTATTCATCAGTAAAATTAGGGCACTGATAATAATTGTATTTTCATCATGGTCATATTGTGAGGATTAATTAGATAAAGCTTGGCTCCTCATCTGATTCATAGTAAGTGACAAAGTTAACAGCATTATCATCTCTATCCTCAGATAACTCTGAGGTCTGAGCGAAACTTTAGTACTACTCTTAGGGTTTTGTTTTGTTTTGTTTTGTTTTCATTTTTGTTTTTTGGTGGGGGGGGGCAGCAGTCAGCTCAGAGCATAAGTATGTATTAATCCAAGAAATAACACTAATGGATTTGCCTGTGTGAGAACCACTTACCACCCCCACACACACACACCCAAATACCCATATTGCAGAATGATCAATTTCTCTTAATTCCCCCAGCTATCCCTGGAGGGCTCACTTAGAAGGTATTTACCATGTACGAGTTCAATACCATCCTTAGCCCAAGGTCACTATAATAGCTTTTCTGGACACTGCCCCTCATTTTGGAGTGCTCAATGATGGCTCATTTTTGGTGTGCCCCTTCCCTAGGGTGACAGGTCTTCAAGCCAAGAAGAACCTGAAACTCATGCTCTTCTCCCTCTTCTAGGTTCTTGGACTGTGGAATTCCCTGTCCTGCCCACTGTGCTCCTCTCCCATATTTTGAGCACTGAGACCCCAGAATTCTCTGCCCAAAGATTCCCTAGCCTGTCTCCCAAGTCTTAACAGGCTTCTTCTTTAGGTCTTTCCTCCTGAGGGAACCAAGACACTCTTGGTATGTGCATCCCATCACCCCTAAAGAGTGGCCAAGAAGCAGCTGATTTCAAAGCTGGGCAGGTTGATGAGAGTATACGGGAAGGCTGCAAAGCCCACCTACTTACATAGTAAGGCACTGAGCAGGAGGTTAGACAGGTGCAGAGGGGCAGCCACAGCCAGTTGGCCCAGGCTTGTCATGCAAGGAGTTGAGAATTCTCGATTCAAACTCAACTTGCCCAGGCTTTTATGAAGCTTATTAAAAGGTAGGAGTATAAAACACATTTAATAATGTATTCATTTGATGTATAACTTTAAAATACTTAATTATATGGTATTTGAGAGAAATGTGCTCCTGCCTTGGGCCCAGCAAACATTAGGGGCAGAATTGAATGACTTAGTTGCTTGTTGAAGTGTGTCCTTTATATGAAGAGTAAAGCAGGGAAGATACATTTTCAAACTTACAAAGCCAGTGTCTAATTGCATTCAACACTTGCATTTTAATACTCAGTAGGTGTAAATGTGGGCACCAATTGCCTGCAAATAACTGTGTGGGTACACTGATGTAACCATATTCCAAGAGTCCATTGTGGACAGAAATATTTTCATTGATATAATTGTAAAAGTCAAAATCTCATGACCTCTCCTTCCGTGGCCGCCTCCTTCTTTAGTCCCTTCTCCTGCAGATTTTCTAGTTCAAAATATAAGCCCTTTGGGAGTTGTGTCATCTGATTTCAAGAGAAAATTTGGGGTATAAATAGCTCCCGAGGATCAGTTGAGCAATGATTGGGCAGGAGGTCAGTTTTCATGACTCCGTGGCCCCCCATCTATACCCATGCTTAAGGACCCCTCACTTTCTGCTTTATTGACCCTTTTGGCACTAAAAAAAGAAACAGAGGAAGCATTTCTCAGAAGTCAACAGTGATAACATATTACACATATACTCTTTATCATTGCTTTTGTATATTGTGCACTTTAAGAATTCCTAAGGGAAATGCACCAATGACTGTGTCTTCAGGTTGTAAGATTCTTAAACACAAAGTATTTTTTAAGAGCACTCAGGATACAAACAATTATGCTCACTCTGCCACCTAACATTAGGATGAAGAGCAATTGAACCATTGGAGGTTTTTAAAGCAAAATTAATTATAGTATTTGGGATCCAGTTTTATCAACTTGTACACATTTATTCCAAAAATGAAATGGGGCCAAGCGTAGTCCTATGTGTTTTACATGTGGCATAATCTTATGTAAATATTCAGGTGTTTTCACATGTCTCAAGAAAACTGTTTATGATCATTCTTCTAACAAAAGCCCAAGACTGTTATTCCACATTATACTATAGTTTTTGCTTCTTCCATATCTAGCAAGATCAAATGAAACCTAAAGAGTCCTTGTGGTGCTCAGAGCTGGGAAGACAGAGTGGACAAGGCAGGTGTCAGGGAAAGGGAAAATGAATAAGGGAGAAGAGAGAGATGGAGATGAGTGGGGAGAAATATGTGCCATTAGGTGTGTTGGCTTTTTAAAATGTGTTTATATTTAGGTTTTATTCACATGTCTTTATTCACATGTCTTTTATTCAACTTTCTTTTCTCTAAACTGGAATAATCACCTTCGTGAATCTGTTACAACTTATTTATAGCTTCATTAACAATGTCTTACTATAGTTGAGAAAGGAATGTATGAGTTAGTATTTAACAGAAATACAGTAAAACCTTGGTTTGTGAGCATAATGTGTTCTGGAAACATGCTTGTAATCCAAAGCACTTGTATATCAAAGCGAATTTCCCCATAAAAAATAATGGAAACTCAGATGATTCATTCCACAACCCAAAAATATTCATATAAAAATGATCACAGTACTGTAATATGATACAAAATAATAAAGAAAATAGAAAATATAAAGAAAAATTAACAAATTAACCTGTGACTTACCTTTGAAAACCTTCATGGGTGGTCTGAGGGAGACGAGAGGAGGAGGGTTATCGTGTAGGATGATTTTCACTATCACTAATGGAATCACTGCTGTCTATTGGCTCAATGGCATCTTTTTCTGTTCGTGCAGCTTTAACAAGGAACCTATCTAATGACACTTGCTTTTGCCTCTTTTTGAGCATTTCACAGAAATGTGACATTGCATTGATGATCACCCACAGTTCCACAGCGAGTGAACAAGCAAGTGAGAGAGAGAGAGAAAGAGAGAGAGAGAAGAAACATTGGCTCAGTTGTGATCATGTGATGTTCGGCACCATGTACTACTCGTATTGTGAGACATCACTCCTTTGTCAATTTAAAACTTATTAGAAATGTTTACTACCTTGCAGAGAATACTCGCAGACAAGTTACTCGCAATCCAAGGTTTTGCTGTATTGACTTTCTTGGCTAAAGGCATACAAACAGTGTATAGAATTTTTAAAATTTCTTTTTCCTGTGCCTATAGTTCAAAATGCCATAAAAATGTTTAATGACTTTTCCACACCAAATATGCATGATTCCCCATAATTTGCTTCAAAAATTAAGGGGTTATTCAAGGGCAAATTAACCTAAAGGCAATGAAGACGATGATTCACAGCAGTGAATTTACTCCCATGCTGCTGCTACTGCTGCTTATCAATCAAATAACACAGGACTCTAAAGACTAAAATTTCTTTTATCATTCCTATCCTCATTCTACTCCTCAAAGGTAATCACTTATAGTATTTCTGAATGTTTTCTAGTTATTCAAGAGATACATGTTCATCTCTTACTCTGTGCCATGCACTGTTGTAGATGCTGGTGATACAATAATGCACAAAATCAGAACAACTCTCTGCTCTCAAGATCTTTACAGTTTAGGGGATGAAACATAAAATGAATAAACAAACTAGTATACATACAACATGATATCAAGTGCTAAGAAGTCTACAGTAGGACAAAAAGACAGAATAGAGGTGTTAACTAACTGAGTAGGGGAGTCAAGGAAGCCCTCTTTACCCAAATACAGTGAGAAAATGATCCCCTCAAATTGGGAAGAGATGCTAAGCAAAGCGAACAGCCAGTGCAAAGACCCAAAAGCAGTAGGAAGCCTGGCAGGGTTAAGCACAGCAAGGAAGTCAGTGTTGCTAGAACAAAGTGAGTGAGGGGAAACTGGTTAAGAGATGAAGGTAGAGAGACACAGCTTGTGATGAGCTATGTAGGACATGAATTAGGCATTGACATGGCCCGACTCATACTTTAAAAGAAGCGTTCTGGCTGCAGAAGGGCATCAGGACAAGGAGACCAGGAGACCGGTAGGGGGCTACTGCAGCAGACCAGGAGAGAGATGCTGGTGGCTTGGTCTGTCTCTCATTCATTGCTGGTAGGAATGCAGCCACTTCTTCAGTTTGGAAGTTTCTTAAAAAACAAAACACTCTTACCATACGATCCAACCATTGTGGTCCTTGGTATTTATTCAAATTAACTTGAAAACTCTGCATACAACTATTTTTACAGCTTTATTGTAATTGTCAGAACTTGGAATCAACCAAGGTAACCTTGGTTGAATGTGTAAACAAACTAGTATATCCATACAATAGATTGTGATTCAGCAATAAAGAATTTCAAAGCGAAATGCACCTTAGAAAAAAGAGCTATTAAGACATGGAAAGACAGTGTGGCATTTAGATCCATAATAGCTAAAAAGGCATTTTAGTTCCTTGCCAATGACTTTTTATATTTCAAAACAGGAAGTACAATTGACTTGCTTTGTTAATTGAATATTAATATAAGATGGATTTGTGCCTTTGTCATCTCTCTTATTTATAATCCATGCTGGTAGTTACCACAGAGTGTTTGTGAATGATGGAAATATTCTTTCTTAGCCTTTATATATATAGCTTATATATATAAAGATATATATCTGCTTACTCTTTATATTATTAGAGGAAGAGAATGAGAGAGAAAAAGCAAGAGAGAGGAGAATGAAATTGACTGATTTTAAGGAATTGGCTCATGTGATTGTGGGGGCTGGCAAAACGGAAATCTGCAGAACAGGCTGACCCTGGCTGGAAATTCTGGCAGGAGTAAATGTTGCAATCTGTAGTCTGAAGGCAATTCGAAGACAGAATTCCTTCCTCTTTAGGGAATCTCTGTCTTATCTCTTAAGGCCTTCAATTAATTGAATGAGGCACCCTCACATTATAGAAGGTAATCCGCTTTCACATCTGAAAAACGCCTTGACCACAACACCTAGACTGGGTGTTTGACCAAATAACAGGCACCATGCCCTAGCCATGTTTAACATATAAAATTAACCACTGAAGAGGTATTTGTTGCTTTTTCAAAATTTGCTTTTAATTAGAGAGTACCATAGCTCATGCTTTCCTCTTTACACACTCTTCCTTTATTCCTATATCCACAAATGAATTCATATCACTCTTTCTCCAAGATTATATGCTCTTTTCTTCTTATTTTTTTTATTTTTACATATTTTTTAAGTAGGCTTCACACCCAGCATGCAGCCCAATGTGGGGCTTGAACTCAGAACCCTGAGATCAAGGTCTGAGCTGAGATCAGGAGTCAGACGCTTAACCGACTAAGCCACCCACATACCCCCGTATGTTCTTTCCTTCTTAATGAATGACATCATGCATCATGATTAAGAATTACCAGACTCCTGATCCCACATCCACATATGAAATCTCATTTCCATAGGCTGATTTTGTCATGTTTGATGGTCTGTCTTGGATAACTTATGAGTTTAAGACATACAGTCATCAATATCAAATTTGTAAAGAATCAATTGGCCACCATTACAATGTGTCATTCTACTTCAAGTAGCTGATAAAACAAGGCAGCAGTAGGATTCTTGGAGTTTGGTGACATCACAATATTACACCACAATGATTCTCAAATCCACCTGCCCTCTTCTGTAGCTTTATTTGATCACTGGATAAGAAATAATAGAAATGCCATAAGCCCTGAATTTCCAAACCATGTAGTGTAATATCTTGCTATAATTGTCCATTTGAAATGGACAAAATGCTAAAAAAAGTATTTTGCTTTGAGTTACAGTGTCAGTGTGTTAAGGGTAAATCAGAACCACTCAAACGTAAGTTCCGAAAGAAAGTTAAAAATGATGTAATGTAAGTATTAATCAGTATTAAGTTCCAATTATGTAAGTTTTTTTGGTCTTCATATGTATACATGTGGTTTTGTAACTCTAGACATTAAGTTGTATATATTTTGTCATAAGTTATTTCATAATGCATTTGTGCTTATTTAATACCATGAAAAATAAATACTGGCGAATGACTGTGCTCTGTTTATAGAGAACAGCAGCACATAGAGGTCATCATATAATCTTTTGAGCCTTTTTTGGTAACACTGGGTGCTTTGGGTGGCCTTTCTAATTTTTTTTGCCCTTTACTTGGTCCCTGCCCTCTCAAGTTAGTGTGACTTGTTCTGGAGGCTTTAGCACACACTGTCATTTCTGGCTACCTTCCATCAGCCTATGATTCTTAGGCTTCACTCTGTACAAAGAGATTTACCCAAGCGAATGGAATCCAAAAGTCAAAACTACAATGTGCTAAAAATACCTAGGATTTATTAAACTGGTGCACTGACAAGGAAATAATGAAGTCAAATGAGACAGAGCTGGCCTCTGTTCTTTCTGGAGGCAAAGCTCAATCGCTCTGTAGAGTTTCTATATTTTGTGGGGAGCCTTTCACACTATCTTGCCAGTTCAGACCTTTCGGGAGTTCTGGGTGATTGGAGCTGACCAGCCTTAAGGCCAGGTATTACTACCCATCAGTCCAGTCAGTGTTGTCTGTGTGGAGCTTATACAGGAGAGTGACAGAGCACCCCGATCTGCAGAGATCTGCAGAGATTACAGTGCCCAATTGCTTCCTCACTCACTTTGTTGATTTCCTCAGCCAGCAATTCTAAACCCACCGATCCCCACCCTCAGGAGAGCAAAATACTAAAGTTTTCCTCAAGAAGCCAGAAGTGTTTCTCTTCCACTTCCACTGGCTCTGTCACCTAAAATGAGCTTTCAAAATAATCCATTTGTTTCTTTTTTTTTCTTCACTTTTTAAACTGTGGTGCTGCTATCGGAATAAATATCTTTTAGAGTACTTAATTTATTATTTTCCTAAAATGTAGAGATCCTGATCAAATGAAATAACACATGTGAATGACTTTTGTGAACACCAAGGCCTTATTCAAATAGCTTGTGCTATCAGTACCATTTATACCCAAGATTATTAACTACAAGGCGACTTTTACAACTTCCAGTCCCCTTTGTTCTTTCCACTCCAGTTGCCTCCTTTAATAACAGACATCTGTTTATGAAACTTCTTCTCTATTTTAGTTTTATTCATTACAAGAATAGTATATTAATTGATATCTTCAGACTGGTATTGCTACACTTCAATGTTGGGGAAGCTGCAAATGTTCAAGGCCCTAGTGCTTGCCTTCAGAAGAGAATCAGTTTGAGGAATTCAGAGCTTTCCAAATGTTAGTCCAATCATTTTCCTTTTTTGAGACAGCTCATATCGAGGGGTGATCAGAGAGTGATTTGCTGTATTTTAAGTCCTATTGCAGTGTTTGTTTTGTTATCAGTTTTTCTTCACTTTTTCCTCAAGTTTAATCGGTATACATTTTTGTAGAAGACTGCTGGATACCGATGATGAGCTCAGTGACATTCAGACTGATTCAGTCCCATTGGAAGTACGGGACTGGTTGGCTTCTACTTTTACACGGAAAATGGGGATGATGAAAAAGAAATCTGAGGAAAAGCCAAAATTTCGAAGCATCGTGCATGCTGTTCAAGCTGGAATTTTTGTGGAAAGGTAAGTGAAACTGTTAGTATCTCAAGATGATAAAATTTGGAAAGCAGGAGATAAACTTACCATATCAAAGTTATGTGAGTCAAATATTTTGCTTCTTGAAGAAAACTTCAATTATAAGTATACATAGAATGAACAAATTTAGGGCTTTATTATGAGCTTGCCTATAACAAAAATGTTTTATCCTGGGTTTATTATTTTTATTTCTTTTAAAATGACATAAAGACTAAAAGCAAAGACTTGACTGACCAGTGCCCTCAAATGAACCTTTGTGAGTAACTGTTTAAGAAGTTATAACACACTCATATGTTACACAACTAATTTTACCTGTAAAATGTAACACTTCAGAAAAATGAGTTCTGTACTACATACTAAAATCAAACGGGCCTTTCTCTGTATTAAAGTGAAAAGACCATCCTCTTTCCATCATGGAAGGAAAGATCCCATGAGCTTTTGAAGAGTTTTTTAACATTTCTGTCACTGAAGCAAGGAATACTTGAGGGCTCCTAGAAGCACCAAATCAAATCGCTGTAGTTTCTGATGTGAAATACATGGTTTTGTTGCTGTTGTTTTGTTTTTTGTTTTTTAGTTTATTAATTTGAGGGAGAGAAAGAGAGCATGAGCAGGGGAGGAGCAAAGAGAGCGTGTGTGAGAAAGAACGAGAGAGAGAGAGAGAGAGAGAGAGAGAATCCCAAGCAGGCTCCATGCTGCCCAGTGCCCCACTGGGGGGGGGGGTGAACAGGAGGGGGTGTGTGTGGGTCAGGGGTGCTGAACCCACAAACTCATGAGATCATGACCTGAGCAGAAACCAGAGTTTGAGGCTTAACCACAAGGTGCCATCCAGGAGCCCTGTGAAATACATGTTGATGTGGCCTAATTTTATATTCATTTAGCCCTTAAGAATACAGGCTTTTTTTTTTTTTTCTATCTAGGAAACAAGATGTTCTAGAATTAAAGTTAAAGACTTGAAATAAACGTGTTACATCTGACAATTTAAAAAATTAGTCTTTAGAAATCTCTTAGATTAAAAAACAATTAAATTATATTAAATGATATATAAAAAGATGAAACATTTTTGAAACTAATAAAATTGAGGAATGGAGAATTTTTTGTCAATGTACTTAAATTTAAGAGAGACCACATCATTTTTCATCTTTTGACATCTCTACTTATTAATTTGAATGAACATTATAAACTTTAATTTTCCTCTGTTAAAGGAACAATAGGAACACATTTGGATTTCTAAAAATGTAAATGAGAATGCATTGCAAGAAGTATTTGATGCCATTTGAAAATATAAATACAGCACATAAAGCTTGAAGTATCTTGGCTTGTGCCTATATTATATACAATAACAACCAGTCAGTGATTATTTAAATTATTTTGAGTATTTATTAACCATATCTAATTGGCTTTTATAACAGAATCTTCCATTAGTGTGGTGAGGAGATACCCACACCCCCTTACAAGATGCATAAACTGGTCCCAACTCTGCTGGGTGGGACCAGAAGTCTGCAACAGGGAAGCAGAGCTGGAGAGAAGGAATATCTATTCCCATTTAAAAAAAAAAAAACAATTTTGGAAAGTGTGTGACAGTTATTGATTCTCATTAACATCAAATCGATATTAACATCTCAATAGGAGTTCAGAAAGTCAGTGAAAGAATCACAGATAAAAGACAGTATGTGTGATTTGCTGAAAGAATATGTATTTGGTCTTTTTAAAGAAAATATTGTAGAACTTGGCAAACTAAAAAGGAGGCAAACTGTGGAGGTAAATTTCTATTCCCACCCAATAAAAGATTAAGATTTCTGCAAAATACATTGATATCCTACATTTTCATTTTTTCCATATGCTACATAAAATATTTTACTTAGTAGGTTATAGAGATATAAAATGTACTTAAGACAACTAAACCAGCATGCACTCTGGAAGAAATCAATATGCTACAAACACAAGGAAATGAAATCTCTTTATTACTCTTGTAGCCCCTTTAGTAGGTGGATAGAAATAATGGCATATGCTTCTCTTCAGTTTTCAAAGATAATTGTCTTCGGTTTTGAAAGTTAGAAAGACTTCCTGAGCATCCTGTAAAGTCTCCCCTCCCAAGACTCAGTGCCTTGGCAGGTCCCAGCAATTTGCTCATCCAAAAGTACCTCCAATCTACTTGCTTTTCCATCTCTACTCCTGCAATCCCAGTCTCCATTTCTGTTACCTGCCATCAGAAATGGGACAGTAGCTTTCCAGTTGGGCCTCCCTCTTCCACAAGTGCCCTCTCCAAACAAGTCAATTTTAAATATATAAATTAGTCCCTGTCACTCTTAAGCTTAAAACCATCGGTTGATTTTCCATTTCACTTAGTATTAAAAGTGACTTCTGTATCATGGATTTGCAGGTTAGGCCCCTTTTACCTTCTCACCTTATTGAATGCTACCTTTATTTTTAACTGAGTATCTGTACTGCTCTGATTTCAACCCCATGAAGATCCCTAACTCTTTCTTCCCTTGGGGCCACTTGTCCTGTTATTCCCTCTACCAAGAGTGATTTTCCCCACCCTTCCCCCTTCCTGGTCCTTTCTGTCTTTTCAGAGGCCTTCCCTGAGTACTCTGTATACACTGTTCATCACTTTCTCTACCCTAACCAGCAGTTTACCTCATAGTGCTTAGTGTTGTTTTATATATATATATATATGTGTGTGTGTGTATATATATATATGTGTGTGTGTGTGTGTGTGTGTGTGTGTGTGTAGTTTATTTATTTTGAGAGAGAGAAAAAGAATAAATGGGGGAGGGGCAGAGAGAGAGGGAGAGAAAGAAAACCCAAGCAAGGCTCCACGTTCTACACTGAGTCCTGCTTCATTCTACACTGAGTCCCGCTTAGGGGCTCAACCTCATGACCATGAGATCATGAGCTGAGCCTCAATCAAGATCTGATGCTTAACCGACTGAGCCACCCAGGCACCCCTGTAATCATATATTTTTATTTATTGTCCCTCTTCACTGCTCAGTAAGCCCTGTGAAAGCAGCAGATGTAGTTTTCTTATTTGCCACTGGTCTCTTACCTAACTCGGTGTCTGACATAAAGTCATTTTTATTTTGTGTGTGTTGTTTTGTTTTGTTTTGTTTAGGTTTTGAATTATATTTTGCAATTGCAGTAAAAACTTCCAAAAATAATCCACTGTATTTCCAGTTGAACTTATACCACCTGAAGGAACCTAGGAAACTCACTGTTCTTTTTCAGCAACTTCTAGTATATCAGCTATTTACTCAAGTGTGAGGCAACTGTATTAAGGTTTCCCCTACATCGATTCTGATTCCAAACATCCTAATTTTTTGTCCTAATATTTTACTCCAAATTATAGGATTGGAAAAGAATAATGGGAAAGTTTCTCTGTCTCCTCAGAAAGATAATCTGCTTTGTCTTTCTTTACATTCCATGTAAGGAAAACGCGCGCTGATACTCATTTCTCAACCTACTCCAGGTCTAAGGAAACAGCACCAGAATTCCCACAGAGCCCAGGGAGCCCTGAAGAACCTAAGAACTGCAGCCAACAGCACTGGCTGCAGAATAGTGAGAACAGTAACATTAATACTAATAATGGCTTTCTTGTGTTGAGACTTATATTATGCTAGGCATTTACATCATTTACTCTTCACAAAAAGCTTATAATTATCCTTGTTTTACAGATGAGTGACATTAAATAGCTTTCCAAAGGTCACATAGATAGTGAGTAGCTAGTCTGTAATTGAAAGTATGTCTTCTCTTCGTTACAGCCTACTGCCTTTCTGTGCCTTTCTAATGACTAGAAAAATAGAAAAGACTGGTGCCTCAAAAAAAAAAATCACAAAACAACTAAACATCATTATTGACAATAATTATTTTCTGGGTCTGTTATAGTGTAATTGCTAGTTTCCTTGCCCTGCAAGACTAGAATAATTACACCTATCTCAGTAGAGTAATTAATATAAGTATTTTTATTTAGAAACTGCTCTGAAATCTTCCAATAGAGATAGAGGATAAGGATAATTTTTTATTATAACCAATTACTCACACTCAAAAATCATTTAGAGTCATTTAAAATATAAAATGGAAATATAGAAATAAATAATGTCTCTGTAATAAAGTGGCAAAATACTTTATCAAGAAAACCTAGGACAGATATGTATGCAAATGCAGTATTTTAATTCTGAGCTTCCAAGAAGTCAAGATTAAAAAGGGAAACATGAATTTTTAGCATTTATTATTTTATGAAAAGATAGGTTTTACATAGAAATTAAGTAATACATCTTATAGATTTTTAATAGAAGGTATATTGAATCAAAAAGGTTAACATCTTCTGTAGTGGTTTTATGAAAGCTGCAAAACTTCCAAGTGACTATTCTTATGTTGACCTCCCTTGTTTAACTAATGATATAATCATTAAATAATTATCTTATTCAGGCATTTTGGGAAAAGTTACAACAATATAGTCTATAAATGCAGCTTTCTTATGCACTAATAATATAAAAAGGGATATGATTAATAAATTCTTTCTTCCCAGGACTTTGTGGATGAACCATATATCTTCCAGTTCTGAAATTGAAGCCTATTGTTATTTCTACACATTGGGGTATCACACTGATCCTATTCTCACATGAACCAGTGGAGGCATTTCATATATTTGGTTTATATCATTTTGGTTGCCCATTAGAAGATGGAAAAAATCCAACAAATTACTGATTAATAAAAACATTTTATTGATGCTATCAAAATAGAAATAAATTTGTTCTTTCTGCATAATTTTTCTTAAATTTTATTAAATGACAATTTGAACAGACTTAAGCAATTTTTGTCAATATGGTCTGCCCCAATATTATTAACTTAAAAATACAAAAGCTGTATAAATTCTGATGATACTATGTATTGTCTCTTATAATTTATAATTTACATTTTATAAAAAACAAAGAAGAAAGGAATACATAAAGGCAATAATTTTAATGACATTTCAGCTTCTGGATTGAAAATTTTGCCACATAAATGAACACAAAACAAGAATACCCTTCTGTCATTGATATGATGACATGCTAGAATGCTTTGTTGCATATACAAAGGACAGTCTCTTTTAATAAGATGAAGTTACAGGTAAGATGTCAATCATATTGACTTTGTAGGGTGGTTGTGCACAAATTCATTTGAGCATATTCCACATTGTAGATGCTCAATAAATGGTGACCATAGTTGTCATCGTTACCACAAAGGGAGCTTGTCCCTAAAAATGAAAGTTGAAAAAGTCAAAAGTAATCTTTTCCCTCATCTCTTAAAAAATAGCTGAAAACTTTGAGTAAATGAGTTTTATATATACACTTATTTTTCTCTTTCAGGATGTACAGAAAGTCCTATCACATGGTTGGTTTGGCATATCCAGAAGCTGTCATAATAACATTAAAGGTGAAATGATTTTAATTATTTTAACTTTTTCAAATAGTCATTTTTCAAATCTTAAAATGGTTGGGAGAACATGAAAATAGGTCTTTGCTGCAGTTTATATGTTTGTATATAAGTAGTATTTTAACCATTTTCAACATGTCGTGTGTTCTGAATCATGACTCATTGTAGACTTAAATGAGGATTGATTGACACCAACAAGCTATCAATGCATATGCACGTGTGTGCACACACATATGTGCTTTCTTTTCTTCTTTGTGCTTTATTTAGGTGGATCTTGAATTCAGTTTTGAGATGGCACCAGGACTTGTCAGAATATACATATCTTGTTATGTATATACTATGGAAAAGTTGCATGCATTAAAAAAAATGTTTTAGGACAAAACTTACATGAAAGAAATTTGTTTGGATTTTAGTTCTGAGAAAATGTAAAAAGATAAAATTAAGAAAGAAAACAAAAGAAATTTGTCTCTCTCATCTCTGCTTTTCCTGTGGTTGAGGCCCCATTTCAGTATTAAATATGTTAGAAATAACTAGAGTCAAAACTCTGAAGTGGTAAAAGTTTTGGATTCACTTGTCTCCACTGTGTGTGCCCATGTGAGCACTGTTCCTATTTCTAGAGGCAGTTTGTAGGCTTATTATTCAATATCTCTTATCTCTTTCTATTGTTGAATTTGGGTAGAGACATTCAACTTTGTCTCCTCTAATAGTTTCATGGTTGTTTTCCTGTATCAACCAAGAATTTAAAGGACACTGGCAACAAAATATCCTGAGTTGCTTTATTTGTGATTTATTAAACTCTTTTTCTAGTTTCAATTTATATTGTTTTCTTTTGTTAATTTATTTTTAAGGGTACCCTTTGCATTTGTTTTTTTTTTTTTTTTTTTGTTTCTCTGTTCCATATTAGACTTTCATCTTATTAACTTAAAAGGATAGTTTTTTCTTGGGCACTTTTTTATGTTTATGTTTCTTTTTTTTAATGTTTATTAATTTTTGAGAGAGAGAGAGACAGCATGAGTGGGAGAGGGGCAGAGAGAGAGGGAGACACAGAATATGAAGCAGGCTGCAGGCTCTGAGCTGTCAGCACAGAGCCCAACATGGGGCTTGAACTCACAAACTGTGAGATCACAACCTGAGCTGAACTCGGCTGCTTAACTGACTGAGCCACCTAGGGGCCCCTGTGTTTATGTTTCTAAAGCTCTAATAAAGGAGTATATAACTGAAATGTCACACTGTAGGATATTAATTACTCCTTGGATCTTGTGAGATTTTTATTTCCTCAAATGTGGGCAAGAATGTTACTTATTTTTATTTTTCTTATTTTAATAACCTTTACTTAGAAACCAACACAATGTTTTAGTATGAGAGAAAGTAAACATTTTTCTAAAGTTCAGTATAGAAAAAATATATAAACTAACAGGTTGCAAAAGGAAATAGCCACCAGTAAAGAATATTTTTGTTAAATAGTTCTTATTTCCTGAGATACCTTCTTGTCTTGTTTGTTCTTAATCAAGCATCTGCAGTAGTTTATAAATGTAAATTATCATTGTTGATAAAAATCCCCCAAAGTAGAGAACTAACCTTTTACTCAGTGGGAAACCCCTAGCAGGAACTATAAATAGCAGCTTCCTAACAATCTGAACTAATTCTTCTGTGTTAGCTTTGGAATTTGATAAAAGATTTGTTGGCCTCATTTGAGCTTTACGATGGCAAAATGCCTTCTAAGACAACTTTTAGCGATTCTAAATTTACAAACAGATAAAGCAAGTGTTTGGGGATCAAATCAGGGCCAAATGTGAGGAATTTAACAAAAGCATGCAAGCAAATAAAACAAAAATATTTCATTGGTGTTTTCAAGTGATTAAAATTACCATTGGAAGCTGTTATTACTATTTTCAAAAGCAGTATTTTTAAAAGAGACTGAATACTTTTTATCAGATTCTCAGGTTTCATCATGTTATAGTACAGATAATTGGCCTCTGTAAAAATGTGTTAAATGAACAAAGTTCTAAACAATGCCAGCCCAAATTCAAAATTAATACCTTTAAGGTTGCCCACTTACTATTCAATAGTAAACCTGTTGTGTGTATGTAAACCCACACTTTGCTAATAGTTTCTGATAATCAGAGCTGACTGTTGTATTTCTTTAAATTTTTAAAATTTCAGTGATTTGTTTAGTATTGGAGCCCCAAATTTACATTAAAACCTCCTTAGTATATAGGACTTAATGTCACTTGTTACAAGTCCATTTTGTGAACACCTCTGCAAGTATTCATCCTGCAATTACCCAAAGCAAACATCAGGAGGTAGCTGTAACAGTTTGGCTTTATCTCCCACTGGCAGTGTTTTTTTTCCAAGGGTAGGTATGTGTTTGCCTATAAGCCTGACCACTTCCCTAAAGAATCTCCTGAAATGCTGCAATTACTCTCCTCTTCCTTCATGTCAGTCAAAAGACCCACTTCTTTTTCCTTTTCATCTGTCCTTGGAGGAAAGTGTAAATGAATGGGTCAAGGGTACAGTGAGTAACAAGGTTGTATATACTCTGCCTTTCTAGGGTGTTTGCATCTTAAAGGAAGACATAAAATATCAAAGCTTTAAACCAAAGTACTAACTCTTAGGGTGTAATTTCAAGCCGTGTAGAAGGTGGTGGGTGGGAAAGAGAAGTTGGGGCTACTTTCCCCCATCTCCCCATAACCCGTAATTCTAGCTGAAAATGAAGCCCACTCTGAGAAAGTGACTTATGGTATGAATTTGAAGAGAGATTGAGGATAAGGTTAGTATTATAGTGTTAACAGGTTTATTACATCAAGTTTGATAACTTTGGGATTAAAGGATTAAGGAAAATCTTAACACTACATTACACATTATGGCCTCACTTTTGTGAACCCATGGATGCTAAGTGGCCCTGTCATATCAAACTCTGCAAAATATAGTCAGATGTTCTAAGTTGAAATGTAACCTGCTGAATCTACAATGCTTGATCTTTTCATAGAGAGAAATAGAACTATATAATATTGCCATTTAAAGTATTTCCTCTTTTTTTTTTACAGGATGTTGATAAATGGTCTTTTGATGTATTTGCCTTAAATGAAGCAAGTGGAGAGCACAGCCTGAAGTTTATGATTTATGAACTGTTTACCAGATATGATCTTATCAATCGTTTCAAGGTCAGAAACATGGGACAAAAGTGAAATGCTCTTAGAATTGGTTATCTGAATAAGAATGAAAAAGCAGAACATTGAGTCATTAATCAGTGCATTTTTTAATGTTTCTAATTAGCAGGTCACAGAACTAGGGGATGAGTTTACCACATGATATATCCATTTTCCATGACTCACTGACATGTATCCACATGGATGTCATGAGGCCATTGTAGCATCATTCCAACAAGATACCAACATCCCCCTGAATTACTCCCAGAATAGTCATGTAGAG
Source organism: Lynx canadensis (assembly GCF_007474595.2). Taxonomy (NCBI): domain Eukaryota; kingdom Metazoa; phylum Chordata; class Mammalia; order Carnivora; family Felidae; genus Lynx; species Lynx canadensis. Next base: position 169,552,581 of record NC_044310.1, on the reverse strand, counting down.
ACTGTGAGCTATGTTTTCTTAAAAAAAAAAAGATGCTCTTCTATGTTTCACAAACACAGAATGAATCTTTATTGGCAGCTTTTCTTAAACTGAGATGAAAGGGCTTCTAATTAACTTCATTTAGAGCCATTTAAGCAACAGATTTGATCCAGATTTCTGAGCACTCTGAAACTTGTACCCTTCAGCATTTCCAATGGAATCATGGCATTTTTAGAGCTAGAGGGTACTGGGAGGTCATTTATTTTAATCCTTTGTACTACGGATAGAAAAAACAGACTTCAATTGTAACTGGGAATTTTACCCTTTTAAGAACTAGCCTTCTGTCTTGACTCTGGAAGATATAAACATTTAAAGACCACAATATGGGTGATATTGTTAATTCATCTCTCATAGTTAAACACATGGGTTTATAATCTTAGGATTGAAAGCTAACAGGTTAATGAAATCATTTTTCGGAACAGCCTACATTTAACTGCAAAAAAACTCCTGCCCACATCTGACTCACAATTGTGTTCCATCCCGAACATTGTTGTGCTTATGTTGACTTAGTGCTACTATTTTATCAAAATATAATCATAATTATTACTTTTCGCAGATTCCTGTTTCTTGCCTAATTTGCTTTGCAGAAGCTTTAGAAGTTGGTTACAGCAAGTACAAAAATCCTTATCACAATTTGATTCATGCAGCTGATGTCACTCAAACTGTGCATTACATAATGCTTCATACAGGTATCATGGTAAGAAAGCTTTCTTAACTGAAGTTTGTTAGTTTGTATCATCAAATTCCTTTTCTCCATTTTGCCATTGTCCCTCTAATACCCATAAAAGTATTATAAGAAGTAATCTTTTGTATTTTTTAGGGTTAGTGAGTTATTCATAATATACATTATCCAAAAAAATATTTTAACTCAATGATGAAAAGATACCCAGAGGCAAATGTGAATATACTGCAAATTTGCCAAAATTTGGACTCTAGAACATTTTGTTTATAAATTGTTTTCCCATAGGAATCAACCAAAAAAAGTGACGTAGATAAAAAGTCTTTGGGATAAAAGCTAGTTACAGTTCTCTTCCCTCATATTACCATGTTCTCCCAAGCTGACTTCAGTGGATTTTTCTCTTTTACTTGCATTGCTAATTATAATGAAATCTTAATAGGGATTTTGGAAATTATTTATGTGAATTTTTCCAAATTCTCCTTCCTTTTCTTTGCATCTGAATGAATCAATGAATAAGTAAATAAATAATCCAGCAGTGCAATCCTGGGACAACAGTGAGTTCATGTTAGGAACTCTGGCACTGCCTGGAATTTCTGAAATGTATCAGAGTTTAGGGTGACTCCCAGAAATGAAAAGGAAGGAATAACTCTTCTAAAAATTCCACACTGACATGGGTTCAAAGGGATATAGTCCCTGTGAGTACCTTTTTGATTCCTTATGTGTCAGCCTACGCTGAAGCAGTGCCATAAAATGCATGTACGTAGAATGTTCCACCAAACCCCATAATATGCATTTCCTACCTATTTTGATTTCAGAAGTCACACCTGTTCTTTTGGGTCATTGGCACTCAGATCTATGTAACTAATGCTCTTTGGGGCCAAAAGATCCTCAATACCTCATCTTTCCACACCAGAGACTATTCCTAACCTGGTCCCAAGCAAAGTCCCTAGGGCCACAGTATGTTGTGCTGAAGATATTGAAAACTTATAACAGTTACATAATTATTATATTTTATTATATACAGGAAATTCTAATAATAATTTTATTTTTTCCTAAGAAACTATAGTATGTTGCTTACTATATATACCATCCACTTGCTGTGATTCATCCAATAGTGTCTCATATGATGACTAAAGAAATTGTCTACTCCACTTTTTCATCTTTCTTTTCCTCCAAAATATCACAGATCTATCAATGCCTTGGGCTCAGATCCTACTCCTAAGCTGTTTCAATTATCTGTTGCTCTAAAACAAACTACTCTAAAATTTAGTGGCTTCAAACAACAATTTATCAATATCTCTCAAGGGTCTAGTTAGAAGGGTCCCAACTAGCAGGTTCTCACTGTGGTCTCTCATGGGCTTACAATCAGCTAGCAAGTATGGCTGAAGATATCTAAGGACATCACTGGGAAAGACATCCATAGTGGCTCAGTCACTGGCTGGCAGTTGATAATGGCTAATGGTTGGAGCTCAGCTGTCTTTTTTTTAATTTTTAGGTATTTATTTATTTATTTATGTAGCAAGGGGGATGGAGGAGCAGAGAGAGAGAAAGAGACAGAATCCCAAGCAAGCTCCACACTGTCAGTGCAGAGCCTGAGGCAGGGCTCGAACTTACAAACCATGAGATCATGATCTGAGCTGAGATTAAGAGTTGGATGCTTAATCAACTGAGCCACCCAGGCACCCCTTAGCTGGGCTTTTCATAAAGGATTTTCTTGGAATATTACTACCAATTCAAGAGAAATATGCATTCTACAACAATATTGCAAAGTAATATATCCTGCTTTGGAGTTAAATCCTATTTAGGTGAGGCAGAAATTTCAAAAACCTTAACTGATACAGTAGCATGACCTTCTCATGACCTTATTGAAGGCTGAACTTACATGTATTGTCAACCTCATACCTTGGGTTTTCCTATTGTAAGGTATAGGTATGGGCATCACAGACTTAAGGTATAAACATGCCCATTGGCTGAGATCAAATGCAGCCATGTCTGGACTTGCTTGGTCCTGGGTTGAAGTTTACTCACTCTTCTTTCTAGGAGTCTGATTTGGCATGGAAAGGGATGGAGTAGAAGTTAACAATAATAAGTAGAAAATAAAGCATTCAAAGATAGAGTTTTAAAATATTATAAGCTTTTAAAAAGTAGCATATGTAACCTTCTTTATAACTGTTTCTAGTATGTGCACTCACACACGCACACACACACACACGCAAATTCTTTTAAAGTTCCTTTGGTTCTAATAAGATTTCATCATCACAGCTGTTTTTTGAACTCTTTGCCTCCTGACAGCTGCAAATGCTGTTCTACTTGAAAAAGTTGCTTCACTACCTTCCTGGTTATAGCTGCTTACTGTTTCCTTTCTAAGGCCTTGGTCTTGAATCTGATAGCCAGATGGTTTTCAAGTGTGGCATTTCCTCTTTCCTGAGTTCTGTGGCTTTGAAAAAGTTAACTCAAAAACATAACATGTAAGTGGTTATGTGCCCTGAAATGGCAACTGAAGTGATTCAGTTTTTTCAGAACTTAATAGAATGGAAAAGTAAAGCCTTCAGTCTAATAAAATATCTACTTTAATTATGACATGCAGTGAGAAGATATATGCCATTTTATGCTGGGAGGTAACCAAAATTTCATCATTTAAAAATGTTTCTGCTTAAGTACATTTTATTTTCGCTATCAGTGTAAAGGGAGCTAAATAAAAGTCTCCTATTTTAGCCTCAGAATCTCTGTTCTGAAATGAAATCCTGTTTGAAGAAATGAAGGATGCTGTTATTATTGGTAAATAGAGACATTCAAATCCACAATGGAACTTTTTCCTCGGAATTGTGAGGACTTTTTCCTGGATATACCAAGCCATTCCAACTTCTCCAGAATACTGGACAAAGCTGGTCCAGCCCGGCAGGACTCCTAGAAGTTGACATTAGTGAAGATCACATAGTCACTCTTTGAGAGGACCGTAACTTACCAGTCATAAACATAACTTCACTCTACTTTAGCAGGTTTTGTTGGAGGAACTTGTTTCTGATTTATTCATCCTTCAGCAAAAATGTATTAGTGGGCTCTTTAATCATCCATTAGTTTGGCCATTACAAAAACAGCCTTGTGGAAGATTGTCACTGTTGTCCAAGATCAGGAAGATACATTTAAACTACAGAGAGTAATGAGAAATTTTATGATAGATGCTAAGAGGAAAGGCAAAATGAATTACGAATTTATTGACAGTGTTGCCAAAACTACATTTCACTGCCAGCTTTATAGCTTTGGGAAAGTTACTGAAGTCACTGACTTCAGTATTTTAGTTGATGTCCTGCTGTTTCAGGACAGTCTTATCTGTGTGACATTTATGGAGCACTCCAGTGGCAGCCCCAAATTGTCAGGTGACTCACACAGCCTGTCACCTGCAAAGTGTTCTAAGGACCAGTGCCTGAAGGGGATTGTGATGAAGCCAGTGTCCTTCAGTTTGTTAATGTCAGATGGGATACTCTTGGCTTGGGAGTAGACACTGCAGAGAGATTGGATGTCGGTACAGCCTCTGTCTCTTTCTATCCTTTATCACTTAGTTAACTTGTAGTTCTGTGCCAAGGTGACAGTGGTGTGTGGTAGCTCAATCCATTTGCTAAAGAGCAAATTCCTTCACCAAGTGCTACCAAGCCACCTTCAAATATCTCATTGAATTTCAAATCATCCGAGGTCTTGAAAGGAACACTTGTATTTAAGGGCTCCTGGCACTGTGTTCTAACATTAAGAGTAGAAGAAAGAAAGATGATGTGAGATCTGTTTCCTTTGGCAGTTGCAGTCTACTGACCACACCCAGAAATAGACCCCCACACTCTGGAATGACTCAGTTGTTCTCCAATCAGTCTACAGAAAATGTACCACTCTGTCTGTGTTCTACAAACTGTGTGGGAATTCTGTTTTTACAAACGGCTTCCCAGACAGCAATGTTTGGAAGAGTGGAAAGGGTACAGGCTTTCAAGGCAATCAGACATAGGTGTGAAATCCTGCTCTACCACTACCCTAGCTCACTCGCTCTCTACCTTGGTTTTCTTGTCATTAATATGTGGTTAATAATACTGACCACCAGTGAAGAGTCCTTGATATCATAGATGTAAGGCACCTAACCTAGTTCCTGACACATAATGGGTATTAACACACACCCTCATGTCAATAACAATTATTAACTTATTTTTATTATATATTACTTTATGTGTATTATGTATTAATATTATTATAACACTCACTTTCTATACTGGGTAAGTTATAGCAAACTATGTCATCCTATTCAAAGGGATAGAGAAAAAGTACCCAACCCAATAATTCAACTAAAAGAGTTATTAATTATGCTCTTTTAGACACACCAGGAACTAATAGGTCAATGTGATTTTCTGACCTGAAATTCTCCCAACCTTACACATACACACACACACACTGAAAAATTGAGGTATGAAAATTTACATCATAAGTCTTAGAGCTTTATTAGCTTCTACCCATCAATATACCCAGTTAAATTATCTAGAAATTCTGCTTTTGAAGCCTTAGAAGAATGTGTTCTGCATATTACCTCCCTCAAGTAACAAATGCTGTTGTCATCCATGGAAGGAATATTTTGATCCCTGGAAGGAACAGAAACTTTGAAATCAGATTTGGGGGTGAATTCCTGCTCTTCCACTTGATAGCTATGTGGCCTTTGGCAGGTTGATTCAATTCTTTAGGATTCAGCTTTGTTTGCTGCCAGATGAAGGTAAAAATACTTACCTCATAAATGGAAAATAGGATGGTTATACAAATTAGAGACCATATAACTAAAATGTCCAGTTAATGTTAGTTTCTTCTTTCTTTCTGTCATCATTGTGCGAACAGTTGATAGCGGTCAGTATCTCCCTATGATGTAATTTGAGGACTTCTCATTTTTAGAGTTAGTCTCCCTGAGCATTCCTCGATGCAAAGTGCAAACTGTAGTTTAGATGAAGCACAGTGTCTGCACTGCTCATGACTCATCATTTTTACCCTTTATGCCTGTCCGTGAGGAATCAGAAGAGTATAGGTTACGTATGGATCACTATGCTAGTTGGGAAGAGTGATAGGATTCAGTCTCATTCTCTCTGGCATGTCCTCGTGCATCATTTACAAAATCTATGAATTTAAACATTCATTTTCTGAGTTGGAATTCTCATTTGGCACCAGTGTAAAATGAATTAACAACCAAGGAGCTAAAAAATCAGCCCCAAATTCTACTTTTGCTAATGCAGAATAGATGTGCTTTTAAATTGAGTGTGAGGGTTCAGCATTTCTCTCTTTCCAAACCATTTTATAATTTAAAATTATTTATTAGGGCTATAATGTGGCAATAAATAAGAGAGATTCATGGAAGAAGTACTATTTATGGGAAGCAGAGAATAATGAGACTAAAAACAGGAAATAAGTATAATCAATTTTGACAGCTAGGAAGATAATAATTTTAAATACTTATGAGATAATCTATAATTAAAATTTATCTCTGCTGCCCTAATTGTATTTTTGTATAATTGCAACTTCATATTCTATGTTATTATAGATATTGAATGTTACTTTTTTAAAATCACAGTTAAATATATAAATCTTAAATATAATCAATAGGAAATACTGAAGAAAACAGGTGACTTTTTTTCTAGGAATAATTTTTTTTATAAAACAATGGGTTTCTGGGGGCTCAAGAACTGGTTTAACTTTAGTTGTTTGCTATTCATTTCATGGTGTTTAATTCCACAGTCTCGCTGGGGACATTGGAGGCTCAGTCTTACTTCAGTTTATAATACAGCCCATTCTTCCTTTTAATGACTCACAATTAAATGCACCCATAAACACAGAATAGCTAGCTATATCAACTCCCTTTGGTTCTGAAAATCATTTCTGCTTCAGTCATCCAGCTGTGAGACTATTTATTCTTGAATTGCAATCACTAAAGATATGTTAGCTCACTATTATTTCCCAGACTCAATGCCTTCTACAGTGCATTTAAGGTAATAAGTTCAGGAAAATGGCATCTGTTCTGTATTTTACTATATGACAAGATTTGTGAAAAAGCACAGCGAATACATTAACTTAAAACTTCTTTTAAAATTCCACAGGGAATGATCACTAATTCTATTTTCATGAGAGCTCTGGCTGAGAGGGTAAATAACTTGTTTGCCTAATGATCGACAAAGATTTAAAACCAGAAATTGTCTGATTCCACAATCTCTTTCAACTATTCCTTACTACCTCCTCCTAATACAAAACTGGTGAAATTCAAGTCAACAGACAAATATTAAGTTCCTACTATGTGCCAGTTACCATGATAGGTTATGTGAAAGGGAGCAAAGATTAATAAGATGATGCCTTTGTCAATTATGAAATTCAACAGTTGTCACCTCTCATTCCTGAGTCATGGACCTACAATGGCTCCCTCTTGCATTTTATACAAAATCCAAATTCATCAGCTCTAATCAAAGTAGTCTATCAACTTTTCCCATAAGCTGCACTCTCTTTCCATTCTCATTCCACTTGACTTTCCAACACAATTGGCAATTCGCCTTTCATATCAGCCTCTACACTCTCATTCTGCATTTGCTCTATTTAGAATCTCTCTGTTCCTAACACTGCATTTAGATACTAATCTTTGTCCATCCTTCTTTCAAGATCACTGCCATCAAATAGACATTCAATCTGCTCTTTGATTGTACTTCAAACTGTGATCTTTTATCAAGTATGCATGTAGTTTACATTATATTTTTCTGTTGCTTTGTACAATTTAATTGTTTCAAGTATATGGAATGAGACTACTAAGAGCAAGCTCCATATCATTTGGATCCTCCATTACTACCATCAAGTACCACCTACTGGTGGTTCTATCCAATAGAACTGTCTGTGATGATAGGAACACTGCACTGTTCCATCTGGTAACTACTTGCTACATGTGACTATGAAGCAGCTAAAATTTGGTTTCTGTGACTGGGAAAATGAGCTTAATTTTATTTAATTATATTTATTTTCAGTTTAAGTGGTCACATGTGGTTACCATAATAGAGGAGTAAAACTGTTATGTTAAATGTCAGTGATGAATAAACTATCAAATTACCAAAGTAGGCTTATAATAGCAGAGAAATTTGTTAAACCATCCAATGGATAACAGAACAATCAATCTATATTGAAGCAGGTGGTCTGGATTTTATATGAAACATTTATTCTCTCTTTTATTACTAACTTATATGCACAGTCAAGAGTATGTGTGCTATGAAGAGCAAATTTAGTAAATTCTTAGAAACGCTTCCAAATTTTTAAATATAAAAACAAAGTTCAGTTTCTCTAATGAGAAAAGTGAATATTTTCAACTCTTAGGAAATTTCCTGATAGAAGAGTCTTCTACAAAAGTTGAGCTAAAAACATTTCAATGATATATGGGCTATATGTTAAAAATTACTAAACTAAAAGAAATCACTAAACTATAATTGTTTTCATGAGAACCCAAATTGCTAATTTTAATTAGCAACAAACCCCTTTGAATTCAAAAACCCAGTGAGGGTTCACCTTTTAAATCATAGAAAATTACTCCTTTTCTGATTAGCAAGGAACATTATAATGTCTCTTTTTGAATTTACAAGCCATGAAACAATCATTGACTTCATGAAGCATCCATTATGCAATTAATGTATGTGAAATAAGGGAAAAAAGTATTTTAAGATCAATAAAAATAATTTAATATATTTATACGACTACTTATACTGGATGCACTGAAAAATCTCTTTTGTAGGAATACAAGATGGCTCTGCTTTCTAAATACCATGGTATCTTTCTTTAATTTACTAGCACTGGCTCACTGAACTGGAAATTTTAGCAATGGTCTTTGCTGCTGCCATTCATGATTATGAGCATACAGGAACCACAAACAACTTTCACATTCAGACTAGGTAAGTTATATAAAGTATTAACTTTTAATTAAAACTTGAAATTTATTTTCCACATATTACTTATTTTTAAGAAAATTTAAAAATAACAGTGAATATGTCTAATAAGAATAGTTTTAATAGATTTTAGCAAAATTCCTTAAGCTAACAAACGATTATTATTTATCAAGAAAATTGTACAAATATTTGGTGACATATTTAGCGTTTTAGAGAATGTAAAAATGTGTCAAACAACTTCTTTCTGCCCAGAATTAATATTCTGAACTATCACATAAGTCAGACATCTGCTCACTGAGACAAATCTTACAACATATTGTTTAAGGCATCAGTTTAGTCTCATTATGTATTTGAAAGTAATAAAATTGTACTTCTGAAAAAAAAAATCAAAGAAACTGTATTTCCAGGTTAGCATGAAGTTCTAAGCTTAAAATAATTAGAAAATGATATTTTTTAGTGATGGTAATAATGGCAGTTATTAGAATCAAAATACCAGAGTGGAGATATATTTATCATCACAAAATCACAGATTGGGTGGTTTAAATAACAGAAATTTTCTCACAGTTTTGGAGTCTAGAAGTCCAAGAAATGTCAGCAGGTTTGGTTTCTGCTGAAACCCCTCTCGTTGGCTTGCAGATGGCTGCTCTTTCACTGTTTTCACATGGCTTTTTTTCTGTGGGTACACATTCCTGGTATCTCTTTCTCTTCCTATAAGAAAAATACCGCCATATTGGTTAGGCCTCACCCTTATGACCTCATTTAACTTTAATTACCTCTTTAAAAGCCTATCTCCATATACAGTCCCATTCTAAGGTACAAAGGGTGAGTACATCAACATAAGGATTTGGGAGGGAAATAATTCAGTTCGTAACAGAAACGTGCTCTCTGCTCTTTTGGTTGCACAGAGATCTCAGTGCCTGGGAGGCAGAACATGTCTAGGACCCATCATGATCCAATTCGCTTTCTATACATTGGATCCTGAAATTTCTCTGTCTTTTACTAGTCAAATATGCTTGAGATGGAGATGTACATTGACAGACTGATGTTTCTCTGGAACTACTGTAGACCTGTCTATTCTTGTTGAGGGAAAATTAAATTTATTTTTTACTTTTTCATTTTTTAAATTAATAGACTTTATTTCTTAGAGCAGCTTTAGATTCTCAGAAAAACTGAAAAGTACATAGTTTCCATGTACTCTTTCCCCACCCTACAGCTTCCCCTATTGTTAACATCTTGCATCAGTATGGTACATTTGTTATAATTAATGAAATATTATTTGTAATTATTATTCACTAAAAGTCCATAGTACATATTCTGGCGTAGTCTTTGTGCTATATATTGCTCATTTCTTTTCACTGGTGAACAACAAACATTACATTGTATGCATGTGGCAAAGGTTCTCTCCTTATTCACCAATTGACAGATATCTTGGTTACTTCCAAATTTTTGAATAAAGGTTATAAATAAAGAGGCTATAAACATTTATGTGCAGGTTTTTGTGTGGTCTGTTCATTTGTTTTTTAATAGCAATATTGTTAACACCTGATTTTGCAGCTATAGGAAATTATTTTTCAATGTGGGAAGCATAGGAACATTTTATTGAAATATTAGACATTTTTAGTGCCTCAAGTGACTTAGTGACAGAAAGCCACATTATGGATCATCTGGTCAAAGTCTCACAACCTAAGCAGAGAAAAAAACCCTCAAGAGGTGAAATGATCTATCTATGTACACATAGTCAGCTGATGGCAGTAGCAGAATTCAGAAGCTGAGAAGAGGGATACTCTCAATCTAGCCTCTTCCTACAACTCTGATCCCATGGCCAGAGGCAGATGCATGATAGTTCCAGTCTTCTATAGCCTGAAATGGGATGGGCTTAGAAAACGTGGTCCCTTGATGGAGACAGAGGGAGAGTTGAAATACAGTGAAATATTGAAGAAGGCATTCTGTGTAAACCCAGAGGCCCTAAGATTGGCAGAACAAGAAGGGAAAAAAGAGACATTGAGGTCAGGTCATGTGGAAGGGGGTGTTAATAACCTACACATTTGCAGAGTGGAGAGAGTTGTTCCATTTTTGTGCTGAACATCAGAGCAAAGGTAGACTGTGCAGATCATTTTTTTTTGTCAAAGACTCTTCCACATCCCCTGAATCCATAATGAGTGAGATTTTAATTAAAGATAGCTCATTACTGAACTGAGCCCTGTATAGGGCAATAGTTTAGGAGAAAAGGAGCGAGAGATTTGTTACCAATGAACACTTCTTGTTTCTACTTTGAAAAGTGAAGGCAATGGACTGGCTTTCTCCAGCAGCAGTGTCAGGCTGTCTCTTCTAGCTTTCTCCTTTACCATCCATTTACAGCTGGAGGAAGAGTCCTAACTTACTTATACTTTGGACTGCAGAGAAGGATAAGGAAATGGAGAAAAAGAAGGAGGTGGTGGAAGAGAAGGAAGAAGGGAAGGAGAAGAAGAAAAAGAGTAAAGGAAGAGGAGAGGGAGGAGGAAGAAGAATTCTTTTTTCCCCCCAACTTTACATTAAGAAATTGTATATAAAGGAGAGAAAAGGTCTAGTATTTTGTTTATTTTGTTATAAATTGCCTATCAGGATCAATTTAAAGGATTAATTATACAAGAACTTGAAAATTCTATGAATAAAAAGTTGTAATGACCACAAATCTAACAATATAGTGTGCTTTTAAAACTCTATTGCCTTTATATTATGTCCAAGAAAAAATAAGGTCTTATGTTACTAATATCAATAATTCTATTGTATTTTATATTATTCATTTTTACTTGAATTTAAAATGCTTTTCTAATTTGGAAAACTCTATACTGGGTAATGAAAAGTGAAAAATAATTTAGAACATAGTGCAGTGCTAAATTTGAGTTCAATACACACATTAAAATACATGAAATCCTTGAAAGTGTAAATAAATAAAATTTTTTTTGTGAAAATACTGAGCTACATGTTACTATGGATACTGAATGTTGCTTAGAGTTGTTCTTTTCTTAGCAGTCAAAGACCATCTCAAACATTAAGACAGTGCTGTATTCTCAAAATCCTGTTGATTTATGAGACAAAATCATAATAGTTTCTTACAATTAAATCTGGTTCAAAAATACATTTTTGCTTAATGCTGAAAGTAGAAGACAGTATTACTTGGAGCTATATCATGTAATAACACTGTCATGGCTAGATTTGAGGCCATATGACACAAATGATATGAGATTTACAAGTCAGTTTTTCCCATAATCTGAGTGAAATTCTAGAGATTGGAAACATATATTTAATTATCTTTTAAATAAGGATTGCAGGTGTACTTTTCTGTATATTGAGTTATGATTATCGATTAAGGAATTTTTAGGCCATGGTTGAAATTAAAACTGTTTTGAAGTTATGTACTATTAGCTAATTACATATGTTTTTCTACTTCTATGATAGTCTAGAAACAGAAGATACGTAATTGTTCTTCTTAATAGGTCATTTTCCCTATGCTGGATTAATAATTAAGCTTGGTTTATCTGGTAGATTGTTAGATACAAATCTCGAATAGGTAGCTTACAACAAAAACCAGGTTTCTTTAGTTCTTTCTTTTATGTATCCTCACCTATTTTTTTTTTTTTTTGGTAAACATTCAGTGGTGAGTGCTATAATCAGTACTACTGACTGAAAAGCCTAAAACAAACAGTAAGTCTTAGTGAGGCTTAGTAAGACAAAAGTATATCCCTACCAGAAGGAACGAAAAATGAAGAATCTGGGCATTGGGGAAAGTGGAGGCAAAGTTGTACAGGTTTTAGATTGACTTTCCTTTTGCTATTTTTGCTGCCTACTTCCAACTTGCCAACTTATATACATGGATTTACCATTTTAATTCATTGAACATAGTGGTTCTGTTTCCATTCCACACTTGCAAAATGATCTGGCAACCTAAGAAGATAGAGGAATAAGCAAGCAGAGCTCCATTATACAGATGTGAGAATGCTTGGAATATTTCAAACTTTATGCTAGAATACTAACTTCAACAATGCAACTTGAAATAGTTTATTTGATCAAGTGATATGATAAAATGATGTGAAAATATGGACAGGTGAAAAACAAAAGAAAACGTCCCTTGATGAATTCATTATTTTAAAATGTTCATTATAAATTGGTGCTGAAACATACATTTTGTTTAAAAAATGATTTTCTCAGTTAATTTAATGCTATGGGATCAAAATATTCAAATTGAATTGCAACATTATATGGGAGAAAAAAAACTAGAATCATAAATAGACCAAATGATTTATATTATCCCTTCCATCCTCCATCCCCCACCCAAAGTAATTTTAGTCCAAGCTAATAGGAAATAGTGGGTAATCAACTATCTGGAATGGGTTGATTCATCAACAGAGGGTTGATTCATTCAGATTGAATGAAGATGTCAAGTAATTTTTTTCCATGGGATTTAGTCCCAAGCTTAACATTCAAAAATCAGTTAAGGTAATCATCATATCAACATGCTAAAGAACAAAAACACATGATGATATCAAGATGCAGAAAAGGCATTTGACAAAATCCAACACCATTCATGATAAAAATGCTCAGTAAACTAGGAATATAGGAGACTTTCCTCAACTTGATGAAGAATGTCTACAAAAACTTGACAACTAATAGCACTCTTCACAGTGAGAAACTTGAAGTTTTTCCACTAAGATCAGGAACAAGGCAAGGATGTTCCTTCTCACTACTTTTTTTTTGTTTAATATCACAGTGGAAGTCCTACTTAATGCAATAAGATAAGAAATGGAAACAAAAGGTATAGAGATTGGGAAAGATGGCATAAAACTGTCTTGTTCACAAGTGACATGATAGTTTATATAGAAAATCCAAAAGAATTGATGAAAAAACTTATAGAACTAACAAGCAATTACAGAAACTTTGCAGGATATAGGGTTAACACACAAAATTCAGCTATTTTCCTGTATACCAGCAATGAACAAGTGGAATTTGAAATTAAAATCACAATATCATTTATATTAACATCAAAAAATTGAAATTCCAAAGAAATGAAATACTTAGGTGTAAATCTAACAAAATATGGATAATATATATACCAGGAAAACTATAAAACCTGATGACAGAATTCAAAGAAGAACTAAATCAATGGAGAGATGTTCCATGTTCATGGTAGGAAAATTCAGTATTGTCAAGATGTCAGTTCTTCTCAATTTGATCTACAGATTCAATGCAATACCAAACTCCCAGAAAGTTATTTTGTGAATATTGACAAACAGAGTTAAAGTTTATATGGAAAGGCAAAAGAACCAGAATAGCCAATACGTTACTGAGGGAGAAGAACAACGTTGGAGAATTGACACTATCTAACTTCAAGACTCACTACAAAGCTACAGTAGTCAAGATAGTGTGGTAATGGTAAAAGAATAGACAAATAGATCAATGGAACAGAAGAAAGAGCCCAGAAATACACACACATAAATATAGTCAACTCATCTTTGATAAAGGAGTAAAGGCAGTGCAATAACCCAAAGATAGTCTGTTCAACAAATGGATCTGAAACTACTGAACATGCAAAAAAAAATCTGGACAGAGATCTTCGCCTCACAATAACTCAAAATGGGTGATAGACCTAAATGTAAAATGCAAAATATAAAACTCTTAGAAGTTAACATGAGAGAAAACCTAGATGATCTTGGATGTGGCAGTGACTTTTTAAGTACAACACTAAAGGCAAAATTCATGAAAGAAATGATTAATAATCTGGAATTCATTAAAATTAAAACCTTATGCTCTGGAAAAGACAATATCAAGATAATTAAGAGACCATCCATGAAGTGGGAGAAATTATTTGCAAAAGATACATCTGATAAGATACTGTCATGCAAAATACAAGAACTCTTTAAACTCTACAATAATAAATGACCTGACTTAAAAATGTGCCTTAACAGATGCCTCACCAAAGAAGATATACAGATGGAAATTAGCATATAAAAAGGGGCTCCACATTGTATGTCATCAGGGAAATGCAAATTAAAACAATGAGCTATCACTACACATCTATTAGAGTGGCTATAATCTGGAACACTGATGACACCAATTGTTGGTGAGGATGTGGAGCAACTGGAACTCTCATGCATGGCTAGTGGGAACGCAAAATGGTACAGCCACTTAGGAAGACCCTTTGGCAGTTTCTTACAAAACTAAACATATTCTTACCATTCAAGCCAGCAATTACACTCTTTCATATTTACCCAAAGGAGTTGAAAAATTATGTCCACACAACCGGAACAAGGAATTTATAGTAGGTTTATCCATAATGGCCCAAACTTGGAAGCAACTGAGATATCCTTGAGGATAGAATAGGTGAAAGGATAAATTTTGATAGATCCAGACAATAGAATATTATTCAGTTTTCAAAAGAATTGAGTTATGAAAAGACATGGAGGAATCTTATACGCATAATACTAAGTTCAAGAAGCCAGTCTAAAAAGGCTACATACTATATGATTTTAAATATATGACATTAGGAAAAGGCAAAACTATGGAGACAATAAGATTAGTGGTTGCCAGGGGTTATGGGCATGGGAGGGAAGAACAGACAAAGCAGAGAGGATTTCTATGGCAGTGAAAATACTCTGTATAATGTCATAAGTGTGGATGCATGTCATCGTACATTTGTCCAAAGTCACAGAATGTGCAACACCAAGAGTGAATACTAATGTAAACTATGGACTTTGTTAATAACAATGCTCAGTGTAGACCTATCAGTTATAACAAATGTACCACTCTGGTGGGGGCTGTTAATAATGGGGGGAGGGTGTTACACATGTTTGAGCTGAAGGGGTATATTGCAAATCTCTGTACCTTCTGCTAAATTTTTCTGTCAATCTATAACTGCTCTAAAAAAATAAGATTTATTTTTTTAAGTTATCATACAATTAAATTACTTTCATCAATTTGGATATTGAATTAGAGAATTTTTACTGATGAGATAGATATCTTGTGACTTGAGTATTCTTATTCAACACTCATGAAATTTAAAGAATCCTGTACTTTACATTTTGTTTTTAATTCTCAGGTCAGATGTTGCCCTTTTATATAATGATCGCTCAGTCCTTGAGAATCACCATGTGAGTGCAGCTTATCGGCTTATGCAAGAAGAAGAAATGAATGTTTTGATAAATTTATCCAAAGATGACTGGAGGTGAGTTTCAGAGGAAGCCTAGAGAAAATTTAATTTCAGGAAACAGTTAAGTGATGTGATTTAAAGTGAAGAAAATGGATGAAAATCAATCTTTTATTTATGTTATAAAAATTCCCTTTGACTAGATGACTCTAAGAAGGATTAATACCTAGAAGACTTCCAGGAGCCAGTCTCTGGTGGTGGAAGTTAAACTATTTTCCAGGCTAATTCAACATCTGTTTGCATCGTAGCCAACCCATAAGACCACATACCACACAACAAATACTTCCAGAGAGTAATTATGTACTCTCTTGAATGGAGCTCTGCTTAATTATACCAATATGTGGTCCTAAATAAATTCAAAATTGTAGTGCAATATGGATTCCTTCCTATATTATTTTTCTATATGTGGAGTTTAGCTTTTTTTAAAAAAAAATTCATTGTTTGAAGGAAAAAATTACAAACATAATATAGTAAAATGACCCAGATGCAGAGGGAAATCTTACCTTTTCTTCAGGGCATCCATCTGCTTAAGATAAACAAACAACAACAACAACAAAAAACATTCATGGATTGGTGATACTTATTGCCATGTAGGGGGAGATAACAAGATGTACCCCTACTGCTCAGAGTAACTTTTCCTCCTTCTTCTACCTTTGGTCATCATCAACACCTTCATTTGACTATAAGGCTGCTGGATTTAGCAAATAAAGATAAAGGGTGTCCGGTTAAGTATGAATTTCTGATAAACATCGAGATATTTAGTGCAAATATGTCTGTATGTCCCTACTATTCAGTGAGACCTACTTATTTTTTTAAAAGCCTTATCTTTAACAAAGATTTTGTTAAAAGTTAGTGAGCTGAAAAGGTTCCCATTTAAATATCACAGGTTTTTAATTTTTTTCTTTAAATCAAGGTAAAAAGAAATGTTCAAAGAAATGCTTTGGGATGAAGAGCTGCCTCAAAATGAATGAATGAATGAATGAATGAATGAATGAATGAATGAATTAAAGAATGAATGGTTTTTAAAACAAGCCCTAATTTCTGATGGTTACTTTTCCAAATACTCAAGCTTTCTGGTTTTTCAAGGCCACTTTTGAAGCTGTATAAAACATGGGCTTGCTTTTGCAACCTTGGAAGCAGATCTGATGGGGGGCGGAGAGAAATTTGGGAACCCAGTTTGGGCCTTTCATTTTATTCTGCAGGAAACAATAGCTCAGTTGTGTTTCCAGCTAAGAAGGCCACCATCTAATTGTGAAGGGATTTTAAAGCTACCACTGGTGGGCTATGTGGAGAATAGAAGGGTATACGTAGGAGTAGGGAGGTAAGTTTGGAGGTATTTGCTAAGGTCCAAGAAATGTACTCTCTTTTGGAGAGTACTCATTTAGAGTATGAATTTAATTTTTATCAGTGATTATTACTCCCAGAAGTAACATTTATATTATTAATTTTTATATATTATTAATTTTTACTGTTATTCCTTTAAATTAATCTTTTTCCTTCCCAAAGTTGATTCTGTTGCAATTTCAATGTAATTTTTTTCCTATTACATTTTTGTTCTTTAGCATCTTTAGTATTCTAATGATTTATTCCTATAATATTTTATAAATTTCTGTATAGTAACTTCTCAGAATCATCCTAATTGAATGGTTTTACAGAATTGTTTTAATACTATAATATCATACAGATTGTAGAATTTAATAGATACAACACTGTTTCTAAAAGCTACAAAAGATATATTTGCTAGTATAAAATTGATAATATTTTACCACAAATTAAAATATAGATAGTTTTTTAAAAAACGTGTAGGTTTTTGATTTGCATACCTATTTATTTCTTAATTTAACTTTAGTAACCATAAATGAAATAATTTAAAAATTTGGTAAGGAAGGGGCGCCTGGGTGGCGCAGTCGGTTAAGCGTCTGACTTCAGCCAGGTCACGATCTCGCGGTCCGTGAGTTCGAGCCCCGCGTCGGGCTCTGGGCTGATGGCTCAGAGCCTGGAGCCTGTTTCCGATTCTGTGTCTCCCTCTCTCTCTGCCCCTCCCCCGTTCATGCTCTGTCTCTCTCTGTCCCAAAAATAAATAAACGTTGAAAAAAAAATTTTTTTTTAAAATAAATAAAATAAAAAATAAAAATTTGGTAAGGAAGATTCATAAAGTAACATTCCCTTGTGCACTATTTTGCCTAGTTTACTGATACATTATTAGCTGATTACTGATAATATCTAGCACTTACTAATCACTTACAAACTAAAATGTACTAAATTTTAAGATTTCATAAAACATTCATCTCATTTTTTCTTAGTTAAAATGAATATTTTGGTTCAGCTGCTATTGTAATATGGGTCTCTTCATAATTCCAGAGAAAAAAAAGTATTAAAAATAATTTCATTATCTTTAGTTTCCTTTAATATTTAGGAGCAGTATGCTAAGCAGGCTATTCAATATCATTAACAGTAATCAGCGTAGTGATTTCTCACAGTGCCCATCTGAAAAATGCAATTTAATTAAGGACCCAAAATTTTCAGCAAGTACCTCTAATATGCTTTGGTTAAAAAAAAAAAAAAGCATCCAGTCATACCACCTTTAAGTAAAATATCTTCGACACAAGATTATAATGCAAGTTTACCACACACCTTTTATTTAGCTTACTCCAGTGGCCATGCCACAGAATGAAAATAAAATATGATTTCCAGTATAAGTGACTTTTCTACCTATCTATACTGAGCAATGAAGCCTTTCCTGTGGTAACTTATTTCCAACTTACTGTGAGAATGAGTTATTCATGCATAGGTTTTGTGATATGGTCACTGTATTTATAGCTCAGATTTAAATTTGATCAAACTTTCAATAGCTGTGTCTACAATATGTTGTAGTGTCAGGGTCCCAAAAGCTTAAACAGAGAATTGCACTCACGTTAGCATCTTGACTTCTCTGGGGTTCTTATGATGATAGGTTGGCACAGTGAAGTGGTAAGTGTAAGCTTTAGGAGTGGGAACTCTTGGTGTTGAATCTCATCTCTGCCATGTACCAGCTACCCATGTGACTGGGAAAACCCCAATCTCCTCTGGTGTGAAATAATAATACCCCCTATATAAAAGCACCTAGGACACTACTTGGGACACTACTTAGGACACTACTTATTCAGGACTTACCTGAATAAATAGTGGTTGTTTTAATAATAGCAAATACTGCATTTAAAATTAATTTTGGGAAACACGGGGGTGGCTCAGTCAGTTAAGTGGCCAACTCTTGATTTTGGCTCAGGTCACAATCTCAGTTAGTTGTAATCTGGCCCTGCATTGGGCTTTGCACTGGGCTGGGCCTGGAGCCTGCTTGGGATTCTCTTCCCTTTCTCTGCCCCACCCCCTCCTCAAAATAAATAAATAAACTTTAAAAAATAAGTAAAATAAAAGTATTTTTTTTTTAGATTTGTCAGGATACTTTCAGAAATAAAAACAATATTTAGGAATTATGAGTAGGGGAGGGTTGTACGTGTGGGTGGGGAAAGCAGGAGAGTTGTTAAACAGCATCATTCACAGATCGCTCTCCTGGGAACTTCCTAAAGCCATTAGAGTTAAAGGATGAAATAAAGTCAAAGTTTGCGAGCTCTTTTATATTTAAAAAGTAGCATATTTTTGCTCATATACATTAAGAAAAATAAAATTTAAGTAGTACTATTTGAAGAAATGTTTTACTTGAGAATCATCAAGGGCCAAATAAACCTTTCTTCTTTTGATGACTCCACAGGGATCTTCGGAACCTAGTGATTGAAATGGTTTTGTCTACAGACATGTCAGGTCACTTCCAGCAAATTAAAAATATAAGAAACAGTTTGCAGCAGCCTGAAGGGTAGGTTATTTTCTTTCATAATGTTAAAGTTTGGTGGGCTTAGATTCAGAAAAGACTGTAATTGATATTGGGGCACCTGGGTGGCTCAATCTGTTAAGTGTCTGACTCTTGGTTTCGGCTCAGGTCATGATCTCAGGGTGGTGGAATTTAGCCCTGCATCAGGCTACACGTTGAGTGTGGAGCCTGCTTAAGATTCTCTCTCTCTCTCTCTCTCTCTCTCTCTCTCTCTCTCTGTCCTGCTGCCCTACCCCCCCTCCCCCGCTTATGCTCTCTCTGTAAAATAAAAATAAAAATTAGGGACGCCTGGGTGGCTCAGCTGGTTATGTGTCCAACTTCAGCTCACATAATGATCTCGCCATTCCGAAGTTCGAGCCTTGCGTTGGGGTCTGTTCTGACAGCTCAGAGCCTGGAGCCTGTTTCAGATTCTGTGTTTCCCTCTCTCTCTCTGCCCCTCCCTTGTGTGTATACTCTCTCTCTCTCTCTCTCTCTCTCTCTCTCTGTCTCTCTCTCCCTCTCTCTCTCTCAAATAAATAAATATTGAAAATTTTTTCAAAAAATAAAAAGTAAATATTTTTTTAAAAAAGACTATAACTGGTTACTTTGCCCTAATAATTTGAACATGTCCTTGATTTGACAGGATTGACAAAGCCAAAACGATGTCCCTGATTCTCCATGCAGCAGACATCAGCCACCCAGCCAAATCCTGGCAGCTGCATCACCGGTGGACCATGGCCCTAATGGAGGAGTTTTTCCTACAGGTGCCTCTTTCACACTATGTGCTCATATTTTTGGAAATAGTAACTACGCATATTGACATGCACCTTTTTTTGTTCCAAATTCAGGGCTTGTGACTTACTATTTATCTTTCGGATAAATGTATTTCCTAATCCTACGTAGTATACTATATATTTTAAAAAGAGTCAAGTCTTGGATCTCAGATGCCACTCTTAGGAAAGAAAGAAACAAACAAATTAGTATTGTTGTCTGCTGTTAAGAGGTAAAATGTTAGAGTAGAAACATCAAATATCTTTCATCATAAAATGGGAAAGGGGAGAAAATACAGCACTGCTGCATCCATCTTGTTGGTTATAACTTAGTCATATATGCATAGTTGCAAGGAAGACTGAGAAATACAATTTTGCGTTAGATGGATGTATGCTTGGTAAAAAGTGGATTATTATATGAAAAAACAAGCCTAGCCATGGGGAATGGCCAGTGGTCTCTACCACAAGTATACTTTTTTTAAAATAGCCCACTCCGACCTGAGGTACCACAATACAATCGTGATGTTAACCGCCCAGAGTTAGCATCAGACCCCACAAGGTGAAGGCTCAGTCTTCCATAAGAGTGGCTCTAGTTCAGATGCCAACATCAAGTGGGGCCCCAGGACACCAGCCCTTCTGACCACTGGTTATAAATTCAGGATTCCCATGACCCTCCTCAGGTCTGACAATTTGTTACAATGATTCAAATAACTCAAGAAAGTTACAGTTTTAATTATAAAGAATACAATAAGAAAGGGCCAATTGACATTATACCTATTCTGAAGACCTAAAGACCAAGTACATTACTATATTTGGATGACTCTGTTTTCTGTTTCCCATTGTCAATGAATATGCTATACAGTTTCACTTTGAAATAGCACAGCATGGTCCTAGAGAAAGTTACTCAGTAGCATCTTCCAAATTTAAGTATTTTCATACTAAAAATAGTCTTAAAAATATTTTTAATACATTTTGTGGTAAACACACACACACACACACACACACACACACACACACACGTTAAAACTTATCCAGTTCTAGAACTGTGTGTTATGGCCAATTAAAAATTACAATTTCATGTATTCAACCAAACACTAGTCAGAAAATGGTAAATCTAAAGAGAACTTAGAGATCTTTAAGAACAATTTTCTCATATTATAAATGAAGGAACAGAAACATGAAGAGATAAAATGACTTTGCTCAAGTTAAGACAAAATTTTTAAGTATTTTAAATGATCATTAAACCACAATATGCGAAGTTCTGTGGAATGCAGCTAAAGCAATGCTTAGAGGAAATTGTATAGCTCTAAATGCTCATATTAGAAAAGAATAACAGTACTTGTATCAGTGATTTGAAGAAGTTAGGGAAATAAAACCAAAATAAGTTGAGGAAGGAAGTAAAAATATAAAAGCAGAAATTAATGAAACAGAACAAAAACCACAGCAAAAATTAACAAGGAAAGCAGTTTGTTCTCAGAAAAAATAATAAGATTGTTAGCAAGTTTAAAAAGAGAAAAAAAACATGGGTGCCTGGTAGCTCAGTTGGTTAAGCGTCTGACTCTTGGTTTCAGCTCAAGTCATGATCTCGTGGTTTGTGAGTTCAAGCCCTGCATCGGGATCTGAGCTGACAGCGGGAGTCTGCTTGGGATTCTTTCTCTCTGCCCCTCTCCCAGTTGCTTTCTCTCTGAAAATAAATAAATAAACTAAAAAAATGTTTTTAAAAAAGAAAAAGAGAAAAAAACACAAATCATAAGTAAAAGAGGAGTTGTCATTATGGACTCTACATATAACAAAAGGGTAAGGAATTTTAGGCATAATTTATGTTTTAACACATTTGACAACTTAGGAGAAATTGTCAAATTCTTGAAAGATATAAAATACCAAAACAAACATAAGAAAAATTGTAATTTGTATATCCATATACCTATTTTTAAACACTGAATTTGTATTTTAAACTCTTTCCATGAAGAAAAATTCAGGCTTAGGTGGTTTCAATTCTTAATTCTTCTTTCAGTTCTCAATTCAAGTGAGAGATGGTGAGTTCTCTCAAACTTTTCAAAAAGAAATAATGCCAGTCTCACACAGATTATTTCATAACACAGAGCGAGAGGGAAAATTGTCAGTATAACCCTGACAAAAGCTGACAAAGATTTTGCAAGTAAAGGATATTATACACCCATATCTATCATGAACCTAGGTGGAAAATTTCTTTAAATATTAGCAAATCCAATCTAGCAATATAGTGAAAGAGTGCATATTATGACGTAAGTTGATTTAAGTAAAAAATCATTTAAAATAATTTACTATACTAAAAGAAAAAAATCCTACTATTATCTCAATAGACGCAGAAAAAGTATTTGACAAAGTTCAAAAGACACTAATTACAAAACTTTCTGCAAACTAGAAGTAGGGGACCTCTCCCATTGTGGTAAAAGGTGTCTATAGCTTACATAATATTTCCTGGGGAAATACTGAACACTTTGATGCTAAGTTCCAGGTATCTGCTCTTACCACTTCCTTTCAACTTTGCATTTGAAGCTCTAGCCATTACGATATATAAAAGAAAATAAAGAATAGATTGGATAAAAATAAAAAGAACTGTCTTTATTTGCACAAATATGAGCTTCTACATAGAAATTTAAGGAATCTATAAAAAGCTACTGGAACTGATAAATGAGTTTAACAGGGCTATAGGATCAATTGTAGTTCTGTATACTATCAACAAACAACTTGAAAATAAAAATTTAAATACAATATGACTTATAAAAGCATAAAAAAATATTTGGGAATACATTTAATTAAATGCATATAATGCCTGAACACTGAAAACCACAGAATATTGAGAAATTTTTAAAGATCTGTCTATGTAGATTGAGAGATATACCATGTTATGGATTAAAAGATTTAATATTGTTAAGATGTCAATTCTACGAGGGGCACCTGGGTGCCTCAGTTGGCTAAGTGTCTGACTTCAGCTCAGGTCATGATCTCATGGTTTGTGAGTTTGGGCCCCACATTGGTCTGTCTGCTGTCAGCATAGAACCTGCTTCAGATCTTCTGTCCCCCTCTGTCTGCCTCTCTGTCCCCTCTCTCTCTCAAAGTAAATAAACATTAAAATTTTTTTTAAAAGATGTCAATTCAAAAAATTGATTAATATACCTAGCATAATCTTTATCAAAAATTGTTAACAGATTTCTTTGTAGTAATTGAAAGAAAAGCTGATCCTAAAATTGACATGGAAATGTAAGAATCTAGATATAATCAAAACAATTTTGAAAAAGATTAAGAAAGTTGGAAAATTTACACCTTCTTATCACATGACTTAGTAGAAAGTTAAAGTCATCAAGGCAGTGTGTTATTGACATAGAGTCAGGCAAATAGATCAATAAAATAGAATAGTGATTCCAGAAACAGTCCCATACTTATACGATCATTTGATTTTCTACAAAAGCAATAAGATAGTTAAACAGTGAAAAGAAAGTTTATAAATGGCAATAGACTGATACTATTAAATATATGGGAGAAAAGGAATTTTATCCCTTACGTATACCATATATAAATATTAATTCAAGATTGACTCCAGCCTTAACACAAAACCTAAACCTATGAAGTTTCTAGAGGAAAGCTCAGGAGAATATCTCTCTAATCTTAGGGGTAGCCAAATATTTCTTAGAAAAGACACGTAAAGCACTGCCTAAAAACGAAAAAAAAAAGTAGTAAAGTGGACAAGAACGAATTTTAACACTTCTCTTCCAAAAATACCATTAAGGCAAGGCATAGAGTGAGAGAAAATATTTGTACTACAAATATCTGTCCAAGCGCTTGTTCACAAATTGCATAAACTCCTACAAATCAGTAATAAAAAAAAATCAGCCTAATTTGATCAGCCACCTCGTTAAAAAGTACACAAATTGGTAATAAATACATACAAGTATACTCAATATCATTGCTTGTCAAAGGATTGCACATTAAAATCACAGTAAGATACATCTACATCCTCACCATAATAACCAAAGTTAAAAGGATTGAAAATATTAAGTGTTTTTTATTATGTGGAGCAACTGGAAGTATCAGACATTTTTTTTTTTTAATTTTTTTTTTCAACGTTTATTTAGTTTTGGGACAGAGAGAGACAGAGCATGAACGGGGGAGGGGCAGAGAGAGAGGGAGACACAGAATCGGAAACAGACTCCAGGCTCTGAGCCATCAGCCCAGAGCCCGACGTGGGGCTCGAACTCCCGGACCGCGAGATCGTGACCTGGCTGAAGTCGGACGCTTAACCGACTGCGCCACCCAGGAATATAAATAATTACAACTCCTCTGAAAACTACTGGCTAGCGTCCATGAAACTTAATGAAACTAACATAAGACTTAATATCCCTATGACCCAGCATGCCAACCCACAGGTGTATAACTCGGATAAATTAGTGCTTATGCCCACCAAATGTGGAATAGTCATAACAGTATTACTTATTATAGCCCTATACTAGAAACAGTCCAAATTTGCATCCAAAATAGAAATGAATAAATAAATAATGGCATAGTCATACAATGGAATATCATACAACAATAAAAAAATGGACTACTAATACAAACAACAATAAATCTCAAAAAAACCATACTATATGATTCCATTTATATGAAGTTCAAAATTGGCAAAATTAACCTATGATGATTAAAATCTGAACAATGGGTGCCTGTAGGAGGTGAGATTCACTGGAAACAGTTAAGGGAATTTCTGGAAGTAATGGAAATGTTTTATATCTTGCATGTTAATTACATAAATATGTTCATAATTTATGCACTTAAATTTTGTACATAAA
Organism: Lynx canadensis; assembly: GCF_007474595.2. NCBI lineage: Eukaryota > Metazoa > Chordata > Mammalia > Carnivora > Felidae > Lynx > Lynx canadensis. Next base: position 169,527,327 of record NC_044310.1, on the reverse strand, counting down.
TTTTTCCTTGATTTAAAGAAGAATATAGCAGAATGACTTAAAGAACTCTAAAAGAGGCTCCTGGATGGTTCAGTCCAACTTCGGCTCAGGTCATGATCTCATGGTTTGTGACTTTGAGCCTCTCATCAGCTCTGTGCTGACAGTTCAGAGCCTGGAGCCTGCTTTGGATTCTGTGTCTCCCTCTCTCTGTGTCCCTCTCCCACTAGCACTCTGTCTCTCTTTCTCTCTCAAAAACAGATAAACATTAAAAAATTTTTTTAAAGAATTCTAAAAAAAACCCTGTTAATATAAGTCTGCAATAAATTCCAGCAACTCTTGAAAATTATTGTTAGATATCCAAATAGTATCTTGACTTATATTCTCCCTATTTTTTATTCATTTCAGACCAGACAAAGATTACCTGACAGAATCATGAGAGTAATGAATTTAATGAAATTGAGTCAAGATGTTTTCAAGATTCACTACCTTATTCTTGAATTTTCTAGAAAGGTGACTGCTATTAATAATGAAGCTTCTAACACGCAGTGATTTTTCACATCTGAAATTCAGGGTAGAGGTAAACCGTTCCATAAGGCTACTTAGTTCCTCTGTCATTCTCAGCGCCTGATAAGCAGTGACTCAGATATCTAAATAGAGATAAAAATGCATGCAACACAAAAGGTCAAGTCTTGGAATAGGTATAACATCATGATATTTGGAATGTTTTTGTGATCTGAATTTTTCAGACTGTGTTACTTAGAGTATGAAAATGTCAGGTTTTTCGTTTGTTTTTTTCACGGGATTCTTGATAGGCAACAATAGGCATTTGTGTCATCCCAAAATGTTCAGAAATGACTGTCTTTTCTTGAATGACCTTAATATATAAGGCAAGAAACTTACAGCTCTGAGACGAGTAAGCATACAGGTTAAGGTGGACCATTATAAAATCAAATTATCCCTGTTGGCATTCCCTCTTCAACTATGAAATTCCTTTCAGACTGTAATAAGTTGATTTAGGATTTGAGCTTTTAATAATGGAATCTTATATTTCGCAGTCTCTGGACTTTTAAAAGTAAGTGACTTTCAAATCCCCTGCAGAAATATATAGAGCAAAACAGGAGAATGTGATGTGAAAGGTCAGAACAAGTGAGTCTGTACTACCAACAAACATGGTTACAAGCAAAACAAGTTTATCTTTATGAGACTTATGCTAATGTATGACATTGATGCCAACAGCTAAAATGTTTCTGTGCATTCAGTTAACTAAATGAATCTCCCAGTACTCTTACTCTGCCATATCCCATATATTAGCCTTTTGGAGGTGTGCATGTATGTGTGCATGTACACACATATAAATGTACACACACAGAAATGTATATGTGTATATGTATGTGTGTACATGCATATATTTACATACATATCACTTAATGTTTCAGAAAAATCCAGAGGAATTTTGAGATGTGTTGACTTCTAAGCCAATTTCTTATTAATTTTTCTACTAAGTTCATTTTCTCCAACAAAAGAATAGGCATTAAGAATTTTTAAAACACACTGTATTTCTGGAGGAGAAATCAATGCAAACCAAGTTATTTGCATTACTCTTTACAATTTCATCAGTGTTACCCAAACTCTTGGTGTTGGCAAGATAACAAGAAGTTAATACAAATAAAGTTAAAAGAAATACTTCCTGCTACTAAAATTTGTTTCTGCTTCATATTATACAAACCTAATAACTAAGTGAATTTTTCCTTTTTCAGCTGGTTGTTTTGTGTTACATGAAAAAAAAATTAACAGTTATGTAAAATCTATATTTACCAATAGGTACTACCTTTTCAAAAAAGGGGAAACAAATAATTGGAATTACAAGTTTTGGGGAGCAGGACAAAACGATTATTTTATCCTAAATTGTATACTGTCAGGCCCCTTTATGTTCTTCAAAATTACAAGAAGTAGTGTGAAGTGTGTTATTTCAAAATAGATTGTATTCCCCATAGTAATATGGGGAATGTATTATTTAGTAATGTATTTAGTTAGGGCAACCTCAGTCAAGGATCTGGCATCAAAAATTCAGACACGACCACCACCAAAAATTGATAAATATAAAGAACCACAGCTATGAGCCCGTATAATAACTTAAAATTTAAAAATCAAAGCTCATAGTTTTAAGAGGCATGCAAGGATACTAATGTCCTATACAATATTTGTAACTCACAAAATACAATCATACAATATAAATCTTGCTGCAAGTGAATATGTTAGCTATAGTAATCATTAAACATTTAAACAGTTTTGATGGCTTCCTGGAATTTAGAAGGACAATTTTTAGCAAGAATGAAAGAAGGTAATTAGATGGCTTAAATCCCTTAAATAAGTTGTCCAAAGAATGTAAACTATCACTTCTTCCCCTTCTCCCTCAGTTAAATGTCCCTATAGAACTTGTGACCCCTCAAATTCACCCTTGGCCTTGTAGTGGCCCCCAAGTCTGTGGTCAGGAGCTTCCTGTATGTTTGTTGTTGGTGTTGCTTCTGTGATTAAAACTTGTTTTCAATGCAAGAAGGTTCTCAAGATTTCTATACTTCACCATTTTGTCTTTAGTTTTTGAAAGCTATAGAAATTCTTTGGCTTCAGATAAAATGCAAAAAAAAAAAAAAGTGCCATTAAGTCACTGGATTTGACAACTTGTTGACCACTACCAGAGCATTTCATACTGTTAGGAAAGCATAAAAATATTACTGGTCTTTGTCATGGCCTTTCAAAGAAGCAACCTCAACGGCCTCCAAGGGAATTGCTGATACAGGGACAAGTCTGAGCACACCAGGCTGCCTTGTGTTTCCACATTTCTGGGGTCACTTTCTCCCCTTTCCCACCTGCAGGGTCATCCCCAAGAAAAGATGCAGGGATCCAGGAGCACAATTGGGTGACATTGGTTAATTGAGGTCAGTGGCCTTAGGGCCCTGTAATTTTATTCCAACCACTGTACAAGTCAATACACCAGAACATACATATATTTGGTATTTTACTGATTTTTGAAAGTATATTTTGGCCTCCTGAAGGCAGCAACCTCAAATGAAAGCACATCCTCCAAGAGAAAACTAGATGACTTACACAATGTCTGTTGCCTTGACCCCAGATTTCATCGTTAGGGAGAGTAAACGCTCCCAATTCAGGGACCCAATAAGGAAAATTTTAACGTTTATTAAATTTATACTCAGGGATCCCAACTTTCTCTTTACATATCTTTCCCTCTCCCCTAGTAGTACCCCCCTGTCGTACTGGGTTTGTGGTGCCCCCATAGTCTGGCTATAGGGCCTCCTACTAATCTTGCCCTCATGGTCTTAATTCACCCTAAAGAATAACACCTTGAAATATTTATAAATAAATTAAATAATTAATGTGCTTTAGTATTCAATGTGCTTTAGCAGTGGAAATTTAATACCCTAATTCAATTGTGGAATATAAGAAGCAAATAGAATATAAAATTTCTCCCTCCAAATATAGGGTGGTGGACCCTATATATATCTGTCAAGTGCCTAGGTCCTATATGAAAATGTTGCCATCTAGCATTCTATAAAATTTAGCTCATAGAAGGGAAATCACCACAATGCCTTTTTCAGGCCCAAATTATCATTTTTAGATCAAACAAAGAACTCCTATTATATAGTATAAAAATATACATATTAAAATATCAGATAGCAGCCCCCTAATCAATAAAACCAGTTATATAGGCATAGATCAGGTAAGTGTCTACAATATCACATTTCCCATGAAGTCTATGAGGAGCTTTATTTCTATTTTAACAATAGCAATATTATTATTTATATTTTAATATAAACAATGATATTATTCTTGCACGTTATTCTCATTATGTTAAAGATCAAATGCATAATAGTCTTCAAATACAGCCCTCATTCAGATTGCCTTATTTCTATTAGTGGCACCAAAGACTCCTTTTCATTCAGGTTTGAAGCCCAAGATTCATGTTTAATTCACTTCAAGCAATCCCCCACACTGCTGACAAATCAGTATTTCAAAAGTAAAAGTCCTGTCTTGTCAGTTTCCTGCTAGAAAACTGGGGAGGTCCTGAGGACAGGGGTGGGGAGCCAATGCCTCTCCATTACATGCTCAATTAAGTACCAGTCATTTATCCCGTGGTTTAAAACCATCTAAGATATGCATTAGACATTATAAATACCTCACAGCTCTGTATCTTTGCTATTATGAAGTATGGTTCTTTCTAAAAAAATTTAATTCCAGGATAGCTAACATACAGTGTTATATGAGCTTCAGGTGTACAATATAGTGAATCAGCACGTCTATACGGAGCTCAGTGCTCATCATGGTAAGTGTACTTTTAATCCTCTTCACCTGTATGAAGTATGGTTCTTACTAGCTAATACTGAATGACCATTTACTAAATATTAGGCAGTGTAGCCTTCACATAAATTATCTTTGATAACCTCAGGATAGTCCTACTAGGTAGATACTATTATATCTTTATTACTAACTTGAGTTAACCAAAATTACCAAGTGAGGTAACGTATGAGGAAAATTCATTCCATCAAGTTTGTGATATGTCTGAAATAAAAGAGAGCCAGATGAAAAGCAGTGATTGAAGTGTGTATCTTGTAACTCTGAGGCTAATGGCACTAATAATTCCTTTCCCTCTGTCCCTTAAGCTGGGTGTAAATATTAACTCCAAATGGAATGGGTGTTGTTATTCTCTAAGGAAGGAGCACAGCTGCTGGGAGAGGTCACAGAAATTCTACTCCCCATTTTCTCTAAGCTATGACGTAGTCAAATATTCCTGTTTACAGCTACTTTGCGTACTTCTCTCTGGTGACCATATCCAGATTTTTCCCCAAACAATTCTGATTTCAGACTTCCTGCTTCTTATGATCAGAGGTATGGTTTCAAGGAAATGCACCAGAAAACATTGTCAATGAATAACTTTAAAGCCAATAAAACATACTGACATGTTATTGTAAAGATCACAATGAAAAGGTGTTAAAGGAAGCAGAGGGATTGAAAATCTGAGGCCCTCAAGACAGACACTGCATTGTTATATGGGCTCCACAACACAGCAAAAATGATGGTCCCTCCCTTTTGTCTTCTGATTCGAGAACCTGGCCACGTGTCCTAAACTGTGGTCTTACATAAGTCACCGTGTGTTCTGTGAAGGTATACAGCCAACAGCTTAGGAGAAGATAGAGCCCAAGGCATCCTTCAAATAGCCAGAAGATCAAGGTGAAGAGACACAAGTGAAGTAGCTTCTCTTTCTTTTGTAAGCACATCCCCTTGAATGCCAAGGAAAGAACCTATGTTCGATGTTGGATAAATCTTGTGATAATAAGGTTTTGCCCAGAGCAGCCACTTTTATTTTAGGAGATGAAAATCGAATCAGTTCTTGTGATGTTAAACCCAAACGTACATGGAATTCTTTAACATATGTACTCAATTAACTTACTATGGATAGGATCAAGTAATAAAAATCATTAACATTTCCATTTTCTGAGAATACGTTAAAATGATGCACACAGAATGTAAGGATGTTGAAGATACTCTTCATTTGCTGTGGGAGATTCAATTAATGTTGTTTTATAAGTGGAAAGATGTTTCAAAATATTCATACACTTTTGACTTCAAAAAATAATATAATCATGAAGTCTTCATAGTGAAGATCTGTGATGTATTTAGCATGGGGGGACAAAAAGCATGAGAATCCAATAACTTGATTGTTAATTAATGCCAAATAACACACTTAGATGACTATTTTATGGCAATTGCAGAAAATTCCAAAGAGCAAAGGTTTGTCTCTTTATAATCAAGGGGTTTGTAATACCAAAGCAGAGTCTCCAGGTGCTGAAATGTTCATTTCTTTTTCTTCAGCAATAAGTATGTCCTCAAAAGGAGACCAAGTAAAATTACACCAACTTGGACTATAGTTTTTTTGTTTTATAAATAAATAAATAAATAAATACACAGTGCCAATTAAGAAAAGAAAGATGCAACTTTTTTAGGCTTTGTATCTAGACTGCTCGTCGTCTAAGCCTCTCCAGACTAAGCCTGTACTAATGAGCTTTCCTTTCCACAGGGAGATAAAGAAGCTGAGTTAGGACTTCCATTTTCCCCACTTTGTGACCGGAAGTCAACGATGGTGGCCCAGTCACAAATAGGTACTGTTGTGGAGGGTGGGCACATGTGTGCCAGTTTTCAAATGGAGAAACCGTGTTGTTTAAAGGGGCAAACATCCATGAAACTTCACACTCCTAACAAATTTGATGGTTAGACTGATCTATATGGTGCTAAATGGTAAGGATTTTGAAAAATTCTCACAAAATGAATTCAATCAAGCAGTATTAGTAAATGTAATTGTTATTCTATTTACAACCTTCTTACAAATGACAGGCTTTCTTCTTGTTTAAGAGACCGCTTTTTTTTGTATTGTGTTGCTGATTATTGTAATCTGTAATTTAATCCTTTGCATATAGAACAATTCAATGAAAATGTTAATATATCTGTCCCGTTATCACTAAGTTTGCATAATATATTCAATATGCCAGTTTACATTCCTTTGGAAAAAAATTCTTATGATATAAGAAGATAAACCAACAAGTTCAACCCATTATTATAACATATGGTTGCTATGCTGCATGCTCCAAATGTTTGTAATGGTTATCCCCTGAGCCAGCACCTTCATTACTGAACTGCAAGATTAATAAACATTAGGATTGCCACCTTACCTCTCTAGCTGCTCCAGTACCATCTCCAACAGAGCAGTAGTCAACTGTCAGAAAGAGTCTCGCTCTGACCTTTGCCCTTTCCCATCCAAGTTCCAACAGCTGTTTTTCTAGCCACCATAACACTGGTACCTACCATTGTTTAGCAGCTGTGAGCATAACAGGCTAAGGACCTCCTCAGGGAAACTGGAAAGAATGGAAGTGTCTGAGGCTTGTTGCTGTAATATAAATTGCTACCCTGTTAGCAAGGTGACACCTCATTTGACGGTCTCCGAATTCCAGGCATTGAAAACTACAGACAGAACTTGAAATAGCCTACTGGTGGCCAATGAACATTGCTTTGAGTGGAAGGTATCAATTAAAACACAAAACTATTGAAGTTTTCTTGAATTAAAAATGCACCTTAATGTATAACATGACTAAGCCAGTTACTTAAAATGTGAATTCCTTTTATCTATGTATCTGATGGATGGAATACTCTTCAAATGTGGATCTTTCTGGGTACAGTATCACTTTAAAAGCTTCCCTCCAATTTTCTCTTATATTCAGATGATCGTCCATAGCTCCCAGGTGTGTTTAAGGCCACAAGCACTTGATTTCCAGTGCCATACCTCTCCAGGGACACGTAGTGTTGAAATGTGTACACAGTTTAGAGTGGGTTGTCTCCTTCTCTCCGTAAACACTGGGCATTGCCCCATTCTCTCTGTGTGTCATTTCGTATCTTGACGAATACTTTAAATTTAAAGTCTGTATTCAATCCTGACATCTCAAGGTGGTGGAAATAATGCTGTCTCCCAGAGATGTTACTGTTCTCTTTACTGATTTGACAGAACACACCCACATGCTGTGAACTAACGCTTTACATCCAGAGAATAATAAACAGCAATTTGAAATATTAACACACTGGCAGGAAGCTCTGACTGATATAGTCAGAGGGGGCAAAAAAGTGGGTGCCTTCCTGTGGCCTGAGAAGCAACTTCAATTCTCTTGTTTCTTTGAAGCTTAGATATTATTTTTTGTTGGTCAATAATAAGTTCAACAAACAAGTGGAATCCTTTCAGAAAAGTAATGATCCCTGTCACTGAGAGGAAAATATAATCATTCTGGTTAGACTTGAATTTATTGTGAACAAGAGTATTAAAACTGAATATTAAATAGAAAAGCCAATATACTTATCAAGCTTAAATTGCATCACTTCCATTGCTTGAGAGATCATTTTATAGAGCTATTAAACTATCTCTAAAGATTGTGTTATTGGGTTAAAAATAATTTCAGTGGGTAAACCAAACCAGTATGTAGCTGATGCTTTCTACCTGATGCATCAGACTCTTCATTATTACAGATTTTAGAGTTCAGAAAATTGTAGTGTTTCAATTCATCTCTCTCTCTCTCTCTTTTTTTTTTTTTTTTTTTGCTTTTGTAGGTTTCATTGACTTCATAGTAGAGCCAACATTTTCTCTTCTGACAGATTCAACAGAGAAAATTATTACTCCTCTTATAGAGGAAGCCTCAAAAACAGAAACTCCTTCCTATGGGGCAAGCAGGTTTGGTATTTTCTCTTTTTTTGCGTCTTTTTTTTTTTTTTTTTTTTAATGATTATCTTCATTATCTCTTATAGCTAGGTTGGAAATTCTTAGAATTACTAGATAGTATTGCCACCTAGTGGCTCTCTATTATATTGCACCTGCCTTTGAAATTCACTTCATGTCCACTACAAAATATATCAAAGTACTAACAAAGTACTAACTAACTAATATATCAAAGTACTAATGAATATAACACAAGAGTATTCAATACCAGAAGAATTAAATATCTGACTTTTGTGCAAATGTATGTATTGTGTCTTGGATGCTAACATATATAGTTGTGTTGGTTTGCTTACAAACAAACCAGTTACAACCCACTTGTAGATCTAGAGAGATGCCTATATCAAAATAAAGCTTGCGGATGATGTGAGTACAACAGATCCATATAACATCTAACGGTAACAGTAGCATCCACTGTATATGCGATCACAATATTTCAAGCTAAACATTTTTCATTGACAAATTTGTTAAGGGATATTATTTAAAACTTCCAGTTGTAGATTAATCATGCTAAATTCTTGTCTATCTGAACACACAACTTTTCCTAATAGCACACCACTAGGTTCCCAAAATGTTGCCCCAATGAGGAAATTGAGGAAAGTTTTCCTGAGAATGATTCAGGTTGGCCCCACTTAGGGCTCCAGAATCGTGATGCCCCATTTGTTATGTTCACCTGTGAACTCATCACCAAGTCAGCTCACCTCAAGTATCTGCTTTTCTAATGAGGCCTAGCCACCTTATAATGCAAGAGCACTCCAACCTGCTGCTCTGGGAGTCCTTGACCAACCCAGGGAGTTCCAGCCGGAGTCCTGGCCCTCTCCATGATGGGAGAAAAGGAGGGATGTGAGCAGCCCTGATGCATGCTCAAAACTGGGCCTGAGCACCTGCCATCCTGTTTCTGCAGCTGGCTTTGTGAAGTGTTTCAGGCTTTGCTCCCTCATCCCGTATCTTGACATTAGTGTTTTCTGGGCTTTTTTTTTTTTTTTTTGGTTGTTACTATTAGCATATGCACCTTTATTGGGTTCACCCAGTGTTGATTTGTTTAGACGATCAAATATGAAGGGCACCATGAACGATGGAACCTATTCCCCAGACTACTCCCTTGCAAGCGTGGACCTGAAAAGCTTCAAAAACAACCTGGTGGACATCATTCAGCAGAACAAAGAGAGGTGGAAAGAGTTAGCTGCACAAGGTATAGTTGTTTATGAAGCCTTACTACTCTCTCTTTCTGTCTTAACTCTTCCTCTGGGATTTTGGATTTTTTTCCCCCTAGATTTCTTCTTTTATGAAATACACAAACTTTTGGCTGTGCTTGGAATTGGCTACCCTTTGATTATTCATCACAAGGTTGGCTTATCTGTTGAAGAGATTCTGCTGTGTTTATGTCATGTGGACTGCAGAAATCTGTGTCAGTGGGTGGCAGTGACATGAATGCAAAGGATGGGGCAAGAAAATGGTGACAAAACTTTATGTGACAGATTAACCTCCTGTTAATTTCTGGAAGTGCTTTTGAGCCTGTGTTTTAGGCTTTGCACATGGCTTTTGTGTTGCATTAGGAATGTAACACTCAGTGTCAGAGAGTTGGGTGTGTTTTTTTGTTCAATTGTTACTTCTTCGGGTGACAGTTCCATTCATGCGTTGGAAAGAATCATTTGTAAGCCTTCCCTTAAAGGAAACAAATGGGAAGCTAGTGTTAGCCATTTCTGACATGTTTTCTGATTCAAGTACATTCGTTGTTTTTGTTTACAAGATATGTGAATTTGTAGCAGTCATTATCTTTGTTCAGGAAATTAGCTTTCTGATTTCAAATCTGGCCCCCGTATCCCCTCATGCTCGCTCCTGTCCATAGCCCTGTGTCTCTCAGGTGCTGTACTCCCTGCACGGTGGCCTCTGGCAGCTTCTTGAAATACTCCCAGAGCCTTTGCGATGATTGTTTCTTCAGCCAGAGATTCTCCCCTTAGAGTTTTCTGCAAGGCTGAGTCCTCCTTGGCTAGCAGTTTGTAGTATGTATTTATTTTTATTTTGAAAAATAGCACTTAATTAACTTAATTTTCACATGGACCTTATAAGGTATATACTATTATTATTCCCCTTTTACAGATAAGGAAACTGAGGCAGAAGACAGTGATGTGAATTGCCCCAAATCCCACAGCTAGTAAGTGAAGGAGCTAGAATTCACTCTTTCTCCCCAATGCAGTGTTCTAAACCTTCATGGTAGGCAGCTCCACCAGGAGGCCCTCCTTGACCATAACAAGTATGCCGTCTGTCCTATTTTTCTCTGATTAGGGCCCAGTTCAGTCACTTCAAAGTGGTATCACTAGTCCGTAATTGATGATATTTATTTATTCCTTTTAAAGTTTATCATCTGTTTTCCACAGGGGAACATATGATTCACACAAGTTGGGACATGGTCTGTTATGTTTTCCAGTATATTCCTTAGCTCGTAGCACAGTGTTGGGCATATCATAGGCACTCAGTATATATTCATTTAATTAAATAACTACTTAATGGTGTCACATTATTTCTCCACCTCTGCTATTAGGAAATAAAAGAAATACCATTCTAATGTCTTCATCTGACTGTGTAACTTACATTTTCCTAAAAGTCTGATCTTCATTGAGAAGAAATAGAGTTTCCCAGGCTTTGGTGGCTCTATACAGCTATCATGAGGACCACTTCCTCTATTCGCACAGCACCACCCCCCCCCACCCCCCGCCACACACACACACTCAGAATGGCCCTGTACTTAGATCCTCTACTATCATCGTCTTGAAATTCTTAAAAATTTTTCAGTCTCAGTTTTATTTTATATGGGGACCTGTAATTATGTAGCTAGCCTTAGCCATTACAGAGGGTCTTTGTAATACATTATTGTCACTCAATAAAAAATATAATGCAGTACAAGACCCAGATGGTCAAACTAAAATATTGTCAAATCCATCTAATTGGAGACTTCAAATGATGAGAATTGCCCCTCTCTATGGACAATTACTGAAGCACAGTAAGATATAAATCCCAAAACTATAAGCCATTTGAAAACAGGAACAATGTCTATCTCATTGTCATGATTTTCTCAGAGCTAGCATGTCCCGGCATACTGTAGTTGCTTTAAAATTATTTAGTGAGGATAGTTTTGAATGAATGAATAAATGAATACTTAAATTCCACTTTGAATGTATTTATTCAGAAAAGAAAACAAATAGATATATTAGATATTCAGCGATGCAAGGAAGAGAGGAGGGGAGTAAGAATTCTGAAATCCCTCCTGTGTGCCAGGCATTTGACATGGATTATCCTATTTCCTCCTGCAACAATCTTCCTAACTAGAGGTGACTACTCTCATTTGCTACATATGGAAACTGAGGATCACACAGCTTCTAAGCAGTAGAGTTAAAACTGTTCTGATTCTTTACCCATTTTCCCCACTGCATGTGAGCACCTCCTAGTATACTACCTTTTCAAAAAAGTTTGAAAAAGTTCACTTGAAGCCTTTATCTTCAATGAACCCAAAAAATCCAATTGACCAAAACACACTCTCCTCTAAGAAAGTTTTAATTAAAATAAGCAACACTATGCCCCAAACATGAACCCGTCACCTGGAATCTATCTGTCATAAACCTGTGAAGGAAAACTCTTTATCAGAATTGAATTAGTGACTGCAATTTCTCCCTTTTTAATAGACTTTCTGCCACCATGTTCTACTGAATATTTTGTTGCACACAGACAGTAAACTTTAGATCTATATAAAGGTCTCAATTTACATTTCTGGAATTGAGTGATAATATCTGACTCCTATAGTTAGATAAGATAGAATCAAGATTTGAACACAGGCAGCCTGGCTTTAGCAAATTAGAATCATGGATCATTTTGATAATATAATTTCCAAAGGATAGTTGTGTAGGGTACACACGTTTTGAGTAAAGCAAATACTGCCAGATTTGTTTGACTTGTAACATTGCATGGTTGGTTGCTGTTTCCAATGCAGTGGTGAACGAGATAAACTTAAAGAAATATCTCATGGTAAAAATGAATAAATAAATAAATTGCTGGGTGAAATATTGCTAACAAGAAAATGACAGAGACAGTGCTTCAAGAACTCTCTCCCTGTCTCCTTGCTTGTAACAAGTAATGAAGAGTACTTTGCTTGCAACAACAAAAAATGAAAGAAAGAAAAAAAGAGAAATTGATGTCCTTAGAACCCATCCAAATAAAGATAAAACTGAAATTGAGAGAGATACAGAAACTTGGAGCCAGAATCTCTCTGGAAGGTATCTGCTTACCTTTGCTGGAGTCCTGGGTTTGCAGACTGAATTGACCACCACACAGGGTTTTTGTGCCAGAAGTGCAATCACCATATTTTTTAAAAATTTTTTAACATTTATTTATTTTTGAGACAGAGAGAGGGTGTGAGTGGGGGAGGGGGAGAGAGAGAGAGAGAGAGAGAGAGAGAGAAAGAGAGAGAGAGAGAGAGAGAGAGAGAGAGAATCCGAAGCAGGATCCAGGCTCTGAGCTGTCAGTACAGAACCCAACACAGGGCTCCAACTCACAAACCATGAGATCATGACCTAAGCAGAAGTCAGACACTTAACTGACTGAGCCACCTAGGCGCCCCTGCAATGCACCATATTAAGGATCAAGGGATAAAAACCTAAGATCTTAAGAGATGAAGAAAGGACATTCAGGAAAATTCAGTGTTTATTCATTATAAAAATTATTAAAATTAGAGGAGACTTTTTAATCTAGTATTTCTGTTTTCCTGCTTTCCTTGCCTTCATTTGTACTGCTTGGGTTGTTTATTTTTTCCATTCCAATTCATTTCCTTAATGGTGTGAAATATTTACACTTTATTCCTATTATTGTCATGATTAATTAGAAAATTTTAAATGCATAATCAATAGTAGATGACAATGAAGTTAATAACTTTACCCTTCCACAAAATAACACAAAAAGCTTAGAAAGCTTTGTCTCTGATGTTCAAAAATGTTTTTAAAATAGATTTTATATTTAATAATTAAAATTTAAAAATCGTCCAAAAAATTTAAAACGTATTCTTGAAATTCAAGAACATGAGGACAACAGCTTTTTAACAACGTTTTCGAAAATCAAGGTAGTGCAGGAAGACTTTCTCAGCATCTCTTGCATGCTTGCATAGTTCCTCAGTTAGCCAGAGATTGGAGAGAGCTATCTAGACTTTCCATGGCTCTTCAACTGCTAGGAATTCTCTTTGAAATCCTGCTCATCTACCAGTTACCCCAAACTTGGACTGCAACCTCAGGCTTGCAAAGCTGTGCGTTTCCCCCATTTATTCTAAACCAAACCCACTGTTTTACATTGTGGAAACCAGGGGGTTTTGCCCTCTGCTTCTATCCCAAATTGAGTCTACAGCCTCTGGCAGCAAAACTGGTTTCCGGTGCCATTCTCAAGTTGAGGTTGGCAGGGAGGTTGGGAGTAGCTTCAGGCAAAAAGGTCACCGATTGCTGTTTTCCTTACCTGAATCGCTAGCAGTTTTTCAAGAAAAAATGCTTCTTTTTTTTTTTTAAACGTTTATTTATTTTTGGGATAGAGAGAGACAGAGCATGAACGGGGGAGGGGCAGAGAGAGAGGGAGACACAGAATCGGAAACAGGCTCCAGGCTCCGAGCCATCAGCCCTCGGCCTGACGCGGGGCTTGAACTCACGGACTGCGAGATCGTGACCTGGCCGAAGTCGGACGCTTAACCGACTGCGCCACCCAGGCACCCCAAGAATAAATGCTTCTTAAATTGTTGTGTTGCCTTGGTTGATTTCCATTGTGGTGGAATTGTTTTTGTTAATATTTTCCAATTGTGTACTTGTTTTCTGTGGAAACACTCGACCCTTTTATGTCACTAGAACAGGAAGTCCTCTTTCTCCACATTGGGTTTTGGGAGTTATATGAGGTGATTTGTAGAATCTGCTTAGAAGTACCTAAAATAGGGACGCCTGGGTATGTCAGTCAGTTGAGTGTCTGACTTCGGCTCCGGTCATGATCTCGAGGTTCATGAGTTTGAGCCCCATGTCAGGCTGCATGCTAACAGCTCAGAGCCTGGAGCCTGCTTCAGATTGTGTCTCCTGTCTTTGCCCTTCCCCCACACTCTCTGTCTCTTTGTCTCTGTCTCTGCCTCTCTCTTTCTCTCTCTCTCTCTCTCTCAAAAATAAACATTAAAAAAATAATAAAAAAAAAGAAGTACCTAGAATAGTAGGTACTATAGAGAATAGTAGCACTATATGAGTTGACTGTTATTATAATTATTATTGGGGCTCCTGGATGGCTCAGTCAGTTAAGCACGTGTTTAGCTCCAGTCATAATCTCGCAGCTCATGGGTTCCAGCCCCGCGTCCAGCTTTGTGCTGACAGCTCAGAGCCTACAGCCTGCTTCAGATTCTATGTCTCCCTCTCTCTCTGCCCCTCCCCTGCTCACGCTCTTTCTTTCTCTCTCAAAAAATAAACATTTAAATAATTATTATTTACTGTGCTTCTGTTGTGTTCTAGGAATTAGGGATATAGAAAAAAAGAGAGACAGAGAGAGAGAGAGAAACAATAATCCCTACATTTATGAAAGAAGCTGTGGAAGCTGGGAGCAGGATTGCATTTTAAGGTAGCCAAGAAAGGCTTTCTTAAGGAAGTGATCATTTAAATAAATACAAGAAAGAGATTAGAAAGAGCAATGAGGAGGTGTGGGGGAATAAATTTTCAAACAGAGGAAATGATCAGCACAATATTTGAGAGGTGGAGTTTGCCTGACACGAAAAAAATAACAGGAGGTAAGTGAAACAGAAGATCGGGCAAGTGGGACTAATGTAGGCCCTGTGATAAATGGATAACATGACACCACATCATTGGTTTTGGCCCAAGAGGGATAGGAAGCCAAATGTAGCATTTTGAAGAAGAAAAATAAAATGGTCTGAAGTTTTAAAAGGATCACTCTGGCTACAGAATGGAAAATATTCTGTTTGGGAGACAGAAAAGGAAACAAGGAAGTGAGAAAAGAGGCTGTGGTTTATAACACAGGAGAAAGCTGGGGACTTAGACCAGGGAGTACTGATGGAGGGAGAAGTGTCTAAATTCTGGGTGCCTAAAGATGGTGACTTGAATGAGTAGGAATGAGAAAGAAAGGATAGCAACAAGAGATCAGATTCTGGATATATTTTGAAAGTAGAACTGATAAGATTTGTCAAGTGATTATATCTGGAGTATGAAATCAAGAAAAGAGTCAAGACTAATGCCAGAGTTTTTGGTTTTCTTACGCATTAATTGTATATATGTAAATTTATAGAATCATTCTCCAGAAAAACATGGCTTTCTCTAGCAAAGCTGAAGACGCACATGCCATGTTTCCCAATAATTTGACTTCTGTATTTTTACCCTAGAGAGATTTTGCTCATGTGCATCAGAAGACACGAACAAAATATTCACTATAGCATTGGTATTGAGAGCAAAAAAGAAAAAACTGAAAACAACAGTAAAATGAATTCACAGGCTGTGGTGTATTCATATTATGGAAAAGCATACAACTGTTAAGATAAATGAACTTTAGTTGTGAGTACCAACAAAGATGGAAGTCACAAATAATATGAAGCAAAATATACAAGCTGCCACAATAGAGCAAGGAACCATTTATAGAAAAATTTTAAAAACCCATAAACTAAATAATAGGTTTTAGAATACACTTATGATAAAACAAAAGAAAGGGGAAAATATTCAGAATGGTTCTAGGGGAATGATGGGACCCTTAGTAATAGTTTATCTCACAAATGTTCATTTTGTGATTATGGTTATACCTGACATATTTACTTTATATGTGTAACTATAACCCATTTATATGAGTAGAATGTTTCATAATAAAAAAGTGAAAATGCAATCTGGTACAAAAATACATCTACTAAAATAGTCATCAGTTTTAAAGCCAGTATGTATCAGATGTTGCCATTGTAATTTCCTGCTGCCATCACCTCTAGTCTTAAGTACACTGAAGATGATAATTACTTTATTATAATTGCATTGAGATGAAAATAAGCAGGTTATATGATGCTTAAAGTTTTAGAATATTAATTAAACAATAAGGCTCTGAACAGAACCCCAGATTCTTGGTGTTCATATCAGCTCTGACAGTATATTTCACAGTTATCTTAAAAACATTCCACTAATCCCGAAGCAGGTATGGACACTTAGGCCCCATGGTATGAAGCTCCTAGACCATCAGTAAAAGAAGACACTTTTTAAAACAGTAATTTCACTCAGGAAGCCTCCTATTAAGGATCTGGGGGCATCTAAGAATGTTATATGTAAATACATTCCTTTTCAAAAAGTAAGAGATAGAAGTTAAAAAGTAAAAAATGCTTTCCTCCATTCCAAACTATTTTGGTTTTGGTTAAAACTTACCCATTTAGAGTGAGGAAAATATCTTCATTATCTATTTCTCAGCATTCCTCGGCATCTAAAGTCTTTCCTTTTTCTGCAGTACTTGCAGAGAAGACAGGAGATTTAAGAGGGCCTGTGGCTAACCTCCTAGTGACACAAGTGGAGGGAAATACTGAGAAAAGTTGCTCTCTGCTTTTATTTCTACCTATAAAGTTTCAGGCAAACCACACAACTTTCCGTATCCTCAATAAATGTGATTATTGGGCACGTAATATCCACCCCCATGAAGAAGCCGACATTCCCAATTCCCATTTATGTTCCAGAGACTTGAAGGTCTATGATGCAGTTCTGAGAGCAAGGCACCTAAGAAAGTGAGGAGGGCGGGGGGGGGGGGGGGACAACAAAAAAGAGCACATTTGCCTCTACTGGTGGCTGTTGGTGACAGATACCCGCAATTAGCAAGCAAGGAAACCATAGGCAGCAAAGAAATGTAACAATTCTAAAGGAACAGATAAATGTACCATGTTTTTGTTGGTGACCTGCCATCCTGTGTCACAAGCTGAAATGGAAGAGTGGCTTAGCTTCATGCCTGGAATTGTTAAAGAAGCATGTCTCTTTAGAGTAGCCCCCAAATGGCAAACACAAATTTTGGTTCTCCTTCAAGGCAAAAGAGTTACTTTGGTAAGCCACTTGATGGTTTGGTTTGTGTTTAGAACAAAAAATTACAAACTGAACCAGATCCACCAAGTCCACCTTAATTGGAACAAAAACTGCAAACTAATCCCAGATCTGCTTCTGATCTTCTCAAAGAAAATGTGTATTTGACAAAAACAAATTACATCCCAGAATGGAATTGGGAGTGTGGGGTGGGGAATGGGGTCATACTGGAATGGAATACAATATGTTTCTTACTGTACTGGGTAATTTTCTGATTTATTTGATATAGATTCAAATCCCAAAACACTAGGCTTAAAGACGATTAACAAGTGAGAAAAGGAGGCAATGTGGGAACTGAGACGCCACGAGATTTGCATTGTGCATGATTAACAGCTATTTATTTTATTTTCTTTTAATTTTTTTAGTGCTTTTATTTATTTTTGAGAGAGAGAGAGTGTGTGTGAATGGGGGAGGAGCAGAGAGAGGGAGACACAGAATCTGAAGAAGGCTCCGGGCTCTGAGCTGTCAGCACAGAGCCCGACACAGGACTCAAACTCATGAACCGTGATATCATGACCTGAGCTGAAGTCGGATGCTTAACCGACTGAGCCACCCAGGTGCCCTATGATTAATAAGTATTTAGAACCAGAAGGAAACCTAGAGCTAGCTTAAGGCAAATAAGACATTTTAGAATATGTATTAAAACTTGCAAATACACAAGTGTTTTCTAGTTTCTTTTGGGGACTTACTTCCTATATAATTGCTCTACGGTCATAGAATATGTTCGGTATGATATTATTCATTTAAACTTTTCAGACCTGCTTTTGTAGCTGCTTTTAGTGGCTCATAAGTTCCACCAAAAAAGAAGAAAACAAGTAGGATTTTGGTCAGAATTACTTTGATATTTTGGAAAGAATTGTCATCGTTGATATCAAGTCTTCCTATTCATATATATCTTATATATCTTCTTTCATGTTTCTCAGAAAGTATACGCTTCCTTCATAATAATAATAATGGTCATGGAAAATACTTGTTAGCGTTATTAGATGCCCGGCATTACATTAAGCATATTATATATCAAGTAATCAATATTTATAATTAATAATAATTTATTTCAAAAGTTTGAACGTATTTTGTTGGATTTTCCATCAGTATTTTATATTTTTGTTGTTGTTCCAAGTGGCTGTTTCTTGCTGCTGTATAAAAATACAATTTTCTTTTGAAAACTGATCTTCTGCAAATGACAGTTTTTTTCTCTCCCAAATGTATATCTCTAATGATTGTTTTTCTTGAATCAGTTGCATTAGCAAGTTTATCCAGAAGCATCTGAAATGGAAATGGTGAGAGCATTTAGGTTGTCTCTGAATTCAAAAGGAAAAATATTCAATGTTTCAGCAATAAAGTGTGATATTTCTTAATTTTATTTTGATCTTCTCTTTATGAGGTTAATTACATTTCCATAAATAATTTGTTAGGAAAATGTATTTTAAATGAAACATTTAGTTTTATCAAATGTCTTTTCTGTGGCTTTTTAAATAATTCATATGATTTTTCTTTTTAATTAGTTCATATAATGAATTAAGAGATTTTCTAATGGTGAATCACCTTGTATTCCTTGATTAGACCCAACTTAATTGTAATGTAATAACTTTTTAAAATTTATGTGTTACTTTGGCTGACTTAAAAAATCTATATGAGTGAGGTGAACCTGCAATTTTCCTTTCTCATACTTATACTTCTGGTATTGAGGTTAGCCTCAGAAAATAAGTTGGAGTTCTTAAATTCTTGAGAGTTTGTGAGCCTTAAATTGGCATTGAATGTTCGGCAGAATTTACTTTTAAAAACCATGTGAGCCTGCTGCTTTCTCTGTGGGATAATTTTTTTCTGCTGATTCAATTTTCTTAATAGTCATAGAGCACTATTTAAGTTGTTTAATGTTTAGTTTTTTAAAAAAAATTGTGAAATATACCACAAAAATATATAAAAACATATATGTACTATTTATAAGTCAATAATACAGTATGGGCAATCCTTACAGTGGCCTACAGGTAATAGTATGCTGGCAAGTTTAACAACTGGCTCAAAAAAGTATACACACACACATACACATGTGGTTTCTCATATATTTTACACATAAAGGAAGTGTAACACATGTTTAAGGGTAGTAATAAAATATGCAGTAGCCTTTGTTGTAAACTCTATATAGGTGATTGGTTTTCACAGAATGCCTTAGTTGATTTTTACCAAACTCTGTGTCTATGGTCAACTTATGGTTGCAACTGACAAACATAAGTTGTTCAGATAAGAACACTGATATTTTCATTTATATCAAGGAGTAAGGTGAAAGTATAAAAAACGTATGTCAAAACTTAAAAAACAGAAGGCATATGTCAACTTCACTTGTTCATCGAAAATACAAATGACTTCTTGGTCACTTGAGTGGATAATGATTTTTGAATACTGGAAAAAATTTCCTCAAATTTCTGTGCTATTTATAATGTAGCAATTTTATTTTTTTATTTATTTTTTTTTTTTAATTTTTTTTTTTCAACGTTTATTTATTTTTGGGACAGAGAGAGACAGAGCATGAACGGGGGAGGGGCAGAGAGAGAGGGAGACACAGAATCGGAAACAGGCTCCAGGCTCTGAGCCATCAGCCCAGAGCCTGACGCGGGGCTCGAACTCACGGACCGCGAGATCGTGACCTGGCTGAAGTCGGACGCTTAACCGACTGCGCCACCCAGGCGCCCTTTTTTTTTTTTTTTAATTTTTTTTTTCAACGTTTATTTATTTTTGGGACAGAGAGAGACAGAGCATGAACGGGGGAGGGGCAGAGAGAGAGGGAGTATAATGTAGCAATTTTAGACATGACACACTTTTAAACTTAATCTCTATTTTTTTTTTATCTCCAGCACTTTAGACAACAATGAAACAATAAATCAAGCCCTGATTCATAAAGTTTGATGACATCCATGGTGTAAATATTCCTACCATGGCCAGTTTCAAGCTGTCAGTATAAAGTCTCTGAACATGGGAATTGGGAAAAGAGGTGCACATGAGATGTTTGCATCATACAGATTTGGTAGCTATAATTAACCTGAAGACATAGATAATGAGAAAATGGGTCAAAATAATTAGGAAATGATTTTTAAACACTTATCACCTTTACTTTTAATACAATTTATTTAATTGTAAGCCCCTATAATTTTATTTTTAAGAATGACTAGGTTTAACAACCAACTTACAAAGTTCCTAAAATGCAACAATCAGGTCATAGGAGCCTGTACAGGTTGGAGTAGCATTTTGCTGCCCCTAAGGCTTTATATGATCCACGTCTGCCCTACCTCCTTTATCTTGCTGATTCAATTCCTATTTCTCTTTCTCTCTCTCACTAGCTCCAGTGCAACTACACTGTCCTTTTGTCTTCTTTCTTTCAACACATCAGATACGTTCCCTGCTTTAAGTGCTTTGTACCAGCATGTCTTTGTTAGAAACACGCTTCCTCCAAACACCACGTGACTGCCTCCTCTCTACTTTCCAATCTAGCTCCAGTTGTCACTTGTCAGTAAGGCCTCCTCTGGCAAACATTTCAAATTCTCCCCAGGTTCCTCCCTTGACCTCTGATCCCCCCTCAACTACTTTCCCCTGACACTTCACAGATCACTGTCTAACCTATAAATAATTGACTTACTATGCTTAATTTTTGTTGTCTGTCTTCCTCCACTCAGAATAAGGTTCATGAGAATGAAGATATTTATGTCGATCACTGATGTTTCTTAAGCTCTTAGCACAGTGACTATCACAAAGTAGGACCTCAAACAATTAAGCATTGAAAGAAAGGAGGAGAGAAATAGACATGGGGAGAGAGGGAGAGAGAGAGAGAGAGAGAGAAGGAGAGAGAGAAAATGGCAACGAAGAGAGGAAGGAAAGAAAGAGAAAAGAAGGGACAGAGGGAGAAAACCTACCATCTAGGCCAAGAAATATATTACCATCCCTAGAAGTTCCAAGTCCTTTTTTAATCATGTTTTCCCTCTTTCCCTACCATGATCTAATCAATACTATGAATTTCATGATAATTATTTCTTTTTTTTGTTTGTTTTAGTTTTTTTTTAGTTTTTTAGCCGTTATTCCTCCTTCTGTAACCTTAAACAATACATAATTTAGTTTTTCATGTTTTAAAACTTGGTGTAAATGAAATCACGTGGTACACATTCTTTAATGAATATCTTTCTACCCAATGCCATATTTTTTGAGCTTTATCCATGATGAGGTAAATAGCTGTTATGTGTCTCACCAGGGAATTTGGGGATCTTGATAGAAACATGAGGCAGAAAAAAAATGTATCTAAATACTATGCAGATTTTTTTAAATATTAAGTAGTTAAGTCTTTTAAGTAATATATTTATAGTACATATCAATTTCTTAGTCCATATCAGGTTCACAAATAATGTAACTTCTTTTACTTTTCTGAGACCAAATACAGTTTCTAGCTGAAATCCCCATGCTACATGTTTAAAGAAAACATAAGCTTGTTTCTAGCTGAAATCTCCATGCTACATGTTTAAAGAAAACATAAGCTTGTCATTCAAATGTTTTAGTTGAATTAGAGTAAGCCTATTCAATTGAGGGTTCTTGATTTCCTTTTTCTTCTTAGGTGGCATCAAAGTTCCTAATGTGACCATGGGATGGCCACCTTGCTTAACTTCTTCTTTCTCATCTCTCTAGACATACCCCCTCCTGTCTACTTCCTGCTCCTTCCATCTTCTACCTCTGACACGTGACCCCGGGTTTGGCCACTGTAGGCCACCAAAGCTTTGCCATCCCCCTTTTGCTTGATCTCTCCTCCTTTTCTCCTAATGCTTCTGAGACCTGATTGTTAAGCATCACACCCAAACCAGCCACATAGCGGCACTTTCCCTCCCAGATGTCTATATCACTCTGTGATATTTCGCTGCACTTTGTCCCATAGATCTCTACTAAAGTTCTGCCCCCCCTTTTTTTTTATTTGCCAGCAATCTCTATCAGTACTTAACAGTGTTCCTAACTCTTCTGCATCTGCTGCTTAGAGAAAATAAAAATAGATTGGTTTTAAACAACAAAAACATGTTTATATTATTTTGTATTGAGTTACTTTAAAGGTTTATGTTTCTAAATATTTGTTCTTAAAATGTTTTAGTTATTCCTTCCCATTATCCTTTTAATCAATCAAAACTCATCATGTAAACAAAATTACAACTTTCAAACTCCCAGGACTAAACCCAAGCATCTTTTTGAGAAAATACATGCATATTGTTTAGAGCTCAGAAGGGACAATTAATCAAACAGAGGGAAGCAAAACCTTTCAAATAAAAACTAGAGCTCGCTCTCATTTTTTTTTCTAATCATGGTTTAAAAATGCAATTAACAGCAGTTTAAATGAGATCCTACCAGTAATTTTTAAATTGTATATTTAAAATTATTAGTAAATTAAATTCTGTATTATACATTTATTTTATTCCTATTTTCAACTTAATCTCTTTAGCTGACATTCTGTATTATATGATCAGTACAATAGAGCAGGAGTTTGCATTTGCTAGAATGGAACATTTGGAAGATCAGAAGTATGAGTTTGAAGAGGTGGTACTCACCAAAGTTACTTAAGCCTAGAAGAGCTTACATAACAGTTTGAACAGTGAGTATGTGCTTATTCATTCACTCATTCAATTATTGTAATGGCAGAACTCAATAGTCTTCAACCCTGGCAGCACATTAGCATCTTCTGGGCTATTTTATTTTTTAAAAGTCTGATATGTGGGGTCCCTAGGTGGCTCAGTTGGTTGATTATCCAACTATTCATTTTGGTTCAGGTCATGATCCCAGGGTCATGGGATCGAGCCCTGCATTGGGCTTAAGATTAATATTCCTTCTCTTCCTCTGCTCCTTTCCCCCTGCTTGTGCTCTTTCACTCCCTCTTGCTCTCTCTAAAAAAAAAAAAAAAAAAAATTTAAAGTTCAATATGGCTTATCTCCAGTTTACAGAGGTAGGTCAAAACAGAACACTTTTGTGCATTGAAATGAATGCAGAGGACATGGAGGGGGAGAGCAGGAAACTTAATCACTTCATGATCAAGACAAGCCAAGTACAGATTAGAATCTGAGCCAGCTTCACCCTGGCAGGCTGTACACAGGAAACAGCAGTGTGTACCTTGATAATGATATCCCTTAAAATATCTGTGTCTTGGGTCACACATCTCCTCTGGAACATTTGCCTTCTACTACTGGGAAAGTCAGTGGACTTTCTTTCTACTTTAACCCTTGTTCTTTCTTCCTCATGGAATGTATTCCTTTGGTCCCCTCTTCCACTTTGCTCATTAAAATCCTACCTATCTTGGGGCACCTGGGTGACTCAGTTGGTTAAGTGTCTAACTCTTGATCTCAGCTCAAGTCACGATCTCTCAGTTCGTGAGTTCTAGCCCCATGACAGGCTCTGCACTGACAGTGTGGAGCCCACTTGGAATTCTCTCTCTGCCCCTCTTCTGTTCATGCTCTTTTTCTCTTTCAAAAATAAATAAATAAAACATTTAAAAAATCCTACCTATCTTCCAAAACTCCATTAAACCACCTTCTCCAAGAAGCCTGTTACTTTGTTATGTAAGCATAGCTGTGTTATTTATACTCCAGTTGGGATATTTATCATATGCAGACTTGCATTCTCTAAATGTGAAGAGAAAAATGCATTCAAAAGGGACCTCCCAAAATCAGTGTTGGGAGTAAGAGAGGGAATAAGAGGAGCTTCAGGATGTGTTTCCAACTGTACATGCCTCAAGGAGATTCCAAGATTCCCCTTTGGGTGTGTGCACCATCTCTCCACATGAGAACCACTGCATATTATAAGATATTGTGATTAGAATGTGTCACACATATTAAAGCAAGAAGTTGCTTTAATGGAACCTGACAGGAAGTTGAGAACTACTAATGAAGTCACTACAAAAATATTTACCTAGGCCTACTATGTGCCAAACAAAAGCTGGTAGTTTTTTTGGAGAACAGAATTCATGGGATATTCAGCTTTAGATCTCTAGTTCCTGCTCAAGGCCAGGTAAAAACTTGGTCACTGTTGGGTAGAGGAGAATTGACTCCATTTCATAAAACTCTGATTTTAGTGGTGAGTCCCTATAACTGAAATGACATTACCCACTATGTTGTACCATATATTTTTTGTTAGCTAAAAGATCTCGAAAGAGAAAAAAACAACTGACAAATGGAAAAAGGGAAACTAAATGTGGGGGTATTCCCCAAAAGTCCACTGCACAATGTCTATACTTGCGACGTTTTCAGACACCCAAAAACTATTCACTTGCTCTAATTTTACTTTGTGCAATATAGACGTTGTCATATTCTCCCAATAATTCCAAATTCCAAGCACATTGAAAGCTTTGTTGTCTTAACATTATACCTCTGAGCAAAAGATAAATCTCTTTGTCACCACTCACCTCTGTTCTGTCTCCAAAACCTTTAGTCTTATATTGCTCTTGATTCACGACCTCAGCTCCTCTCTTTCCCCTCTCTGCCACTAAAACCCCCTCAGTTGCACAGAACAGTTTAGTTCTGGCCTCAGAGGAACCCATTCAACAAAACAAAAGCCTGACTATCGGTCTAAAATGATATCTATAGTTCTTCACACATGCCTAAGCATGTCTTGGATGACCATGGTTCAGTTAGAGGCTTCAACTTCATTAGCATTCCTATAAAAAGCTTTATTTCCTATTAGCATCAGGACATTTTTTAAAAACTTAATCACTGTATCTGTGCCTTCATATGAGTTACTAGTAAGTTAAATATTTTCTTATCTTTGCACATTTTATAATTTATTTGAAATGTATTGAATATATTTTAGTCAAACAGGTTCATTTAAAATCAATTTTGCTAGAAAATTTCATAGATTTCTCAACAGGAAACAAAAGGTTTTCCAAAATAGGTCTTGTAATATTGCTTGAAAAATTAAAACACAAAATTGAAAGATTTTCCCACCAAAAATAAGGAAATATTTAAAAATGATGGGAAAGTATTAAAATTTTTGAAAGATAAAATTTACATTATGATTAACATGACATTTTAATATATTGAGATAGGTTCATTATTAAACTTTATATTTGTTCTTTGTATCTTAAATATCTTAAAATGCAATATTGTGTATTACAGTATATATGGTAAGTGATTTTTGTAATCATGTTGGTATTAATGCTAAATAGAATGCAGATTCGTTTCCTACTAAGTACACATTTATTTGCCAGGCAATATACCGAGTTCTTTTTTTTTTAATTTTTTTAATATTATTTTTTTTTTGAGAGAGAGACAGACAGAAAGCAAGTGGGAGAGGGACAGAGAGAGAGGAAGACAGAATCTGAAGCAGGCTCCAGGCTCTGAGCTGTCAGCAGAGTTTGATGTGGGGCTCAAACCCATAAACCGTGAGGTCATGACCTGAACTGAAGTCAGATGCTTAACAGACTGAGCCACCCAGGCGCCCCAAACAGCCCTGTGATTTAGGTACTATCACCATTTTACCAATGTGAAAACTGAGGTCTCTGAGGGGCATGTAAATTGTCCAAATTACAGGTTTGTACACATATTACATATGGATCTTCCTCATTCCTTTTCAGTTTCATATAATACACAGAAAATAGTATCATGACAGTAGTAAATCCAGAAAGAAGTAACAACTTTTTGTGAAAACTTACCCCAGAGTAGCATAATTTTTATCTCAACACAACTGATCCCATGAGCTTTCAAATGTGTACTTATATCCCATAGACATTTTTGTTTTAAAATGTTGAAAATTATGAATTTGGGAGTGAAATTTTACATTATTTACCTTCCCATGGGTCATTTATACATTTATTACAGCAACCTCACAAGGTAGGAGTTGTACTCTGATAAAACTGTGGCTCAGAGAACTTAAATTGTCTAAATCCATACACTTAGTTTTGGAAAAGACTGGGATTTGTGCTTCATTCATCTCAAATCAAAGCCAGTAACCTTCTGGATAGTTTCTAGATCATCCTCTAGAAGCTGGTTGTGACAGTTTGGTTTATTTACATTTTCTAAATTTTCTTCCAGAGCAGAAGTCTTGCCCAACCTGTTAGTTGATAGAGAAACTGTAACAGCAGCAGAACTTAGGGGCACTTTAAAGTGATATTGTTGAAGTGTGTGTGAACTCTCCGCTTGTATTTACATGGACAATAGAAGTTAGAAGGAAGGTGGAAGGAGCAGGCTTGCATCTCTAGTGATTATGAGCTGGCTCAGGGATGATGAAGAAATGGTTTCACCTGGGTACTGGGATGAGGACAAGCAGAGGTGAGATCTGTATTGGTGGGAGCACAACTGGTATGATGTGCTCTTTACTTAATTTGGAAATGAAGCCGATTTATCTTGGGACAAGTTTGAGATTTTATCCATAGTTGGATGTAGTCAGGATATAAGAAGTTATTTCCAGACGGTTCCACTGATCCTCTCCATCCAAGGCATGCCTCTTTTTCTTTTTGTTTTGTTAAGGGCACTCTGATGGTCCTTAGTGAGTATTACAAAGCATTTGTTTTTCCTTCTTGAGCACTATTTCATTGTTATGCTTAACAATTTCAGCTAATTCTGTCTTTACCATCATTTTAGTTGGATCACTCAGAATTTAGGACATATATTGGTTCATACACAGAGTTTATGCTGCATTTATATACAAATGAATAAATATAAGTAAGTCCTATGTCAGTATCTATGTTTCAGTATATGTTTTCAGTGTACGATATTCTTTTCCTTAAAAATATATTTCTATAACTCTCCTAAACTAGAGACATAGTCAATATAAAGTCTTATAAATAATAAAGGGAAGAAACTTAACCTCCAATGAGTTAAGAATTGTTCTGAAACCGATATTCAGCCAAAAATGTCTTCCTATACTTTGTCATAGTGTTTATGAGCTTACCAAATGTTTCTGAGTTAAGGAAATTACTTATGATATTTATATTAAATTATAAAAAATAGGATTATATTGTACATGACCATAACTTATGAGATATACACATAAGAAAAGCTTAATGATTTTCTCAATGCTTTCTCAGTAGATTAAGGATTGATAGAGTGCAGTTGTACCTGAAAGTCAAGTTATTACCTACATAAGGGCATTGGTCCCTCTAACTCTATTTCTTTAAAGAATTTGATTTTTTGTTAGGATTATTAAAATACATTACTAGGAAGAAGATAAAAGAAAAGGAAGTATAATTATATTTTTTATTTTTAAAATAAGTCAGATTCCATATTATTTCTTTATATAATATAATCCTATATCCTAATACTTGTATACTATTTGTTAGTAGACAATATTAATATCCTTCAAGATAGCTTCTTATTAGATTTGGAGGGTATCTGCTCTACTTGAAATCAACTAGAATTGAGCTCCTTTAGAACCCCGGCTTTTTAGGCAATAAATCAAATGGTGAAAAAAAATAAGTTGAAATAGAAAAAAAGGGGGAGGGGCTGGGTGGCTCAGTCAGTTCAGTGTCTGACTTCAACTCAGGTCATGATCTCTCAGTTCATGGGTTCGAGCCCCATGTTGGGCTCTGTGCTGACAGATCGGAGCCTGGAGCCTGTTTCAGGATTCTGTGTCTCCCTCTCTCTCTGCCCCTCCCCTGTTCATGCTCTGACTCTCTCTATATATATATAATAAAAAAAAAATTAAAAAACTAAAAAAAGTAAAAGAAAAGAATCATTTGAGTATCACTACTGATGAGTGCAAAAGTCACAAAAGGTTTTAGGAGCAAAAGTAAAATATATTGAAAATTAAGAAAAAATATCAATTATATTTATCTTCTTAATTTTTCCACAATTCCTACAAACATGGATAATTATAAATGCTAAGGTACAGTTTAATTATTCCAACTCTTAGATAATATTGTCTCAAGGTTTTTTAAATGAGTATCCTTTTTTTCAGAAGCAAAAACCAATTCAAAGCATTAACTTTTCCTGATCAGTAAACATCCTTAAACAATACCTCACGCATGGTGGCAGCTCTAATGTGACCAAAAGACTTGGAGATTTCATTCCACTGCTGGAAATTTATCTGGCCCTATGAGAGAAAAAGAACCTGTTTTTTTGCAGATTGCACAAGTGGCATCACTAACCACACAAATAAAAGCTACAAATTCTTTGGTTGACGTAGTTCAACTGCTATGGCTACCCCAGCATCTTCATGCTTTCAAATATTGGTTTAAATGGCATTTTGTAGCATTTCTCCTTACTGAGATAATATGTTGAGTGTCAATAAATTTTCTTTGAGCATCTAATCACTGTGTCATCTGCAATAAAGCTTGTATTTTCACTTTGATGTCCCTTTTCTAAAACATCAAGTATTTAGGTAATATAAAGGTAATGTGACTTCCATAAACTCATTGTGTTTTTTAATTAATTCTACCATTTTTCTGAACAAATGTCTTAATAGTTCTCTGCCATTAAATAAACATGACTGATAACAATTTTAAGGGACAGATATCCTTGAAAAGTGTTTGCATTATAGTAGGAGTGAACAGCAAGAGTAAAATGGCTTCATATACTGTTTTTTGGGGGGGGGATTTGAGAATGACTTGTACAATATATAATTCCATTTGTCAGATTAGCCCAGTTATTTCCCCCCTGAAAAACCTGTTGGTTTTTAAAGCTGCTCTTATATACCTTCTTTACTGTGATTCCTTAACAGTTGACCTAGTGGTTAATTGTAGTTGACTAGTGGGAACACCCCAATTAATTAGTTAGCTGAGATTGTCCTTGTGTCTAATATTGAAGAAAATATTTTCATGAAGACATTTTTTTATTCTTATTCTCTGTCTCTGCCTTTGGAAAAAAAGGCTATCATTTACCATGATATTTAATTTCAAAGATAAGGCATAAACTCATACTAAGGAAACACAAAAACATAGCAGCTATTAAATAAACTATACCCAGGAAAGCTGCATAGTGTACAGTTAGGATCTAGAACTCTGGGCCTAGACTATCTATTCAATTCTGGTCCCATCACTTACTTGCTATGTAACCTTGAGCAAGTTACTTAACCTCTCTGTTTCAATTTGCCAGTTTTTAAAGTGAGGATCAGAAAACTTATGTCTATCTCAAGAGCTATTGTGAAGATTAGATGAGTTTATACATATAAAGTATTTAGAACTTGGTGTTTTCTACAGTAATTGTTATTACTCTCCTGGGCTCATATATGTGCCTCCAAACTACATGGAGATCTTATAGAAGGCTTCCTTAAAGAAGTATATTATGGGAAAACACTGCTTGATCATAATAATTTTGATATGAGATAAAGCTTAACTCATGAGAAAATATGCAGTGGATCAATTCCATCAATCAAGTGGATGACTCAGTAGGTAGAGCATACAACTCTTGATCTCAGGGTTGTGAGTTCACATCCCACACTGGGTGTATAGATTGCTTAAAAGTAAAATCTTTTTTAAAATATCAAGTGAACTGATGTATGGTGAATTGATCTTGACTCTTCTATTACCTTTCCATTTTTTTAAATTTTAATGTTTATTTATTTTTTATATGAAATTTATTGTCTAATTGGTTTCCATACAACACCCGGTGCTCATCCCAACAGGTGCCCTCCTCAATGCCCATCACCCACTTTCCCCTCCCCCCCCACCCCCATCAACCCTCAGTTTGTTCTCAGTATTTAAGAGTCTCTTATGGTTTGCCTCCTTCCCTCTCTGTAACTTTTGTTTATTTATTTTTGAGAGAGAGACAGAGCATGAGTGGGGGAGGGGCAGAGAGAGAGGGAAACACAGAATCTGAAGCAGGCTTCAGGCTCCAAGCTGTCAGCACAAAGCTCGAAGCAGGGCTCAAACTCACAAACCATGAGATCAAGACCTGAACCAAAGACATGTAACTGACTGAGCCACCCAGATGACCCTCACCTTTCCATTATTAATTAATCCATCAAAATTATCTATAGAGTATCTCTCCAAAGTATGTCTCAAATCCAACCAGTTTTCTGCAGGAGTGAGTGAAGGAATGAAGTGGCTTATTCTGAATGGTGGGTATAGTGGCCCAATTTGAAAAGCTGAACATGAACAAACTTTATCTAAATACTTTCTGTTGAGGATTCTGCCACTTAAGTTACTTGCCTTTATTTTTTCTTGGCATAGAACCTTTAAAAAAAAAAAAATTTAAGTATCCTGCAGACCTAAAGGCCCCAAAAAAGAAGAAGATGAAGAAGAAGAAGAAGATTTTAGCTAACCCATCAAACTTAGTTTATAGCAATTCACTTCTTTCCTAAAAGAATCTATTAACATTAATATTTTTACTCCTCAAAGTATGCCTGAGTTTAGATGAATTATTCTTCAATTCTGAGTTTACTCCTTCTGGGACTCTTGCTCATGGTTTGGCTAATATAATGTTCCCTTGTTAACTATAGGAATCTAGGGATTTCCTAGAAATCATGCAAAAAAAGATTTATAGCTGAAATTTTGTATCTTTTTTTTACATATATTTAATTTCTATGAAGAAATTATGAAAAAATAAGGAAAATAAAAAACAATCCAAGAGATCTCTTCAGTTAAAGTTTAAAATATAAGCCTTCAAGAAGAAATGGTGAAAACAAAAAATCTGATGTTCAAACTTCATTTGCATAACCTCTTCAAAACCCAACCTAGGCCCATTCTTTAGCAAGACAATTGGTAGTGAGTGAGCTTGGAAGCTTTGTCTAATTTTTATTTGTATCAGGAAATTTTTGTGGAAGTAAAGAATTCAGTACAATAAACTCATTACTCTGGACGTGGGATTCGTTCAGAAGAGTCCTACGTTCCCATCCTTCCATCTTGGGCTAGGCTTCTATAACATATGCCGAGCAAGGCTGCTGATTAAAGAAAACCCAGAGACATTGGTAAGAAATAGAAATCTCATCAAAGGAATTCAACAAGAATAAGATAATAGTTTTGGCATTAGTAATGTAGAAATGATAAAGCACCTATGATTTATTTTAAATAAATTCACCTCCATCATGAGGCTAATCCTGTTATATGAGTCTTTATAGATTAAAGATTGTACTACTCCCCACAATTCTAGCTAAATGTTGTGGATCAATAAAGTGCTGTGTGACTAATTGCTTAAAGTGCTTTTATTTTAAAGCATGTATTTACAATTTATAAGCGTACTTTAATAGGAGCAATTTGCATTATGACCAAGAGAAGCAATTTATTTCACTACTACTTAAAGAAAAAAAAACAAGTAGATGAGACACTCTTCACACATCCTTTCAAATAGCCTCTCATCATAGCCAGCCTAAGTTAGATAGGAGCATGTACATAGGAGAGGAAAGAAAGTAGCATGGAAGGCATTTTTAAAGAACACTAACCTTTTTCATCCCAGGTTAAAGGATAGCTAGAGATGTGAGACTGATTTCTATTTTGGCTGATTTTTGAACCTTAATCAAGACAGCTACCAACTAAGCCCTCTAAGACTTATGACTTAAAGCTAAATAAGATGGAGGAAAAAATTACTTGTTTGGGGTTTTGGTATCCCCAATTCAACCAGTCTACAAATTTGTCAAATAATGTTTATAGTCTATTATCAGGGACATCTAAAGACTCCTAGAATTTTGGAATATGCATACCACCAATATTTGCCGAATATGCTTTCTTAGCAGGTATCTAATTGCTGATAATTATGTATTCAGCTTGATGCAGATTCAAGTGGTTTTTGTCTCCATGGGAAAAATGAAGAACAGAGTCAAAGGACATACGCTTTCCTGACTCTTCTCTAGATGGAAACTCATACAAAAACAGTCTTCTGTTCACTAAAGAATTGGATCATAAACACTAAAAATTAGGAAACTTGTGATGTTTGCAGTCTTTAGGTTAGAAACAATTCATTGCTCTTGGTGTGGATGAATATACAGGGAAAACAGTGCAATTTGAGATCCTTAACATCTACAGTGGATGGTTGACTATAGTGTTGCAGGGTGGAGAGTCGGAAATCATCAAGACAAAAATTATAATAGGGTTTTCACTAATTTACAACTTTTGGTTTTTTAAGAATAGGCACCTCAGTCACATATTTGTGTTGAATTTTAAATTAAATACTTTCTTATTGCTCCTGGAGTCACAAATCTCTATTATCTCTCCTCCATGGTATAGCAAGAAAACATTTGATTCTTTCTTGTAGCACTTTGCTTTGAAATTCCCCTGAATATAGGATTTGGCATCTGAGTCCTTCTTAGTCTGTCTCCTGTAGGTTTTACTACACAGAGTGGCAGTAAAAAGAGTTTTATTCTTTAGAAAATGCTTCTCACAATTCTTGCTATCAAATTATTCATCTCTGAAGAACTGAATTTTGAATCCTAATAGCTTGTCAGAGCAGGAAGATGAAAAATAGCATGTTTACACTTCTCAACTTGAACCTCTGCCATTGTTGTTTAGGCAACAAGGAATGCTTTCACTCTTTCAAATCCAATAGAAATTTGCCCCTTTGGGTCTGGGAGTTAGCACTGTGCAACCAAACCCTTTGGTTTAGTAGTGAAGTACATGACTCTGGGGTTGAATGCCTAGCTCTGCTCCTTAGCTGATATATAAACTTGGGTAATAAAAATTGTTGGGGAGATTAAATGATAAAATGTATGAAGCATTTAGCATAGTGCTTAGCACAGAGTAAATATTCCCTAAATGTTAACTACTCTTTTTGCTGCTGCTGTTAATATTACTATTAATAATAATAAAATTT
Source organism: Lynx canadensis (assembly GCF_007474595.2). Classification (NCBI taxonomy): domain Eukaryota; kingdom Metazoa; phylum Chordata; class Mammalia; order Carnivora; family Felidae; genus Lynx; species Lynx canadensis. The sequence continues at coordinate 169,494,247 of NC_044310.1, read as the reverse complement.
GTCATTCTTACTCATTAATTTATATTCTTTGTTACCTAGATCACATATGATTTAATAAACAAATAATATAACAACACATTCATGTTAGAATACATATAGACTGGTTTTAACAAGAATTTTAGCTTGTAATTGCTGTATTGTTACCATTTGGTGATTTTGTTCCATATCCACTCTTTCATTACTGGTAAGTTCCTTTTCCTTAGTGTTTTTTGCCCATTGTAAAAGTTTTTCTCAAAATTTTGAGAACCAGAGAATTACTTATATTCCTCTTTTAATTCAGCCTGTTCTTTTCATTCTGTTCTGTTCTAATTTAGTCCTAAGTAACAGAATACTAAATCAGAAGTTTAAGCCATGAGTCTAAAATGTCAGAAATAAAACCTGTGAGATAGGAATTTCAAAGAAGATTCAAAGCCAATTATAGGATGCTTATAATCCTTACCCGACTCAAACAAATGAAAGGGTCAGGTTGTTAATGGTTGAAAAAGGATTTGCGAGTAGAATTTCTTTAACGAGCTATCAGCTATTGGGAGAGATGTAGAAATGCTTCCCTCTACCTCAAATCAAGAGAAGGGAGCTGCACCAGGACCCTCAGGAGATAATGGGAATGGAGTTTCGTTTAAACATGAGATCTAAAGGGTTAGCTGGTGACAGATGAGCAAAATGAGGGGAATCTATGTAGGTTTCAGTCTTTCCTCAAGTAATTTATGGCAACAGTTGCTTCGTGAGTGTTTCATGTGATTCAGATGTGGCCCATCCCTATTTGGAAGGATGAAAGGACCTTAGCACACGGAAGCTAAAGATGCAACTATAAATTTCCAGGGGGCTGTCAACATTGTAAATAACCAGAGTTTCATGTGCCCATTGCAAGGTGGTGAGATGTCTCCAGCCATGGTCCCTGGCAAAGAGTCCCTGAAAAGCCCATGAATGTGCTCATAGAAGAATTAGTTTTCAACACCTGCCAGGTCTAGTGAGTGCGGAGCCATCCTACAGTGTGCTGGTCGAGTAGGAGCTTGGCTTTTCCTCTCAGCCCTTTCTCTCCCTTGCTCCAGCTCAGGAGTTAAGGTGGCCAATTGGGGAAGAATGACCCAGAAAGAAATATCAACCATGTGTCCCCAAACGCACACCATTTCTGGACTCTGCCACAAACTCAAGGTTGGAAAGGGATCTTCTATGATCTTTGTTTGATCTTTGTTTTAAGATTGATGTGCAATATAGGTGACAAGACTTTCTAATGTTGGTTAAGACTTGGGCGACTTCACGTGATCAGGCAATGTTTATATTATGCAAGAATGATTGCAAAAGTCATGACACTACCTGAAAATTTCATCCTGGGACAGAAGATAACTTTCCCTTTTTGAATGTTTTAAAAAGAAAGCAGGAGACAAAATAATTTTGCTTCCTGAAAACACCCCATAAGTCTTATATGTTCATTAATTTTATAACCTCGATAAAAAATCTGTTGCAACTGAGATGACACAGTCTTACAGTATATATAAAAGGAATTATCTCAAAGATAACTGGTGTGATGCTTAACTTGTTAGTGTATTTTTTTATCTAAGTTCAAATAGAAAGAACATGCCATCATATATGACTATTTCCTGAATATTAAGGTATTTTGAGTAATTGGCTCAAAATTGAAATTGCTTAATTTATTTACTTTCTTTTCCATATAATAAGACTCTTTTATCTGTACATTTCTGCTTTATATTTTTATTTTTGATAGATTAGATTCTAGGCAACCTCTCTAGAAATGTTGGCATATTTTCCATGTTAATTTTTTTCTTCAAGGTATATATAAATGGTGAGTGATTCAGAGACTGTAAATTCCATTAGTTTGTTTTGGAAGATTATGTCTTATCTTAAAAATTACTATTCTCTAATAGTCATGTGTTCAAATTCATAGCAACTAAGCCATGTATGGTAAAGGACACTGATCAGTAGAAGGGTTATTTGAAACATGTTTTGATTTAAAAATATCAAGAAAAAAACATGCACAATTTTTATGTTTGACTTAGTAGATGTTTAAGCATGTCTCATGAGTTTCAGTTCTGTATTACCAGATTAAACTACAACTTCATGACGTTGTGTAACTACCACAGTGTGACCTGCTGTGCTCTTTAAATGCACAATCTGAAAAGAACGTGTTTGGTAACCGTGGAGAAATGTGCCACAAAACCCATTGCAAAATGGAGTCTTCACCTCTCACTATTTGCTTCAGATTCCTGACTTCATGAGGTTTTTTTTTTCCACAGGCTTATTTTGTTTCCGTTCATCTGTTTGCTTGTGTTTTAGGTGAACCTGATCTTCATAAGAACTCAGAAGACCTAGTAAATGCTGAGGAAAAACATGCTGATACACACTCATAGGTTTGAAATACCTTAAAGGCTTCTGTCATGATAAACATGAGAGGTAATTTTATTTTTTAGGCAAGAAACATAATTTTTGAAATGAATGGCTTGTAGATATCATTAGAGGCAAAGTTACCTTATTTCAATGCCCTCCTGGAATCTTTAAAAAAAAAAGTCTCTCCTGTTTTCTGAAGCAAAATCTTAAATATTTACTTTTTCAAAGAATTTAATTTGTTCATCAATAAAAATTATACTTAGTGAGACCTTTTAATCCTTTAAATTAATAATCTGGAGGCTGTGGAGAGGTTTAATCCTGATTTCTCTTCCTACTTCACGTAGGAAATATGAATGTTCACATTGGGTGATAACAAAGCAAGTACATATTATGAAACAGACATCAATATTTGCTAAAATCTATAGACATTTGTTTGCATCAATGTTTTTTTAATTCAGCTTCTGGGGTCTGATTTTGATCTACTAAATCATAGGTTGAATTACAACTCTGGGAATGATGCCTTGGAAATCTGAATTTTTAATAATCCCGTCTGTTGGTAATTCTGTACACTACAGTTGAGAACCATTGTCTTGGGCCTACAGAGGAAGTGCAAGCTGTTAGGAGGGAAGGTTGTGTAATTATAGTGGAGATGTCTTAGTGTTTCCTTTAAAAAGTAAGAAACAAATCCCACGTGCTATAACGAGTCCTGTTCTTGGGGGTGATGGCCGCAAGAGAGAAAATGCTGAGTGCCATATACCAAGTCGTTGAAATGTTATCAGTAGCTCCTCACATGTTGCTTTAGATATGAAAGAGTTAAACTGTGGTTAGATTTTAAGATGATTTATCTCTCAGTATTCTTGAGTTGGTTGTAAGACTGTCTTTTCTTGATAGCAGTTTCCTTAATACCAACTATGAAGTGTCCGTCACTGTGATCAACATCTTACATATATAGTATCTCACTTAGTTCTCTTAACAATTTAAGAGTCGGTGGTTGTGATTCCTATTTTACATATGAAGCTTGGGTTGATATCAAGCCCACAAAGTGGGTGTTCAGCAAGTAAAACCGATGTATGTCTACATTTAACAATTTTAACATATTGTCTCATATTAGCTACAGCAATTTCTTTTCATCCCTCCATCCAAACTATAAATTTATTACTTTAGAGCTCACAGCTGTTTCAGAAGAGTCCTTAAGTTCTGATGACATACAACATACCCTCAAAGTATGTTTTAGGAAAAACTAAATTCAGTGGAGTATTTATAGATGTTTTAAGTACAAAAAGGTTTCTGTCAAATAAATTCCATTAGAAAACTGAGTTAAACAAAATTAAGCAAGAGTCTTCATTCCTACTCGATGACCAGTGCACACTAAGTAGCTTCAAAAGAAAAAAGTTAAAAATCAGCATTTCTTATGTATTTATGATATGGAACTGGAATATTTATGAACATTTTCCAAAAATTGTGTGTAGGAAACACAGGTCACCAGTACATTTGTAAAGCTGACTATTTAAGCTATGAAGATGTCTCAGGCAAAAAAAAAAATTATCTATAAAATTCTGGCACCTCATCAGTAAAAGACTTCAATGGGATTCAACTGGCAGTTACTGAAGCCTCTTTTTTTTGTTTTTCAACTAAAAAGGCTCCAAAGCTGGAAAGATTTGAGACCCACTCAAACTAAACAGTGGTATTTAAACTCAGGCAAGCTGTTAGACGTTTTTTTTTTTTCCATCAGCACTAACTAAATCCTGTAGTTTTCCTCTTGGAGGAATTGGAGAAAACTCTGCCTTTGGAGCACAATCTTCCAAAAATCATGGCCTTCAATAGGTGAAATTTATATGCCTTCAAGAAATAGGCAGGTCTCTAATATAAGGGAAGTAAAAAACCAACAGGAGTGGTGACAACTGGTAACTATAACTCAGGCCTGCTCTCTGGAAGGTGAGAGCAGTGGTCAGCCTTGGAAACTTCTAGAAAGGGCACAGCACACCTGACTAAAGGCTGCAGCTAGCCAGTCTTTGCATCCAACATATTTTCACCATGCACAAATTAGGAAAAAATCTTTCCATTTTTAATGTTGACTCAAAAACTTTTTGAAACACTATGTAAACCAAAATAAATATGTGTGAAGGTCAGATTTTTGCCTACAGGCTCCTAGTTTGCATATTAACCACACCTTCTTTGTGACCTATAGCTACTCTTTCACTGGCAGCCATCATGGAAAATTTAGATCTTATGGAAGCCTGGCTATATCTCTGAGAGCCATTGCCTGCTGCATTCTCAGTGTGTGGGCCCCAGTATGAGATACTTTCCCAGGAAACACATCTAATTCAACGTGCACCATGATGAAACCCCATAAACCAATGTGCAACACTACACTTAGAGCAAGAAATCAACCTTTGAAATCTACTTGTAACACTGTTGTATAACTTCACTACTATTTCTAAGAAATTTCTATCCACAAAACTATTTTGTTTTGCTTACTTTTTGAAAATGATTTTGTTAATTCAAGTGAATGAGATTGGAATTGGATGTACAATGCATTGCTGCTTTATTATTTCAAAAGATTTTAAAAGGTGCGGACATATAATTTATTATATCGTCTTCTTTGAAGGATATATCAGAGGTTTCTGGCACTTCAAAAGCAAACCAATATCAGATTTGGTACTCATTGGGAGGGAAGTGTTCCCTCTTCCTACCAAGAGGGAACTGCTCTTTAATGTTGAGTGTACTGTCCAAGAAGAGGTCAAAACCTAATGTGTTGTGGTCTAGATTTAGTTTTGCATTTGCTTTGTTTGACTTCCACACTGATTTGAAATATCTTTTTGAATATCTTTAAGCAGGACTTACGCTCATTAGTTCACCACAGTCCTTGTGACTCTACTGGTTTCACATTCACACAGGCCCACTTACCTCATTTATACTGCCTTCCAGGCTTGTTTTTAGCTACTTGAGTTTGTGACTTCTGACCCAAGGAATCCAAATTTTTGCTGGAATTAAAGAAATAAAACATATACACACACACACACACACAAAATAACAGGAATTCCAATGGGTATAAAACAAATATCTATTATACACTGATAAATACTTTATTTCTGACAAGGTATATGAAGCCCAATGTGATATTACCACACAGTAATTGATGCATGTATATGACTAAAACATGATCTTCATTTTCATTTAGATTTTATTTCAGGATAATGAGAACGGGACAAAAACATCCTAAATCCTCAACTTTCCACAAAGCGATGTTCTCCTTTTCAACATACACGTGGATCAGGCCATTTTAATGGACTCCTATATAAGGAACTAATAAGAAGAACATAAATTCTGAGCTAGTAACTCTGGCCAAACAAACACATTCAAAGTTGCCATTTTTCTTGGTCAGTGCTTCTGCCATTGTCTTTCCTCCAAAAGACAGTCTTGGAGGAAATGTGTCGGTTGTTTTCATCCAGCTTTTTCAATCAAGTTAAGGAAATTTTTAAGACAAAAGTTGGATAGTTTAAAATTGTCATCACTTTGAACCGGTAATAGTATAGGTGACTATGTGATACATGTGCAAAAGATGAGGCATTTTTAAAATTAACTTTCATGTATTGTTTTATGCAGAGTTGTGTAATTACAAATATTTCAAGGTTTTAAGTAAAAGGAAAGCAAAACAAAATTATGGGCAAAGTTTTTTTGTAGCTCTGAAGAACAGGCTAGATTGTCCCACTTTTAAATACATGGGAACAGCATGAGGGGTGGAGCTGTTCAGAAGCTGTGGTTGAAGTCCCATGATGACACTGGAGCTTTACCCTGGTCCCACAACCTAATGACCACTTCATTGTAACTGTCAAGCTGGGAAACTGCAGTGAAACCTGTCCCTGGAAGCAGTGGACCAACTTGCCTCCATCTCTGTGGTTTCAGAGCACTGATACGTCACCCACACGGGCGTCATCACAATGCAAGTCACACATTACCTACGCTCTGGGATAACAAGAACCTCCAGCCATTTTTGGAGACAGATGTTAGTGCTCAGAATGGAATTTGCCTTCTGGGGTGTTGATCCCATTAGGACACGACAAAATATATTACAGGCCAAGGGATAAGTGACAAGAAGTGTGTGTGTGTGTGTGTGTGTGTGTGTGTCTGTACTCAAAAATATCTATGAAGATGGAAGCCCACACTTTTCTGTACAGATAATAAGATAATAGTATTGGCTGTGACTTTATAATTTTCCTACACAGAAACGAACTGCAATTCTTGGAGACTCTGCTTCCTTGTCATGTTTTGCCTGAGCATGTGCAGAGCCCTTCCTTTGCTCCAAACTGAAGAACTACTTTTATTTGTTATTAGCTGACAAGAAAAGTCAAGCACAATTAGGTGTTGTAACTTTTCACTGTGCGAACACGTCGATGATCCTGCGATGAATCTGTCTTTGTGAAAGGTAGAAACTGAATGGAAAAAAACAAGAGTAGCCATCAATTAAAGAATAAAGTGAAGGAGGGTCCATCCATCCAATGAGTTTTCTGTTGCACCTGCTTTTTTCCTGGGTTCCATGATGCTAAGCAATATTTTAGAAATTGATAGAATCAGAAGCTTTTAAGTCTGAGTGGTGGGATTTTATAACCCACAACTTAGATCTCCTTTAATGTGTAAGCCATATTCTATATGCATATTAGGTATGCATCATTCTAATTTAAGATATATTTATGCATAGACTGTGCATAAAATGCTTTTAAATGTTCTGTGAATAAGGTCCTTAATTTTTGTTTCACCTGAATCTTGTGTAGAACTGAGCTAAATAACTGAATTGTATCATAGACATTATAATGCAATTGATATTTTAAATGTAAGCAGTACAAATTGATCTATGATGATATGTTGGGGGAAATTTATAGATATGTACATCATGGTGACTTTTTGTCTTTTAAAAAAATGGACTTTTTATTTCTATTTATGAAGACATTATAACTACTGCTTTCAAAGTCTTTTTAAAAGTAGCTATTTACCAGCTAGAAAATATTCTGCATTTAAAATAGAATCTGACTATCTGGGAAGTGTAATTACTTTTGTTCTTATTTGAGCCAGTTGTCTTTCGGGAAAGCTAGAGAATCTCTCCAGGGAGAAGTAAATTGAAACATCGCTTCTCAATTGTCATAGGAAACTTGTCTATTTTGTTCCTATTGATACTTTAAGATCTATAGGCTTTGTTACGAAAACAAAAATTGAGAAATATAATGAATTCATCAGTGTCTGTATATGGGCTTTCACCTAATTTCCCAGGTTATTTAACTTATAAAGCACTGTGACTGAATTTCCAGAGGGAGTGGAGAAAACACGCTCCACTTCAGAAGAATTGTCACGCTGTTGATACGCTTTTTCCTTTTCTAATCTCCCCTCCTTTCTCCATTCCCTCCTTCCCCTCCCCTGTTCACTTCCCTTGTTCTTTCTTTTCTTCCAAGAGGGCTACTAACTAGTGCTGACTAGAGGGAGTGGGCGTGGAGGTTACTAGTGCCCATCCCCCTGCAAACACCAGGGATGGGTGAGAGGGTCAATGAGTCAGGCCGCTGCATCTTGGATGTCCTGCTTTGCATTTTTATCCTCAGCTCCACAACATATACTCAACAATTTCATGCGCCTTTTTATTTAACCAGTAGCTGTTTTAATTTTTAACTTGACAAGCTACAATTCTTGTGTTTTTATTCTACTGTAGTTCTCTGTATTTCCTATTACATATGATTGTTAAATAAATCATACTTGAGGGAAAATATTGTGAAACATTTGGTGTCTGATATAATTCAATTTGGTGGGGCATTGAAAAGTTGGAGAAATCAGGAATACCAGATAGATGTGAGTTTTGGTATGAGTTCTGTCAGAAAATGATTTTTGCTCTTTCTTTAATAGAAGAATTCATTGAACATTTATTATTTGCAAGCTCCTGGCTAGATGCGTGTTGCATATAGGAATCTGGAAACCTGAATCTTTTCTCTATAAACTTCATATCTTATAGCAGAGATAATTCATACACATAAATAACCAAAATGCCACATAGAAAAGTAACCAGGTGCAAGTAAAATGCACCTGTGGATATTAAGGAGGGTAAAAATTGCATCCATCTTCAGGGCTTCTAAGAAGACTTAGAACAGCTTGCACATGAGTCGATACTTAACAAATAATAGCAAAGCTCATGTTCATTGCCTATTTTCTATGAGCAGCCTCTGTGTAAACACTTAACACATATTATCTCTAATTCTCAATAATCCAGCAAAGTGTGTATTGACCTGAGTAGGGAAATCAACTTTCAGAGAAACAGCCTCATTTAGGCCATGCAGGTCCCAAGTGGTGGACTCCAGACTGGATTTGCTTCTAGGTCTCTCTGTCACCAACAACCCCTTTTTCTTTCTACTACATCTCTGTGGGGCGGAGCAGAAGCACAGTGGAAAGGAAAGCTGTGTGAAGAAGAACCATGTGGATAAGGTAACAGTTGAGAGTAATAAAAAAGCAAAGAACATCGAATTAAGGTGCAGACCTAGAGAGTGTCAACTAAATGAATTAAGAGTAATTGGTACAATCCGTGTCACCTCTGAGACTCTGGCTCCACAGTGCCAAATCACTCAATTAAAACATAAAAACGTATCTAGTCATCAGATATATGACATTTGACTGAACTTTTATTTTAAATGTGATTCCCTGATAAATTTCCACATCATAGCAAAAAGCTCCTAAAGGCCATATTTTAGTTCTGAAATACAATGTGGATATAAAATACATATCTTCTTTGGAAGCTGTATGAAGCCTCTGGTCCTCTAATTGCTTTTCTAAATATTACAAAGCTTATCTACCATTTAGTACAAGCCTTGAGCAATAAAGACAATATATAGTTTAGAGTCAAAAAGAAACAGCTAATAATGTCCCACGTTATATACATGTTATTACTTCGGAGAGAATCCCAAACATTTAAGATACAAGTCCTATATATATATAGACCAACATTGTATATTTAAAGCTCCTTTAGGAGCCATTTATCCTTTAGTAACATTAATAAATTTCTAGGCTATTTGCTTAACTCTTGTAATGTTTGGAGAACTTCCTTTGAATCTGAAGCTGATATATTTTTTATCTCTGATAATTAAACATTACAATTATTTAGTGTTTATTATAGTCTCACTGTGGCATTACATTATTTTCTGACATTGTCTCTTTTACTCCCATAAATACTCTTTAAGAAATTGTTATCCCCAGCTGTGGGTAAGGAGTCATGGCAGAGGGTGAAATAATTTGTGTGAGATCACACAGCTGATCAGGGAAAGAGTCCAGATTTGAAGTCGAAGGGAGTGTGAGTCCCCAAACCATGAAGCTAGACTGCCTCTGTTCACTTAACCCACCATATCCACTGCCTGTCTTTTCTCCCCTTTATTCCATTCTCCCTTTCATTCTATATCCAGGTACTTGTCTTTAAAACCTACCACTTGGAGTGAGCAGAATTCCAAGTGACCAACATCGAGAGTGGTGTGCTTTGGAGAACAGTTGAATCATATATTATAGCAGAGAAGGTGCCTTTGATTTCTGTGGACAGAATTATTTTGCATGCTTAATATGTGGCCTGAAAAGCGTGTTCTTCAAATAACCTACTGGTGTTCAGTGCAGACCTTTGCTACTTAAAGTGTGGCCCCCACCACCCACCTGGGAACTTCTTAGAAGTAAACGCTCTCTGGCCCCATCCAGACCTACTAAACTGGAAGTGGCATTTAAGAAGATACCTGGGTGATTCCTGTACATGTCATTGTTTGAGACAATAACTAAATTTTAGGAAGATGAATCTAAATGCCCACAGAGCGTTCAAACATGAGGTGGTTTTTCTCCACTCTAGACAAGAGGCTCCAGAGTTCATGCTTTCATCGTGTCACTACTCTCAAAAATGACACCAAACCAACCCCTGAGAGACGGCTGAACTGGACAGACTGGGAGTTCCTCCGTTGTTGAGAACTCACTACAGCATGGTGCTCGGGCCAACTGCTGTAAAACAATCTACTTGTGTAAGCGCTGTAGCCCCACGTCTTTCTCTTCAAAGAGCACTGCATTGTTTACACCTTGACTGTCTTCCTTGTGCTCCATATTTGGCTTCTCTGCCTTCAGTTCTTTTCTCTCTTTCTTTTCTGTTCCTTAGTTCATTGTTTGGACCTATTGCTTCTTCTCTGCAAAAACAGTTTCTCCTCGTCTACACCAGTCGTCAGCAAACTTTTTCTGCAGAGGATGAGACAGGGAATACTTCAGCTTTGGAGGCCACATTCCATTACAGTGTTTCTCCTCCTCTTCTTTCCTCAACATTTTTTCTTCTTCCTCCTCTTCCTTCCCTTCTTTTGTAACCCTTTAAAAATGTAAAAGTGAGGGGCGCCTGGGTGGCGCAGTCGGTTAAGCGTCCGGCTTCAGCCAGGTCACGATCTCGCGGTCCGTGAGTTCGAGCCCCGCGTCAGGCTCTGGGCTGATGGCTCAGAGCCTGGAGCCTGTTTCCGATTCTGTGTCTCCCTCTCTCTCTCTGCCCCTCCCCCGTTCATGCTCTGTCTCTCTCTGTCCCAAAAATAAATAAACGTTGAAAAAAAAAAAAAAAAAAAAAAAAATGTAAAAGTGATTCTCAGCTTGCGGGGTGGGGAGTCAGGCAAAAACAGGCCACGAAGCCTTTTTGGCCCACAGGCCTGTCCCGACTTTCCACAGGGCTCCCCCCCCACCCCCCCACCCGAGATCCAAGTTGCTCAGGATCCTAGAGTAGAATAATGAGGATGCTTGTGCCGGCAACAGTCACTCCCAGGGACTGCAGCTTCCCCGGGGGGGTGGGGTTTGCCTGACCCCGCGGAGGTCTGGGGAGATCAGCGTTGCCCCTTCACCAGGGCACACACGGGAGTCTGGGAGGGCTTGAACCGCACCGGTTCTCCACCCGCTGTGGCAGCGTCACCCCGTGGTGCTACTGAACTACTGGTTGCCAAGGCCACGCCCCAGGGATGCGGAGTCGGTAGGTGTGACGTGGGGGCCCCAGGTGATGCCAGTGCTGCAGGACGGAGAGCTCACTCTGAGAAACACTGGTTTACAGGTAAACCTTAAACTCCTTACCCTAACACTCAGAGCCCCATGCAGTCGAACCCTGGGCTGTCTGGTTCACTTCACCATTCGCTCTGTTCCTGGATTTCTGGTCTGCCTTTGCATGGGGTGCCTCCTCTGCAAGGATCCTCGCCATCTTTCCCCGTCGCCGTGCTCGCTTCCTCCACGGGTCTGCACATTTGCCAGCTCTCCCAGACAGCCTTTTCTCATTTCCCTGGTCAGGAGCCTTAGACCCTCCTCCAGGTGAACTCGGAACTTCCACCCCTCCCTGCCTGAATCCCGGAGCTCCTCTAGTCCTACAGCTGCTGTCAGATTTTAAAGTCAGGATGCCCTGAACCTAACACGCGGTAGGTGTCCAGTAACTATTTGCAGAATAAGTAAATATAATGAATGAAGGCAGGAAGGAAAAGTTTGTATTTGTTCGTCTTATGTGTTTGATATGGGATCGAATTAATCCTTTTCAGATAACATCTCTAGTTAATTCAATCAAAATGAGACTCACTCGTCAAGCACTTTAGATCGACATAATTCTAAAAAGCCATTTGTGTTTTTTCTCAGAGCAGGCACAAGGGGAGTGCATTAATTCTTAATTAATACTTAATAGCTACTAAAAGCAAACCTGAATTATATGACAGAAACATTAGGATCTCTCCATCTGTCTCCTATTACCCTTGGGGAGATGGGTCTGCTGGTGCAGAGGTATATTAATTGTAGCTAATCTTACCAGATTTGCTAATCTTACAAAATCTTACCAAAGCTCACATTTCCTAGGTGATTTCAAATAGCCTTGATGATTAACAGTGGCAACCATGCAAGTTTGAAGCAGGAATGACCTCAATTCACAGAATGTCTTTGGCGGCTGGTAGCTGTTGACCTTAACATTTCCTAACCTCTCACCATGAAGACTTTGGCAAAGTCAAATGACAAGATAATAAAGAATAATATTTAAAGGATCTGGACGGTACCTGACATCCTGCTGGCCCTCAATTAACATAAATTAATGTATTATTTTTATATTAATCCATTTACCATTACTTCTTGTTGGATTTTATGTGAAGGATCTGAGGCAAGAAATATCTCATCCAAGGACTGAATTTGACCCTCAGTTCAATTTCAGACTTTGCCATGGTCTCTGTGATCTTAGACAAGCCTCAATTTTCTTATCTATGAAATGGAGATGTAAGAGTACCTATCTTATACCATCATGGGAATGATGAAATGAAATGGCCCATGTAAGATGCTGGGAATATTGACACAGATTTTTCCTATACTGAAATAGTATGAGCTATAAAAATAAGAATCTACCAAGATTCTCCTTTAAAGGAATTGTCCTCCTTTAAAAAAAAAAATTAATTCACGATTATAGTTGCAAGAAAACAGCATGGTTTTAACTTCAGTAGCAATATCCTAAGAGTCCACATGATGGGGACATTTCTCCATGTAAAGAGTAGGCTGGCCATTCTATAGTAGAGGATGCATTATGTTTAATGTCCTTTATGGAGGACAGGCAAGGCAAAATATCTGTGCTATAGATAGACAGAGATAGATGGAGATATAGATTGAAATATTAGTGTATACATCTATGGACAGATGCTTATATTGATGTGTATGTTGATATAGGTCATGTAGACGTTTAATTCTAGGGGAAATTTTTTAATGCAAATATTAAGAAAAATATCAGCATAAAGATTAAAATAACAATAACCTTTAGACTTCCTAAATGGCTTGTTAAATAAAACACATTATTAGACATCCAGGTGCACTTAGGAGCAACAATAGCAGTTTCTTAAAAAAGAACTACGGGTACACACACCCCTGCACTCTCCACAGATCTCAGAGAACCTTCATTAGCAAAACAAAAAGGTCTTTCTTTGGAGGAAACAAAAAAAGGAGAGGACCTTTCATAATGAGGAAATTGCCCATAAACAGACACGTCCACTAAATGTGGTAAATCAGATGCAATCTAGAAGCCAAGTGGGTCAACATTGAAACCATAATCTTTAAACCCACCACAGAGAAAAGGGCTGCTAGAAATAGCCCTGGTGCCAAAGACACATTCAGATGGAGATGACTTGGCAGCCTGGGCAGGAACCTACTAAAAGCAAGTTGTGTGGCCAGGGACCCTGAGGAAGAAGGAGCTGGCCCTGCCTCTAGCTCAGCCCCTGGCTGCCTTTCTCTTCCCACCTCCCGCCTGGCTACCGCCAGCTCTTCGCCTTCTGTCAGGATGTCCTCGCTTTCTTCCTCTCATCTAGTTTATTCTGGACATCTCCCTCCATTCTCACTTAGCCTTTCCTTAACAAAAGATAATATGGAAGTGAGAATTTAAGGAAGTATTTCTTTAATAGGGTTTTAATTCTCTGTTCTTTAATAGCAAATGGGTTACACTTATTTTCTCTTTCAAACAGTTCCCTTTCGGGATGCCTGGGTGGCTCAGTCACTGAACGTTTGACTCTTGATTTTGGTTCAGGTCATGATCTCATGGTCTGTGGGTTTGAGCCCCACATTGGGCTCTGCACTAACAACACAGAGCATGCTTGGGATTCTCTCTCTCCCTCTCTCTCTCTCTGTCCTTCTCTCTCTCTTTCTCTGTCTCCAAATTAAGAATAAAAATTTATAATAAAAAAGTTTCCTTTTTTATATCAGTGCAATTGTATATATATATGCATTTGCATACATATTTTTTATATATACATGTGCATATGTACATGTATACACTCATATGTGTAAATTCTTCACACACATTCGTATATATATTTCTCAATGGAAAATATTTTAACTCCACATTACACAATGAAAGGAACAGGTTTGTAAAAATTAATAAATTAATAGGAAAACAAGCATGCAGATTTTATTTATGACTTAAGTAAAAATTTATTGATTTGGGCAATTACATTTTCCCCAAAATAGCTTTTGGGAGCTTATGGTGACAACGTCTAATTTTTAATACTTCTCTGCCCATACTGTAAGAATTATTGTTCTTAAAAATCTCCTTTAGATATCAATTGGTTCCAATTAATATTTGTTCCACTGAACTGCTTCCCATGAAAAGTCTGTTTATACTGACCATGAAAATAGGTAGCTCAAGCTTGGCTATCCTATGAGAGTCCAGGATAATTGTACTAGTACAGTATAGTTAGTAAGTATAATTAATAGTATAATTCCCATCTTAGGCATCACTGGTCTTCAGATCAAGTTTTAATTTTTAGACTACTAAGTGTTCTCAAAAGCGAATAAAGACTTTAAACACTCGCAAATATAACAAATAAGTGACAATTTCAAAATAGGAAATCTATGTCCCATTAAGGCAACAGAGGAAAGATGAGCACATCTGGTAATGTAATTAGTATGATTAGAGAAACACATCCATGGAATTTATGCTTCGGGGGAAATGTAATGGGAAAACTTGCCCATCTATTGCAATGCCTTGACAAATGCCAGTCTCTTTAAAAAATAAAGAAGAAAGAGATTCTCCTGTAATTATTAAAGAGATGGCCAACCATCTATGAGCTTTTTTTTTTTTTTTTTTTTTTTAGGTTCTTATTGTTCTGTGGCCTTGATTCATATAAAGCCATGTTATATCTTTGCTCCTGTGGGTAGAACAAGGTTTCTGGCTAGGTCTGAAAGTTAAACTAACAAAGACAGAGTAATAGGAAAAACGCATACAGATTATTTAATACAAGTTTTACATGACATGGGAGCCTTCATAAGGAAATGAAGAGCCAGTGAAACAGACCTGAATATTGTTGTGCTAGGACTGAGGAAGAATGGTGTGCCAGAAGAATATGGTAAGTTAAGGAGAGTGTAGTAAGGGTAGTAAATTGGGGGAAACTTAGCAAGGCTTGTTCAGATTCTTCTTTGAATCCCTTTGACTTCAGAGACAAGGGCGCTCCTTTCTTCTGGGTATAACGCACCTCTCACATGAGGGTTTTATAGACTGTTTCAGGGAGAAGGACAGAGGGAAGGTGGCCTTCCTGCGTCTGCCATTTTTCTCAAGCTCCTTCAGCTTACAATACTCAATATGCCAAGGTGCCATAGTTTACAGCAGTGGGACCTGAACCCCATCACTACTCTTGAGCAAAAAAAGGTATTTTGAAATACCAATAAAATTGATTCCTCAGTTAGCCTGAGGAGAGCAGCAGTTAGAAGGTTCTCTTTGGTTCCTCATTAAGTAGGATATGTTTTTTTTAATGCCATAATATCTACAGTTTATTCCACAATTATGCATTTAAGTTCTATGGTAATTATGCTTGTTTATATTATTTTTACTTTGGGGGCAGAACAAATTTGGGAATGGTAAGTAAAAATTAGAATTCTTTAAATCCTGGGGACAGTGGGGCACAGAGAAAGGGAAAGGTCATGACAAAAATAGTAATTTGTAAAATGACTTTTCAATTTATTAGAAATCAAAGAAAAGAAACAACCGAAAAAGATTGATGCCTTGTTCTTTAAAAAAAGTTTATACCCAACACTGTCATAAACTCAGCAGTTCTCTCCTACTTTTCAGATATTAAAGATTGCCTTTTTCAAGTACAGATTTAAACATAAAAAATATTTTTAAGTGAGTCACGTAGTTTAAAAAGAATTTCAAATGTGCGTCTTTTATTGGTTAAAGGTCATTTTAGTTTGAGGACAATATCAAAGAATTAAGGTAGAACTGAGGTGTTTCTTTCCATTCCAGCATCATTGACAAACTTTTCCCCTTATGCTTTAGGTCTGACATGTAGAAAGTTTAGTTCCAAAGCAATCTACAAGACACTATAAAAAACCGTAAAAGCCAGGGTACCTGGGTGGCTCAGTTGGTTAAGCGTCCTACTTCAGCTCAGGTCATGATCTCGTGGTTTATGTGCATCAGGCTGCATCAGGCTCTGTGCTGACAGCTCAGAGCCTGGAGCCTGTTTCAGATTCTGTGACTCCCTCTCTCACTGCCCCTCCCCTGCTCATGCTCTGTCTCTCTCTGTCTCTTAATAATAAATAAACATTAAAAACATTTTTTTTAAACTGTAAAAGCCTCTGGTTTCTAAGGAAGATGGGCTTTTCCATCTGAAAAACTGTCACAACTTCTCAAAAAGATCATCAGCTAGTAGAAGGGTTTGTTGGATTATTAGTTCATTTAGGGCCATTTATTTTCTTCAGACTCCAGTTTCCTGATCTATAAAATGAATCCTACTTGTCATACATATTTAATGTGATTGTAAACTGAGAAACAAAGGTGAGGCCACTTTATTAGTTGTAAAGAACTGAACCAATATTAAGTGGCAGGGCGGCAGCAACAATAAAAGCCTTTGCATTTTTATAACTCAGATGCGTAAATACCTGGTTGGTATGTAGCGGCTTATCAAGACATATTTGTGGAACTAAATTCCATCAAGACCAATGGATTTGAAAAAGAAAGAAAAGAATAAATACATATGATGGAACTTGAAAAGAAACAAAGGAAATATATGTCAAAGCCTCTCCCTATTGTAAAAGAAGGCTCAGATTCCAGAATTAGAAAAACTAAAAATAAATTGCTTAAAATTTACCCAAATTCAAGATCTCCCTTTTAGTAGTAGAGAAATAAATTACAACAAAAAGGAAGAACTTGGCAAAGAGCATAGCATATATACATTTTAAAAGAATATATAAAACGAAGGAACAGTTTCTGAAAACGTCAATATTTGTGTATAAAATATCTAAAGCGCTTCAGAAAGCAATCCAGGAGGGCGATGGTGGTAGTGGTGGTGTTTGTTTTGTGTTGGTGTTTTTCCAAGCTCACACAGGAGCACAGCACTCACAAGTCAGCTGCTGGTTATTATCAACCCATTTTGCACCTGGTGGAGAAAAAGAAAATAACAAAGTCCTCCAGAACACTGTGGAGATGTTCCAGAGGCTTTCATACCACATCACATCAATCTTTGTAAAGGGAAAAATCTGGTATGTATCACTTAATAGCAACAAAGCATGTGTGCTATGAGAGAATAAATTATCCAATTAGTGATTTGTGGGAGGAAATTTTTCTTGGAAGGAGTTTAAAATCTTAACAACAACAAAAAACACACAAAACCACCACAAGAACAAACAAACAAAAAAACGATCACCATTTTTTAGATCATTTTCTAAGAAGTTTTAAAAGACAAACATAAATGGTTACAATGCTAATGCTGTTACATTCATACATACACGTGTGTAGATTTCTAACTAAAACACTTTTGTTCTATTGACTATCATATAAGCTAAGCATACAAAGATACCCTTTTTCTCTTCTGATCCCGTTCGCTTTTAATGCGGCTGCTTTCTGTCTATTCCTGTCTCTTCTTTTCTCCTTTGCTGCTTGTCGGTAGTTCCTGAAAGAGAATCAGAGAGGAGAAACAGATCTTAGAGGTGGAAGGAGCCTCAGAGGATCATCTGATCCCCTCCTCAGATCATTCTCTACATTTTGCTGTTCAGAAAACTGGCTCCCAGAGTGATAAAAGGGCTTCCCCAATGTCACGCAGCTACGATAAAAGAGGAGATGCCACCCTGTATCACATCGCTGATTCTATTTCCTTCCAGGAACTTATCACTATCTGAAATGATCTAATTTATTTATTTATTATTATTAATAACTTGTTTATTAATTTATTTGAAGACTCACTGACAGTCTTCAAACACTAGAGTATACATCCATGAATTTAAGGACCTTAGCTATCTTATTAATAGCTGTATCCTCAGCACTTAAACCATGTCTAGCCTGTCATAGGCATTCATATTTATTGACTGATAGACTAGGACATTGGTCTCTTGTTTCTAGAGTATACTTTTATAAATGGTACCAAATTATCCTATGAAAAATACTATAGAATAATTAAGGATATCTGAACTCATATATCTAGCTACAGGTCTATCATAGACATTAACCTAATTTATGCATTTTAAGTAACAAGGATATCTAGTGAGTATTAATGTTTTCAACTGCTTGACATATATTGAATAGTTTGTACTTTCTTTAGATACTCCGGGGAAGACTAAATTCCCCGAATTCTGTTTGGGAAATAGCGCTGGTTGCTCAACTGATATCCATGGTCACTTTATAACTTACAAAGAGGACTTTGATTGAGTTGGAAGGCGGCAAGGTTCCTGGTTTAAAATATTTACTTTCTCCAACTCCTTTGCATCAAGGAGTGGTCTCGTGACACAGCTCTGATCCATAAGACATTAGCTGGGGGGCTCTGGGATAGCTCTGCTTCTCTGCTAGATTCTTTCCCTTTATCTTCCCAGTCTTCTTTTTACTCAGAACAGACTGGATGCCTGTAGCAGTAGCTCTCTTGGGACCATGAATTTACAACATTGAGCATATTAAGGAAAATGAAAAGTGTCTGGATAACCACTGGGGTCTTGAGCCACAATTCCGGCCCTGGACATTTTATTGCATGACATACAAAAGCCTCTATGCTATTGTTTCCTGGGTTTTCTGTTATTTGCTGCCAAATGCTTGTTCTGAGTAATAACAAAGAATCATTTGCCAAACATACTTTAATATTCTGCTACTTCTAGGATTCTATTCTGGGGTTCACTGTGCTCATTCCTTCAAATTAGCCTCACTGTTACTAAAAGTAAGAGAAAAGGGGAAAATGCTAAGCCATATTTTAGAGCAAGAAACAAAAAATGAAGATGAATCCAATACCATTTTAACTGACTTTCTCTAGTTTTTCTCCCTTGAGTTTCCAGGCTTCTTTGAGTTCCTTCATTTGCCTACTTCTCTCTCTATACTTACGGTCGTCTCTCTTCCACACCAAATCTCTTTATATGCATAAATTGAGTATGAAATGCAATGAGGAAATTGGCTGCACCAACATGTGCCCACAGAATGAAGAGGGCTTGCAGTATAAATGTCGAGGGAAGTGCTACAGTCAGATGGTAGCCTCTTTACAAAATGCAATCAAGGACCTATGCATTCATGTAGATTATTTCATTTAATTCACACAACATTGCAAGCGAGAAACTTTACTCCCATTGCTGTGTGAATTATGTGGGACGCTTGCAAACTTTAGTACCTTAACTACTTACAATGTCATTTAAAACCAAAGATGCCCTCTATCATTGTCCTGAAACTCTTCTTCCTCTGATATTTAGTTTTCCAGAATGTTATGATGTTTGAAATCTAATAATTTTATCTCTTTAAACAGATTTCACATTGCAGCAACATAGACATTTTTAAAAATGAGTACACCTGCTGGAGCTTCGAAGACTGATATTTAAGATCAGGGACTTAGAAAAGTAAGGGCACTTCTTCCGTCCTCCATATTCAGAGAAAGCAAATATTGAAAATTACATATGAGCATAAACACATTAATGTAATTAGGCATAATTTTCTATTATTCATTTTGTACACTGCTTTTAGATGTGGGTGAAGAAAGAGACATTTTAAATGAATGCAATAGAAGTAGTTTATTTATAAATTCATTAATCCATATTGCAACTAAATGAACTCTGCAATACTTAAGTTATTTGCTGTAACAATACCCAAAACCAGTGTTTCCAAACATCATTCAATCATATATCACTTTTGTGATATTGAGGTACCAACTCTACTACAGTTAATATTTTTCTTTAAGTTGATCTAAAATATACTTACACATTAAGCTTGCCTCATCTTAAGCAACAATAGCTACAAAATCATAGGCTTGGAGTGCCGATTATGTATCTTTTCTATTATGTATTATGACAGTATTTATAAATATAAAGATAAAAATAACTCATCCCTTACCAACCTAAAACGTTTCTACAATGTAGAAAACATTGTCATAATTGAATTAAAATTTAAAATGAATGTTGAAAACTTTCTAAGAACAGAACAGTCTGAGCATTTTGTTTTTTAAAAAGACCTTTACCCTGGACAGCTCTGGGAAGAAAAAGGGCATACACTATTATTGTCTACTAGAAAGAACTCTGGTCTAGAATTCTGCTCCACCCTGCCACACTCTATGCTTCAGTTTCTCATGTTTAGGGAGATTTTTTGAAAGCCACATATCCATCTGACATAACCTTTCTTATTCAGTATACACAATTAAAGAGGATCCAACAGCAAGGGGCCGGGACGATGAGAAAGGTAGGGAGGAACTGGTGGTGTTTCATCACAGAGACCAGGCCACTTAGGAGATGACATCAGAGTGTTGAAAGGCTGTGATCAAGGAGGTGAAGTACAAGAGAAAGAGTTTCACACAGAGAAGAACAGAGCTCTTTGGGTGGGTTTGGGATTCAGCTGGAGATGTTCAAGAAGTGAGGGGATCAGTCGCTGGTCTGTGATGTTGAAGAGGGTCATGTGCTGGGTAAGGCTTGGAGAGACAGTATCAGGTCCTTTCCCACCCTGGTAATAATAAGAGGCACCCATGATTAAATGCTCGCCAAGGTGGACTATGCATTTTAATACACCTTATCTCATTTGATTTCCACAATAACCCACAGGGGTAGGTATGATGGTAACCATTTTACAAATGGAGTAACTGAGTCTAAAATATGATAGAAGTTGAATTTGAACTCAAGCCAGAGTGACTCAAAAAGCCCATCTACTAACCATTATGTTATATTATAAATGTGGTCTGGGAAAGATAAAGTTATTGTTTTGTTTTGTTTTGTTTTGTTTTGTTTTGCTCAGAAAGTTTCTTTGCTCACTTGGCCAAACTGAAGCCAAGCCGTCTTCTTGAAAAAAAATTGTTGTAAACTGTAATTGTGTGAAAAGGAAACTGAAAAGCCATTGCCATTATCTCAGCTGGTTTCCTTCAAATTTCTGAGAAAGCCAACATTATTTCCCAAGGAAATTTTATTTAATTATAATCTCTGTTTTGAGAGTAGAGAACAGAATGGAAGAAACCAACATTTCCTAAGGAAAACTTATGCTTTTAATTTTGGTGTTTTTGTGTTTTTAATAGAGAACAGAAGAATCCAGAAGCCATGCTACTTATTTACCCAAATGATGTTACAAAATCAGCAAAAGCTTTGGTTTCTTTTGTTTGCCTGGATCCTTTTGAAAAAAAAAAAATACGAAAGTGTGTTCAAGGAAAGGGGAGGGCAGATTTTATTTTTTAAGCACCTTGGGGTGTCTCAAATAATCTCAAGGGGTATCGGAATGTTTTCCAAACACAAATAATTCAAAGTCATTTAAAACAAATCTGTGCCTTAATCATGTTTTAAGTAGAAAATTTAGGAAATCCAACAAATAGTCACAGCAGGTGGTCTAGAAACTCTGAAAAGTTTTGATTGAAACTGGCTTAATAACAACTACAAAAACTGAAACAAACAAACCAAAAAGGGGGGGGGGGGGGGGGGGGGGGGGGGGGGGGGGAGGAAGAGAGAAAGGGAGGAAGGCAGGAAAGAAGAAAAGGAGGAAGGAAGAAGGACAGACACTTGGAACCAGAGTACTCATTCATACTACTTATCAGTGAGTTTTGACATCTATGGTCTTGAGGAAAGATACTGAGAAAAATTATTGTTATTATCTACTGCATTGTCTTATAGATCTACATATTTCTCTTAATCTCTGTATTATTAAACTCACATTCAAAATTACAAACAATACTTCTACTTCTTTGAATCTTGATATAAGATCCCACCAGGGATTTTACATTTGATTTTTTTTCTTCCCATCTTAATTTCCTCTTTACTGACATCTGAGAAATCTTGTCATTTTTTTCATCTATGAAACATTTGAACCTCACCAATATCATCAGTGTGGGAACCAAAGTGGCATGCCACCGTCCTCACTAAATTTGGTGGCATAGATACTTTACCTTGAAATGCCGTAAATAATTAATACTGTTCTGGAGGCCAGAACTTTGAATAACCAAAAGCCCTGT
This sequence comes from Lynx canadensis, assembly GCF_007474595.2. Classification (NCBI taxonomy): domain Eukaryota; kingdom Metazoa; phylum Chordata; class Mammalia; order Carnivora; family Felidae; genus Lynx; species Lynx canadensis. Next base: position 169,472,018 of record NC_044310.1, on the reverse strand, counting down.
TCAATAAACATATACCGTCCAGGAAAACCTTACCTTATACTGATGCTTTATCGTCTCTGCCAGTTCTGAGAATGAGAAATTATCTTTCCTTTATTTTTATAACCTCCAGCAAAGTGGTTTGCTAGAGATAAACTCATAGAAAGTAGTTACTGAATTAATGAATGACTATATGTATGAATTAATAGAATTTCTTATTTGATGATAATGGAATTTCTTATTTGATGATTTCTTCATTTGAAGATTTATAAAATACTAATGATTTCCTAAAATGCAACAGGAAATAGCTCAGATTTCAAGTAACAAAAAGTGGCAGGGGAGATTTGGGCATATTTTATTTTAGATTTAGCATTTTTTTTTCTTAATAGCTAGTGGAAATGATGGGAAATATATCTCTCACAGCTCAAAAAATGAGGAAAATTCTGCTGTCCTTTGTCCATTAACATGCTGGAGGAAAAAGGATGTTTAGCATCTAAAGACTCATATATTGAGATCTTTTGAATCAAGAAATCTAGCATTTCTTCATTTTGAAATAAACACTGTGGACCCCTCTGTGTACAGAAATATGATAAATGTAGATCTTAAAAGTTTCGTTAAACATTCTTCTGTAAGTTAAACCCAGACACACAGTCATGTCTAAATGTATTTAGCGTTTATTTTTTACTCTTCAAAGTGAAGCTATTTACATTTGACCTTAGAAGGCAAACCGCTTCAGTAGGACATCAGGGACTAAGCTGGGCAGTATTAAAGTTAGAACACTCACATGTATGCAAATGTCATTAAAAGGAAAAATCACCATAAAATAAATGTTTATTCTTTAATTGGATGTAATATCGAACAATCTGTACTTAGTTCTAAAGTTCAATCAGGGACAGCTTCCCAGGAGGTGTATTACTACTGTATGAGTGTGGAGAGAAGAGGTGGAGAATGCTTCTGGAAGTCAAGGAGTGGCCTTCCATACGATATTCAGAAAAGTTAATAGTTCAGTTATTCCCAAGAAGCCTTCTTGCTGCAGACCCGTAATTAATGGTCCCACTGCTCCTCTCTTTCGTTTACACCTTCTTCTTCTTCAGGGAATGCTGATTCATTCTGGCCCTTCAGATGCTTAACTCCTGAAATTATAAAAAATTCTCTATTTAAGTGAAATTTATTTCTAACAGGTTCACTGCTTTGCTGCAAGAGATGAAGAAAATGAATGGAAAGTATTCTCTGGTGTATATGTGTTTTCTCCAAGAATTTCAATAATGTAACCCTATGTAAACCTTTTAATTCACTGAGAAATAAAAACACACCCAGCCAAATTTCCATTCGAGACAGGCTCCCTTTGTAATTATATCTTCTCCATGAAGAATTGCATCACAGCCTATTAAAAACCTGTTAACTAAAAATCCACTCACAGACTCTTATTGTAATTTTCATATATCATTTAGTTCAAATATTTCTTTTGGCATCCCTGAAATCTAGTACAATGAGAACCATTGAAGAAACCCCCTAGGAACAAAAGGGATGTGTGTGCCGTTTCTGTACCTTGTAAACAACAAAAGAATCACGATATTGTTAGTCTCCTTTAGGAATCAGAATATACTCCTTTTATTACAAAACATCTGTACACAAAATTCTTCAGTAACTTCCCCCACAGCCCACAGAGAGGCAAAACACTGGCACCCCTCTCAAGGTACACAGGCTTATATGATCCAGCCTCTCCCTACCTATGTGGACTCATTCCTTCCCAGCCCTTCCTGCTTCCCCTTTCACAGTAATTTAGGAGTTAGGAGTTAGCAACACTAACCTCTTCCACATTCCCTGATCACTCCAGGCTCCCTCAAGCCTCCCAGCTCTTCTCGCTCTGTTCTCACTGCCAAATAGCTTCTTCCCACTCACCCACCTGATAATCTCCCACTCATGCCTCCGCCTCAGCCTGCCTCTTCTGTGAAGGCTCCTCTTATTTTCCAAGCGGACTTGGCTAGATCTTCCTTATATTTCACTACTGCTCTTGGATCATTTTCTCTTGTATCAATTACCTTATAGAAGTGATTTGTTTACATGTCTTTCTCATTAGAGCAAACTTCTTGATGTCAGAATTATGTAGTTTCAGTTTGGGGTCCCAGGCACGATGCCTGGCAAATAGTTGGTGCTCGTTAATACTGATGGAATAAATGACTGATATAGTTAATTAATAAACAACTTGGCATATGTCTTGGCATGTTTTTCTTTCATAATTTCAAATTAATCCAAATTTTGAGTATTAACCAGAAGGCAATTACCACAACCATAGTCAATCTACAAAATTACCTTTCATTTCACTTGGATCTGTTCTGTTAACATATAACAGCTGACACTTCATGCATTGATACTTAAAATGAAAAATTTTATACATCTTGCATATTTTAGAAAATTGGTTTATGAGATTTTTCTAAGTATTACTGAAAAATATTCCAGTTAGAATTGGTAAGTGAAAGGAAGTCCTTGCTCTTGTTTCCTATGAAACAAAGAAACTCAAAAAAAAAGTGTAGATTTGCATGCACTGTAGTCAGCAAGCCCCAGTGTGCTGTTTGGCAAAGAATGACATCCTTGGGCTTGGTGGATTTTCTTGCAAAAATATTTGATCAGTTGTAATAATATTTAAATACTTTAATTTCATCTGTAAACACAGATCACTCACAATTCCTGTTGACCCAAAACTGAAGAAAGAGAGACACTTATTATTAACCAATGGAACTTATTTCATATTATTACAAATTACAGGGTGGGATGAAGAGGTCTAAATGTTAAGGAGAAGGGAAGAGAGTTCATTCAATCAGCATCCTATCAGTTACTCTGCTAGAGTCTTATATACCTGAGTCACTAAACCTCACAACTCCATGACGATACCTGGATGGTAAAATTTAGACTTGAAGAAAGTATGTGATTTGTTCAAGGTTGTAAGGATAGTGTAGTATATTTTTTTTTTTTTTACTGTTTATTCATTTATTTTGATTAAAAGAGTGAGCAAGCAAGCATGAGTGGGGGAGGGGCAGAGAGAGGGCAGGTAGAGAGAGAATCCCAAGCAGGCTGGACCCTAGTGTCAGTGCAGAGCCCAGTGCAGGGCTTGAACTAATGAACCATGAGGTCACGACCTGAGCCAAATCAAGAGTCAGATGCTCAACTGACTGAGCCACCCAGGTGCCCCAAGGATAGTGTAGTTTTAAGATAAGTTATGACACATCATATTCCTGCAGTATATACTGATTTACTGAATAGATGAATAAGTGAATGAGGCATAAGGTTTCATTGTCAGGAGACCCTAATTCATTTTCACCTTTAGCTTTTTGGTTGCTGACCTAGATTTTCCTATCATTCTCTAAGATTTATTGTAGATTTACAGTACCTATTAACCTGGCTCAGACAATATTGGGATTTCCTCTGAAATATTAAAGAACAGTAATCTTTCAGCCACCTCTTAGTCCCCTGAGCTGAAATGTCTGTACCTCTCTGAGTTTGAAAGGTTCTATTACCTCCAGAGCTCATCCCTTTCATCCACAAGGTAACTACAGAGCAATAAAGTTGTGTTCAAGACTACTTTCTTTAAATTAGGGTTAAGAGCTTAATGGAAACATTGATTTGTTTATATGAGGGGCTCAAACATTAAAAAAATATGGTAACCAAAAAAGTCCAACTTACTAAACCATTAGTCAATCACTTCCCTTACTTGAGTATAGACCTACTTGCTTATCCTGATCCACATTTATTTTATAATAATGGTCACAAAGTTATAATGGGAAACTTTTTTAAAAGTAAAATCACTCACTTGGGCAAACCTTGGAAGATGCCTTTCTTAGCCTTTTTTCAGGTGTGACATTAACTATTTCTGGGTGAAAGATTTGGTGAGGCAGGAGTTGATAACATACGAACATCTCCACAGAACTGACACATTCTTTGGATCTCAAAGCAATTTACATTCATGTCATCTTTCCCTTGGATAACAGATAGTTGGTTAACTTGTGCTTTGAATCTTTTCTCCTATCAGCAACAATTGTTTGCTTATCCATGCAGTAACACTAAGATTAAAGTGTGAGGTCCATGAGGACTATCTAATAATTTCTTTCTCCCCACTCTCTCCTCCTATTCCCAAACACACATATACTTTGTGCTTACATTTTCTTTAAACCTTCGTTTAATATTAAGGTCATTGTAGAGGTGGAAGAAAATAACTTGGGCTGAGGACTTGCTAAAAAGTCCTCAGAGCCTCCTCCTCTGCCAAATGCTAATAGGCACGTATTTAAACACCTTGGCGGCACCAGCAGACTCGGCATGGCGCGGCAAAGAGTCTCCCGGAGCACGCACAGACTCAGCCAGCCCTGAGCACAGGCAGAAGGCAAAGCGACCCCCCAAAACACAACTGAGGTTCTTTTCTCCATGTAAGACCAAAATATGCAGTATGAACGCATGAAGGAATGAAGAAAACAGAGGGTGAGTAACAGAAGGAAAGGAAAGAAAATAAGTGTTGCCCCGAAGAGGATATAATCCCTCTGGTCTTCTCCAGTCTATAGATCAGGTGAGTAAATGTGAGTCGGATGAAATTGTAAAGCGACTGAGTGAGGGACTATGAATAATGAATCCACAGAGGGAAGCTTCTATTTGGCAAGCCACAGGTCAATATGTTTACCAGTTAATTTGGAGTGATGGAAGGCAGGCTAATTATTTACATCTGTAGACGACATAACACTTAGAGGAAAAGATGGCATAATGAAAGACAAAACTAATACTCCAGAAGCTTTCTAAGAGCTGGGAAGAGGCTGATGGGAGGAAGATTCAGGTCAACAGGGAGTTTCATTTTTAGAAAGATTACATTGCTTCTGGGGGTTGCTTCTGGGGCACCTGTGTGGCTCAGTCAGTTAAGCCTCTGACTTTGGCTCAGGTCATGATCTCACAGTTCATGAGTTCGAGCCCCACATTGGGCTCTGTGCTGACACCACGGAGCCTGCTTGGGATTCTCTCTCTCTATCCCCCTCCCCCACTTGCCTGTTCTCTTTCTCTCTCTCAAAATAAAAATAAGATAAACTAAAAAAAAACAAAGAGGGGCACCTGGGTGGCTCAGTCGGTTAAGTGTCCAACTCTTGGTTTCAGCTCAGGTCATGACTCATAACTTCATAGGTTCGAAACCCACATTGGGCTCTATGCAGGCAGGGTGGAGCCTGCTTGGAATTCTCTCTCTCCCTTTCTCTCTCTCTTTGTCCCTCCCCCATTTGTGCTATCTTTGTCTCTCTCAAAATAAACAAATAAACTTAAATTAAAAAACATATATTGAAGAAAAAATAAAAAACAAAAAATAAACAAAAACAAAAATAAACAATAAATAAAATTACGTTACTTCTAAAAAATACAGAATGAGGGCAGCTTCAATTGATTATAGTTAGGGGTTTAAGGTGACCACAATTCCAACATGACCCAGTAGAATCACCTGCTTAGGGACCAGGCTCTTGGTGGTGTCAGCACAGCATTCCTAACAGCAGTCAGTAGTTTAATGAACTACTTCCCAACCATGGGTTGTCAGACCTTTTCTGGAATATGCTGCCTAATTGTGAGCTCTCTGTTTCAAGAGTTCCATTAACTGAGATTAAAAGTAGTCTTATGAAATCACTTTTCTAGAACAATTGTATCTGAAACTGGAGTGCCTGGCACACAGAAAATTAAGAGAGGACAAAAGAGGCTACCTTTGAATTCCTAAAAGACTGGAAAAAGAACTAAAATGTATCTATGTAGCTTCTGAGAGCAGAAATAGGATCAGTAGCTGACATTTATGGGGTAGGGGCAGATTATAGTTTAGTAGAAAGAAGAAAATCCTAAACTCTTTATGTATGTCCCGCAGTAAACATGTGAGTGAGCTCTCATCACTCTGTGGGTTCAAGTCTAACCTAAATGTCTATCTCTGAGAAGAGTCATAGAAGGAGGCAGGAATTGTGGAGCAGGAGGGACAGACATCCTCGCTGGCCTTGAAACACTAGTAGTCCATAAAAGAGATCTCTTCTACTGAAAAATTTGCTCTGCTGTGAGTACTTTAAGTTACAATAAAATAATTATGACTTCTAATGACATAAATGGCCCAAATCCACATTTTAAAACTAATTCACATTGAGAGTAGCAAATGGATTTTTATTTATTTATTTATTTATTTATTTTAGCCACATACTTTAGACCTTAAAAATCATTCTAAAGTCCTCTAGGGAATATGTGGGTGGATTTTACAGAGCCTCTGACCCTCTTGGAATTCTATTTATAGTCGTATTTGTGCTTTAGGGGGGAAAAGGCCCATGGTTTTCAGTAGAATCTCAGAGGAGTCTGACCCACAAATAATTGTGAGCATGAATCCAGGTTTAATCCCTTTAGTTTAAAGATGAAGGAACAATTTCAGATGGCAAAGTGACTTGCTTAAGTTCACACAGAAGTCATTGGCTGATCTGAGACACAAACCTTGGCCCCTAAATCCTACTGGGGTCTTTTCATCTGGGTCACCAAGACTCAATCTTGCCCTGTCATTGACTTTTCCCAAGTTAAAAACTGAAGAAAAATAAAGGGACAAGATCACAAGGCCCTTTTCATTATCACATTCCTTGAAAGGACCTTACATAGCTGATAGAGTTAGATGTAACTGTTCAGTCTGTTGTTGTTGTTGTTGTTGTGGCTGTTTTTAATGGAATTTAGAATAAAAAAGATGTAGAACTTAATCTCACCCAGGAACATTCCCAGAACAGAACCAAGTTACAAATAATATTCAGAATATTACAAAAAAGACAGCCTTTCTCTCTGCTATGCTCAAACCTGATACAGGACTCTGGGAGACACAAAAAATGTATCATGGTCTAGTCTGGCAGATGAGACAGTAATCATGAAGCAAAATGAGTTAAATATAATAAAGTTATAAAGCCCCTACTGTGTGTTGAGCATGGGAGAGACACAACTACAGATTAGATGGGGATGTAGGTCAAACGGTGATGATGTATACACACATGAAGTTAATCCTGTGAATATGTGTTATGGACCAGTACTACAAATAAAACATTTAGAGAGTTCTGCTATGAGAAAAAAGGGTTCCAACTTGGGATATATTAATCTGGAGAGCTATTTATTGAGGAATACACTGGATAGAGTAAGGGAAACAGCAAGTCTGAGTTCTATATATGAAAACTATTTGCAAAATACAATTAACAGCCATTCATTTTCGGAAGGCCTACTTCAGAAAATCTCAAAAGACTGTCTTTAGTGGCCCTAGAAAGATGATTTTCTAATGGTTCCTTGTGTATTGACCCTTCAAATTTTATCAAAATAATCATACTAGATATATTCAAGGAATGTAAGGTAACCTATAATATGCATAGCAGGGCCCAACATACCTCAGGATGAAAATGTGCTGTTTCCCCAAATGCTTTTGCATGTATTTTGTTAATCTTCTTGTCATTCACTTATAATGCACTGCTAATACAGTAATACACTTAGGGTCACAAAGATCAAGAGACATATTGATTTCATTCCACAGCTAAATGCATATCATCTCCTGAATTTACCTTAAATCTATCTCTTTCTACTTTACTTGAAATAAATTACATACATGCAGCATAGTTAATCTCTGTTCTGAAATGGTGACTGGTCAGTTAATATAAACTGCAAATCAACACATGATCATTTCATTTGACACCCTATTACATAGGGAAGCATTTTTCTGGAGAGGAATAAATATGTGATATGCTTCTCTTTCCATCATACATGGGAATTGGGGTGGCATGTTTATGTGATACTCATAACTATTTGTAAGTATTATATGTCTTATGTGTAATTTTACTATGATGTATTTTACCAAAGCTGTTGCCCAAGAGTAAACCCTAGGTAAATGATTTAGCAGTAAATACAGAGAAGAAGATAGGAGAGGAGGTATACTTACAGACTGTTTGTTAGAAGTGTGAATTCAAATAATATCTTTGGGGAGCAGTTTAGCCTTACTTAAAATGTAAAGTGCCCACATCTTTGCAGTAAGTGTGAGGTGGGGGCCAGAATTTTGCAAGAGTCCTGCTACTCAGCCTAGGATGAGAATCACTTTGATAGCCTGAGTGTCTCTTTTGCCCTCTACAGTCAAGTGCCCTTCTAATACCCCTTTTTGATTCTAAGCTAATGCATTTCCTATGAACTCAGAAATAGAGTTAAATTTTTAAGCCTACATATAATGGAGCTAAATGTGTTGAGCAATTTCACTTTAGAAAGGGACAGAATGGCTCCCTAGCTTGCAAGACTTGACTGCCATTGATTGAACACAATAGCATGTCTAAAATAAAGAATGCATCAATCAGCAGGAGTCAGTGGTTAGCCCTGAAAGCACTAAAAATAAAATAATGAAAGGGGAGTTGCATTTACAGCCACAGAAGCTAATGCTGTCTGTGTTTTTTAAGAATGCCCACAGGAGGATGTCCTGTGCTGGCATTTTAGAAGGCTCTGTCTTCTAAGCGGGGTACTTTTCTGTTGAAGCAATGATCACTATAGGCTACCATAGCCTGATGCCAATATATTCCCAAACATAATCAAATCATCCGGCTCTGTTTCTAATCTCATTGAGAAACCTTGTGACAACAACAGAGCTTCCTCACAAGGAGAAAAGACCCTGACTGGACTGAAAGAAGGTAGGAGTGAGTTGTGAAGCTAAGTGGGAGAAGACCATCACAGGCAAATGGAACAAAAATTGTAAAGGCTTTGTCTCAAGCATGCCTGCTGTGGTCAAAGGACAGCAATGAGCCTGGAGTGTCAGGAATGAGGTAGCAGTAGGAGGTAAGCTCAGACAGATGAATCCAGGCAGGGAGGAAGAGGAGCCTGACGATGTAGGAAAATGTAGGACCTTGTAGGGGATATTATGGGCATTTTGGCTGTTATTCTATGAAGCTACTGACAGATATTTTTGTTGTGTTTGTTTGTTTGAGTAGAAGAGTAACATGATCTGATCTGCATTTTCAAAGAATAACTCTATGGTCCACGATATAAAGAGTTTAGACTTAGATGTCACCACTCTATTGTAACAAGTAAAAAGCTGAACAAGCTAAAAAAAATCAACAACTCTTAGATCTACCATTAGAGAAGTAAGGACACAAAGCAAACCACTGCCAAAATATGGAAACACAGAAAGATGGATACAGAAAAACACAACTTACAGGAGCAGAAACCCATGCAGGAAGCACTGCCAGGGAGGAAAACCTGAGCTGTACTGGATGAATGGCTGAGGGCTCATTGTGGACAAGATGGACAGATTAAAAACTCCAGGGGCAGGAGCGCAGCCATTTAGGGCCCTCACCTTTTTGTGAATTTTACCTCCTGGAGCTCTACTAGATTCTTGCAATAAAAAGCAGAGAAAAAAAATCTCCTCATGCTTTTTAAAAATGTTTTATGTTTATTTATTTATTTTTGAGGGAGACAGAGACAGCATGAGTGGGGGAGAGAGCGAGAGAGAGGGAGAAAGACAGGGTGGGGGGGCCCGTGGGGGGCAGAGGATCCCAAGAAGGCTCTGCTCCCGTCAACACAGAGCCCAAGGCAAGGGCTCAAACCATGAGATCATGACCAGAGCTGAAACCAAGATTTGGACATTTAACCGAATGAGCCACCCAGGTGCCCCATCCTCTTGCTTTTGACAAGGAAGACAAATAGTGGCCATTTTCAAAAACAGAGCATTCTGTTCTTCTTAACAAGGTCTGCTCTTAAGAGGTTTTTACCAGAGCTTAACCTTCTGGGGTTATCAAAGGCTAACATACTTGGGGGTGGGGGCAGCAGAGAGAAATACCTAATTCCATTCCCTTCAGCCATCGTGTCCTACATAAGTGGGGAGGAAGGAGACCGAGGTTTAAAGTCCAGAGGCACAGGCTCCTAAAAGGTTGAAATCTATTAATAGACTACAGAACACTTCCTCCCTGCCCCTCACTACCACATTACTGAAGGTCTGTTTACCACAGTTCCTTTTACCCAATACATCATGTTCACCTTTCCACAAAAATTACAAGGTATTCTATAGGCAAAAAACACAGTTTGAAGAGACTGAATAAAATGAGAACCAGAGTCAGATATGAGAGTAATGTTGGAATTATCACACCAGAAACTGTGTTTTAAGCTATAATTAATATGCTAAGGATGTTAATGGAAAAAGTAGATAACCTGAAAGAACAGATGGATAATGTAAGCAGAGAAATGGAAATTCTAAGGAAAAATAAAAAAAGAGACACTAGAGATCAAAAACACTGTAACAGAAACAAAGAATGTCTTTGGCAGGCTCATTAGCAGACTGGACATGGATGCGGAAAGAATGTCTGAGCTTGAAGATACGACAATAGAAAACTCCAAAACTGAAAGGCAAAGAGAAAAAGAAAAATACAAAACAGAAAATTCAAGAACTGTGAGACAACTACAAAAGGTGTAACATACTTGTAATGGGAATACCAGAATGAGAAAAAAAGAAAGAAAGAAATAGAGGCAATATTTAAAGACATGACTTGAGAATTTCTCTCTAATTCATGTCAGACACCAAATCATACACCCAGGAAGCTCAGAGAATTCCAACACAGGATAAATGCCCAAATTACTACACCTACAAATACAGTAGTCAAACTACATAAAATCAAAGATAAAGAAAAAAAAGGAAAAACACAGGAAAACAAACAAAACAAAAGAAGAAGAAGAGGAAGAAGAAAGAAGAAGAAGAAGAAGAGGAGGAGGAAGAGGAAGAAGAAGAAAGAAGAAGAAGAAGAAGAAGAAGAAGAAGAAGAAGAAGAAGAAGAAAGAAGGAGAAGAGGAGGAGGAAGAGGAAGAAGAAAGAAGAAGAAGGAAGAAGAAGAAGAAGAAGAAGAAGAAGAAGAAGAAGAAGAAGAAGAAGAAAGAAAGAAAGAAAGAAAGAAGAAAGAAAGAAAGAAAGAAAGAAAGAAACCCTGAAAGAAGCCAGAGGAAAAAAACATGTTACTCATAGTGGAACAGAGATAATAATCACATCCAACTGCTCCTCAGAAACTATGCAAGAGAGAAGAGAGTGAAGAGTAATATTTAAAATGTTGACAGAAAAAAACCTCAGCAACCTACAATTCTGTACTCTGAAATTATTCTTCAAAAATGAAGGAGAAATAATGACTTTCTCAGACAAACAAAAATTGAGTGAAATTTGTTGCCAGTAGACCTGACTTGCAAGAAATGTTGAAAGAAATTCTTTGGATAGAAGAAAAATAATATAGATCAACAACATGATCTACATAAAGAAAGGTAGAGCATCAATGAAGGAATAAATGAAGGTAAAAAAAACCTTAACTTCTCTTATTCTTAATTGATTTAATAGCAGATGTTCAATATTAATAATAGCAACAATGTATTCAATTATATATGCTTATGTATATATGTTATATATATGTTTATGTTGCTTATATATAAGTGAAATGAATGACAATGATGATTTAAGGTATAAGAGAGAGGAATAAGATTACTGCATTATTTTTATAAGGTATACTATCTGTGAAGTAGTATAGTGTTATTTGAAAGTAGTCTTGGATTAGTTGTAAATGTATGCTGCAAATTGTAGGGCAACCACTAAAAATTTTTTTAAAAAGTATAAGTGGGGTGCCTGGGTGGCTCAGTCGGTTAAGCGTCCAACTCTTGATTTCAGCTCAGGTCATGATCTCATGGTTTGTGAGTTCGAACCCCGCATCGGGCTCTCCACTGACAGTGTGGAACCTGCTTGGGGTTCTCTCTGTGTGCCTCTCTCTCTTGTTTATGTTCTCTCTCTCTCTCTCTCTCTCTCTCTCTCAAAATAAGTAAACTTAAAAAAATAAAAATAAAAAACAAAAATAAAAATAAAAATAAAAAGTATACCCAATAGGCTAAGAAAGGAGAAAAAATGGAATGATACAAAACGCTCCATTAAAACTACAAAAGGCTGGGGCACCTGTGTGGCTCAGTTGGTTAAGTGTCCAACTTTGGTTCAGGTCATGATCTTGTGGTCCATGAGTTCGAGCCCTGTGTGGGGCTGTGTGCTGACAGCTCAGAGCCCGGAGCCTGCTTCAGATTCTGTGTTTCCCTCTCTCTCTGCCCCTCCCCAACTCGTGCTCTGTCTCTCAAAAATAAATGAAAACATTAAAAAAATTTTTTTTTAAACTACAAAAGGCAAAAAAGAGTGGGAGACAAAAATAGAGACAAAGAACAAGGGTAACAAACAGAAAGCATGGTATTTACTAATATAAGACCCAACTATAGATTGTCTATAAGAAATTTACTTTAAATAGGTGAGGTGCCTGGGTGGCTCAGTCAGTTAAGCATCAGACTTCAGCTCAGGTCATGATCTCACAGTTCATGAGTTCAAGCCCCACATCAAGCTCACTGTTCTCAGCACAGAGCAGCACAGAGTCCACTTTGGATCCTCTGTCTCTCTCTCTGCCCCTCCCCTGCTTGTGTGTGTGCATGGTCTCTCTCCCAAAAATAAATAAACATTTAAAAATAAATAAATAAATAAATAAATAAATAAATAGACATATACAGATTAAAAGTATAAACATGTGGAGAAAATATATTTTGCTAACATTAATCGAAGAAAGCAGGAATAGCTATATTACTTTTTTTACCAGCTAGACCCACAGATCTGACCTTTACTGCCCACCTGCTTGTACTCCTCCACCTTTGTCCCACACTTTTCCTTAAGCCTTTTTCCCCAGCTTGTCTCTAAACTCAAGCAAATGGAAAGTGAAATCACCCCTTGAGGGATACCAACTGCTCTTAACAAGACCTCCAGTTGGCCCAGACCACTCAGACCAGTAAACCCACCTCAACCCTGCACAGATGGACCATGGAGTGAGCCCTAGAATATCCGACAATTACATTTACCTCATTATAATACGAAAATCTCCACCCAAGGAGGAGTATAAGCCTCATTTACATAACATACAATGTATATATATAGGCATGTTTCACAACCTTATGCCTGCCTCTATATATGGTGACAAGGCTCCCCCTTTTAAATATTTATCCTAAGTCTAAATAAAAGGAACCCATCCACCCTTGTTCAGGGAGTCACGGCTTTGAAAGTTATTCCCTGTGATCTCCTTATTTGCTGCAAAAATAAAGTTTACTTTGTGTGACATTTCCACCTGGTGTATCTGTAACTCACTAAGGAGCGAACTCACTTTGGTTTGGTTTCACTTTCAGACTAAACAGACTTCAAAGCAAGGAAAATTATCAGAGATAAAGTAGAGCATTATACCTGACGGAAATACAATTGATATAAAGCCCAACTCTCTATAGTCCTAATGCCTAAACCTAGACAAGTAAACACAACTGACACAAAACTTACAACCATGAAGATGGCTTTCACATAAATCAACATTTCCTGAAAGATATACTTCATTTTCCTGTTTCAATCATTCTTAATTTTTTCACTCCTAGAACAATGCCTTAACATCATAGATGCTTAGTTCATTTTAAGTGAAGAACTGACTTCAATCGCACTTTCATTAAAAAACATTTCCTATTCAAAGATTAAATAATTTTCAATCTAGCCATTTTTTTCCCCCCAGATGAATGAACTTCTTTTCCACCAACTGAAGTTACATCTTCTATGTTAGAAAAAGTAGAGTGTTCTTGGTCTGGAGTTATTTTGTTCTTCTCAGTTTCCTATGCTTTTTTAGGTTATCAGTCTAGACTCACTTAGCAATTATTATTCTAAAATTCTACCTAGTTCAAGAAAATGTGTAGTAAATCTTAAAGATGGAAACAAGAAATGGTACTTTCCCCAGTATACAATGTTGCTCTGATCACCAAACACAGGTAATTAATCCCATTGGGCATATGGCTTTTACAACAAATGGATTTAATTATTTTGGTCTCCTCAGTGTTTCTCTTGTTACTTAACATTTTCTTTTATTGGAAAGTGCTAATCTTGATGAGTTGATAGTTCTCATCCAGTCTCAAAACTCTGCTCAGTTCTCTCTATATCCTGAGGCTGTTTTTCCTCCACTTTGTCTGTGGAGGGCCTCAGCTCAGTTTGCTTCTCATTATGCAGCTTGCTGGCCGCCAGGAAGCTTCTGAATGACGAGATTGTTCTGCTGTTTCATCCTCTGCCCGACCCAAGGACATGCAGTTCACACTCAGAGCCTTGCAACTGTTTTGCTCTGACCCTGCTTTTCTGTTCATTTACCATTGTTCTGTTAGCCATTCTGGTTCATAGCCAGTGTAACTCTCTGACCATCCCTTTAAATAACAGCAATTCTTTGTATTGCCATGGGGCTCACTGACCTACTTTCTTCTTTGATTTGCTGCCCTACAGTTGGTCTGTTTCACTTGTCTCCCAGATGTAAAATCACAGTATCTCTTCTTTTACATAGATCTTTAGCAAACTCTCCTCAGATGAACTGATACCATTTTTTTTCTTATGTCTTCTTAAATATTGATTTTATTAAACATACTTGATGCAAAGGAGCAATTGTACACTCAAGTTCTACAGGGAGTAGCAATTTTACATAGTTTACATGACGAAGAAAAATAATTAATACATTTTTTTGCTTAAAATGATAATATTCTGTTATTTCTACCTTATGATATTCAAATGTAGTAGCTAGGGGGAAAAAGCATTTACTTACCTCATTTCCTTAGTTTCTCAACACTTACCTGAAATTTTTTTTTTCATTACCAAAATTGGAACCCCCAACTCTCTCGAACATTATAAATCAATTACTCTAAAATCTTGGCTTTTGAATTTGCAAATTTCTCTCTTAAAAAGGTAAACAATCTTATTCTCAGTGTACAAACATTTCATTCAATTTATAAAAATGTATAATTATCTTCTAAGATTATTAATAAAAATTAATGTATGTTTTTTCAAAACCCCATGTTGAATTTCATTTAAACCCGCAGTTGGAGAGGAAGAATTCTCTTGAAGTATGTTTATGGCTTATCACACCCCCCAAATGATGTCAAAGCATTTCAGTTTGTTCCCCAAATTTGCTGTCCATTCATCTGTTTAAACTTTTCTTAGTTATTTATTTTTATTTCTCCTTCAAATAATGGAAACTACTCTGAGGAAAAATATAAGGTAATCACAAGATTTTTAGAAATAAAATGAAATTATTGAGAATAGACAGCACTTTTATTTTTGGTTTGATATACTAACTAGAAATAGTTTCCAGTTTACTAACACAAGGGAGCAGCACCTCACACACAAAATGTGAGACGGTTCATTTGCCTAGGACCTCTTATGCAACACTTGGCATGAATTGGGCTATTGATATAATCTCCAAATGGGTTCATATGTATATATGTGATTGTATAATCACAGATATATTTATTGACAAATTTAGTGATAATTTAAAAAAAAATCTCATAAAACTTTACACACATCTGATTATTAGATCATAGTACCTGGATTATGCCATGAATTATTCTTTTTTTGTAAATATCATAATTATGAACAGTTTAATTATATTATATCCTAAGTACTTTTATGTCAAATGAAAATATTGACAAATCTATCATGCTTGCAATCCTGTTTTGGTATTACATCATTTATTAATACAGGGAACCTCAAAAAAAGGAAAGTGGCCAGAGTCTCCTGTCATCCAGATGGTTTAATAAGGAAGACATAGAAACCAATGGGCACAGAAGGAGAACAGCCTGTGTTCCTGCTCCATCCCCTTGTAGTCTCCTCCCCACATAACTATTAGCCCAGAGAGTTGCCTTCCCTTAAGTAGCAATAGTGCTGTAAGAAAGCACATTTTCTCAATCACAGAAGTACAACCTTTAAGGGTTGAAAGAACTTTAAAAGGTAGTCTTGAATATAAATAGCAGTCCAGCTTCTTCCTAACACGTACATACCACCAGAACCACCACCAGCACCACCATCATATTAAGATGTAGAAACCAAGGCCCATTTTCTGAAGTCTCATAGCAAGTAGCAGTCACTCAATGCAGAATACAGGTCATCAGACTTTTATTCCATACTGTCTGCATCATACCACACTAGACATAGAGAGTGCCTAGGGATCCCAGCAGAGTTACTTTTCATGCCCTCTCTCACCCAACCATGATCTAGTTGCATGATGTCCACTAAGAGGTAAATTACTAAGAGGTAAAATGTATTCCATGGTGTGTGGAAGCTGGGCTCTTTAGAAAGATACTCTGATGAATGTTTGGTGACATTGAAATGGACTGTTACTATAATAATTTAGGCATATTATGGATTCTGCTTCTATAAACTGACTTAAAAAATACCACTCATTGGTAGCATTGATTCTATGTATTTTCAGAGCCAAATCCCTTACCAATTTTCAGAATGCGATCCTTTTTTATAATTGGAGGTTGCATGTTGTGAAAATTCACCAATAGTACTACCAGAATATAATTAGAAGTGGGCAGAAATAAGAGGTATGATTTTCTAAGTTTCTAAGGAAGATTTGTTTACTTTTCAACAAATATTATTACCCATGTATTCTTGATTTGTACTTTATAATGAGTATTTATTGATTAGTCTTTTCCACGATGCTTCTTACCCTCCCCTGCTTACAGGGAATGACTCTTCTCTTCACTCATTTTCTTTAAGGAACCACTCCAAACATGGGGTAATCATCAGCACTGCCCGGTTCTTATATTACCTTGCCCTGTGGCCATCCTTGCCAACACGAGGGGCACCTGACCCATGCTGGGCCAATCATAATGCTTCCTTTGTGATTTTGCTGTCTGAAACCAAGTCATTACAAGTGCATTTTGAAATTATAGGTGGTGTAAAATGTTAAACTTGCTTACTCTTGATGACCATACTTCCTACATGAGGAGACGGCCCGTCTGCCCTGGACCACAAGGAGGATGAAGTCAATAGACAAAGTAAAGGAAATGGAAGACAGGCAGCCTTTGATTATCCATTTCCTGAGACTCAGCTGCTTCCTTTCTTTCCTTTGCTCCTAGTTTGTTTACCCTTAACATAAGGTAACTGAGTAATCTTTCAATAAATTTCCCTTTTGCCTGAACTAATTAGGTTTGGGTTTTGACATGTAAAACCTAAAGTGTCCTGAATAGTCTATTCTCCTTATCTTGTATCTTCCCTGGAATCTTCTCTTGGCATGGAAGACAGAGAAGAGAAATGAAAGGCAACTGGGATATTTCTTTTTTGTTCTTTTCTTTTTTTTTTTTTTGCCTCTACCTCCAGCTTTGAATGAAACATATGATGACCTCAGAACCAGACAAAAATGAGAAATGTTCCCAATATGTCTCAAGAGTGTCATTGCAACTTATTTCATGGTTTCTTTGGTTCCTGAGGCAATAGTTTTATTATTACAAAACCCTGAACATTTATGGTCAGCTCTTATTGTGTAGATCTGTAAACAACCAGATGACAGAATTTTAGTGATTCTAAAAGAAGTGTTTTGCCCAGAATTATCACAACCTAGGCTTTATAATGCTTAAAATCTGTCAGTTTTCTCAGACGAAACATCTACTTCAGTAAATTGTGAAGATATACCAGGCATTGACACACATGATGTCATAACACATTAAAAGCAATCTCCTGAAGACTCTAGAAAAACATAGCAAAGAAAAACTTTTTTAAAATCCCCAAATTAGCTCTTCAGCTTCCTCCTTATCATTATTTCAATTTGGCTTTGATATACAAATAAATTGGATCTATAATTTTTGATGCCATACTTTTCTTGCTGTTCATCTATGTTTTCCCATTCACCTAATTTACCCTTGTATCATGATCTCCGCCAATTTGAGGCAATCAGTTTAGGCATGGTTTACCTCAACCCCCAGGTGGGACATTCAATCTGTCTTGGGGTAGAAGATTACTTTGGAAATTTTATTCTTTTCTTTTTTTGCACCTTCATCCTATATTATCAATTTTTGTGATTAACATGAGCTAACCTAATGGGCCTTCCTTCTGCTTTCCCTATTATTTTCCTGATTCTAATTCTATCATCCTGTTTAATAATAGTAAGAACATATTATAGCACTTTTCAAATTTTCAAGGCAATAAATATATTTTTCTATCCTTAATATAATGCTGAAAAGTGGGAAGGACTACTGTTATTACTCCCATTTCACAGTTGGAGAAATTGTGTCTGCCAATTATTAAATGAGTTACCCAAGATCCCCTAGCAAGACAGTATCAGAACTGGTATCAGAACTCAAAATTCCTAAATTCTAAGCTAGTTATTTTTACACTCTGGCACCCAATTTCTCTTTCCCTTTGGGTCAAGATCTCATTATTCCAGTCACAAGCTCTTCCTCCATTCACTTGTGACATAATATGATGAACATTTTAAAAATTTATTTATTTTTTCCTGGAAAATATGGATTCTTTTCCCAGACCTCTAAAGAAAGGTTCAAGTAATGGCAATTTTAATCCAGGTGTCAAGAAAGATCATGATAGGTGGAGATGATTTAGGAAATTAGTACTGCTCTCCTTTACATCACAATATTTAGATAGGTCTCTGTTCTCTGCTTGCAGGGCTGAGGCTATTTAGGAATAAGGCTGATATTTTTCCAGGACAGGATTACTTTCAAATATTCTTAAGTACTTTTCCATAAATTATGGAAATGTCCTAGGAATTCCAACATCTCCTGAACTACTTCCTACACCAATATTATTGCAAAATTGCAGATAACCTCAGGCCTGATTTTTTTCCTAGAAAACATCACTAAAAGAATGTAGAGAGACAGATTACATCTGTTGGAGAGTTGATTACTAGAATCAAATTTTTCATGTTTTTTTTTTCTACAAAGTTATTTTAGGAAGATTATTATATTCTCCCAATTACTTTTAGGTATTTGTTTTAGGTTAATACTCTGTACACAAGTAACTGTAGATCAGTGTGTGTTGAGACAGAACAGCTTGTACCTTTTTGTTACATACCAAATATCATCATAAGAAGCCACATCCATCATATTTGAAAAAAAAATCCAAAATTAATGAGCATTTTTTTTTTGCTCTTTCCATTAGTCAAGAAGTCTACAAATTAAGAAGAGTTTGTGTTCCAAAAATGTGTTTGTAAGGTGTTTGGAACTCAATCTATTTTTTTATAAGGACAGATGTAAAATGTGGGGAATTTTGTTTTACTTTTCTAGATTGCTGACATACAAAACCTCCAGAGGAATAGACCTACATTTGCTGTTTTGATTCATTAATAGTGGAGGCTTTGGGGACTATGCTATCAACTGGCATCCAGGATTCAGAGAAAATTGTAGGATTATTATGCATATGAAAGAAAAGGGAACCTTTTACTTTTGGAAGAGAAGGGACAGAATCAGAAGGGCCTGGGTAGCATCTCAGGGAAAGGAAGAGGGAAGGATATCGGTTGGGTCACATGAGAGGTAGAGAGACCTGAAAGGAGACCAGTATCTCATGAAAATTTAGAGAGTTTACCTTGGAATATTTGATAGCAGACCCTGTCCTCATTTTATCTTATGAAATTGTCAGTAAATACTACACCACTGCAATAAATGTACTTGAAGGATCAGGAAGAGAAAAATGGGAAGACATAGTTTGGGTTTCATGATAGTTATCCAGAGAAGACTTCAATGCCTAAATAACCCATAAAGATCCAGAAATGCAAAACCAGCATATCCATTTTAAGCCAAATCAAGACTAGCCTTATTTCTATAACCAAATACATTTTAAATTGTTTTGCAAATAATTTTTTCCAATTCCATTCTTTCCACGGATGGAGTAAAGGGTTGAATTGCATTCTTAGTCCCAGTAGTAAACTAATTTTTTATTCCCATGTCAATTCAATCAGAATTGGTTTGGGAGTGGTGGGGAGGAAAGAATTCTCATCATTTGACCCTGAGTGACTGATTTCTAATCATTATGTTTCCTTATGATGTACTACAAAACACATCAGAATAGAAAGTTTGATATGTGTGAGTGTATGTGTACAGGAGTAAATATGTATTAATTTTATCTACCCCTTAAGGATAGTTGATTAATATTTCAAGTACACTAATCAGGACTAACACTCCAGGGAGAGCTAGTTAGCATTTGAAGGACCCTAATGGAAAGTCCACTTCAGAAGAGCACCATTTGTAACTCCAATCAATATAAGAAAGTTTATTAATTAGTATACAATGTGCTAGAAATAGTTTTTCTTCAGGGAAATGAGTGGTAGTTAAGGTATTTCTGCTGCTAGATAAATTGACTGGGCACCCTTGCATTTGCATGAATAAGGTCTAAATATCTAGTAAGCCTAATAGAAACATTCTTCAAAGTAGAAGCTAGGGATTCCAATACGTTCTGTGGGCAGTCTTTGTCACTTGGCTCTGACTAGCAATTTAAATTAATCCTGCTACTAGGAAACTGTCCCCCTTGCCTTGAGTAAACCTTTCATGCAAGTTGCTTGTTGGTTAATTTAAAAGGGCAGAAAGATAAAATCCACTGAGATTTCAGAACAACTTGTGTGGTTCTCAGGGAAGGAGCTGCTTGTTAATAAATGTTTGCACATGTGGCAAAATTAGCAGCCAGCCATGTTGATTAGCTGAAAAAACAAATGCAATAAAGGAAACTGAAAATGTAAAGGCACAGAAACTGGAGGGAGCTTGATATATTTAAGAAAAGGGAAGAGGGCCACTGACGACAGAAAATAGAAGTGCATTTAAAGTCAAGTGGAGATTGTGAATGGAAGTCAGAGGATGGGAGCAGCCAGCTCATGTAGGGCCTGACTAGCCATGGTGAGGAGTTGAATCCACTTCTAAGGGTACTGGAAAACCTCACTGGAACACAAATTACTTGTTAGTTGAATACTGCAGACACATTTGCCCAAAGAGGCCAAGCAGGATGAAGGAGCCATATTATAAAAAATAGTAGCTCATGTTCCATAATAGATGATGATTGACAGTAGACTTAAATGTTGAGGATACAATAGTGAATGGCTAGGACTTTGGCAAATGAAGATCACATGCTTTATCTTGTGAGCCTATGTCCTGGAGGACGGTGGTGAGGGGACAGCCTCAAATCAGATCCAGGTGATTGAGGTCATACAGAGGTGTGAGTCAAGTATTGCCACATCCTCTTGCTTTCCAAAACAAGCCATACATCTGAAGCTTTGAGTTAAGTCTATTGTTTAAATGATGACAACTTATTAAAAATAAAAATAAATTATTATATGAGATAAACAAATCATGAACTTAAATAGGGCATGTGAGCTATTTAAACAGGGCTTGTGAGTTATTCCACAAATAACATCTGATTGATACAGAGAATGTTTAACTTTCAATATGTATGAAATCTTTCTTCACCTTACCGTTCTTATAAGTTATAGCTTAATTATTCCTACTTTGGAGGTAAGAAAATAAAATATTTCAAGCTAATCCCAATTTTATTTTTTTAATTCTACAATCCAACAGCTTTTCATTCAATAAGTATTTATTGCGTGCCCATCATGTTCTAGATGCTTGAAATACGCGAATAAAGAAAAGATAAACATTTTTGCCCCTGTGAACTTTGTAAAGCCCTGGGAAGACACTTCCATTTAAAGGATAAGTGGGAATAGCAGGAAATGAAAAGGTCACAAAGGATTGATGGGGGGGGGGGGGGGGATGGGCATTAAGGAGGGCACTGGTTGTGATGAGCACTGGGTGTTACATGTAAGTGAGGAATTACTAAATTCTACTCCTGAAACCCACTATACACTATATATTAACCAATTAGAATTTAAATAAAAATATTATTAAAAAGGTGACAAAGGAGGTTGAGGGTGGAGAGGTGGAAAAGACAAGTGATAAATGTAACAAATACATATATTATATAGTATTATACAAGGTAACTAATGCTACAGAGAAAAGAAAAATAGAGCAGGGTAAGGGAGATTGGGAGTGCCCATTGTCTTGGGAGGATTCCCATACACATCCCCAACTCTAGTCTGCTCAGGGATCTGCATTTGCTTTCTATCTAGAACTTCATTCTCTCCTCTCTCTACTGCTTTCTTCCACTCAGTTTGTAATACACACTCAAGTATCTTCTATACTAAAAATAAGCAAATAAACATAAACCTCCTTTAACCATGCATATTCCTCTTGCTTGTATCTCATCCTGTAAGAAATGAAGCTGTTTATGTTGCCGGGCCCAATTTCTCACCTCCTGTGCACTCAACCCATATAAATTTCCCATATGATTTCCACTCCAATCTCTTCGCCAAAACTGTTTGTAGGTAACCTTTGACTGGCCTAACCCAACTGGCATTTCTTAAGCTTTTATCTTATTTCACCATTCCTCAGCCTTTGCCACTGTTTTTTTTTTTAATTTTTAAAAAATGTTTTCATTTATTTTTGAAAGACAGAGAGACAGAGCATGAGCGGGGGAGGAGCAGAAAGAGAGGGAGACATAGAATCTGAAGCATACTCCAGGCTCTAAGTTGTCAGCACAGAGCCCGGTGCGGGGCTTGAACTCATGAACTGTGAGATCATGACCTAAGCCAAAGTCAACGCTTAACCGACTGAGCCACCAAGGTGCCCTGTGCCTTTGCCACTGTTAAAGGTTCACTCTCTTTTGAGGATTCAACCTCTCTTGCCTTCTAAGATATCATTCTACCAGGAACCCCCATGCTGCATTTGATTAGTCCTCCTTCTCAGTCCCCTTTGTGTTACATTTTTCTGCTTTTACTAACTTCTTAAATGTCAGTATTGTCCCAACATAATTTATTACTTCTTCAAGATTAAAACATGTCTTTACCAATACAGGCAATAAACTCAACATATCTAAAACTATACACTCATTTATTCTCTTTTAATTTTGATCTTGGTTAACTGTTTTTAGTATTTGTTTCTGGGAAAGGAAAGCAAAACTTCTGAATAATTTGATCTGCCCTGGGAAACAGGTTACCTATTTTTATTTTCAAATTTTAAAGTTTTTATTTTTAAAATAATGGTTTATAGTCTCATGTAACTGTGAAGACTGTGCATATGCACATAGGAAAATTGAATGTTAAAAAATTTAGTCTGAGGCTTAACATGTTATGGGAAATTTACCAGTTATCATCTGAAAGCATTTGACTTTCAAAACCTGGCATATTACCTAAATTTATTGTCTTAGAGAAGTTAAGAATTTTAGAGAAATTCTTATAGAAATTAA
This sequence comes from Lynx canadensis, assembly GCF_007474595.2. NCBI lineage: Eukaryota > Metazoa > Chordata > Mammalia > Carnivora > Felidae > Lynx > Lynx canadensis. The sequence continues at coordinate 169,448,941 of NC_044310.1, read as the reverse complement.
GATTGTCTTGCCATTTCTGGGAGATTACATTCAGAGTGTTTTTATCTATTCATCCTAGACTATCTTTTTCAAAATATTCAGTTTAAAAATATTAAGCACAAAATTTAAAGAAACTGGGTTTATCTAGTCATCAGACGTTAGAGCAGAAATAAATTCTAATCTGGTTTTCATCTGTTATAAACAGCAAATGTCACCCAATTTACTACTTGTTTAAGATTGAAAAAAACTTTTATCCACCTGCAACCTTATTTTAACAAAGTATATTCAACTACATAGCTTCATCTATCTCTGTCTCTACTCTCTCTCTCTCTCTCTCTGTCTCTCTCTCTCTCTCTTTCTCACACACACACACACACACAAATTTATAATTCAAGAAAATTGTTTAATAGTAATCTGACATAAGATCAGGTGACAAAATGAATTTTGGCCTAGGTTTTGAACTGCTACCTAATCAGAATTAGTATTTATCTTTATACAAAACATTTTTTTGGATAGGTTTGTGAAATCTCCATAGACAAGAATGTCCAAATGAAACATATATACTATGCATGAATACTAAGAGAAAATAAATCCATTTCTTCTTGAAAGACTAAATATTTATACTTGAAATGATTTGCCTTTGGTCAGATGTTCAAATGAAAGCCAAATTCAAATGTATAACTTATAAATATGTGAGTAGTCAAAATAAACTATAAGCATGTAAACATGGAATAGATTTAAATAAATATAAATTTTAAAATATTTTGTGCTATTGGAAGATAATGCTGGACACAGAATTAAACTAAGGAAACTTACTTGCCTAGATAATAAAATTATTCAATCTAATTTTCAGAGACTGATATGTACTATCATTCATTTTATTAGTAACACAGTATATAACCAAGAAGAGTACTAATTCATTAGCAATATAGTGATGATTATTGTGGTTAAAGGAAATTGCCAACTGGTTGTCTACCATGTTGCTCTGTATTCTTGCATACTTTATGCTGTGTAATTAAAATGAGACAATCCATAGAAATATCTATGCCTGCTTGCTATTTTAAAAAGACAAAAAACTCCGTCCATTTTTAAACTGGATTCTTTGTTTTTTGGGTGTTCAGTTTTATAAGTTCTTTATACGTTTTAAATACTAACCCTTTATCAGATATGTCATTTGTAATCATCTTCTCCTGTTCTGTAGGTTGCCTTTTAGTTTTGTTGATTGTTTCCTTTGCTGTGCAGAAGATTTTATTTTGATGAAGTCCCAACAGTTTACTTTTGCTTTTGTTTCTTTTGCCTCAGGAAATATGTCTAGTAAGAAGTTGCTGCTGCCAATGCCAAAGAAGTTCCTGCCTGTGTTCTCCTCCAGAATTTTGATGGTTTCCTGTCTCACATTTAGGTCTTTAATCCATTTGGCATTTATTTTTGTGTATGGTATAAGAAAGCAGTCCAGGTTTATTCTTTTGCATGAATACACATTTTTCTAAAGAAGACATACAGATGGCTAACAGACACATGAAAAGATGCTTAACATCACTGATCATCAAGGAAAGACAAATCAAAACTACAATGAGATATCACCTCAGAATGGCTAAAATTAACAACAAAGGAAACAACAGATATTGGTGAGGATGCAGAAAAAAGGGAACCCTCTTACACTGTTGGTGGGAATGCAAACTGGTGTAGCCACTCTGGAAAACAGTATGGAGGAGGTACCTCAAAAAGTTAAAAATAGAACTACCCTACTACCCAGCAATTACACTACTAGGTGTTTACGGAAAGGATACAAAAGTACTGGGGCACCTGGGTGGCTCAGTCGGTTAATAACGTGTCTGACTCTTGATTTCGGCTCAGGTCATGGCCTCACAGTTTCTGGGATGCAGCCCCACATCAGGCTCTGCGCTGACAGTGTGGAGCCTGCTTGAGATTCTCTCTCTCCTTCTCTCTCTCTGCCCCTCCCTTGCTCATGCATGCTCTCTCTCTCTCAAAACAAACAAATAAATAAACAAACATTAAAAAAAAGCTGATTCAAAGAGGTACATGCATCTGGATGCTTATAGCAGCATAATCAACAATAGCCAAATTATGGAAAGAGTCTAAATGTCCATTGATTGAAGCATAGATAAAGAAGATGGGGTACACATCTTCTTCACACACACACACACACACACACACACACACACACACAATGGAATATTAGCCATAAAAAAGAATGGCATCTTGCCATTTGCAACAATGTGTATGGAGCTAGAGAGTATTATGCTAAGTGAAATAAGTCAGTCAGAGAAAGACAAACACCATATGATTTCACTCATAAGTGGAATGTAAGAAACAAAACAGATGAACATAGAGAAAAAAAAAAAAACGAGACGCAAACCAGAAAACGGACTCTTAACTATAGAGAACAAACTGAGGGTTACTTGAGGGGAGGTGGGGGGTAGGGTGGGAAATGGGCTAAATAGGTGATGGGTATTAAGGATGAGCACTGAGTATTGTGTGTAAATGATGAATCACTAAATTCTACACCTTAAACTAATACTACACTTTATGTTAACTAATTGGAATTTAAATAAAAACTTTAAAAAGGTAAAAAGAGCTAATTGTGAAACAAAATGTACAATCCACGGACAATTATGACTATTGAGGAAATACATAAAAAGTTTATCTCAAAACTGGAAATTTTTTTAAAATTTCCTGGAAAAGGACTAGCCTTTCCACTTGGAAATATGCACATGTAGCAAATATTCATGCTCATGCTTGGAACAATTTGAGACACCAAGAGATTTGAGGTAGTTGGGCCAGTTAAAACCACAAGCAAGAATTAATCTCTTCCTCTTACTATCCTTTCCAAGCTCCTGCTGAGTGGGAGTGCTCTTTAAGGATTTGGCTTTTATGTACCTGCAACTCCAAACCAGAATTTACTACTGAGAGTCCTTTTTGTGGCAGTATTTAGCTGTTCTCGTGTTGAAATAATCTAAACAGCTGGAATCTATTTCAGAATTGTCTGGCTTTCCCTGGATATGCCTTTGAAAAAAAGGCCTTCTGTTCAGAGCTGGATTTTCACTGTAATCACAGAATTAAGTTTACAAAACCAAGCCATAAATGGTGTTCCTACACAGGGCCAGTTTGACCCGGTTGCCTAAATAGAAGAAACCGTAACTGCTTATTCATTCTCTTCCTCCACTATTTGAGATTATCTCACTCTATTAAAAAGGTCTAGAGGTCTAGTTCCTAGTGGAACTTTGTTAAGATAGTGTAAATGAATTTAAGTAAGAAATGTTGTGTGCACCACGTAATGATTCTGATTCATTTACAGTAAGCATGTTTACGGCATGCTTGCTACTAGAAACCCTGTGAGCAAAACTGTTTACATTAATTTTGATTACATTGAGCCAAACATGTAGAGTGAAGAAAAGAAACACACCACCAAGGAACAGGGCTAAAGGAATAATCAATGTAGTCGTAATATCCATTAAGCTTTTCAGGGCAAGATGAACTGAGTGATAAGAAAAATTGCCAAACCCTCAACCAGCCTTGCCAAATGTCAGTCTCTGCATTGTTATGGGAAATCACACATGTTCCTTAGTTAAAGCCTCACTCTGTGTCCCCATCACCCTGACTACTCTCCAAGAACTCTGATGACTGTGCAGGCAGATAAACATCACTTATGAGGCAGCTATGGATCGGCATCAACAATCCTCCTCTAAACTTTATACAACTGTGGTTTCCAGTTTAGTGACAGTTTAGAAGTCTCTTGAAATGTAATTGTGGACTAGAAAATTTCTATAGCAAGAGTCCCCAAAACATGTGTAAACTGTTTTTAATACTCCAAAGCATGATGATCAGAATCTACTGATGGTAAAGTCCTTGCATAGGAAATGGGGAGTCGTCACTGTCTCTTTACTGGTTATCCCAGTAAACCAGAGAGAGAAAATGTTCAAGGCAGTTGCCTGAGAAAGGCAGCTATCTGCAAAGCTTTAAATCTTCCATGCAATGTCTGTCTACAATTAGAGAATGCACGTAGGTTTTAAAATTTTCAAAATAAAACTAAGAGAGAGAACCACTACAAAAATTCAAAGAAGCTACTAAGAACTACTGGAAAGAATTTTATTACTCAAAAAAAAAATAGTAAAATAAAATTACTCTTGTGGAGCAACAAGAGATCTCTCTGCTCCCAGAGGACAGGGATAGCATTTGGATCAGTTTACTACAAATGATGTAGTAGCAGGTGATTACCTTGCTCCATTTCTTAGTCTATGGTTATGCCCTATGGGAATTCATTAAGTACGTACTATCTTTGTGTAGCTCATAAAGTTTTATAAGTATTTCTAATTTTGAGCAACAACAAAAAAAAATTTTATCGTAAACGATAGACTTATGACCAAAGGTTGTGTTGTAATTAAGTTCTCATTCTCATTCTTTCATTCATTCAGCCAATATTCATGTAGTATACTAAGTGCTAAACTGTGTGCTAGGCTAGGCTCTGAGTATCCAACAGTGACCCACACAGACATGATCACAGCTTATAGTCAATCATAGTCCATTAATTCACCCAATGGATATTTCTGGAGTATCTGCTATGTGCCAGGCATTCTTCTCTATACTGGAATATGCAAGTAAACAAAAAAGAAACAAAAAACATTCTTCACTTGTGGAGCTATTTTTAGTAGAAAGTTTCCAATAACAATCACCAAACATGATAAATAAATGATGAAACATGCTAGAATGACAAAAGTATTATGTCAAAATATAACCCAGGGAAAGGGGTCTCAGAAGTTCAGTTCAAGTGGCTGTACTTTAAATCTAGTGGTCTACATAAGTTTCATTGAGAAGGTGACACATTTGAGAAAATGTGACTCAAAGGTGACTCAAAGAAACTAGGAGTTGGCCATGCAGATATCTAGAGGAAGAAGGTACTGGGGCAGAGAGAATAGACAGTGCAAAGGCACTAAGGTGAGTGGATAACTGAAGCCACTGTGCTTCAAGCAGAGTGAGCTAGTGGTAAAGTGGCAGGTGAAGAGGTCAGAGAGGTAACAGGGATCTAGATCCTAGGCCTTGTAGGTCTTGTAAGAACCATAAAGAATCACTCTTGTTGATGTAGTTAGAATAGACTCTAGTATACAAAGTTAAAAACAGACCCATTAAAAAGTAATTGCCATAATCCAGGTGAAGAGAATTGATAGCTCAAACAAGAGTGAAATGTCTTCTCTAAGCAGAGCCAAAGGGATTTCCTATTAGACTGGATATGAAATGTGAGAGTGAAAAAGAAGTCAAGGAAGACTAAAGTTTTTGATCTGAGCAGTTGGGAGAATGGAAGTGTCATTCACTGGGAGGAAGAAGGTTGCAAGGCAGCAAGTTTGGCTTTTTGTTTGTTGGGTTGATTTTTCCTCCTTAGTGAGGGAGGTGGCTACAGAACTAGAGATCATGGTTTCTGTTAGGGATATGTTAAATTTGAGGTGTCTGTTACATATCCAAGTGAATACCCTTTTACTTCCAAGGTGGTTTGATATGTGAACATGGAATTTAAAGATATAAATTTTGGAATCATCTGCGTATACAAGTATTTGGAGCTACAACACTGGATGACATTATCGAGGGGGTGAATATGGACAGAGATGAGGACCCAAACTAATTGCTCGGCCATACCACCATTGAGAGGTCTGAGCAAAAAGGATAAAAAACCAAAAGGAACCAAGAAGGCACAACCAGTGAGGTAGGAGGAGCATTTGGTAGGTGTGGTGCCTAGAAGTCACCCAGAGAAAGTACATCGTGGAGGAAGAAGTAATCACACGTGTCAAATCCTGCCAAGTAAATCTTGTGGTAAGAATTCATGACAAGATTTAGCATAAAAAGGGAAAGACCAGAAAAATCATTAAAAATATGAATAAAGTCACAAAAGAACTGTTCACAATAGAACTTCTCAGTGATGTGTACTAGCTGATCACCATCTAGTAATAAATTTTCTTCTAACTCTACAGATATTAAGTTGTGTGGTGTTCATCTCTTCTCTCATTGATTCATATACAAACTTTAATGGCCTAATCTTAATGCAGAAGGTTTGATGTCAAATATAGTAATATCCTAAGTTAATGCTATATAAGCTTACCTCAACAGAGAGAGAGAGACAGAGAGAGAGAGAGATTCTTTATACAACTTTTATGTTACTATGGATATAGTGATATATATCACTTCCAATTTGTTTGCGGACTATATTCTTTACCTGACAAGAAAAATAGAAGAAAAATTTACTTCTTCAATATCACCCATCCATTAAAAATTGTATCAGTCATATAATAGGTCTTACATAGGTATTTCTGTATTAATTAATGGACTTACATGTTTCTTTTTTTAAATTTTATTTATTTATTTTGAGAGAGACAGAGACAGCACAAGTGGGGGAGGAGCAGAGAAAGGCAGAGAGAGAGAAATCTAAGCAGGCTCTGCACTGCCAGCACAGAGCCTGATGTGGGGTTTGAACTCATGAACTGCAAGATCATGACCTGAGTCTAAACCAAGAGTTTTTCCATTTTCACTATAAAATTGAGTTCATATAAAGTAGGTATCATTGTCAATCTAGGTTTTTTTCACTTCATGTTTTAATTGGTTATTTTTTCCATGTCATGTTTATAACAGATTCATAAATGCAGAATTTTGTAATAAGAGGTTGAGTATTTTTCTGTTTCTTGCAAAAGTGGTACCAATTTATATTTTCCAATAACAATGTGTGAATGTTTCTTTTCCCACACTCTCACAAAGTTTGAATATTATCTTTTTAAAGAGATTTCTAAATTTATTGGTTATTTTATCTTATATTTCTTTAATTATGAAGGAGATTTAGCTGTTTGGGAAAACAACATTTTTCTATAAAGTGTTCATACCTTTAATTCATTTTTCTTTCAAAGTATTAACATATTTTCCCCCTTGATTTATGAGAGCTCCTGATATAATGATGCTAATGTTTTATCTGCCATGTTTTCTAGTCTGCCACTTACCTTTCAAAGATATTTTTATTTTCAGATGTTTTTGTATTCATTTTTATAGTCCTGTCTTTCATTTTTTTCTGTAAATTCTCACCTTAACTTTTCATTTATATCTTAGATAGATTCTGTAAATATATTTATTTTTCCAGAGCAATATTTCCTATGTACCCATATAGTCTTCTAGGTGATTTTATAGTATCATTTTAAAAGTTTTATTCTCTGATCCATCTAGATTCATTAAAACTTGTTTTTTAAATTTTTTTTTTTTTGAGAGAGAGAGAGACAGAGCATGAGCAGGGGAGGGGCAGAGAGACAGGGAGTCACAGAATCCAAAACAGGCTCCAGGCTCTGAGCTGTCAGCACAGAGCCCCACGTGGGGCTTGAATTCACGAGCTGCGAGATCATGACCTGAGCCAAAGTCAGATGCTTAACCAACTGAGCCACCCAGGTGCCCCAAGAATTCATTTTTAAAATGTATTTATCAATATGCTTTCAGTTGACCAAAACACTAAAATAAACTGGAGGGCAAAATAGACCAAACGTGTGTTATATGATCAGTTTTCTTACCTGTCCCTTCTCTGTTTTAAAACAATCTCCCTTGTGGCATGTTGCAGTGTAGTTTATTCATTGAAGAAATACCAAATATTTGAACTTCAAGAAGTATAACTGGGGTTGACTCTGTCATACAGTCAAAGCAGACAGTTGCATTACAGAAAAAACATTCCACGCAGGAAATTCTTTAGGGATTGTTTTAGTGTGAGAAGCTAGAGGCAATAAAATACAAGATATTTCCCAGTTTGTCTAAAGTGAATTGAACCAGAATTTAATTATCTCTTGGAAGTATCATCTTTGGCACCCATATTCACGTTTCTATTACAGTGAGGGCCGGAGGGTAAAGCTACATGAAATACTGATAAACATTTTAACAAACAATTTTTAGTAACTACTTATTTCTTATGATGAAAGGATGGATTTTCAGAATGTTTTACTTTTATTGGAGAAAGCTGTATATTCCCTACAACTGAAGGACAGATACTTAGAATGTTTTATTTTTATTAGAGAGAGGTATACGTGTTTACATGCATAGACATGAGTGTGTTTAGGGGAAAATTTGCAAAATAAAATATTTAAAGGAAAATTAATTTTATCCTTAATCTAATTATTTAACTCTGTCAATGAGAAGACTCAAACTAGAAACCTAGAAACAATTGGAAATATGAAATTTAATCTTTTATCATTTGACTTTTCCTAGACTTTAGCAAACTGAAGAACCAATGGGATCTTAAAATCAGCAATACTTCAAATCCTTTATTTGACTGTTGGACCCAGGTTAGGCCTCTTTAAAAAAATTTTTTTAATGTTTATCCATTTTTGAAAGACAGAGAGAGACAGAGCACAAGCAGGGGTGGGGCAGAGAGGGGCGGGGGTGGACACAGAATCTAAAGCTGGCTCCAGGCTCTGAGCTGTCAGCACAGAGCCCAATGCGGGGCTCCAACTCACGAATTGTGAGATCATGACCTGAGCCGAAGTCAGACACTTAACCGACAGAGCCATCCAGGCGCCCCTCTCAGGCCTCTTTAAAAATCCACTCTGCCCTGATCCTGTGTTCCAAGGCATTCAGGACTTTTTAGAGTATAAGTGTGTGACAGTGTTCACACATAAGTGTAATCCAGTTAGAGTGTATGGATTCTGTCCCACCAGGTACAGCGATCTCCCACTGGGTGTCACCAGACTCCACTAAGTGCTGCAGCTTCCCATCAGGTACATCTTTGCTCCATAAACCATGGTCAGCTAAGACTCTTCTTGACATCAGGGCAAAAGGTGGTCAGAGTAGAAAAAAATGCCCTTTCTCCCTTCATCTCCTGGTTGATTAGAGAGGCCCCCTATCACATTGCTTAGGTCTTCCGTGTTTGAAACAACTCTTTGAATCTCTTAGTCTTTCATATTTTTCATGCCAGCATAGTCAACATATATTCAGCACTAAATGAGCCCATCTTCTTCTGAACTCAGACATGGGGTAAATGAAAGCAGAGTGGGAAACAAGTGTGAGTGACAGGAGCAGGCCTCTTCTATGACTAAGGCTTACTGTATCAAGCTGAAACTCAGTGAGGTTGGTACGTTTGTCCTTCGGAGTAACTTTCCAACCGTGATTTCTATGCCATATACATGCAATTTTGCTTTACAGGTAATGCTTCCTAATTTTGTCAGATACAATCTGTATCCTTAAAAACCAGGTGAGCCTTTGCTACAAAGTATTTTCCTATCTGTACCCCCTCTGATCATATTTCTATCACTTTAAAAGCAAATGACTTACAATATCACATGCATATATTCATCTGTTGCTTTATGATGTGTTTCTATCCTTTGCATGGGTGCAGGGAGAATTCCTAACCAGCTCATAATCTTCTTATGAGTAAAAATATGTTTTTGTGTGTCCTTTTGGGAGACAGAGGGGTAGGTACAGGACAATATACAACCCTGAACAAATCTCAATACGTTCTTATCTGCTTTGTCAAAGTAATAGTTCAGCGTTTATTTCTTTAAGCTGAGTAGAAAAAGTATTTTAAAATTGGATGTGTGTATATATATAGTTTGAACTTTTGGGTGTTTATTTTCCCATTAATATAAAGTTTCTGTACATGAGGCTTCTCTCCCAGACATTTACGACCTAGTGCTATGGAGGATGTTGTTAATACGCGGAATGAAATATGTATCCGTAGTGAAATGGGCATGGCCTTACATAGGATATGAGGTATTCATGAAATGCTGTCTGAATGGCTTTTCAACCACACACATTAGACTCAGTTAATGTAATTGCTGTTAAGTGCAGTTTTTATTGATGGTGTGACATTTTTAAAAGAAGTCATCCAGAAGTTATGAAAGCTCATCTCTATTTTAATCCTGCTAGTTCTATCTCAGAATTAAGGCTCTCATTCCCTTTGCTAGGTGATCACTTTCTGCTGATCCAATATGCTTCAGAATGCCAACATTCAATAGGTGCTGAAGGTATGTTGATTATTGCAACCTTAGAAATACAGGGATTTTTAAAGTTTCTATCACAATGTTCTAATTCTTTCTGTCCAGAGACCTCATATAACTTCTGTGCCATAATGGATTGCATACTCCTCTAAAATTTTTTTTGAGTATTTTTTTTTTTGAGCATAGTTGACACACAATGTTACATTGCTTTCAGGTGTGCAACATAGTGATTCAACTCCTCTGTATGTTATGCTTTGTTCACCACAACTGTAGCTATCATCTGTCACCACACACTGCTATTACAGTACCATTGACTATATTCTCTATGCTGTGCCTTTTATTCCCTGACTTATTCAATCTGTAACTGGAAGCCTGTATCTTCCACTCCCCTTCACCCATTTTGCCCATCTCCCCTACCCAGGTCTCATCTTCTTTTCAAAAGAATGAAAAAAAGTTAAGAGAATTTACCTAGAATCTGAGACCCAAAAAACTTTATTATGGACAGCCACCATTTATTGAATGCTCACTGTGTGCTGTTAAGTTCTTATAACACATCGCATCCCTTCTTATACATAAGGACACCAGGGAGCACTCAGCTCAGGAAGAGTACATCCCTAGCCTGAGGATTTGCCCAACAGCAGTTAACGACTGAGAAGCCAAGTTCTTCCTAACAATTGCATACACTGCACCCAAATGACACTGCTTTGTTAAAATGCAACAGAATCTGGAAATATACTTTAAATGAAATGAGCCATCAAATGAAACAACAGATAGGTGCAAGATTTTTAGAGAATCAATGTCTACAGGAATCTAAAATTATATCTAATAGCTAACATTTATTAAGCATGTAGTAGGGGCAGAATACTATTCCAAAGCATTTTACATATGGTTTTCTCATTTAATTCTTATGTCAAACTTGTGGGTAAGTATAATTGTAATTAATGAATGATAAAGCATCATCTGTAGGATTAAAAAATGTAAATAATCCTTTCAAAGTCACATTTTAACGATAAGGGAACTGAGGCCAGACTTGTGGAATGTCTGGACAGAATCCATGCCAGATCACCATGCCTTTGTTTACATCATAGATTAGAAGCATAGTAAACATTTTCCTTTTTTCCCCTCAAAGTTTCTCTTTTCTCCATAAGTGAGCTAGTTCACATGCAGAGCCACCAAGCCCTCTTTATTGTATATTATATTTTTTCATTAAATCATTAAAGTCAGACCTACTGTCTGAATTAAAGGAAATGTAGTTTTTTTAAAAACTTTTTAATGTTTATTCATTTTAGGGAGGAGAGAGAGGGAGCACGAGTAGGGGAGCAGAGAGAGAAAGGGAGACAAAGAAACTAAAGCAGGCTCCAGGCTCTGAGCTGTCAGGACAGAGCCTGATGCAGGGCCTGAACTCATGAACCGTGAAATCATGACCTGAGCCAAAGTCAGATGCTCAACTGACTAAGCCACCCAGGCGCCCCGGAAATGTAGTTATTTTTGCCCTCTGAAATGTGTGTGTGTGTGTGTGTGTGTGTGTGTGTGTGTGTGTGTGCATTTATTGTGATTTACTGTGTGACTGTTTTATGCTATTTCTCATCCGGGTGAATGACCTAGAAAGGAGAAATGGGAGCAGAACAAGTTAATTGCTTTCATGGTACACTCAATAGGACCAAATGGTTGATTAAACAAAACAATAAATAAGGAGGAGTTATAGCATAAGTAAATGGGGTTGGTAATACCACTTATAAGAATTGAGGAATCCAGTGGTTCTTGTTTGGGGTGAAAATGAAGGCAGGTTTTTTTGTTTTGTTTTGTTTTTAACTTTATTCATTTATTTTGAGAGAGAGAGCGAGAGAGAGAGAGAGAGCGAGCACATGTGCATGCATGAGTGAGCATGGTAGGGGCAGAGAGAAGGAGAAAAAGAATCCCAAGCAGGCTCTGTGCTGTGCCCAACATGGAGCTCTCATGAACCGTGAGATCATGACCTGAGTTGAAATCAAAAGTTGGATGTTTAACAGATTGAGACACCCAGGCACCCCATAAATGAAAGCAGTTTTAAGTGGCTTGTGTTTAAAGTACCGTGGGCCACTAGGGGATGCTGTCTAGCACATATTTATAACTGGGCATCTGTAATGTCAGTGAAGCTGACACAGATAAAGTTTGAGAAGTCACCTTAGCTAAAACATCCACAACAGGCATTGTTTTATCTAGTGCTTTAATTACAATTCATTTAATCCTCAAAACTATCCTGAGGTATGTAGTAAGTTAAATAGTGCCCCTTGAAATTCATGTCCACTGGGAACCTCAGAAAGTGACCTTATTTGGGAATAGGGTCTTTGCAGATGTGATTAAGATGAGGTCTTACTGGATTGGGTATCCAATATCCTCAATCCAATGATTAGTGTCCTCATAAGAAGGGGAGGGGACACACAGAGACAGAGAGGCTGTGACGACACAGCCACAGGCTAGACTTACACTGTCACATGCCAAGGTACAGCTGGGGTCACCAGAAGCTGGAAGAGGCAAGGAAGGATTCTTCCCTAGACTGTTTGGTGGGAACACGACCCTTCTGATAACTTGGCTTCAGACCTCTGGCTTCCCGATCTGTGAGAACATACATTTCTGTTGCTTTAAGCCAGCAAGTTTGTGGTAATTTGCTAAGGCAGCCCTAGGAAACTGATACAAAGCGTACACTTTTATATCAGCATTTTATAAGTGAAGACAGTGAAGCACAGATGAGGGTATCCCACGTGCTCTCTCAAGGTCACAGAGCTAAATAGAACAAAATTCAAACCTGGCTTTTCTGGCTTCAGAGTTTTGCACTTAACCACCACCTATACTGCCTCTATTATTTTTTGATTACCTCATGATAAAGAGTGACCTAGCTGTGCATATAGAACTAGAGACAGCACAGCATTCCCTAGAGGCAAACTGTTACTCAGAAAATATAAAGGTTAAGGTCAAACCACTTTTCCCTATCCTGCTATTTGATTGTGAAACCATTAGGTACTGTCTTGTCAAAACTTGATATAATGAAATAAACACATTTACTACATATGTAGCAAAAGGGAGCTATTAAAGACATGAATTTATTTGTCATACTCTATGACAACTTCTACAACTCACTTTCTAAATACCCTCATCAGAATATACTGTTTACCTAAGTTCTTTTATAGCCCAATATAATAGAGGTTTCTTGGACCTACACTTATGTAGGGTCAACTATACTTCTGATCCTGTCTCCACATCAAAAAATAAATAGGATTAGATTATAGATTGAGTGACTATGGTGAAGTCAAATCATATTTTTTTTCAATAAAAACTATATGTTTTATACGATTGAACATATGTTATGTGGCCACGCTTTTTGAATTTTTGGAAGGGAAGTTGTTTCTCTTTGACACTCTCTAGATCATTTGGTTCGTTGGAGGAGAAACCCAGATTTCTCAGTAATAGGTTAACCACAATTAACATACATCTGCTACATGTTAGACACTGTACATACATTACTTTATTTAGCCCTCTGAAGCTAAACAATGACTCTCTGGGAATTTTATTGCCATATTATAGATGTGAACAAGAAGGAACAGAGAGAATAAATAACTTGAAGAAGACTACACAGATTTTGTCAAAGCTGGGACTCAAGGCCATGTTTCTCCAACTTCTGTCCTCTCTTTTTTGACTACGTTTAGCCTATAACTTTTAGTCTATACCAAATGAAGACAGCCATCAATGTCATAAAAATGAGAGGCACAGGATTTTAATTGATCAGTTTGAAAAAGATGTTTACATGTTTCACTTACCACCCCTGTAGCTGGAGTAAGGGTAACATAAGGCTCCCTGTGAATAATGCCCTGCCTTATGGAGGAATAGAGCTATTAGCGTGCAGCTGATAGGCTCATGAATCTTACTTGCATTGGAGTTGTCCAGAAAAATTGTCTGCCTACTGTTCTAAAGCCTGCCTTTTATTGCAAAGAGTAAGATAGTACAGGCACACAATGGTAGAATGATTAAAGACAGAAAGTGAGTAGGGTGGCTCACAACTTAAGAAACATAAAAATGAGAAGTCTGTCTATTGCTTATTTCTTTTTTTTATTTTTATTTTTAATTTACTTTTGAGAGAGAGACAGAGATGGAGACCGAATGGGGGAGGAGCAGAGAGAGAGAGGGAGACACAGAATCCGAAGCAGCTCTAGGCTTTGAGCTGTCAGCACAGAGCCCAACGAGGGACTCGAACCCACAAACCATGATCACAACCTGAGCTGAAGTCAGAAGCTTAACCGACTGAGCCACCGACTGAGCCACCTGGGTGCCCTGTCTATTGCTTATTTCTTTAGTTAACCCCCTTGCATACCTGAAATGACACATTTATCTCTTAAGAGGCTCTAGTTCTTTTTTTTTTTTAATTTTTTTTAACGTTTATTTATTTTTGAGACACAGAGAGACAGAGCATGAATGGGGGAGGGTCAGAGAGAGGGAGACGCAGAATCTGAAACAAGGCTCCAGGCTCTGAGCAGTCAGCACAGAGCCCGACGCGGGGCTCGAACTCACGAACCGCGAGATGGTGACCTGAGCCAAAGTCGGACGCTTAACCGACTAAGCCACCCAGGCGCCCCAAGAGGCTCTAGTTCTTGAACATATTCTTTTGTACTTTTTAAACTTTGTGAACCAGCAGAGGGAGCTATATGGTCAAAAGCAGTTTGTTCTTTTTAAAATGATGTAATACGTACTGAATGTGAAGCTCTTCTTTCTGGCTTCATTGCCAATGAAGAAAATATGAACCCCGCCCCCCTCCCCCGCCCCCCCCCCGCCTATATAGTGTTTACTTAAGGGATCAAAACCCTCCTGGGGGGTCTAGTGGCCAATTACCAGGGGGTAGAACAGAACATTATTTACACAGCACACACTGGAGTGGCTCCATGGGATCTGTTCTGTTCTATTGAGTAATTACATAATTACATGAAAAAATATATTTATCTCAGAGATCAAAAGGGATTAAAATGTCTGTCTGGAAAACTAGGAATGCTGATATAAATGCAAAGAATTCTTTGGTTTGGCCTTACAAGTAAAACATGGGACCTGTGGTAATTCAACAATTAATTAATCTTAATGAGATGAAAGAAAGCTTTGGCATTAACAAGGCCCTATGATATTTACTTTTGGAATATTTTTCATTGCTAACTTCAATAAATTGATATGTTAATTGAATTTATGTGCATTAAAATTAAGGCTATGCCAGTGTTTCTCTATTTTATCTTGGTTTAGCTCTTAGAAAATGTATCTTAATCCAAAAAAAATCATTTAAGTTTATGACATTTCAAGTTATTCAAAAACAAGTAGCAATGTTTAAGTAATAGGAAATTTGAAGCATATTTTGCCATGCTTTGGGATTCTTTGAGGTCATAAAGGGCAGTTTTAGTTTTCATTTTTCAAGTGTGCATTCATGTTGTACTTCTTTTTAAATTTGAACATAGGGTAGAGGTTTTTAAAGTTTTCATTATTTCTACAATATATCTGTATGTCCTAGTAATTATAGAAGATTAACTAAATAATAACCAAATGACATTTTGCCTATCATCTTCCAAGAAAGCCCAAAGTAATATTAATTCTATTATTATTTTTTTCACAATGTTTAGGATGAGCAAGATGGGTACAAAATGTAGAGTTCAACATTATCAAATATGCTAAGATTGGCAAACAAATCTCTTTCCCATATTTCTTCATGGTAGAATTTTCAGGTGTGGTATAAAAATCCAGTTGAATTACTTAATAGTAGAAAAATTGTAATGTTGAAGAAAATAGCATAAGCAGAATACTATAGGCTTATATAATTGGGAATAAGCCATAGGAAAAGTTTTGGAGGAAATTATTACCCAAGTGCTAATTAATTTATTGTTTAGAGGAGGAATTGCATCAAAGAGTAATAGTAGGGTTGGAAGCTTTGAAAAAACTCTGATCAACTTCATTAACCATGAAGGTTGAAAGAATGAAAGGGGAGCAGTATTGGAAATCTCAGTTCCAATAATCCTTCCCCCCATTTCTCTGACCTAATTTTTACATGTGTTCTCCTTCCATAACATCAAAGGTAAGGTCAGGTACCTTTTGCTTGTGAATTTTAAAAAGATGAACAAATGGAAGGAGAGGACTTCTCTTCTTGCCCCATTCTTCTAGAAGTTCAAAATCCTTGATAGAGACACTAACAACTGTACCGAAAGATCCAGACTAATTCCCACAATAATAGAATAAATGTTTTCAAGGCAAACATCAAAATAATAAATAGTGGAACTAAATTAAAAAGCTAAAATTAAAATAACATTCATTATAAATACACAGTAAAAATACATTTTTAATCAGTTTTCAAACTTTTTTTTTTTTTTTTGCCAAACAGAAAGCTGTACTGAGACCTATTGTTACACAAGGTAAGGGTTATCATGCAGTGGCGATTTTCAATACATGAAATACATTTATTTTTCACTTAACTACAATAAGAGGCAAAACTGATAATCTAGAGATTATCAAATGAACTCAAAATGGAAACTGTCTTCAAAATTTGAACTAGATGCTTAGACTTCACGGTTTCACATGAAATGGACAGAATCTTGCACAGGGTCGACAGTCAATAAGAATTTTAAATTAGGTGAAATATTTCTCCAAGCATCACAGTATGGAAGAAAGATTTATTATTGCTCTAATTATTACTTATTTTCTGAAAGAGTCCATAAAAAGACCATTTAATGTGATTATCTGTGATAATGAATCCCTATGGCATTGGCAATTTGGCTCCAGAGAGCTCACCACTCCAAAGTGAAAAATAAAAATACTTCCTACTGTTTCTTATTTTAATAAATTTTCCAAACCAGATGAAACTCTTTGTAGGGACTGGAATAAAACTTGAAAGTTGGTCTTTACCTCTAGATTTCTGAGAAAGATCTTAAAGGAAACCTCTGCTGTGAGTAGGAGGTAAGGTGCTGATGTAGGAACATTGCTTAAGTAGGCCAAATTTGTTTACATACCCTTCCCAATGTCCCGGAATGACTAGAAGGCCAATTGATGAGCTACTGAGCTCTAGACCCCTCCCTGTTTCCTGTCACCTCACATTCTCATTAACCCCGTCATCACTCTTCAAGATAACAACAGTGGCTGGGCATCAAGGCTTCAGAAAGAGGAAGTATGAGAGAGTCTACGTGTTTGTATTTCCATGGAATGAGAAGCACATACCATCCTGAATAGGAGCTACTAAAAAGGGGCACCTGGGTGGCTTAGTCGGTAGAGTGTCCAACTCTTGATTTTGGCGGGGGTCATGATCCCAAGGTCCTGAGATCGAACCCTGCTTCCGACTCCACTCAGCACAGAGCCTGCCTAAATTTCTCTCTCCCTCTCCCTCTCCCCGGCTTGTGCATGCCCTTTCTCTCTCTCTCAAAAAAAATAAATAAATAAGTAGCATTTACCTTCCTACTTATTTATTTATTTATGCTTATTTATTTATTTTGAGAGAGAGAAAGAGAGCATGCAAGCAGGGGAAGGACAGAGAGAGACAGAGAGAGAATCCTAACCCGGCTCTGCACTGTCAACACAGAGCCCCACGTGGGGCTCAATCCCACAAACCATGAGATCAAGACCTGAGTGGATATCAAGAGTCAGATGCTTAATGGACTGAGCCATCTAGGTACCCCTTCCTACCTTTTAAAGTACGTATTATATTAAAATAGTACAAGTTTTTCCTTAGTGACTTTAGGCCACTGTTTCGATCACCTTTGTCCCATGTGGTGCTGTAACTATGTGCATAGTTAAAAAACTGAAACAGTAAACTTTCCTCAAAAATTTGGCCCAGGGTCATTTGCTTGTGCTTCATCCCTGCCCAGACAGCTCCTGTAGCTCTTGCAGTCACTTTACTTGTTACTTCTACTGCTTACTTCTTTTTTCATGTGCCTCCAGATTTCCAGGGTCCAGGAGGACCATAGGTTTTTAAGAATTAAACATTTAATAATAGACTAAGCAACAGCATCAAATGCAGAAGAGGCAGGATGACGTCATTTCAAATGCTCCAAGTCCTTTATCAATTCTAGTCCAGCTCTATTTAAAGCTAAGATGTCTTTTGGCTGCTATACTGATGGAAACATGTGAGAGCCTTGCCCTAAGACAGCTTCTTAGACATCAATAATTTTTTAAGACTTTTAAAAAAAAAATTTAAGTAATCTCTACATCCAACTTGGGGCTGGAACTCATAACCCCAAGATCAAGAGTTGCATTCTCTATGGACTGAGCCAGCCAAGCACCCCTCAATAAGGTAATTTTAAGTTTGGTTTTAAAAATAAAATCTTACATAGTTACTCGAAAGTGCAGTGAGTAAAATTTCTGTTCAAAGAAAACAACAAAAAAAAAATAGCTTCAGCATAACTATGAAGCATAAAGAAAGTACAGAATAGACCCCATTGGTGATTACTCCAGAAAGGAAGAGATGTACAATATAGATCATAAATGCAGGGAAGCCTGGGTGGTTCAGTTGGTTAAGTGTCCAACTCTTGGTTTCAGCTCAGGTCATGATCTCAGGGTTCGGGAGTTCAAGCACTGTCAGTGCAGAGCCTGCTTGGGATTCTCTCTCTCCCACTCTTTGCCCCTCCTCTGCTCGCACTGTCTCTGTCCCTCTCAAAATAAATAAATAAATGCAATGCATATTACGTAATTTTTATCTTGGAGGCCTATTAATTTCCTAAAACTGTAACCTTCTACTTGGTATTTTATCTTTTAATGAAAAAACTGAAACAGTAAACCTTCCTCAAAAATTTGACCTAGGGTCATTTGTTTAAGGTAACATACAGCTCAGAACTTAGCACAGAGTTTGAGTTAAGTAAATATTTGTATACTGATTGACAGCAATGCTGATTCCTCTACTATCCTATAATAAACATGCCACAGAAAGAGTACAGCCAGATCTGGCAACTGAAATGTGGGCTATTTTGTCATGAGGACCTTTTGAGAAAGGGATTAGTGAAGCTGTTTTAAAAATTATCTTGAGGATCAGACCTTTTCTTTCTTTTTTTTTTTTTTTTTAAGGTTTAGATAAGAATATAAGGTTCTAAGAGGGAAAATGTTTAGAAAAGTTATACGGACTGGCACAAATTTGTAAAGAATGTAATTCTATCTTAAATTTGCCCCACTAAGCACCAGTTTCTCAATTTATCTTGACATTTTTATATTACAACACATTGCTAATTGGGTTTCCATTACTTTATCTGGAAAGATAATATAATGACTATTTCGGCTTCTCACAAGTCATAACTATTATTTAGAAAGTCTAAATGCATTAAAGAAAAATAAAGTGAGGTTAGTACTAGCAGTTAGCCATTCTTATATAAATAAGAGCATTGCAAACAGGCAGATGAACTGAGGCAAATAAGATCTAAGGTAGACTAATCTTTAAAAGTTAGCTCTGTAAATCAACTTCTTTGTCCCTTCCCTGCCCCATATTTTCAAAGCACTCAAGAGAACATGGTACATATCAAGGACTCTTAAGAATTGTCCAAAAGTCCTCTGTGGTCTTGGGATAAATTCCCAACACCTGAGCACAAGACACACAGGAAGGACCTTTTTTTGACAAGTCCCCAGCATCTCTCCAGTATTCTTTCGTCCACACATTCTACCCTTGGCTTCACGATGTTCCAGGTTCATCAGCCCTTTCACATTCTGTGCCTCCACGTCTGCTCCACCCTTTGCCTGGAACCCATCCCTTGGGCTTCTCAATGAAAATCTTACTCATTCCCTCAACTAACAGATGAAGTTCATCTCTTTTGTGAAGCCTTCACTATCGGTGACAGGGAGAGCTAGCGATTTCTGTCTCTGCTTCCAAATACTGCTGTCCATATAATCATACAGAACTTATTGTTATTTTTTTCCATAACTTTCCTTTTCACTTGACTACATTTTTTCCTATGGACAGAGACTGCGTTTAGCTCATCCCAAACTAAAAGAGCCTACTACACGACCGGGCAGAGAGTAGACATCTATAAATGGTTACAGAATGAGTAAGTGGCTGAATAAAATATACACCAAATTTGTAACTTTTTCCATATGGCTAAAATTAAGCTATTAAATTCACATTTTTAAACCAGAAACCTCATTCACTCACTGATTCAGCATTTACTAAAAGCCTTCTGAAGACAAATGGAAGACAAGTAAGTCACTGGTTCTGTCCCCAAGGAATTCAGTCTAGCTACCGTGGGATTACAGACACACACAAATAAGTGTGTGTAATACATTCTGAGTCTCAAGGCAGACTTTAGAGAATTTAGAAGCACGGGGAAGAGAGAGAAGTCTTTCATGCAAATGAAGCTACAGAGCAAATGTGCAGGCTAGAAACCATGTATTATTTTCAAGGAGCTCAATACAGCTCAGCATTGCTGCACCCTGAAATACAAGGAGACTGTGGCAGGAGGTGGGACTAGACAGGTATGAGGGGCCAGATCTTAAACAGCTCTGCACATTCTTTCCAGGGCTTTATTCTAAAGGAATCAGTGCACATTTAAAGGGTTGTAAAACAAAAAGACATGGGGCCAGATTTCTGTGGTTCAGCTGTTGGGAGCTAGGTTGGGGGAAGCAGGGGGAGGTGGGTTGGAGAGAGACAAGATTAAAGGCAAGCTTAGTTTGAGTACAAAACTGTTATTATATAGGGACCTATAATGTGAGTTCAAAATACAAAATAATTAAGAGCAAAGGTGCTAAGCATTCTGTAGTAACTTTGATATAAAAGATCTTGTAAAAACTTTCCATTAAGTTATAAAGTTGAGGGATCACAGGATTTTATTAGGGCAAACAGGATAGATGGGTAGAGTAAATGGAAAAAATGAGTTCTATTGTTATTCCATCAGAAAAGCAAGAAAGGCTCATGTCACAAGTTAGCCTTGTAAAGAAGAGTGACATTTAATGGGGATTCTGCTCTTCCAAGAACCTTTCTTTTAAAATAAATATCCTATTTATCTTACAAGTTTTCTGTAAAAACAAATGAATTAATCAAAAACACATATGTTGCATATATTGAAGCACTACACAAGTATAAAGTGTTATAAATGATACTTTCTAAAATCTTTGATTTAAGTAAGGCAAATAGCCAATCTCCAAGAAGCAAATGTATTACTAATTCCACATCTATAAAGTGGCAATACAAATGCCATACCAGAAAACATTGTATTAGGTTTTAAATGAAGGAAGGCAAGCCCATGAAGATGACATCTGCTCTTAGCTGCTGTTTTTTCCTTCCAGGAACTTCCATTACCATTAATAAGAGTAAAGAGTGTACATCTGTATGCTGATAGTGTAGCATTAACCCTCCTAAACACTAATGGATATGATCCACTTCTGCAGAGCAAGAGATAGATTTCTCTATTTTTAGTAACTATGTCCCGATGCAAACATATATTTTACAGTATACTGACTCGAATAGAAAACAAAATTGTAACTTGAGGGCTTCTTGGAGAAATGACTGATTCTTAGACCGGAGCAGAAAATACACAAATGAACCTGGAGTAGCATGTAGTGCCAGAAAGTAACAATATGCTAAAACAAACAAACAAAAATAATAAAACAACAACAAAAACCCCATAATGATGGGTATATCAAAGGGAACGGCAATTAACTGAAAAAGCTTCCCAGAACTAGACCTGGAATAATCTGAGCAGCAAAATAAAGTAGCACTGGTTTATAATCTAAAGTATAAAATAAATATCTATGACTCAATACTGATAAAAATAAATTATTGAATACATAAAGAAATGGAGAAGAAACGAATGTCCTGTGCAGAAGAATTTCAAATAATTTATACATTCTTCAAGAAGGTGGAACACAACTTCTCACTCATCAAGTGTAAGCTACACATAATGACTCCCTTCCAAAGAGTACAGTATGGACAGGAAGCAAAAAACAGTAACTGTACTGTGGAGAATCCTGGCAAATACCACCTCACCCGTGATCAAGGTCAACATCAACAGTGATAAGTCAGGTTATCTCTATGTACCCTGGATGTCATGTGATGAAAAGGTCACCTTATATCTGCAGTCTTCCTCCCCCAAACCCACAAACCCAGTCTAATCAAGAGAAAAACATTAGACAAATCACAATATAAGAGCATTTTAGAAAATACCCACCCACTGTTCTTCAAAACTGTCAAAGTCATCAAAAACAAGGGAAGTCTGAGAAACTGTCACAATCAAGAGGAGGCTAAGGAGACTTGATAACTAAATGTAATATTATATCCTGGGTGAGTACCTGGAACAGAAAAAGGACATTAGGTAAAAACTAAACAATGAATAAAGTATGGACTTTAATTAATAATAATGTGTCAACATTGGTTTATTAATTGTAACAAATGTACTATACTAATACAGGGTATAAATGGTAGGGGAAACTGGATGCAGGGTACATGGGGACTCTGTACTATTGTCATAATTTTTCTGAAAATCTAAAACTGTTCTAAAATATAAAGTTTGTTTTTTAAAGCATAATTTGAGCTGGAAATTACTGTTTTGAAAAGAATATTATTGGAGTACCTGGGTGGCTCAGTCGGTTAAGCAACTGACCCTTGATTTTGGCTCAGGTCATGATCTCACAATTCATGGGATCAAGTCCCACATTGGGTTCTGCGCTAGCAGCATGGTGCCTGCTTTGGGATTCTGTCTCTCCTTCTTGCTCTGCCCTTCCTCCACTCATGCATGCACACCTTCTCTCCAAATAAAGCAACTTTTAAAATGGAATAAAATGCACAAGGATTTCCAAATACTTTGGAAAATGTTGTCTACACAGTCCATTCGTGGGACCTACTTAAACCTTGTACTGCAGCAGAGGTCTTTGTAATGATCCATGCAGAAATTCACTCTATATTAGGGTATCATCTTAAATGCTTTCTAAGTTCATATGAACAAGAGGAATGAAAATGATGAGCCATGTATTATACTTTTCCATGACCTGGTCCATTTTACTTTCTAGGCACCTGTGTAAAGATAACTGTTCCTTCTGTAATATGAAAGTGAATTAATCTCCTGTCCCCCAGGCCTAGTGAGTCCTTTCAGACCCCCTGATACCTTTGTCAAATCTCTATTCCAAGATTCATTTGGGTGTGCTCTACCTGTCTACTTATGTGTTGCTTCCTCTAGACTGGTCTCCCATTGGGCAGAGAACTTTGCTTTTCATCTCTGTAGCAATGGCACTCTATTGCAGTACTCGGTATGCAGTGGATGCTGATATGTGATTTGTGGCAGTATATGATTAGTGCTTATATAACTGAATTTTACTATTTGCATATTTGGAAAACATCTTGACACTATATCTTAATTCATCTGTTCCAACCAAAGGCAAAAGTTCATCTCCTTCCCTGCTTCTAAGATAGGAAGCAACTTTTAAAGTTGCATCATTATTATTGGGGCACCTGGCTGGGTCAGTCGGTTAAGCGTCCAGCTTTGGCTCAGGTCATGGTCTCATGGTTCATGAGTTCGAGCCCCACATCAGGCTCTGGGCTGACACGTCTGAGCCTGCTTTAGATTCTCTGTCTCTGCCCCTCCCCCACACTCTCTCTCTTAAAAATAACATTTAAAAATATTAAAGTTGCATATTATTTATACAGAAATGTAAATGAAAAAGACTAACTTAAAGATAGGTAAAGAGAGTAAAACCTTGGGTTGAGAGTAACTTGTTCTGTGAGTGTTCCACAACACAAGTAAACATTTTCTAATAAATTTTAACTTGATAAACAAGTGATGTCTTGCAATATGAGTAGTATGTAATGCCGAATGTCACATGATCACAACTGAGTTGGTGGTTCTTCTCTCTCTCTCTGAGATTGTGGGTGATCATCTCCCATGCTCAGATACTCAGTCTCGGGCTATGGCGTTTGGCAGAAATCAGTGATTTTTCAGAATGTTGGAAGGTACCCACAAATGGCACTAGTGTTATTTTTTTGTCACTTCAAAGCACCTATGGGCAGTCCTTTGCTTTTTCAAACAAGAGTAAGCTTAGGAATGTTCTGCTTCCTTCTAGGTCAGGCTGCCTGCAGATATAGACCCTTTCCTCTGCACCTTATTGCCAGTTACATTAAATACAGTATATGACAAGAGTTTATTAATACTCTACTGTAGTCAGCATCCATGCACGTGTATACAATGGCCCCTATGCAGAAAGATTCCATTGAGCCAATAAATAGCAGTGATTCTGTTAGTGATAGTGAAAGTTGTCCTTCGCAATAACCCTCTTCTCTTGTCTCCCTCACACCAGTCACAAAGGTTTTCAAAAGTAAGTGCAGGTTAATTTTTTTTCTTTTTCCTTATATTTTGCATTTTCTTTACTATTTTGTATTATATTACAGTATTATGATCATTTTTATATGAATATTTTTGGGTTGTGGAATGAATCATCTAAGTTTCCATTATTTCTTATGGGGAAATTCACTTTGATATACAAGTGCTTTGGATTACAAGCAAGTTTCTGGAACGACTTATGCTTGCAAATCAAGGTTTTACTATATACACAAACGCATGAATGGAACCATATTGACAAACAGTGGTCTCCTTTTCAAAGTATAAGTGGCACCACATGAGATTAAGTTTCTTGTCCCAAATACTAAATTTTCAACTTAATTCATCTCAAGATCTTTTAGACCTTTCAACCTAATACTCATCAGCAATGCTATGGAATATAAAGTCTACTCATTTTTGCTGGCCTTTTCCACTTGCTTTACTCTCTCTCAATGTTGAACTCAGAAAAAAAAGACATCTTAGTGGCTTTCAGGAAAAGTACATTCTCAGATCAGTTCTCCACCCTAACCCCACCCTCTGCATTTAAAGATAGGAGGAAAGATGTGCAAATACTTAGTGGAAGAAATTAAAAAGAAGTGAAGGAAGTGGATCTGGAAATAGAAGCATACTTGTTTTTTTGTTGTTGTTTTTGGGTTTTTTTACTTTTTTTTTTAGAAATAAGCAAGACTTGTGTACCTTATTATCTAGAAATCTGTTGAAATGTTTCTTGAGTTGCATAAATAAGCCGTACCCTACTAGTAAATAAATCAAGCCAGCACAAACAAAAACAGCTAAGTTTTAGAAAGGCAAATGTGCTGAATACCTGGCAAAACACCCAAAGAAGGACAGAAATGTTTAAGAAAAGAATGTAGTATGGTAGAGATTGCCTGATGAGAAATTAAAAGATCTTGTCTTCTCTCCCTGTGTTTGATTTTCACTGTGCAGGGGGTGATAAGAACAATCTGGTCTATTCCTTCTGAGTATTTTTTCAGTCACAATTATAAGAGCCTTGAAATCAGGAGGAGAGACTTGGTTGCAATTCCATGTCATTATTGTTAGTCTACCTTCATTGGCTAATTATAGGCTGAATTTAGATGATGTGATTCCTGCTCATCCCTGTGGCTAGACATATATATGGCATAATCTTTAGCAATCCCTAAATTCACCATTAGCCATCACTTTGTTCTTATGCTTTCTTGAAACACAAGATTTATTAAATTAAATATAAATACTTCTGAGAGGGCTGTTAGCTGGGAAATAAGGTACACAGTACCTGAGGTGAAATGAAGGAAAAGCCAGCTGGCTTTTGTTGAAAAGAAAGTGAAAGGTCAAAGATTAGCTGCACAAATCTACCTCAGACAGGGGCAAATAAAAGTGGAGCAAATGTTGCAAAGCTGGATAATCCACATGCTTATTGGGTGGGCACTCTTAGGTGGATGGGTACCTTATAGGATTGGGCACCTCTAACTCTGACTTTTCAATTGCCACCAGAGCAAAACCCTGGCAGGTATTTCATTCTTCCCCAGGTCTTTTTGTCTTCTCCTCCATCTCTCTCCTGACCTCCTGCCTCCCTTATACAGGGCTCAGTGGAAATGGAAAAGAAGTGCTTCTGACTTAATCCAGAGTTCAAAGAATTAGTCAAAGTAATTCCCACATACTGCATGCCTGCCCTAAACATTCTCTTTTCACATATTGTTTCATTATGTCTCTAGGGCAATCCTTTGGGGTAGGTATCATCAACATTTACCAATGATAAAGAAGAAATTAAACTCATTGACTTGCTGAAATTGAATAGTTAATAAACATTGACACCAAGGTTTGAACCCTGATTGTTTGTCCTCCAAAGTCCATGTCTTTTCATGTTGGGTCCAGTAAAATCATTTTGATCAATGGCTTTCTCTGATTTGAAGATTATCCTTCAGTTAATATGACATGTCACATCCTTGCCACTATCATCTACCATGCTCTAAAAACCTACTTAGCCTTTTTTATTGATCCAGTTTTATTTAGTTCCCATCTTGCATTATTTGCATTTATTGCTTAACTATGAAAAGAGGCTGAGTTAAGATAAAATATCAAGATCACAATCATCCTTGGAGAAACAGAATGTAGGAGTTATAGTGCTGCAAGCATTCAAAGACCTGTTTGATATATGAACTATTGGACATATGAGAAGAACAATCTCTGGACACCGAAGTAACTACAATTTTCTCTTAAAGAAATTACAAAGAGTGAGAGAAAGATATTCTTCAGAAGTACATATAAAATCTGACTTGCTTTGCATTAAGAATGGTAATGTAACACCCTGCTATGCAATGCTATTTTTCAGTCAGCTGATTCGTTTCATGTTCAAATTTCCTTTTAAATCGATAGCACTTGCTTTGCTCTCTTCAGTTAAAGGCATTTGCATTCCAGTAAAACACACACACACACACACACACACACACACACACACACACAATGAGGATGGAAATGAGTCAGCTATTTCCTGTCCCAAGATTCAAATCTGCCTTGCTTTTCTGAAAACGTGATTCAAGCTCTTCAACAAAACCTTAACTGGCTGTTCTGTAAATTACAAGGCTGACCACAATATAAACACAAAAAAAGTGCACATGAAAATTCAGTGATCAGCTATCAATTTCTGATAATCCTCAGAACTTTCTACTTATATAATTATGAAGCACTATATTACAAAAGGTAATAGAAAAGTAAATCTGTTTTCTATGCAAACTTCAACTTTTGTCATTTTTATGTTATAATATACATTATAAATTTATGATTCATCTGTACAGATGAAAAAATGTGGTCAGCATAAAAATAAATGAAACACAACAATGTATCTAACAATATCCTTCACAATATCTTCTGGTTTTAAGGACTGGAGTCCTGTTATATAAGTCTATTTCATAATTGTTTCAATGGTGGCATTCAGGGAGATCGATGTCAACTAGAGAGAGATAATGTGTGCTACAAGGCCCTCTCTTTGCCCTGTTCTGTTTGATATGTTTATTACAGATGTAGATAAAAATACCAAAGATAAGTTTATTTTATCTGTGGATGAAACGTGTCTGAGATAAGAAATGGATGACAGAATCAAAATACAAAATATGACATGTTCATGTGACTGCCTGATTCTAACAAGAGAAAGTTCAATTGGGTTGACAGCACTGTCTTGCTTTTTTGGTTCAAAAAAGACATAATTTTAAAATGGGAAGGGACCCCTGCATGGCTCAGTTAAGTGTCAGAGTCTTGGTTTCAGCTCAGGTCATGATCTCACAGTTCATGAGTTCAAGCCCCATGTCAGGCTCTGTGCTGACAGCATGGAAGCCTGCTTGAGATTCTCTCTCTGCCCCTTCACTGCTCCTGTGTTCACATGCATGCTCTTTCTCTCTCAAAAATAAATAATAAAAAAGACTTGGAAGTTTTGAATTTACAGTAAGTTCACTATTTTTCACCAATGTATATGCCTGCCAGAAAAGTTAATAAGATTTTAGGTTGCCTTATTATAATTAAATAATCTGGGAAAAGGGGGTGATAGGCATCATTAAAGTCTCCATTCTGTTCTGATCAAACCACGTTTAAATATTAGGTTGATACTGAATGATATACTTCTATATATCAAAATGGAGCTTATTAGGAGATCAAGAAAGAATGTGAAAAAACAAAGTGGCAGGCATAACTGACATTGAGATATTTTAACCTTGAAAGAAGTAAATTAATGGTGAGGTAGGGACCTGATAGATGTCCTGAAATATTTAGATACCTGCCATTTTTAAAATTTGTCATAAATAGTAATAAGATACAGAACAACAATACAAGAATACAAATTTTTAGGGACCTCAACAGAAAAAAAAGGCCTTTCTAATAGACCAGAGATAAAGTAGATATCCACAGGAAATGATTCATTCACCAACATTTGTGTGTTGAGTATATTTTTAAAATTTATTTTAAAATATATTTATAAGCACTGCTTATGTCTCAAGCATTATGTTAAGCCCTGCAAATATAGTAGTAATTAAAATAGACACCTGTTATTGATGCTACTACATGCATTACTTCCAATCTAGTTGAAGACAAAGACATTAGTAAATAACTGGACATAATTACTTGCTATGAAAAAACCCTAGAGATTATAACTATCAACAGAATTTATAGCTATAGGGAATTTAGATAGAGAGTTAGCAAAAGCTCCTTTCAGGAACTGATCTCTAGGGATAGGACCTGAATGTTAAGTAGGAGTTAGCCAATGAAGAATGACAACAAGGAGGAGGTAGGGAAAAACATTCTAGGTGAAGGGAAGAATGTGTCAATCTTTCTTGAATCAGGGAAGAACTTGGTGCATCCAGAAGCTGGCAGAATACCAACATGTCTGAGACCTAGTGGAAAGAGAAGAGGCAGATTGGAGCCTTGGGCCAGTAAGCTTTGAAAGCTTTGCTCTGGAATAGGGATTTTATCTAATGGCAATGGGGAGCTATAAAAGAGTTTTAACCAAGGAAGGAGCATAACCACTTCTGAGTTTTAAATGTTCACTTTGGTTACAGTATAGAAAACTCATGGGAAGCAAGAAGAGAAAGACTGGATGTTGAGTAGTCAGTTATAGGTATAGCTTGATTTATTGCACTTCTCTTCATTGCATGTTGCAGATACTGCATTTTTTTTTTTTTTTACAAATTGAAGGGTTGTGGTAACCCTAAATCAAGCAAGTCTATTGGTACAATTTTTCCAATAGCATTTGCTTACTTTGTGTCTTGCACCACATTTTAGAAATTCTTGCAATATTTCAAACGTTTTCATTGTTATCACATTATGGTGATCTGTGATCAGGGGTCTTTGATGTTTCTACTGTTAAATGTTTTGGGGTGCCATGAACTGCGCCCATATAATATGGTGAAATTAATTGAAAAATGTGTGTTCTGACTACTTCACTGACCATCTGTTTCCTATCTCTCTTCCTCTTCTTGGGCCTCCCTATTCCCTAAGACACAGCAATATTGAAATTAGGCCAATTAATAATCCTACAATGGTCTCTGAGTCCTCAAGTGAAAGGAAGAGTCACACATCTCTCACTTTAAATCAAAAGCTAGGCATTATTAAGCTTAGTGAGGATGGCATGTCAAAAGCCAAGATAGATCAAAAGCTAGGCCTCTTGTGCCTAGTTAGCCAAACTGTGAATGCAAAGGAAAGTTCCTAAAGGAAATTAAAAGTGCTACTCCAATGAACACACATTACAAAAAGCAAAACAGTATTATTGCTGATATAGAGAAAGTCTGAGTGGTCTGGGTAGAAGATTAAGCTGGTCTCAATACTCCCTAAACCAAAGCCGAATCTGGAGCAAGGCCATAACTCTCTTCAATTCTGTGAAGACTGAAAAAGTTGAGATGCTACCGAAGAAAAGTTTGGAGCTACCAGAGGTTGGTTTATGAGGTTTAAAAAAAGAAGGCATATCCATAACATTACAGTGCCAGGTGAAAGAGCAAGAACTTACGTAGAAGCTGCAGCAAGTTATCTAGAAGATCTAGCTAAGATAATATAATGAAAGTGGCTACACTAAACAACAGATCTTCAAGGTAGATGACAAAGCCTTCTGTCAGAAGAAGATGTCATCTAGGACTTTCATTGATAGAGAGGAAAAGTTAATTCCTGGCTTTAAAACTTCAAAGGACAGGCTGATCTCTTGTTAGCGCTAATGTAGCTGGTGACTTTAAGTTGAAGCCAATGATCACTTATGTTCAGACAATCCTAGGGCCCTTAAGAATTATGGTAAATCTACTCTGCTTGTACTCCATAAATGGAAAAACAAAGCATGCATGACTGCACATTGTTCATAAAATGGTTTACTTAATATTTTAAATCTCACTGTTGGGACCTACTGCTCAAAAAAAAAAAAAAAAAGATTCCTTTTAAAATATTACTACTTGTTGACAATACACCTGGTCACTCAAGTGCTCTGATGGAGATGTACAATGAGACTGATGTTGTTTCCATGCCTACTAACATAATATCCATTCTGTAGCCCATGAGTCAAGGGGCAATTTTGACTTTTGAGTCTTATTCATTAATAAATGTGTTTCTTAAGACTATAGCTGACATAGATAATGATTACTCCAATAGATCTGTGTAAAGCAAATCACAACTTTCTTGAAAGGATTCATTATTCTAGGAGCCACTGAGAACATTCATGACTCATGGGAAGAGGTCAAAATATCAACATTAACAGAACAGGAGTTTGGAAGAAGTTGATTCCAACCTTTATGGAAAACTTTGAGGGTTCAAGATTTCAGTGCAGGAAGCAGCTGCAGATGGGGTAAAATAGCTAGAAAACTAGAATTAGAAGTGGAGCCTGAAGATGTGACTGAATTGCTGCAATCTCATGATAAAACTTGAACAAATGAGGAATCACTTCTTATGTATGAGCAAAGAAAGTATTTTTTTGAGATGAAATCTACTCCTGGTAAAGATACTGTGAAGATTGTTGAAATGACAACATTGGATTTAAAATACTACATAAACTTAGTTGATAAAGCTGTGGCAGACTTAGAAAGGACTGACTACAAGTTTGAAAGAAGTTCTACTGTGGGTAAAATGCTTTCAAACAGCATCACATACAACAGAGAAATCATTTATGAAAGAAAAGTCCATTTATGTGGCAAACTTTATTGTTGTCTGATTTTAAGAAATTGCCACAGTCACCCCAAACTTCAGCAACCACCACCCTGATCAGTCAGCAGCCATCACAATGGAAGCAAGACCCTCCACCAGCAAAAACATTATGGCTTGCTGAAAACACACAATGGTTAGCATTTTTTAGCAATAAAGTATTTTTAAATGAAGGCATATACGTTATTTTTTAGACATAATGCACTTAATAGACTACAGTATAGTGTGAACATAACTTTTATATTCACTGGAAAACTAAAATATTCATTTTATTCACCTTATTGTGGTGGTTTAGAGTATCTTCGAGGTATGCCTATATATCCTGGCAAAGACATGATTGTGATTTGAAATGTGGTGATGATGTTGAAGATAAGAGAAGACAAAAGGTGGGAGAGATAAGAGATAGTAATGGGGTGAAATCCATGAAACCTGGTGTTCTATTATTGAAGAGAGTGGAAGAAAGAGAGAGGTTCACTGGAGGCTCTCAGAACTCAGCAATATGCAGCTAGGCAGATGGATATTCCACTTGCTGAGAAGGGAAACAGTGCAGGTCAAATCGATCTGGTTTTGAAAAAATTCAAAGGTCAGTCTTGACCATATTAATTTTGATCTCATTATCTCTTTGATCTCCATGAGACATGTTAAGTAGGTGATTGGATATTTGAGTCTGGTCAATCTTTAGACTTGCTGCAGCAGAATCACTTGGAACTTTTGATTATCTGGCTCTACCTCCAGGCCTAATATACTAGAATCCTCAAGACAACACAGCCAATGTATTACCCTGAGGTTATATGCAGTGGAAGAAATTCAATCATCACTGGGTAGTTACACTAGTTAACCTTTAAGCTCCTTGAACACACTGAATGCCTATGATATTATGGCAGATACAGTACCAAATCTATTATTATATCCTAAGAGTAAATGTGCTGAATGAACCACGAAATACCTCTGAAGGAAGAGAGCCATATCCAGACTCTTCTATTTACATTGCCATATTTATATCATATGGTGCTGCCACCCTGGCCATAAACTATTGATCCAGGCCCCACCTAATGGTTCTGGTGGTCCTTGAGATGATCTTTCTTAAGAAGCCAGCCCAACCGATGCACCATTCTGGATGATAATTAATGTACCAAATTATATGTTTCTCTTTGATCAGAGGGGACAGGAGTGGGAAAAAGTAAAACTAATAAAGCAGAAGTATACATATAATTAGGAATACAAGACTTAAGGGAGAATCTGGCAAAGAGAGAAGCAAAGAGAAATATAAGCAGAATACACATATGAAAATTAGTAGAACAAGGCTTAAGAGACATCCTCTTCTCAGCAGATGACAGTGTGACTGGATTTCCTAGTTCATTACAGTTCATTTATTCATCTAGTACTTATCAAGCAGCTAAATGTGTCTGTCAGGCACTGTTCTAGGTGCTGCAGATACTCAAATGAACAAAATTTATCACAGATACCTCCTTCATGATAAGTGTTATGGAAAAAACAAGGCAGCTTGTAAAGACATAGACAGTGATATAGGAGGAGTTAGTAACAGGGAAGGAAGGCCTCTAAGGAGGTAACATTAGCTGAGGCATCTGTGAGGCCACTGGGCAAAGAGTATTCCAGACAGACAAAATAGAAAGGACAAATGTTCTAGAACGGAATTTGTTTGGCATGTTTAAAAATAGTGAACACCCCCATGAGGTTGGGCTCCATTGAAAAGGGGCAGTGTGAAAGGAGATGAGGTCAAAGAGAGAGGCTGGTGCAGAGCATTTAGGGACTTGGTTGGATTTTCAATTTTATTCTGAACGTGATAGGAAGCCATTGAGGACTTTGATCAAGAGGAGGGTATGATATCATCTGTAAGTCAGAGGAATTACTGTGGCATCTGGGTGAGCACTAGATAGTGGAGAGAGGTAAGAGCAGCATCAGGGTGACCAGTAAGAAAAAGACTCCAGCAGTCCAGGCAAGAAAGAATGGTGACCTGCAGGGGCGCCTGGGAGGCTCGGTCAGTTGAGCGTCTGACTTCGGCTCAAGTCATGAGCTCACGGTTTGTGGGTTCGAGCCCCGTGTCAGGCTCTGTGCTGCCAGCTCAGAGCCTGGAGCCTGCTTCAGATTCTGTCTCCATCTCTCTCTCTCTGCCCCTCCCCCACTCACGCTCTGCTCTCTCTCCTACTCAAATATAAATAAAAAATTAAAAAAAGAAAGAAAGAATGGTGACTTGCATAAGATAGCAGCTGTGGAAGATGTGGGGAGTACTCAGATTAAGAGGTGCACTTTGAAATTAGAGCTAACAAGAACAGACAGTCAACTGGGTAAGGGAGAGAAGTCCAGGATTACATGAAGGCTTTTGTTCTCAACAGCTGAATATAATTTATTAGTATAGGGAAAACCAGAAAAGCGCCAAAGAGTTTCACTTCGGACACACTAAATTTGAGAAGGCTAATAACAATCAGGGGAAAAAAAATCAGAGGTTGGTTGGAATTGGCAATCTGAAGTTCAGGAGGTATGTTAGGATTGCAGATATAAATTTGGAAGTCATCACTATATCAGTCTTGACAGTATGACTGTTAAAATGGTTTCCTCTGCTCTATTTCTTATCCACATACCTTCATATAAAACCCTCATCACAAGAGGTAACCTGGACATGTCTTTGTTTCCTGAAACCTGCTGGAGACAGAAGTGCCACCATTACCGAAAAAGGAAAAACTAAATGCACTTAGGAGAAAGGAGATCAGTCTGTCCATGCACTAATCAAAACACTATAGGTAGGATGTCGCCTCTCTCCCTTCCTGCTACTTTGATCTCCGTACCTGGCAACTCCTTACAACTGAGTAAAGGAAGGGGAGAAGGAAGGAATCTGGCTAGTTTGTGTTTGTTTCATTGTATTTTGTTTTGTTTCACTAACCAGTTATTTGCTAGGTCCTTCATGAAGTCCTAGTTGGCCTTTTTGTCAGAGTTAATTTTTTCAGAACTATTAATCACATCTGTTGCTGCTTTGCTCTCTCAGCAAACTTTTTTTTATACTCAATAATGGATAATCACGTTCCACTCCAATTTGAAGAATTACACATTTCGGAGCAATTGTATTACTGTATTTAGCATCTCAATAACATTTCCTTTGCTAATTCATCTTTCTTATGATTGAAGCTTCTTAATGTGCTCACAATGCACCATATGTTACCATAGCTTAATTTTGTCTTGAAATATTCATTTCTAGCTCTTGGGGACAGGAAGACTGAATAAAACATGTGGATTTAGCTCTCTCTCTCTGTCTCTTTATTTTTTTATCAGAAGCAGGAGATTTACCTAGGTATTTACTGGTTAAAATGAGGACCTAGGTGGCTTATAGTAACACACTAGTATCCTCTTGAAAGAATTACTGTGCTTTCTCAAGGCTTTAACTCATGACCAAAATGACTGTCACTGAATAGCCATCTTGGAGGGATCGACAGTAGTAAGGTCGCCTGTGAAAATGTGCAATATGACTAACTTCCCTAAATGTTAGGATCCCACATTCTTATGATATTTGAGAGCTAAATATAATGAAAGCCCTTGGGGTTTTGATTTTAAGAATTTCCTTTAAAAATAATCCTATTATTCTCTGAGGACACGAGAACAGTATTACTTTATTTAGTTAAGCCAACCTAAAATAGAACAGAGGAAATCATTAAACAAGTGAACATATATCCTTTACTGTTGCCCACTCATGCCAAAACTGATGTGTATTAAAAGTACAAGATGACTTACAATAGGAAATATACCTTCAAATGATCATATTTGTCATCAGAGAGGGAAGCCGGATAATCTCAACAGTTACCCTGGAATAAACTACAATGTTGATGATTGTGTTATTTACTGCAGTCTTACAAACAAACAAACATGGGGTTTTATAGCTGCACAGGAAGGAAGTTTACTGAGAGTAGCGATTAATGTGTCCATTTATATTCCACTTCCCTGAAAAAGCCTCAAATCTAGAGAGAATACAGAGTGGAAAATTTCACTCCCAATTTAGACATCTCTCCAGACTCCAGAGGAAGCTGCCCAGCTGGCCTCTCCTGTAGTTGAAACGGAGCTTGATGAGCCACTGGGCCAATGGCCCAGGTGACAGCCTGGTGCAGGAGCTACTGGACTGAGCACTCTGCCTCACGTCAGGAACATTTTTGTGTGAGAAATAAAAGAAGCCTTCCCTGGAACTAGTGTCAGTCAAAATTCTGATACCCTTAGATGTTCTTTTAGCAGTTCCAATTTGGGGGAAGAAATCTGGAAAAATGCCAGGATATGAGCTAGCATTTTTAGTTGTTATTTGAACAGCTGTTACATGTACAGCTAATAACTGTTTGATTGGGTTTCTCAGAGCTGCTC
Source organism: Lynx canadensis (assembly GCF_007474595.2). Classification (NCBI taxonomy): domain Eukaryota; kingdom Metazoa; phylum Chordata; class Mammalia; order Carnivora; family Felidae; genus Lynx; species Lynx canadensis. The sequence continues at coordinate 169,413,723 of NC_044310.1, read as the reverse complement.
TTGACACAAGGCAATGAGGCAACACTTTACATTAACTGTGCCCCCAATTCAAGTTATTCTACTTTGCATAAGCCTAGGAAAAAAATGGCAATTTTCTGGCAACAGTAATTAGGGATTCTGGAAAGATCCCTTCAAAAAAAATATAAGGAAGGGTAAAAGAAAAGCCTTTGTTATTATTTTGGAAAATGTGAATTTCCAGACTGAAATTCAGAGACCTCTCTAGTTATTCCTTCTTCAGTTACCTGTTTTACTCTTGATGAAACTAAGTTTTAAATGGATAAAGTATCTTATTGAAAGTAGCATTACCAAGTTGTAAAACTGTGACCAGATCAAGCTTATACTCAAGCATATGGTCTTTGAGAACAGACAGCGTACCAGCCATGAGCTCAACATTCACGGCAACCCGAAACAGTACCTGAACAGTACCTTTCATGGCCGGTGGTGTGTACACGCTCTGCTTCCTCTGCTTAGGGGATGCATTTTGTGACTGTGGACAAAAAGAAAAGAGGAAAAGGTGTATTTGAATAAAAATTGACCCTGTGAGGGAAATACACTGCCGTATTTCAAAGAGCTTTCTGATTCCCCGTCATGAAATACAATGCAAATCAATGAGAAATTATATCCATGTTCATTGATATCACAGTTTTATTTATTTATTTATTTATTTATTTATTTATTTATTTTTTACTTTTTTTTCATTTTTGTTATTTTTTATTTTTTATTATGAAATTTATTGTCAAATTGGTTTGATATCACAGTTTTAAAAGTATATGAAGCTATTTTATCATAAAACTCTTCATCCATTGCAGTCTTGAAATTACTCCTTTTATTTTCTCACTTAGTAATGTTTGTTTATTTTAAAAAGAAACAGAGGGGCGCCTGGGTGGCGCAGTCGGTTAAGCGTCCGACTTCAGCCAGGTCACGATCTTGCGGTCCGTGAGTTCGAGCCCCGCGTCGGGCTCTGGGCTGACGGCTCAGAGCCTGGAGCCTGTTTCCGATTCTGTGTCTCCCTCTCTCTCTGCCCCTCGCCCGTTCATGCTCTGTCTCTCTCTGTCCCAAAAAAAATAAATAAACGTTGAAAAAAAAAATAAAAAAAAAAAAAAAGGAAACAGAAAAAGAGACACCAATCCTTTTTGTTTGCCAGGACAAAGTATACTCAAAAAGCTATGTCCATGGTATAACTATACCTGCTCATAGGATTTTTGAGTGGTTTTAGGTACATAATGAAGGTTGTTGGTAAGTAATACCTATTTATAAACCTCTGGAATTGACATGTTCAATCTAATATCTCCATTGACTTGGAATTACAATGTTGAGATAATATTCTCTTCTATTTGTAAGAGATAAGTAAGTTCTTTCCTAACAAAACTGCTATTTAACACTCTTACCTATGGACACTAGACCAGGATTGAATTATTGAAGAGAGAATTTTTGTATTAAAAATTATAAAAATTGGAACACAGAAACATATTTCAGGGTCAAAACCACAAACTATATATATATATATATATATATATATATATATATATATAAATTAAACTATCCCTACACATGACTATATTATTTATTATGATAAATTACATATGTAGTCTATCTTCTAATTGGATTATGTCAAAGATTCCTTTTTAATAGTGTATTGATTTATATTTCATTGTGGCAAAAGTAGGGGTCTTAATCAATGAGTTTTAGTGTGTAGAGCAATTATTTTTGCTTTGAAAAGGTCAGGTATAAATGGTAACAAGATGCTTTTTTGGGGATTATTCTAGGCTTTCATGTGTATTAGAAAGAACATAACCTACAGTCTGAAAAAAACTAGAAACTATTTCATTGAACAGTAAATAGAACTTGAGGTATTTTTCCTTGTACATACTAAAGCTTAATTGCCCTCGAAAGTATCATGAAGATGTAGACACTTACCTGATGCAAAAACAATATACTAAAAAGGAAAAATCCAACCAAATATTGCCAAATCCATATCAACAAGCAAATGGTCCAAGCACATTTCTCCAGAATGGAATATGTGAGTACCAGTTCATTATGCCCAGATGCAGGCAGAGGGACTCTATGCTAATGTTAAACATGTAGTGTAAACACAGACAGTTCTGGTGTTCCTTTACTGTATTCATCTCATCCAGTTGATTTCAAGAAGCAATCACTTTTGGTATTTCTTATATATTTATCTCCATACATATATTCAAAGATCAAGTAGAAAATTAATTCGACAGAAAATTTTGCTTTGTAACACGTAGTACAACTTGTTAAGTAATAAAAACTGATTTATATTTATGTACGAGTTCAGTTATCAAAGCATTTTCACATTTATAATCTCTTTAAAAATTTAGAAAAGTCTTAGATATTATTTGTCATTTTGTTCTTTCTACATTTCCTCTGGGTATTGCTATATGCCTAATGCAGCTATGGGAGTTGACTACTATGTCTGCACAGCAGTCAATCCTTGTCCTATTTCTGAGTACAGTTTACTTACTTTTTTGTATTCCATATATTCTATATTATTAGCTTCCTACCCTCCCCTGGTTCCTATTTTCCATCTGAACTCCTACATGTGTATGTGAACCTCTGGCCTCAGGGTGTGCTCTTGGCTTCACACACCAGAAGACCCTTTAAGAGGTGTCGGCCCCCGTCTTCTTGCTCCAGGATTCCAACATTGGCTGGCCCTAGCCTGTAGATGGTCATAAACGAGTCACTAAATTGAAAATAACAACACCATATCTTGCCACTAAAAGCAATGGTTTATTTTACAAGTTTTTTCAGGGGTTGGCATTTCATAGGTTGAGAACCAATGTAGCATAGAGGCAGAGATTTAACAACCCCATTTTACTGTTTCTTTGGTCAGGAAAAGCAAACTAGTTTTTACATTAGTTATATTGATATATTTTATGTAACATCAAGCCAAGCTAATTATGTCTTTAATTGAACACCTATTTATACAAAATATAAGGAAACTTACTTCAGCTTGTGTGTTGGTCACCCTCTTGTCATCTATTTCTGTAACAGAAGTAGATATAATTTATTAGAAAGGTGATTTCTTTATAATATGCATATTAACATTTTTGATAACATTAACAATATGATAAAAAATAATTTAATAATTACCTTATATTTATACAACATCTGTGGCTTAGGGAAAGGGGGACAGAGGAGGTGGTTTCCTTCTGAGATAACCTTCTCCCAAAGCTTTAAAAAAGGCAGTTTAAAAAAAAAAGGTATCTCTCTTGAAATACAAATTGCCCACCTTCCAGAAATCAGAAAGGAAACCAGGGAAATGGCCCTTGAACCAACTGTTTGTGTCACCAACCTCACAGTGCTAAGGTATAAACAACCTCCTCCATGGATTTTGCTGCCTCTGTCTGCTCAACTGTAGTTTGTCAAATTTCCTCAAGTTTGCTGCTAAGCTGAACAAAGCACCTTTTCCACTCTGCCTGATCACTCTGATTCTGAGACAGGCAGCACCCTCTTGTCTATATGCCCCTGGAAAGAATCATTTGCTTTGTCAGAAATATTTCTTATGACAATGCTAGGGAAAATAGTACAAATGCTGTCTGTATAAAAACGAAAATGAGAAGGGGAGAGAGGAGGAAGAGGCGCTCACATACTGCCCCTTCAACAGAAGGAAGACCTTCTGAGTTTCTTTTGTACCCCCTCATCTACTTTATATGGATCTTGACTTTTCTTAATGGTTATTTGACTTCCCTAAAACATTCCTCCATCTCTCATCTGTAATGCAGAGGCTAGGTTTCTCAATATTTCAAAAAAAAAAAAAAAAAAAAAAAAAAAAGACTAGGAAACTCTTTTCTCCAACCAAACTGCCGCCAGATATTGTGCAATCCCCTGACTACCATGTGCCAGGGACAACCACAGCATTGCAACTATTGGGGTGGTCAGTGTGGGTTCCCACATGGGACCTGGGGGGTGGAGGGGTTGTTCTCAAGTTTGAGAATCACAAAGCTATCCTATATTAGCAAAGTCATCTGACTTTGATTCTCCTTAAACATCTAGACATGGAGAACCTAGAGCTCCTTAGTTTCCCACCTTTTAAAATGTTCACAGGCTTTGGTTACCAGAGCCATCAATTGTAAGAAACCCTGCCCCATGCATGTTGGCACATCTGCGATCGGAAGGCATCTTACAAAGGCAAGAGGCAGGGCACCTGGGAGGCTTAGTAGGTTGAGCGACTCACTTTGGCTCCGGTCATGATCTCAGGGTTCATGAGTTCAAGCCCACATAGGGCTGGCTGCTATCAGCACATAACCTCTGTTTCCCCCTTCTCTGCTCCTCCCCCATTTGCACTCTATCTCTCGAAAAAACAAAGTTGGGGTGCCTGGGTGGCTCAGTAGGTTAAGCTGTTGACTGGGGCTCAGGTCATGATCTCACAGCTCGTGAGTTCAAACCCCGCATCAGGCTCTGTGCTGAAGTTCAGTGCCTGGAGCCTGCTTCAAATTCCATGTCTCCCTATCTCTTTGCCTCCCACCTTCCATTCATGCTCTGTCTCTCCCTCTGTCAAAAATAAATAAAACATTAAAAATTTTTTAATAAATAAATTAAAATTAAAATTAAAAACAAAAGGCAAGAGGCTTCACAATATTGGGTCCAACTGGGCGACTCTCAGGGACAAAGGTGTGTCTCACCCACTTTGAGCCTTCTCTGTCTTAGGAACATTGACAGTTAGGCCTGGAACAAAACGGTGCTTAACTGAGGATGAAGGAAAACACTGTGCTGAGAAAAATGCTCAGCGAAGCAGAACACGTGTCCTTGTCTAGCCCTGGGACCACTGGAGGCTGGGCAGGGCTGACAGGCCCTCTGGCCTCTGTGAAGGGACAGTCTGGTGCTAACCCACCGGTGACTGCTAATCTCAGGGAACACCCGGCAGAGGTAAGAACATTGACCTGGTTTTCCTACAGCAGGCTGTGTTTAACCTTCCTGCACTTCACCCCACTTCTAGCTGCAATGGTGAAGGTAAACCTTTATTCCACTGAGTGGCGTATCCAATTCTGAAGGAAACCGAGCTGTGTTCGGTGGCATTAAATGTGTTCAACTGTAAGAGAAATGTCCCACCCTTGGCACCGTTTATGAAATTTGGCCTTAAATTCACACCCAAAGAAACGTGCGTGAACACGGCTCTGTCCACAGCTCCTGGCCTGGGTGGGATCTCAGAGGGCCTCGACCGGAAGAGCCCAGACATCCTGCTCAGTCCCGCCCCTTCCCCCTCCCATCCCCCACCTCCGCTCCACAAAGCAGGCAGAGGGGCTCAAGAGTTGGCTGCTCAGTCAAATGTAGGCTTCCAGCGGAGCATTTTAAATATTTATGTATTTTGAGAGAGAGAGAGAGAGAGAGAGAGAGAGAGAGAGAGAGAGAGAGAGAGAAGGGATAGGGGTGGGGTAGCAGCAGAGAGAGGGAGAGAGGGCGCTGTCGGGGCAGAGCCCCACGCGGGATCCACCCCACTAACTGTGAGATCGTGACCTGTTGTGGAGCATTTTAGAAGCAACTCTCCAGATGTCTTTTGGCTTCCCCTTGGAGATGAGTGTGCACGGCTCGCAGGGCAGCTTTCTGGAACGGGTAGTCAGCACCTGCTTCCCTACATCCTGTTAGATCACAGGCCTGGACTCCAGGTTCAGCATGCCCATGGACATCGGCTACGTCTTCATTCCCCGCAGCTCCACCACATCCACAGTCCCAGCCATTAAAATGAATTTCTTGATGAAGATTTCCAGGCTTCCTCGAACCTGGCCAGGGTGGGCGCAGGCGTGGACTCACAAGAGGTCCGCGTCGCCTTGGCTGTGGGGGTGGGAGGCTGTGCCGGACATCCAGTGGTGCCTGTTGAGCTCGCTGAGGGACAGCCTGGGAAACATGCCCTTGCCCCGCCGCCTGCCAACCAGTTCAGCACGCGCAGGGGATGGAATCTTCCTCCAAGAAGGAACAGCTCTTCAGTCCTGTCCTGACAGCGCATGGGCTCCGGAAACAGGGCAGGGCCCGGGCTGACGCTGGACCTGTCGTCTTCCAGCCTGGCAGCCTCCCGCTGTGCACTGCAATACCGATCTGTCCTCGTCCTCAGCTTTCTCACATGCCCAGGCGGCTCGGGTTCCCGGGAGGCACTTTCTGGCACATTCCACCAGGTGCTCATGCTCCAACCCACCCCAGCCAGCACCACGAGGTGGGGCGTGTAGTCGTTTCTCAGGCGGGAATTAAATCCCTCTCCACAGATCTTTGCTGTATTTTTGTGGCGCTGAGGCAGTGGAGACCAACAGTATTTTCCGGGTAAGCAGTCTCAGGGGTCACCTCCGGGAGAAGCGGTTCCGGGTCAGGACGCGGTTCGAGGGTCAGGCGTTCGCGCCGACTCTGTGCCTTCCTCTGTGAGCCTGCGTGCGGGACCTCGCCGGTCATGCCCGCCGCGTGCGGACCTTTACCATCCGCACGCGGTCCTGTCGCTGCCTGGCCGCCACCCGGAAGAGACCTGTGCTTTTGGAGGTAAGCAGAATTTCACTTGTGCTCAAATCCATTGGTTGGCGAAAGTGCTGACTTTTCCAATAACGTATTTGTCTCATATCTCGATTCTGAATAAGAATTCCTACCGAACAAAATTCTCCAAACTTGTTTGGGGATGCCACACGAAGCATGTTATCCAGCGTGGTGACTTCAATTTCAAACTTTTCTTGCCCATCCACTGTAGCCAAAATGGGTGTGGGCAGTCCGGATAAGGGAGGAGAGAGCCGGGATGGGGAAAAGCACCGCCGCCACCGAACTGCCTGTGGGGTGGGGCCGGGTCGGGACCCGGCCTCGCGCGGTGCCGAAGCTGCTCTGCCGCCACCACCTTAGCCGCCATCCCTGGTCTCGCTGCCTTGACCTACTGTCCGGGTTACCCTTTCCTGACCCTCAGGTGAGCGCCAAGGCTGAGAGGCTGAAGCCCATGGTCCAAACACTGAACGAGGTGTTCATCAAGGAATAACTGTCTCAAGTCAGTGATACAGATCTGCATCAATTGACATGAAAAGATGTACTAAAAGGATTTCAAAACCAAAGGAATGGTATTTTTATTTCATAAAGTATAGATAACCCAGAGAGAGATGATAGAGAAGTGCATGTATATTCATAAAAGGATATATTCAATATGTTAACTGTAGTTATCGCTCGGTGATTGAATAACACTCTACCTGTACTGTTTCTTTTTCTAGTGAACATACATTACATACATACAATGAAAAACTATGTGTACGTATCGTGTGGATATATAGAAACACGCATATAGGTAGTAAAATTTCTATAGAAGTCCACAATGCATACAGTCGATATTTCATGTAGTAAGAGACCAAAATAGACAAGCAGCAAAAACAAAACAAAAGACAAGCAGCTAGAATGAATAGTATATGGAACTATTATTTATTCTAATCTTATATCTTGATTACTAGACTTTTAGAAGTTATGGAATTATGGAGCCTAATAAATTTGCCCTCCCTTGTGTAGGGGTGAGCAGACAGGAACTGTTGGCTAAGGACAGCAATCACAATTGTTTGATATTCCTGGAAGTATCTGGGTCATTATCAGGTAACTGTGAATACACTGAATTGAGCAGTTATATCAAAGCAAAATCTTTTGCTATCATCTTTTAAGTAAATATGAAATATGATCCACTTTAACAATGCATGTACTATGATCCATTGGTTGGTTAAATGTCAGTTGTGTTTCTTAAGATTTTATTTATTCCTTAGGAGTTTTCAAAATTTATCCCAGGACTCAGAACCTATTGTTTTGAGAACAAAATGGTGTCCAGTCATTCAGCCTTGTGCCTTCTTACTGTCTGAATATAACACACACTAAAATAATGTCTTTTCAAGACAACTGTATAGACTTCACCGTTTCATAATTCAGTGAAAAAGGTTTTTTTCTTGTTGGTTAGTTTTTCTTATTAATATCAGTCTCGAGCTGATTAAGTTAGCCAGTTAAAAGTACTTTTAAAAAAATATACAATTTTGTTTTATATTATGAGTCTGTTTTTCATGATTCCAAAATAGCTTCTGTTTCTTCTCTACTCTGAATTTTTGGGGAGTATCAAAAAAGGTAACATAAATTACATTTTTTTTTTTTAGAATTTAAACATGTTTTTTTTCCCACTTCACTCATTTGGGACTTATTTTAGTTAGCTGACAGGAATAAGTAAAATAGACAGGAATTTAGTCTATTTTAGCCACTTGACAACAAATTATAATCATACATGTTTGTTATATGATCATATAATCATTTTCTTTTACTGAAAATATTAGAACACAATAAAAAAAACCTGCATATTTTGTGATTTTAGGTAATTTCACACCAAAAGACCAAATCAGGAATAACTAATCCTAAAAAGCAGTAAATAATTTCCTTTCCTCAGTTTATAAAATTGCAGGTTGAAACAGCAAAACAACATTCTTCTGTGTTGTTGCAATGATCTCACATTTGTGTTATTGATGTGGGAGAGTGTTACAGGAGAAACTAGTGTGTCTAATCATCATCCAGTACAGTAGAATTCATTATAAGAGGATTGAATTTGACAAAACCACCATTATTATGTATGATGACAAGTCTCATACACACGCGCACACACACACACACACACACACACACCAGCTAAATTATAGATTGTTTTATTTATCACGGCATTCCTTTGGCATTGTCTAAACATAACTTAGCAGACAAGGTAACAGCCAAATATAACTGCTCAAACAGGAGGAAGGAAATTGAGATTTCCCAATATCCTTTTCTTTCAATGACAAAGACTATAGGTTTGTTTTCACGGATTCTTATTTTATCTGTCCAATTTAGCATGGAGTCAGAACTCTGGCCACCTAAAGCATATGCAAAACCTTATTACAAATAACAATTTTGAATTGTTTTGTGACACTCACATGATTAATGTGTCCACTCCATCATTTAAGTGCAGTGTAATAAATTCAGTTTCCATAGTTTCTCTTCTCTGTAGCCAATTGCCATAAAAACCATGCTTTAATCTGTTAGTTGCCTGTGACTTTGTTGGAATTATAGGTTAAGAAAAATCAGATTCTCCCATCCCTATTGTCTCTACCAAAGGAAAGTTCAGGAATGAACATTGGAATGGCCTCTTTTTTTTTTTTTTTTTAAATTTTTTTTTTCAACGTTTTTTATTTATTTTTGGGACAGAGAGAGACAGAGCATGAACGGGGGAGGGGCAGAGAGAGAGGGAGACACAGAATCGGAAACAGGCTCCAGGCTCCGAGCTATCAGCCCAGAGCCTGACGCGGGGCTCGAACTCACGGACCGCGAGATCGTGACCTGGCTGAAGTCGGACGCTTAACCGACTGCGCCACCCAGGCGCCCCTGGAATGGCCTCTTTTAAAAGTCTGTTTGCCATCCACATTGAGTTTCTACTGGATTGCTTTTTTATAGGTATACTTGAGATTGTCACTTGATGTTCTAACTAGTATATATTTATCTACTTAGGGAGATGGTTACAAAGTCAAGTGAAAAGGATTCTAAAATCTAGAAAAATTTTGTATGACAAAAACCTGGATGAAGATTGATTCAAGGTTCTTAATTTCCTGTCAATTGAATGTTTTGTTGTATGTGGAATTAAGTGTTCAATCCATTAACTTACAGCACTTTCCATAATTTTTTCATTAATAACTGAAAAAATCTTGCATCTCTTCCATATTAAGCAATCTAAGACAGTGCCTCTGCAGACAGATCCTTCTAAAGGCAGCGATTGTAGGAGCAGAGGTCATTGACACCTTTATATTTAAACTATAATTATTCAAAACCATCCCTTAAAATAAATCCTGGAAGAGATCAGACTAATTTCCTGAATTACCTTTTTTATTTATTTTGCTAAAATTTTTGTTTCAGCGTCATTTAATACTTTACTAAATTTATCATTAAAAATCCTTAATCTACAATTAGTGCTTTATCGTATTTTCAAAAATGTAGGAAAAGTATATACTATGAATCATTATATTATCACATTTTTAAAAATTTTTATAAAATATTAACCATCTGTCTTCACTAAACCTGAAATATTTCATGTACATCTTTAAATCCAAAAATTGATGGTTTAAATATATTCAAAGAGTGGAGATAGATATGGAGAGGTTATTTTTTGGCTGTCAACATTCACTCCTATATGCTAGTCAAGTTTTTGATTAAAAAATATTTTCTATGTGTCTTCTGAGGCAGTGAGACTCATCTAATAGATATATAAGAATCGCATATGCGTTTAGCAAAGTTTGAATTGAAAAATAGAGGTCATGTAAGTTTACAAGACGTGATGACAAAGTAGTGATTTCTTGACTGATTTTTACTTTTTCAAAATGTCCACCAATGGAAATACTACAACCCATTGGTAATGATATTTAGTTACCAAGAAAAACCAGGACTGGCTCTTATGAACATTACCACTTTGTGCTCTAGAACTCTGAAACGTCCCTCATTAAACCACAGTATTCCAGCTGCCATACTAAATATTACTAGAAATTGATTTTTCCCTTCTTCTACTAATCTACCAAGAGAGTAAACGCTACAATTGCACAGATTTTACACACTAGCCAGCATCTAAATTATTCTTCCTCTTTTTCAGGAACACTAATAATAAACTGGGCACAGAAAATATTAATAAAATTGCAGAATAAATCTCATTCATGCACATATTCTTTCTCCCATTTCTTTTTCTATCCTTTTAAGCTAGTGTTCGAAGTGAATGCCCATCTTTTGCCATCAAATTCCTTAGTAAAAGTAGATAAGGATAAGGATAGGTAGATAAGGATAGGTTATTTTTGCATCCAGTCTGTGTGTGTTGCTGGATTATAAAAGGCTTAGCTGCCGTTTTGTTTTTGTTTAAAACCAGAACGTACTTCCTTCTCTATGGGAAGCTTCTCTGAACATTCAGAGAGAATGTTTTTGATTCTCTCCTTTGTAAAGTTAGTCAAGAGAGAATGTTTGACTGCTATAATACAATCTGGTTGAAATTGTGGTCAAATGTGTTCTTGGACTCACACTCTAAGGAAATGTATGCAAAGCACACCCAAATTGATAAATGATGTGGAAAAAGCCTTCTACGTTAAAATGTTTTTCTTTTGAAGTTTCCTCTCAGCTTTGCAGTTGTTTTGCACTCCACTTTATTGTAAAAATACAAGTGCTGGTTTATAGATGACGGGAAGACAGATATAACTAAGTGAAGCAAGGTGAGTATTTTGGCAGGGGTCTGGAAGAATAAGGTAATTAAGCCAGGCTGTGGGATCAATGCATGACGTATTACCAGAGTGTGACACTGATCAGAGAACTGGTGAGGGTGGCATCCGAACAGGTGGTCTGGAGGTACCATTAAGAGTTAACACGTGGACAAGCAGAAGATTGCAGTGTTGAGTAGGTAGTAGAGGCAGCATTTTTGTACCCAAAATACTGAACTGGAACAATGTCAGCAGATAGATTCGAATTCTGAGAGGTAATTCAGTCCTAAAGACCAGAATTGGGATTTCAAGCTATAGTACAAGCTGGCAGGGTCATATAAGTAGGTGGTAAAGATCAGCTTTCATGAAACTAAGCATTAAGATTAGGGACACAGCCACTGAGAGTCTGGACTATTAGAGAAAGATTACTAAAAGACTGAGTTGAAATTAGATGGGATAGTCACAGAGCTAAGAAAGTAAACAGAATAATAAAACATGCTTTAATATGAAATTTTGAGGTTTTGCTTGGAGTGGTATGTATCAGTTCACCACAGGCCAGTGATACCACTTATCACAACTAGAAAAGCAAGATAAAGTAAAGAATGCATGAAGATCTGCAGAGCAAACTACAGAGACCAGAGACATTGCAGAGTGACAGGCCAGGCCACCAAGTCCGATTTGGCCCCTGGCAGAGGACTACTGTGGGGGAACAGAATCCAGAGATTTTGGTGATTATGTGGGACTGGAGTAACAAAACTGAAGACTTGCCCAGCATATCTTTCTGTTCTATGTTCCACTTTTTGTCTAATAAATGGAGTTATCCGCCTTGGCAGATACTATGCTAGATCCCTAGTGTATTTTCAGTCAGTGTTTCCTTTTCATTTTTCCTAGCACTAATTTGTGAAAAAAGAATTAATTCTCTCCCATAGAGGAGTAGCAGCAGAGAAAAGCAATTCATAGTCTTCTTTCTGAGGTGCTGTGGAGACTAAATCACACGGGCATTGGTGCCATCTTTGACAGTCTCAGAAGGAATTTACCATCAGATCTCTGAAAACAGCAGTGAAATCTAAATGATTACCTTTCTGCAGATTCTATATTTTGGTATCTAACATATTTGAAGGTTGAACATCTTCTCAGAATACAGAGAAGGGCGGAGTTAAAGACAAAAATTGTATAGATGGCTTTAGGTCTACTAGTTCGAGAACAGTCACTGACCCGTGAGCCTTCAGAACTGAATAAGATAAATCAAATGCAAATGAAAGAAATTGCTGTGCACAGCTCAGCTCTTCATTGGGCATGTAAATTTGTCATTACCTTGTGGTTTTAGCATTCCAGCATAGAATCAGTCAGTTAAAAGTGCCAGAGAAATCTATCATGTGTTTCTTACATAGAACACTCACTGTTTCTTTTTAGTAGGGCAATGCAGAATCTCCTAAGACAGCTATGGTGAAACCTCTTTTTGACTTGTTATCAAACTCTCCACTTTTCAAAATGAGCTCTAGTCAGGGGCCTTTTTGCAGAAAGCCTGCTGGGCTCTGTTGGAGGCCTATCATTTGAGGCTGTGAGTTAAGCCACTAGGCAGTGGTTTCAGCTGTGTTTTTCTTTGAGTTCTTAGATTTAGCCAAAACTGGGGCCCAAATTAAAAACACCAGAGCAATGAATTTATATGCGCTGGAAAGGAGACATGGGGAAAAGAAGCAAACAGTAGAAATAGTTTCATCCTGTTGTGCCAAGATTCACACAGCTGTATTGTTCTTTCAGTATTATTTATAGCTTTCTACTTTTAACTGATAGAAGTTGGGATATAACCTCATTACCAAATAGGTTTTTATCTCTCAGAGCCCCCTACAAAGTGGTTCATTTCTGTGGCAGTCAGTGAGAATCAGATATATATTCTATGTGGAAATAGTGAAGGAGATGACAAGGAAAACAAAATGGATCATGTTGGTTTATTAAGAACTCTCAACCAGCAATTGTCTTATGAGAGAGGTTAGAAATCTTCCAAACTGCTTTTATGCTTATATTTCATCATTTCTGCTGCCACTTCCAAACACAGTAAAAAAAGAATAGAAAAATCAGATCATTTAAAACCTCAAAAGTCTGCTTTTCATTAGTATTCTTGATTTTTGTAAACTTGGTTTCTCTTATAAAACATATTTTATCCTACCACAGAATCAGCTTACATGAGGGCCAAAGAACTGTTGCGTCATCCCATCAGTGGTGATTCTCAATCATAGGTAAAGTTGTTCTGCCTATCTGGAGTTTGGATTTCTCACATTTGCTCCAGGAAAATAAATTTACTCCTTTAATGCATGTTTTTTAAATTTTTTTTCAGGAGAGGGTAGGGAATGACATCAGTTTAATCACCCACACTTGTTTTAGTAGCTCTAATTTTTTAAAATTCCGTATCCTTTGGGGTGCCTAGGTGGCTCAGTTGGTTAAGTGTCCGACTCTTTATCTTGGTTCAGGTCCTGATCTCATGGTTAGGTTCATGAGATCAAGCCCTGCATAGGGCTGTGTCCTGACAATGCTGAGTCGGCTTGGGGTTCTCTCTCTGCCCCTGCCCTGTGTGCTCATATGCATTCTCTCTCAAAATAATTAAATAAACTTTGGGGGAAAAATTCCATCTCCTTTTCTTAGAATTACCTAGAGAACTGATGATAAATTATACATTTTATTTTTACATCAATTTTATCCATTTACTTAAAAATAATTATCAGATGTTTCAGGTAATGTGGACAACCAATCAAGTAATTATTTAATGAACACTTATCTTCCCCACAATGTGCTCTATGTCATTTTGACCTAATAAAATTAAATCTAGTTAGGATTTGAATAGGTTTTAACCAATTTAAAACACTAAAATTTCATTATTATATCACAGAAAATGTCACAAAGATATTCTTAGCAGAGTCCCCAAATGAAGTCCCATAACTAGGCACCTTATAAATAAGAGTAGAAGAAATGATTGAGGTGAACATGAGAACAATATTCAGAGGTTAATCATTTGAATGGTAATGATAGAAAATTTCGAAGAAATTTTGAGAACTTTAGAGATGGATCTGAGTGGCATTGGAGTTGGAAAAGAATTGGCTGTTTACCAATATTTGGAATATTTAGTACTCTTTGCACTCCATAGAACATTTCCTCTTTTTTTACACTGGCTGTCAAAGTTGACAAGACTTATTAAATTTGCTTTGCAACTTACATCAATCATTAGAGAAAATATAATAGTTTCAGTTCGTAAAAAAGATAATGGAATATAAAGTAAACTTCAAAAATATTTCTTTATATCTTATAAATTTAATTACTTGACATGATTATTCAACTTGAAATTATTTCTAATTTGAATTATTAGCTCCTAATTTTCAAAGGTCAAGTTGGGGCTACAGTTCATGCATAAAAACTGGGAGGCAAAGCTAAACTTAAAATTAAGTTTCCATGTATTCTTATGAAGCCAAATATAAGTGGATATTTGACAATTTTGGAGTCTCTCTACCTTCATCAAACTGCTAAACTACAGGATTTCTTGTTTAAGTCAGATTCTTACTTCTTAATCATGCTATTTGATATTCTCTATTGAAAAAAATTTAATTTTTTTCCAAATTCCTCTGTGTTTCAACTGTGTAGACACACCACTGTGAATTTCAAAATAATTTTATCTGAGTAATTCTGTTATGAGTAGACCATTGTAAAATGACTTAAAATGAAGCACCAGTCTCCTCCTTTTAATGAGAATTTTCTATAACAAGAGGCAAACATCCCTTTTTTAGTTTAAATGGAAGATAAATTCCTAAAAATTACAAGGTGTCACTCAACACATTGAGTACATGTGAGTACCTATAAACAACAGGATAATATTTTCATGGCTTAATCAACTGAAGGCATTCCTATCACTGATGGTAAATACGCTTCTGTTAGTTATGGAAGGAAAGGTCAGTAGAACTATAATTCTCCTCTACTTTACATAACTTTTTGTAGAAGAAGTCTTGAAAGTCTTGGAAAGTACAGAAGTTAGCTTTCGTCAGTAGATCATCTATAAACATTATTTCACATTCTAGGTAATATTTCTCACAAAAAAAGATATTTCATTCACTCAGTTTTATTTTTATTTTTTAATTTTTTAAAACCTTATTTATTTATTTATTTATTTATTTATTTAATTCATTTTGAGAGACAGAGAGAGACAGAGCATGAGTAGGGAAGGGGCAGAGAGAGAGGGAGACACAGAATCTGAAGCAGGCTCCAGGCTCTGAGCTGTCAGCACAGAGCTCCATGCAGGGCTCGAACCCACAAACTATGAGATCATGACCAGAGCCTAGGTCAAACACTTAACCGACTGAGCCACCCAGGTGTCCCTCATTCACTCAGTTTTAAAGATTGAAGGAATTAAATATCTGTGTAGTCAGGTTGTCTTTTCAACTCTTGGTATTTTTCCTGTCCTGGAAACCTTAACCTTCATGCTGTTTCTCAAAAAAAAAAAAAAAAAAAAAAAAAAAAAAAAAAAAAAAAAAAAAAAAAAAAAAAAAATCTCAGATATAGTTTACTTGAGGATTTCACAGTATAGAAAGAAATGACTATTTATAGTAGATACATGGAAGAACTATTAGAGGAAAAAGTATTATAATTAGATACTACTTCAACAAGTTTATCACCAAGTTCAGATAGGAAAACAGAAAAATCATGTGTGTGTCTGTATGTGTGTGTATCAGGAGGGAAAAATAGCTTTATATTTTAAACATTTTTAAGTCTTAAAACATTTTTTCCTATGAATGGTGATATAAGAAGAAAATTAAATGAAAACACATAAATGCAGTTTATCGGTTATATGATAGATTGTGTTTTTTAGAAGGCTGTCACCAGGGATCTAAAATGCATCCAGTATTTTAATAATAATTTATTGCATGTATAATACATTTAGGGCATCCTGCTAGGAACTGGGGTTCAGCCTGAAACAACCACAGTACAGTGTTATAAATAAAGACTGTGATGGAGGAAGCACAAGGTGTGGTACAAGCATATGTCAAGGACATCAAGTTTTGGCAGAGCCACAGAGACTTCTCAGAGGAAAGGACATCCAAGCTGATGTGACAGCAAAGGTAGGTGGGATAGGGAAAGTTGATGGGACAAGGAAGTTAGATGAGGAGGGGAGAAGAGATTTTAATCAGAAGAGGCTATTTGTGGGGATATCCCGAGGTGTGAAAGAGCATGACAGTTTCTTAGATATTGAACATAACTCAAATATTTGGAGTGTTGAATGATAGGAGTAGGTTCAGAGAGAACAGAGTGAAAACTTAAGAAGGAGCTAGATAATTTGGAGCTTTGTAATGAGATTAAGAAGTTTGGTGTTCTTTCTAAAGTGATGAGAGGGGCGCCTGGGTGGCGCAGTCGGTTAAGCGTCCGACTTCAGCCAGGTCACGATCTCGCGGTCCGTGAGTTCGAGCCCCGCGTCGGGCTCTGGGCTGATGGCTCAGAGCCTGGAGCCTGTTTCCGATTCTGTGTCTCCCTCTCTCTCTGCCCCTCCCCCGTTCATGCTCTGTCTCTCTCTGTCCCAAAAATAAATAAACGTTGAAAAAAAAAAAAAAATTTAAAGTGATGAGAAACCACTGATGGGTTTTAACCAGGTGAAGGCATGATCAGATTTCCCTTGTAGAAAGATTATTCTGACAATTGTGTGGAGAATGGATTGCAGGGGTCCATCTTGGATATATAGCTAATTCAACTAGGACAGTATTTCAGTAATTCCCATGATGGAATATGATGATTTGAACAAGGTTAGAGAGATGTTTAAGAGAAAGAATGGACTGGACTTTGTGACTGACTGGATGTGGGAGGGGAGTGACAAAAGAGGAGAAGGAAGTCAAATATTATATCAATTTCTGGGTCATAATTGGAGTACTTATGGAATGTTGATTTTGAGGTACTTATTAATGTTTCAAGTGGGAAGAATTCAGAAATCATCTCTTGGAAGTGAAAGCAGAGCGAAGATACAGATCTGGGAGTCATCAGCATGTAGGTGGTCAGTGATGCCATGGGAAAGGATGACAATGAGAGAGAGGGTGGAGAATTAGAGAAGCAGAGGGCCTACATGACAGCCCTAAAAACAAAGGGAAGAGGTAGGCTGGGGAAGACATGCCTATAAGACAAAGGAGCAGCCGAAGGGTAGATGGGGAAACTCCATTGGCAATGTATATGATTTAAGTCATTCTTCAGAGTGGACCTGAATTTGTCCTGGGTCACCCATTCCACTTTTAAACTCATATGTGTAAACTGCTTACACAAAGCTTGCTGTCTAGATAATTTGTATTGTACTATATCCAGAATATATATAATAAAAATAGATACTATGTAGATCCTTTTCTTTTTGTGCATATTTTATGTTTGATTTCAGTATGAGTGGCATTGTAACAGGCAAATCAAATACTCTTTTGCCTGTTTTTAGTTTTAATTTAAAAAAACAGCATATTTGAGAAAGTTCAGTACAATAACTATATTTCAGACTCTGAGCAGGTTTGGCAGGAGGTTGGGGATATCATAAGACTTGTTGGAAATCAATTCTTGTAAAACAAAATGTTGGTGGTTTAAGAAAATAATTCAGGGACAGATGGATCAAATTTACTTCCACACACTTGAATTTGAATATGAAGTGGTTGACCAAATGCATTTTTCACTCATCTAAACATAACTCTATAAATACTGAATTTTTAAAATGCTGATTTGTGTGTTCTTTTGCTCTCCCAATAATTGGCCATCATCCTTTCCTAGTCAATTCCTTCTTTGATTTCTCTGGTGGCTTAATGTTTGGAGTTGCATACATAGTTTTAAAGGAAGGAAGTACAAATAAAAACTACAAAACTACAATGAGATATCACCTCACACCTGTTAAAATGGTTATCAAAAAGACAAGAAGGAACCAGTGCTGGTGAGGGCGTAAAGAAAAGGGGACCCTTTTGCACTGTTGGTGGGATTATAAATTGAGAGCAGTCACTATAGAACACTTTGTTGTACTTTGTCAAAAAATTATAAAAAAATTATATGATCAAAAAAATTTATCAAAAAATTATATGATCCAGCAATCCCAATGCTGGGTATATATCTGAAAGAAATGAAACCAATAATCTCAAAGAGGTATCAATACCCCCATGTTTATTGTAGCATTATTCATAATAGGTGTGACCTGGAAGCAACCTAAGTATATGTGGATGGATGATTGGATTAAAAATGTGATTTTATACACACATGCATTAAAATATTATTCAGCCAAAAAAAAAAAAAAAAGAAGGAAGTTCTGCCTTTTGTGACAACACTGATGGACTTTTAGGGTATTATGTTTAAGGGAAGTAAGACATATGGAGAAAAACAAATACTGTTTGATTACGCATATATGTAGAATCTAAAAAAAAAAAAAACCACCTCAATTTATAGACACAGAGTAGAATGGTGGTTATTAGGGGCTAGGGGTGGAGGAAATAAGGAGATGTTAGTCAAATGGTACAAACTTCCAATTGTAACATGAATGAGTTCCGGGGATCTAATGTCCAGCCTAGTAATTATAGTTAATAATACTGTATTATATACTTGAAAATTTCTAGGATAGCACATATTCAGTATTCTCATCACACACACGCACAAGCACACATAAAAGGTAATTATTGATCATTCTGCAGTATGTACATGAATCAAATCATTACATTCTATACCTTAAACTTACACAATGCCATATGTCAGTTATACTTTGATAAATCTGGGAAAATAAAATCCTACTCAAAGCAAGAATCTTTTCTGTGAATCCTAACAGACTGTCTTTCAATATCAGCTTAAACAGTTTTAGTAAAAGGGAGTGAATTGAGGAATTTTTATGCAATCTGTTATAAAATTTAACCATTAGAATATTGTTTTCTGTTCTGAGCTAAAATCTACCCTCCTGGAGGTTCAGCCCACATCCACATTACTCTTTGTCAGTTGATGACCCTCTTAAAGCTGATTTTCAGAACTGAACACTATATCCCAATGAGGTACATCATAGTTCTCTCAATGTTGCAAAATACTACATCAGTTGCCATATATAATAGGGTCACATAGCCTATTTTGTGTAAGTCTATGGATTTGATTCACATAAACCTTTCTTTCTTTTCCTTCCTTCCTTCCTTCCTTCCTTCCTTCCTTCCTTCCTTCCTTCCTCTTTCTTTCTTTCTTTCTTTCTTTCTTTCTTTCTTTCTTTCTCTCTCTCTCTCTCTCTCTTTCTTTCTTTCTTTCTTTCTTTCTTTCTTTCTTTCTTTCTTTCTTTCTCTTTCAGTAGTTAAACAAAGGATCTTATATTCTTCCCTGATGTATTTAATCTGGAAGGCTTTCAACCTTTGTCTTTGATTCTACCATCCGATATCTACATAAGTCTTCCCAGCTTTGGGGTTTTAGCAAGACTTCACTTAGAGTCATTAATAAAAATGTCAAACAAAATGGCTTAAGAAGAGGCAAATCATTTAGTTACTAGGCCCGTATATATCCACTGATCTTTAGGTAGGGTTACATGAAAAATTATGAACTAAGTGCATTATAATCCAGAGTTATTTTTCATCCTATATATATGAATATCAGGAGATATTTGCTAGGTATCTTATTGGTATACATATGTTTTAAGCATTGCCTAGATCAATTAATATAGTATATCTGCTAAAAGAGTAAAAATAAAGTTGTGGGAACATGATTTGTTTTTAATGAACCTACTTGTGTCTAGGAATCAACATTTTAGATTACTGAGAAGTCTGGAATAGAGTTTGCTTCAAATTAAGGTCAAATTAATTGTTCACAGTTTCTAAACTCTGCTGTTCTCTCAGCTGTAAACATCAAGATTCCCTGCAGTCTTCTTCCAGTTCATTTATTTTACTTGTATCTTTAAATGTTGACAGCAATAACTCTTTGGTCATAATTGCTATTTTTTTATTATCTTATGATATACTTTTTTTCTGAGCCTGGGAACCTGAACTTAAAGTAACAAGCAGTACTCTCTCTCTCTCTCTCTTTATTACTAAGCTTATCTTCAGGTCTGTTTTAACAATGCTCATAGCACATCTTCACTTAGAGGTAAATTCTCCTTACAGAAAGGGATGAAGGAAATATAAAAGTTGAAGACCTCTTTTTGTTTGTTTGCTCTTGTTTTTAAACTAAAATTACTGCATCTTAAGACAATTGGGAATGCCTTTTTTTTTCTTGCTCCTAAAGGATCTAAAAGCTATTTTATATGTGTGTTTTATTTTCAAGCTTCAACTTGTTCTGGTATTTAGCCTCTCTGATAGAATTTTTACAGATCCACAAAACTCTCTGAAATTTATGTGTTGCTAATATGTTGCCTCTTTCATCTTTGTGTTCTCAAAACTGAATGTATAAGACTTTATTCTTTTTAAAATTGCTAACTAGCATAACAGAAGGATAGGCTAAGAAATATAGGCCTTTAGTGAGTTTACCTTGAAAATGTGACTTACAATGTAAGTACTTATGAATGGATCATTTCATGTTTTGTATATATGTGTATATATATATATATATACATATACATATATTCACACATTGTATACACATATTTATATATACATGCACACACCCCTATAGTGATCTTTAAAACAATATTTTGATAAGATACATTATGGCTCTATATCAAATATTTTGTCAGGAAGTGCAAGTTATAATTATTACATTGTCTTTGTTCTCAATAAATTTAGAACTGTGGAATGTTGATATTGGAACTGCATAGAAATATCTTAGGAATCACCTTCTAAATGAACATATTCCAGTTGATTATTGCAGCTGTCCAAATACTAAAAATTGTGCTGAAAATCAGAATTAAGTATTAGTATGCCTGTGTAGTAATTTCATGTTTAAAATGTCTGTTAATTTTATATATGCATATGGAAGTGAGCAGTAAATAATAATAAAATAATCTAATAACTGCTGTTTGAGTACTTACTTTGTATCAGGACTTGCTAAGTCCTTTACATATGTTATCCTATTTAAGCCTTTAAACAACATTATTGGGTAGTTTTCATTATTCTCAGTTTATAGGCAATGAAAGGGACACATCAAATAGTAAGTGGTAAAATCAGGATTTGAAAACAGATCTGAGCAGACCCACTGAATCATTGAGAGGAGAAACTTTGTAGAGTTACAGACTGTAAGAGGGAAAGGAGCTCTTGTTCTACCAAATAAATTTAAAAAAATTTTTTAATGTTTATTTATTTTTGAGACAGAGAGAGACAGAGCATGAATGGGGAAGGGTCAGAGAGAGGGAGACACAGAATCTGAAGCAGGCTCCACGCTGTCAGCACAGAGCCCGATGTGGGCCCGAACTCACGGACTGTGAGATCATGACCTGAGGTGAAGTCTGATGCTTAACTGACTGAGCCACCTAGGCGCCCCTCTACCAAATAAATTTAAACCCAGTTTGCATTGACTTTGTAGCTCCAGCCTTCTACCTCGTTTCATGGAAGGGGCTTGTTTTGGAGAATCTACTCTCCCTTCCACCACTTAGTCAAACCCCTTGTCTATGAAGAAGCAAAATAAGTTGTGTTTAAAGCACAATGAAATTAATGAGGACAACTTAGGTCTCTATAGTAAAGCCTTTGTTGGATGATTCAGAAACAAATTTAGCTTCTTTTATCCCCCTAGCGTATTTAGAGTTGGCAGTAAGAATGCCAAGAAGTAAACTGTATGTGGAAAAAATATATACATAAATCCTCATGGCAATTATTTTTTATAACCGAGGCACTTAAATGATTGGTTAGAGGTTTATTCTTCAAAAAATAAGTTGAGCAGTTGTTAAAAACTGATGAAACATTGTAAAAATGTTTTACTTAGGCATTTGATTTTAAAACCTAGCTTTGTATCATAACAACCATTTCTTCATTCATTCACTCATTCATTCATTCAGTAAACTTTCTTTGTGAATCAGGTCTCCTGCTCCATGTGGGGGTGAGAAGAAGCAACGTGATATAGTGATGGAGATTCCAGATTCTTAGACTGCTGAGATATTTAACAGATACGTACATGGGCACATAGTCACTTGTCATTCCCTCTCCAAGTAGTTATTGAGCAACAAGGTACCAGGCATTGGGCTAGGTACTAGGAATACAGCGTGAAATCAGATACAGTCCTTTCTTTCAAGAAGACACAGACCAAAAAATCACAGTGCAGCGAAATAAGTCGTATGTTAAAAGTGTGTAAGGGCTATGGGAGCGCAGTTCAATCCAACAAACTTTGCATTCCTAATATGTGCCAAGGACCATGGTGAGTGTTGTGAATCTTTATTGATTGTGGTCAACACATGTTGATTCTAGTCATTTGTTGATTTATTGGCCTAGCATCTCATTTTCTACCCAACAGCAACCTGATAGATTTTGAGGAATAATGATTTTCTTCTTGGGATGAATGTGGAGAGATTATAATTTGCTTTCTTGACCCCAGGATCTACTTGAATTCAACCTGTTGATCAGCATTCCCACCACGTCTATGACTTCCTTATATCTTCCAACTTAAACTTTTTATTTAAGTTGGCCCAAATTGGTTTAATAGGTATGAGTGACTAGAAGATCAGCTGGGCCAGTCCAGCCCTCAAAAAAGCTCATGGTGTATTGATGGAGAAATAGTTTCAATATAATATGGTAAACACTTCATCTCATGACACTTTTGCTGCACAACCTTTGCTCTTTAGTCTCAGTGGCCTTGTCGTTCCTCAGAAGCACTATTCTCTTTCCCAGTCAGGGCTTTTGCATATGTTCTTCCTTCTACATGAAAAAGTTTATATTCTACCTTGGTCCCTTTTTACACATCACATATTAATTCCTGGAAGAAGACCTCTGATTCCTCAAACTAGGCTACATATATTTCTCATTATACAATCTGATGACACCTTTAAGTCTTTTTGATAGCATTTATCATGATTATCATAAATTAATCATTTGTGTACTTATTTATTTAATATTTGTCTTCCCTTCCTAAACACACACTCAGTAAGGGAAAGAACTTAGCCTTTATCCCAAGTAGGACAGTTTCCTAGCTATAGTAGGCGCTCAGAAATGTTTCATTGCATGAATAAATCAATGATGAAGTATATTATGTACACACAGATTTAAGGAAACCTGGAAAAGACACACACATTAGCCTAGAGTTAAAAAAAAGAGCTTCCAGAATCCATACCTGAATCATGACAAAGAGGAAGAAGTAGATCACTGGAAGATTCAGAAAAGCCTGGCAGAAACAAACAGCATGAATAAAAGGATACATTTATAAAATAGTATGCTGTGCCCTGATACCTAGAAGCAGTTCAGATTGGTTTAGGGTAGGGATGAGAATAAAAAGAAGTCTTGTCATAGGGAGTCTTTAACATCATGCAAATGAACTTGGTTGGACCTTTTCTGCAACTTGGACCTTTTCTGCATTTCTTGGGGGCTGGTTTTAAAGTGTTTAAATAGGGCATGGATCTGGTTAGATGTTTATTTTAAGACTATCACTCTGTTAGAAAAGAGAAATATAAAATCAGAGTTGGCCTGAGTCGTGCAAGGTTATTGCAGAACAAAGATGGTAAGGGCCCGACTTAAGAATTGGTGGTAGCAATGGAGATGTGGGGTACATTTGAGAAATAGAATATAAAATTGGCAGTAATTGGGGATTGGTTGGATGTCAAAGAATACACGAGAAGTGGCAGTTGTGAGGAAGTGCAAGGAAGTGTTAAATTTACTTTCTTATGTGTTAAGTTTGATATACCTCTGGGACACCCAAAATAAGATGTCTAGACAATTTTTAAACATAGACATCTAAAAATCAGGCAATATTTTTGACTCAAGACACTGATTTGGAAGTCATTAGTATATGTTTGACAGTTTTCTAGTTTTAATAAATGCTCTAATATTTCTACAATGTAACAGGAGGAAAAGATACTGAGGTTGTAAAACTTAGAAGTTGGTAAAGTTCAGGGGTGCCTGGGTGGCTCAGTCGGTTGAGCGTCCGACTTTGGCTCAGGTCATGATCTCACAGTTTGTAGGTTCGAGCCCCACATCAGGCTCTGTGCTGATCTCTTGCTCCGAGCCTGGAGCCTGCTTCAGATTCTGTGTCTCCTTCTATCTCTGCCCCTCCCCTGCTCACACTTTGTCTCACTCTGTTCTTCAAAAATAAATGAATGTAAAAAAAAAGAAAATAAATTAAAAAAAGAAGTTGGTAAAGTTCAGTAATATTTTTTCACCTAAGAGGTAATAGCTCTTTAAAGATCACTGTAACATTATGAAAAAAAAGTAATAGACACCATTATTTTAATATTTCAAGTTATTATCAATTGTGACTATAGAATGAAAAATGAAGAAATTAGAACTTCTGTCTTTCCTCGAGCTTCTTCTCTAAACCCTGAACTTTTTCATTCAAATTCTTTTATTTCAGGATTTGTAATATTTACATTCTTTTTCAAAACACAGTTGTTTAACGTTAATGGTAAGAATAGATAGATGCTTGCAAACATAACAGTTTCTTCATCCTGAATATTTTTTGTTTTAATTTCTCTTTGAGTTTGCTGGATATCATTATTGTTTTGTTTTGTTTTTTCAGAAGACCTCAGAGAAGTTCAGAAAAACTCTTTCCTGAGTTCTTGCATGTTTGAGAATATCCATACTTTGATATACAAAGATAATTTGACTAGAGTAAATATGTTGAGTTACATTTTCCTTTAGAACTACATAAATGTTTCCCCTACCACCTTCTGTGAGAAGGAGCAATTTTTTTTTATATGCCTGCACATCGGAAAAATCATTTACTATTGAATTGTAATAATGTAATACTAATGTTATTTTATCTTAGTCACACTACACAATCTTTTATTGGATCATCAAATTCCCTTTCAATCTTCAGTTATTTCTTCCATTATTACAATAAAAAATTTGCTGCTATAACTTTGGGTTTCTTATTTCATTGTCCTTTGGTGGAGAGAGGAAGTTGAGACCAATTGTCCTTAAATTGGATTGGATTGTCTTTGCCCTATCTTTTTTCTAATTGTTTCCATCTGTAATTTCCCTTTGCATGAATCCAAAGTATCTCAAACTTTTCTTCCATATTGGAAATTCTATTCTTGGCTTGCCTATTATGTTTCATTTCTGTTGGTAAGGTATTCATCAATCCTATAGTGGTGTCATGCTGGCCTATAGTCTCCTTTTTATTTTATTCTCTTTTCTCCTCATCTGAAGTTTTAGCTATGGTACCATGATATTCATGTTGTTAGTAAGCATTTTTGTATTAAGCATTGATGAGTATATTTTCTTCTGTTCCTTGCATACTATGTTCTTCCATACTGGCTTCTTCATCTGTATTAGCAAGCTGCATTGTAGTGTTTATTTTTTTTCTCTGTATTATGTTTACAAAATTGCCATCCTATTTCTTTTTTATTTCATATGATAAACTATATATCATTAGTCTTGATAGAATTCCCACTTTATATTTGACTTATTTACCTTCTTGCCAACTTACAGTGGAGGACTGAGAATTTTTATATAAATTTTAAATAACTTAAGGATTTAATAAGGGAGGAGTGGGGAGGGAGAACTCCATTGGTCTTGGCTCTGTTATTTCTTCAACATCTTATTAAATTCCCTACCTCAGGATTTACCCCACCAGTTAGTAATGTATGTTATTCATAAGGGTGATAACCTTATTCTTCCCATGATCTATGGAAGTGTGATTATGATGATCTCTAACGGATTTTCAAGCTTCTACTGAGACCTTGAGATTTTACAGTAGTGGATGACAACTTCCTATTCATCAGGGTTTTATTTTCTTCCCTGTGATTTTTATTGGATGCCCCAGAATAGAGGTCTTTCCAAATTGAAGTTTTTAAATAAAAATAAGGATGTATTATTGCACTTCTTATGGGGGTGGGGTTGAGGACAGAGGAGGAATGAGGAGCTACTCTGTGTTGAGATAGAATCATCTATTTCTTTTCTTGGCTGCCACGTTTTAAAATTCATGGCATGTGATTTTACTTTTTAACTCTTTTAGGTTCTGCTACTTTTTATCTTATTATTTTCTTGCTGGTTTTACTATTTAAAAAGAATATTTTGAAGAACTGAGAGGGTACAGAATGTAATGCAGCTTCATTAAACTTTCTCTACCCAGGTTTATGAGTTATGCTCTCTTAATCTCTGATTCCTCGCACCCACCTTGCACCCCCCCCAAACCTAGCACAGTGGTTCAAAATACATTTTGAATTTCATTGAAAATGTAAATTGACTTGAGTGTAAAGACTGTATTAATCAAAAATTTTCATCTATTTGTTTTCTACAACGTATGGTGGGGACTTCTTTAATTAAACTATTCATTTCATTTAAATAATAGCATAAATTAAGCATTGGCTACTAATTCTGTTCAATATTTCTGAAGAAAACATACAGTTTAGGGGCACCTGGGTGACTCAGTGGGTTAAACATCTGACTTAGGCTCAAGTCATGGTCTCACAGTTCATGGCTTCCAGCTTCACCGCCCCACCTCCTGCTCTGCGCTGACAGCTCAGAGCCTGGAGCCTGCTTCAGGTGCTGTGTCTCTCTCTCACTCTCTGCCACTTCCCCACTTGTGCCCATGCTCTCTCTCTCTCAAAAATAAATAAGCATTAAAAAAATACAGTTTAAAACAAGACTAGAAGAAACATCTACTCACAAGTTATTCATTGACAACCAACCCACTGTAGAGTCTGTCTTATCATCTAATCCTGATTGTAAACCGTATGAACTTAGGCTTTTCAACTGTGGTCTCTCCTTTTCTTGCTGTTTCTGACTGTCTCATTTACAGATAATTATTGATCACTTACAGTATTACAGTGAGTAGCTCTGATATCTAAAATGTTGGTCCCTTTTTGTAATAATCACTTTCTTTTTTTCTGGAAAGGGATAAATACTTTCTTGATACTTTGTAGAGTTTCCCGGATGCCCCTTTGTCTGACATTATTTTTCATCATTAGCTCCCTTCTGCCTAATTGTTCTTCTTTCTAGGAGAAGTTTAAAAAATGCAAAAAGAAATAGTTAATGACTGTTTTCCTGTATTAGAGATTCTAACATCTTTTCTTCCTTCCTTCCTTCCTTCCTTCCTTCCTTCCTTCCTTCCTTCCTTCCTTCCTTTTCTTCCAAAGTCCTTAATTGTTTGGGGAAGTCTGGGAGCTGCCCATGGATTGGTGTTCCAGTCCCAGTCTTCCAGCTTCACCAGTTTTCAAGTCTCTGGCACCCCTGCTTCTGTTCCTGGGTGGGGCAGGTGGTCTCTTCTGACAGGCTACTTGGTTGGCTCCTTCAGGTATTCCCAGCACTCCTTTTATTTAGTTGATAAGGTTAGATGACTTGAGTTTTAGTAATAGATTCTCACAGCTAGAAGAAACTTTTTAAGAGTCTACGCCCCAACTCCTCTTTAAATAATGGAGGGCGCTTTTCTACCACATCTCTGAGAGACAGTCATCTGGATTCTGCTTGAGTTACAGAAGATTCACTTCCATTCCAGCTCATATTTCCCATGGTGGAGACTTTGATTGTTATAATGTAATGCTTTATATTGCATTAAAATGTGTCCCTATAACCTCAGCCCATATGGTCTGCATCAAAATAATGTACTTTGCTTGGTCTATTATGTTATACATATTTTGGATTATTAGAAGGGCTCCCTTGACATTAAAAAAATTTTGGGGGGCACCTGGGTGACTCCATTGGTTAAACTTCTGACTTTGGCTCAGGTCATGATCTCCCGGATTGTGAGTTCAAGCCCTGCATTGGGTTCTGTGCTGACAGCTTGGAGCCTGCTTCAGATTCTGTGTCTCCCTCTCTCTCTCTGCCCTTCCCCCACTCACACTCTATCTCTCTCAAAAATAAATAAAACATTAAAAAAAGTTTTTTTTTAAATGTTTGTTTTCTCTGTTGAGGTCCACAGCTGGTTTCTACTGTGCTCTTTCCTTAAGACACTTGACTTTCACTAGTTGGAAAATTCTGAGATTGTACTGATATTATTAGAAAAAATCTTTACTGCCACTCTCAAGGAATTGTCAAAATATACAGTTCTATTTTGTCTATGATGTAAATGTACTCAGGAGGCTATTTTTTAAAAATTCATTTCAAAAATATTTTGTGACTATAAGTTTTGGGGCGCCATTCAAGTTCAGGTATATCTCTCAGACAGATATATCCCAGAAAAATTTTAGAACAGAAACAATTAGAATGATAATTTTTCCATTTACAAAACTCTAAATTTGAAATACATTTGGAAAATTCAGATTTTTCAATAACTATTTTAAAGTGGAAATATAATCAGCAAACATCGATTAACTCCCTACCATTTGTAGAACAATCTCACCCTGTAAATCTGTCAATTGGAATATACAGAGCACATCATAGTTGTTTGCATTAAAGAAAATTGTTATTTAAATTGGTAAATGCTGAAGGGATACAAAATGCAGTGGGTAAACCATAAAGACTTAGCTGGAAGACATGCAGTTGGTGACGCTTATTCTGAAGCAGAGTAAAGAGTAAACATTTGAGTGGCATCTGGGTGGCTCAGTCAGTTAAGGGTCCGATTTCAGCTCAGGTCATGATCTCACAGTGCGTGAGCTCTAGCCCCACGTCCGGCTCTGTGCTGACAGCTCAGGTTCCTGAGTTTGAGCCCCACATCGGGCTCTGCACTGAGAGTTCGCAGCCTGTTTCAGGTCCTCTGTCTCTCTCTGTCCCTCCCCCATGCTCGCTCTCTCACTCTCTCGCACTCTCTCAAAAATAAACATTTTTTTTTTTAATGTAAACATTTGAGCCCTGGAAAATCACCATTTCTTGGAGGTGGTCAGGACAAAGAACCACCTGTCAACAATACAGAGAAAGAGAAGTTATCCTGGTCATGAGAAAAAAGGAGGGCATGGAATCACAAAAGCCAAAGGTGGAGAGAATTTCAGGAAGGAAATTGTTAATAGTTTCAAACGTAGCTGAGAAATTGAAAAAGAGAAGCACAGAGAAAAGTCAAGTATGTTTGGATAAAATGATCTTAGATGATTTAGTGAAAGCCAAATGGAACTGGAATGAGTGATTAAAGAGAACCTAAAAGCAAGCACAGGCAGGCTAACCTTTGAAAAGTTGAGTCATAACCAGCCAGAGAGAAATCAGGCAAGAAAGGGTGGTATAGAAAGGGGTGGCCAAGATCGGACAAGAGTTTTCATCTTCTTAAGATATAGGCTCCTATTCACGTTACAAGGCAGAAGAAAGGAAGAGGGTTAAGATGCCAGAGCCTGGGGGACTAAGAACTTTAATAAAAAGAGAGGAAAACAGTCTAAGAATAGAAGGAGAAACTACATGTTGAGAAGAGTTATGATTTCCTCTGAGGCTGTCAGGGGAAACATGCAAAACAGTGGTCAGGGTGGGAAAGACCTCAAGGGCTACTTATTCGACTTTAGCTTTCTTCAAATGTCTACCTTTACCCTTAGATCCCTCATGGTCAAGAAACGTTCTGTGATTCTCAGAAAAAGAGCTAGGAAGGTACAGGTTGTATAGTCTTTTTGGGGTTCTTATACCCCAAATCTAGAATCTAACAGTTTTTATTATTTACGATATTACTTTTCTTTCCTCTAATTCTATGCAATCATAATGTGGAAATTAAAAAGTATAATCTATTTACCTCAGGTTTTCCTGTGAAGACTCATAGTATGAATATTTATGAATACATTAAAACAATTATCAAATCAAAAATCAAAATAATGCTTCTTTTACTTAAATACCTATAGGGGATTGTAATCCTTTTCATCTTTCCTTCAGTTATCTGTAATCTCATGCTCTAAGCTGAGAACCAATGATATCGAATGAGTTTTCAATATTAAATGTCAAACAGACATCTAATTTTTTTAAAACCAGTTTCAACATGCTCATATTTTTGGGGAACTGATTTCTTAATTTTTTTAATGTTTATTTATTTTTGAAAGAGAGAGAGACAGAGTGTGAGTGGGGGAGGGGCAGAGAGAGAGAGGGAGACACAGAATCTGAAGCAGGCTCCAGGCTCCGAGCTGTCAGCACAGAGTCCGACGCGGGGCTTGAACCCGCAAACTGCGAGATCATGACCTGAACCGAAGTCGGACGCCCAACCAACTGAGCTACCCAGGTGCCCCTTAGGGAACTGATTTCTGAAGCTTCTCAATTATTTAATATATCTGATATATTAAGTTGCTGTTACAGAGATGTATCTACATGTCATTGCCTACTTTGAAGAAAACTTCACCAAATTAGTTACTAAGCTTGGCTTCAGTTCAGGGATTTCTGTTTCTGTCTTGTTGATTTAATAAGGCCCTGGATATGATCCCCAGATCTTATTTCTATGCTGTCTTATGAGACTGAATAACATTCATAATTATTAAAAATTCTATGTTTAAGAGTACAGGGTTTACAGTCAGATCTGAGTTTGAATCCCACCTCTGCCACTGATTTGTCATATGGCATCTGCTACATTACTCAATTTCTCTGAACTCATTTCCTCACCCAAAAATGGGGAAAGCAGCTGTAAACAAACCCTGAAAGAGACACAACTCATAAGTGTTTCAGAGCCGCACTAATGGGTTAATACCAAGAAGAGAGATACGTATTTGACCAAACAAAGCACGGTGCCATTGAATGACATGGAGGCCCAGGGCAGAGGGTGGCTACTAACTGAAAAAAGATGTGCCTGGTGGTTGAAACAGCTGAAAGCAGTAGCAGCTAGGCCCAGTGAAGCAGTAAAAATAATGAGAAGTGGTACATATGTGATGCTTCACCCAAGGGATCCAAGAAAATATTTGATTAGGGAAAGCACTTTGCATGGGGCTGGAGGACTCACATTAGCAGGTAATGGCACAAGGGAACTTTAGGAATTATTATAAAGAAAGTAATATCTGTAGCCATAGACTGGCAAAATGTAGAGAACTTCAAGCTGCATCTATGAAAATACAAACCTCTACTTTTTTTTTTTAATTTATTTTTTTTTTCCCAACATTTATTTATTTATTTTTGGGACAGAGAGAGACAGAGCATGAACGGGGGAGGGGCAGAGAGAGAGGGAGACACAGAATCGGAAACAGGCTCCAGGCTCTGAGCCATCAGCCCAGAGCCTGACGCGGGGCTCGAACCCACGGGCCGCGAGATCGTGACCTGGCTGAAGTCGGACGCTTAACCGACTGCGCCACCCAGGCGCCCCAAACCTCTACTTTTTAAAAGAATCTCATTTTTAGGGGTACCTGGGTGGCTCAGTTGGTTAAGTATCCCCCTCTTGATTTCAGCTCAGGTCATGATCTCATGGTTCTTGGGATCAAACCCTGCATCAAGCTTGCACTGACAGTGCAGAACTTGCTTGAGATTCTCTCTCCCTTTCTCTCTGCCCCTCTCCCTTCTCAAAATAAATAAACTTAAAAAAAAGAATCTCATTTTTAAATAGATTCTATCATTTGCCTTCATTTTTGAAGTTGGATTTTTGTGTATAAGCATGTATATGTCATGACATAAATATGGTTATAACCATAATATATATAAAATATCAGCAATGTGTGGGGCACCTGGGTTGCTCAGTTGGTTAAGCATCTGACTTCTGCTCAGGTCATGATCTCACGGTTCTTAGGTTTGAGCCCTGCGTGGGGCTCTGTGCTGACAGCTCAGAGCCTGGAGCCTTTTTCAGATTCTGTGCCTCCCTCTGTCTCAGCTCTTCCCCTGCTTGTGCTCATTCTCTCTCTGTTTCTCAAAAATAAATGTTAAAAATTTAAAAAATATCAACAATGTGTATGTTACATATACTATATGAATTTGTTTAATGTGTCATTATGTAGCTACATAACCATTACTTTTGCACTTATGATTAATTTTAATACAAAATTATTTCCCTCCTCTGGGTTTCCCAGTCTCCCCATTGGAACCCTGCTTTACTCTCTGAGCTTCCTTATTAAATGCCCATTCAGGCAGTCAAGGATTCAGGTGATAAATTGATTCATTTTCCTCAATGCCTCACAACTTAGTCTTTCACAATCCATTACTTTGCCATTGCCCAGTTTAGAACCTTACCACGAATTCCCAGACCACTATTGGTCTCCCAGCTGACCCTCCTGCTATTCCTCATTCCGCACCATGTGCTGTAAGACTGACCTTCATTTGATTACAACATGCACTAGTTCATACAATGCCAGTAATGTCCACTTTGCAAGACAAATTCAGAACTACTCATTTTAGCTTCCACACATTGGCTCCCACATACGTAAATTCTCATTAGTCTCCTGTGTGGACCATCTGCTGCAGTCCAATTGACCTGAGCAATCAACTCCACATGTTCTGCCTCTGAAAATTCCCACAAGACATGCCTGGAATGAAACTCCACCTATTCTATAAGAGCAAATGAGGGTTCTCACTCCTCTGAACTCTTATAAGCATATACTGTTGACATCATTCATTAAATAATGAATCATTGGGGCACCTGGGTGGCTCAGTCAGTTGGGTGTCCAAGTTTGTCTCAAGTCAGGATCTCGCGGTTTGTTAGTTCAAGCCCCACGTCAGGCTCTGTGCTGACAGTTCAGAGCCTGGATCCTGCGTCAGATTCTGTGTCTCTCTTTCTCTGCCCCAGCAAGACTTGAGACATTCTATCTCTCAAAGATAATTAAACATTAAAGAGTTTTTTTAATTAATGAATCATCTGTCTTACTGCACCTACTTTATACTGTTTCTCACTTCTATTATTTGTTCTAATTTCCATGTCATTTCCTAACACTAGTTTGTAAGCTCACAAATCAGATCCTTGCAATCTATTTTATCTAGCACACATAGCACAGAAACTGGTCTGTTACATTCTCAATATTTTTATTTTGGTTTAATTTAGATAGATCATTACAGCCAAAAGGTATACAGTGTGAAGTCATTTTTTTATGTTAGTGACAATTTTTTTTCTTTAAATATTTAAGAACCTAGGATCACAAAGACAAAAGTTGAGAGATAGCAATAGAAATGTTTATTATTGATTAATCTAAATGGATATAAAGTCTCAAAAAACTTGAACTATAACCATGTTCTTTTCGCTGACATTAACTCAGAGTAACAGCCTTTCATCAATATAAACAGTACATAATTTTAAAGTACAAAACAAAAGAGCATGATTTTTCTTTTTGTTGACTTATCCCAGAAATCTAGAACTTAAGCATCACACGTCTATTTTGAGACTACAGAGGGTTTGCAGTATGTTAGTTTTAATGACAACAGTGCATTTGGTAGTAAAAAATGTGGGTGAATGACTGTATTTTGCCAAATACAGCACAGGTCATACATTTTAGCTTATTTCTCTGATATGACGAACACAATTCCACAGAAACTTCATACTGGAGATAAGGACTTAGTGACTAGACTCCTTCTCCCACTAGTTCTCACTGGAATGTGTGTATCAAAAGAATGCATCACTTTACCACTGCATCTTCAAATACCTAGAACATGTAGTCAATGCTGAAAGTCTTTTAATTTATTGAATAAATGAATGAATGAAAAATTATTTCAATTTAATTCTGGAAGTCTTTAAATGTTAACATTCTAATGTGCAAGCAGGGCTGGAGTCCATGAAGAATAAATAAGATGAAAAAGACAGAACTGTTTTTCAGTAGTTTACAATCAAATTGAATTAACTGAGGTCTGTTCTAGAGTCATGAGATTTGAGCAATTATAAATACCCCTATCCAATCTCATTCTGACATCACTAATTTTTCATTTGTATGGAAACCTAAAGCTGTACGGGCAAGAACAGTGAACAAGGAGAAAGTAGTATGAATTTTGTAATAAGTAGGATAAAAAGTGAAATGAAAAATCTATTTTGATAATATTGAATTTAGCATTATGAAAAGGTAACTGGATAATGGTTTAAAGAGTCAAAATGTGTAGCTCTGTCAAAGATTAAAGAATACTTTGGCACAGCTCTGAGAGTTCTTTTAAAGAATTTCTACCATGGCATATTTACTTCACATTATGTAACCTTCATTTGTGTTTTTGTACAAATTTTTTTTCTCTCCACCTCTAGCTAAGCACGACATTCACTAAGAAGAACTCCAATGAGGGGCGCCTGGGTGGCTCAGTTGGTTAGGTGTCCAACTTTAGCTCAGGTCATGATCTCTCAGTTTGTGAGTTCAAGCCCCGCATCAGGCTCTGTGCTGTCAGCTGAGAGCCTGGAGCCTGTTCCAGATTCTGTCTTCCTTTCTCTCTACCCCTCCCCCGCTCACACTCTGTCTCTGTCTCTCTCAAAAATAGATAAACATTGAAAAAATTAAAACAAAAAAAACCTCCAATGAAGCAGTAAGCAACCTCCATCTTAAGGGTCTACCTTAGCCTTCTGGAAACCTCCTCCTAGGTCCCCATAGTTTTCTTTTCTTTATTTTTTTCCTCTATTGCCTTTTTTCATTTTCCCCCTAGCTTTATTGAGGTATAATTGGCAAGTAATATTTCTTTGCTCCCATACCCCCTCTCCTGAATATGAGTGATCACATGAGCATACACACACATGCACACACACAGGCGTGAACATGTTTGATTTGCACAACGATTTTGCTTTCTCTCCTGTCTTTGGTTATACCTCAAATCTGCTCTGTTGAACAAACTTCCAGTATCACCCTCACACTTGCCTAGCATCGAAACCCTAGCTGTACCATGATTTGGACTTAGCCTTGATTCTGAAAGCCTTCCCTGGTCTCATCTCATCAAGGAAAATAAATGACACACCTTCATTTTATATACAAGCAAACCAAATTCCTGGAAAAGTTTATTAACCTGCTAAGTACCATAACAAATTGGAAGTGGACCTAGACTAGAACTCTATTAACTGTCTTATGCACAAAATGTAAATTATTAACTCTAAAATGTGTTGACATATCTTGGTTACATATATGTCCTTCCAGAAATGTAGCTTTTTTTCTTAATTTGTATATAAATAAATTCATATGAAATAAATAAACAAATGACCTAAAAGTAGAGTTGATCCACTTGGAGTGCTCACCGCTAGTGGAAACTTACAAAACCTGTTGGCCTGCCAAGTATTTGGCAAAGACTTCAAAGATGGCTGAACCTCTGCAAAGATGGATAAACTGTATACAGTCATGTATTTATGATGACAAGGAAAGATTCCTTTTGGATCATGGATGAAAGTGAGATTAAAACTTTAGTTCTATAATTGGAAATTTGGCTATGAATCACAGAAATTTAATATTTTAGGACCTGGCGTATAAAATGACACAAAAATTAAACAGATGTCTAACCACTTTTAAGCAGTTAATAGACGGATAAGTGTAATTGACCATATAATCAGGAACCTAGACTCATTGTTAGTTATCAGAAACAGAGACAAAATTAGATAGTCTGACTAAATGATGGTTTAAAGAAGCTGGAATGTTAACATGTTTTATCTATGAAGAATAGGAATCAGTTTCTCTTTCAAATATTTTATGTATATAATTATTTCTTTTAAAATGCCAAATTAATCAAATTTTATGTTTAAAAAAGGAAACTAACATTTCATTAAGAAACTACATGTGCCAGTCACTATTATCTCATTTAATCTTCATGTAATAGTCACATGAGATGAATAACCCTGTACTGCTTTCCAGATGAAGAAACTGTGTTTTAAAAAAATTATGTTACTTTTGTAACATAACTACTTAACTACTCAGTGGTAAAACTGAGATGCAAACCTACAACCATCTTACTCCAAAACCCTTATGCTTTGCCCTACTACTTTCAAAGATAAAGTTATCACAAAATATTTTGTAAGTTTTCTTTGATTGCAAACCATCAATAATTACAATAACAGCACTTTAAAAAGTGAACATAATCCTTTGATTATGTTCTTTGAATGCATTGCTTCTGTTCCCCTTTAGCAATGTGCCTTTACCAAAGGTATAAGCAGTGACTTGGAGGGGTCTCTCCTATATCTTATCAGGGATATCACATATACTCCGCTCACATTAAATATAATTTGTTTATAACTACATTCTTTGAGTGCAGATAACTAGCTGATATTACACTTTATAGAAATTTACTCAAATACATTGATTTATATTGAAATATTTTAAAGGGTGCCTGGGTGGCGCATTCAGTAAAACAACCAACTCGTGATTTTGGCTCAGGTCATGATCTCATGGTTTGTGAGTTTGAGCTCCATGTTGGGCTCTGTACTAGTGCAGAGCCTGCTTGGGATTCTCTCCCTCCCTCTCTCTCTGCCCCTCCCCAGCTCATACCCCCACCCCTCTTTTCTCAAAATAAATAAATAAACTTTAAGAAAATAAGAAATATTTTAAAATACACTAAATCCATTTAAAAATTTTAGGCCCTACATTTTTCAAGATCGGTAGAACTCAGTCTCCAGGCATTATACCTTTATTGACTAATGGGGAAAAGCCAGCACTGAGAAAATAAAGACAAACTGCCTTACCAAACTTACTTGCTTAGTGGAAGTAAGGATGAGAACCCCTGTTGTCTAGTTTTATTTTACCATCATATGCCTCAATATGTCATTATTCTCAAAAGCATAGAATTCTGTACAAGGCATTATATATAAGACATAAAATAAATGGTCTCTCCTATGATGCCCAGGCTTTGAGCAGAATTTCAATTGAATATTTAATGGCATTTGGATTTTAAAAGAAATGTAACTAAGGTATTAGTAGTATAGGTATTTTCTAAAATCATACACAGTCATAGGATGATGGAACATAATGAGCAATCAGTTATATCATATGCTAAAATATCTGTATAGGTGATAAATATCTGTGTGGATGTGTGTATATACAACGATAATATAAAATTATTAAATTTCAATACAGGGAAAGTTAGAAGATGTCATCTCATCAAATCTCTTCAATAGATACAGAAAATGACACTCAAGGCATGAGGTGATTAACCCTTTAATGGCCAACTTGAAATTAAATCCAGATTTCCTGAATCCTAGTGTACAAGTCACTGGTTTTGCTTTTGTTTTTAATTGTTCCCATGCTGCTGCTGCATAAATAAGGTAACAAAAAGCAAACAATTTCTGTAGATGAAACATGATAATATAGGCAAGGAAATTTGTACTCTACACCCTCATTTGATTTTTTAATTTTTAAATGTTTATTTTAAATACAGTGTGTGCATGTGCATGTGTGTGTGGATGTGTGGCAATGGGGGGAGGGGCAGAGGGAGAAGAAGAAAGAGAGAATCCCAAGTAGGCTTCATGCTGTCAGCACAGAGCCCAACGCGGGGCTCAGTTTCACAAACCTCGAGATCACGACCTGAGCCCAAATCAAGTATCAGACGCTTAACCGGCTGAGCAACCCAGGCACCCCCAGCCCAGGCACCTCATTTTAAAGACTAATATGATGAGTACTCTGAAAATCATTAACAAGCAGTGAGACAAGCCAAGTTAACCAGTTCATATCCTGATATGTCAGTGTTTCTTCAGCCCATCGTTTTTACTTTGATCATTGCACACAACTTTAACTTCTTGCTTTTTTGTAATACCTCAAATATTTCAATACTGGCTTATGTGTAAGGTTGGATTTCAGTTTCTTTGTATTTCACTCATAATGTACATGGCCTCACATGCATGTTTTGGCACATCTGCCTTTCAAGAGTAAACTGCTTAAAACTCAAGGCCACTGTTAACAAAAGTAAAGATAAAACAGAAAAGATGTCAGGAAAGTTTAAAGACAATTTTGAAGTTAGTCCATGCGGTTTTATTCAAAATTGTAACCACATTCAACAATAACATATATCCTTCAATCTTGAGAACCTTCAATCTGTCACCATCAGATACAGACAAACTGGCTGAAGTATCACTTTTTTTTTTTTTTAAGTCTTCTTGTTCTGTTCATGCTATAGACGATTTGTGAAGATCTGATTAACTTGAAGTCCACTTTTAGTCTCTCTCACCTAATCCTTTTTTTCTAAGAAATTACAAGACCGTATTTTTAAAGAATCTTGGGAAGGTTCCAGTGAAGATCAAAGTAAATGTCTTTGATCTTTCATAACCACAGCCTTACTTTCAAATACCATTGTTTTTGTTTTGTTCGGTGAAATCCTAGGCAGTAATAACAGATATTAGTCCAAATTCTCTTTCAATGATTTTTGAGTTACCAGTTCCTTAATTTCAACCAGTATTCTTTGGGGACACTTCATCCCCCCAATTCCTAAAATCATCATTAAACACAACCAACAAGTGCCATGACTAGATTGACAGGATTTCCAGTTGAGGAAAGTGAAGTGCACATATTCTTTGCTTCAACAATCTAAAGTATTAATGTTTTATTCTTATTGCTATTGACTCTAATACTGTGATGACATGCCATTTTTATTCATTTTTATTTTCAAAACAACTCTGTAAGGTAGATATTATTAATTTATATTTTATATGTGAGCAAATTGAAGTTCAGAGAGGATGGGTGACTTACTTTAAAGCCACAGAACTAGTAAATGACAGAGCTGGGATTCAGGTCTAGGCCTTTCTGCTTCCAGACCTTACATCTTTTGATTATACCATGCTTCTAGACTTATAATTTTTCTAAGATTGAGATGAAATGGACTGAGAACAACAGAATGACAAAGTATATAGTGTAGTCAGGCATTTATTTGAGACTTGAAAATGATAGAATAAATAACACAAATGATAGAAAATATGTGTGTTTGTATGGACTATAACAAATGCCCATAGTTACAGATTGAAATAATTTGCTGCTTCTGACTGCCCCAAACCCTTAAAACTTCCAAGATCCATACTTAGATAACTTGTTCAGTCACACATAGTCATTTTGTTAAATGTTGAAAATGAGAAGGACATAAAACTCATCAAAGAAGAATAGAAAATGTTGTTCTAATCGGGACTTTGAATTTAAGTAGATGTGTTGAACTGAGGTCATACACTTTGGGATAAGTTATTCCTTGGAGCCTGTGCATATGGAACAGCTGTCAGAGGCAGGATAATAGCCATGCTCTAGATAGTCTGGCAGCATATTAGTGACTCAGCACATAAGTAGATGTGAGTAGTTAATGTTAATTGCTTGACTGGCGATGTATGTGTCTAATTGGAGTTTTTTAATGATTAAGAGCAATAATTGTTTTTCAGGTAGTTATACTGAGCCTATAGTAGATGTATTGCCAACATTATTAAGATAGTAATTACTAGGTAAACATTTCCTTCTCATAAGCACATCGTGCTTACTCTTAAGAGACTCTAGTAAATTGGTTTTTAATACCAGTGGCTCCATTATTGAGGTATTACTTCCAGGGATGTTATGAATATTTCATATGGAATTAGAATGAGAGCTATTTATTTTATCCACTATAACTGAAGTAATGTGTTCCACTGTGAAGTCATCACCTTTCTCCA
Source organism: Lynx canadensis (assembly GCF_007474595.2). Lineage (NCBI taxonomy): Eukaryota > Metazoa > Chordata > Mammalia > Carnivora > Felidae > Lynx > Lynx canadensis. The sequence continues at coordinate 169,374,175 of NC_044310.1, read as the reverse complement.
CTCCTCTGCAAATGTGCTCTGCCTTCTTAGGAAAGGCCCTGGCATCCATAGACTTAACTCAAACTTCTTTTTTATCACCATCTCCCTCTCTGCCATTCAATTAATCAAGTCCACTGACTCTCCATGCATTCAGACTTTCTCCCATGTACCGGTTCCTTGTCTGCAGCCTCAGAGACCTTTTTAGGATAAAATCTGAGCATGTGAACCCTCCTGCTTAGTGGTTCCTAATCTTAACTCCTTAAAAATGTTTACAGCAACCCCCAACATAGTGTCTGCTTGATTTCCACCCCCACCTGATGCCATTCCATGCTGAATCATACTGGACCCCTTTCAGTTCCATGAATCTTCAGTGCCTTGCCCTGCTTATGAGTCTTTATCCTTGTTTTCCCTTTGTCTTAAATGATCAGTCTTCCCTGACTTTCTTTTTTTCCAAGTTTCTCCACAAACTTGTTTTCTCCATTAAGCCTACTGACTGAGTTATGTCCTTTTACTGTGTGCTTCTAAAGTATCTCATGTTTCTGCTAGCACAAACTCCATTGCATTTCACTATGAAGCCTCACATTGTAGCACACTACATGGCCTATGATAGATGATCAATAACTAACTGTTAAATGAGTAAAATTTTGGTCCTCCACTGAAAAATATGAGTATTACCATGGGGCTGAACAGTGAGATTTCTGAAAACCATATCATGATTGTAAAGCTAAATGTAAGTGAAAGTTTTAGAGAAGAGAGAACTGAGGGCAAAGGAGATATCTGTCCCCAAACACATGAAGGGTTCTCAGTTGGAAGAGGTATTAAACTTTTCCTGGTATCTTTTAGAAGGACATACCAGTATCCAAGAAGGATATTTCAGCTAGATATAAGGCAGGACTTTATAACGATTAGAGCTATCCAGTCATAACCATGATGTTTCAAAAAGAGCTAAACTGTTCATCACTGAAAATGGTCAAGTAGATCAGACTAATCATCAGTTGGAATTCCTAGAGAAAGTAATCCTGCATAGAGTTGAAACCAAAGTAGAACCAATACCACAGTTTTTACCAGTTTTCCTTCATGGTTCCTTTGCTTGTCAAAATTAATGAAAAAGGATGGTTTTAGTGGAATATAGGGTGGCTATTGAGCATTCCTTTTTTTCAAAGATTATTTACACTATTCCAAGTCCAAATGGTAAGATTCATTTTTTTAGGTTTATTTATTTATTTCCAGAGAGAGAGAGGAGGGAGGGAATCGCAAGCAGTCTCTGCACTGTCAGCGCAGAACCCAGCACAGGGCTCAAACTCACGAACTGTGAGATAATGACCTGAGCTGAAATCAAAGACCCAGATGTTTAACCAACTGAGCAGCCCAGGTTGCCCCAGTAAGGCTTATTAAAACAAAAACAAAAACAAAAACAAAAAACATGGTAATTTGACAAAAATCATAGAAGTTATCATTGAGTTTATTAGGTTGGAGATGCCACAAGACTGAGTTAATGTCCACCTGTAATGAAATGTAGGAAACTTGTGAGTTTAAGCCACTATAAAACTGCACTTACAGTATTTTTCAGCTCTGAGCTGCTAGAAGATATATTTCTGATAAATATCTATTTCTAGAAATGAGTGAAATGAAATAGAGCTGAGTATTTTAAAAACTGCAAATATTTGGTAAAATAGAGTCATAGTTGGGGGCATTCTAAGTAGGACATAATTTCTGTTCAGAGATTTTAGTGGAGATGAGATAGTGAGAGGTGAAAGGTAGCCTGTCTGACCAGAGATGTAGGCTCAAGTCTAGGAATAAAGTGGAGTTGGGGAATTTGGCTCGACCCAGACTGTCAAAGATTTGGATATTAGGCTAAGGAAAGAATCTAAGTATTCTTCTGTAAGGAGCAGAAAGTGAGCCAAGGCAGTGAAATACAAGAGTACTAACTATCTGGAAAAGATGAGGCAAGAGTATCTAGAGTGGATCTCAAATATAAGCACAAATTACATATGCCTTTATCATAATAGTTTAAAAGTTTGACGATTTAGGTGTTCCTTTATAATTCCAACCATGTTGATAACAGTTGATGCTTGAACAATGTGGAAGTTAGAGGTGGCAACTGCTCCTGCACTCGAAAATCTGCATATAATTTTTGACTCCCCCCAAATTTAATTACTCATAGCATACTGTTGATTTGGAAGCCTTACTGGCAAAGTGACATGTAAACTATGATTCTTAACTTTTGTTAACCAATTTATGACTACCTTCTTTTCTGAATTTTTACTTTTCCAAACCTCCATATTTAAATAACTTCTGATCGAATACAGTGTATCACAAAGCTGTCTGACTTGTATTTCACTTTCTACAGAGGCTATTTCCATGACAATGACAAGGAGTCTGTGAAATGTATGCACCCTGCATGTGGTCAGGGAATTGTATTTGTTTTTGTGCATGCACCTGTAATTATTTTTCAGTTGAGTGGAGATACTGTTGTACTTATAAAATATGGCATTTTCAAGCATTACTGGTTTTATTGTCACTTTTTGTCGTTATGTATTATTTTCAGCTGTGAGTGCTAAAAATACAGCTGCATGTAAGTATTCTCAAAGTCATTTTCTGTTAAAAAGCCTTCATTTGGAAAATGCACTATAAGCAGATCTCACAATAAGTAAACTAGAGACAAGAAAATGTTATTTTTTTAACGTTTATTTATTTATTTATTTATTTATTTATTTATCTATTTATCTATTTATTTATTTATTTATTTTGAGAGAGAGTGTGTGTGTCTGCGAGTGCCATGTGCAAGCGTGTGCATCAGCAGGAGAGGCAGAGAGAGGGAGAGAGAGAATCCCAAGCAGGCTCCGTGCTGTCAGCAAAGAGTCTAACGTGGGGCTCACACTCATGAGCCATGAGAGCATGACCTGAGCTGAAACCAACAGTCAGACGTTTAACTGACTGAGCCACCCAGGCTCCCCCAGGAAAATGTTATTAAGAAAATCATAAGGAAGAGAAAATAGATTTATAATACTGTACTGTATTTATAAAAAACAGAAAAAACAAAAAACAAATCCATGTATAAGTGGACCCAAATAGTTCAAACCCATGTTGTTCAAGGGTCAACTGTAGTTGTCATGTTATTAACCACCACCACCTTTCACCTGAGGAAGCTCCTTGCTCTGCTTGGTTATGGGAGAAAACACAGACCAATCCTGTCCCAACAGGATGGTTGATGGCAGTATTTTGGGTATTGCTTTTGTTTTTGTTTTCACCATGGCTCTGCATGGAATAGTTCTACAGGTTACAGAAGAAGAAAAAGAATTACAACATACAAATACTTGGGACCAACTTATAAGCACATCTTTTCTCATGTACACTTCCTACTACCAAAGGTTTGGTGGCAATTAATATGGGTATTACCATATTTGTAATCTGGATTTGAAGTGTCTAAAGCGTGTAAATCAGTGTAGATAATGGAGCATATTAATGAACAATGTTAAATGCCAATAATTTTATTTTCCAGTTTGGAAATATCATTGCAGTACCTTCTGTCTTAGTCATTTTCTTTTTTCTTTCATCAAAATGTTAAATTAAAGCTATTACTAAAAAGCAAACTCTGAGTATTCTAAGAAATCTTACTGATTGTTGCATTATTAAAAAATATAAATCTGATGGCATATATAAATTGTTTTAAGTTGTTTTATTTTTTGTTTTGTCTTGCTTTCTTGTAGTTTGCATATATTCATTAGTCTGTAAGATTTGTAGTAGGAAGTCATATTCTACTTCATCTTATTTTTTTTTAATGTTTGTTTTATTTTTTAGAGAAAGAGAGAGAGAGGGAGAGCAGGGGAGGGGTAAGGGGTAAGGAACACACAGAATCCAAAGCAGGCTCCAGGCTCTGAGCTATCAGCACAGAGCCCAACGCGGGGCTCAAAGTCAGGAACCCTAAGATCATGACCTGAGCCAAAGTTGGTGTTCAATCAACTGAACCACCAGGTGCCCCTCATCTTAATTCTTTTATGTCAGAGTTTCAAATTTCTTTTACATCTAAGAAAGCTGTGTTCTCATAAGGAGCTTGATGCTAAAGTTTTTCAGATTTTTTTTTACTAAAGTGAACTGTAGACCTATAGCTCTAAAAACAATGAGAGCAGTTCCCAGTTCTAGCTGCTGCACAGAAAAACTTAATATTAAAAGGGAAAAAAAGAATCTCAGTAGAGAGTGGGTTGTGGTATGTCTGGAAAAATTGCCAAGAATGTCCAACTAAGTTAGAAATACGGAAATGGAGCTGATGCCTGCAATGAACTCATTTTTATGTAATATACCAACAGTATGCCCGTAATGATGGACATGTTAAAAAGTACCCAGATAACAGAAATACATAGACTACAATCTTATCTGACTCAGTCAGAAAATAATAAAGCAGCTGGAATGTTGTAATGTGAAACTATGTATCAGTATGCTTACAAATAATTCACTGGGGCCAATGTAAATTATTTCAATGGTTTCCTTGTGTAAAAAGTGAGGGAAAGGAAGAATATGGTACAAGGTCCACTCTGAAATTATTTTTCTTGTAGTTACTAAGTTCCGCTTACAAAGGAATCTTATATGCAAACCAGTCGAATGGATTTTTTAGGTAAACTTGTGTAATTTTAAATGCTTTTGACAAGTAACGGACTGTTTGATTTTCAGTATTGGCTATAGGTTACTATTTCCTGGTAGCTTATTGTTTAAAAAAGGAAATTGTTTAAGGGGAATTATTAGGTAAAATGTTTATTTCACAATTCAATGGAAATGAAAAGAAGACCTACCTCCTATTTATGGACTCATACATTAGTTAACATAGAAGGAAAGTACATAGCCATTCAGAGGGATAGATTGCTCCTATTTGAACTCTCGAACTCCCATGCTGTTAGAAGAAAGCAACCGAACTGATAATACTACATTTTCCACCATCACCATTTTACTGACATTTTAAAATCAGTTTCAATAATTTGAAGACAGCTAAAGAATAAAATTGGTCATTAAACAAAACCTACTGAGGCTTTATATTATCCTATAAAACATAAGAAATCCCCAAAATATTATTATTATGCAAAATGATCTATGTATCCGCAGTCACTAGCTGCCTGTGGTGCTTAATTCAGAACATTTTCTATATGAAAATAATGAAACAAGCAGCTCAAGTCTTCTATTAAAATTTACTTTCTTCAATCCTTAGAACCTTATTCTGCAGCCCTGCTACCCAGAAAGGACTTACTAAAGCTTGAGAACACATGGAAGGGCCTTGTGACTCAATCTTTCTTCCTCTGACTCACATTAAAATGTATTAATTCTATAATCCATTCCTTCAGTGCATTACTAGGTGACAGAAAGTCATTGACAATCGTTTGGAGCAAATGAGTTAATGGATCCACTGACTTGTTACTTTTACTGGAATAAAGCCTTTCAGCCGGAGTGGCTAGTGAAGGTTTCACAGAGAAAGGGGGATTTGATCTTAGTCTAGGAGGATAAGAAAAACTACAGTAGATACAGATAAGGGAAGATGACATTCTAGTGTACAAATCAGTCATGTTCAGAGTTAACTAGAATCCAAATGTAAACTGTTAGCTTTCCAACTAAAGTTTTAAATCAAGACAGTGTTTTTTTTTAAATAAGTGAATTCATATAGGTAGGCAACCAGAAACATGAATAAATAACAGAATCCAACTATAAGAGTGGAATAATGGGTGAGATTTATTTTTCTGTTTGGCTATCTTTCTGATTATATAATAAAAAAAAATCTGATGTTAGTAACTCTAAGAACGCTTATCTAATAAATTATCAAAGAAAAGAAAAAAGTGTAGTATGTCCTCTCCAAAATGAACTCACTTACATTGGGATAGAAAGAAGTACATTCTGTTATTACATCAAACAGGATCTCACTTGGCTGAGCCACAATGAGGAATTTGCTTATAGTTACTTCCATGAGGAAGATAGAAATAAAATAGCAAGAGAATAATGTTGCTTATTTGTAGAAGGAAAAATATTATTAATGAAGTGAAAAGTGCATTAACCTGGGATAGATAACCTATGTTTAAATTTCAGACCTACTAACTTACTAGCTTCTTTAACCTTGAGCAGCTCACCTATCACCTTCCTTCTGTAAAATGAAGGTTATAATATTTATTTCACAGAGTTCTTGAGCATAAATATCATAGGTGAAAAATATGTTTTCAAAGTATAAAACTACCAAAAGGAAGATAAATTACTATTAATCTCTTTAAATTTGCCTTTGAGTTTGTACGGGTTTTTAAAATTATTTGTAGCTTAGAAGTATTCGTCTTTTATGTCCTAAAGATACTTCAAAATATATTTGAATATGTTTTTTATACTGTAAGTGTCCTTATAAACAGTACAGCTGGTTTTTGCCTTGACTCCAATGATGGCTGTGAACCATGGAGCTAGCATATGAAAATATCTTTGTCTCCAAGACCTTAAGCAAAAAGGTGCCCTTCATTGGCTGAGTAAAGCGGGAATTCTGGGCTATTCACCAAGTAAAATGACCTGTGGCAGAATTTGAGATGAGCCATTTTAGCTCAATCATTCATGACATTTTACTTCACTGAAATGTGATGGTGAGTGGGTCTCTGGCATTATTTCCTGAAAACCTTTTAATCATTGGGGGAAAGTGGGCAGTGCTTAAGATCCATGAAGGGAAAGTGGATAATCCTTAGAGTACTTTGGAAACCAAATCCAGTCTGAGTCTCTCCTGCTTGATCTGAAATTCCTCCACATATGGAAAAGTTATTTTCAGTAGGAAGGTACCTATGGCAAATGAGCAAGTTTCCTGTATTCAGTTTTAGAGCCCTCAGCCAAAAATAAAGGAGGCAATAGAAAAGAAATTATAAAGCAGTAATGTTAACCATAATATAACACAATTTTCATTTTGTCTGTATATTTCTTTTCTTTAATTAAATCTCAGCCTTAGTACAATTATAAACAATTTAGGTAACAAAGATTCCATAGACTATGGAGGAAACAATTGACTTATTTAAGCAAGAAATAGGAATGATGTGTAAATGATATTTAAATATATGAGCTCCTCCTGAGAAGACCTCATGTGCCTTATCATAGCCAATTAAGAGCTTGGACAGGTAAATTATAGGATACAAATCAGAGCTCATAACAAATGAATTATGAAAAGTAAACCTGCCCCAGTCCATCACCCGTTGTATAATTACATCTTCCAAAGCCTCTCACACAAGCCAGAGTGGAAAAAAAGCAAATTTACCACCAATAGTGTTGCTAGCATACATCATCTTACTTGATTCCAGCAGGAAAACTAGTTTTGGAGTTACCATGCATGATCTGTGCTTCGTGGAATTAGAAACTAAGACAGCGTTTCACAGTCATGCCACGATTTGATTTTAAGTCATGCCACGTTCACTTATTCTAACATTAGGGCTCAGCTCTACACAAACCACCTCCCAGCGTTAAAGTCATGGAAAAGTGGTTTGGAAGCTACTGTACTTTATTTTGGAATAAAGCAATAACTGTCCTAGCCTGAGCAGAGGCAGTAAAAACATGGGGGATAGAGTCAACCTTCACAATAGAATCAACAGAAAAGCCATGGCTAGATTTAGGGGGCAGGTGGGGAGAGAGAGGTGTCAGAGGTGATTCCTAGGTTGTTATGGTTCAGATTAGAGGAATGGGGATACCATTAACATAGTTGCTGAGGTTAAGAGTTTAAATGTTGATTTTAAATTGGATGACACATTTCAGCTAGACATTGACTTTTAGGTGGTAGCAGGAGGAGCTCACTTTTTATTTGTTATAATACTTCTTGTATTCACGAATTATGAAACTGGGAATACAAAATCTACCCAAATGAGAAGATAGTCTTAAAGCAATTAATATTCAATACATGTAACTTATTTTTAAATGCTCTTTTGATTTAAAAAATAGTCTCATCATTTAAATCCATAATTTCAATGTTTTTTTATTCATGGTTTTCCAAATATTATGATTAGTTTTTGATCTATTGGTTTTAAATCAAAGGATTAGGAATTTAAATAATTATTTTAAACTTTATTCCATTTATAAACTGAATTCACAAAGCTTTTCTAGATACTTTATTAGGTCCTGGCCTTTTTGTAAGTCAGATCACTTAGTGGAGGTTGATTTTATTACATGAATAAATTGCCTGTGATATTTGTACACATAATTGGGTATTCAACTTATGTGTGTGTGTGTGTGTGTGCGTGTGCGCACATGTATATCTGTGGATATGTTTCCTAATATTTCATTTTTTGTCAGATAGCAAAGAAAGCATAAAATGATACTGCATTGAACCAAATTATTCTAAAAATTGAATTCTAAAATAAACATTTTTTCAATTTTCATTTTGTGCATTCAGTTCCATTTTTACAAACAAGTCAATATGTATTTATATGTAAAGAATGTGATTCTGAAAATTGTTTCCTATAAACGGTGGAAAATTACTCCCAGAGAATGAAGAAGGAAGGAAGGAAGGAAGGAAGGAAGGAAGGAAGGAAGGAAGGAAGGAAGAAGGTAGGTAGGAGGGAGGAGGAAGAAAAGCAACCCATTTCCTAGCTTTTCTTACTTTATATAGTACTTTTTCCTTAGCCTTATTGCCAAGGTCAAACTGTAATTGTATTCTAACCAGACTGCCAATATATCTCCCTTTGATGATGCAGATTTGGCAACTTATTTGGCTTAACAAATTAGTTTTGTTAAGCACTATAATTGTCACTATATCAAATTACTCTGAGTGATACAAAGTCATTGAGTTAAATTCAAAAATAATCTTCTATCCACAGCACAGGGAAGACTCACAGATACAGACGTAACATTTCCCAGTATGGGCTTGGGGCCTCGAAATACTGGGGAAGACCTGAAGGGAAGAAAGCAATGACCACAAACAGACTGGGAGTAGGAGATGACTCTGAGGTCCCTACTTTGCAGCTGGAATATTTGCTTCCGGATATTCCTCTCTCTCTACCTCAGGCTTTCACAGGTTCCTTCTGAGCTCCAGGTAGAGTGCTTTTCTAGTGTCAGGGACGATGTGTTACATCTGGTCAAGTTCTTACAGTATAGAAGATAGGGTATAGTAACAATAATAAGAACTTTGAAAGGTACAATTTTAGGTAGCGTGGAGACTGACCACTTGGGCGCCCCTATCGCTCACAATGTTGTTTTTGTTTTGTTTTGTTTTGTTTTCTTTCTTTCTGCGTATTTCTGTATGTTTCATTTGAAAGACTTGAATGGAGCTTGTACCCTCCAAGTAGACCACAGTCCCCATCACAGTGTCCCACACAGAGCCTAGGTACTCATCTATGTCACCTGCCTGAGCCCTTGGGGCATTTCAATTCTGCTACCAAATTGTATCTGGAATTTCTGGAACAGTTTCAGATCACAGTTTGGTGGAACTCAAGAGTAGAAAATGGTGGGAGAAAGGGGGAAAAAGTCCCAAAGCTTGAAGGCTTGTTCCTGAGCAGTTCTAAAATAAACATGGAAATAACTCCTCTCTATTCATTACACAGCTTGGCTAGACTTTTTCATTAGAGGTTGTCAAGTACTACTAATTTACTATTTGCCTTAAATGTGACTATGAACTAGAAACAATTAGAGCTGTTAGTGACTTTTTCAGTCTTAAATTTGAAACTGAACGTGCCCTTAAACTCTCCAGAACAGCTGACGATGACATATGTAGCCCATATGTATTATTCTGCAGACACAAAAATGTACATCTACTTATTCAGTGGACTCAGAATAGCCTTATTTCTAATGAATGTATTTTATATTTAGTGAAATACGGTAATGTTGAAAAAAGAAACATGCATTTCAGAGCCACTTGAACCCAGCTTCCTCACTTAATGGGCCTTGGGAGGATAAGCCACTTCCCTAGGGTAAAGACAGGGAGGGAGTAAACGGCCATCTGAGATCCATATCCAGACCTAAGTGATTCCAACATCTCTACTTCTAAGTGCTATGTGCCTGCCTCCCCAAAATAAGAGTTGCCATTTATCAAGCACCTAGTCTTTATACTGTACTGTCTAATATTATAATTGAATTTCCCAAAATGTCCATCAGTAGACATTTCTGTGCCGAATTGAAATATATTTTGTATTTTTGCCACATGCTGTTGATTCCACTATCAATATACATGTATCAAATTATAGATGTCTCAGGTAGTTTTCTCCATGAGGGCAGAGATAGTGACTTAACCTGTTTTATCTCCGAGAGCAGCTAACACTGTGTCCTAATCAGAGTAAGTACCCAAAAAGTTTGATGCATTGCCATTGGATTTGAGGATCTGTTTTTTTTTTTTTTAAATCCATTTAAATTTAGTAGCTCACGGGTATGTAATATCTACTCAACTAGATATTCACTCTACTAGTTTAAGTAGATATAACTATTATACTAGTTTGAAATAAATAGTAGAATTTTAGTTCTGACCCTAGTCATTAAAAGGTTAAAGCCCTAAGATCAAAGTAAGTCATACAAATGCTTTGTAGATAGATTAGTGAACATGAGAAATAAGTGCCTCTAGGTCTTGGCCAGAATTAATTTTACCCTGGTCTGAGCAGTTAGAATTTATATTATTACAATTGTATTCTGGTTCATGGAGATATATTATTTATTCTCTATTACCTAAATCGCATGTTCCTGGAGGATTTAGAATAAGGACTCAATAAATACTTATTGAATTGAATTGAATATATAATCCAATAAATAGCTTCAATAGTTGGAAGTGGGAAGAGAGTATTAGAATAAAAAGCCAGACAATGGATGAAACCAGTCAGAGAAAATTTTTGAGATTTAAGTGAGTTTCATACAGTAATTTAAATAAAAGAAATTGTTGGAGAAGCTGGAGACTGATTTACACAAATGAGTTTGTCTAGACTAAGCCTTAAGATCTGGCAAAGGAACCAAAAGAAGGAACCAAAAAAAGAAAGCTTAGCCAAAATATGGCATTAGGATGGTGTATGGAAGGAAGTGAGAAGAAATGGAGTGGAAATAAATGTGAGCAATCAAATGAATGTTTGATAGATATCTCTGAAAGATTTTTATACTCAGTAATCAACCTTCTTTCTGTCCACATACCATTAGAATATGAATTTCATTTTTGGTCAAATACAAATCTGCTACGAGGATCTCCACTGCTTTTTGTAACTTTACAGACATCAGTACCTTGTTTTTTTAAAGAAAATTCTGAAGGACTAATATTTCAGGAAAGTATATTTGTAAGCAAGACAACTCAGTTGGACAAATATCACAGTATAAGATACATAACAATTCCCTAATTGTGTATTCTTATCCTGATGAATTAGGAGATGTGATACATCTTCTCTCTTGTCAAGAACTCCAACTCTTGAGGACACTTTGACATGGCCTAATGCAGTCGAAATCAGAAAGGAGCTAAGCCATCTTCCAATAAGAAATACAGGTTTTAGGAGAACATGGTGTTTCTCAGCAGGGGTATAATAATGCAGGGGGGTTGCATGTCTTCAGTATCTGTCTGGTTGCAGGCACTGTGCTATGCATTTCTTTTTACTGAGAAAGGAGGAAACTGAGCCCGTGGAGGTTGACAATACACACAATGTCTCACCACCAGTAACTAGCAAAATTGAGATTCGAACCCATGCCTTACTCCAGTCAGTGCTTTACCTACTACCAACGCTGCATCTTTACATCATGCAAAAGTACCTCAGAGTTATTTTCATCTGCAGTATCCCTCCACAAGTAGGCAGACAGAAAACCAGAAAAATGAAATGAATTGACCCTACTATAATTCTCTCATATTTCACTAAGGTATTTCTAATTAAAATCAACATAAAAAGTAAGCAATATATGTTATTATTCAAAATAAGCAAAAGTAGTAATCTTGCTGAAATAAAATAGAACTATTTCGTAGTTTTATGATTTTCCCTTTAATTTTTTTCTTTAATTTAATTTGAAGATTATACTAGTTCCTTTGAATACTTAAAGTGTAGCAAACCTTGGCATTACTAAGAACTGGAACCGCATCCCTGGCTTATAGTTATTCTGACTGAATAGGTGATTTGGCTGCTGCACAGATTGAGTCTTTATGGGAAAACAAGTCAATCAGTTGTGCAGTACATGAATCTCTGAAAGCCACATGCATCACTTGTCTTTAAATCATTCAACATAGTTTGGCATTCAATAACTCATAGAAATAAATGCTGAGGAGAAAAAAAAGGCGAAATAAATGTTGAGACTTTTCTGAAAATTCCTTAGAAATTAATACCAGTTAACTCTTAAATAACCTTCAAACTTGGGCTTTTCTTTGTTTCATATTGCCATTCACAATGAGAAGGCAAAATAAATGCTGAATAATCAACAAGGATTGTGTATCAGAATGATTTAAAATGACATTCCCACAGAAGATGAGAAAACAGAATGAAACAAAACTGTATGGACTGTGAATCCCTTTCAGCTCTTATTTGAGTGCATTTGATTGAAGGTCCTTGGAGGTGACAGGCACCACCAGGTATGGGGTTGATGATGTCTTACCCATCCTTAAGTCCCAGGAAAACCCTCAGTGGTATTCTTGGAGCTTGCACTCAAGGTGCCCATTGCCTTTTGACTACAAATCATTTATTTGGTAAAATAGAGGGTCTCCATGATAAAAGATTGTTTGCATATGAATGCCCCAACAACTGGATATAAATTTCCACTTTAACTTTGTTGACCCTGAAAAACCTCTCATTGGTCAGAGATTCCTGGGGCCCCCTGTGTTAAATAACTCAGTCTCAGTCCAGCAATACTCTCTAGCTATCTATCTATCATCCACTGTCTCAGCGTTATTAATCCAGAGCTTTCAAAACCTCATTAGGTATCTTAGTGTTGGAGTCTGAAAGTGCAGGCTTCATTTAGAAAGTCATATGCTACATCCAGAATGGACTGTGGCTTCTTTCTCAGTCTGTGGAGCCAAAGAGCCTGATCAGTTGGCAACCTCAGTTCTCTCTACTGACTAGACTTACTGTCCTACTCTCTCAAGGTTGAAGAGAGATAGTGTGATATTTAATTCATGTGTCTCAATTAATTTTCAGGATCCTCACCTATGTGAAAATGCTTTTGTTTTATTCTTCATTTCTAAGAATGTTTAAAGCCAAAAGCATCAAAGAGAAAGTCAATCTCGGGGCGCCTGGGTGGCTCCATCAGTTAAGCGTCTGACTTCAGCTCAAGTCATGATCTTGCGGTTTGTGAGTTAGAGCCCGAGTCAGTCTCTGTGCTGACAGCTCAGAGTCTGGAGTCTGCTTCAGATTCTGTGTCTCCCTCTCTCTCTGTCCCTCCCCCACTCATGCTCTGTCTCTCTCAAAAATAAATAAACATTAAAAGATTTAAAAATAAAAAAGAGATTCAATCTCTCCAAAATTCAGCTGTGATAGAAAGTTCAATAAATATCCCCAGAAAACTATTACACATTGTAATTCTGGCCCCACTTTTTAGATGTACAACAAACTTTTAAATGATGCCAAAACCCTTGGGTACTTATCCAAACCTTCACTAAGCTCCAGACCTCTTATGGTTCACTCATGCATAATAGGCATCAGATCCGTTAAGTTTAATTGTATCTATATTGTCTCTGGCTAAAGTAAATGGGAGAGAATGAATGCCACAAACTTTAATATTCAGAAGGCCTAGGATGGCTTTTTACTGGAAGACCATGTCCAGCTCTGGCTCCAAAGGCTGAAAGACAAGGAAAATTTGGGTAGAATTCATTAAGGCCCTTATAGGGACTGAAAGTATTCAATTTAGGAAAGAAAATAATGAAGACTTCTTTTGTGTATTTAAAGAAGTGAGTAAATAAACTTTTATTGAAGAGCATGAACAAGGAGTTATTTTAGAATAAACTGGGGGTATTACTGATGTTTGATGAAACTATTTTCTAACATCTAAAATTATTGGATCTGGAATTGAAAAGTAGGGGTAATTATAGATTTTTCTTTGACATATATAAAATAAAACAAGTCTCAGGGACTTGGGTTCATTTATGCATCTTTCACAAACATGTGTGGTTAGATTAGGTATTTTCTGAAGTTCTTTTCAATTCTAGATTTCTGATTGTGGTAGCCAAATATACAGTTTTGTCATAGGTCTACTTAAAGTAATGTTTAAGTAAATCTAGAAATGTGATGAAATAAATTGCAGAAAATGGCATTGCCATTTACTTCTAAATGGAGAGGATTTGTGTGTATTCCTTTAAGTAAAAACATAGAAACCAAACCAGTCAACTACAGATTATGCAAGAGTAAAAGCAAACAGCACACAGTATAAGAGCAATGAAGCTCTGCTGTATAGCCTCTGAGAGCTCATCATAAATATTCCCTTAATTGGAAGGTGAGCTGAAAATAGAGAGAAATAAGCAGTTTGTTGCAAGGTCATTCACACTAGCAGCCCAGAAAACATTTGGAAAAATGAAATTTGTCTTTGGTGCTTTTCTACTTTACATTTTAAGCTTCAAGTATCTTTTTACTGCCATCTGGCTCTTCAGAGTCATTCCTAGCAGCAAACGCATAGTTTCTGCTCCCTTTATCATAAAGACACACCCTTTGTTATTAAATTGTTTCAGGCATGATGACTTCAACGCAGATTTTTTAGTGATATTTCCCATTATTTTGAGTTAAATTATGGTTTATGTATGCCCAAGGATGACATATCCTAAATAGGTTATGTGTCTGTTTCCATAGTGCTTCACTGCTGAGAATTCTGGGCCATTGGTTAGAAAAGGACTAAGGAGACATTTTGCTGTGCCTGAAATCCTACCAATCACATGCCTACCTCATCTATGTGTTTTGACCAGCATAGATGAACTAGCAAACCAACAATCTGGATTTACATGTTCAAATATCTTTCTCTTCTATTTCCCCTTTATCAGATATAAACAATGCATATGTTTTTCTGAATCTAAAAGCAAATCAGGGACATTGAGTGGCTCAGTCAGTTAAGTGTCCTACTCTTGATTTTGGCTCAGGTCATGATCTCAAGGTTCATGAAATTGAGCCCTGTGTTGGGCTCTATGCTGACAGTGTGGAGTCTACTTGGGATTCTTTCTCTCTCCCTCTCTCTCTGCCCCGCCTTGCTCATGCACTTTCTCTCTCTCTGTCTCTCTCTCTCAAAATAAATAAAATTTTTTTAAAAAGCAAATAATTGTGGGGCGCCTGGGTGGCTGGGTCGGTTAAGCGTCCGACTTCGGCTCAGGTCATGATCTCACAGTCCGTGAGTTTGAGCCCTGTGTCGGGCTCTGTGCTGACAGCTCAGGGCCTGGAGCCTGTTTCAGATTCTGTGTCTGCCTCTCTGCCCCTCCCCTGTTCATGCTCTGTCTTTCTCTGTCTCAAAAATAAATAAACGTTTAAAAAAAAAAAAAAGCAAATAATTGTTTCAAATACTTTTTAACTATTTCTGCAAACTCTGGGAAAGATTAAAAAAAAAGGAAATTATGTTTAATTCATTTAACAGTGATTATAATATACCTGTCTCATTATATGAATTGGGAGGGTTTGTTAATTATGTCTCTCTAATGGAAAATTTAATTTTCTTTGCTACATTAATTGGAAATAAAGATTTTTGGGGATTTTAATTTTAAACAGCATTAATGACAGATGATTCCAAGAACATTCAGTTACTTCCTGGGGAATCTCAGTAAAATTGAAGAGATTTGTTTATCTTACCAGGATTTAGTGCTGCACACAATTTGTATTTGTCACAGCACATATTGCTTTTTAGGGCTAAAAGAAACAATTGCTTTAGGAAGGTCATTTAACACTTGAGGTTTTTGTTGTTGCTGTTATTTTGCTTTGTTTTGTTTGATAGGGAATGGTCAGATAATATTTGGAACATAAAGAATTGTTGGGTTGGGCAGAAATATTTAGTATAGAGGAGATTATGAAAATTCTATTCTTAACTTTTAAATATCCCATGCAAAGGTTGTATCCCAGAGCACATCAACTAGTAACACCTAATATTTGTTGCACTTTGCAGTTTTTAAGGTGTGTTCACAATAAGTCTTTCAATCATTACAACAACCTTGTAAAGTAGAAAGGATGAATATTATCTCTGTTTTATAGATGAGACCATAAAGTTTGGAGATGTTGTCCCTTACCCAACCAAGACCACACGGGTAATAAAGATTAGTATCCAAGTTTGGTTTGGTTCAATGTGGTATTTGTTCTTTTGTTGCCATTGTTTTGTTAGGTCCTTAGATTTATTTCTTTAGTAATCATGGTTCTAGATCATTTTTGCTGGGGAAGCTATATAAGTGATTTTTTTTTTTTCCTGCAGGAACCCAAGTCCAAAAATCTCTGCTTGCCATACACATTGCTATACACAGGCATAGGCTGATGGGTCTCTTCTAAACTGTTCTGATTTCCAAAAGGTTGAAGATGCAAGGAGATGACATTACTAAAATGACTTGGTTCTCGGTGCGATGCTATTTGCATCTAAGTTCTTTCCAATGCTGCTTAAAAACGTGGAGAAGTATGGAGTCAATAAGGGAAATAGGACAATGCCATCTCGTGATTAGGAGATCTGGTAAGAAAAAAATTTCTAGAGAAAATCTAAATATGATTCACAGGGATATTTAAGTATAATTCTAATCTGCTAAATGTAGTGGTCTAGACAGATTTGTTTAAAGTTTAGGTTCGCTTGTCAATAGGGCCTCAAGTCTGGTCCCATTTACAGAGAATTCATACTGAAATGCAAACTGAAATTTGTAGGGCCAGCATCATGCAGTAGAAAATGCATGGGCTTTAGAATGACCTTTATCTGAGTTTGTCTGTATAATCTGACTCTTATAGTAGAGTAACTTCTGCAGAAATTACTTTACCTCTCTGGTACTTACTGTCCTCATCTGTAAATGGCACATATTTGGCTTTTAAAAAACATGAATTCCTATTCTGGGGGCTTGAATGAGAGCCACAAGGGTCATTTATGTGGCTTCACTATGTTCAAACAGTAGCAATACCCATAACAGAACACTTAAAAATCAAGCTGGGCAGTACCTTTTAAGGATGACTAGGGAGTTAAGTTCTAGGACATTGTGGAAAAATTGCCACTGTAAGCAAAGACAGTGGTGGAAACTTGCTGTAAAATTACCTTCAATCTGAGATTTTAGTATTATGTTGACTTCCTTGTATTTATTTATGAACTATAAATGCAAACTATTTGCACCTCTTATTAAACCAAAATAAGTTAACATTTATTAAGTGAGATAATATATTTGAAAATAATTTTTGTCAGTTTATTTATTTATTTTGAGAAATAGAGAGCAAGTGCGGGAGGGGCAGAGAGAGAGAGACAGAATCCCAAGCAGGCTCCGCACTGCCCATGCAGAGCCTGATGTGGAGCTTGAACACATGAAACTGTGAGATCCTGACCTGAGGCAAAACCAAGAGTTGGACGCTTAACTGACTGAGCCACCCAGCCACCCCTGAAAATAATTTTTAAGTGCTATAGCACCTTAAGGAAGAAGAAATAGAAAAAAAAAGTCCTATTTTCATCAGTAATATTTTTGCTTTGGTTTCCCATTAGCTGAAGACCTTCTTGTATTTAGGCTCAATGATATATATTCTATTCCAGCTTCACTTTCATATGTATGCTTCTCTAATTAGAAAGGAATCTGAAAAAAATCAAAGACTGTTTTGCCTTGGTATTCTTAAAATAACTGAGCTTAGACTTATTATGTTTCTACTCTTCAAACTCCGTTTGTCCACCTGTATTATTTAGACCTGCAAAAACCCAAAACCAAGTCCTGCCTGTGTACAAATTAATGCCATGACCTCTGCTGTCTTGTTTGCATTTCTAGAAACAGCACTTAAATGTGTGATTAAAATCATGTCCGTTCAGTAAGTAACTAATAATGTTTGCATCTTGAAGATCACAGTCATTTATCAGGAATAAGGCAGCTTTACTTTTTTACAGGAAATAGAAAGCAAAACCTCAACAAATGGATGCAACCCTTCAGAATGGCTCTCAAATGGGCAGTGCTGACAATTGATCTGGTTACTTGTCAATTGCATTATTCAGACATGACATCAGAAACAAAGCTGTAGCCAGTGCTAGCTCATTGCCCAGCCCATGACAACCTTTCATAAATAAAAAACCTACTCTGTAAAGATAGAAGCATCTCTTGGACTGTAAATTGAGCTTTGAAACCTAATTAAACAACTTTCTACCAGCCGCATTAATAAGCACTGAACCAGACTCTACGTAAACAACAAAACACTTTATAGCATATCATCACAAATGTGTCATTATCTAGAGGAAAAGCAGACTGTTGACTGAGATAGTTCCTATATTTATTTCTGATTTTGCTTATGATCCATTTTATAGACTAGCTTGTTAGATTATAATTGGCTGAAATCCTAAATTGAAATCTTTTGGCAATGACACACTCTTTCATGTTCTTCAAACAATTCTGTTCTGTCCCATCAGTGCAAAAAACATCATGCTTCTTTACCTGGGGGATTATGTTCATTGAGAATCACAAGTGATGCTGGTGTAGGTCTTCTTTTTCTGATCTGTAAACAAAAAAGGCCCAGCTGAGGTCAGTGAGAATCAGACACTGCCCCCGGTTACTCTACAGCTTGCAAAGCTATTCCATCCTCATCTTTTCCCAATATATATATATATATATATATAAAAAAAAAAGCAAACTTGGGGAGAGCACACAGTAGGTTCTCACTATTGGGAATTATAGAAAGACAGATAATAGAACCGTCAGGTTGTAGTATTACCTTCTTTGGTCTAAAAAGGTACCTTTCCACAGAAAAGAAATAGTTGTATATGATCCAGTGATGCCACTAGAATAGTATGCAGTGTAGGTAGGAGGATGACTTTCAGTGGCTCTCTTGGAGCCTCATAGTATTGATGATGCTTTCGAGATTCATTGTCCTTATTCTTAAGCAGAGTAAAGACACTTGCAAAACTTAAATTTCTAGCAGGTTAAATTTAACAGCATTAGTTCTTAATTTCAATTAATAAGGCTTTCTTATTTTCTAGTAAAATATTTAGGACAAATAAAGAATGAGTATGGATTTTATGAGAGTAATTAATTTAAAACTAATAGGTTTGATGTAGGTTTTTTTTTCTTAGTTAAGAGTTACAGAAGCATGTTAAGATTAGAATTTCTAACGTGCTCTTGATTTCTTAAACATACAGGTAAACTCTTAAAGTCTATGTCAGTAGAACAGAAGATAAAATTTACCAATGACATTTTGTCCAGGACAGAACCAATGTCCCATTCAACATAGATACATGTTCAAGGTTATGTTTATCTGGGATGATCTACTTCAGGTTATCAAAATATCCTAGAAAGTTATCAGCCCCAGATTCAGTAATCATTTTTAAGACTTTGTATAAAGTATTTGTAAAAGGATTCAGGGATAATTTAGACTTTAAGAAATTAATGAATTAGATTGATGACCCCATAAATTGTATCTGCTTTTGCCCCCCTACTGTTGTAATTTTACCACAAATGGTCTTTTAAGTGGTTCCATTGCATCAAGAGTCTAAGTAAATCCGAATATGAAAGGTGATACATGTAAATCAATCTTACAGGAAAGAGAGAAACAGAGAAATATAGAAATATAGATACATAGATATATTAGACATAGAAAAGGAATCTGGTAAATGTTTGCTACTATTTAATATCTGAATAAAATGTGTTAAATTATACATACACCTACAAATCCTGTCTATCGTGTATTACATATAATTACTGCTTTGAATATATAATGAAAAGTCTTTAAAAAATATTAACCCTATAATCTGAAATTATTCCAAGGTTTAATGTTTTCATTGTTAAATGAATCTTTTTTATTTTATAAATAATGAAATAAAAGATTGCTAATTCTGAGAATTTTTAAAGTTTCTCTGAATGTTAAACATGTTAATTTAGTAAGCAAAAGCAAACAGATTTCTGGATCCAAATCTGAATCACTAATATAAGCATTTTTCTCCTTAACTGGGGCTAATTTTTTATCACACGAAGTGTTACATTTTAGCCAATAGGTCACCCAATGCAACTCAAATACAAGTGCCATATGGAAACCAACTTATTTCTCGTTCACATAGCGTGGAACGTCACAACAAGGCAGATTCAAGAAGCAGAAAAGCTTTCGGTTAATAAGAACCTATGTCCATGTTACCTTAGATACAGGAACTGGTCCCCACCCAACCCCACCTACCTGCTCTGCTGCTTCAGGAGCAATCTGACTCTGGAATAAAGGCACAGCAAATTGTATCTTTTTGGGACTGTTGGGCTCCATGATAATGATGAGAATTAGAGACGTGAAGGGCTCAGAAAGACTAACCCCAGGTGATGTCTGGGATGTCTTTCCTCAGGCACACTCCACCCAGCCACACAGGGCACTTCGTAATAAATAGCTGTAATTCCAGAGCGAGCAAGTGAAGATGCAGAGGTCTGAGTAAATCCCTTCTTCAACTCCGCAGTGATGGCTGGCTTGCCTGTTCCCCCACCAATCCCTTGGAACCTTTCAGCACAATACAGAAAGGAACAATAAGCTAATTGTGTGCTTCTTCACTAATACACATGCCAAGCATTCACTCAGCAGCTAATTGAAAATGCAATGCTAGCCTTGAAGGACCCGCTGCCCTGGGATTTGAAAGAAAGGCTCTATCCACTGTACATTACTAACCGGCTGCTCAAAAGTGCAATGTAAGCTCCCTCTGAGTATTGCAGGGATGGGCCATTCATTATTGATGAACATAAAGCAGGAAGTTTATACGGTTGGGGGAAGGGTTTGGGTATGAAATCATTTCATTTCTCTTGTAGCAACTTGTAAGTCAGACACCTTTGCCATTTCACATTCAGCCACCAAACTGATGAATGGTCACAGACAGTAAGCCACAACCAATAATATCAGGTATATTTACGCTGTGAGATCTGGTTAGGTAAGACTGACCATGGGAAGCAGACTATCTGTGGTATAGTAAGGACACTGTCGTCCCGGACTGAGCAGATTTTAGTTCAAGTTCCATCTCTACCATTAATAAGCTCTGTGCCCTGAGGCAAATCACAGGCTATGTCTAGGCCCCCCAAACCTTCATCAGAAAAACGATGAGATCGGACTCGGTGACCTTTAAGCTCCTGTTCTGTTCCAGCATTCTATAATTGTAGTTCACAGTTTTCATTAGAGTGGAAAGTATTGGACAGCTAAATTTAGCAAATAGCTTGAAAGTCACTGCTGCTGTAATGACCTCTATTTCATTTCCTGGTGGAGCCAGTTATATCCTCTGATTTGGAAGAATACAGAAGTGACTAGAAAACATTAGTGGCAACCTAATGATCCATCATTGTGGTTTATTGTCAATAGTGGGGATATATGTAAAGAAAAGGACTTGAAAAAAAAAAGCATAAAAGAGGTTATCTCCAGAATGATAGAGGATAATGGTCATGGTGGGTGGTGGTGAAGGTAGAGGGAGACAGTGACCTGATCTCCACATCTGTTAATATCTAAGGGGAGGCAGCAGCATAGCTAGATGGCCTTCCTGCGTTCAACTCCTTTTGTGAAGGTAGCCTGAAAACGAAGTTGTTTAAATGCAAGAGAGAACTTGAGTACTCTACTTTCTTATTTGAAAGATTTTGTTTGATGAACATTAGATTTTTAATATGTTTTTGCATTTATATAATACATTTAGACACTGAATATTATACCAGGCACTTACAAATGAGGTTTTCTTTCTTTTGCTTAAATTCTGAGTCCATACTAGGAATCCATCTTAATGATTGAAGTATGTGGTGTTCTGTTGAAGGAATATGGAAAGTAGTATGCATTATTCAAGTAGTTTTCTATACCCACTAGGGGAAAAAGCAAATGAAGATGTGGATGTGAAAGCACTTTCAGTCAGAGAACAGTGCTGACCAGCAAGACATCTTGTGATGCACTCATCCTTGCAGTGTCAAAGGGAAACTTAGAAATTACATTTTGTGTTACCGTTTACAAAGTCCCAGAGTGGAACCTGAATCAATATCATTAATGAAGTAAATTTCTCTGACTATTTCTTCAAATTATACAAAAGGAAAACAAGACAGTATTTCTAGTGAAAAATCAATCCAGAACTTCACTTGGCATAGTAATTTCGAGCATGCACTTGGCAGCCTTGGGTTCAAACCCTGGCTCTGCTACTTACTCAGTTTATCAACTTGGCAGGAAGAGAACTTTCTTCTTGTGAGTTTTAGATGAATTAATTCTTTAGAAGAGCTCATTGTAAGGCCAGTACATGATAACTACTCAGAGAGCTATTATTTTTTTTAAACTGGACTTCAAAAGACTTGAAGATGTACGTTCTTAATCTGCATTTACTAGGCTCTCTGCCTATTTGGAATATTTTGATACCAATCAGAACACTAGGTGATAAAGTAAAATTTATTTCTATCCACAGAGGGTCTAGACTCATCTTTGTGTTCCCAAAGCACTCAGCTTAACCACTACTTAGTATAATAATTACCAGTTTATCTTTTCTGTTTAGCATTTCACAATGTCACTCATTGACATAGTGCATATTTATTGAGTAGATAGTAAATCTACTCCATGCCAGGCCTTTTGCTATGGCATTAGAAAAGAAACTGTGTTAAAAGATCGTTGGGGTCCTTTTCAAGCAAATTGCTATTTCAAGTATCACTTAAAATGCAACTTAAATTTGAAATAATCAAAAACTTAAATATGTTTATGTGGGCAGTATAATTATACTAAATATTAGGTGTACATTTTTTTCTCCCTGTTAGAGATAATAGTAATAGCCTACCCTTATATAACACTTAGCACATGCCAGGTGCTATTTGAAGTGCTTTATCTGCACTAATTTATTTAATACTCATAATCCTTTCAGGCAAATATTATTGCTGTCCTCATTTTTAATTTAAAATGAAGAAACAGAATCAGAGAATTTAGGTAATTTGCCCAAAGTCATCTGGCAGAAACAGGATTCAAATGCCATCAATTTTGCCTAGAGCCTGGGCTTTAATCAGATGGCTGCTATTCTATAAGGGCCTACAGAGAGGGGGGTGGAAGGTACCAGAACCTACAATGGCTAGATGTTCTACCGGTTCAAGTTCCATGGTAAGAGATCTTAAGATGACATGGCATATGGATAAAAGGAAAGAAAGTAGCATGATTATAGGATCCTAGTAATCAAGAAGATCTTACATTTCATGTTAGATATCAGAATAAAATGGAAACTCTAGAGTTGGGGGTTTTGTCACCAAGCTGACTTAAAAGAAGGCAGTTTTACTTTCTCTCTCTCTCTCTTTTAAAGTAATGGGTTCTATCATTAAAGATTAAAAATGCCTCTAGAACAAGCAATAACTGTAGTCTCTCTTCAAGATAAGTGATACTGTGAATAAAGAAGGTAGTACATTAGGAGAATAGTCCATTAGGCCTTCCTAATTTTACTTTATAATCTCTGACCCTATTTTCCACAGCCCCTTCAGGCCGCACTTGACCCCACAGCCAGCTTTTCTGTGGCCTCCTCTACCTTCCTGAGAAGGTTTCCTGCCCTCCCTCCATTTCTCCAAATTGAATTCATCCTCTGACTGCACTTCTTTAGGATGTCACCCTCAGATTCTTCAGATAAGATGCACCACTCCTTTCATTCTTCTCCTAGTATTTACTTACATGTACTTTTATGTTATTCTACAACGTCCTATGTGTTCCTTCAGCCTCCCCTCCTACACTGCAAACCCTTTTCTGTTCTATCTTAAACATATCCAGAAAAGCATAAGGTTGGCCAGGTAGTAGTTACCAAATAATTCTACTTAGGAATCTCCTATCTGATATTGTCAGGAAATGAGATGTTTCTATATAGTGAATTTTCCCCAAGACTACAGTTCAACCTTTTAAGCACCACGCCAGGCTTTCATTTTGATATTTTAAGTGGACATTTAAAACATATTCAGGGGCTCCTGGGTGACTCAGTCAGGTAAGCATCCGACTTCAGCTCAGGTCACGATCTCATGGTTTGTGGGTCCAAGCCCCACATCAGGCTTCACGCTGACAGCTTGGGGCCCGGAGCCTGTTTCGGATTCTGTGTCTCCCTGTCTTTCTGTCCCTTCCCCACGCATCATCTGTCTGTCTCTCTCTTTCAAAAATAAATAAATATTAAAAAAAACATATTCAGTATTTTCATGCCTTTTAAAAGAGTATATATCAACCGCAATTTGTCTTTTTTCGTTCATAGCATTCATATAAACCTCAGTTGTACTCGCATATACAAAGATGCCATCTGAAGCTATTGGTATTCCTTGTTACCCTAACTGGTTCCAAATTCCATAGATATATAGTTCTATGACTGTTCTGGAGTTTTTCTTTATCTGATGATTTCCAGTAGACATTTATAAATTGTCATTTGTCTTAGTCTGTTCAGGCAGCTGTAAAAAATACTAGAGACAAGGTGCATTATAAATAACAAACATTTATTTCTCACAGTTCTGGAGTCTGGGAAGTCCAAGATCATGGGGCCAGCAGATTTGGTGACTGGTGAGGACCCACCTCCTAGACAGCTGTCTTTTCACTGTGTCCTCACCTTGCTGAAAGGGCAAGGAATTTCTCCAGAGCCTCTTACATAAGGACAATAGTCCCATTAATAAGGGCTCTACCCTCATGACCTCACTTCTCAAAGGCCCCGCTTCCTAATACCATCACCTTACCAATTAGGATTTCAGCACATGGATTTGGAGGGAACATAAACATTCAGTCCATTGAATTCACCTGACATATAACAAATGCTTTATTTTTGGAAAGAGGAAAGAAAATGAAAGGGTAGGGAAGAGAAGGGAAGGGAGAGGAGAGGAGAGAAAAAGGTTTGCTAAGAAAATCAAACAATTTTTAAAATTTTTAATGTACTTCCTATTCTAAGTTCTGTTTCAGATGTCTTGATTTCACAAATCTTGAGATATTTTATTTAACATTCAGATGGCTATCACCAAAAACAAAAGCAAATATTTATTGCACATGTTTATAAATATATAGGATTACATTAAATGCTGAAAATACCATAATGAACAAAAGCAGACAACATATCAAAGTGTGTAGATACATATTAGTTGGTAAGGTTTATAGCCCTAATATAATGGTTTTCAACCTCATGTGTTCAACACTTTGACGATGGCAGGCATATATGAGATGCACTGCCTTCCCCCCTTCAGTTCTAGCTGTAACTTTATTCACTTCTTCCATTAAAGAAAGCCTATCATAATGCAAGCAAGAATGACATTATTATTGGGATCGTGTAGAATAATCTTGATTGTTTTTAAAAAAAATTTTTAACATTTATTCATATTTTGAGAGACAGAGCATGAGTGAGGGAGGGGCAGAGAGAGAGGGAGACAGAATCCAGAGAAGGCTCCAGGCTCTGAACTGACAGCACAGAGCCCAACGTGGGCCTCGAACTCACAGACCATGAGATCATGACCTGAGCTGAAGTTGGACGCTTAACCAACTGAGCCACCCAAGGGCCCCTCTTGATTATTTTTAATGAAAATAGATGGAGAATTCCCAAACTTTGAATATTGTTTTAACAAATTACTAGTAAAGCACCGATACCTAATAGAGACAAATATGTGCCTCTGTAAAATGTGGTTGATACCACTAATCTAAATGAAATGGACCACTGTCTCCCAATACCTATTTAAATTAAATTTCTCCCAGAGAAATCATTAATCATATTAATTCCCTCAGAACATCTTTTAAATTCATCCATGCCATTTTAAATATTACATTTTGGGGTGCCTGGGTAGCTCAGTAAGTTAAGCATCCAACTTCAGCTCAAGTCATGATCTCACAGTTCGTGAGTTTGAGCCCCGCATCGGGCTCTGTGCTGACAGCTCAGAACCTGGAGCCTCCTTCGGATTCTGTGTCTCCCTCTCTCTCTCCTTGCCCGCCCCCACCCCCCTGCCCCACTCTGCTTGTGCTCTATCTCTCTTTCAAAAATAAGTAAACATGCAAATTTTTTCTTAAAATATTATATAATTTTTTTTCAAATTCTACACTTAAAAGAAGACTCCTGAGATTAAGCTCACTATATTGCAATCTTATAATAAAATCTGAACTCCACACTACTTAACTATAGAAATGTACTTGCAATTACTCTTGTGCTTAAAGGCTAACATCATTGATACATTCTTTCATTTATTTAGTGCCTGCCATATTCCTTAAAACTGTTCCTTAATTGCTTTATGTTTGCATGTTTTTATCTTCACTTCCTCTAACTTAAATTTTGATTTACTCTGGGATCCTCATATCAATTAATGCAGTTTTTACAATATGTGTTGAACTGAAGAATCACTACTGTGTTGTTTAATGTATAATATTTTCCTGATCATCACTCAATTGTTTCATCTCTATTCTTGTTGAGGCAGGTTCACTAAAGAAAATCAGAAGGTGATGAAGGGTTTTCAGCAAGTGCATAACATGAGGCTAGAGCAGTAAGTTCACCTGAGAGAAAGGGAACTCTCGGGATTTGTAGAGCTGGGGCCTCATCTGAAGGACTATGGGATTTTGTTCACGCCACTCTTAAGGAAGCAATTTCCTCAGGCAAAGGAACGGCGTGCAAAGACAGAGTCAGTCACAGCTTGGTGTGGACCATGGGACCTCTGAAATGTCAGGCCAGGTGAAATATTAAGAAGATTTTTAGCTCAGGTCCAGGAAAGGCACAGGAGTAATGGGAAGAAGAGTTGGAATCCATTCTTGGTTCTCTTCATATCCATCCCCTTTTTCATTTGTTTTGGTAACTTTCACTTTCATTCATTTCCATGGCTTAATTTTATTCTTCCCCTGCCTTTTATTTGGAGGAGATGATTATTATATGAACTCTAGAAATTGTAATTCTTGAATTTACATAAAAATGTATTAATTTATAAAATATTTTCATAAATATTATTCATCCAACAACTATGTATTGAGCATCCTATTCTATGCCAAACACTGGGACGTAAACATGAACAAGATAAAGTTTCAACCTTCAGAGAACTTATAGGTAAGAGAAGAAAGCAAAATCCTAAACAAGTGAGCAGCATAGAGCTAAAGATGCTATGTTAGAAAGAGGTAATAGGAAATAGAAAAGAGACCTTGGTAGGAAGTTGATGGGTGACTCTGGGTCACAAACAGTTTTTATTTGCCTACCCATAATTTTTTTTAATTGAGATGACATTTTAAGACAAATAAAAATAAAAGATATCCAGCTTCCCTTAATAAAATAGATAGAAAGCTGGGCTCTCATATCCACAAGGTTACAATCAACTCCAGTGACATAAAGCTACCTTCTGTAAACATGGTGGTGATTTCTACACTGGTAATCACTCTAAAACAGTATATGCATGGTATTGCTACATAACCCAACTAGCTTCAGCTAACCTCTGAGCTGGAGAAGAGGAAGATAGGCATGACAACATTGCATACTATGCAAAGAAATGTGGGATTTACTGTGAAGGCAACAAGTATAACTAGAGAGATTTAAGTAGGAGGGTATTATGATCTGACTTGAGTCTTAGAATGGCCACTGTGATGTCTGTGTGGAGGATAGATTGGAAGGGTACAAGACCAAAGGTGAGAACATCTGAGGATATTACAGTATTCTACTCAAGGGATGACAAAAGCCTTATCTAAAGAAATAGTAGTGAAGATGAGAGAGGGAGATATAGTTATTTAATGGAATTGGATGGTGACAAGGGAAAAGACAAATGGAAGAATGTGTCTAATAGTTTAGATTCAGCAGCTTTGCATATGGGGATATCACGACTAAAATGTGGATGGTTGCAGCATTCCACATATTTGTCTGCAATGTGCCCTTACTGCTCCCTCATTAAGAAGTGAAGTCAAATTCCCCTGCCCTTGACTCTGCCTGGCTTTAATGACTTGTCTGTAACCAATAGAATACAAAGGAAGTGATGCTGCATGACTGCAGAAGCTATACATAAAAGGCCATACTAATTTCTCTTAATTCTCTTGCAACACTTACTTTCTAGAGACTCCCTCCATCTGGGAATGCTCCCTCTTAGAAACCAGCCACGGCACTATGAAGGTTGGGGGATTCACGTGGAGGGTACATGTAAGCACTCTGGCTGACAGCCTCAGATGAGCCTAACCTTCAAGTCATCCTTGTCAAAGTGCCAGACATGTGAGTTAAGAAGCCTCCAGAGCATTCTAGTCCCTAGCTACTCAAGTCATCCCAGCTGTTTGAGTCTTCAGAGCTGATGACATCAAAGTGCAAAGAATGCATCCCTGCTCTGCCTTGTCTGTCTACACTCCAGATACTCCCTCTTATAACATTTTCTTTCAGAACCCAGTTGGTATGCGTGAGAAGCCCTAGCCATATGGAGAGGTCATGTGTTGACGCCAGTCAGTTGCCTCAGTGAAGACCAGCCTTTGAATCACTACAGCCATCCCATGAGACATTAAGTGAAGAAGCCTCCAGATGATTATAGCCTTTAACTGTGAGTCACCTCCAGCTGTTTGTGTGATCCAGCTGAAACCCCAGACATCATGGAACAGAGATAAGCTATCCTCACTTTACCCTACCTGAATTCTTGATCTATAGAATCTAGATGAAAATTGATTGTTATTTGTAGCACTAAGTTTGGAACAGGGATATAGAGGCAAAACTCAGTAATTGTTGGCTACTTTTAAAATCATTATTACTTCTTACAGCTGGCCATTTTATATGTGTGTTTATAACTCAGAAGCAAGGTCTGTCTTAATAAAGATATACATATAAATACATGAGTTATTATCAATTAAGCAATTAGGAACATGGAAGTAGATAAATTAATCCAAGCCGTATGTAGAATGCAGAGTAGGAAGTCAAAAATTTTAAGAATCCCAAAGGTTAAAGAGAAAAGGCAAGACAGAATGAAAAACAAAAATCTATAGAGGTAAGAAGATCAGGGAAGAATCATAACATGGAAATCAAAGTTGAAGATAGTTTATTTAGGAGCATTGTAATCAGCACTAAAAAATAATGGTAGAGGATGTAATTGTGATCATTAAAAAATATCTGTTGAATTTTAGTAGCTAGACTGAGGGAGAGAGTGAGAGATTATCTAAGTGAAAACAAAAATTGAAACTAGTCCTTCAAAACAAACAAACAAACAAAAAACACCATGGCAATTAAAAAAAAGCCTCCTTCAAACACAGGACCTAACAGTAGACAGCAAGAGTGAGAATGGGGATCTTTAGGTTTGTTTCATAGATGAACAAGACTCGAGTATATCCTGTGTTACAAGGAGGTGGCCACTAGAGAGGCTGAAAATAAAGAAGAGAGAGGGGAAAATTTCTAAAAAGAAATGTAAATATAATTTAAATTGAAGAGAATAAAATGTAGGCAATTTATTTCAGATTATGCGTCTATTTTCTGTTCTGGAATTACTACTCATGGTTCCTAAATAGTAGGCCAGTTTTCCTTCTAGGAGGTCATAGAAATTTTCCTCTTAAGACAAATAAGGAAATGAATGCATAAACAGTCCATTTGTAAAATTCTTCACATTTTACTAATTTTTGATGACACAGTGAGATAAAATCACACTCTTGGTTGTTGGTATGGCTTTCAGTAATTAAATATTTTTCATGGTGTATTGTTAACCACAGTTAAGTTAGAAAAAAAAGGTTCTTAAACAGTATGTCTAATGTAATTCCATTACATATTTATATGGGTATATACACACAAACACCTACACACACAAGTACGATGCATAAAACACATATTGATATATATATACATAGACACATATTTGTATTTTTGTGTGTGATGTGAGAAAAATGTTTGGGATAACCACTTCTGAAATGTTACTAGGAATTATCTCAGATGATGGGATTATAGATCCTATCTTTGCTCTTTATGTTTCTGTATTTTATATAATGGGCAGGTATTAATTTTGTAGTAAAAATCAGCTTTCATAATAACAAAGATAATTTTTAAAATAATATTTTCTTTAAAAGGTCTTAATTTTCATGTATAAAGAGATTATTTTATACACTCCCTAAAATCAGAAAAATTAAACTAAAATAGTTTTTCAAAAAATGGTATTTTGTCTTTTAATTAAAGACAAACTGCTTTGGATGAGATCATTGTTTCCATAAGCATACTGAATTTACTTCACCTATTAAATGCAAAAGAACACAGTTTTTAACACTTTTATATTGACCTATAAGAGCAATATTGCAAGAAAGACTGTAACTACACAAAAGCGTTTCTAATATACTTGCTGATGTATGCAGTATAATGCATATAAGCTACAATGAAATTAGGAAAACATCAGGAGCAATTTGTTTTCTCATAATCTCCTTGAAGACCACTATTATTTTCTTGTTTAGCTTTGTTGATTTCATTCTCTAAGCTATGTGTAAGTAAAACATATCCTTACTTTTATTGTTGCATAATTATGATAGTATGAATGAATGAATGAAAGAGAATTAACACAGAAGAAAATGAAGCTCCTTAAACTTTAAGGAATTTCAAGTCTTCTACTCAAAAGAAATGTTCGAAATGTAAATGGTATTACATACATACAAAAATGTGATCAGGCAAAGTGTGAAATATATTCAGATAATACTTATCAGTCAGAGAAGCTTGAAGGAACAAGTTTCCTCAAAGTCCTGCCCAGTGTTACTTTTTAAGACGCCTTTCAAAAGAGAAATTTAAATGGACAATACATTCTGAAGAAAACAAAATAGGCAACAGATAACTCCCAGGTAAAATACTGTCTTCAATTTAGTTCCTTAAACATGTCATCAAATGCCAGCTAGAGAACAATCAATATCAGTTACTGCCAAGATTTTAGATTCATAATTTTTCTAAGTAGGGTTTTGTGAGTCACCTAAGGTAAGTGTCTTGTAACTTAGATTGATGTCAGGCACAATCTTGATTGTCATAAAAATTTTGGTAGACTCTTAAATCCTTTCATTCATTTTACAGATATCAGGAAAAACATTTTGTGCCCTACCTTTATTGAGAGATTATTTTTAAATGATTGAAGAAGACAGGGAGAGACTGTACTCCTGAGATGGTGAGGCACTTTACTTTAAAATCTTTGTAATCTTTTCTGGGGCACCTGGGTGGCTCAGTTAAGCGTTCTATTTCGGCGCAGGCCATGATCTCACAGTTTGTGGGTTCAAGCCCTGTTTTGGGCTCTGTGCTGACAGCTCAGAGCCTGGAGCCTGCTTTGGATTCTGTGTCTCCCTCTCTCTGACCCTCTCCCACTCACTCTCTGTCTCTCTCAAAAATAAACATTTAAAAATAAATAAAATAAAATGTATTTAATCTTTTAAAGGGTACTCAGGTGTACCTAGTAGAAGCAGGTAGATCCCAGCCAGCTGCTACTGCCAACCTAATTCTGGGAACCAGAGAGGGTTCTGATTTGTGCTTCTCAGTTTAGGGGATTCTGACACCCAAAACCACCTTCCACTGTTGCTTCAGTTCATCTCCCCTCTCACCCCTTCATGCTTGGACTGTCTCAAAGTTTCTTCTAACCCAGGACACAGCTGGAAAACCTGAGTTCCCCAGAGGAATTCCAGGAAGGGTCCATCCTGTGTGTAAGGTTGTGATTGATATGCTTCAGATTTATCTTAATTCTAGAAAAATCACATCTCAGAGTGGATACTAAATCTTTGTAGAAGAGGCATGACCAAAGTTTCTTCCAGTTACAATTTGTGACCAAAAATAGAACTTAAGTTCTGTAATGACATAAAAAAGCAGATAAGATTTTTTTCATTCAATTTTTGGTGGTTCTGTCAAATGTTTTAACATCATCTTACCTGCAAATATACTCTGTGAAATCCAATTTGAAATGGATATAACAAGTAAGAAACAGTCTCACAGTATAATCTTCTGTATGTTACTTTAATTAATATGCACACCCATCTCAGATTCCTGTGGGATGAGTGACAAACAGCACATACATAATTCAAACCAACTCTAAATATTGGTTCCAATTTTCTTTCCATAATGATTTTTTAAACCTAAAACTCTCTCTATACATGTATATATAAACCTTGTGTTAAGGAGTACTCCAAGGTGGCATAATTGACTGACTTAAGTCTCATCTCTTATCCCTAAATCTTCCTGCCTCGGGTAAAATGCTAATGCTTAGGAGATCGCTTAAAAGGCAGGATACAGGGAAGATAAGACTGGAGGCAAATGTCAGCATAAGCCACAAATTAATTCATCAATCTCCAGAAACAGAAAGCTGATGCTAATAGTAATTGAATTGACAAGTTTCTCAATTTTTTTTAAGAGAACAAGATGTAAATTAAGTATATATGTGATTTCAAAGTTGCATGTAATATAGAAGTCAGTGAAGTCATGGTATTATATGAATGAATATTCGGTTCATATTGAGTATGTTTTCCCTTTTTTAAAAGTATATTTGATTAGAACATCTCTGTGGAAGGAAGCCAATTGTTTCCTGTGCTCTCAGTATCAGAGAAAGATCTGCTTTGGCAAAAATCCTTTTCTTCCAAAAAAAAAAACTAAATCAAGAAATGATTAAGTTGGTACTTTAACACTTAACCATTTTGCCTCTTTTTATTATCAGTATAAAACTTGATACACATTCTCTTCTGTCTTACTTTTCTGCTCATCTGTATTCCTACTACCTAAATATTACTTACACATCTGGTACTTTGTGTATGCTCTTTGTTCTAACTTCCATTTACACAAAAGTAAATTCTTTTTTAAGATGATTACAACTTTTGGCTTCATGTTGCAGTTTAGCGATCTTCTGGGTCTGAGTGGAATCTAAAAAGGCACATGATAGCTATTCTTGAGTGTTTGCCTGTGTTTCCACACATGACATAGGCTAATTCGTATCCACAAATAATCTTAAGTAATGGAAATTAAAAAAATTGAATAATTCACTGATTAGGATGAGTCACTTCCAGTAAACGCAAACCTTTTAGTAAGAACATGAAACCTATATTAAACAGCTGAGGGCGTTTGCCATGGTTTCCTGGTCGTGTTGGACTGCAGTGACAGGAAATCAGTTGGTCTGTAAATCAGAATTGCTTATTGATCACATTTATTTCTTAGCAACCTATTATGGGGATGATCAGTGCTATCTCACAGTCTCTGTTTCTTGAGAGTTCAAAATGTTATAAACCTTTTTTATGATTTTCTAACCACTTAGTTTTAAGAGAATATGACTCACTATACTGTTTGTATAATATATGCGTAATGATTTTGGAAGCAAAGAGATATTCTTAATTCAGAAAGAACATGAAATATCTATCAGGTTGTAATGTGCTGAGCCTTATTTTCCAGTGCACATAATGAGTCATGGAACAAAATGGATGATAAGAGTAGATAATTAAGAAAGTATGATAAGGAAGTCAAACTTACATCATTACCTGGCAAATTAGAGAAACAAAAGGTTAAGAAACCTTATTTTCTAGACACATCTCAGGCCATGCATCCTACAGCCACCACTGAACTTCTTACTCTATCTCGAATAATCCAGGCCCTTGCACAGTGCTGCACCCTTTTTACATGGGGACACTTTGTTCAGAATATCCTTCTACCCCACCTTTGTTATTGAAATATACTTCTTCCTATAGAACCTTGTTCAAATGCCCCTCTTCTGAAATGTCTTCCCAGAATCCTCTGAGCTTTCACGAGTCTTTGTTCATACATTGTTTCCTTTTAAAAATTGATTATACTAATAATTAATGTAATAAATAATATTCATTCTCAACATCTACCCCCCCGGAAAAACAAGAAGCTTAGCATGCCCTTTTCCCCAGTCTTCACTCACCTGAGATGGTAAAAGTATCTTTTATTTTAATTTCAGGGTGTCTTTTTTTTTTTCTTTATAGTATATTCTGGCGGTTTCATTTTATTGGTTTCTTTGCCCACATTGTTCCTATATCCTACTTCTTTAGATTCATTATCTGTTTTGCTGAGCTGTGTTCTTCAGTAATTTTTAAAAAAATGATTCATAGGTAGTAAATTCTCTGTCTTTGCATATTTAAAAAAGCAAATCTATATTTTGCTCTCCCACATGAGGGAGTTTGGCTGGGTAAAGAACTCCAGGTTAATTTTTTTTTTCTTTCAGAATTTTGATGATATTTCTCTTTTGTCAACCTGTATCCAAGATTGCTGATTTTAATTAGAACTCTTTCATAGGCAATCTGTTTTTTTCTCTTGAGAAACTTTTAGGATTTTGTCTTTAGATTTGGCATTCTGAAATTACATTGGGGTGTGTCAAAATGTAGATAGTATTTTTCTCTTCATGCTACTTTTTGGATCCTTTCAGTATTTTGAATGACTCACTTACATGGTTAAGCTTCTTCAATTAGTTTGTAGTTTGGGGTTGCTATTTATATTTGTGGTTGAGTATCTTTATCATAACAGGATATTTGAAATGTATTTTATCAGATCAAAGGAGAAGCGCTTTTGCAGTAGGTGCCATTAAATTCTGAATGTAGATGACTGCTTTGGATGTTTGGAAGGGGAGGTCACACTGGGAAAATGTGCAAATAACTTTTATTTAGGGTCTGAGGGCTTCTCGGCCCTGCTGGTTGTTACACCTTATCTGGGGGTATCCTGTGTCAGAACTCGCATTTCAGATTATCCCATTCCCAATTTGTTCCTGTGGACAAAGAGAATAAGTGGTTCTCCTTCCTTCCATCTTTGCTGTGGATTCAAAAGTTCCAGGTTAGCTCAGACTCTGCTTTCCTTCATCTCCAGCCCCAACCTTCATACAAGGGACTCTCTCCTAAGGAAGTAACTCACTGTGTGTATGAAACAGTCCTCTAGGATTTATCCCAAGGCAAACACTACTATTGCCATCCGCTTTGGGGGGTTGGGGGGGGGCAGCCGGCTGGCCCAAGCTATTCAAATAAGTCTTTAATTAATTGCCCTAACTGTCCACAGGGGCCCCTCCCTCTCTGATTTGTTCAGTCTGAGCACATTTCTCCTAGTTTTCTTTAGGAAATGCTTAAATAATGTAGAGCTATCTCCAGTTATAGCCTTTATATTTTTTTCTCTTTTCTGCTTTCTCCAGCTAGATGATACTATTTATCTGTTTCTTACCATCAAAAAATTCCTCAAAATTTCTGGTCTGCTGAGTTTATCTTTTTTTATTTAGGCGGTGTTATGGATTTATTATCTAGTGAAACATTTTCTATAATGTCTATGTATTTCAGTAGAATCTCTGCAATTCCTATAGGTACAAAACAGTAGCTAGAGCATGTTTTCATTCATAACTTTCATGAATGTATTGCATTGTACACTAGAGTAATTGTTCTCTGCTCACATAAGTCTCATTTGCTGGAAAATCACTCCTGGATGACAGCATGGTAATTGTAGTGGTAATCTGTAAGTGGAGAGACTGCATGAACAGAGCACAGAAATAGAAAAACATGAGGCCTCATGGAAGAGAGAATTCTTATTTTTCTGTTAATGGAAAACAATAGAAACTGGTGAGAAGGATGGGAGGGAGAGGGTGTATATGGAGAAAATAAAACTCTAGAATAATGGGAAACTTTTCATGTGGGATTTAGGTTGTTCTTTTTTTTTTCTTCTTTTTTTAAGTTTTTATTTTACATATTTTATTTTTTTAATTTTTATTTATTTTTGAGAGAGAGACAGAGAGAGACCGAGAGAGAATCCAAAGCAGGCTCCAGGCTCTGAGCTGTCAGCACAGAGCCCAATGTGGGGCTCGAACCCATGAACCACGAGATCATGACCTGAGCCAAAGTTTGATGCTTAACCAATTGAGCCACCCAAGTGTCCCTTATTATTATTTTTTTTCAACGTTTTTATTTTTATTTTTGGGACAGAGAGAGACAGAGCATGAATGGGGGAGGGGCAGAGAGAGAAGGAGACACAGAATCGGAAACAGGCTCCAGGCTCTGAGCCATCAGCCCAGAGCCCGACGCGGGGCTCGAACTCCCGGACCGCGAGATCGTGACCTGGCTGAAGTCGGACGCTTAACCGACTGCGCCACCCAGGCGCCCCTATTATTATTTTTTTAAGTAATCTCTACACCCAACATGAGCTCGAACTCACAACCCTGTGATTAAGGGTCGCATGCTCCACTGACTGAGCCAGCCAGGTGCCCCTCATTCAGGTTGTTTGTAACCCTTTTCTGAGCCCCAATTCTCCCATTTGGGAAAGAGAACATAGCTACAAGACACCTATATTCTTTTCCTGTTTAAATCACTGTGTGATTGTATGAATTAGATATTAAAACTCAATAGAGTTTATCAGACCACTGATCTTCTCCCAAAACCCTCCAGATAGAAACCATATGATTTGCACTCATCCTAAAATGGGTAGGACCAGACTTCAGTAAAATGGGAGAACCTGCTCTTTTCTGTGATGTGTGAGCAGTTCTCTTTTCCCTCAGACACTTCTCCACTACTATTCTTGATTTTCCCTCTTTCAGGCATGATTTCCCAGTGATTTACTTTGTGGCTAATTCTATAAATTTCTGATAAGGCATTAACTGATAAGGAAAGTGTTAGCTAGTAAGGGCTGAGGGCAGATGCTTTATAGAGTTATATACAGTTTTTTGAGGCAGCATTTAATTAAAAGCATTATTTTTAAATTTTTCAAGACTTTTTCAGTTGTTAAATTTTTTTTAATGTTTATTTTTGAGAGAGAGACAGAGAGAGAGAGAGAGAGAGAGAGAGACAGCGTGAGTGGGGGAGGAGCAAGAGAGAGGAAGACACAGAATCTGAAGCAGGCTCCAGACTCTGAGCTGTCAGCACAGAACCCGATGTGGGGATCGAACTCACGAACTGTGAGGTCATGACCTGAGCCGAAGCCGGAAGCCTAACCGACTGAGCCACCCAGGTGCCCCCAAGACTTTTTCAGCTGTAAGGAGAAAGATCAACATATAAAAATGTGGTTGAACAAATTTGCCATCAAAGACACACACACACACACACACACACACACACACACACACACCCCATTGGAGCCTCCTTCAATGACAGGTGATTCTATAGCATGATTATCTAAATTAAAAACATAATTAATGCAGAAGTCCTAAAATGCTAGTATAATGATATACAGTGACATTGATATTTGAGAACAGGCATACTCCTGTAACCCTTTCCAAGTTCTAGTCCAGGGTCAAATAGACATTTCTCTCCTGCCTAACTATCAAGTTTCAGTCTATAGCAAATCACAGTGCTTTTTTTTAATAGTCTTATGCATCTTCATTGAAAGTGTGTTTTGTTTTGTTTTTTTCCTATTTGAGGCTAAATGACTTGTTTCTGATTCTTTGCATTCATACAGATATCAAAACATTTCCACATATTTCTGCCAGGATGCTATAGTCTTAAATTGGAGCTAGAAAGTTTTAGGGTGAAAGCTAGTCAACATGAAATATTTCTTATAAATTTTCTTAGTTGATAGCATTAAACTTTGCTCACACAGACCAAATTCAAACAGATAAAACCCTTGATTTCTACAATGAACAATATAAGAGAGATCTTGTTGATTCATACCTAAATGACTTAAAAACTTAAAAAAATTATTAGTTGAATGAAGAAATATTTAGCACCCACAATTTTATTTGTGAGAAGACAAATTA
Organism: Lynx canadensis; assembly: GCF_007474595.2. Lineage (NCBI taxonomy): Eukaryota > Metazoa > Chordata > Mammalia > Carnivora > Felidae > Lynx > Lynx canadensis. The sequence continues at coordinate 169,336,638 of NC_044310.1, read as the reverse complement.
CTCACCAATATCAGCATTTATCAAAATGAGGTTGCTATCTTCAAAAGTTTCTACAAAATTTTTAACTGTGAGTTTTCAATTTAACCCCAGTTTAAAAAACAATCTACACACCCAGAATGGTTAGAAGCTACAGACCAAGACCACTAAGTGGGGCTGAGAATAAAGAGCAACTGAAATTCTTATGCGGTGCTAATGAGAATTGAAAGGGCACAATGGCAGTATCTACCAAGGCTTAATAAATGCACAGTCCACACAGGCAACTCTACTCTCAGGTACTTACCCACAGACCTCCCAGAAATGCACACATTTGGGCTTCAAAATACACTCCCAAGAAATTTATATCAGCATCACTTATAATAGCCCCAAATTGGAATGAAGCAGGGCAAACACAGGCCAGGTATGAATCATGAGATTGAGACATGTTTCAAAAATCCATGCAGCACGAATATTAAATTCATGAATCACGCTGTGTATTGTACAACTTTATCACACAAGTTAGTTACACAAGAAAGGTAGAAGAGGGAATTAACGAACTACTTGGAAGAGAATCTGGCAAGGAGGCATCAAATGCCAGGAGCGAGGCACACGTGTGGTCCTGTGACAAACATTGGCCAGAATTGTAGTCAGGCTGCCTTCTGGACTGACAAAGCCTCTGGCAGTCCAGCTGGAACAGTATCTCCACAAGTACAGCATGGGTGGTCCTCCAGTCTTTGAGCCGCTACTAGTCAGCAACTTCTTCTAGGGAGTCTGTATAGCTGGGTGTAATGGTTACACCTGAGGGTCTTTGCCATGTCAGTTCGGTCCACTGGGCCTCACCAAAGTCTTTCCGAGGATGTTGGCAAACTACTCTAGCTTATCTCTAGGGATACTTTAAGTTCTACGCTGGGGGCTGACAAACTGCTAGAGAAGTTCACATTGGCTGCTGTGATTTCCTTTTGTCATATTGTTAGTTTATTCTCTATCTTCTAGGAGTATGTATCACATACAGAGTATGTGACATGGAAACAAACTAAATGCCCAGCAACAGTAAAATGAATTGTGAAACAGCCATATAATGGAATACTCCAAAGCAATGAAAAAGAATGAACTACCACTAGATGCTACAACATGGATGAATTTCACAATAAGTTGAATAAAAAAGCCAGGCACAGTAGAGTATATGCTGTAAGATTCATTTATAAAAGGGTAAAAAAAAAAACATGCAAGCAAAACTATAATCAGAGAACTGGTTACCTTTTCAAAGGGTCTATTGATTGCGAGACAGTACCAGGAAGACTTCTGGGGTGCTTGTATTACTCCATATCCTGATCTGGAGTTGCAATTACCCCTGGGAAGAAGGCTCCACTGCCCAAGGTATGGCTGCATAGGCATTGCTCACCCACTGCGCTATAGCAGATATGGAAGGTGCTCCACCCATATCCTTTTAGATCTCCTCATAAGTCTTGTGCTTCCTTATGAGTCCCTCAGCTTCTATATGTTGCACTTTTGACAGCACACAGCTGTAATCTTCAGAAGACTACCCTTTGGCCAAACCTGCATAGAGCTGGAGGTGCCAGGGAACTTGTGTCTCTCAAAGGGCAGCCTACATCCAGTGACTGACCGATGAGGAAGAGTGAAAGCCCAGCTCCTTTTCCTCAAGATAAGGTAAGCTCTGAAATGTAATGTCCTCTGCATAGCTCCCTGTAAGATTAGGCTGAAGCTTGACCTAAAACTGCTCTCTTGCTTAACCTCTTTCCCTTCGTTGTTGGGCTTCCTGTATGCCTCTACTGGATTTTCTTGGAAGTACCGCCTTAACAAATCTCTTGCTCACAAATCCTCATGTCAAAGTCTTCCTTTGAGAATCAGACCTAATGAGAATCAGACCCCCCAATGGTCATATTGGAAATCCAGTATCATATGGATGTAGATTTCTTTCTCCTGCTACCCTTCCAAATACTTACTACTATTTTCTTATTGCCTAGAGTTTATACCCCAAACAGTTCCTTTTAGGGATCAAGGTCTTGAAAGGTTTCCATTAACTGAATGGGAACACAATCTGGGAGGCATGATTTATGTAACATCTGTCAATGATTTGCAGTTTAGCAAAATGCAGTATGATTAACAACACAGTCATCTGACAAGTCCCTCAGCCACCAGGAGACCCACCAAAGGCTGTGATGATGGGGGCAAGGAATGATGTTCAGGAAAGGTCTGAAGCACAAGCCTTGCCTGGAAAGGTGAGTTGAGTAGGGTAGGAGAGACACATTCCTCAGGCTATAAGCATCAGTGTCAGATTTTGATCACTTGGCCACAGAAAGGGAAGGAAGAAGACCCAAAACGGAAACAGTTTTGAGCAGAAGATGATCCAACCTCATTTGTGATTTTTACGTAGGACTAGCCCTGAACTAAGTAATGTTTGTTAATTCTATGTATAACCAATGTAATGAATGCATTTTATGATTTAATAAGTCATAATATACTATATATTATACTATAATATTTTTCAGTGGTTGAGAATGGGTAAGTTACTACCTGTCCCACAGGAAACCCAGATGACTTCATGAATTGAGTGAAATTTCAGGAGCTTGCTTAGTAAGAGTTAGTACAGTTATCCAGTGGGAAAGTACGTCAGTACTACTTATTCCAATTAAAACAGCTGATCAAATATTTTTTGCCCAAAATCCATTTTAAGTTTTAACAACGTGAACAGCTGGTGGTGTGAGCTTTAGAATTAATTACAGAGTGAGTCAATAAACATTAAGTTATGTAACATTTCAGACAGGAATCTTTAAAATAATATATTTTAAATCTATATCTCTCAATTTCAACTTACTTGTATCCAAAATAATCTTCGATTGACCTTTTTAAATAGCTTGTGCAAAAAAATAAAGGTGTTAAATATTGCATGATTGCCTTAATTGGAGTAAATGGTAATAAACATTAACAAAAGAAACTGACACACAATGAGGTGAATAAAACAAAAAAAAATGTGTATAACATAAATATGTGCCTAGAAAAAAGGCTAGACTGAAGCACACCAGCAATTCAGTAGTGTTTCTCTCTGTATCCTAAAATGATTGAGGATCGATTTATTTCCTTCATCATGAAAAGTGTTGTTTATGAAAAAGATATCATAGAAGATCCTTTCTCCAAATCAAAGTTCCCTCAAATAATGGCTTAGTTGTTTGATGAATGTCACCTGATCACAGGCATGTTTTATGAAAATATATTATTAGAAAGGCTTGTGCAAATTAAGTAGACTCACTTTGATCTCTTTCAATTACCATATACTGCCTAGGAAACATTCTAAAATAAAGGAGTGTTGCAGACCAAAATAGAACTGTTGGTAGTGGTGAGATTAAACAATCAGATATTTTTCTAACATCTGTTTCCTTGATGGACAAATACTGAAAAGGAAAGGATAAATATATCCAAACATACACACATGACCTTTACCTGGTGGAAAAGAAACTATATTTGTGCAGGGCTCCCTTAAGTAATTGCTCAATGACTCCCTTGCAGGTTATAAATGTCAACCAATTTGAAGGTATGGAAAAGGAGAGAGAAAAATGGAACAAATTTCAGAGAAGAGGCACAGCTGATGAGAACAGCATTCTTATCAATGAGGTTTTTAAATATCAAGTTTCCATCACACTGAAAGGGATCAGCTGTGAATCTGTGGGACGGTTTCTTTCATACTTGGCATTTCCTGTGAGTCACACCTTTCATCTGAGCATCTTAGAATATTTTATAAACACAAAACCTCAACAACATCTGCATTATTTTCTTTGTTTTATAAATGGATAATAAGTCATCAAAGAGCTTGTAAAGTTGACAAAGGTCACCTAGAATGAGATTGATTCCATATCAACACCTCCCTCCATCATGGTCTCTATTAGGATTCGAGAACTCCACAGCTTCCACATTCTGTAACGTGAAAGCTATGTCTTTAACCTTTTCGAAGTAATTTTTAAGGAGACATCTCTAGAAAAAAACTTCTCTATGTAACCATATACATAGATAAATAGCATCTAGCATCTAGTATCTAGTATCTAGGGCAAAAGAAATACCTAATAGTATACCACTCAACACCAAAAGAAACTGACACAGTGTCAAAAACAAATAATCCAGTTAAAAAGTGTGCAAAAGACATGAACAGACATTTCTCCAAAGAAGACATACAGATGGCAAACAGACACATGAAAGATACTCAACATCACTCATTACCAGGAAAACAAATCAGAACCACAGTGAGATATCACCTCACACCTGTCAGAATGACTAGACTCAAAAACACAAGAAGCAACAAGTAGTGGCAAGGATGTGGAGAAAAAGGAACCCCTGTGTTCTGTTGGTGGGAATACAAACTGGTATAGCCACTGTGAAAAATGGTATGGAGGGTCCTCAAAAAAATTAAAAATATAAATATCATATGTTCCAGTAATTGCACTACTGGGTATTTACCCAAAGAATATGAAAACACTAATTCAAAAGGATATATGTACCCCTGTGTTTATTGAAACATGTTTTTAGCCAAGTTATGGAAGCATCCTAAGTGTCCATCAATAGATGAATGGATAAAGAAGATGTGATGTGTGTGTGTGTGTGTGTGTGTGTGTGTGTGTGTGTGTGTATATATATATATATATATACACACACACAGTGGAATATTATTGAGCCATTAAAAAGAAAGATTTTGCCATTTGTAACAATGTGGATGGAACTAGAGAGTGTAATACTAAGCAAAATAAGTCAGAGAAAGATAGATACCATATTATTCCATTCATATGTGGAATTTAAGAAACAAAACAAATGAACAAAGGAAAAAATAAAGAGATAAACCAAAAAACAGACTCTTAACCGTAGAGAACAAACTGATGGGGGAGGCAAGTCAAGGGATGAGTGCTCTTGACAAGCACTGAGTAATGTAGAGAATTGTTGAATCGCTATATTGTACACCTGAAATAAATGTGAACTGTGTTCAGTATACTGGAATTAAAAAAAAGAAAGAAAGAAAAAAAATAAATACCTAACAGTTTTATTTACTAAGTAGTTATGTTGGAACACTGTAATAATAGTAGTTGGTGTGATGTCCCAACAGATGGTGCTATGCTCATCCCTGACAATTTAAACTCCCGCAGGGCTCCTGACAGTTCCTTGTGAGTGACTACTGGACACCTGGGTTCCATTTGGGACCCAAGGCTTTACATCATCTGTGAACCAGGTGGAGTGAACAGCAGAGCTGGCATTGGAGGAATTTGAGAATAGGTGAAAGAGACTCCACGGAGTTCTCATTCTCTCATTGTAGGAATTCTAGAAAGTTACCTGGTTGCAATAAAAATGCCTACTGCTGCCCTTTAAACTTAATTACTGCTGTGCTCTCCCGAGGAGAGAGGGGAACAGCTGGTCTCTCCTACCCAGTATGTATAGCCTATTGCTGTGTGAGGTTCAGCTATCTCCTCTTCAGACGAAAACCTCCAAAATTGTAAACCTTCTAAGTTGGTTTGCTTTACTCGTTTTACTTTTGCATTGTCTATGACTCATTCTCCAACCCACATGACCTTTATACCTATACAAATAAAATCAGTCTCTATTTATATCTGAATCACACAAAAAGAACTAAACATGTTTTTGTAAATACTAGAAGTTTGTTTGGTTCAGCCAGATTTAAAATATAAGTATAAATGCAATTCGTTCCCAGGGACCCTGAAGGGACACCCCAAAGAACTAGGTAGTCCTCTGACCCAAAAACGAGCTTTGATAGCACATCTGTGTGCTTGCTAGTTGAATGAGAGGTGCTGGATGCAGTAAGATGCCCTGGACACAGGAAATGGTGGTTTTAATATTTTTTAAATGTTTATTTATTTTTGCAAGAGACAGGGACAGAGCACAAGTGGGGGAGGGGCAGAGAGAAATGGAGATACAGAATCCGAAGCAGGCTCCAGGTTCTGAGCTGCCAGCACAGAGACAGGGCTTGAACCCATGGCAAGATCGTGACCTGAGCTGAAGTCAGACGCTTAACAGAGCCCCTAGGAAATGGTTTTAAAGGAAACTGCAGGTGAGCAGTCACAAGAGTGGGATGCATAAACTACAGGCATGGATTGGCCACGGAACAGTTTCTCACACAGGCAAGTCTGTGAAGCATGTATTTGGGAGAAGAGCATCAAGGATTTGTTTTCTTTAACCAGTGATCGGTGATTCTCCTAAGCCACACCAAGAATGGCAGAGAGTTTCTAATTAGGCTCTGGTGAGGACAGAATACTCTGTTCAGAGTGAAATACAGTCCTTTTTTCAAATAAGAACTATAGAAAGAATACCTGCCAAGTGCCAGGCACCATGCAGGTTGAGCAGAAGATCAAGCCCCATGTTGGAAGATGAAAAGGAAAAGGACTTCTCGCCTATCAGAGTTGGGCCTGGAGGTTCAGAACAATAGGAGGTTCCTCATCACAACTCGGAGGAAATGGAGGAGATGTTAGGCACTTTTCACTTTCCTCTCTGGCCTCAGTTTACCCTTTTTTAAATGAGGGGGTTGGACTTCATGATTTCTAAGCCCTAAGGTTCTGATTCTAGCACCACATAAAGTTCACTTCAAAGTCAGTGAAAGATTTGCAGCAACATAAATAGACCTCAGGGTATAAACACTATGTTATCCAAAGGGAAAATAAAGATGACAGACTACATGTTTTAAAATAAACTCACTGTGGTTTTTAATTCTCAACTCCAACCTTGAGTTTTATGAGTATTGATTTCCTAAGAAAAGAAAGCCTACAACTGCTACCTTCCCTAAGTACCTTTCTATTCATTTTAAGTAGAGCCATTAAAAGTTTTCAGGCCCAATTATACATAACTTTCAGTTTAAATGTCCTTCTTACCCTCACCAAAAGGACCTTTCTTATGTAACTAAAACAAATGGTTTGATTTTGTACACAAAAAGTCAGGCTTGACATTTATTGGGCATTTATAAGAAAACGATACTGATGGGGCACCTGGGTGGCTCAGTCGGTTAAGCAGCTGACTTCAGCTCAGGTCATGATCTCGCGGTCCGTGAGTTCGAGCCCCGCGTCAGGCTCTGGGCTGATGGCCCAGAGCCTGGAGCCTGCTTCCGATTCTGTGTCTCCCTCTCTCTGACCCTCCCCCATTCATGCTGTGTCTCTTTCTGTCTCAAAGATAAATAAACGTTAAAAAAAAAAAAAAAGAAAACGATACTGAAAAAAAAAAAAAGCCATCTCAGCTGTGCTTCAGACATTGACATGAAGTGTCACTGACAACACAATGGGCACATCAAGAGACCTAGACCTAAGCATTTGTGACTTACTGAAGGTCACACAATTATTTTATGGATCTGCCTCATTCTCATGTTATGTATCCCTGACAGTAGACCTATAGAAATTTCCCAGCTCTACAGACAAGGAAATTGAGTTTCAGAAATACTACGTTCTTGCAATAGTACTGTATTCAAAACAGATCTACCTATCTCAGAATCTCTTGCAGTTTTCCCCTCTACCTTGTGAGATTCTAGCATATAATCCCTACTTTCCAAATTGGACATTCTCACATGATCAAATGGGAAGAATACCTTCATTTTTTTGTCAGAGAATGAGAAAGAGGCAGTTGTAGAGGAGGGACAAGACAAAAAGTGATGTTAAAGATCTGCCACATTACTCTAAAATGTTTTCAGACTTACTTATCCTCAGCCCTTCCAGACCTTCTAGACTGCTACAGCCTCACCAGCCTCTGCTTCTCCATTTCTTCCTCTCACAACTCCCTTTCTCTCATTTCCACTTACTAAAAAAGTGAACATCTTTTAAAGTCCATTTCATGAGTCGCTCCCCTTTCATGGGCTCCCCAATTACAGAATGGAGAAAAGAATTCTTACTGACATAATAATACTCACCTGGCAGCATCATTAAAATGATTATATGACACCTCAGTCAGTAGTAAAATGTAAAAAGAAAATAAATGTATTATTTCTCACTGTTAAAAATAAAACTTTAGTATGTCTGTCCATAGTTTTTATACTCACTCTTAGATAATGTTTTGGTATTGAAAGTTCCAGTCTAGTCTAATTATTACAAAACTGGCATCCAGTTCAATAAAGAATGAAAATATCTATAAACTCTTATTCAGTGCCAAGCTTTCCTCATTCCTCAGAGCAAGTTGAGGTGGTGAGTATGGTTGGCTGCTTAAGCAGTTCCTCCTCTGCTGCTTTCTTACTGTGCAAGCCACAGTTTTGGTCTCTCCAAAGTCAACCTAGGGAGAGAAGGACTAGAGGAAAGGGACCGGGTTCCATGCCTGGTGTACTGCAGTCTGACCTCAGTGCCCTCAGGACTGTAGAAGTATTGCTGACTTTTCCTCTGATGGACATTTTTGTTCTTTGGAGATTCTCACTCAAGATCACCAATGAAATTCCTTTGCCCATGGCATGCCCTCCTCTGGGTAGCTCTGCTCTGAGCATTCAGCAACTCACCATTTCTTTATGTATCGTAACCCACTGAGGAGTCCTCTCAGAAGAGATTCTCTGTTAAGATGACCCGGGCCAGCTCACTTTTGGAAAGTGTCTCATTTTGTGCTCACAAGCCAATTTGAGTAGAAGTGCATACTACCCCAATGGATTTGCTATACACTTCTTGACTTTAGACTTTTCAGACTTAAGTCAAACAGCATTGTCTATCTCCCTCAATCTCCAGGACACAGAAACTAAAATTGCCTCAGAGTTTTCACTCATCGGCTAGTTGTGAAAGGAAAGCATCCTATTCTCATGAGGAGGGAGCAGAGAATATCACACCAAGTTCACACAAGGACATCTGTCTAATCAGCTTTTTTCTGTCTTATGAGCTGCAGTGCATGATCAAGGTGGCAGGAGCATCTCATTATCCCTCAGTACATTATGCACGGGTGGTCCAGCGCTTCACTTTAGTATCCAGGGCATTAGGTGGGGGAAGAGAAGTATTCTTTGGAATCTACTACATTGTTCTTTGTCTTTGGGTTCCATTTTAATAACGTGTTACATAAATAGTAGGCTTAAGTAGTAATTGGACCATGCATGTGAAGGTCATCAAGAACCAAGGAAGCTTTTCTCTAGTGTCAAACCTTAACTCTGCTTCTCCCTGCTTAGAATCTCTCTAAACTGTCTTTGTTTCTCTGTGCACATATAAAAAACAGCTACCCCACAGCTTCCAATGTTTTATGTGTGCTCCCACAGACCAGCAGAGAGACTAACTAGTTTGAATCCCACTTCAAAATTCCTAGAGAGGAAAGATAATTGGCCTAGTCTGGACCAGGTGTCTGTCCCTGATCCAGTCATCTTTGTTCAACGGGTGGGTTATCAGAGACTCTCCCTGAAGGCAGGGAAATTCGCAAAGAAAGGAGGTAATAGGCTGGGTAGACACTCCCCAACAGTGTTAGAAATACATGTATTACCTGGCATGAGACCTAGCATAAGTGAATACTTAGCGTGTTTTTCTCCCCTTTCAAGACATTTATTCTCTTCTGAGGAAATAGATATGCTGGGCATTGTGGTTAGCTTCCCAGCATTACTCTCCCTTTTCCTTAGTCACGAATGAAATATTCATTCTGATATCTTCACCTCCGCTGGGTATCTCACAGTAGCAGTGGGAAGAGTGACTGAAGCTTAAACTAATGAACACAAGAGTCCCTCTCCTGGTCACAGTATTTGTTCCAGAATGACTCATCTCAGGCTGACCAAATCAAAGGACAGGTCCTCCCCCTCCTGAGAAGAACACTCTTGGAAACGATCCCTTCTATCTCCATAGATGTGCCTAGAGAAACACATTCCCCAAGGATGTTAACACAACCATCTTGTGACAATGAAGTAGAACCAGGCTTAAGAAGAAGCTGAACCTGCATGAGACAGGGGAGATAAAAAGAAACTGAACCTTGAAGACATGATTGAGCAGCTGACAAACCAACCCTAAAGACAACTTATATGTCAAATTCCATTTATATGAGCCAAAAATCCTATCATTTTGATCAACTTGGATCGGATTCCAGAAAGATCTAATTTGTATGTTCACCCAAAATCCTAACATGTCAGGACAAACTGTCAGTAAGTATATTTGCAAACAATTCCTTTTTTTTTTTTAATGTTTATTTATTTATTTGAGAGAGAGAGAAAGAGCAGAGAGAAGGAGAGAGAACATCCCAAGCAGGCTCTGTGCTGTCAGCAGAGCCCGACATGTGGCTTGATTTCATGAACGGTGAGATCATGACCCAAGCCAAAATCAAGAGTCAGACACTTAACCAACCCAGCCACCACAGAGGTGCCCCTATTTGCAAGCAATTCTGATATTCCCTAAGAGGACATTATAAAAGGACTCTAGAAAAAAAGAATCCAAGAATTAAATCCCTCCAAACTGAGGATAAAAGCAATCTTAAAACCTCTTAGTGAGTATAGCAGATATGCACAAAACTCAGGGAAAGGAATAGGAAGATGCTTGAATTGAATCATAGGAAACTGGCTGATTTTGTAGTAAAAGATGGTATTTCCAGGTGACCTTATGGGATCCCATATGGGTTGTCCTCTAACTCTGCCAATGAAGGTTATTGTTCTAAATCTAAATCTCTGAAGAAATTAAAGAGGATATCAAGAAATATGTCACATCTGGTAATACAAATAGGACCTGAAAAATAAAAAGTGTTTATTTTCTACATAGAAATTACATACAATAATAATATTGCTAAGGGGAGTACACTTTCTATCACCATTAGTAGGCTCATCTAAAGGAGCCCTTGCTCACCTGAACCCAGGACAAAGAGGAGACACGGAGACCTCAGCAAACCCTGTATCATACTCCAAGGTAAGATGTAGATAATGTCAGACAGGCGGCAATCCTGAGTCCATGTGGGGGCCATGCAGGTACTACCCATAAGAACTCTATACCAGAAAACCCTGCCAGAGAAGAGAACTTTATCATAGGAGTTCTAGCAATACCAAGGGATAGAGACAGGTAAGAGAAGTAGCTTAGAAAAGAGTGCTGCTTTTTTTTTTTTTTAACCATTGTTGTTACTTAGTTCCTCTCTCTCTCTCTCTCTCTCTCTCTCTCTCTTTCAAAGAGAGAGCAGCAGAGTGAGAGAGAGGGAATCTTAAGCAAACTCCATGCCCCAGAGCTGGTTCTCATGACCTTGAGATCATGACTGAACTGAAATGAGGGGTCAGATACTTAACAAACTGAGCCACCCAGGCGACCCTCTTCTCAATTATTTCTTATGCATGGGTAGTAAATCTGTATTACATTTGTGCAATGAAGTAATATTTTGAATTACATTACTATGCTTTTCTTTTTGGCACTTCCTTGTATTTGTTGTTGTTTTTATTGTGTAATCTTATCCTCATTCAACTAGGGCTGTTCATTACCTTTGAGAGGATTAAGGTTGTTATGATTGAAAAGGAAAAAGTTGGTAATTAGAGTTTGGCTTTTGGCTTTCAGAATTAGGTTTCCAAAATCATATTCAGTAAGGACAGTCTTGAATTTGGTCTTCAATTTCAAGAGGCAAGCAAGAGATTGAGATAGAGAAAGTTTTTGTATTTGTTTTTGTTTTAATGTGGATTTCTTGCTTTTTTTTAACTCCATAATTTTTCCTTTAAATGTTAGGAAAAAATTTCTGGAAGACGAGAAAAGCGTTTTTATCTGAAAACCTTTAAATATGAAAAAAATATAGGTGTCAGGAAGGCAATTTTCTAGCCCAAAGAAAGGAAACAAAAAAATAACAAAACCTCTATTAGGTGTGATACCTTAGACTGCTTGGGCTGCTGTAACAAAATATCACAGACTGGGAGGCTAAACAATAAAAATTTGTTTCTCACAGTTCTGAGGGTGATAAGTCCAAGAACAAGGTGCCAGCCTATTGAGTTCCTGGTGAGGCTCCTCCTCCTAGCTTGTAAATTGTCACCTTCTCTCTGTGCCCTCACTGGCAAAGAGATCAAGCATGTGGGTGTCTCCTCTTATAAAGACATTAATCCTGTTGGATGAAGGCTTTATTCTTACGGCCTCCTTCAACCTTAATTACTTCCTTACTCTAAATGCAGCCAGTCTGGGGGTTAGGGCTTTGATATATGAATTCGGGGGTGGGGGGCACAATTCAGTCCAGAGCATGTGGAAAGGATCCTCAGGGTGAGTAAAGCAAGTAAGTGAGTCATAGATGAGCTTCTAGAGAGCCCCCTGCCCTGCCTCTTCCTCAAGTGAAGAAGAGAGTGGATTAGACAAAGAATAAGACAGAAAACTCTCAAATAGCTCAGTTCTATGGGCAAAAGGAACTTGCATTCGATTAGGGCCTGGAATTCTAATAGAGGCAGCCTCAAAGAATTTTCCGTGCCAAACTGGCATGGGTGCCATAAATTAGAAAGCAATCAGGAATATTTAGACTGAGAAGACCTATGATAGCACCCTGCGTGCAGCACCATCACTTCCATCCGCAGAAATTTCCACATTCTCAAGTTGGAGTTGCTGCAACCCTTAGCAGAAGACTGTAAGGAGTCCCCTAAACCAGGCACTGAATGGGAATCATGGACAATCTCACCAGATCTGAAACACTAACAAAGCTGAAATAGGCTCTAGTCAACAATGGAAGGTGGTCTATTTCGTTCAGACACAGTGGCTGCTACCATTTGTTGGCATTCTACTATTCCAATATACCATGGTGTATTTATGTAAGGAAACACTTATTTTTTTTTGGCATAGTGTCGTTCTTCTGGAATTTTTTTAAATTAATGTATCCTGTACCAAAGCACAACTGTGCACAGAACTTACCATCCTACTACAAACAATAGAAAACTGAACAAAATGGATGAAACAAGTGTTTTTATACATTGAATAACTGTGCTTTCTGAAAGAAGAGAACTAACCAAGATGAACCCTATGATTGCTTTAGCAATTTCTGGACTGTCATCCAAGGAGGATAAACATAAGCAGATGCTGGCAGTCACAATCAGTTGAGAAGACAGAGCTTAAAGATGAGGGAATCTGAGGCAGCTAGAATTTGCAGGGAGGCTTACCAGAGAAGAGGGAGCTATGAAAAGAATGAGCTCTAGAAATCTGCATAGAGGTCTTTGGAGTGTAAGGTGAAATTCAACATGGCTAGACAAAAAATAACTGCTGGGAGAAGATAGTTACTAGGAAGTGTAAATTAAATTATCCTCAGAACTTATGTAAACCTGGGAATCATTGGAATTCACATCAGTCTGAATACACATGGCATTTCATTAGAGAAACCAGAAGACTCAGGGATAGCAGTGGATTTAAAGGCTACTGTCGACCTCTATGAAAAACTGAAAGGCAAACATTTTTTTTTTTAAGTTTATTTATTTTGAGAGAGTGTGTGTGTGAGAGCAGGGGAGAAAGAGAGAGAGAGAGAGAGAGAGAGAGAGAGAGAGAGAATCCCAAGCAGGCTATGCACTGTCAGCACAGAGCCCAACACAGGGCTCTCATTTGTGAAGTGTGAGATCATGACCTGAGCCTAAATCAAGAGTCAGAGTGCAGGCAAGGGGTAGAGAGAGAGAGGGAGACAGAATCCCAAGCAGGCTCTGCACTGTCAGCACAGAACCCAACACAGGGCTCAAATTCATGTACTTGAGATCATGACCTGAGCTGAAACCAAGAGTCGGATGCTTAACCAACTGAGCCACCCAGGCTCCCCAGAAGACAAGAACTTTAAAACAGTTATTATAAATATGTTTAAAGATTCAAAGAAAAACATGAACACAATGAGGAGAGCTATAAATGGAAGCTATAAAAAGAACCACCAAATGGAACCTCTAGAGATGAAAATATGATATTGCCAGTTAAAAGTTTCATTGAATTATATTAATGGCAGATTAGATAATATAGAAAAAAATCATGAATTTGAAGACATAGAAATTGAAATACCCAAAATGAAGCATAGAGGGATGCCGGGGGGTGGTGGTGGTGGTGGTGGGAGAACAGGAAGAACCTCAGTGACCTGAGAAGCAATATCAAAAGTTTAACGTACATGTAGTTGCAGTCCCAGAAGGAAAAGAGGGGTAGGAGAACAGAAAAAAAAAAAAAAAAAAAAAAAAAAAAAAAAATTAAATGGCTAAGAAATTCCCACATTTGATGAAAATATAAACCCACATATCCAAGAATCTCATCCAAGAAACTCAAACCACACCAAGGCAAATCATAATCAAATTGCTGAAAACTAGTATTGAGGGAAAACCTTAAAAGTAGCCAGTGTTGAGGAGTAAGGAATAGAATTGGTATCATTTATATGTTGAGATATTACCAGAGAATCACTATACACATTTAAAATTTTGCATTAAACAACGGTGCCCTCATTTAGAAAGCATCCTCTTAGACCACCACAATGCTCATTGAAGTTACTTCATATTATCTTAAATAAAAGTCAAAAAAGACATTTTCAATATCTGCAACAATTTACACAAAAACAACCTTGTCATTTAACTATACCAGTATACAAGGGCACTTTTTTCCTTTAATTGTAATTAAAAATTGAATAATATTGTTTCTTATGATTAATTAAACTCTCAGAATTGTATGAACCTTTGATTTAATATTTTAATTTTTCTTCCGTCTTTATCTGTTAAGTTATAGTAGAGTGACAAAATTTTTGACATTTATATTTTTATGCATTGAGCTTTATTTTAAAACATACATTTATTTATTTATTTATTTATTTATTTATAATTAGAGTATAGTTGACATATAGTGCCACATTATTTTCAGGTATGCAGCTTAGTGATCCACAAGTTTATACTTTATGCTGTGTTCACCACAAGTGTAGCTACCATCTTTCACCAACGCTATTACAATATCATTGACTTTATGCTTTTGCGTTTATTTTCAAATTTATGATTTATAATTTTTCATGAAGTTTGTATTTAGACTCATAACCATTTAATTTCATTAGCTATTTTGAACACATTGTCAAAATTAAAAAAAGTAACATTGATAGTGGTTTTTAATTTGCATAAAGTAAATGCCAACATATTTGTGTCATAATTTCATTCCCTTATTAGAATCACAACTTAGGGAAAAAAAATCTCTGCATTTCTCATTTTGAGAGAAAATATAATTAATTGCATCAGCACAGTCAAAAGAAAAATTCCAAAGGGGGAAGAGGAAAAAGATTGATTCTTTAAGGGTATATAGTTTTGTTTTGACGTACAATTTCCATTAATTAGGGTAAATTACAACTGTAAAAAAGTAAATGTTAACTTAGAAAAACTGATAGCATTCAAATAATTTTTCCTTACTAGCATGGCAAATGAATTTGTCCTATAGGTATGTGAATGGTTTCTATATAGTAGAAAAAATTAAAACACAATTTTTTGAATTCAGTTTAACAATCTTATTCTATATTCTTTTTCCTTTTTTTTTTTCAATTACAGTATTTCTGCCTGTCCAGTACATTTTTCAATTAGCTTTATTATCCCTCTGGTTCCCTCAGTAATGAACTAAATCAACTTTGACGGTTGTTAGTTTTAGATTTATAGAAGAGCCATGTTTTTTATTTTTTTGAAAATTAGATTTTGATGAGTATCAAATGCAGAGATGATGAGCAAGCTCCGTTTTAGAGAAGAAAAATCTGCAGTTCTGCACATTTAATTCACAATAAATGAATTAAAAACTCTTATTTGGGAATTTCTATTTTCAATTTCTATTTTCCACATTGTCCCTTAGATTTATCTCCCAAGAATATCTCCACACTGGGCACAATCTCACTAGCTGATCCCAGAACAAGTACACAGATAATTTTCAATTCATATGTGTCCCTGGTGTTCATTTTAGGAAAACAGATGATATAAAAAACAACTAAAACATGGGAAAATTACAAATTTAAGAACCACCGCCCTCCCCCCCACCTCAAATTGGTTTGGACATTATCCTTTGTCTGGAGTTCCTAACTTCCTTCTTATCTAGAGATAGAAAGTTATATTAGATTATTTACTTCTGTAAGAACTTTGCAGTTCACAAAGTTTCTGAGAATAATCTTAAAAGGATGTTCGGGCTTCTTTCTAAAGAAGTCCTTCTCTGAAAGCCTGTGTTCTACATAAGTCATAAGAGTTGAGCAGTGGATGTATCTGGTCTGAGAATATTCAGCCTACACAATTCCCACTTCTCCAGAGACCCTGTCTTGGAAGGGTTATGGTTGCTGTTTTGTGGTATTAGTGGGTTTTCTTCAAAACAGTCAAAAGATGAAAGCCAGAGTGGAATCCTCTTGAGTGCAGAATCCAGGACAGCAGGCTCTCCTCTCGTGTTGGAGAATCAGCCCCTGAATCACAACCCCGGAGCAAGGGATTATAAGTCTTGGCTGCTGTCTTCTAATTGGAGTGAGAAAAATACTAAGGAAATAAACATAAAGTAATATGAAAATATTATCCCGTCAAAGTAAATCAGGAATAAAGATCTGACACATAATGACTCTGTTAAACTGTACAAAACTGAAGTAATCAAATGACAACTAAAAAGTGAGGTTCCACCATTACTCAACATTAAGTCTTGAATTAATCATTGGATCAAACTAGGCTTGTTTCTTTGTAAGTAAGTGACTTTGAATCCAGAAAAAGTAACTAGTTGTTCAAACAGTAGATCATGGTGTCTCTATGAAGCTTGGGAAACAAACAATGGAAACTCATTCACATTTTTAGGCTTTCATAAACAAGGATGACAGAGAAAAGGATGAGCTGCTGATGGTTTTCCATTTCATCTTGTGAACACTTCATTCTGGAAATTATCACCAGGGCTCAGGTATTCAAGTTTGCCATAATTAGATTGCTTTACAAGGAATGTAGCTCAACTGGTACTTAGCTACTGTTGACATTGCAAATGCATGCTGCACAGGGAAGAACATACTTCACAGAGGGTCTGAGACAATTCCAAATATGTACCTGCTGTGACACTGGTTTCCAGTGCCAAAATGCCAAATGCAAAGGGAAGTATTTCAGATATATTTAAACTTGAATTCACCTTCTCAAACTAACATAGTTGAAGTGAATAAAAGGAAACACATGGAATAATCTTTTCTCAGTATTTGAATAGGATTCTGGCAATATTTACTATTTCTACTGACCATAGTTGTATGATATTTGGTTACTTCCTGCTTTAGCTCACATTATCCATGAACTGCTTCTAATAGAGCCTGTTAACTATGCGATCTTCTTGTGCTGGGATTTATGGCTAAAGGTATTTCTAAAAAATCTCTATTACGTAACATTTAGTAAGACAAATACCATCTCCATGATCAGCAAGAGTACTTTGGTAAACAAAAGACACAACCTTGCCTTGACCTTTGACAAAAACAGCACATCATAGTTAGGTTTCTTTTGAGACCGCTGTGGAAGAACACCCTGAAGAATCTTAGATGCCCTAGGAGTTAAGATGGCAGAGAAGTAGGGGGACCCTGGGCTCTTCTTGTCCCTCATACACAGCTATATTGAGGTAAGATCACTTGGAACACTGGGAAAAGGACACTGGGAGAAGGATCTCCATGGTTGGAGGGAGACAGCATGGCTGATGCAAGGTGCATGGAAGTGAATTGGGGAAGAGGAAAATAGTGGTGCCTCAGAGGGGAGGAAAACTTGTCCATGGAGAGACAAAAGGGAGAGAAAAGAGAGAGGTTGAGAGAGTGCAGTGTTGGGTTTGCACAAGAGGAAACCCTCTCAGGACCATGCACTGGGGAGAGAGAGGTACTAAATGTCACAGGTTTTTTTTGCAAAGAGCACATGTAGGTCAAATTTTGAGGTTTTGGAAGTGCATGACTTTCTCCAGAGTAGAGCTGTGGGAGTGTTCCTGGTGAGGAGGACCCTGGCCTCTGAGTGCAAGTGTGGCTTAGGGATTTCCTGAGTCACAATAGCAGAGAACATTTCCCTTCCTGGAGCACATTTGGAAGAGGGTATTTTGCCTCTCCAAGGACAAAAGACCCTGTAGGCTCCAGCAAAAGGCCTTTTGTAGGTAGGGGGGTAGGAAGGAGGCAGAGGCACACACAGAGGGCATATAACCTTGTTACTGCTTTTAGCGGTGCTACACCATAGATTCCATGAACCATGCAGGTGTGGGACTATTTTTTCTGGGACAAAAGATGTCAGACACAACGTGGAGAGGCTCTACTCTAAAAGAGGAGGTGGGCCTGTGCTGTGCCGGGTCCTTTAAGATTTTGAGTTTTAAATGCCAGCTGTTCACCAAAGGAAATAAATAAATAAATTCAGTAGAGCTGTAATACAGGGCCAGCTGACTGCCCTCGCTATTCTGTGAGGGTTTCCTGAACAGTGTGGTGTGTGTGAGATCCCCTGTCTAGGGAAAAGAGAGTGGGGGGCACCATTTCCCCCCCAACACCAACATGTTAGGACTTCAGAGAGCAACACAATAGCCCCCAGTGGAGGTGGGACCTGCTTACACCAAACCTCACACCAAACCCTTACACCAAACCCTTTGCTTACACCAAACCCTGCCTCTCTGTGGCTGGCAACTGCTTATTTACTGGGACAAGAGAGACTCTCAGCCAAAGCAGCAGATCTCTCCTCCAGAAGACCCCCATGCTCCAAGTACACTGAAATTCAAATGCTTCAAAGCAGCATCTGCAGTTCTGGTAGAAATAGGACCAGGCTTTCTTCTTCTTCTTCTTCTTCTTCTTCTTCTTCTCTTTCATTTGGAATCAGGGTCATAGTTTCTTGTTTGTTTTATTCATTTTCTTCCTCCTTTTTTTTTTTTTTTTTTTTTTTTTTTGGAATCAGGCTTCTTCTCCCTCCCACCAAGTCTTTTTCTTTGGAATCTGGCTTAATAGTTTTTTGACAGTCTGTTTGTTTTTTCATTTCTTTGCCTTTTCTTTCTCTCTTTTAATTTTGAGGGAGATGAGGCTTTTTTTTCCCCAGGCTTATTTTAACAAACATTTCAAAGCACACCCAGTTAAAGTTCCAGAAACTCCTCACTGCAAGCAATGAGGAGCTCTGTAGAGGACTGAGCAGCGGGAAAGCGCAGCCCAAATGCAAGAGCAGAGGGCACACTGCATACACCAGAAATACTTCCTGAAGTGCCGGACCCTGAACAGTGCATGACCTCTTTTTAATGTAGCATTACTCTCAGGTGCAGGAAACATAATAAGCTTTCAAAACATGCAAAAGACAGAACTTAGCCAAAATGACAAGATGGAAGAATTCTCCCCAAAAGAAAGGTCAAGAAGAAATCATAGCTCGGAACTTGCTCAAAACAGATATAAGCAATATATCTGAATAAGAATTTAGAGCAACAGTCATAAGACTACTAGCTGGGCTTGAAAAAAGCATAGACAACACCAGAGAAAACTTGGCTACAGAAATCAAATCCCTAAAACTAGTCAGCTTAAAATAAAAGAAATGCTATAACTGAGGTGCAAAATCAACATAACTGAGTTACAGTGAAGACTGAAGAAGTGAAGGAGAGAATAGATGATACAGAAGATAAAATAATGGAAAATAATGAAGCTGAAAAGAAGGAAAGAAAACTGTTAGATCACAAAGGGAGACTTGGGGAACTCAATGATTCCATCGAATGAAACAATATCTGTATCATAGGAGTCTCAGAAGAAGAAAAGCAGGAAAAAGGGTAGAAAGTTTACTTGAACAAATTATAGCTGAGAACTTCCCTAATCTGGGTAAGGAAACAGACACAAGAAGAAACAAGAAGGCACAACAGAAACAAGTCCAACAGGCACAGAGAATTCTCCTCAAAATCAACAAAACAGGTCAACACCACAACATATCATAGTGAAATTTACAAAACACAAAGATAGAGAATTCTGAAAGCAGCCATGGACAAAAGATCCTTAACCTACAAGGGTAGACACATAAGATTACCATCAGACCTATCCACTGAAACTTGGAAAGCCAGAAGGGAGTGGCAGGAAATATTTAATGTACTGAAATAGGAAAAATATGCAGCCAAGAATGCTTTATCAAGCAAGGCTGTCATTCAGAATAGGAGAGATAAAGAGTTTCCCAGACAAAAACTAAAGGACTTTGTGATCATTAAATCAGCCCTGCTCTGGGGGCTCTTTGGGTGGAGACAGAAAGCCCCCCCCCAGATAAAACCCCACAAAGCATTAAAGACTAGAAAGGATGAGAAAATATCACCAGAAATGCCAACTCTACAGGTAACATAATGGCACTAAATTCATATCTTTCAATAGTCACCTTGAATGTTAATGGACTGAATGCTCCAATCAAAATAGGTATGGTATCAGAATGGATAAAAAAGAAAGATCCATCTATATGCTGCCTACATGAGACACACATTAGACCTAAAGACCTGCTGATTGTAATTGAGAGGATGGAGACATCTATCATGCTAATGGACATCAAAAAAAAAAAAAAAAAAAAAAAAAAAGAAAAAAAAAAAGAAAAACACCAGAGTAGCCATTTTATATCTGACAAACTAGATTTTAAAACAAAGACTGTAACAAGAGATGAAGAAGGGCATTATATCATAATTAAGGGATCTATCCATTGAGAAGATGTAACAATTCTAAATATTTATGCCCCCAACGTGGAGAAACCCAAATATATAAATCAATTAATAACAAACATAAACTCATTGATAATAATACAGTAATAGTAGGAGACTTTAACACCCCACTTGCAGTAACGGACAGATCATCTAAGCAGAAAACCAACAAGGAAATCAACACACTAGACTGAGGGACTTAACGGACATATTCAGAACTTACCATCCTAAAGCAGAATACACATTCTTCTCAAGTGTACATGAACATTCTCCAGAATATATCACATACTAGGTCACAAATCAACCCTTCAACAAGTACAAAAAGACCAAGATCATACCATCCAGATTTTCAGATCACAATGCAATGAAACTTGAAGTCAACCACAAGAAAAAATTTGGAAAGCCCTCAAGTACATGGAGTTTAAAGAATATCCTTCTAGGGGCACCTGGGTGGCTCAGTTGGTTGAGCGTCCGACTTCAGCTCAGGTCATGATCTCACAGTTCATGACTTCAAGCGGCATATCGGGCTGTGTGCTGACAGTTCAGAGCCTGGAGCCTGCTTCAGGTTCTGTGCCTCCCTCTCTCTCTGCCCCTTCCCCCTTGTGCTCTGTCTCTCTCTCTCCCTCAAAAATAAACAGTAAAAAAAAAAAAATTAAAAATAATTTAAAGAACATCTTACTAAAAAATGTTAACCAGGAAATTAAAGAAGAAATAAGAAATACATGGAGGCAAATGGAAATAAAAACATGATAGTCCAAACCATTTGGGATGCAGCAAAGGCAGTCCTAAGAGGAAATTATATTGCAGTTCAAGCCTATATCAAGAAGCAAGAAAGGTCCCAAATACACAACTTAACCTTATATTTAAAGGAGCAGCAAATAAAGCCTAAAGCCAGCAGAAAAAAGAGAAATAATAAAAATTAGAGCAGGAATAAACAATATAGAATAAACATACAAACCAAAAACAGTAGAACAGATCAATAAAACCAAGAACCGATTCTTTGAAAGAATAAACAAAATTGATAACCCCCTAGCCAGATTTATCAAAAAGAAAAGATAAAGGACCCGAATAGATAAAATCACAAATGAAAGAGGAGATATCAAAACCAACATCACTGAAATACAAATTATAAGACAATACTATGAAAACTTATATGGTGACAAATTGGACAACCTGGAAGAAATGGACAAATTCCTAGAAACTCACAAACTACCAAAGCTGAAACAGGAAAAAATAGAAAATTTGAGCAAACCCATAACCAACAAAGAAATTGAGTCAGTAATCAAAAATCTCCCCCCCAAAACAAGAGTCCTGGGCCTGATGGCTTCCCAGGGGAATTCTATCAGACATTTAAAGAAGAGTTACTACCTATTCTTCTCAAACTGTTCCCAAAAGATAGAAATAGGAGGAAAACTTTCAAACTCATGCTTGATGCCAGCATTACCTTGATTCCAAAACCAAAGACTCCACTAAAAAAGAATTATAGGCCAATATTCCTGATGAAATTGTGTGCAAAAATTCCCAAGAAGATGCTAGCAAACTGAATTCTACAGTACATTAAAAGAATTAGTCACCATGATCAAGTGGGATTTATTTCTGGGCTGCATGGCTGGTTCTATAGTCACAAATCAATCAGTGTGATACACCACATTAATAAAAGAAAGGATAAGAGGCATATGATCCTGTTAATTGATGCAGAAAAAACAGTTGACAAAACACAACATCTATTCTTGATAAAAACCCTTGACAATTAGGGACAGATGGAAAACACCTCAACATCATAAAGGTCATATATGAAATCCCCACAGCTAATATCATCCCCAATGGGGAAAAACTGAGAGCCTTTCCCTTATAGTTAGAAACAAGACAACGATGGCCATTCTCATCATTACTATTTGACATAGGACTGGAAGTCTTAGCCTTAGCAATCAGACAACAAAAAGAAATAAAGGGCATATAAATCAGTAAGGAAGAAGTAAAACTTTCAGTATTTGCAGATGACATGATACTCTATGTAGAAAACCCAAAAGACTCCATCAAAAAATTGGATGGAGTCCAAAAAATATAACTAATACATGAATTCAGCAAAGTCACAGGATATAAAATCCATGTGCAGAAATCTGTTGCATTTCTATATACCAATAGCAAAGCAGCAAAGAAATCAAGGAATCAATCCCATTTACAATTGTTCCAAAAACAAGATACCTAGGAATAAACCTAATTAATAAGGTAAAAGATCTGCACTCTGAAGACTATAAAAGACTTACAAAGCTAACTGAAGAGGACACAAAGAAATGGAAAAACATTTCTTGCTCACAGATTGTAAGAACAAATAACTGTTAAAATGTCTATACTACCTAAAACAATCCACACATTTAATACAATCCCTATCAAAATACCACCAGCATACTTCACAGAGTTAGAACAAACAATCCTAAAATTTGTATGGAACCACAACAGTTCCCAAATAGCCAAAGCAATCCTGAAAAATAAAAACAAAACTGGAGGCATCACGATTCTGGATTTTAAGCGATATTACAAAACGGTAGTCACCAAGACAGTATGGCACTGGCACAAAAACAGACACATAGATCAATGGAACAGAATAGAAAACCCAGAAATGTACCCACAAGTATATGGCCAACTAATCTTCAACAAAGCAGGAAAGAATATACAATGGAAAAAAAAAAAAAACCTCTTCAACAAATGGTGATGGGAAAACTGGACTGTGACATGCAGAAGAATTAAACTGGACCACTTTCTTACACCATACACAAAAATAAATTCAATATAGATAAAAGACCTAAATGTGAGATAGGAAAGCATCAAAATCCTACAGGAGAACACAGGCAGCAACCTCTTTGACCTTGGCCAGGCAATGTCTTACTAGACACATCACCAAAGCCAGGGAAACAAGCAAATATGAACTATTGGGACTTCATCAAGGTAAAAAGCTTCTGCCCAGCAAAGGAAACAATCAACAAAACTAAAAGGCAGCCTACAGAATGGGAGATATTTGGAAATGACACATCTGATAAATATGATAGGGTTAGTATCCAAAATCTATATAAAAAAAAAAAAAAACTTATCAAACTCCACACCCAAAAAACAAATAGTCCAGTGAAGAAATGGGCAGAAGGAATGAGTAGACAATTTTCCAAAGAAGACATTCAGAGAGCTAACAGACACATGAAAAGATGTTCAACATCACTCATCATTAGGGAACTACAAATAAAAACCACGATGAGATACCACCTCACACCTGTCAGATTGGCTAAAATTAACAACACAAGAAACAATGGATCTTGATGAGGATTCAGAGAAAGGGGAAACTCTTGCGCTGCTGGTGGGAATGCAAACTGGTGCAGCTACTCTGGAGAATAGTAAAGAGGTTCCTAAAGAATCCAGCAGTTGCACTATTTTTACCCAATGGGTACAAAAATACAAATTTGATGGGGTGCATGTACCCCAATGTTTATAGCAGCATTATCAACCACAGCCAAACTATGGAGAGAGTTCAAATGTCCTTTGCCTGATGAGTGGATAAAGAAGAAGTGGTATATATGTAGATGTACAATGGAATGTTACTCAGCCATCAAGAAGAATGAAATCTTGCCATTTGCAATGATGTGGATGGAGCTAGAATGTATTATGCTAAGCAAAAAAAGTCAAATAGAGAAAGACAAATACCGTATGATTTCACTCAGATGTGGAATTTAAGAAACAAAACAGATGAACATATGGGAAAGTGGAGGGGAAAGAGAAGAGAGGGAAACAAACCACAAGAGTCTCATAATGAAAGAGAACAAACAGAGGATTAATGGAGGCAGGTAGGTGGGTGATGGGCGAGATGGGTGGTGGGTACTGAGGAAGGCACTTGTGATGAGCACTCGGTGTTGTATGTAAATGATGAATCATGGGATTCTACTCCTGAAACCTATACTGTACTGTATGTTAACTAACTAAAATATAAATTAAAAAATAAAGGAAATCTTAGAAGCCCTATTAGCTAAATGATGTGGCCAGGCAGGCATTAAGATCCTTAAAGGACCTTTCCTCTGTTTGAAATATTCTATGAGTAACTGTCCTAAATCCTTTTGAGATACTAACAAAGATCTTACAGACTTATAACTGGGTTTGATCTTTTCCAGAAGTCATTTTTTTAAGTTACTGTTTTTAGAGAATCTGGGTATAAGAAACAATTTTATTTCAAACCCAGTAAGTTCTAGCTCTTTTATGTTTAATAGTTTATTCTTCAGCTCATCTCTCCTCACATTTTATTGTAGGCAATAAGAAAAAAAAATGAGGTGACATTTTGAATATTCTGTCTGGAAATCTCCTTAGCTAGATCTTTGAGTTTATTAAAGGTACATTTTCTCTTTGCCACATTCACAAATGACTATGTTGGCAAACTCTCTGTGATCACTTAACAAGAGTCGCCCTTCCTTCAGCTTCCAACATTTTCCTCTGTTTCCTTTAAGGTTTTTCTGACAGTCTTTTAGGCCTTTTAGGCTTCCACTAACAATCTACTTGAGACACTTTGGGTTTCACCAACAGCCTCCTCAACACCATTTCAACTTCTTCCCACAGTACAATTCCAAAGCCAGTGCCACATTTTAGGTTTCTGTTACGGCAGCATCCCATTTCTAGGCTCCAAAATTATTAGCAGTTACATATTGAAGCATAAAAGTTAGTGGCTTGAAGCAACATCTATTGTTTACTTTGTTCATCAGTGTACAAATTGAACAGGCTTAGCAAGGACAGTTTTTCTCAGCTCTATATGGCAATATCTGGGGTGGCATGACTGACAACTGGAGAATCTATTTCAAGGAAACTCATTCTCATGGTTGGCAATTTGGTGCTGTCTGTTGGGTAGGAGTTCATCCAAGGCCAGAGACCAAAGCTTCTGCTCTTCACATAGGCCTCTTCTTCCTAGATATGTTGCCCTTCCTTACAGCATGGTGGTTGGGTTTACAGATCAAGCACCCTGAGAGAACCAAATGTCAATGCATGGCATTTTTTTTAATGTTCTAACCTTGAAAATCATAGATCTTCACTTTTATTATAGTCCATTGTTCAAAGCAGTCTTAAAATTTCAGCCACTTACAAAGGAAAGAGATATAAACTCCAGCTCTTTATGGGGAAGTGGCAAAGGTTTAGAAGACTATGTGGGACAGGATGATATTGTTGAACCCATCTTCAGAAAATATAATCTACATCAAGTAAAAACTGATTGCATAAGGAAATTAATATTGGTGGGGGAGGTATGTTAACTAACATATAAATTAAAAAATAAAAGAATCTTATCAGTCCTGTCACTGATGCCAGAATTATGGAGAAGAATTAAACATTTTATAATATAGCTTTTGTTCCCCTGAAAGTGAACAATATCTGTTGAGATGGATTATAGATCTAAACCAGCTTGGGGATCTTTTTGTGTCCTTATAAAATAGACATATCCTTGTAAAATATAATTATCCTAAAAATCAAATAATTTTGCATATTTCAGTCAAAATAACTTACTGTTTTATGGTAATAATGAAAAAATGGTCAAGTTTTCCATCCAGTTAATTTCCATTTAACAAGTATTTATTGAACATCTACTACATGCCAAGCACCATTCTAGGTATACTAAGGTAAATAAGGCATGTTCCAGTCTTACTGTAGTTTGAAAGACATACACTATACAGTTAATTACACAGTAGTAAAATAAATGAAAAAAACATTAAAGGTATGTACTATATCTCCATGAAAATTAATGAAGTTGGATCTCTACCTCATGCATATAAAAATTAAAACTCAAATCCATAAAGATCTAAATGCAGGGGCTTAAAGTATAAAACTCTTGAAAGACAACATAACAGTAAATCTTCATGACCTTGGTTAGGCAATGATTTTATTCAAATTAAAAACTGTGAAGAAATTGTGGTATATATACACAATGGAGTACTATGTGGCAATGAGAAAAAATGAAATATGGCCCTTTGTAGCAACGTGGATGGAACTGGAGAGTGTAATGCTAAGTGAAATAAGCCATACAGAGAAAGACAGATACCATATGGTTTCACTCTTATGTGGATCCTGAGAAACTTAACAGGAACCCATGGGGGAGGGGAAGGAAAAAAAAATAAAAAAGAGGTTAGAGTGGGAGAGAGCCAAAGCATAAGAGACTGTTAAAAACTGAGAACAAACTGAGGGTTGATGGGGGGTGGGAGGGAGGGGAGGGTGGGTGATGGGTATTGAGGAGGGCACCTTTTGGGATGAGCACTGGGTGTTGTATGGAAACCAATTTGTCAATAAATTTCATAAAAAAAAAAAAAAAAAAAAAAAAACTGTGCTTCAAGGACATCATCAAGAAAGTGGAGGGGCGCCTGGGTGGCGCAGTCGGTTAAGCGTCCGACTTCAGCCAGGTCACGATCTCGCGGTCCGGGAGTTCGAGCCCCGCGTCAGGCTCTGGGCTGATGGCTCAGAGCCTGGAGCCTGTTTCCGATTCTGTGTCTCCCTCTCTCTCTGCCCCTCCCCCGTTCATGCTCTGTCTCTCTCTGTCCCAAAAATAAATAAACGTTGAAAAAAAAAAATTAAAAAAAAAAAAATGGAAAGACAGGACACAGAATAGAGGGAAAATTTTGCAAATCAAATATAAATCATACATCTGATACAGGACTCATCTAGAATATATGAAGAACTCTTACAACTCAATAATAGAAAGACAAATGACACAATTTTCAAAATGGCCAAAGGATATGAATAGACATTTCTTCAAAGAAGATCTACAAATGGTTAATAAACACATGAAAAGATGCTCAGTATCATTCGGAAAAATGCCCATCAAAACCACAATGAGATACTATCACCCATCCATTAGGATGTTAGAATAATAATAATAATAATAACAACAATAATAATAATAATAAAAGATTTATGGAGAATGTGGAGAAATTGGGCTCTCTTACAGTGCTAGTAAGGATATAAAATGGTTCATATAGTAACTCTATTTAATCTTTGGTAACTATGTTTAGCCAGCTACTTTGGAAAACAGCATAGCAGTTCCTCAAAAAGTTAAACATACAGTTTTCCATATGTCCCAGAAAATCCACTTCTACCCTAGATAAATAAAAATATATGTCCATACAAAAACTTGCACATGAGGGGCACCTGGGTGGCTCAGTCAGTTGAGTGCTAACTCTTGATTTCAGTTCGGGTCATGATCCCAGGGTCATGGGATGGAGCCCTGCATCTTGCTCCCTGCTGAGCATGGAGCTTGCTTAAGATTCTCTCTCTCTTGGGGTGCCTGGGTGGCTCAGTCGGTTAAGCATCTGACTTCAGCTAAGGTCATGATCTTGAGGTTCGTGAGATTGAGCCCCACGTCAGGTTCTGTGCTGACAGCTCAGAGCCGGGGCCTGCTTTGGATTCTGTGTCTCCCTCTCTCTCTGCCCCTCCCCTGCTCATGCTCTGTCTCTCTCTGTCAAAAATAAACATTAAAAATAAATTTAAGATTCTCGCTCTCTCTTTCTCTCTGCCCCTCTCTCCAGCTCTCTCTAAAAAAAAAAAAAAAAAAAAAAATTCTAAAATAAAGCTTGCACATGAAAGTACTTAGCAACATTGTTCATAATAGACAAAAAAGTGAAAACAACCCAATGTCCATCAAATGATGAATGAATAAACAAAATGTGGAATATCATTAACAATAAAATGTGAAGTGCTGATACATGCTGTGACATGGGTGAACTTTGAAAATATTGTTAAATGAAAGAAGCCAGTCACATAAGGTTACATATTATTCCATTTATATGAGATGTCTAGAATAAGCAAATCTATAGAGACAGTAAATTTCAGTTCCCTAGGATGGAGGTGGGTTGAGAAAGAATGGGGAGTGACTGCTAATGTATACTGGGTATTCTGGGGTAATAAAGTGTTCTAAAATTAACTGCGATGATTGTTGCACGACTTTGTGAATATATTAAAAACCATGGAATTTACACATGAAATGGGTGAAATGTAGTGTATGTGAATTATATTTTAATAAACCTGATACAAAGACACACACACATGCGCATCCAACACACACACACACACACTAAAACATAAAGGTATGTACTTCGTAGAGTGGAGGCGTAGACAAAGAAGTGATGTCCATTTTGTAGACCACAGTGGGTTTCTCGGAGGAAGAAATGCTTACAATGGGTTACATTGGAGAAGAGGGAAAGGATTTCCAAACAGAAAGAACAGAACATGCAAATACAGGGAAGGATGGAGAAGCATAGTTGAGTATGGCCAAGGCACAGCTGCCTATATCAGGCTTTCCAGATACAGGCTTGGAGATGGAAAAAGGGGTGCATTTGGACTTTAACTCAAAAAGACTGGGACATCATTGGATGGCTTTGAGCAATAGGGGTTAAGGATGAGACCATATTTACATTTAGCGCAGTCACTCTCATAGTATGGAGGAATATGGACCGCAGGTGAACTACTGTAGGCAGAAAGGCCTAGTTGGCAAATAGTGCACTAAGTCAGGCAAGAAGCAAGAGGGCCTGAATTAAGGTATTAGGAGTGGAGATGATCAGATATGAAGGAGTTAGACACTCAGGACTTGTGAAGAAATAAGGTACCTGGCAAAGAAAGACAATTAGTATTTGGTAAGTGGAACTGGAAGTTGGTGGGACTTTTACTTAGTTGTTTCAAAAAGGGAAAAACATGAAAGGTAATCTGAGATGGTTCGTGCTTCAAATGATATGATATTTGCATATAATATTTACTTTATTTTTTATTTTTTTATTTTTTTTTTAGAGAGAGAGAGAAAGAGCAAGCAGGGGGAGGGGCAGAGAGAAAGGAAGACAGAATCCGAAGCAGGCTCCAGGCTCTGAGCTGTTGGCATAGAGCCCGACGCGGGGCTCAAACTCATGAACCAGAGATCATGACCTGAACCGAAGTCGGATGCTCAATGGACTGGGTCACTCAGGTGCCTCTACATAAAATTTTTTCTAGAAGGGAAAGAAATGACATGGCACAATCTATAAATGTATTTTTATGTACTTAGAATCTATAAATGTGAGCTCAACTATATAAAACGTTTATACATTTCTTCCCAAGCAGCAGCCAAATATATATATCTTAATAACTATATAACCGGAGACTTGTAATAAATATTGTGAAGTTCTTTTCATAGTTATTTTTGTAGATCAGCATTATTGTTAATTAGAATTCCCATCATCTTTGAGAAATGATGATATTTTATACCAACAAGCATAAATATAGGTGGGCTGGGAAGAAACACCTGCTGCATACGGCATGTTTTTCTAGTATTATACCAGAATATTTTGGAGATCTCTAAATGTTCCTTGTTTAAAGAAGAAACCAGGAAGTTGACAGTAGCCATAACTTCTCAAAAGTGCCTCTTCTTTTTCTTGCCCGTAATGAGATATCAAGGTCATGAAATACTGATGTCCACACTTCCTGATTTTCAGTCTCTAAGATATACAAGTCATGGTTAAGTAATTATTACTCCCTTAGCAGTCCTTGTGACCCAGAGCTGTAAATTCTTCCCTCTAGATAGAAGATGCCGACTGTTCCATTGTAGTGACTTTAAAGAGTGTCAAAATTTGTAGTTTCTACGAGTTGAATATTGATTCAACCTTAAATTGTGTGTCCTTCAGAATTATATTAACTTGAAAATATCTTAGCAATTACAAACCAGTTAGAATTATAATATTGCAAATAGTAGAACCTTTCGAAAGTAAATTATAATGCGCTCTGTGTATTATAGTACATCTTATTTGTGATATTTCTAAATTGATACTAAATTGGCTTAATTTGTTAGTTTTTCTCAACTTTTTAAAACCCATACTCTGCCAGTTCAGAAGATTTTAAAAAGTTGCGTTTTCTATATATTTCAAAAGAACATTTCTCCAAATACACAATTATAAAACTGAATAAAACAACATGCCATGCTTATGTGCATAAGTACACATACATACAAATTCACACACTACACATTCTGTAATGCTCTTGTCCAGCTGAGAATTTTTATGCTTAGATGGTTTTTAAAAGCTCAACTCAGTTGTTCATTGATTCTTTTTTAAAAATGGGAGATGGAAAAGAAACAGGAGAATTATGCTAAGAGAATGTTGTTACCAAGGGCATTTATATAAAAAACAACAAAGGTCTACAAATAGCTAAAACTAAGGATTCTAATTTTCTGAAGCCCTAAATCCTTTAAATAAATAAAACAGGATAAAGTATCTCATCATTGACAATTATTCTAATTGGTCATTTATTGTGATGCCAGCTAAGTGTATTAAAAATAACAGAGAAGAGAGGGGCACCTGGGTGGCTCAGTGGGTTAAGCGTTCTTTTCTTTTTAGCTCAGGTCATGATCTCGCAGTTTGTGAAATCACAGATCTCTGAATCTGGTTCCTCGCTGACCGCTCAGAGCCTGCTTGGGATAGTCTCTCTCTCCCTTTCTCTCTGCCTCTCCCCTGCTTTCCCGCCCACCCCCCCACCTCTCCTTCTCTCTCTCTCTTTCAAAATAAATAAACTTCAAAAAAATAA
The DNA here is from genome assembly GCF_007474595.2 of Lynx canadensis. Classification (NCBI taxonomy): domain Eukaryota; kingdom Metazoa; phylum Chordata; class Mammalia; order Carnivora; family Felidae; genus Lynx; species Lynx canadensis. The sequence continues at coordinate 169,305,640 of NC_044310.1, read as the reverse complement.
CAGAACAGATAAGCTTCTGACAAATGTATCTAACATTGAGCTTTTCCTGAATTAAATAAAACTTAGGCAGGACAAATCACACGATTTTGATAGTTAATGGTTTGTTTAACATAAAGATGGAATAACTTCAGATGTATTTTCATTCAGTTGATTCAGATAATCAATACAGTATATCCTGATATTTTAATAGTCTGCTATGTTTGTGCTTTCTCTTCTCTATCATTACTACCTCTTGCTAATAGCTAATACTTATTGAGCTCTTACCATATGCTAGGCAGTATGCTAAGTATCCTTATGTTATTAGGCCTTGTTAATCTCCCCTCATAAACCAAAGAGGTATGTGCTGATGTTATTTTCAGGAGAGTGAGGCTAAAATGAGTAAGAAAGTGGCAGAGCTAAGCCTGGAACTGAGGCCTGTCTGCCTCTATATTGGGACATCTTAATGCTTACTTATGTTCTTCTACTCCCTTCAGTTATGTATATTTCTAGCAATATTTTCTTGAAAATAAACATAAATGTCTTTGATTTTTAGCAAACGCAGTACAGACTCAAACATGCAGCCCAGATCACATAAAAACCTAACTTGTTTTGTAAAACCTGAAGTGTCAAATTTAGTGTTCAGACTAGAATGATATTGAAAGGGATATTTGTTGGCAAAATGTGATATTTAATCCAGTTCTATCAGATACTGTAATGCACAGATTTGAAGAATAAAACAATATTCTCAGAGCAGAAACGTGGAGTGCAAGAAATCCCTCAGTAAAGGGGCACCTGGGTGGCTTAGTTGGTTGAGCATTTGACTTGCGGTTCCTGAGTTCGATCCCTATATTGGGCTCTCTGGTGACAGATCCTCTGTCTCCCTCTCTCTACCCCTCCATCACTCACTCGCTCTCTCTCCTCAAAAATAAACACATTAAAAAAATCCCTCTGTAAGGAAATAATTTCTAAGTCTTGAAGAGAAAGAAGTGAAAAAAGAAGACAAAAGCAGAAAGGAAATACTGAAATTGAGAACATAGTGTAAAAGAAATCTGTATTGCTGAATAGGTACCTGTGGTTAAGATTTTTTCCATCATAGAAGTATTTCCTCACCAAATGGCTTAAATTCAGGCTATTACTGATTCCCCCAACTGTCTCTTCCTCTTCCCTTTTTTTTGTTATTAATTGGAAATTATAAAGAAATTTGCTTTGTTGCCAGATTTGCTATAATTCAGCTAATTCATAAACCAAAAGATAGTGTAAATGGACTATTATCAGTTTTGCCGATGTTCCTTATTGAGTTCTGGGTTGGTTTTTATGAAGCCAGGCATTCTGTTACATGGATTTCTAAACAAATGCATTAATTTAGAAAATAATAAAAGATCATTTATCGAGGGGCAAATCCAAATCCAAAACCTTTGGGAGGTTAAACCTATTTTAGGAAACTGTCCCCAAAATCATGAGTGATAATTACAAGTGTGTTCTATAACTCACATAATGGATGAAGTTTCCTTCGCTGTTGTGCCTTTCTACAAATAATTTCTGTCAAATGTGTATCTAGAGTCTAAAAAAGTAGAACATTTCACAAGTGATGAGCTGTTTCATTCATTTCCCTTTCCCATTATGGGCATCACAGGTAGAATGGACCAAGTAAATACTTTTCTAGGAAATTAATATCTATTCTAAAAAATTGATTAGGATTACACCTGACTGATCCGTGATATTATTTATGCTCTACTTTTGGCTTCTTCTACAGCACTTGAAAGATAACACGAACAATAAAAAATTGTACGAGAGTAAAAATTCTCCTTTGCGAATCTTGAGAAACTTGATTCAAATGCTAGTAAAATTAGCAAATTAGCAAACGGTAAATTAAGGCCATATAAAAACCAACTTTGGCATTAGCGCCTTGTACTCGACAGTTATTCACTCAATGTGTGTTCAACGAATTTGTGGTGAAATTTCAGAATTAAAATATGATAAAAATAGGAATGTTCAGCATCTGTCATTTTAATCTGTCTGTTTCCAGGAGTAAAAAAGAACTAGTCTGTGCCTATGCACACTAATGTGTGTTCACGCTAAATATTTAGCCAGGCCAGTTTGGTGTTTTGGAAGACAGCAAGGGGGCTTGCTGGCACCGGAGGAGAACAGGGGATGGGAAGGACGGCAACGTGTCTAAGTGCTCTTCACCCATGGCCAAGCCCCTTGGAGATGGTCGTGAAAGTATAAGTGATCAAAGACACACTTGCAGGGGATTCACATGAGAAGGCTGGGTGATCAGCAGTGCTGCTTTGCCGCCAGCGGAGTGAACAGTGACACAACAAGAGAAGTTCTCCACTTGCTAGGGCGCGGGAGCATCAGGACTTTGGCCGGTTGGGGACCCCAGGAGAAGAGCAGCGGAGCACTATCACCCCTGATAAAGAGAAGAGGAGATCACTATATGAAAAGTTCTTGAGCACTTTCCAGTATAAATGAATGAGATACAAGTAAACACTCTTCCCGGAAGAGGATATCCTTCAGCAGTCCTGAGGAGGGGATGGAAAAAGATTAAAAAAAAAAAAAAAAAAAAAAAAAGCCTATCATCGTTAATACAATTCCACGTGTCCTCATAGACTGAGGAGGCTTACATAATATATAACAAATATACTATACTATACTATACTATACTATACTATACTATACTATAATAATTGTTTTGCAGTGCCTTTAGGGATTTTTACCTCGGGACTGGAGAAATAATAAAAGGAATTACTTGCGATGTGCCAAACAAAACCATGAATCACCTGAGGATGAATTTACTAAACAATTAATCAAAAACATGAATAACATATTCCAGTGTGTTTGACACAGGTGTAATTGTTTTTATTCACTAATCCCTTCCCAAAAGGAGTGGTAACCTTCTTCAAGCACCAATGACTGGAACAAATTCCACACTCTAGAGATGATCTCCTCTTTCTGCAGCATCTCCAAAGCTAGTTCATTGCTTTTTAGATCTCATCCTGGTTCTTGAGTGGTTGACTCTCAAAACATTCAGACTGTCTGCATTTTCTTAATTTCCAATCAACACGGTATAAAGACTTATTACCTGTTACCATTAACAGCACGATAGCACTTAGGCTGCTGTTGTTGCCGACAGGCCTGTCTTGACAACTGTACATTTCCATGAGGTCTTAGGTACTTCCCCTCATAGCTTCCTCCTTATGTGCTGTGCTTACCTTTGTTCTCAATTTTGAATTTGGGGCTGTGATGAAAAGTTTCCTGAAGGGAGCCTCTTAGGTGACATCTCCTTGGAGATATAAAGTCCTTTTCCTGCTTAACCAATTTCTCTCTTCAAAGCATCTAGCATACATAGGTAATTAAGCCCACTAATCTAAATCCTTGCTACTAAAAGTACAATTCATAGCCTTGCAGGATCAATCTCACCTGGAAGCTTCTAGAAACACAAAAATTTGGATCCCCAAAATAGGACCCACACCTACTTAAACAGAACCTTCATGTCTACACAATCTGAGGTGATTTGACTTCTGTGAATTTTAAGGTTTGCTCTAAGTGGTATTCCATGAGCAAAAATTTTTGTTCCAAAAAACTAAATGTCTTTTGTATTGTGTTTTGAATACAATAATGTTCACCTTTCACACAGTAGGAGAATCAGGGGTCTTTTGCCAATCTCTGGTCCTGTTGCTTGAAAGAACATGATGAAGATGAAAAATTCAGACCTGGATCTATAAATTCATGTTCTCTCTTCCAATTTGTCAAACCTCATATACCTAACACACTATTTCTACCCGTCATGACCACCATCACCACAAACCTTACTGAGCTGTGCCACGCATGGTACTAAGTGCATTCATGGTACTAAGTTACATTCATCTAACAATTCTATAAAAGAGGCACTGTTATCACCTTCCCAGTTCTACGTAGCAGAAATTTGAAGGCAGCTTGAGCCTTAACTACTGGAAATGTGTACATCAAGTCAGTGATGTTCTTGCATCTCATATATACTAGCTCTCTTGCCTAAAACATTTTATTACCCTTTCTAATAATCAGGTACCTTGTTTTCTGAGAAAACACTTTTAGAAATATAATGTTTAACCACTTTTATTTAACAAAAGCACTCCTTATGACTAGCTGTAAGCTTAATTACACTGGAGTAAATAGGTGTTTTATCAATATGTGCATTTGTGAACAAAAAAATAGCATTTACACTTCCTGTATTTTATGAAGCTAAAGATACAACATTTAACACTAAGGAATCTAAGAAAATTATAAAGAGGTTTACTTTATAAAGTGTGTTACAATGGCAAATTGCTTTCTTAGGAAAACTGTAAGATTTATGCACATTAGAATTAAGAACAGAAAATAACTTAGCATAAAACATTAATCTCTGCTTTAAAACATTCTTTCTTATTGATGTTATACATACCGTTTGAGTGTCCAAATTAAATACACTTGTCATTCGATAGTATTTTTGTTGATTTCATAAAAAATGTATGACATCAAGGTTGATTCAAGGGACATTTTTGTAAATCTAAATCAATATGGGCATCAAAACAACAGAATGCAGGTTTTCTAAAACCACAAGAACATACAAATATTTACAAAGTGCATGCTTTCTCTATAGTTGTATGGTCCTCATGTAAGCAGTATATTTAAAGTAACTTCTCAAGTTACCTTTAATTATTTTCTCCTTAGCATATGGATAAATCAGTTGTTTTCCTTAGAATATTTTATCACTACTCGGGGCACCTGGGTGGCTCAGTCGGTTAAGCGTCCCACTTTAGCTCAGGTCACGATCTCACTGTTCCCAAGTTCAAGCTCCATGTTGGGCTCTGTGCTGACAGCTCAGAGCCTGGAAACTGCTTCTGATTCTCTTGTCTCCCTCTCTTTCCACCCCTCCCCTGCACGTGCGCTCTCTCTCTCTCAAAAAAATAAACATTAAAAAAGTAAAATATTTTATCACTACTTCCAATATTTTTATTTCTAAAATAAAGCAACATTCTTTTCTCAGTCCCACTTCTGAATCATTCTGAAGTCTACTTTTCAAAAGGTATTAGCTTTCAGGGGCTTCTGGGTGGCTCAGTCAGGCAAGCATTCAACTTCATTCGGCTCAGGTCATGATCTCACAGTTAGTGAGTTCGAGCCCCACATTGGGCTCTGTGCTGACAGCTCAGAGTCTGGAGCCTGCTTCGGATTCTGTGTCTCCCTGACCCTCCCCTGCTCGCACACTCTCTCTCTCTGTCAAGAATAAATAAACATTATCAGACAAAGCGCTAGTATCCAAAATCTATAAAGAACTCACCAAACTCCATACCCGAAAAACAAATAACCCAGTGAAGAAATGGGCAGAAAACATGAATAGACACTTAAGAAGACATCCAGAAGGCCAACAGACACATGAAAAGATGCTCAACGTCACTCCTCATCAGGGAAATACAAATCAAAACCACACTGAGATACCACCTCACGCCAGTCAGAGTGGCCAAAATGAACAAATCAGGAGACTATAGATGCTGGAGAGGATGTGGAGAAACGGGAACCCTCTTGCACTGTTGGTGGGAATGCAAACTGGTGCAGCCACTCTGGAAAACAGTGTGGAGGTTCTTCAAAAAATTAAAAATAGATCTACCCTATGACCCAGCAATAGCACTGCTAGGAATTTACCCAAGGGATACAGGGGTGCTGATGCATAGGGGAACTTGTACCCCAATGTTTATAGCAGCACTTTCAACAATAGTCAAGTTATGGAAAGAGCCTAAATGTCCATCAACTGACGAGTAAAGAAATTGTGGTTTATATTCACAATGGAATACTACTTGGCAATGAGAAAGAATGAAATATGGCTTTTTGTATCAACATGGATGGAACTTGAGAGTGTTATGCCAAGTGAAATAAGTCATACAGAGAAAGACAGATGCCATATATTTTCACTCTTATGTGGATCCTGAGAAACTTAACAGAAGAACATGGGGGAGGGGAAGGAAAAAAAAGAAGAGGGAGGGAGCCAAACCATAGGAGACTCTTGGAAACTGAGAATAAACTGAGGGTTGATGGGCGGTGGGAGGGAGGGGAAAGTGGGTGATGGGCATTGGGGAGGGCACCTGTTGGGATGAGCACTGGGTGTTGTATGGAAACCAATTTGACAATAAATTTCATATTTTTTTAAACAAAAGCAGAAATCAACTCTCTAGAAATACAAATATAAACTGCTAACTAAAAACTTTAAACAATTGTAAGATTAAAGGCAAGACAAATTTTAAAAAAAGAATAAACATTAAAAAATTTTTTAAAAGTTAAAAATGTATTAGCTTTCATATCATTACAACTTGCATTACCTACAATGTATTTAATATATTTTTTATCCAAAGAACTCATTAGATTTTTAAAAAATCGACAAAAAAGAGACAATCTAATTCCTAAAATTAGATTTCTTCAAAGGTCTGAAAAATGTACTCGATTGCCTGTCCCTGGAATGTGATCTTATTCCTTACAGATCCATCTTCATAAGCTCAGAGCCTTGTAAAGGGTGGCTATCCAGCAAACTTTTGAGTGAACACAGTGAGCAAGTAAGCTAGTTAATCATTGTTCACAAGATTTAGTCTCCTTTGGGGAATCTAAAAAGACCCTTGTGAGGATATGGACACTGTTTGGTACGAATGTTTGAGTACATTTCTAATGTATTGCTGAGCATACTGACATTCTGTATGCAAGCTATTATTCAACGTGTAAAAGCATCAGTTGTGAAAATGAGAATAAAATGAATGAGGTAAAGAGCTCAATTTAACAGTAATAAACGGTAATAAAAAACCATATAGGAGAGGAGCTGTTAATGAGATATAACATCCTAACTTTCTACATTTAGAATGCAGCTAGAGTTAAGTGGTAATTAAATGATTTCAATATTTATAAAAGATTCTGAAAACCAGTCATACATAACTTACTATAACTTAGATCCTCAGCTTTAATTAGAATATAGAATGTTTCCTCTTCTCGCTACCTAGAAGCTACCAGTTCTTTTCCAGAAGAAAAAAGAACCTATGCATTGGTTTTTTATTATTTTTGTATTTTGTATTATTTGTACTATTCTTCCACAAGCACCACACGCCCATCTAGACAGGTGAGGAGCACCTCTTCAGGAATCCCTCAAACGTACTTTTTCTTTACATTATTTTACATGCATTTTACTACATTTTCATTGTCCTCTAAATAAGTTGAAGTGTGTTGTAAACCTAAAACTGCTCTGAAAATATGTAGTTATTCTGTTTTTTTTTTTAAGTTGAAGATGGCCAGCTGAGCAAATAGTCTTAGCTGATGTAATGCATATTTTAAATGTTACTGAAATTCAACTGAATGTTCTTAGAGGAACAATATGTACTTCAAGTCTGAGAAGCTGCCCAATTTTGTCCATGGTATATCATTCACGGTAAGTCCCAACTTCCAAATCACCATTTTCAAGATTCTTTTTCTTCTTTTTTTTAAATTTTTTTTTTTCAACGTTTATTTATTTTTGGGACAGAGAGAGAGACAGAGCATGAACGGGCGAGGGGCAGAGAGAGAGGGAGACACAGAATCGGAAACAGGCTCCAGGCTCTGAGCCATCAGCCCAGAGCCTGACGTGGGGCTCGAACTCACGGAACGCGAGATCGTGACCTGGCTGAAGTCGGACGCTTAACCGACTGCGCCACCCAGGCGCCCCTTTTTTTTTTTTTTTTTTTTAATTTTTTTTTTTTCAACGTTTATTTATTTTTGGGACAGAGAGAGAGACAGAGCATGAACGGGCGAGGGGCAGAGAGAGAGGGAGACACAGAATCGGAAACAGGCTCCAGGCTCTGAGCCATCAGCCCAGAGCCTGACGAAGATTCTTTTTCTTCTATGCTTCCTTTGTTCAGGTTTTTAACAAAGTATGTGAAAGCTATAGACAACTTGGATTCTTAAAAACATTTCTTCATCGTGCACAGAGTAATTCAAACTCAGTTTATACATTCTGAATAACCTTTACTAATACTGATTATTTTAACCCCTTCCTTTCCACCTCCCATTCTTAAGACTTCACACAAACCAGGGGCACCTGGGTGACTCAGTCGGTTGAGCATCCAACTTCGGCTCAGGTCATGATCTCGCGGTCCATGAATTCAAGCCCCACATTGGGCTCTGTGCTGACAGCTCAGAGGCTGGAGCCTGCTTCAGATTCTGTATCTCCCTCTCTGTCCCTCCCCTGCTCACAATCTGTCCCTCTCTCTCTCTCTCTCTCAAAAATAAAGATTAAAAAAAAAATTTTTTTTTTAAAGACTTTACACAAACCATTATCTTCTCGGTAAAGACTTCTTGGACCACCCAGGCTACACTCTGTCAAATTCCTTTCATGATTCTTCATATTTTTCATTTGGTACTTGTAAACTTACCTATATAAAAAAGATGCCCTGTTCTTCCATATGGTTTGTAGACCCTCTCTCATTCATTTCTACATAGCAGCAGCTAGCCTGGTGGCTTTTAAACACAAAGTTTTAAAATGGAGAGAAGAAAGATGAAACTCTAAAAGTGAAATTTATTTTATTTCATTTATATGCTATATAAAATGATTCGCCCATTGGCTCAGTCTATTACTGCAACTGTTATATCTCTAATTTTATCAGATTCTGGGTATCTTGTATTGTCAGAGAGGAACTGTAAGTGGCTACAAAGCTGAATAGTTAAAAGCATTTATGCCTGTATTACTATCAATATGGGGTGTGTGGTTTATATGTATCATTATCAAAATCAACTAAATTGAATTAATTTGACCAAAGAACAAAATAATACTTTAATGTCTATTCTTTGGAGTTTAACAGTAATTTTTAAGGAAAGTTTTATTTGGCCTCAGATGGTAATCATTAGGACCACAAAACTAGATGAGACCAAGAGGCATCAGTACAAGCTCTTTCTCCAGGGTGGTCTAGTCTTAGCTGTATTTTTCAAAGCTTCATAGAAGCCTCTTCAGGAAATGAGAACATCAACCTATTACCTATATGCTCCAGTTCTTTCGGACCTTATTTGTTACTCATCAAATCTAATCCAAATTCTTCACATTATACTAAAAGAAAAGAAACTATTAAAAGACATTAGGCAAAATAAATACTTTATTGTTTTATTTTTAGAAATCAGCCTTTGTGTGATAATTCAAACATTTATAAACCTTCTAGATATTCTTTCAAAGAATATTGTTAACATCTCAACCACTTTTGATTAAAATTTCACACAAAGAAATAGAATAAGAATTGAAAATTATAAATGCTAAAGGAATAATTCCAATAAATTTCGTTGTTACTTTACACATTTATTTAATACATACAAAACCAACCAGGAAACCACTTTCCTTTTTTTGTCCCTAAAAACAAATAGTTCTCACTGGTTAAAACTGAATTAAAACCATCTATTTTGAAGAGAACAAATCTAAATTACTTTAATTTTGAAAAAACAAAACAAAACCAGCTTATTCATTTCTATCCATTCAAGTCAAAGGCTCCATTATTTTGGCAATACTCTACTTAATTAGTCTAAAGGATAGAAGAAGAAACATCTCCTTATAGGAAGTCTGGACAATGCAAAAAGTATAGTGTTTAACATAAGGCATGTTTCCGAAAGAAAAATAGTACATAAGCTATAATAAAATTACATTTGTCTTGGTAAAGTAACAAGGCTTACAGTGTAAGAACATTAAGTAGTTGTAGGTAACCTCATACAATTCTATCCTACTGCTATTAGTAACCTCCTCAAGAATTAAGAGCAGTTTTTACAACAGAACAGTTTTTTCTTCTTGGAAGTGACACTAATTAACAGCAGTGGAGGGAAAATCATTGGTTGCTTCAAGCTCTCAAAAAATGAATCAGTTATTGCACAGTAAATACCTCATAGAGGTCAGTGTTTTAAGAAGCTAGTCTGAAGAAATAGGTCATTTATAAGTTGGTTAAATCTGGAAGTTTTCAAGTTTTAAAATTAATTCTACATAGGGAATCAACTGGAAAATAGTGACATACAAATAAATATTAGGCTTTCCAAATGGCTATAATTTTGGTAGTTTAGAAAAGAAATAAAGTCAGCAAAGTGCCTAAGTTTCTATGTACGTTTTTAAAAAAGATATGCATAGAAGAAATAAACATTATACACTGTATACAGTAGCCCAGCTCAGCAGCAAGTATCTTCTGAAGCACAAGTAACACCTCCACCAGTGTCAGTCACTGATCACTCCAACATCACAGAGCTAGCACGATCCGTGCCAACCTTGCAAAAGAAAGAGAAGTGAACGTTAATCATGTTTCAAGTATCGTTATTAAAAGGTTCTTCAAAAACAGGATGAGAATGTTCTATATACAGTATATGTATATAAACAGTATACACACATAAACACATTTAGACAAAAAAATTAAGAATTGACACTAAGAATTTGTGATTAATTCTCAAAATGCTGGTCCATAAACTGTACACTGAAATAGCATTATAATCAATGCTATCAAAATAATACCCAGGTTTGAAAGTTCTGATTTTTTTTTCAAAAAATTTTTTTAACGTTTATTCATTTTTGAGAGCAAGAGACAGAATGCAAGCTGGGGAGGGGCAGAGATAGAGGGAGACACAGAATTGGAAGCAGGCTCCTGGCTCTGAGCTGTCAGCACACAGCCTGATGCAGGGCCTGAACTTATGAACCGGGAGATTACAACCTGAGCTGAAGTCAGACACTTAACTGACTGAGCCACCCAGGAGCCCCTGAAAGTTCTGATTTCCTCAATTCCAGTACTAATTTAAGTACTATAATGAAGTTTCAGTAAGATAACACACTATCAATAATCCCCTAGAAGTTATTATTATTATCAGATTTCACTCGCTTGCATTTCCAATGCAAGGGGTTGTAGTTTTTCACACTGTAGGATACCATATTATATACATTAAAAGTTAAAATTTAGCCACAGAAACAGTCCTGGGTACTAAGAAAACAAAGCATTAAAAATAAGTAATAATTTATAATTGGCTAAACAAAAAATTTCCGAAAATGTTACCTATAAATTCCATTTAATGACTATCTTGCTTAGAATTAGATGCTTTACTTGAAGACACTGCTGCCAAAAGTCCACTTACAATTTCCCGTCTGATTTCCCCAACAATGGACTCTTTAATCTAGAATAGAAAAAGAGAAAAATTAGAACTCAACAATATGACCATAATCTACTTTTTTTGTTTTCAGAAAATCATAAACAGCACTTAATTCATACAGCCAGCTAAGCCACAGAGAAAACTATAGCCTTCATATGAAACCCTCAGGAAATACAGAGATAGTGAGGAATCATGTCCATCTCTCCTCAAGCCCAGGTCAGACTGTGAGGTCACTGTGCAGTCTAGCATAACTCAGATAACTCCACTATGAAACATCACAATTCTTAAGTTAAAAACATTAAAAGTGTTACTCCATAGATTAAAAAACTTTATCTGCTTCATGACACAAAGTAACCCACAAGAACTGTTTAAACGTTAGATTCACTTTTATGTTTTTTATTAATGTCTATTTTTGTATGGTAATCAACAGTATACTCAAATGTTCTCATTGTTAAGAAAATTCATTAGTGGAAAAATAATATACAGGTATATTGCCTGTTTATACCAACTGAAGTATCTAAAGAAGTTAAATATTATTAGGATCTAATATCCACATCTGAAGTGGAAAGAAAAAATGAAAATTTAGTACAATTCATTTTAAAACATGAAAAACATCCTCTAAACAACCATAAACTAAAGAAATAAAAGTTTTCTTGGGGCGCCTGGGTGGCTCAGTTGGTTGAGCATCCGACTTCAGCTCAGGTCACGATCTTGCAGCTTGTGGGTTCGAGCCCTGCATCAGGCTCTGTGCTGACAACTCGGAGCCTGGAGCCAGCTTCAGATTCTGTGTCTTCCTCTCTCTCTGCCCCTAACCCACTCGCATTCTGTCTCTGTCTCTCTCAAAAATAAACATTAAAAAAAAATTTTTTTTAAAGAAATAAAGTTTTCTTTACTTGTATGGTAAGTTTGTCACCTGTCTAAAAACTTTGTTTCACATAAGGATATTGAATCTTATTTTATTGTTGGAAAAGGCACACAGACCTAGGGACAATGAAAATTCCATCAAGATTTTCTTGTCCAGATGCTCAAACACTACACATGCCTATCCATGCCATTTTCTTTCTAATGATACAGCATCACCTCCAAATAGCTCTTTGTGAAGGCTTTAAATGTGGATTTCCTGAAATAAACTGATAATGTGTTCCCAAATTAGAACTTGAGACACTTTCAAACCAGCTTTTAAAAATTCTACATATCCACAGTTTCCTGTCAGCCTGATCTATTTCCTAAAATGTTCCTAAGTACATCCTGAACACATCTCAATTGAAGTCTTTCCAAGAATGGTTCTGTATTAATCTGTCATGCAAAACTGGTACATAATACATGGACTTATACAGAAGTATTCATAGAAACAAATGCTCCTTAGTTACCAACCATCTGTATCGGAATATATTTAAATAAATACAAGATTCTTTTACCTCCTACCAATATTTCTAAACTTTAAAACATCATGAAAGTTTCTGACTTTCACAGTACTTGAGATTTATTTTTAAATGAGTACGTGTTGGATACAAATATTATGAAAACCAGAATCTCTTTGCTGCAATGTACTATATGCACAAACACAATGTGTTGAATCAGAACCTCTGCAAATGTGTATTTACAAAAGACAATAAGTAGCACAGTGTTCCCAGTCCTGTTATTCCATTCAATATGGTAATTTTATTAACTTTCCTTGTTTTGTTTTTGTTTTGTTTTGTTTTGTTTTTTTGAGAGAGCGAGGGAGAGCACGAGCAGGGGAGAGGGGCAGAGAGAGGACAGACAATCTTAAACAGGCTCCATGTTCAGCATGCAGCCCGATGCAGGGCTCAATCTCATGAACCTGAGATCATGATCTGAGCAAAAATCAAGGGTCGGACACTCAACCAACTGAGCCACCCAGATGCCCCCATTGTTCTTTATCATCCAAAAAAAAACCAAAACAAAAGCCAAAAAGTATTCTTTTCAAACCAAAATGTGTGCCAACATTTTTTAAGTAATGTCCAGTGCGGACATTACTAGAATAAAACATAACAAAAGTGTGTTATAATCTGAATGGGCACAAAATAGATACTGTTTCATAAAAATATTAAATATTGTTTCAAATAATATTAACAGGAAAAAATAAAAAGCATTTAGAGAATAACAGACTTTAAAATACTAGGTCATGAAAAGTAAGGGCAATCTCAGATGATAGTGAGGACAGAAAACTGTAGCAAGAGCAGCTTGGATGAGAGGGGAGCAAGAAAGGAGTGCAGCTAACAGATGGTTCCTACCAGGGAGAAGGAGACTGGAACAGGAAGGGTGAGGCCAAATGGGGAGTGTCTGTGCTATGAGTGTTGTAATTCAGGGAGAGAACTGGGTCTCACTAATGTATCCCAGAATAAAGTAAGTGCTCCATAAATGAAAGCACCAATGAGAGAGAGAGAGGGAGAGAGAGAGAGAGAAGTGAGAGAGCAGAGGCACGAGAGAGAGAGAGAGAGAGAGAGAGAGAGAGAGAGAGAGAGAGAGACATCTGACACTAAAGGGAACAAAGTAGAAAAACAAAGGATTAGAGAGAAACCAGCACCGAAAACAACAAAATGCACTTAATAATTTGCTGAAGGAAGAAGCATATGGACAAATAAATTAGCTCCAAAGTCTCGCATCCTACGGATTAGGAGTAAGAAAAGTCCACTGGGATGGGAAAATTGCCTTTAGGAGCACAATTTCCAGAAGAAGTGGCACAGGGGGAGGACAGATGTGAGTGAGATTAAGAAAAGAATGCTCACTGGCAATATAAGCAGAATGCCAGTGTGAAGTGTGGGGTACTAACTACATCCACTCAACAGGCATCTACTAAGTGACTACTTCGGGGCAGCCATCAGACCACGTGATCACTACAAGAAGTTACACTAAGAATACAAACAAACTATGTATTTACCAAAATACACATTTCAAGTGTGTTAGATAGACTGTAAGAAACATATAGGCATGAACCAAACCTAGGAACTTCATTCAAAAAGAACTCTCTAAAGAGAAAAGCAATCTATGTTTATTCTTTGATATTTAACTTCTGTTGATCTGCTTCTATGGCACATGCTCATTTATTCTATTAAGTAATCTTTTTATTTTTTTTAAGTATCAGGCCACTGATTACATACATCACAGACCACCTGGGCAAATTCTAAGAGAGTGTAGTTTTCCCTCCAACAACATATACAATCTGAAAAATGAGTTACCTATAACCTGACAAAAGCTTTGTTACTGAATGAGCATATTAAATATTTGTCTGAAAGGACTTTCAGAGTTCTCTTTCAAAAGAATTCTGCTGTATTAACACATTATAATGAAAGCACACTTTTAAAAAACATCACAGATGGTGAAATGATGCAAACAAAAGCCTGACAGACATCATTGTTTTCATGCACCCATGAGTGCAGGAAGAAAACTTCCCTGTTAAGTGTCTCCCAAACATGCCTAATCCTCACCTGCAAAACTGTTCAACACAAGCTCAAATCCTGCTGTCCTGAAGAGCGGCTTTGTTAATGACGTCAGGGGCACAGAATTTACTGGAAAAGCAGAGTCTAATTTAATTTTCTTGGTGGTTGATATGATAAGCTCTGACAAAAACTGGAATTCAGTACCATGTGTATTTAGGCAAAAAGATTATGGATTTGAAATGAATAGAACCAGGACTAATCTGAATTTTACATATTTTGTAAATAAAGTTGAACAGACCACCACCGTAACTGAGTTAAGATCGTATCAACACAAATTACTTTTTTAAAATTATAAATGGGATTGGATTAACTTATTTAATAACATGTTTTTAAGGCGCTTCAAAATAGCTTATTTTCGTAAGTACATCAATGTTCCACTTCACACCGTGTTTGATCTATATAGTTTGCTTGATAAATCCTTATTTGTAAATAGCAAAAGGATAAATGTTAAGGCCAACGTCCTACAGACTCTGCCAAATTTTGAATAGTAACAAATTCTGAAAAATTCCTCAAACATTTGCCTTGCATGCCAATTTAAATGTCTTCAAAATCAAAAGATCGTTCTTATTTTATGGGAAGTTCTTATAAATGATTAAGTACTACTGTAGGACCAAGAAACAACCATCTTTTCTACATGCTGTGTTGTATCAGCCAAAGAATCAATGTTCTGGTCTAGGAATACCTTATTCCTAGGAAATTACTCACAGCACATATCAGGTCACCTGTTAACAAACAACTTTAAAAATGAGGACTCAAGTGTGCATTAAGGGAATATTTATGCCAAATGAGCAATATTAAGTTGAGTTTTCAAGGAAAACCTATTAGCTAAAGCAAGCTAAAAGGAACAAAAATACCACATTTCTAGAGAAAGAAAAAGTTACCTTAAAACTTACTTCCTCAGTTAATTAATATAGTGTGGAGAAAAATAATTACTTAATTTTACTCGACAATTGATCTTTGATATTAAACATATAAATAAGAATGGATTATAATCATTTGCACCTAATGAGCAAGGTGGATGTACAGAGCTTGCTAAATGTTCACCAGGTACATACAATGAACTTATAAGAATTAGGTTTACAGAACAAATCAATATCAAGAATTACAACCTTTTATATGTTTTTATTTGTTTGTTTTGTTTTGTTTTGTTTTGAAGTAGGCCTCATGCCCAGCACAGACCCCAGTGCGGGTCTTGAACTCACAACCCTGAGATCAAGACCTGAGCTGAGATCAAGAGTCAGACACTTAACTGATTAAGCCACCCAGGCACCCCTAGGACCTTTTAAACTTGAAGTTGATAATTCATGTCATGAAAAGAAATTACAAACATGTAGTCTCTTCTGCTAGAATGCATATTTTTAAAACGTAAATTTGTCTCAACATGAGTTACTGAAATATTAGGAAACGAGTATAAATTTCATGTCTGCTTATATGTAGTTTCATCCATAAGAAACACGGGACGAATGCAGAGAACTGCACTCAGCTGAATACAGGAACAGAACACACAAAGTGCACACATAGAAACATCTACGAGCTATCTCAGGTCACTGTGTTAGGAGCCACACCTACCCACATCTGCTATTAAAACTTTCCGTTGGATTTCATCTTACTCTCCTCTGCTACTTTGCAATACCTCACAAGCTGCAATCCTTCCAAACCCCAGTTCCACAAGCAAATTTCAGGTATTTTTCAAGGTCAAGTACCATATTTATTGTAGTACTTAAATATTTATTAACCATTTCACATGTATACTATTGTGCTATTTTTGCTAGATTTCTATCTTTTTTAAAATATGTCACGTACAAAGTTTTAGTTATGCTTCTATTTTCCAAATAAGCTCTGTGGTTTTTTACTGCACCAATGTGCACAGCCCAACAATTTTTAGGAATATATATGTATATATACATATATATATATCATATCATAGCAAAAAAGACTGTATTTATTTTTAACATACTTCTCAAGCGACTATTATGCAGCTATGAATGATGGCACCCAATACACATGAACTAATCTCTGGACCCAGAGGATCAATGGCCCATTTGAGGGAAGAGTCTGGTCTGCTGCCACCATTCTTGACCTATAACCACTAGAAATTTGTTCTTTCTTACTCACGAATTAATTCCAAAAATACGTTAGGCTCATATTGCTGAATTTATTGGAAATATGCAAATTAAAAACAAGAAGCCACTGACCCTAATTTCTCTGGCCCATTTTGACCTTTTCCATTTCTAAATTCTTAGTTCTTAAATACATTATACTACATGTTTTTCTGTGTAATTTTTGGATTGTTTCCTGAGTTAGTCTTGTTTGTCTTCCTACTAGTCTTTAAGCTTAAGAATTTCACATCATTCATTCATTTATTTGAAAGAGTGAGTGAGAGGACGAGAGCATAGGAGTGGAACAGAGGGGCAGAGAGAGAGTATCCCAAGCAGACTCCACACTCAGCACAGAGCCTGAAACAGGGCTTGATTCATTGACCCCAGGATTATGAGCCAAGTCAAAATCAAGAATCAGATGCTCAACTGACTGAGCTACCCAGGTGCCCCAAGAATTTCATATCTTATATGAAATCCCTTACAGAGCATATACTCATTAAGACTCTAATGTATAGGCTATCTCCCCCTTTTAACTAATGGAAAGATCCTTTCTGATCATGTTTTTAATATATCAATGGTAAAAAAAATATATTCAACATGTGTTATTTTTATCCTGTGCATGCTACTGCATTTTGTTCCCAAGCACAGTGTAATGTGGGAAGGAAAGGAAAAAAAACAAAGCCATCAAAACTTTTGATCTGTAGTCTCATTTTTTAAATGATATAGGGGCGCCTGGGTGGCTCAGTCTCTTAAGTGTCCGACTTCAGCTCAGGTCACGATCTCGCGGTCTGTGAGTTCCAGCCCGCGTTGGGCTCTAGGCTGATGGCTCAGAGCCTGGCCTGCTTCCCATTCTGTGTCTCCCTCTCTCTCTGCCCCTCCCCCGTTCATGCTCTGTCTCTGTCTCAAAAATAAATAAACGTTAAAAAAAAAAAAAAGATATATATATATTATTCCTTCTAATTGCCAGTTCCCAGTGCCTGAAACAGCTATTTTACTAATCTTCTCAATTAACTTTTGACCTCTGACTACTAATCTTCCTAATTTTTTACAGTCCTTGTAGTAACCTAGAACTATGGTTAAATGCTTCAGGTTTACACACTATCACCCAGGATAAACCTTTTCCTTCTGTATTTCTATCTTTGAACAACTCATGTATCTTCCACATATCTCCACCCACTAAGCCAAATCAAATTCTTTATACAAATCACAACACTATTTTCTCATGTCAATTGACATTACACAGTGATGATTTTTAATCCTGGAAGAGATCTAAATCATCGTCCCTATTTTACAAATGTAGAAATAAGAGGTCTAAGAATTTTGTCACATGTTTAGATATTTTGAATCCTACAAACACTTTCTTCATCAGAGTGAATATAGAAAATTGCAATTATTTCACACTGGAGTATAAAATTTGTAGAAATGCCATTAAAACCCTATCTTAATAGACACGAGCTAGATCAATGGGAAAGTTCATTTAAAAGCTCAGAAAATTACTGAATACAGTGAATCAAAGCAGTATCTTATAATGTTCAAGTAACATTATTATCCAACTCATATCTCCAGATAAATTAGGCATAGATTTTACTCACCTCTCGTATGACTTGCTGCAACTCATCTTGCTCCACATTTTTATGCATTTCCTCAGTAGCTGGCATTAATGGGATTTTTCCATTCCCTTCTTCCACTACAGATTTAGGTCCTACAGCCTCTGACGCTTCTTCAGCTGCACCAACTTCCTCAGAACTTTCCACATCTGGAGGTGTCTGCACAGAGCCCATTCTAGAAGGAGCAGTGGGCGTCAGGGCCACTGACGCTCGGAATACTTTCTTGCTTGGTACCAGATGGGTCTTGGGTTTGCCCACTGAGTCACTACAAGGTACTCCAGTTCTTCTATTAGCATGAGAGGGACCAGAACATACAGAAGAGGACTCGGATGTTGCTTGGGAGAAAACGGATTCTGAGCTTTCTCCAGGAGGAATTTCAAATGCCATTTCTCCAAGTCCCATGCCTAATTCAGACTTCAGATAGGACTGTTCCCGCATCAGTTCAGTGACCTGGAAATCAGAAAAATTGCAATTCTTCTCTCTTGAAATTAAGACTGGTAGTTAAAAGAAGATTAAAATTCTAGCTGTGATGACTGCCAGAAATCACTTAGCTTGTAAAGACATGATACTAATTCAATCATTTAGGAACTAATCAGTTGCATTTGCAACAATATAGGAAAATATAAATTCATGGTGAGATAAAACCATGAAGTATGTAACTGGACTATACAGGTGGATGAAATTTTACTTGTTACCACATGGTATCCAAATTACTTGTTAAGGAATAGTAAAGAAAAACAAAATAGCTACTCGTAATGCTTCTGCCCTCAAATTAACCAATTTCTTTAAAAGATAATAAAAATTTGGGGCTCCTGAGCAGCTCACTTGGTTAAGCGTCTGACTTTGGCTAAGGTTGTGATCTCATGGTCTGTGAGTTCGAGCCCTGCATCGAGCTTTGTGCTGACAGTTCAGAGACTGGAGCCTGCTTCGGACTCTGTATCTCCCTCTCTCTCTGACCCTCCCCTGCTCACGCTCTGTGTCTCTCTGTCTGTCTCTCTCAAAAATGAATAAACATTAAACAAATTTTTTAAATATAATAAAAATCAGACTTTTGTTCACAAAGTAGTCATCTTACAGATCCAACTACCTAAAGGACCCGTAATCAGACTGTGAAAGCATATTTCCCCTGCAGCATAAACACTTTTTATACCGCATTACTTCCTTTACACCATAAAGATAAATCACTATTGCAATTAACTAGCTTTCTACTAGTGGCCTAATATGGCAATAGACTTTCACAAGTGCCAAACTCCCTTCCAATCAATTTAGATAATACCTATTTCTGTATGTAAAAACAAAAAACATTTCATATACACTAGGAAAATTGTGTGTTTATGAAATGTTTTATCATTCCCTTCCCCAGTGATTTGAAAGGAGAGAGGCTTACTGGTTCCATTACATTCAATGGAGAAGGGCATGACAAGTTATCAGCGCTTCTACTGCCACACATTCCCTGGAAAAATAAGAACAATATATATATATATATATATATATATATATATATATATATATGTGTGTGTGTGTGTATGAATAAATTGTTTTTTCAAATTGCAAGTGTTCCATAATAAAATGAATTGGCTAATTATTACCCTGAAACATTCTTTTATGTTGCAAAGGTCACTCTCAACATGGCACCCTATAAAATGTGTTATTATGACTAAGTGCATAAAAGATGTTCTGGTTCTCCACTGTCACCAACACACATTTCTCAGAATAATGGATTGAAACATTTTATGGAAAAATATATTCATCAATGATAAATAATACTCTTATTCTATGCTACTCTTATTCTACATATACACATGTAATACACACACATTCTTATTCTACTCCATATGTGTGCATATGTATATGTATGTACAGAATCATTCACTGTTAACAAAAACAACTGTGTTATTCAAATAACAAAGAGAAAAGCTCACAATTTCAACATTTCAAAACAATGCATTTTATGACTGCAAAGGTCATAGCAAAAATAATCCAATGCTGAAGTTTAAATTTCATGGAAAGAAACATTAGAAATTTGAACAGTGATACAAAATAAAGAGTGTTTTATTTTCTTGGCTGTATACATGTTTTTTGCCTTTAAAAAGATCTCATTTGATTCCGTAAAAACCATAAAGACTGGAAAAAAATCCAAAATAAAGGAAAAATTTATAGGGAATAGTTATTTACTCAAAGGCAAAAAAAGCTGAGTGAAATATATGTTTATGTTCTTGGCAGTTAGTTACACGCAGTGATTAAAATCTAAATTAGTCATGTGTTAATCCACTATCATTTTTCTTCTAAAACTAAAAAATTCTGTATTGCTCCTTATTATTATTAAGCAAATATGATTAACAATTTTCAATATATTTCTAAATACACTCAATATTTAAGAGAAGAATCACAACTTGTACATTCAACTGATTTGTGGGAAAGGATCCTTAAACATTCCGTTTGCCTCACTGCCATTAAAATAAGTGGTTTTACATTAAGGCATTTGCCCTAAACTGTGCGGCCCGTGGTAAGTCCTAAGTGAAATCCGCTGGCAACCCCCACGGCACCTACCGCAAGAGCTGAGGCACGGAAGGGAGAGGGCATGCGCACAGCGCGGAACTGCTCCTCCAGGCCCAGCAGGCGCTCCTCCAACTGCAGCTCCAGGTCCTGAAGCTCCATTCGGACTGAATTCCTCAGACTCTGAAGCTGATCAACTTCATACCTGTCGGTACAACGATAGGCACAAGGTTGAAAAGAGCAGTTCGGAGATTCACGTTCACAACTCTCTCACAAACTGCTAGAAGGTACTGAGATTGCAAGTTCTGAAAATCAGCACAACAGTGACTGCCACAGGTGGGACCAGGAGGACAAATGGTCTTTCTTCCTCTACCCTCTCTCCCAAACAGTGAACAAAGATTACAACCACCATCTTCCTCAATACATGGAAAGCGGTTTCATTAGTAAGACACTCTGCCTAATTTCACTTACAGGGGTTCACAAAATAAACGGTACACAGCAGTAGGCATAAAATCCAGCTTAAAAAAAAAAAGGCTGATGATGCTTTTTCAGAATTAAAAATATTTTGAGTTACATTAAGACAAAATGAACTTTTTACCTTTCCTCCTCGGTCATATGATGATAAACCATGGTTTGCTGACGTAGCATTGCCAACTCTAAATCCATCATTTGCGTCCTAAATAAATTCAGGCTCCGCCTCATTACCTGGAGCTCCTGAAAAGTATTCTAGAACACAATATGACAAAGTTATACTTCTAAATCAGACAAAAAAACTTTGTAACACAAAAATCTAAATAAGCACTTACTTCATACAGAGGTAGAACAGATGATTTCTGAGAACTATATGGAGCAGCAGCAAGATCGGGTCCTCTCGTCACAGGGTACTTCAAAAAAGTAAGAGTCTGATTACAAATCAGTGTTAAAGTGCTTACCTCCAAATTATCTAAGGTGTTAAAAAGGTGCAATTGGGGGTCTATATATAGTTCTCTTGGAGACAACAACAACAACAAAAAACCAAAACCCCACTTCATATTGTGAGGAGGAACCAAATACCTCAGTCCCCAATGCTACCTATATTACTCCTATCTGTGTCAGGTAGAAGTCTGTCTATATGGAACAAAGAAGAGGCAAAGAAACAGGTATATTTCAAATCTACATCTTACGGGACTTCCCTCTTGCCTCGAGAAAGAAGAAAACAAACAAAACTCAAAAATGTATTAGCAATAGCAGATTCGGATTATAGGAAATTACTGAGTTGGCTGGCCAGAGTAGCAGGCAGTCATCATACTGCTCACAGACATTTGAGCATCTACTGTGTGTCATTATTTTAGACAGTGAAGAAAAAAGACAAAAGAAAGCACAAAAGGCATTCCCAGCCTTCAAGTGTTTTCACAGTGCAAGGGGAAAAAAAAAAAGGGAAGTGGGAAAAAACTTACAATGTTGGGGTGGGGGAGGGGAGTGCAGTGATGGAAACAAACAAAAATCTAGATTAGGTGAATGATCCTGGCGCTGATGACACCTGAGCTGAGCCTTAACAGGAAACAGGCCTTGATCAGGCAGAGAAAGGCAAGGGCAAGGGACTCCAGGTTAAAACAAACAAACGAACAAACAAACAAACAAACAACAGTGGCATTTGTAAAGACAGACACAGGAACGCACACCTATTTAAAGAACTGCACGCAGTCCAACACTGCTGGAACACACACATGAAGAACGAGACTGGACAGTCAGAGACAAGTCATGAAGAGCATCTGTCTACTGGGGGGTGGGAGGTGGTGAGAAGATTATTTA
The DNA here is from genome assembly GCF_007474595.2 of Lynx canadensis. Taxonomy (NCBI): domain Eukaryota; kingdom Metazoa; phylum Chordata; class Mammalia; order Carnivora; family Felidae; genus Lynx; species Lynx canadensis. The sequence goes on along the minus strand of NC_044310.1, from coordinate 169,283,089 downwards.
GCTGAGTTACTAATGGGACACCCAAGAGGAGCAGACCACATGTAGAGCTGGTCTAGAAAGGTGCACCATCAAAGCGTAGGTGGGTTGAGCCCTGGAAACCCTGTGCTTCACGTAATTACAGCTGGAGAGTTAGGTATCTCACTCACAGATTTTTATAAGGAGGAAGAAAAAAATACCCACATTCTGGTCAGACCGGGAGAAAATCATTAGGTGACCATCCTCATGAGGATAAAATCTGTATTTAAAAGAAAGTATACTTTGCCACTTAATAAGTTGCAAATTTGATTTTGCCTTTCCTAGTGGCATCCTTCCTATGATGTCATCATAAGAGATCTATTATATACACTGTAAACCTCCTGACTCCTAGCTGAACTCTGTGATCAGGACATTACACTGTCATTTTCTTTATTTCCTCAAACTAAACACAAGTAGTGTGGAGACAGATTTAGAAAGGCAAACCTAAAGACAATTTGTTTTCAAAGTTTTTTTGGAACATTTTTTGCAGCCCACCAACATATCTGAGTGCAGTAATTTTAAAAGTGACAAGACAGACTATTTTTATTCAAATTCACACTTTACCTGATTTTTTTTTCTTTTCTGGGGCAGTTCCAGTCTTTGAACCCAGTGGAAGCAGACTAATTCTGTGCCAGGAGACCAGCATCAGGAGTCAGTAGATGAAGGGGGAAACTTAGACAGCTATGAGCAGAGCCAGGGGAACACACGGCGACACAGAGGTCGAGGGAAGGAAAGCTTAGAAAGGAAAGAGGCAGTAAACACGATCAAACGGCAGAGAAAGGGAGGCAGCATTTGAGAGGGAAGATTTTTTAGTAATAGGTACAACCTGACTTAAAAAAAAAGACAATGGAGGATAGGCTAAAGAAGGGAGGTTACCTAATGAGCAAAATCTCTTCTCCAGAAGAGAGGGAGATTATGAGCAGAGAAATTAACCTTGTTCAGGATTAATTATAGCTTTTCCCTTAAGATAGGAGGGAAGAGTACAGGAGGAGGGCAGGTTCAGAGAAGTTTAGGCATGTAAGAAAATGAGGCTGAGGTGGTTCATGCCTGATGGGACTTTGCTTCTTAGTGAATTAAAAGGTGCTCAGATCAGTAAAAGAAAAAAAAAAACCATTTTTTTCCCCTCATACCTGTGAAAGATTCTGCAGTGAGTTTCTAATATCATGCAATACTCTTCGCAACTGCATTTCAATGGCGGAAGGGGGGTTCACAGAGCACGCTCGGTAAGGGTAGGCAGCATGTCGATGCGAGTTAGGACACCCGAAAGGGGTAGTGAAGGCACTACAGGTGGCGCCTGATATGTTGGGAACACTGTGAGTGCTCAGAGTTCTCATGTGCTCACACAGGGGCCTCTCCTGCCACTCCGAGTGGGCAGAGTGAAGAGAACAGGTGGACTGAGATACTGGTGCCGGAGCATAGAGCGAACAGGAAGGAGTCCTTCGATGATGGCATTCCTCCAACCGGTTCACCTCGCTCTGAGAGGCTTCTTCTTTCTTCACAGATGATGGAGAGATGAAAATAGTGGATTTAACTAAAGACTGACCATCGTGCTCAATCACCTCTTTTTCTAATTTCTGTTCCTCTTCAGGTGTGTACTTGTAAGTGAAGGATGGTGGACTGCATCTGGTCTCTTTTCCTGGGGACAACCGAACATTGACAGAGGATACGACTCTTACCGGGCTCAATAAGGTTGTTGGTAAAGACTGAGACCTTCTTAGAGGATAGCCAGCTTTTGCAAACAAGTACCTTTGTTTTAACAGATCTTTCGATTTTATCAAGCTACGCCCTACTCTCTGATTAGACAGACTGCAAACCTTCATTTGAGCTCTTTGCAAAGCGGTATTAACTCTGTCCACAGAAGAGGGAGGCCCAGTTGTATTTTCCGAGCTCTTCTCACTGCATCTAGCTTCAATGGAAGCCAGTGATTTGAGAATATGGTGTGTGGTATACTGGGCAAATTCACATTCACTGCTTTTATCCACATCACTTTCGGCACTTGCTTCCCCCAGCAGATCCACTGGCTGTGCTGGAGACAAATCCTCTTTCACTTCAGTAATTGCAGTAATGTGGTCCCCTCCCCCACAGGGGGACTCTGTGTTCCCTGCAGGCTCAACAGTCTCGCACTGGGGGAAATTCTGGCTATCTGACCTTCTATCAGCAATTGTTGCTGCCTTCTCTCTTCCCTTCTGAAGAGGGATCAGAGACTCCTCCTCTGACTCATGAAAATAAGGCTGGTCTTGTGCTGTTGGTGTGACAAGGTCTTCACCAAATGAGGTGACTGTTGTCTCACTGTCACAACTGTCGGCACTACTCCCCATAGCCTGCAAGGACTCATGAACCTGTGAAAGGAAATGGGCGGAAAAATGGAGAATTTGGATAAGAGGGATCACTAACAAAATGCCAAACTGATATGCCATTTCTATACTTTCAGGGTCTCCCACCTTGGTGACGGCCCTGGTGCTGCTCAAAACTGTGTTTTACTGCCCCTAGTCAGGAACTCCTTCACTTTCCCACAAAGCTTATTCCAGACCTTTACTATTTACCTCAGGTCCCCTTTTCAGCACCCATTTCCTTTTCTTCCAACACATGACACTGAGTTACTGAGAAGATGGACCGAAATTTCTTAACTTTCTTCCCCAACACCTACAAATGTTCCCCTATCTCTCCCTACCATTCCTTCCTCTCCGTTCTGAAAGGAAATTTGCTTTTTTTCAAAGCAAATCCTCCAGTCTATACGTCTGATCACTTCCTCTCCAGGACTGTGGTATTTCTGCACAATTTTATCCCAGATTTTTCTGCATCTGTCTTCTTAGAGCTCCTTCCCTTAGCCAAACAACTTTCCTGAGTCATCCCCCTTTGAAAAAGACACAAAGACCTATCACCCTTATTTGAAAAAAACAGTCAACATCCGTACCTTCTTTTCCTTATCATCACTTTACTCTGCCCTCATGCTTCTGCCTCATTTCTTACCTCAAAACCACTCACTCAACCACTCACCAAAAAGCTGAATTCTTATCTTTCTATGCTCACGTCCACAGATTTCCTTTTAAAAAACGCTCTCCTCCAACTCCCAGTTGTTCTGCCCACTGGATTATTCTTTCTGAGCCTCCTTAAACACTTCTCTTGTCTGTGTGCCCCTCAGGTACTATGTTCCTGGAGGCTCTTGTGGCTTCTCTTTTTCTCTTACCTCCAATTTTATTTAAAGTTTGCTCCTAGATATTTTAGACTAGACACTTTCAAAATGCTTCTGTACCTTTGCATACAAGGGCTCCATATGTTACACACACAGAGTATAAACTCCTTAAGGATAAAGATGTGCCTGTTACCTGGGTTATCTAACACACTCCACCATTAAAGTCATAGAATATCCAGAAAGCTATGTAACACAACGTTAGCTATTAAATAAACAAACTGAAGCAATAGTGGGAAAATAGAAGAAAAGTATCAGACAGAATAATGATCAAAATAACCTCTATTTACTGAAAGTCAAAAAATAAAGAAGGAGGAACTCTCTTTGTTTTTAAATGTTCAGTCAGAGAGGGGGCATCTGGGTGGCTCAGGTGGTGGAGTGTCTGACTCTTGATTTTGGTTCAGGTCATAATCTCACAGTTCGTGAGACTGAGCCCGCATCAGGTTCCATGCTGACAGCACAGAGCCTGCTTGGGATTCTCTCTCGCTCCCTCTTTCTCTGCCCCTCCCCTGCTTGCATCATAGACTCTAAGTAAATAAATAAACATTTTAAAAAATGTGTCAGTGCTTAGTCAGAAAGAGATGCAGAATTAGTGAAAACTAAAACCCGTAATCAAATGCTTAGATAACACCTACGTCCTGGAGTTTTATTCTTACTGTCATTTGAAAAATAAAGATTATACAGATTCAGTCTTGAAATATATAGGTAGCGAAAAATCACCTAAATAGGAAGAAGTTGATCAGAGTGCCTACTACAATGGAAATTTTTACCTGAAGATGACTGAGGGAGAGGCAGTCTGTCGAATCTTCAGCAAAGCCACTGCTGTCAGAGTGTTGACTTGCAGTACGTAACAAATGATCTATCAAAAGACATGCAGTTAGGGCAGAACTGCTAAATAGGACTTCACTGGAAAGAAGGTCTTACAGATATCTAATTCCTGATACATGTCTGATACGTATTGATTCCTTCTTAATAAAATATGCATCACTTATGCAAAATGTGGCTTCAAAGCACAGAAGGAAGCTTGAGTTCAACCAAAAACTGAATCACATCTATCAGAAATTCTGTGTTCAGTTGCTAAGTTCCGGTTTCAATATATTTTGGTATAACCAATTAATTTCCTATCCTTGGAGGACAACTGGCTGAAAACAAGAACCACACTGATAAAAACAGGAATCCCAAAGGAAGCCACTTCCATTATGTAAATATGTAGATATTCAGCAGGTGAAATTAGAAGTTTAAATGTAGTGTGCAAAAAAGTTCTATTATCTTCCTAATAACAAAATAAGAATATACTTAAGGTGCCAATAAATTAAATAATTTGCAGGCAAGAGTACTTAAATGTTTCTGATGTTTCAAATGATGCAAACATTTGTAAGTCATGAAACAATGATTTCATAACAATTGCATGAAACTCAAATAGGTTCAACTGATACATAATGTTGTTAATCTTAAAGAAACCCTGTTTGCTTTTTGGCCTAAAAACTCTAATTCCTGGTTAGTATAACCTGAAAACACTTTTTAAAATAAAAAGGCCACCTAAGCACAGCAAGGATGATCACATGGCCATCCACACTGCAAGTTTGGGAGAAACTTTATATCTATAACATTTACTAAGGGAGAAGCTTCATGACAAGGTCAAGTTCTGCAGAACTTCAAAAGCATCAAGCTAGGGGCACCTGGGTGGCACAGTTGGTTAAGTGTCCAACTTTAGATTTTGTCTCAGGTCATGATCTCATGGTTTGTGGGATTGAGCCCCATGTCGGGCTCTACTGATAGCTTGGAGCCTACTTAGGATTCTCTCTCTCCCTGTCTCTGCCCTTTTTCAGCATGCATGCATGCTCTCTCTCTCTCTCTCTCTCTCAAAATAAATAAATAAATAAATAAATAAATAAATAAATAAATAAGCAAGCAAGCATTAAAAAATAAAAGCATCAAGCTAAACAAAGTGTGTTTTACCAGAAACCTGATAATATGTTTTAATAAAATCCAAAATCAATTAAACTTTGCCTCACTTTGAAAAATATCCCACTTGTAGCTGCAGGTTTAATCTAAGAGTATCACAGAATGGCATAATTTTTTCTCATCATAATTAGAAAAATTCTGTAATATTGCTTTGAAGTGAACAAAATTGTATAATGACATATAAAAAATTGATCCATACCTTTGATAGGTCTAGGTAAACTGGAACAACTGTGAAACTGAACTGGAATGAGCTGTTACCATAGGTACTAATTATGCATTATATCAACTGAGAGAATGATTAACATCTTAACGTCACAGTAGTTATCACCATAATTATGTGTTTGCATGTCTTTTTTTAGACTATGAGTCTTCTGAAGACAGAAACCTCATTTATTCTATTTTGTATCCCAGTACCTAAAACAATTAAACAATAAATAAATGTATGCTGAATGAAACAATAACTTTCTTTTTATTTTTTCTCATGTTTTTTATTTATTTATTTATTTATTTATTTATTTATTTATTTATTTATTATTTTTTAATATATGAAATTTTATTGTCAAATTGGTTTCCATACAACACCCAGTGCTCATCCCAAAAGATCCCCTCTTCAATGCCCATCACCTACCCTCCTCTCTCTCCCACCCCCCATCAACCCTCAGTTTGTTCTCAGTTTTTAAGAGTCTCTTATGCTTTGGCTCTCTCCCACTCTAACAATAGCTTTCTTTTTATTTTTTTATTTATTTTTTTTTTTATTTATTTTTTTTTTTTCAAATTTTTTCTTTCCAACGTTTATTTATTTTTGGGACAGAGAGAGACAGAGCATGAACAGGGGAGGGGCAGAGAGAGAGGGAGACACAGAATCGGAAACAGGCTCCAGGCTCTGAGCCATCAGCCCAGAGCCTGACGCGGGGCTCAAACCCACAGACTGTGAGATCGTGACCTGGCTGAAGTCGGACGCTTAACCGACTGCGCCACCCAGGCGCCCCAATAGCTTTCTTTTTAAAGCAACAATAAAATTAAACAGTCCCTTAAAGGATTTAGAAGTGAAACTGCCTATCATGTTGGGCAAAGGGCAGCGGCTGGAGCCCAGGGAAGCCAGTGATTAGCTCCGCTCAGGTCAGTTTTATTTGCTGCGAATACAGTCTATGCTGAGTTCACCTCTGTGGTTGTTAGCCTTGAGTTCACACAGACTAGGTCAGATTATAGCCTACTCAGCCTTCACAGCAGGAGTTGGGCTGTGGAAAGAACAAGGAGGCCTGGGTTCAAGTTCCTACTTTATCATAATAAGCAGTGACTTCTCTCCTCCACAAAACAGAATAATCCTTCTATCTCACAGGGCTACTTCAGGAACTAAGTAGGGTGTAGGCGAAACTATTCTGTAAACTGTAAATCACAACCTATGTTCTTTAGGCAGTTATTTCACAAAAAACACTGTTCTCCACAGAAAAATGTGGAATTAAAAACAATCAGACCTCTGTCCTAACTGAAGAGATTTAACACTATTTCTAATTAAAAACGAGGATGTTAGAGCAAAACATTAAATTGAGAAAACAAAACCTAGAATTTGTATTTGTCCAATATCATAAAGAAATAGAACAGAACACCTGTACACTCTGCAGGACTAAAGAAAATTTGTACCTCTTCTATAATAAGGAATAAGCTCTCAACATAGCTTAGTGAATGTTAGTTGTGACAAGAGTTGAGTCACTAAACTTCTCTAGACTTAAATCCCAGGACTGGATAGGAGAATTAAGATCACTCTAACTTCAAAAGTCCTATCATTAAGGTGCAAGTATTTTTTTTTTTTTATATACATGTACTACTACATGCACTATAGTGCATATATGTATAGTGCACTATATGTACTAAACTTGTGAAATGAATATTTTACCAGTGATTCTAATTCTGTAATTATAATTAATCAAAGATACTTCCATATCACACTATCAAAACTTGATAGAAGCTATGCTTAAAAATGATGAAAACACTATATTGGTCCCTCTCCCTCTCATGTACACACGAAACGATTTTACTGTTAATTTATAAAAATGTGATTCATAAAAATGTTAACACTTTTACACATGCCACCAGAAATAAGAGACCTCTTATTGGTAAGAGGAAGAAACTCAGATGTGGATACAAACCACATTCTGTTTTTTTCTACCACAAGGAGCTTGCTCTTGAAAGACCTTGAAGTACTTCTACAGTTTTTTAATCCCTTTTTTGACACAAGGCGAACTGCTTTTCTAATGTACCCCTTGTCAACCTATCCAAAGGAAAAAATTCTTGATGGCTGTGAAGCCTGCCTTACAGCTCAGAAACACATACATATATTTATGGACTTAAAAAGGGGACAAAGAACAGGAAAGCTCATTTTGTGTCCGACCAGAACTGTAGTGACCTAGTGAGAGAGGAGCACTTAGTACCACGATGCAATAAAAGAAAAATTATATGCAAATTCTCTCTTATGAAGTCATTTCAGAGATCAGAAGAGAACAAACATGCAATTTCCTATTCCAGGAACATACATATGATCCTTTGTTTAAAAAAACAAAACAAAACAGGGTGGTTCAACATGTGTAAAGCTTTAAAAATAAACAGCCACCTTCAGTGGCCACTTTAACTTCTTTCCTTCCTCTCTCCTTTTCTCTAAATCTCAAAAGCTTTGTGATTTTAAACATCAGGCAAGTTTTTCTTGTTGCAAATTAAAAGTGAAAGAAATGAATCAAAGGCTCTTTGGTCAATAATTAATAATTCAAGAGAAGAATGGTATCGGCAGACACTCACCTTTGATCCATAGTTTAAATTGAACTTAACTAGCTTTAACCACTACTGAGAGATGGGTATTTTTTTTGCCAGAGGCATATGCATATTTAGTAGCCATGTTTAAATTATGGAGCCATGTTTAAATTTAAACATTAGGAGCCATGTTTAAATAATGAAAAGCAGAGGTGGATAATACAAGTGTATATTTCAATCATAACCACGTTAAAAGCAGGCCTGAATCTGTTGCTCTATCACTTCCCATCTAGCCCTTATGCAGAGCTGAAGAACAATTAGAGTACACAGAACTGCATTTCAGGATAAGCAAACAAAAATTATTTTATGGGCACAAAAGTCTTCAAGAAGATACAAAAAATTCTATAACCAAAGTATAATGAAGCATCCATACCTGGATGCTTAAGGTTAAGCATCATAACCTTCTTTTCCACTAATAGGTACTCAAATACTGATAGGTAAACCCCTTTTCCAAACCAATGAATGACACACTTTGGTAATGTGCTTGGGAACTAGTGGACATTAGTCAACTTACCTCTTTTTGACTTGGTGAGACCTAGCTGGTAAGCGGCTGGAACGTGAGGAGCTTCTCCCTCAGTACTCTGAACCTAAAAACAGTTTTAAGTAGTTACAACTTGAAAAATCTATGATGAAGAATACCTCTTGATAATTACTTATTAAACAAATCAACACAAGTAAAAGGGTATCAAAACTTTGTATTTAAAAAAGGCAAAACATCTTATCTCAAAATTGTGATAGTGTCTCACATCTCAATTTTACAGTCTATTTTCCAGTTAACAATAGGACTGAATGTCTGTAGCTAGCAATGAAAAATGACTACATGTGTAAACTACTTCATTTAAAAAATTTGCTATTAAAAAATTGACCCCTAAGAAAAAGTTTTTCTATAAATGTTAAACTTCAAAGTGTAAGGCCAATCCTGGGAGAAATGCCAATAACTTTGCAGCAGACCATGACTGACATACAGCTGAGGCAACTACAAGTCTTATATCTTTAAAAAAATGCATATTATGCTCCCATTAGAAAAGTTTGTAAGATCCCCCAAATTCAGAGTTATGAAAAGCCACTCTTGTATACAACTGCTTTGTCCTAACATAAATGGTCTTTTAAGATATAAACTAGGAGTTCCAAAAAAAAAAAGAAAAAAAAAAAAAAAGCATGTTTCATTACAGAACTAAACTGTTGAAAGATCTTCCATAAATCCTCCCTGAAAACTATATTCAGAAAAGATATAAACCAAAAAAGTTTTCTTTTTATGCTATCTCCCCCCCACACCTGTACAAATACATAATTTAGGAATTTTCAGACTCCTTATTCACATCTATCCCATTCTGCAAATACTCTATTTTATAAAAAAATGTTTTAATGTTTATTTATTTTTGAGAGAGAATGTGAGCGAGAAAGGGTCTGCAGAGAGAGGGAGACAGAATCTGAAGCAGGCTCTAGGCTCTGAGCTGTCAGCACAGAGTCTGACATGGGGCTCGAACCCAGGAACCCATGAGATCATGATCTGAGCCAATGTCAGACACTTAAACAAATGAGCCACCCAGGTGCCCCTGCAAATACTCTATTCTTATATAACTAACTCTATATTAAAAATAAACATCTGGGGAGGGTGCGACACTAATTTCTAACACTACTTTGCAATGATTAGTACTTGAAACAATAAATCACATCCTAGTAAAGTAGACAAACTAGCCAAACAAGGTTTTCAACCTTGAATAAATAAGAAAGCAATTAGCAAACAGGTTTTAGGTAGAATGCTGGTAGTTTTGAAGTATGAACCCCTTCAAGAATAAGAAATATTCCATAGGAATGAGAGTGGAATGACAAACATGGGGAAAAAATGCTCAAAGGCTAAAGATATTACCCAATTTAAAAACTGCTCTGATTTGTGATATTTTTGTTCTACACAGTTCCATGAACCCAAAGTTCATGAATCTTTTGAGAAATAAAACACACTGGTCATTTAAAACCATCACCTATAAATTATTATATAAAATAGTTTCTAACCTCCTTGTTATTACTCAGAAACTATGTATATATTCTTCAAAGCAGCAGACATAAGTTCAACAGGAAAACCATTGTTTTGTGTGCAAGGAAACAAAATGCATTTTCTTTTTAAATTCAACAAAAGCTCTATTATTAGTCTCTATTCAGGCCTACCCTACTTGAAAGAGTTTTCTGTTAAAGGAAATATCACACAGACCAAAGAAGTATAACAGAAATCCAAATTCCTCTTTAATTTTATTCTAGGATTCTCAGTTAAGGCACGGCGTTGTGATATACCAAATTATATTCTCCCCTTTTAAAATGTAGAATTATCACATAGTCCATTCCTTAGATTTATAAAATTAGTCACAACCTTAGATTTATAAAATTAGTCACAAAACATGTCTTTAATGAATATGTATCTTCAATAATCTTTTAAGATGCTACTCAATGCCAAAACAAAGTAAAAATTTTAAAGTACAAAAACTACAAACTCCATTAATTAATTCAAAGAAAAGGGCCCTTTAAAAAGAACTGAGGGTCATTTTTTACTAATAAAACTACTAAAGTGAGGATTCTTCTTCCCACTTAACAAAAAATCATCAATCGCTTGTTGAAGACAGAAGAAGACATGCTAGGGACAAGTTACATTTCATAGCTTAAGCATGTGTTAGTACTGGTCACAGCTGTGCAAAGGAAAGTAGTCAAATCTGACATGGAGTACAGCACAGAAAATTATGAAGCAAACAAAACTTGGATCTATTTATGTGGCAGGATACTCAACGGTTTCAGATCCTCAGTGGAGTTCTGGTCATTCGTTACAGATTGCCTTTTATTCAATTAACTATAGCTGAATATTGATAACTGGATTGGGTAATGGAAAATGGGTATTCACTACACAATGTTTCTAATCTCTAGGTAAGTTGAAACTTTCCATAATAAAAATTACCCCAAAACCCCCATACCAAAATGATAAAATCGCTTGGTCTCAAATGTTTTGAGGTTTAAAACTGTATTGAAAGGGCGCCTGGGTGGCTCGGTCAGTTGAGCATATGACTCTTTAAAAATTTTTTTCTTTTAATGTTTATTTTTAAAAATTTTTTAAAAATGTCTATTTATTTGTGACACGAGAGACAGAGCATGAGCCGGGGAGGGGCAGAGAGAGAGGGAGACACAGAATCTGAAGCAGCTCCAGGCTCTGAGCTGTCAGCACAGAGGCCGATGTGGGGCTCGAACTCATGAACCACGAGACCATAACCTGAGCCGAAGTCAAACACTTAACCGACTGAGCCACCCAGGTGCCCCAAATGTTTATTTATTTTTGAGAGAGACAGACAGACTGAGAGTGGGGGGAGGGACAGAGAGACAGGGAGAGACAGAATCTAAAGCTCTGAGCTGTCAGCCCAGAGCCTGACGTAAGGCTTGAACTCACGAACCACAAGATAATGACCTGAGCTGAAGTCGGAGGCTCAACCACCTGAGCCACCTGAGCCACCCAGGTGCCGAAGCACGACTCCTGATTTCGGCTCAGATCATCATCTCATGGTTTGTGGGACTGAGCCCCGTCGGGCTATGTGTTGTGTGTGTGCTCTCAAGATAAATAAACTTTTAAAAAGATATAGTTTTAATAAATGTTTTATTAAAACTTTCTGAGAGAGAGAGGAGAAGAGAGCAACATGCACACATAAGTGGAGAAGGGGCAGAGAAAGAGAGGGAGAGAGAGAGAGAATCCCAAGTAGGCTTCATGAGGGCAGTGCTGACCCCAATGGAGGGTATGAACCCACAATCATGATCTGAGCCAAAATCAACAATCAGTCACTTAACCAAATGAGCCACCCAGGCACCCTTAAAACTGTATCCTTCTGAATCAATGTCCTGCTACCATGGCAGGCACCTGCTTCGGGTTTTTTTGTGGTTGTTGTTTTCTGTGTGTGTGTGTGTTGTTGTTGATGTTGTTGTTGTTGTTTTAACATCTGTCACATTTATTCTGACTAATATACATCTTCTGGGCACAACACAACACTACTGTACTGTGTTCTACAGAGCAGCAATATGTGGAATGTTCTAACTCAAATAACCCTTCCTCTAAGGTTTAAGGAGACATTTATAGCAGTTTAAAAAAAAATAAGAACTCAAAACTGGAGCTTTAGAAATTATAAATCTAATTTTTAATGACATGTCAAAAAATTTAAATGAAAGAATTATTTTCCTGAAGTAGTAGTATGAGGCTGTGCACCAGAGGACTTGAGTTCTTGTCCAATGTCTGACACTTTATCAACCAGTCTAACCTTTACCAAGTGGTACTGTGTAGTCTAAAGTGGCATGTGTGTACAAAGACCCAAATTCAAGTCTTATTCATGTCGCATAGTGGCTAAATGGCTTCAGATAGTTATCAGAATTATCTGTGACAATTATGTCAGTTTTCAAAACTGAAAAATAAAGACTAAAACTCCTACTTCACAGGTCCTTGGGATAATCAAATATCTTGAAAGAGTAAAGTGGTAACAATTTACAACAGATCTCTCTCTGATATGACCCAGGGATTCCTTACACTGACACACCCTCAGCCCTCCCCAAAGTAAGGCACTGACATAGACGGGAACATTACATCCCTCAGAATGATGAGGAAGAATCCCTGCTATCAAGTAATATCCAATGTTAGAGGAGGAAAAATGCTTCCTCATCTGTAAAAGGAGAAAACTGGAGAATGAATTCAAAGATCTCTTTCTGTGCTAGTTTATTATTCTATATTTGTTGCAAATTTTTACGTAAAACAAACTTTCCGGTTTTACTTGCAAGGTTTACTTTTTACTGTCACATAAATACTTCTTTAAAAAGTTACCATAAGTCTTTTAGATAAATGTCAAATAAAATTTAGTGGTTAATTGGGCTTCAAAGTAACAGACACTGGTCCATGTATCATGCGGGAGAGTTCATATTCTATTGCAAACACAATGCTTGTCTTCAAAACACAGTCAAATTTGAAAGGCCAAAAGAACAATTTAACTATCGATCAAGTATCTGATGGATTTCGGATTATTTTAACTCAGGCCAATAAATAAAACGGGAGAAAATCCTGAAACCTAACAACTAAAAACAAAGAGACGTAGTACTTAACTCAACAATCAGTGCAGAGACACTACCAAACTTCAGTAGCTTAAAAAATTATATATACTTCCAGTAATCCCTCTATTTGAATGTAAATTCATTTGTTGAGTGAGAAGACACAGAACAACCCATTTACAAAAATACACAGCTAAAAGTTCTCCTTCCTCTAACATTTAAGTGTGAGAAAGTTTTCCTTGACATAAAAGATGAACGCTTGCTTACTGAGTAGGATCCTTTTGGTTCAACTGTGAATCATTCATCCATAAGTCTACGGCTCTAGACAGTTACCATGATGTATTTATTAAAAATAAACCATTTTGAGAACCCAAGCATTATTTAGGGAAGTCATTAAAAATCTGAAAACTCAAGAATATAGTTTTACAACTTTTAGACACACTAGAATACTTTAAATAGTCTACAAAACATCTGGTAGTCTACAAAAACGTTTTCTCATAAGGCAAACTGACTTTTAATTGAAAGTAGTCTCCGGCCTTTTATTATTTTTTTTCTTAACATGAGAAATAGTCACTCTCACGCTCCAAGGCCTGAGTCAGTCTTGTCATCTACTTAACTCCCTTTACATTTAAATATTTCCTCTCTTCACTTCTGGTGGCTGTCAGATCTTACCTTAGCCTCAGGAGTAGGCAGCTTCACGCACAGAGCGCAACATTTTCTCCTCCACCCAGCTACCCAAAGCAGCTGGCATTCAGTTAATCTGTTTGAGAACTGGTTTACTGAGAGAGAGAAAGGGAGTGTCCTCTAGCTTACATTTATTTGCTGTTTTTACAGGAAGAAAGTTCCCAACAGGAATTAAACCTCAAGGGAAAGGAGTCCAAAAGAAAAACAGCAACAATCTACTTTGAATGGGATCTAAAAGTTTGCTTCGGTAAGATTGTTCTCTTCATTTGTCAGTATAATTCAAGTCACACTTGGGAGAAGAGGAAATTAAAGAAACACATTATTTCCTTTCTTTATCCATTGTTCTACAACTCTCTTTAAAGTTCCCAAAGGGATAAAAACACAGTTCCAGGAGGTTTTTATCCATGTTTTAAATATACCTGAAGAACAAGGATTCATTACCCTTAAAATTCTCCATATATACAATGCAGCTATGGTTGACTATATCCATATATCCTTTTTTTGAAAACAAAAATCTTCTATTATTCTTCAACCACCAATGCCTGGAATTGTGTACTGAAAACAAAAAAAAAAAAAAGTCAGGGGTGCCTGGGTGGCTGAGTCAGTTAAGCATCTGACTCTTGGTTTCGGCTCAGGTCATGATCTCCTGGTTTGTGTGATTTCAAGCCCACATCGGGCTCTATGCTGACAGTGTGGAGCCTGCTTGAGATTCTCTCTCTCCCTCTCTTTCTGACCCTCCCCTGCTCACTCTTTCTCTCTCCCAAAAATAAATAAATTTAAAAAAAATTTTTTTTTTTTTTAAAGTTCACTTCCTTGTGACATTACTTTCTTCATTAATTGCTTTTGCCAGCAGAGGGAGCAAAGGAAAAAAAAACCTGTAAAATCATTAAATGAAAACTTGCCACCAAAGCATATCTATTTAGCACTTTGTTTTTTAAAGACCTTCTGTGTAGGGTACCAACAATTTAAAAAAATATATAGTTCAAAATTCAGGAACTCTAGAAATTAGAAAGCAACACATAAGAGTGACTTCTCATCTGAGCTGCCAACATCAGATTTGCAAGTATCTAACATATTTTGTTTAAATTTTCATATTCTGCTGTTAAATTAACACCAGGAAACTGACTCTCATATCTGTCATAGAAGAGGGGCCCCAATGGATGGCAGGAAGTTACACTTTATTGGTGGTAGGACAAGTTCAGACCAAAACAAACTATTTGATAATAGTGAAATAGAACAAAGAGGTTTTAATTTAGCCAAGTACTCAACTTATGAACTCATTATAATGAGAAATGTATTAGGGATTAAACAGGAAAAATATAAAAAAATATAAAGAAACAAGGGAAGGGGCGTCTGGGTGGTTCAGTCAGTTGAGCGTCCGACTTCGGCTCAGGTCATGATCTCATGGTTCATGGGTTCAAGCCCTGCATCAGGCTCTGTACTGACAGCTCAGAGCCTGAAGCCTGCTTCAGATTCTGTGTCTCCCTCTCTCTCTCTGCCCCTCCCCCACAAGCACTCTATCTCTCAAAAATAAAATAAAAACATAAAAAAAAAAAAAAAAGAAACAAGGGAAAAAAAAGCCTACAAATAACTACAAATAATGTAGACTATTTCAAAGGGCTACTTCTCTCCCTTTTCATTTCACTGTTTAGCTACAATTAAAGTAACAAAAGATACATTCAAAGACCACAAGGTAAATAGCTATTATCAGCAATCAAAATTGTGTGATAAATGCCTGATATTCATTAATGTGAGAGATACATACTCACCTAACAGGACACTTATGGGCAAAATCAATTATCCCATTTGCCAACTCCCTAAAATAATGGCATGTGATTCTAAAATTACTCAGTTGCTACTATATTACTAACACCATTCTGTAATAAATTTTAAAAAGAAAATTGTACATTATAAAACTCACGGCCACAGCTCTTCAGCAGTACACAGATGTCTGTTCTCTAATGTGTAAAACAAGACCAGCACTGCCTGCCTCATAGACTTAAAAAGAAAAGTACCTGAAGGGCCTAGTACAGTGCCTGCCACAAGGTAGGTGCTTGATAAACTTCAGTTTCCTGTCTCAGGTCATACAGTACCAATGCATAAGCATTAGCTTTGGCCATTCAAAGGTGTTTTAGTTGACCTCATCAAAATGAATCTCTTTATTTTGCCAATTTGAAGCTTCTGTAAATATAGCAATACCTCCAGGTAGAAATGAAAAGTAAGCAAACATTGGTCTTCTAGGCTTGCAGAATTCATGTTCCCTGACCTGGTGTTTCAAACCTTATTCCTTGAGGTTCCTATCCTTCCCTTCAGATACACAATATCTTCAGGTTCTTTCCAATCCCACTATAAAAATCTATCCTTCTCGAAGCCTTATTCACACTTCACTTATCCTTTCCACTAAGATACTTAGTGGAAAATAAAAGTTTGCCCAAACATACATAGCAATTTAGCAGCAAAAAAAGAACTCAAACTCCTGTTTGCTTTCAGAGCCTATGCTTTTAACTATTATGCAACACTGATTGTAATTTAAATATATTCTCAAGGGTTTTCTCAAGGCATCTAAATCTTAAACTGAGAGAGAAAGGGGATAAAAGTTCAAGTATCAGCAGTAAATGACAGAGGATGCAGAGGAGCTGATGAAGTAACTGTCTCATTACCCCGGCAATGGGCGGTCCTGTGACCAATTCTTAGTTTGTGAAGCACAGAACCAAAATTTGAAAACTCAAAATCAGAATGATTTTTTTTCTAGTATAAATCTATTAGCCACCACTCATCTTATAGACATGTTTTGCATTTTCTTTCCTAATTCATTATTTGAAACAGGTCTCAGTAATATTTTACCTACCTCTTCCATTTCAAAGGAGTCCTTCTGCTGTGCCATTATATTTCTTATGGATGGTATCGTCAGTGGTGCACATGGCTCTTTTTCAGGTGTGGACACATGGACACCCTTCAGCTCGCTGCCATTTTCCAGCTCACTGTGGCTGGACATGCTGAAATCATTACCTAAGTCAGATTCTAGAATACCAGATTCCTCACCCAGTTTATTCTCATGGCTTTGGGTTTCTCCGTTTTGTTCACTTTCAGTTTTTTGGTTAAAATTGCTATTTGCTACATCAGAAAGTCTATCAATGTCAGAATTCTCCATAACAGTTGCTGAACTACCTGATACTTCTTCTTTAACTGTAGCCAACATAGAAGATGAGTCTTTCTTTTTTACAATTTTTTGACATTTTTGATCATTTTTATTGCCACTTTCTTCCATCACCGAAACATTCGGAATCTTTCCTTTATCAGTTGCTGGGGAAGGACTACTACTTTCTCCTTTCTCTGTTTTATCAACACATAAATTTAGTTTTGATAGTGTTTTCATTAAACGATTTGCAGTGTTACTTCGGGTTAAAGGTGGAGGTGAGTCTGTCTCCTTGTTAGAAGTCACTGAGGACATACTTCCAATTCTCTGCAGGGGAGTCCCAGAGACTTGGGAATATAAAGAAGAAAATGCATTGGCCACAGTAGTAAGCACTTCGATTTGACGAAAACGGCCTACAAAAAGAAAAGGATGTTGATTTTATATATGTTTATATATGTATACATATATTAAACTATTACTACTTTTTAGTATGCCAAAAATCGAACTTAAATCACAAAGATTATAAAACCAAAACTTCTTTCCTTATCCAACACTTAAAGTTTCTCTACATTTACCAGGGAAAGGGAAGATTTTTCACTCTCAACAGCAGAAGTTATGTTTTAAGAATTTAAAATTTTATCTTTTATGATTTAAAACCAAAAAAAGCACGAAGTGTGACAATACTGAAGAGAAAAGAACAGCTATTGTTCCATAGCGTGATTCTATTTTTATGTCTGACTTAATTAAGACTCTTCCAAATGTTTTCCTATGGAGGGAGGATGGTAGGATTGGATTTACAGATCTCTTAAAGCTGTTCCAAGGACCATCTGAGGATCCCTATTTTGGAACTTCTGTTCAAGAGAGAAAAATAAGCAAAGATATAATATAAATAAAAATTATCAAGTTAGCTATGCTATTTTAGATTTATAGAAAATGCCTAAAATTGACTGACTTCAGTTAACAGTAACAAGCCTCTGCCCTATTTCTTTCCTTTTTGAACATCAGCAATCTGGAGGGAAGTTTAAGAAAAGTACAAGGTTTCATACGTCAGTTATGGTAACATGTAAGTCAAGAATGAAGAGAGGGAAAAGTTAACTTTTAGTAAAACAGCTATTGTGTTAACCTCAATAATTAAGTTCCCAGTGCTATTCCTAAAACTTAGCAAGGTTTTAAAAAAATAAGACCATTTCACTGTGGATGCTAATATTTAAAAATCTTACTTGTTAAAGCGTAATTTGGATTTTCTACTTCCATCCGTTGCATTTGAGCACTCAAAAATACTTTAATATCTATCCCTCTGGCAAATGATGATGAATTAAAAAATCTGGAGGGAATTTTGGAAGCAATATCTGGTTCATCTCGTCCAAATCCAAGATTATAAAGAATTTCTTCAGGATCTTCTTCATAAAGTTCCAACAATTCTGAAACACTACAAGAAAAAAAAAGAAACATCAAGATATAAAATAAGTTTATAGTCCACATCACATTATAAAAAAGAGCTTCTGCTCTTTACACCATTATTATTTATTTCTTCATACATTGTGTACTAAATGTGATATATTACTCTTAAAAACAGTCCATTCTTTCAAACTGTTAGTATTGGAAAAAAGAGCTAATCCCCAAGAAGACACTCAATAAGACTCCCTAAATGATTTCTCACCTTATATTTTTTGTCATTTTAAGAGAGTCCTAGCAAAGCAGCTAAAACAATTAGAGAACAGGTGAGGGAGAATAAGGAATAAACAGATGAAGGAAAAGATGGAAAGGGAAAATACACTGGGAAGTTGGTAGCACAGGACATTCTGCAGAACTCGAGCTTTTCTGCTCTCTTTGGCTGTCACTGAAGATGCAACACAGGTAACAAGCTGAACTCAGGAAAGTGAGGGAGGAGCTTACTTTCAAATTTTCTCTAACCACTTTCACTCAGGAAGTAGGAGGAGTAAGGTATGGAGAGAATGGGTTACTCAAAGGAAAATCTTGTTCTCATTCGATTGGGAATTAAACATTTCTTATCTCTTCTTCCTCATACTAGTGATAATCCACCTTCTGAGACTCACTGAGGAAAACAGGAATGTTAGAGATGAAGCTTGAACAGAAGAAAATTTCAATTTGTTTCAGAGAAAATGCTCAGGTTCCAATACAATAAATTGGGTAACAATTTAAACTGGTTCCATGGGCACATGTACTTGCCTATTTCAATATATATTTTGAAGATCTTTGATTTAATATGTTGAAGATACATCTATGCTTAAATATCAAGCTTCAAATTAGAAAGGTTTATTCTGATTGTTATGTAAGAATAATTTAAGACCACGCCCTCCCCCAAAATGGGAGAATTCTGGAAGAAGTTATTCCACTATGGAGTTCCGATTTCAAGTTGTTGATAGGGCTCAAAATACTCATTATAACAAGAATTCCAGCAGCGTTATAAACACATCTGTTGCTTTTTATTTAATCTTAATTTAAAAAAAAGAAAAAAGCAATGAATGAAATATTTTGTATTCTTTTGATTTCATACTATCAAGCCAAATTCAAGACTGAAAAAACAGTAAAGAGTAGATTGCCTATAACACAATGTAACTGTAGTATAATTTCAGAACAAGTCACCTTGAGACTGTGCCACTACTTTTCCCAGATCCAGTGGAATTCATACTTCTCCCTTTCTGATGAAACTGCAGTCTTCTCTCTTTGGCCAAGATATTATTGCTATAAACAAAATTAGATTATATGAGACCTTATTTTCATAAATGTTCTTCATTTTTGAAAAGGAAGAGAATAAACACCACAGCTACCTACCAGTTTTCAATTTGAGTATCCGTTTCATGGAGGTGGTTGGCTACATGTATAAAGAATAAATGCAGAGCATAATTGTTAGTAGGACAGTAACTACTGTGATATAATCATCAAGAAAGCATATTAGCCAAATATTACAGCTAAATGCCTAATATCCCAAACTCATGTCTTGGTTCATTAAATCTAGATCATTAAAAGTAATATACAGATCGATATGAAGAGAATCAGTAGCTTCTAGATGGTGTTTTTGTTTGTTAGCAATATAAAATTAACTACTTCCTTCATTGAATGTTTAAAATAAAAGCTATACAGATAACCAATTAAATTTCTATGTTTAACAATTAAAAATAAATGGTAAGAAGACATACAGCATCTGTAGTAAATGTGTTTCTAATTATTAAATTTAAAAGCTATTACTAAAGACCTTTCAAGAGCAAAAACATGACTTAACATTATTTAAGTGTGGCAACAGTATATATAAGTTTCTAAGGTGCTTTTTCAAAGGCTGAAAATTCATCCCAGTTACAACCAATTTTTCAGGCATGTATTTTGAAAATTTCTACTCGTTTCAAAGTAAATTTTCTTTAAAAAATTGTTTTTAAATTTTATCCTAGATTTACAAGTCTTAAACAGGTAAGTATTGTTAAGTGTAGAGTCAGTTAAATTTACTGCACTGAACTTTTATAGGCAAATATAAAGAAGGAAAATAATTATAAACATATCTATTTCAGCACACCAGATTTTTTCTCACTTCTGATTTACAAAGTCATGGCAATTTGTTAGTTTGTTTGTACATCCACTCAGAAAGATGCCTAACACGTAATATTCAATAAATATTTACTGAATGAATGTAAATAATCTTGAAATAATTTTCAGTAAAACAACATAACAGTTCCATTCCTCTCTGAAACTTCCTTTTAGGTTCTGGTTTCCAGAAAAATCATTCAATATGGATGAACAAGCAGACGGAGGCAGTTTTTAGGGCAGTGAAAATACATTTATGGTATGATAATGATAGATACATGGTATCATACGTTTGTCCAAACCTACAGAATGTGCACATGCAAGAGTGAAACCTAATGTAAACTGTGAACTTTGGGTAATTATGATGCCTCATTATGGGTTCATCAGTTGTAACAAAAGTACCACTCTGGTAGGGGGCGTTAATTATTGGGAGGGCTATGCATATATGGAGGCAGGAAGTACAGGGATAATCTCTATACCTTCCTCTAAATTTTTCTGTAAACCTAAACCTGCTTTAAAAAAAAAAAAAGTCTTAAAAAAATTCCATATTGTGAAATTAAGGCAGATATCAAAAGTGCTATTTACTGTAACACTGAAATGCATTTTCAGTAAGAGGTTGGCAACATGCTCAACTGTACTAATTAGGAAGCAGTAAGTCTAAGCTCTTTACAGAGTTTATTCCTTGAAAGCACATTAACTTCAATAATAAAAACTAACATATTCACATATTCTAGAGTCTTAAATGTTAGAAGTAATATACATACAGATTGATTTAAAATAGCAAAAGATCAAGGTTATTATATTCAGTGGATAAATTCACCATTCATCAACTTATAATCTAAAAAGATTTAATAAAATCCTTAATTTCTTTTTTTTTTTTTTAATTTTTTTTTTTCAACGTTTATTTATTTTTGGGACAGAGAGAGACAGAGCATGAACGGGGGAGGGGCAGAGAGAGAGGGAGACACAGAATCGGAAACAGGCTCCAGGCTCTGAGCCATCAGCCCAGAGCCTGACGCGGGGCTCGAACTCACAGACCGCGAGATCGTGACCTGGCTGAAGTCGGACGCTTAACCGACTGCGCCACCCAGGCGCCCCCCTTAATTTCTTTTTGATAAAAAAGTACACATTAATAACCCAGCTGTACAACTACCAATAATCTTCAAATACCTGTAAAATAATAAAAATGTTTAATTCTACATTGTGGAAAATTTTACTATAAATCCACTGGAAAAGATGATACAATCTGTGAAAATTTAAACATGGTACGACACACTTTTAAAATGTTAATGCAGTCTGGAATAGACATCAGCATAATGTTTTCTAATTAAATTCTAATAATTCTAATTTTGTTTTTGTTCTTCAGTGTTCTAACAATCTGGAAAGAGAGTAAGGGGGGGGGGGAGGAAGATGGGAGACACTTGAATGCAAGGAGATAGACAAGCCACAGCTGTAAGTCTGACATAAGGCTACCTCACACTAAAAATAAGCTTCAATTTAGTCTTCTCATGTATAAATATTTAAGTTTCCTTCCTTCTGCGGGACAATTCTTCCCTCAGTTCTATGACCATTGTTTGCCCCCAAACAGTTCCTTTAAGCAATTAAGTCCAAGGAAGACAAGGACATTCCACAACGATTTTTAGAGCCATTCCTACAGCTATCCTACAAGCTCTGACTAGATTACTAACATGTCAAAGGTTCTGTAAAATGTGTCTCAGCCATTTTTAAGACCTTTAACTTTGGCTGAGGACTGTAAACCTGAAAGCACTCAACCTTTTTTTTTTTTTTTTTTTTTTAATTTTAAACCTGTATGAAAATGCATTTCTTCCAAAAAAAACTTACCTTCAGCTCCCAATGACAAATCATCTTCAAAACTGCCTCCATTTCTCACAAGCACACCTGAAAGAAACGTAAGATTCATTCTGGTGTTCTGTTCTTTTGGACTCACATATAAAATCGTAGTTTTAGCTAAAATTGACCAAACAAAATGTAAGCTACAATAAGGTATTTCAAACCTGAATATACTCATACATTATTCTGATTGTATAATTTCAAAAAGCAAGTATAAGCTTTACTTTATCGCAAAGAAACCATGATCTGCATCAAGGTAATATTGTTATAAGCCCTGATAGAAGTTATTCTATACTCACTATGTCTTTGAAGATACTCATTTAGCTAACATCGTATCCAAGAGTTTCAAGGAAAATCAGATCCCGGAGCAATCACTCCTTTTAACCTCCCTTAATAGTCAGAAGCTCAAACTAGATTCTTCTAATACTGTAAGTGTTTTGTTGGTTTTTTTTTATTTTTATTTTTTTTTATTTTTTTTTTAAATTTTTTTTTTTTCAACGTTTATTTTTTTATTTTTGGGACAGAGAGAGACAGAGCATGAACGGGGGAGGGGCAGAGAGAGAGGGAGACACAGAATCGGAAACAGGCTCCAGGCTCCGAGCCATCAGCCCAGAGCCTGACGCGGGGCTCGAACTCCCGGACCGCGAGATCGTGACCTGGCTGAAGTCGGACGCTTAACCGACTGCGCCACCCAGGCGCCCCAGTTGTTTTTTTTTTATATATGCCTTGCCACTACCTGTACATTCTTGTTGTACTTTGAACTTTAGAACTGTGTCTCACACAGGTGGTAAAATTTCAGGTGTGGCAATTTCGGTTAATGTAATGTAAGCAAAGAAATGCTGTACTAAAGCTGACCCAGTTCACTCAATATTTTCCTTAAGTTTACATATTCTATTTCTGTATTTAATTAGTTTTCATAATATCTAACTGGATAATAAAAAATATGAGTTTCACACTGTGTAAAGGTTTAGTGATTTTCTTAAACTATTCACTGTTTTACGGTTCATGACAAGGTTTCTTTCTTTTGGCTTTTCTCTCAGAATGGTATAGCTTATAAAATGAACATCACTTTTATAATTTACATATGTATACGTTCACTCAAAGCAGTGAAATAAAGTAGGACCTTCACATAAAGAACAGATTTAGAAAGGCAACTTTCTCTTACCCTTGAGTGTATTACTGCTTTGCTCATCCAGTGAGGCTCCCAAAGGGGTACTGAAACCACATAAACATATAAACCTCAGTCTTGAAAAGCTGTCTGGAGAGTTGTCACTGCACAACTTTATACTTAAAAGGTCATAGCCAGCAAGCTTCTAATCACATTTAACTATCCTCCCCAAACACAAAAGGAATGCAAGAGTATTACATAAGTAATATCCTCCTAACTAAACAAATACCTATCCTCAAGTCAGTTCACCAGGAATGATTTAATCACACATCTGATCTGCCAGCAATTAAGAACAAGAATTATAATTACAAATGATATGAATTAGCATTTTCTTTACAAAAACAGAAAAAGAGAATGTCAACACGCATTAAAAAAATGTCTGCTCCCCTCAATCCCTTCCCTAGAAACAGGAAACAGAATTAAAAGAAAACAAATCTTTATCTAAATAAAATGTAAAAGTCAGGGTCTAGTGAGAAGTAAGGTTCAACAGTTTTTTAAACCTCATCTGTTAAATCTATCACCAGCATTTTAGAGCATCAATTAGTGCCTCCCTTAACCCCAACTACTATCTTTTTTGGTCTAACGGAGAAACTTGAGATTATTTTTTTCTGCTTTGAAACTGTAAAATACATATATTTTCATTCAACTCTGTAAACTAAAAAGCTGGCTTGAGAATCAACCTTAAGAACCAGCCATTGCTAAAATTCCTACACATTCTTCCCGTTCAAATGCAGGTAACTTAGAAATCTTTTTTCAATGTGAAAATGTTTTTCACTTCTGTCTAAAAACTGAATTATATTAAGAAATGTTTTATTTTGAACGTTCTGTTTTATGATATAAACCTTTCATCAGTAACAATTTATACCTCTTACAAATTCACATCAGTCATGGAATCAATCATAAAAATATCAGTCTAAAAAAACTTATTATTGAAATGGCAATTTAATGTTAAAACTTTCTGCAAGCAAATACACAGGCAATGGTAGTTCTTCGAAAATTAGTGCTTTTGAAATGTTAAAGAATCACAACTACCATGAAAACAATAAAAAACTGAGCCAAGTTTTTACATATATTTTAATGAAACTTGAATTTATGCCTCTATAAAGTCCTTCTTTCTTGATGGCTACTTTCTTAGGATAAAACACTGTATTACTCCTGCAGATGTCTCTGCTGGTCTATGCACTAACAGAAAATGGCAAATAAAGAGACTGTAACTGCCATTCTCCTTCAGAAACAAGTTTCTCACTCTTATAACTGCTTTCTTCTAAATTCGTTCAAAAACTATCCTTTCTTAGATGTTAATCCAAGCAATTATTTCCACTTAGCAAAAAAAAAAAAAAAAAAGATTATCAAAGACCCCTACACCCTTTAAGGAACAACAAATGGAATCTTTATTCAGAATATGGACAGCAATACAAAAATAAATAAATAAATAAATAAATAAATAAATAAATAAATAAGAACGTATCCAGGGGAAAAAGCTAGCTTTAGATCATTTCTAAATACTGTATACAAAGTAGGTAAATGCCCAACTTTGAAAAGCCTGTTAGAGAAAAAAACCCTAGAGTTGCGTATGTCCTAGCAGTCAAATCTGCAATAATACAGCTAGCATTACAAGACTATTTGTTCCAGCTTTCCCAGGTACAAATGAATGTCCCTTTTGTACAGAATAGATGCAACTGTAGGGAACAAGAAGGAAACCTATGCAGGAAACCTAAGAGGGAAGGAGCAGCAGACCAAAGAATCTGCCTACATAAGACCAGCAACAAAACTTGAAATTTTCAGAGATGGTATGTCTGATGAATAATATTTGCCTACCGCATTTACAAGATAAACTTACTTATTTACTGTCTACTTGATGTGATCTTTTATATAATCTTAATTCCTATACATCATAAAATAATGTGATTTTTCACTTGCCGACAGACCATCTATTTCACCGTATCTCAAAGAGTCAATGATACTCCTAAATAAGAGTATTTATTCATCATTACTCAAAAATCCAGGTAATTCATTAAAACAGGATATCAACAGAGTAGTGGCCAATATTTCATCTGTGCTTAGGGAAGAAAAATAAACTGGCATATATGAAAATCGCTTCTCCTTCCCCCCCAAAACACTTCCCTACCTCTGGTATACTTGAACAAAAGATTAAGAAAAGCCCAAAATGAGATGGCAGAAATATGTGCAGAAGCAAACAACTTAACCAAAGTTAAAAAGCAACATTCTTCATATGATATTCTACAAGTAGAAAATAAATAGAAAAAAATTAAAATAGGTAACAAGCTTTTTTACTGTAGTAAGATTTACTTGCAAAATGATCTATCTCCCCTTGTACTTTATCAACCAGATTGGTACCAGTTGCCAAAGTATGCAATTAAACAGATTTATGCCATTTGAATGCCTTCAAAGCTCTCTATGTCCCTTCAGTGCATTCCAGTGCCGTCTGACAAATGCGTGCCCAAGGAGTAAACTACGAGAAAAAAAGTTAGCTGGTTTTATAGCTATCCAAATAGAATTAAGGCACAGAAATAAAATTAAGGCCAGTTAAGTTGTTAAGTAAATTAAATTCATCTAAAACACATTTGAAAGGGAAATCATTTCATGCCAGATATACAGATGTCAAAACAAAAGCAAAGTAAAATACCGTGTGAAATGTGAAAATCCTTTCGAATAAAAACAAGGCAAGCATATAACGAGGCAAGGCATCCGATGCTAACAACACGCAAGGGGGGCTGAAGTCCTAACAACTGTAAAGTCAACACGGTCACCAAATAATCAGCGGTCACAGTACTTCCATTTCTAATCTTTCAAAGGAGGAAGCTATCTGCCGGCTCACTTTCCGGTTTATAGCTCACACCGCCATGGGACCCACAGGGACTGCGGCCCGGGTGACTCTGCTCCACTCGGGAGGGCCATCTCCGCGGATCTCCCTCTGGGACGCGAGAGGCGAAAGCGAGGACTCACCGGCAGTCCTTGAGCCATATCGCGATCTTCTCGTTGGGCACGTTTCCTGCGGGGCAGAGTGAGGGGACAGAGTGGTTACCGACCCCTGGGGGACTCCGACGTCGGGGTCAACCTGGACGCTCCCATGTAGGAAAATCTACTGGGGGTAATACGTAGCCTGAGCAACACGTCCCAGTGTCCATCTAAAGGAAAACGAGATGGCACCGGGGTGTCTATGCTGACTCTGGAGACGCCTTGTCAAGGGCGCGCATTTAAAGGTCCCAAGTGTCCCCTCTCCCCCGGCCTGCCCGCAGGATCTGCCAGAACTTAGAGCAGTTGCCCAGAGCGCACGAGACTTTCTCCCGCCCGCCAGCCTGCACTTCCCCGAGTCCCCCGCCCGCCGCGGCACGGCCGGGCGCACAGACCTCTCCCCGGGGCCGCCGGCAGCTTCGCGCCCGGGAGGTCCTCCTCGTCGTCCTCGTCCTCGTCCTGCGTCGTCGCTTCTGTGGACAGGTCCTCCGTTTCCGACGCCTGCCAGGAGCCGCGGCACTTGGCCCAGGCCTTCCTCCTGCGACTCGCCACTTGCCACTCCAGTTCCTCCTCCGCCTCCGCCGACGCCACCAGG
This sequence comes from Lynx canadensis, assembly GCF_007474595.2. Lineage (NCBI taxonomy): Eukaryota > Metazoa > Chordata > Mammalia > Carnivora > Felidae > Lynx > Lynx canadensis. Next base: position 169,256,115 of record NC_044310.1, on the reverse strand, counting down.
GGCCGGTCCATGGCCGCACCGGGAGCTCTGCTGCCCTAGTCGGAGCCTGCTTGAGACACGGTGGCGGCGGGACCCCCGCCCCTGCTGTCAGCGCCCAGCCGGGCTGGGGGGCCCCCGGGAAGCGGGAGCGGGCGCGGGAGGGGGCGGAGGAGGAGAAGAAGGAGAAGAAGGAGGAGGAGGAGGAGGAGGAGGAGGGGACGGGAGGGAGGGAGGGAAGGAAGGGGAGGGAGGGGGCAGAGGGCCGGCGCTTCACATGAAGCCGGCCCGGCGCAGCGCGGGAGCGCTAGTGGCCCGAGCGAGCGCGGCAGAGAACGAGCGCCGGCCGGCCCCCTGGCCCCGCTCCCCGCCTCCCGTCCTCCGCCCTCCGCCTCCGGCCTCCGCCCGACGCGCCGGAGGCCCGGCCGGCCGCGGCGTGTCTGCGCGCCCCTCCCTCGGCGGCGTCCCACGCCCCCTTCCGGCCGGGGGCGCGCGGGGCGGAGCGCGGCGCGGCAGCGCGGACTAGGGCGTTGGGTTCCCCTGAGGTGGCCCGCGGAGTGGGCGAGATTTGTTTGCTTGTTTGTTTGGTAGCAATCTTTGTTTCCTGTCAACTTCTCTCACAGAAAAAATGTGGAAAGGCCAACTGCCCGTCTTCACCGCGTCAAAACAAATGTCTGGTTGGGCTCGCCGAGTTACTATTGTTGGCGAAGTCCAAGGAATTGAGGATGAAGATGAAAGAAAAGAGCCTCCTAATTGGTATTTGTCAAAATGTCAAACCTGGAAAAGACCAAACTTCGTGAAGTGCTACTTTCGTGCCTTAAGAAAGTTATTTATCGTGGTTGTGTTATGTATGAAAACGAATTGAGAAAGAATGTTTAATCTGGAGATTCCACATTGACGTTGGACGTGGAGAGATGAAAAGATAGAGGTTGATGTCAAGATTCAGAACTATTTTAAAAATGCATTTGGGCATTCTCCCCCTTTTAAAATCTCATTAGCATAAAGACTCTAAAATCCTGTTGAAATCACACACAAACTTCTGATGGTTTATCAATACCTACAAAATCCTATCCAAAATCCAGACTAACTTTCCAGAACCACCATTATATTCTGGGTCTAGGTAGAGGTACTGTGAAAATACAAGGGGAGCTAGAACAGTGATACTAGAATCTCATCGGCTTGAAATTTCATTATTATTCTTTCCTTGAATCTTAAAGACTTTTCAGCCTACAAGAGTCCTATATAGCAAAATGCAGCTAACAGTTTAATGGCCCTTCAGAATAGACTAGGGCCTAGCTGCCTGTAGGAAAGGTAAGCAAGAGAGAGAGAGGGAAGTAGCTGGAGAAGAGACACTGAAAGGGGTGGTCAAAAGCCACAGAGAACAAAATATACTGTCTTTACAGTTCCATGCAGGGCCCTAACAGACCCCACCCTACTCATCTGGGGCTTCCAGCTTCAACTCCATTATCTCCACGTGCTGTTTGCTGACTCTATGTCCTTGCCTCTCAATTTGCTCCTGTTCTTTTCTCTCCAATACCTTTATGAACTTCAAGATCCACCTGAGCCAGAACTTTTCCTCAACCGTATCTTTCCACCACTTCTGGTCACATCTCTCCCATGATGCCCTGATTCACAACTCAATGTCTGGATCACTTATTTTAAGACTGCATTGTGCAGTAATATGACTGGCCTTTGAGGGTATGTTTGACTTCCCAGCCAGATTGGAGTGTAAACCGTGAGAGATTAAAGAACATTCTGTATTCCTCTTGTACCCCTTACACTTTTAGTACAGAGGACTGATGACTTTTCTTGAGGTAAATTTTTCTGTTCTTTATGTTCTTCAGCATGGACAGACAAATGGATAAAGTATTTGCTTTACATTGTTTCTCTAAGGCCTATTATTTTTTATTTAGTTTTGTTGTTTAATACTTTTAAACAACAAAGAACTTTTGAGAAAGGCAATAGTGAAGTATATTTTATATTTAAAAACCAGGGGCACCTGGGTGGCTCAGTCAGTTAAGTTTTGGTTTCTTGATTTTGACTCAGGTCATCTCGCAGTTGATGAGTTCCAGGAGCCGAGCCCCACATTGGGATTCTCTCTCTGTCTCTGTCTCTCTGTTTCTGTCTGTCTCTCTCTCTCTGCCCCTCAAATACATAAACATTTAAAAAAAATAAAAATAAAAGCCAACCAGCAGAATCAAGCTATAAAGAAAGGAGGGGGAAATGCCAGCAGGTAGCATTAGAATAGAATACAGAAATTGCTTAAAATCTAATAGCGCAATTGTATGTTTTCTTCTATGTGATCATTTTTAATGTAATATGTTGAGGGTACAGAAGTAGTAGGGAAGGAAATCCTTGAAACAGCAAGCTGTTTTGAACTGTGAAGGGTTTTAATTGTATTCTCAACTTTGAGATATTAAAAAATGCCCAAGGTGTTTCCTTTATTCAGTGAGGAATGCCGTGTTACACACGAGGAGAATCTATTTGCTTCTTCAAGGATTTTTTTCCCAACAAGTACTATATTGTTGACCAACTGCATATCCCCATTACAGAAGCTCTCCCTAAGGAGTAATGTCTGATTCACTGATACTTGCAAGGTAGAGAAATAAACAAATTTAAGTTAGATGTGGATAATTCCATCCAGCAAGTTGTAGTGGAAACAGTAGGGTCTTGAGTGTCAGATTGAAGTTTGAAATCTGTTTATCTTTCTAGTTTTATGGCCTAAGGCAAAACAGATAATATCTTTGGCCATCACATTCCTCATCTGTGAAATAGCAATCATGATAACTGCCTTCCCAAACTGATGTGAGCATCACATGGAATCACATGGAAGTAGGCGCTCAGGATAGCTGCTGGAATTGTTATATTGCAGAAGGCAAAAATCAATGTCATAATAGAAGGATTATTCTTATACCGTTAAGTGACATCTATCCTCATGTGTATGCAGATGAATTTTAAAAATCGCATAAATTCAGGCTAGGACAGAAAACCTATTCTGGTTAGACACTTTTAAATGGAAAAGCTTATCTCTAGAAATGAAACATCATGCTCAGTTTAATTACTTTAGTTATTTTTTACTCTTCCAGACCTTAACACATGCCTTAAAATTACTAAGCAAGATTTACTATTGAGTAAGCTAAAGCATCTTGTTCTAGTTATTGTTTGTTCAAGAATATTTATGTAATCAATATTTTATTTTATGCCTCAAAATCTTGATACAGACTCTGATCAGAAAGTGGTAGCATTGCAGTTTACCAAATTTTCACCCCTTATTAAGACAAAAGGAAGTTGGGAGGTGTAAGCTAAGTAGAATTGCAGGTTAAATAAACAAAGCAGCATTATATATTTCAAAGGAGTGCATGGAGAACAGAATTCTGTATGAAATAAGTTTAGAAAACACTGTATATTGTATTCTCACCTCTCCCACCCAACCCAGTCACAATGAATGTAAGAGACTTGAGAAGTAAGTTCTCAAGGCTTATTAAGGGAAAAAAAAAAAAAAAAAAAAAAAAAAAAAAAAAAAAAACCTGTTTAACTTTGTTTAACCCAGTATTTCTAAAATTCATTTCAACATGAAATATTTTGGGCTCACTCAGTATAGCTACTAACATTTCCAGGGATACTTAGTGGAATAATTTACACTAAGGTAAAAGAGGGTGAAAGGAAAATATTACTCAACAAATGAGTTCTTTGAAAATTTTCAAAGTATTATTTACAAACCATACAAATGAACTATGAGGAAAGGTGGTTAGTCTGATTTAAGATTGTTTTTTTTTATATATTTGAGTCATTATTAATCATTACAGTATTTCTAGTTGTGTATATTTTAAAGTGATAAAATTCATTTATATAGTCTATAACTTGAACCTATTATTCTTAGGATTTTTCCACATTAGCAAAAATTGAGGGATTATTATGCTAGTTCATTGTCCTCATAAGTAAGCATTAATATAGCGTAACAATCTGCTATTTTTATTTCCCTTATTTTCTCAAGTACACACCAGAGAGAGAAGCAGGTGTTTATACCACTGGAACTTTGCCTTGCAGATTATTTACAAAATCTTGGTAAGTTTACATACTTTCTGATTTTGTGCGTGTTGAAGACTTGTCATTTTATCATCCATTTCACTGTCCTCAGATCACCATTTCTTTTTGCCACATACTGCTAAATTTACCCTCTCCATGGTAAAACCTTGTAGATAGCTTGTTTTCTTTTCAGTGGCTCAATTCTTTGGTGTTTCTGAGCAACAGGTAAAAATAGCTCATCTATTCTTCATTAACAATTGACTGAAGCAAGATTATATAACAGAATAAACGTTATTTGGTCTGTTTCATGAATTCATGAAAGTTTAGATCAGTTCTTTTTTTTTCTTTTCAGTCCTGCCCTAAAATATTGTTTTTAAAGGTCCCTGACATTTTGAATCATAAAAGCTTTTCAAGAGGTACATCCATTGATGTTGAATAATCAGTGCCACTTGGTATTAAACATTTTTATGCAGTACACAAGAGGATGTCATTATTGCACTTCCCAGTTTTAACACTGCCCTATTATGTGATCAATGTATTGATAGACATTTTCTTCCTATTTTAAGATTAATTCTAGCTTGTGTTATATATATGATTATTTCCTATTTGAAGCCATTTAGCACTTTAAAAAGTTTCACAATGCATGTATTTGGAATTATATATTCACAGATAAATCTTCCTTTCACATTTTATGAGAATCAAAAGAAAGAGGTTGGTGGCTGGATGAACCGTATTTAATACTGATGTATCTTTAAGAACTTTAAATGGTACAGACCTCATAGACAACTGTCTTTCACACACACACACACAATGCATTTTTTAAAAATGATTCTGATGTGTGCCTGAACTGCACTGCCTCTCCCACCACATTTCCCTTCTCTAATCTCCTTTCTGCAGCTCCTTCATGCCCATCTCAGAACAAACACAATCTGCATTCAGAACAGGACCGTTTACAAGTTCAATGGAGTTATTTTGGGTGAGTCATTGAAAACACAGTACAAAACCTTTCCTCACTCACCAGAAATGCATTTTTAAAATAAAGCCAAAGTGAACAAGGCTTGGCAAGTTTGAGGGTGGACAAAATGGGGAGAGAGCAAGGTTTCTGCCAGACTCAGACAGCATTTTCCTAAACCATTTTTGTCTATTCCTTACATTCAACTCTACCAATTTCTCTTACCATCACTAACCAAAAAGTAGAAGATTGAGCAGGTAGGACATCAAAACAAGGACACTTCATATCAACCACCATTGTGATATAGAGCAGAAACGGCAGATCCCTCTATCTTGGCGTCAGTTTTAAGTCGCCCTTTTTGTCATTCTTCAATTCAGAAGCTATAAGATGTATCTACTGAATAATCTCTTTATTCTAATTAAATCAATTTTGACAAGTTAATAATAATTGTAGGCAATTTTTAGAAAGTTGCATATAAATTCAGTGTATAGTCCTTTAAAATTGCTTTTAAAATAAGTGAAGTTCCATGAGAGTTAATTAAGCAATGAAATGTTAAAGGAAATAGAGCTACAGAGACAGAAAATAATAAGCTAGTTCCTAAGAAACTTTTGAAATTTAATTCATGTAATGAAAGTCTATTCAACGGCTTGATACATTTTAGATATTTAACAATCAGGTATTCAAGATTTATGAATCAGTGTAGATTCTTTATCTATATATTACTCACCCTTTATCCTGCAGAGAACTTTCTAGCAGAAATACAAGGAACTATTCTTCCACGACTTGGTACAAATCAGTTGAGGCTCACATCTCATGAATGAGGAGAAACCTGGAATCAAAAAAAATTCTTAAACATGTAATGATAATTCAAAATTCCTTTGCTATAAAATTTGATAGTCCATAAAAGCCACCTTTAACACAGATTGATCCAGCAAGTAACTCTGTGGTAATTGACACACCCCATAGGTAGCCCTACAGTTAGAATTGTTCACAAAGGGTCTATCTGCAAGCTGTGGGGACAAGCCAGGTTCTACCAGATGGAATTATGCAAATGTTCTCCTTGAACTCCCTGCAAAAATTATCAGTTTCCACAAGTCGGGTGACAGTTGTTGGTTAACAGAATGAAAACTCTGTGTTTGAAAGTTCATCTGGCCTGTGAAAGCGCTAGGGTCATAATAAACAAACACATATTTCCTGCTGTAGTTTAAGAACATCGCCAAGAACTCTGCTTTCCCACATTTGGGGAATTTTTTCCTTTTATTTTATGGTGAGGCGATTGTTTTTAAATTAAAAGATAAGTACTTATACAGCCTTCAAAGCTTACCTCAACCATCTAAGAATGATTTTATCACATTTAGTTGCATTTAAATATAATCTACAAATGATCAAAAGTTAAAGTGACTACATATCTACTGATGGGGACCCAAAACTAAGAACTTCCCACAATCTTATTTCAAATCAAACAGAAACGTGAACCAAACCTCCATTAAAATTTCTTTGGAGCAGACAAGAAAGGTAGCATATTTGGCCTGGATTACATTAGCACTAAATCAAACAGCTTAAAGTTATATTTATTAATAGACTGTTATTAAATAAAAGAACTACAGGGTAAAGGTCAATACACAGGTTGTTTTGGTTAATTTTTTAAAAATCCCCTGAGCCTGTATCTTTCCAATTTTTTTTTTACTAGTCAGCCAAGTTGGCACCTTAAAACCTTTAAATACTGTAATTATAATAGTGCTGATATTCAATTTGGATAAATGCTATTAAAAGAACAATTATTTCAGTGGACCCAAGGAAATAACAATGTGACAAATAGATACTTTTGATTGAGTACTTGCCTTGTGCCAGACACTCTACTTAGGGCTAGATTTATAGTGTCTCATTTAATACAACAACTATAAAAGCATTTGTATTATTCTCACTTTATAGTTAGGGAAACTGAGCTTCAGAGAGATTAATACTTGCCCCAGGCTGTGTACTAGTAAGTGGCAGAGTGGAACCAGGATTTTCCCCTGCAAAGCCCATGCTCTCACCTAAGATATGTGACTGTCTCCTAGTACTCCAGGTCCACTGTTAAAGAAACATTAGTAATCACTTACTTTCCTCTGACTGAGGAGGTTCTTCACCTATAGAAGTGGGCAGAGGGGTCAGTATGACTCATAACTGGAAGGAATTCTACAGAGGCAGTTACCCTACAACAGCTCCCTCATTTTACAAAGGGAGAGAAAATGAGCTTGGAAACTTAAGAAGCCTGCCCAAGGTCAGCCATTTAGTTAGTGACAGAATTAATTAGGACAAGAATCCATATCTCAAAAGCCCTACAAACATTGATAAAGGCAAAGGTAGAAAAACTGCTTTTATCTTATCAAATGTTCTGAAAACCTTGGAGAATATAAAAACAAAGATTTTAGTATGTAGGCTTCTTAAATTATCAGTAAATTTTTGAGTCCTTCTAGGATAACATCATATTCCCTGTTACATAAAAAGGCCCAAGACTATAGCATCCCTGGGCCAGCCACATTCTTGTACTCAGAGAACTTTCTCAAGAGGAATCACACAGATGATCAAGAAGAATTTTTGCTTCTCAACCTAAAATCTGGCCTTCCAAGTAAGCTTTAATTGCCCAATAGGAGACCTGAAGTTTTTAAGATTTCACTTTTCACCTAAGAACTATTTAAAATTCTATTTTGAAGAGAAACAATATTCAGAAAGATTTTCTGAAGGGTAAAATTCAATCACTTCTGGGGCACCTGGGTGGCTCAGTAGTTGAACATCTGACTTCAGCTCAGGTCATGATCTCACGGTGAGTTCAAGCCCCACATTGGGCTGACTGCTGTCAGCAGGGAGCCTGCTTCAGATCCTCTGTTCCTTTCTTTCCACCTCTCCCCTATGTGCCTGCAGGCACATGCTTTCTCTCTCTCTCTCTCAAAAATGAATAAACATTAAAAAAATTCAACCACCACTGTGACTAATATATACTACATATGAGCATTTCAATATGTTAATATTTAGCCATGATTTAAAGCAGATCAGCAAAGAGCTGGGTGCTTTGATAATATCAAATGATTTCCAAAAAGTTGGTTTTCACAAAATCACTCTGATTTGTAAAATAGCATCTGCCTATATTGATTCTCAATATGAACAATGATGTGAAATGAGATATGCTACTTCTAATAAGGAGTCTTCCCACAACTTGTTAAGTACATCACCCTGCCTTCTCTTTAGGAGAACCTCAGAAGTCTTTTTATAATATTTGTTCCAAGATGAGTTGAAATTACTGGGACATTTTATTTTAATCTCATGGGCACTGGGACTTGGATAACTAACAAAGTTTCTGTTTTTAACATTGGTTAGTAGAGAATTGAGAGCCAAATGTGTGGCTCACTCATGGTAGATGAGTAGGTCATCATGGTATGCATCCTAAACCTTATTCATACCTCTAACTTGTCCCCACCTTTTTTCTTCTTTTACTTCCATTTTTTTTTCTCAAAATAATATTTTATAACTTTTATATTCCTTTTCTGCACCATGACAAGGAATAGCTAAATATGTAAGAATATTATGCAAAATTATGTTTACTATACAAATATGTATATCCATAGGGGAATGTTTGGAGTGAAACAAAGATGTTCCATTATCATGACAATATTATAGCTAACTTTTTTCCTTTATTTTCCAAACATTTTGAAATTGTATTTACAACTTAGGGAGGAAAACATTATTTGAACTTTGAAAACTCTCGCTATTTACTCCAGAGATAGAAGTATGGGAAATATTTGCATGACCCCTCACAATGTGTACTTCAGTTGATTATGTTAAGGCAAGTGAGAAACTATCATAAAGTGAGGTTGGAATTGTAAGTGACAGCCAAGTTTTAAAGGCCTCAGAGTGCTATTCTAAGACTATCTTACTGCAATCTTAGAATAGAAGTTGAAAGCAACTTCCAGTTTTTAACTAAAGTGCTTTATTGAAAGATAACTAGTAACTATATAGCAGAAAGAGTCAGGCATGGAAGTTGTTAGGCAAGGAAGCCAATTAGGAGGCTTATATGTATGGGGCCTGGGGACAGGGAGGTTAATAAAAATTCAAGTTAGACTGAGGGAAATAGGGGATGCAATCAGATTTGACAAACTACGAAATGGGTGGGAAGGAAGAAACAGAATGATCTTCAAGGTTTGTTTTCCACTGCAGGTGCATGGATAGGTATTAGTGTCATTCAACCTAATAAAGAATTTAGGAGAATCGGGTATTTGGTACTAATTTGTTTAGAAGTGAGAGAAAAAGAGGAAAGGAAATGAGTTCATTATAGGACATGTTAGATATGAGGTACTTCCAAATCATACTGATGGAAATGTAACCCCAAGCATTCAGAAATACAGCACAGAACTGGAACTCTGGATGAAAGTTTGGTTAAAATATTGTAGGGTGTGTATTGAATCCTTAATACTAGACAGCCTTCTTTCTATTTCCCAAGTAAACTATTTCAAACCTACCAAAGTTATCCTTATAGTTTTTGCAGGATTGACTATTCCTCTCATTTATTTCTTGATCTTATATTTTCCTATTCTCCTACTTCTCAATCTCCTTTACTGGCTTTTATTCTTTTACCAGCTTTATTGTTGTGTTCTTGAGAATTCCCCTCTATTAAGTTTACACACTCTCCCTGACTGAGATGGAGAAGTCTAAGAGTGGAGGAGCTTAGGGAGAAATGAAAGTTTGTTGAATATATTGTTTGAAAAGCCTGTTAGACTTCCAAGAGAGTATGTTGAGTAGGCATTTAGATATATGAATATAGACTTCAAGGGAAAAATCTGGACTGGAATATAAATTTAAAAGTCGTCAGCATATAAATAGTATCCAAAGCTCAAAAACTAGTTGGGGCCACCAAGGGGGAATTGGTGAAGAATTGTTAGAAGAGATGTCCAAGGATAGTGCTTGGGGTACTTCACATTTTCAAGGCAAATAAAGGAGAAGAATCCAGCAAAGGAGGCTAAGAAAGATCATCTAGCACAACTAGCAAAGTAGAAAGAGAACTTAGAGAAGTGGTATCTTGAAGGCCACTGAAACAAAAAGGTTTTAAAGAAGAGGAAATGATTAAGTCTACCAACTTTCTGAGAAGTTGATTAAGATGAAAACTGAAAATCGATCCCTGGATTTTGCAGTACAGATGTTATTGCTGCCCTTGACAATAATTGTGGTGGAATGGCGGAAAGTGAAACCCTGATTATAGTGCGACTCTGTGGGGCTGATTCCTTTTAGAAGATGGAAACAGGAAATAGCAGGGGTAGTCAAACTAAAACAATTAATTGGTTGGTAAAGATAGAACAAAAGAGCAAGAAAGCCATTATATAAATATATGGTCATTCCAAATCATGATTACCTATGTCTGGACTTAGTTGGGGAAAGCCAAGTTCTAAACTTTTGACTCTTCTGAGTTTATTTCCACTTAATTTTATTATTAGACCTTCTTACAATTATTATCATTTCTCAAGAATAGTCTTGAGAGATGTAAAGATAGAAACAGTAAATGTAGACATCTGATGAAGAAAAGGATGAAGATAGGAAATAGATAAAAGGAAATAGAGTTGAAGAAGGATTTCTGGTTATTCTTTTGAGGAATAAAACATGTTTACTGGTTAACTGGTTACTGGTTAAAAACAAGTAGAGAAAGATTAGATATACACAGAAAAGGCTAGGTATTTGAAGGGATGTGATCTTGAGAAAGGGAGGAAAATTTATTTTAGAAGGTCATTTCTTTCTTTTAGATCGGAAAGAAATACAACGTACCAATGTAGTTAAATTTTCAGGGGAAGATTATTTAAAGGAGTTAATGCCTAATGTCCTTTTTGTACTCGGAGAATTAGCCAGATCATCTGCTGAAGTAATGGATCATGAGCTGTTTGGAAAATTTACAAGAGCAAAGGTTTGGGATAACTGTTATTAAAAATGGAAACAAGAGTATAGGGGAGAAATAAAATATTTATTTAACCATTATATATTCCTCTAACACCTTATAAATATCAGCTTATTTATTCATCATAATATGTCTATGAGATATGCTTGATTATTATTCCCTTTTTTTCAGATGAAGAAAATGAGGCACAAAGTGGTTATGCTATTTTTCTAAGGGTACCTAGCTAGTAAGTAGAGGAGCCTAGAACTGAGTTTCCATGTTCTGGCTCCAGGGTCCATGCTCTTAACCACTTTACAATGCTGATTGATGGCAATGGCATGACTTTACTTATCAGGTTTAGGTACATAGGTCTTAAATTTCAAAAAACAAAATTTTAGACACATCAAGAATAGGAGCTCAGAGGTTGTGTGTGATGGAAGTTGAGGGATTAGTTGATGAGATGAGCCACAGCAAGCAGGATTAGTTGGAAGACATAGGGCACGAGGGAAAGAAGCAAGGTTATATAGGGGTTCAGAGACTTGAATCTTTGCTATATTCTTAAGGTTGAGGTTCCTTTGAAGTCAAATAATTAGAAACAAGGAAAAGGGATCACTGAAAAGAGCAGGAACTCAAAGACAGTAAGATTGTGAAGTGTAATTAAGGGGGGTAAAGAGTTGCTGGGAATGAGTAGGTAGCACTGGGGAATGGCACTGGTAGTAGATCACTGAAGTCCAAAGAGGTTAAAGGCCTGTGCAGCAGGAGAGGTCAAGAAATGATGAGTCTAGGGTGTTGGGTGGGGCACATCTATAAATATTGAAGTCACTTATGAATCATTCAAGATGAGACAGGAAATGGGGTGGAGAAAACGGCTGCAGAAACCAGTGGATTGCAATGTGAGTGTGATGTGGGAATGAAAGATGGCATAAGTGAGACCAAACAGCCATAATGAACATACTCCAAGCGGCAGAGTCATATAGGCCGAACTTTCTTGTAGCCACCTGCCTCTGGAAGTGTGTTGGGAAGCCAAAAGTGCCATGTCACTAAGATGCCTAAACTGGCTGCATTCCTGAAGAGCTTTTTAAAGAGGTTGAACTGTTGAAATGATTAAGGACTTAAATTACCTCAGAGGTCCAACACATTAGTAAAGTAAATATTAACACAGCTTGGTTTATCTAGCCCACATAAAACCATTATCACTTAAGTACAAATATGGCCTCATGGATATTTTAAGTTTTCAAAGGTGGGAGAGTGGAAAGAGGAGGAGAACATAGGAAATTGAGATGTAATTTGGCCGTGCATAATGTGAACAACCAGCATAAAGGAGGAAGAAAGAACCGGCAACCGTGAACATGGAGAAGCTCCTATATGCGCCCTAGGAATAAAGTGGGAAGGGGAAATGTGCAAATGAGCCATATTTTTCCCTTGGTTCAGGATACTCAATAAATATTATTTGTTATTTTACATGTGGTGATTGGGGCTTTCCCGGTTCCAACAAAGAAACTAAAAAAGAAAGAACATTTTTTTATAGAAAAAAAAAAAATTCCTATCCCTGAATCAGAAGGCAGGCTGAATTACATAGTAGGATATAATTACTTAATATTAGAGGAAACTGTTTTGATCAACAAAAATTCAGATTTGCCTTGGAGACCTATAGTGTTAGTTGCCTACCAAAACACCACTCCTCCACCTTCTTCCTTACCAACAGAATCCTTATTATGCCACTGGATGTTGGCATCTACATATGACACTAAGAGATAAGGCAGCCATCTTGTGACCATAAGTGGAGCTAGCTTAGAAAGAAAAACCAAGATGCTGATAAGCATCCCAGATTTAGGAAACAGTAATGCAGGGACCTAGTTAAATTTGAAATTTCAAATAATGAGTAACATCACAAGAGACATGTATAATTTAACTAAAATTCAAATTTAACTTGATGTCCTGTATTTAATGACAACCCTAGATTCTCAGGATGACAAATGCAAAGTTAAATATATCCTAAGTCATTGATGAAGTAATTGAGCTGTTGAGTTAGCCACCTCTGGGACCACCTCAACTCAAAACATTTTAGTATCAAGTAAATCTTCCTTAATATTAAGCCAGTTCTTATTGCATTTTCTGTTATTTACAGCCAAAGGCATCCTAACTAATGCAGTTTTGTCAGCCTTGTCTTTGAGCAAGTCAATGCACATATTGTTCATCCCTAAGTATCAACTTACAAATTCTAATTGGTATTTTCAAAAGGTTTCTTTGTGAAAATCCCTTAGTATGAAATACATCTATGTTTTCAGAATTCATAGTTTTACATCTTTATGTAGTACTCCATAAAAATTACTTTCATGAAATATGTAACATGTGATGTCTTTCTCTGCACAGTTTAGCTGGATTGGATGATCTCTAAGATATATTCTAGTTTAGGAAATATTAGTTATTATAGAACAAATGTAGATATGAAATAAAGATAGGCAGATATTTTCTTACTTCATAAAGCACATAACAATAAAGCTATACAACAGAAATTATCCAGTGTTAAAATTAATTATGTAACAAAGGACTTCTTTTGACAGTAGTTATTTGTTTTAAGAATTAGCAGAATTAGATTCATAATAACACCACCATGAAAAACAGTAATACAACTTTGATGTGATGTTTCTCGAGTTACAAATAGAAGTTAGAATGAAGTCCTTTATCCGTATAGATACATAGCTTTTATTCTTAATATCCTCAAAGTACAAAGTAAATTTGGGCAAAAGAAAGGAAGATAAATAATGGAAATTTTCAAAATGATTATAGTCACAAACTGTGTGGTTTGCACCAAAAGTTGGCATTTTCCATCTGTTTCCAGTGGCTTATCAGATGGCCAAGTCAGTTTGTGAATGCTGTTAAAATTCTATTTTTTTACTATAAGTATAACCACAGTGATTCAAGTAATCTTTACATGAATTGGTCTCCCCTAGTCAATGGAGAATGGCTTAAGTTGACAGGAACCTTTTTGTATGATGATATACACTTGTGTGCATGTGTGCACAGGTCTGCAAGTGTGTGCACATGTATATAAGTGTATGCACACTTATGCTTGTGAGTGATCCAGAGGTTATTTGATCAAGAAGCCTCTGCTTTTTCCCCCATACCCCTGGTCAAGGCAGATCCAGCCGCACAAAACCAAAGCAGGTGAAGTCAGTTTTCAGAGCTGGGAAATGGAGTGAGTTTAGCAAATTTATAATTGAGATTATCTGGTATATCAGTACTCTTCAAAATTATGTTCTGATCTAAAACTATCCTTATTGCCACTCTTCTCTCCTTCCTTTCATAAGTCTTATTTAAATGCAATTCAGCTCTTTTTCCAAGCTTGCATTCTAAGAAAAACAAACACTACAGTTATAAAAGCCATTCATTGAAAAATACTGCCCAACTAACACTATTCTCACTCAAGCACACTTCGTGACAGAATTCTATGCACACCCCTAAGCAAGCATATCACAGTATTTATTCAGCAAAACTAGGTAACTCCCAAGATGGAAAAAATTTGCTGCTTAAAAAAATATTCTCTGTACCAGATTTTAGAAAGGAGAACCATGGCATGTACATGCACGTATAGCCACAGACCTCAACAATGAACTTGGGAAAAGAAAAAGACAGGAGGGGGGGGAAACATGTAACATTTTGAGTTGGATGTTCTGAAAACATTGCAGATTGGAAAATTATATTTAGGAGTTTAAAAATCTTATTTGTGAGATAATTTTCATTTGAGACCTATTTTATGTATATACAGGATTTATTACTTTTAAAAAATAATGGTTTATGTTTTCCTCTAAAAAATTAAGAATCATATGATACACTCTTTCTAAAGACCATTCATTGATTTGACCTTGGAAGGATATTCCCAGTCCATTGATTACCTTTTCATATTACTTATTTTTTTATACTAGGTAAAATTTTTTCTCCATGTGCTGCACAGTGAAGAAGCAGAAATAAAAACTATAAATGGAAAAGAACACTTCTCCAGGGTCATTTAATCCAAAATTTTCTAGGGAAAGTTCTTTCCTCAATTTTAATTGTCTAATAATATCCATTATTTTTCTAATGTATCCAAATATTTCTACACCACCCTAGGAGAGACTATTTTATTTCAAATATTTCTCAAACCTGAAGCACTTACTTTTAAACAAAATTTCTCATTTTCCAAATGCTTTAAAAGGGGATGATAAAAATTAAAAATGATATGTAATATGTAAATCTGATGTGAAAGAGATAGATTAGATAACGGCATATGCCTCCTAAGCTTTTTTTTTTTTTTTTTGCCAGCACAAGTGTGAAGGAGTATAAAATATCCATCCATGTGATCCATTATTGCATATGTGATTTTAAATCCATGAAAATGATCTAGCATCTTTTGAAGCATCACCTAAATTTTTTCCACCACCAGTAATTTAATACAATAAAAGAAAAGTGCCTTGATAATTCAGAACACTAAAATAGCACTAAAATAGCTAGCACTAAAATACTTCTTTTGTTGAGTATCAAAGGTAGTACCATATTGCCCCTTATGTATACCTTAAATTAAATGTCTTCCTCTATTGCCTTGAAAGGGCTTCTTCAGTATAACCCCATTTTACCAATTCAAGCTTATATATCACTGACACAAACACTCCTCTCCATTTGGATCTATCTTTCTCTTCAGTAAATATGCTTCCACCCGCCCCCCTCCTTCAGCCCTGTTCACTCCACCAGGAATGTAATTTCCTTTACCTCTACTCTTACTTGAGCACCTCTTTTCCAGAAAGCTTTTCCTGACTGTTTTGCCCATTTAGTTGGTTCTCTTACTGTCAACATGTCCATTTAGCATTCCATTGTTCTGATTTCTGTTAGTTTATTCTTGTGCTTTTCTGTATGCTCCACCTGTCCTTGTATTCTGAAACATTGGAAGTTCCTCTACTATGTTTATTCACTGTTCATTTCTGTGTGATTCAAATTTCTAGAAACACTAGGTCAGTAATTAAAGTACAAGAAAAAAGGAAAAACTAGGGCACCTGGCCGGCTCAGTTGGTTAAGCATCTGACTTCGCCTCAGGTCATGATCTAGTAGTGGTTTGTGAGTTTGAGCCCCCGCGTCAGGCTCTGTGCTGACAGGTCAGAGCCTGGAGCCTGCTTCAGATTCTGTGACTCCCTCACTCTCTGCCCTTCCCCCCACTCACACACTCTCTCTCTTTTTCAAAAATAAACATTAAAAAAATTAAAGAAAAAATAAATAATAAAGGTTTTACTTGTACAAAATCTACATTCATGACCTCTTTTGCCTTATTTTGAAATACAGTTTCTAGGTGTTTCTCATGGTAGGTATTAACAGTGACATCATTTCAAGTTTGAGTCCCCATGATATTCCCCCTTTTTTCTTACCAGGGTGCACGGGGTAATGCAGTGGTTTTCAAATTTATTTTTGAGGAACAGAATTGTTTTTTTTTCTTTTCAAACTCATTCTTACCCAGAATTTCAAATATGTCAACAAGATGCAAGCTGAGCACCTCTTGTTAAAGACAGTGCAGTGTGTGAGGGGAACGTAAGGTGTCCAGACCACCTAGCCCTTCCACAGTTGCACCCCCACCCCCTGCCCCTACGGTGGCTCCTGTGGCTCCTTGGAGGAATTCTGGAGGCCCGATGTAGAAACTTCAGAAACCCTGGCCTTGGCTCTGCTGTCTCCTCTTTGTTCAGGCTGGAGCAAGTCTCTTTCCTCAAGCATAAAAACAATGAACTTGATCTTCAAAGAGCATTCATAGAAATTATAAAGCTTCAAAATGTAAGCAGCATTTAAAACCAGTGAAAAAAAATCATGCCTATTTTGGTGTTCTGTTGTTGTATTGGGTCATTATTTTTAGACACTTTCTTAGGAAAAACATTGGTTGATGTTTGATAAAAATTAGTATTGAGGGTTGATTATAGATTTAAACAATTTTTTTTCTTTGGTTTATCTAGATTCTGGTTTATGAGTGCCTTTTATTATCAGTAAATTTCAGTTTTGAAAACTCTAGTTTGAGGTGGCATTTCAAAAAAAGAAACCAAAGTTTGTATTCAACATTCACAGCTTCTAATCTTTTGTATTCCTTCAAGAAAACAAACAGTGTAATATAATGTTCTTACATAGAAACTGGTATAAATATCATTAAAGTATTTGTTTTGGTTGGTGTTCATTTACAGAATGTGTGAAGAAATACATAAACCCAGTATCAGACAAATACCATTAAAGAGAACTATCATTCTAGTTAATAAAATATATTAGTGAACTTGGGACTTTTCATTTTAACTATATTTTAAAGCTATTTCTATTGGGCACTGATTCATTTGTAAATGGAAAAAATCAGGCAAAATACCAAAACAGTAAGTACTACTTGGTTCTCAGCAACCTGTTAAATAAACTGTTGCTGCTTTTAACTGCAGAGTACTTAAATGTAACTGCTGTCTATAATTTTTTTTAGAATTTCTGGTTTCCCCATCAGATAAACTTGACTCAGCTATCAATATAAAAATCCCTTACCTGTCAGTTTGGCTTAATCAAAACAATTAAAAAAAATTTTTTTAAATATTTATTTATTTTTAAGAGAGAGAGATAGTGTGAGCAGGGGAGGAGCAGAGAGAGAGAGAGGGAGACACAGAATCGAAGCAGGCTCCAGGCTCTGAGCTGTCAGCACAGAGCCCAATGCAGGGCTCAAAGTCACTAATGGTGAGATCATGACCTGAGCCAAAGTTGGACGCTTAACCGACTGAGCCACCCAGGCGCCCCAATCAAAGCAATTTTTGATGCCACTAGTCTTCTACCAAAATGTTTTATTTTCCAAAATATGTTTATAAAGTGAAAATTTCAATAAAAAACCCAGTTAACCTATGTGTATATATGTATGTATGTATGTGTATATACATAAAACTTTAGAAATATTTATTGTTAAATAAAGTTACTTCTGGTGAATTAAACTTTGTAAATCAAAGTAGGATATTTAGATAGGATATTCAGGTAGGATATTTAGTAGGATATTTAGGTAAAATTTGTTTTTACCATAGTACCCTCATTACTAAAAGGTTACATAAAAATTTAAATAAATTTAACTTAAGAGTCATTTAGTCCACACACATTTTTACTCATTAAATAAATAGTTGTATTGTGCTTTTGTACAAGATTTACTTGACTCAGATAGGAATTGAGTGCTAAGATTTTGTTTCTGATACCCAGGAACGTGCACACTGATGAGGGCTATAATGTGGAACTGCAGTTTAAGTTCATTATCATTTTAGTGGTACAGGCAAGTGCTTTAATGTACCACTTTAAAAAATGGCAAAAACCAAATGAGGTCTGAAATGAATCAAAGGAGAACTTTTTTGCCTGGAGAAGCTGTGAGAGATTCCTAGTCACATTTTCTTTCCCTCGTCCTATGGAACCAACATCAATCAGCTTTAAAAGCACGATTATTGGGGGCTTAAAAAGTCTGGCAATGGTGAGAATAGTGACTTTGAGATTTGAGGAAACCTGTAGTAGAAGGGAAGGATAAAGAAGTAAAATAAAAAAAAAAAAAAAAGAATCTAACATTTATAGAATACTTAACAATTGACCTTTTATGTCTGTTATGACATTGTGTTTCGTCTTAAAGGGAAATCATTACAAAGCAGCTGAAATCACTGAGGTGAAAGCAGGAGAAGAAATTGTACAAACAGACTAGAATTTTTTTTTATCTTGGCTCTCTTCAACCTTGTCCCTATTGACTAGTCTTTGAGGGAAAAATATCTAGCACCAAACTAATGGAGAATGTCAAGTAAGATTTTCTTTCATACTGTATTCATGCCTTGATTTAGGAGATCATCAATATTTTTACTTGGTTTAACAAAGCTGTAAGATACAAGGAAAAATGAGTAAACCTAGGTAATGCAAAAAATAAATAAAAGTAATGCTCAGAAGATACAGGAATATGTTTTTGGGCTGGATGCTACCCATAAGCACTTGCTGTTGGGTATACTTCTTGCCAACAAGAAGTATAGCATAGCCATCAAAAGACACTCGATGGAGTCTATCGGATTTTCTATGTATAGTATCATGTCATCTGCAAAAAGTGAAAGCTTGACTTCATCTTTGCCAATTTTGATGCCTTTGATTTCCTTTTGTTGTCTGATTGCTGATGCTAGCACTTCCAACACTATGTTAAACAACAGTGGTGAGAATGGGTATCCCTGTCGTGTTCCTGATCTCAGAGAAAAAGCTCTCAGTTTTTCCCCATTGAGGATGATGTTAGCTGTGGGCTTTTCATAAATGGCTTTTATGATCTTTAGGTATGTTCCTTCTATCCCGACTTTCTCAAGGGTTTTTATTAAGAAAGGGTGCTGAATTTTGTCAAAGGCCTTTTCTGTATCAATTGACAGGATCATATGGTTCTTTTCTTTTATTAATGTGATGTATCACGTTGATTGATTTGCGAATGTTGAACCAGCCCTGCGTCCCAGGAATGAATCCCACTTGATCATGGTGAATAATTCTTTTTATATGCTGTTGAATTCGATTTGCTAGTATCTTATTGAGAATTTTTGCACCCATATTCATCAGGGATATTGGCCTGTAGTTCTCTTTTTTTACTGGGTCTCTGTCTGGTTTAGGAATCAAAGTAATACTGGCTTCATAGAATGAGTCTGGAAGTTTTCCTTCCCTTTCTATTTCTTGGAATAGCTTGAGAAGGATAGGTATTATCTCTGCTTTAAACGTCTGTTAGAACTCCCCTGGGAAGCCATCTGGTCCCGGACTCTTATTTGTTGGGAGATTTTTGATAACCGATTCAATTTCTTCGCTGGTTATGGGTCTGTTCAAGCTTTCTCTTTCCTCCTGATTGAGTTTTGGAAGAGTGTGGGTGTTTAGGAATTTGTCCATTTCTTCCAGGTTGTCCAATTTGTTGGCATATAATTTTTCATAGTATTCCCTGATAATTGTTTGTATCTCTGAGGGATTGGTTGTAATAATTCCATTTTCATTCATGATTGTATCTATTTGGGTCATCTCCCTTTTCTTTTTGAGAAGCCTGGCTAGAGGTTTGTCAATTTTGTTTATTTTTTCAAAAAACCAACTCTTGGTTTCGTTGATCTGCTCTACATGAGTTCAGCAAAGTTGCAGGATACAAAATCAATGTACAGAAATCAGTTGCATTCTTATACACTAACAATGAAGCAACAGAAAGACAAATAAAGAAATTGATCCCATTCACAATTGCACCAAGAAGCATAAAATACCTAAGAATAAATCTAACCAAAGATGTAAAAGATCTGTATGCTGAAAACTATAGAAAGCTTATGAAGGTAATTGAAGAAGATATAAAGAAATGGAAAGACATTCCCTGCTCATGGATTGGAAGAATAAATATTGTCAAAATGTCAATACTACCCAAAGCTATCTACACACTCAATGCAATCCCAATCAAAATTGCACCAGCATTCTTCTCAAAACTAGAACAAGCAATCCTAAAATTCATATGGAACCACAAAAGGCCCTGAATAGCCAAAGTAATTTTGAAGAAGAAGACCAAAGCAGGAGGCATCACAATCCCAGACTTTAGCCTCTACTACAAAGCTGTAATCATCAAGACAGCATGGTATTGGCACAAAAACAGACCAATGGAATAGAATAGAAACCCCAGACACATAGACCAATGGAATAGAATAGAAACCCCAGAACTAGACCCACAAACGTATGGCCAACTCATCTTCGACAAAGCAGGAAAGAACATCCAATGGAAAAAAGACAGTCTCTTTAACAAATGGTGCTGGGAGAACTGGACAGCAACATGCAGAAGGTTGAAACTAGACCACTTTCTCACACCATTCACAAAAATAAACTCAAAATGGGTAAAGGACCTGAATGTGAGACAGGAAACCATCAAAACCCTAGAGGAGAAAGCAGCAAAAGACCTCTCTGACCTCAGCCGTAGCAATCTCTTACTCGACACATCCCCAAAGGCAAGGAAATTAAAAGCAAAAATGAATTACTGGGACCTTATGAAGATAAAAAGCTTCTGCACAGCAAAGGAAGCAACCAACAAAACTAAAAGGCAACCAACGGAATGGGAAAAGATATTTGCAAATGACATATCAGACAAAGGGCTAGTATCCAAAATCTATAAAGAGCTCACCAAACTCCACACCTGAAAAACAAATAACCCAGTGAAGAAATGGGCAGAAAACATGAATAGACCCTTCTCTAAAGAAGACATCCAGATGGCCAACAGGCACATGAAAAGATGCTCAACGTCGCTCCTCATCAGGGAAATACAAATCAAAACCACACTCAGATATGACCTCACACCAGTCAGAGTGGCCAAAATGAACAAATCAGGAGACTATAGATGCTGGAGAGGATGTGGAGAAACGGGAACCCTCTTGCACTGTTGGTGGGAATGCAAATTGGTGCAGCCGCTCTGGAAAGCAGTGTGGAGGTTCCTCAGAAAATTAAAAATAGACCTACCCTATGACCCAGCAATAGCACTGCTAGGAATTTATCCAAGGGATACAGGAGTACTGATGCATAGGGGCACTTGTACCCCAATGTTCATAGCAGCACTCTCAACAATAGCCAAATTATGGAAAGAGCCTAAATGTCCATCAACTGATGAATGGATAAAGAAATTGTGGTTTATATACACAATGGAATACTACGTGGCAATGAGAAAAAATGAAATATGGCCCTTTGTAGCAACGTGGATGGAACTGGAGAGTGTAATGCTAAGTGAAATAAGCCATACAGAGAAAGACAGATACCATATGGTTTCACTCTTATGTGGATCCTGAGAAACTTAACAGGAACCCATGGGGGAGGGGAAGGAAAAAAAAAAAAAGAGGTTAGAGTGGGAGAGAGCCAAAGCATAAGAGACTGTTAAAAACTGAGAACAAACTGAGGGTTGATGGGGGGTGGGAGGGAGGGGAGGGTGGGTGATGGGTATTGAGGAGGGCACCTTTTGGGATGAGCACTGGGTGTTGTATGGAAACCAATTTGACAATAAATTTCATATATTGAAAAAAAAGACACTCGAACATTGCATATGTCTTTTTAGAAAAATGTTGAGTTTGGGTCTTTGAGGAAAAGATCTCATTATTTTTCAGTAGCTCAAATATATCAAAATAAAAACAAAATGCCTAGCATCCTGATAGTTAAAATGTAGTTACATTAAAAGAAAAATCTCTAACTTTACTATATATTTGTGTTTCATTTATCCACATCGGTTATTTTATTCTCCAAATTAAATTTCCCTGAAATTTCTAGCAATAATAAAGGTGAGTCTGGATTTTACAGTTTCACTAAAGTTAAATATCTTAAGAGTAGAAAATCAAGGGGCAGGCAATAGTTGGAAGTTATGCATGCCTTCCAGAAAAATCCACATTTAATTCATTTGTACATTCAACTGGTGAGAATCTATTATCATTGGTATAATTTTATATTACAAATAATAGAATTATAGCACATCTTGTCTGAAGATGTTTCTAAAGAAAAGAGCCAAATATTTGTACTCAAGTGTAAAACTCCCTAATAGGGAATAATGTTCAAAAGTAAGGTTAAATAAACCTTACTGCACATTTTAAGGCTGTAAGAATTATTTAGTATTTGCTTCTGTTAAGAGCTAGCTAAGTACAAGCTAATCTTATTGTTGGCAGGAATGGAATTGCATGCTATACTAAATTAGAACTCTTAGTTTCACTTTAAGAGGAGACATTTTTATACCTCTCTGAATACATGGTAGTCACATAATTATCAAGAAATCAAAACTTCCCCAATTATTTTACTGCCAGCATGAATATTTTGATACGTTCCTTCCTATATTATAAAATATTAACATTAAAGGCTGGGAAATTCTATATTTCATCTCTCATGCTCTACAGATTTCTCATGGAAAATGTACCACATACTATTAAATTTGACATCATGAAGTAAGAAAAACAGTTTTAAAGTAGTTATTTAAATATGATTTTTAAGGACAAATTGCTATAGAACAGAGTCAGACTTGTTAAGGGCCCAGCAAGTAAATGGTTTAGGCTTTGCGAGTCTCTGTCACTACTGAATTCTGCCATGTATCACAAAAGCAGCCATAGGCAATATGTAAATGAAAGAGTAGTGCTGTCTTCTTTTTTTTTAATTTTTTTATACATTTATTAATTTATTTATTTTTGAGAGACAGAGAGAGACAGAGCACAAGTGGGGGATGGGGAGAGAGAGAAGGAGACAAAGAATCTGAAGCAGGCTCCAGACCCCGAGCTGTCAGCACACAGCCCGACGCAGGGCTCGAACTCACAAACCGCGATATCATGACCTGAGCCGAAGTTGGACACTCAACAGACTGAGCCACCCAGGCACCCCTAGAGTAGTGCTGTCTTCTAATTAAACTTTATTTTCAAAAACAGGTGGTGGGTAGGATTTGGCCTCTTGGCTATAGTTTGCTGACTGGATATAGATGATAAAAACTTTTCACATTTTGTCTGTTTAACAAATACGATTTTTAGGAAGCCTGGGTAGCTCAGTTGGGCGTCAGACTCTTGATATTGGCTCAGGTCATGATCCCAGGGTCATAGGATCAAGCCCCACATCAGGCTCCTCACTTAGCATAGAGCCTGCTTGAGATTCTTTCTCTCTCTCTCTCTCTCTCTCTCTCTCTCTACCTCTGCACCTCTCCCTCCTCTCTAAAATAGAAATAAATAGATAGATAGATAGATAGATAGATAGATATATTCCCTCCCTCTACCTTCTACCACCCCCCACTTGCCCATGCATGTACTCTCTCAAAAAAATAATAATTAAAAAAAGAGATGATTTTGAACCATATTTCCCACTCTCTCTAGTTGTTATGTATTTTATATGTATAATATATAACATTATATATAGAATATGTTTGTTAATATATATGTTATGTATTATAAATAATATATGTTTATATATTGAGATTTTTGAAGATCAAACACATGGGAAAGCACTTTAAAAACTAGAAGTATTGGTCAAAGGGTACAAACTTCCAGTTAAAGATGGATAAATTCTGGAAATCCATTTTATACCATGGTGATTACAGCTTATGATCTGTATTATACTTGTAAACTGCTAAGTAAATCTTAAATGTTTTCACCACAAAAAAGAAATAGTTATTATGTGATGTGATAGAGGCGTTAACTAATGCTATAGGTGGTTATCATTTTGCAGTGTATAAATGTATCAAATCAACATGCTGTACACAGTAAACTTATACAGTGTTAAATGCCAGTTATAGCTCAATAAGTCTGGGGGGGGAACTAGAAGTATTTCTGTCTATAAGTGAAAGGCAGTATGATAATAAAATGAGATGTTCAAATATTCATAGCTAAAATGGGTATTATCTACCTTCAACCTATCAGGATGCCTTTCTAATATTATGGTTGGTGAAAATTATTTCATGTTTCTAACATGTGAGGAGATTTGACATATCTTCTTTTTAATTTTTTTAATGTTTATTTTTGAGAGAGAGAGAGAGAAAGAGAGAGCTAGCCGGGGAAGGGGCAGAGAGAGAGGGAGACACAGAATCTGAAGCAAGCTCCAGGCTCCAAGCCGTCAGCACAGAGCTGACATAGGGCTGGAACTCACGAACTGCGAGATCATGACCTGAGCCAAAGTCAGATGCTTAACCAACCTGAGCCACCCAGGTGCCCCTGAAATATCTTAATATTATAATATATATAATAAATGTAATAAGTATATAATACAAATATATAAAGTGATATTATTTATGACCTTCTGTATAATTAATTCTGTCATAAATGGGAAATTTTTTTGAAACTAATTTGGAATGTTTTAACATATTTGACATACATGGAACCAGTATCATTTCTTTTCCTCTACACGTGAAAAAATAGGAAGATACTAACTTTTTACGTAAAATATAATTCCCATAGCCAACAATGTCACTAGTTTACTGTAAAATCAGTGTCACTGTCATATTATTAATGGAGTTGATGAAGTTAGGAAAGAAAAAATGAGGTAAAGAAGTGACAGTAACAACATGGCTGACAGTGAAGCTGATGTTCTCCTCACATGAAAAAGTCAAGAAAATGCTAAACCTGAAATTCTCCATGTAAACTGGGAAATGTGAGCTCTAACACAGACTAGTCAAATGACATTCCTTTACATTATTCCAATGTGAAGACTGTTCAGATTAAGAATTGTGATTTATCCATAATGGATT
The DNA here is from genome assembly GCF_007474595.2 of Lynx canadensis. Lineage (NCBI taxonomy): Eukaryota > Metazoa > Chordata > Mammalia > Carnivora > Felidae > Lynx > Lynx canadensis. The sequence continues at coordinate 169,231,059 of NC_044310.1, read as the reverse complement.
AAACAATTCAAATTAAACTGACAAATAGCTCACAGATTCACATTAAAACTTTTCTGCTTCAAAGATAACAAAATATTGCTTCAGAGTTTTAAAGAAATATTTTTTGTAGCTTTCCGAGTATCAAAATCTTATTCTATATAAGTTGTGATAGCCACATTAAGTATTCTTAGAAATACTATCACCTTTAGGCAGTGACTTGACTTTAAAAGTATTTTATGATATATTACATAACAGAGGGAAATAATTCTAGTTAAGCAGGTACAGATCACATAATTTGCATTTTTAGAACACTTACAAGGGAGACCAAGGTGTTTTAAAAGATAAGGGAACTAGCAATTCCAGTAACATTATCACTCGTTTGAATTATGAACACTAGACAAGTTAGTGCTAATCAGATGTTTTTCTGACCTATATAAAATGATTCAACCTTCCCACATCCAGCTTTGAGAGAAAAATAAAAATATTACCAAATTGGTTTATCTTTTTCTCCAGGTCCAGGGATCGTCTCTCTTGATTCTCAAGTCTGATATGGATATGATGCATACTTCTAAATTAGTGCTTATCATATTACATCATGGAAACTTTATATTTTTATATGTATAAAATGAGCTTTAAGAACAGAGCTAGATCTTACAGCATTCCTAGTGCATAACACAGTACCTGGTACTCCCTCATACTTGATTGGTTAAATTGAATTAAAGACTATACCACAAGGAGCTCCACTATCACTGATTTAACCTTGTTAAGATATATGGTTTCTCATCGTAGTGGCACCATACAAATAACTTTTCTAGAAACTATTCGGGGAGGCATGAGATGGACGAAGTTGTCTTTCAGAGTAAGGAAGGTACTGTGCTGAAATTTCCTAAGGTGCTCAACGAGCTTATATTTCAATTACTTCTTAATACATGTTTTTAAGGAATAAGCTTGCACTACTGAAACCCACTATTATCTTGAGATAATCTATTGTTAGGAATACAGTTTAAGGAGGCCCTTAAACCCATACTTCTCTGTAGTGCACCCATAGGGCATTGAATGTAACCTATGCTACAGATTATCTTCTGCCATGAAAATAGATTAATACACCACACATATTTTTTAAGCAGGATGTTGGGAAGATGGTTTCCCATTAGAAACAAAGGAATTTGAACACATAATTCTAATATAGATTAAGTTTCCTTGAGAAAGAATACCTGGAAGAAGGAAGTAGGGGTGATTTCTCTCAATTGTTAATGAGGTTATTTTCCTTAGAAGTATACACTACCTATAGGCAAATATGACTTCCCCAGGCTGGAGGCATACATTATATTTAAAAGGATTTGGACCTATGCCTCACAATTAACAAGTACCAGCTTGTACACCTAAGGGGATACTAGTGGTTTGGGGCCAGTGTGTACATCATTGTGTATAAGCATTTGTGCTGCCTCTTCTTGACTTGTGACTTTCATAACTAGTAGAGAAGAACTGATTCAACCTTATACCCTTAAAATCAGGCCCCTGCCCTACCCCAAATTCTGCATTCCAGCCTAGCTGACCTCTCGTAAATACTGAATGTTCTGTGTCCTCCCTCACAGCCTGTACCTTTGCACGCAGAACATCCTCTCCACTCTTCTGCCTGCTATTTCCTTTGCTGAGGACACTCTCCACCACACCCAAACCTCCTTCTAATTTCTACCCATACTTCAAGACCTGGTTTAGCTGTCAACCTCTGAGTAAGGCATCCCCAGCCCTTCCAGGCTTGGGTAAATACCCTTTTAACCATGCTCCAGAGCACCTTTATAGAACTGTCCATTCACTTTTGTTTTTCTGTCTATTTAAAGTGCTATCTTGAAGACGGGGCCAGTTTCTACTATTATATCTCCAGCAATACAAAAACAAGGAGGCAGTATGGATATAGAGTGAAAATTTTGGACTTGCTAAGGCTGTATGGCTTGGTGGCAGTGTTACCTTCATCAACTATCAATCTTCCTATGGCTCTGTTTCATCATCTATAAAATACATGTAATACTTTGCAATACTTGCTGTTAATGAGTACTCAGATATGCATTTTTATAGTTAAAGAAACTGAAACATAAAAAGATTAAGTAACTTACCCAAAGAAACTCAGAATAAGAGCATAACCAGGATTTGAACCCTGGCAGTCTGACCCCAGAGCACTCATTGATTCTATACTGCATTTCACTGTGTTTCCTAACTCCTAGAATTAAGTTGTCAGTTCTACTACATAAGGATACTGAATTTTGATGATCTTCGTTTTTATGTATTTTCACCTTTTAGCACGTTCACGAGACACTTGTGTTTTCTGTTTAGAGTAAACTTAAAAGAAATTTATGCAGATTCAGAAAGGATTTTAATAACAATTCCTTCTTCAAATATGTATTTTATTCCAATTTGTGGAGCACTATCAAATATTTAGAAGAATTTCAATTTTCTTAATTCACGAGTCTTTATCATAAGACTTAATACATACATGCACTAAATTCTTGCTTCCCTTCTAGTTGGACCTTGATACTAAATGCTCTCATTTAAATTATTACCTCCTCAGACTCCCAAACTATCCTAGTGTGTCTGGGAGGCTCCAGGCTCACTCATGCAGGAAGCCAAATCCCTCTGCTTTCTGCCCTTATTATTCCTTTTGTCAATGTGTTTATTCTAAAAAATCTATTTCCATAATTGTTGATTCTTATTTCTGTTTTCAGAGAAAGATCATCTCCCAAAAAACCTATAGATAGGAGATGAAACAAACATACAAACTATGCTAAGAATCAAAACTCCCTTTATGCTAAAATTCTCAATTCTAAACAACCCCTCTTCCTTTCAAAAGTGGTTTAACTTTCCTTGAAGAGATCAGATAGTTGTTGTGGTCTTGCATGTGAAGGGTTTAGACTTCATGTTGTAGTCATTGGAGAGCTACTGATGATATGAAAGTATGGTGTAAAACACTTCACAAAGATTCAGCTGACCAGGGACAGCAGAGACTTGGAAGGGAATCAGGGATTGAGATAAAACTTAAGACTGTTGCAGATGCAGGTGTTCTCGCTTGGGGAGGGACCAAGAGAATAAAGAGGGATGCTTTTGAAAAATAGGATGAAGCAAGGATCCACGTACTGCCTGACAGGATACCGGAGGCCAGGGAAGAGGGAAGGGGAAAAGCCATATTTTATCTGCTTTCAGACTGAGTGACCAAAAGATGATATACACAGAGATGAGAAGAGCTGATTTGGGCAGCAGGCACGGAAACTGGTTCAGGGTGCTGAACAAGGAAAGGAGAGAAAGTGAGTAATGCAACTACAGACATGTTTTATATAAGGCACTACATCTGCATCTTATATTTTTCAAACAAAAGCAAGCTTGAGTTGAAAATTAATATAGCCTAAAAACCTATTATTAAAAATTCTGTTTCTCCTAATTTCTAAATCATAAAAAACATGAGTTATTAACTCTTTAAAAATAAGATATCTAATTTAGTCCTGTAAAAAAACTGAAGATGCTTTTAAAAATATCCAGCAAGTATTGAGACATGTCATATAACATTTCTTTCTAGAAATGATGTATTGAGAAAACAATTTCTCAACTTCTCCACTGGCCCTAAAACAGTCCTTTCATTGTATGTACTCTGTCCAGTAAATGAATGAATGAGAATACAGTCAGTGGGCAGTTAGTTTTAAACTCTTCAAAAGTGACAAAAAAAATCAAGAGGCTAATTTTGGAGCTGTCCACATATTAGTGACAATTTGTCAAGAACATGCTAAGGGAACAAGACCCAATACAGAAAAGCAAAGGGTCTGGGAATATATCTTGTGCTATACCTATTTTTAAAGTGTGGAGAGAGCAGTGAGACCCGAGGTATAAGGTAGAGTAATGTCACAGAAATGGAAGAGTATAAAGAATAAAGGGAGGACTGTGGTGGTAAATGCAGTAGAAGACTAGGAAGGTGGGGGGACTAGAAAAAGTTGCTTAATGTGTGTATATTCTAGTAGAAAAGCCAATGAGTAGGAGAGTGGAAACTGCTGAAATAACAAAACTGAATAGATGCATAAAGAAACCATGTTATACACCCTTGATTTACGTTGGTTTGCTTCACAAATGCAGGTAACTGCAGATCAGCCCTTTCCTGCATTCTGCACCCTGACAATATATAGGGTTTGCTTAAATTCTCAGTGCAGCTAACCATGTATCATTGTGCCAATCACAATCCAAGAACCTTTCTTTATTTGCCAGGTATTGTTTGAACATTAAAAAATAAAACCAAGTGACGCAAGTAGCTTTTCTGTGGCTATATTGTTTGCCGAAGCTGTGATTGGATAAGATCCAGTAATACCTTTAGGATGGGCCCAGAAATAAGTAAAAAAGCAATGTGTATTTTGATAGAGACCTCTAAACAAATCACATGATTTCATAGCTTTAATCAATCTTAGGAATCAGAGCCCAGCTCATTTCCAGTGAAAAACATTTAAAGCCACAGGAGGTCAAATGACTTGCCCAAGTTCACCAAACTAGTCATTGGCAAAGCTAGAACCAGAAATCAAGTGTAATTCTTGTTCCCTGCTTGTTTTATAAGCCATACTGCCTTCAACTGAATTCATAAAACTCCCAAATGCCATTTCAGCTGTGACATGTACTAAAGCTCTTTTTTTTCTATGTAAACCAATCTGGTCACAACATGCAAGTAGTGTCCAAGGCATTCTGAAATTAACATTTTTTTCTCTTCCAAACTAACTCTTGGTAAGCAAAATTTTAATCAAATATTTAATATCAGGTGTTTAAAACAAATTAGTTCAGTTGAACAGTTTCTCAGATTTTATCTGCCTGTTGTTTAGATTCACAGGTTAAGAACTAGAAAATGTTTTACCTTTCCATGAGGACTTTGGCATGGTTTCAATGACTAATACAATTCACATTTAAGAATGAGTATTTTTTTGAGTACATATCCTTTTACAGTAAAACAGTCGAGATAACATTAACTCAAGTTTTTGTTAGGGAAAGCCTGTTAATATTTTCTCCCTCTCCCTCTCTGTCCTTGACAAATAAAACAAGGCTTTAAAGATATTAAAAACATGTGATTTTGTTTTTAAAACTGTGCTTTTTAAACTGTAGCCATCACTGTCATCCCACGTAAAGATGCTTGTTGTTAATAGTAGGAACAATATCTGACTTGGGTTCATTTGGTTTTCATCAGTGTTTACAGTTCAGATTTTATTTTCTTTTTCACAAGACCATTTTGTATCACTTCAAACTAACATTTAACAACACCTTCGCAAAACAACCCAAAGTTGATCCAGTACCCATTACATATGTACACACACACAAACACACATACACACCTTTTGCAAATGTAGGGTATCGGTAGATAAAAGAAAATGGTCGCCTGATACTCTTCTTGAAAGTTCATCTCTCAGGCCTATCTAAACAGAGGGAAGACCCATGTAAGTATTATAATGGAATAACAAAGAAGACCATTTAGAATAAGAGCTAATTTATTTCTTTTTAAATTTTTTTAATGTTTATTTTTGAGAGAGAGAAAAAGCGTGCGCGTAAGCATGAGTGGGGGAGGGGCAGAGAGAGGGAGACACAGAATCCAAAACAGACTTCAGGCTCTGAACTCAGCCCAGAGCCTGACACAGGGCTCGAACTCATGAACTGTGAAATCATGACCTAAGCCGAAGTCAGGTGCTTAACCAACTGAGCCGCCCAGGTGCCCTGCCCTTAGAGATAATTTACTTCCTAATTTTTCTTTAGAATCCTAAGGTTTTCTGCAGTTCATTGCTTATGTGGTTATGAAGTTATGCAAGCCAAGAGAACACACAGAGGAGTCTAACTAGCCAGGTAGATTTTGGCAGATACCATAGTTTTAGAGCTTCAGGAGACCATGGGAGGTAGATACAAGGCTGGGAGGGGCACAACATTATTATACTTTAGGCTAGAGTCCAGGGAAGTCATATAAGGCCAAGCACAGTTGCCAAAAGCCATCATTCTAGGTAACCAAGGCCCAGAGTCCAGGAAGTTAGAGCGAATTGGAAAGAAAGATTCTGGAGAACAGGTGACACTTTGTTCTTTCTGATCTGTGTGGCCATTACAGGCTCCTGTTGTTGATTGTTACCAGAAAGAGGTCAGAAGTCAGCCTGAGAATTCTGCCTCTCACTGAAGCAGAGAAATCAGGATCACTTGGTGTAGATTTTTGCCATTTTAGATCACTAATGACTGACTTTTCTATTTCAAACTATGCTGGTAACCTTGAAAGGAGGCTACTGACTATATATCTATCATATTCTTGATATGCCTATTAAAGCTAACAAGATTTAAATTTGAAATAATAAAATGTCAGTAGTTTGTAGTAAGTCCATCATTTCACAAGCTGTGCTATCTTGGGTAGGTCATATAACCTCATTGATTCTCATTTTGTCTGCTTATAACAGAAGGTTTAATGCCATTCAATTTACAAAACACTGATCAAACTAAAACACTAATCCCTGGACCAGAGTCAGTACTTGATATAAATTACTTCCCTTAATTCACTTACTCTTTTGTTAGCCAACAAATACTTACTGAGGACACTACTATGGGCCATTGTAGATTCTAGGTTCTGGAAACAGGGTGGTGAGCCAGCAAGATGTTCTTTTCCCCAAGGATCTGGCATTTCTGCTTGCTTCCTTTGTTTGTGTACATATGCCAATTACCCACTTTCTTCTTCACAAAGTAATAATATGTTTGAGAACATGGTTAGGTAATAAGGAAACCCATAAATAGTTACAATGATCATGGGCCAGTGTGTGGATCACTTAAAATATCAGTAAAATATCTTGACTCATTACAGATTCTGGAAAATCCGATCATGACAAATTAAATTTACTACTTCAAGTTATCCAAGATTATTAAATATAGTATAGAACTGGGTAGTTCAAATACATGTATTTGTAATATCTGCTCAAACACCGGGTTCATTTTACTAAAAAATTCTTAACTGCACATTGTATTTCTTGATGTCTTCCTCTATTACCTACACTCCAGTCTGTCACTTCTCTACTTCCAAAATACACTAGCTGGAACATTACCTCTTAAAAATTAAAAGCCACAATCACACGTAAAAATTATTTTTTTCTTATTTGCATGTTTCATTTTCTTGATTATCTCCTTTCAATATCACTGTATCAAAAAAGTAAATACAGTTAAATACTCTATGTTCAAAAGACTTAAACTCTCTCATTGCCAAAGATAGTTGGCAGTTCACAGATTAAAGAGTTATCAAGTTTTAAGAAAATCCTTCCAAAATGCATACAAGAGCAGCAGGGAGACTCCAGGGAAGACATGTGAAACCACCAATGAGGGTAGGAGACACAAAACTGAAGGAAGCATCCCCATGTCAGCTCCCTGCTAGGCTCTGCTCAGCAGGAGATAATGTTCTTCATTTTCCCACAATGCACAGCAATATAGTAGGAGGTGAAATGAAGTTGATTCTTCAGTACGTAAGGAAACTTGACAGCTTCCCAGGCCTTTCCTGAGAGGAACTTCAATCTCATTAATTTATAGTTATCATTATGTATTTGAAGAATGTAGATATCTACGGTCAACTAATCATTGAAGTACACCCAGTGACAAATATGGTATATTGCTCATCCTTTTCGATCATCCATAAGGTTATACCTCTTTCTTAGATAATAGTTACAGGATTGCATATTAAATTTTCCATATCTTTAAAATATACGTAGGCAACAGTGCTTGGTGCACACGTACACACACACACACACACACACACACACACACACACACAGGCAAGATGGGCCTCTGATCTCTGGGCCTTAGGCATCAGAGAATCTCTCTGCACATCCTCTAACTATAGCTCATTGCACAAGACAAAGAATTCAGGAACTCAAGGATTGTGCCCATCCAGAGCCTGAGCCATGCCCCCTTCTATGCCTTCTCTGGTTACCTAATATCCTAGAATTCCCCACCCAAATGGCCATGGAGCCTGCTTCAGCTTTTTCCCCAGGACTGTTTCCAAGCATGGGTTGTTCTATCTATGTGAAACTCCCCTAGGTTTGAGGGATGCCCAAGCAGCAGCTGTTTGCAGGGGATCAGATATGTGGGTTGATGTGGCCACCTGTATAATCTTGAGGTCTCTCACCTTGTCTTTGGACCTCTCACCTTGTGGGATAGAGCTGGGAATGGGAAGAGAAGGGGGGCTGGGCTGTGTACTTTTGAGTAGGCTCTCCCAGGATTTCCACTTTTTAAACATGAAACTCCAAGGTATCAAACAATTTTAACTTTGAATTTTGCCTGTTGCCTGAAGATAACTTTAAGGTAGGAAGACAGAATACACTTCATTTACAGATACTTACCACAACTTATAACTAGATATATTGTATGTGGTCTCTCTTTGTACTGTTTTTCAGATCCCACAAATGTTAGCCAAGGGGGTATGTATATATATATATATATATATATATATATATATATATATATATATTAAAAAGTTAATTTTCCCTATTATTTCTGATAAATGAATTTCCAAGAGGATGTCAAAAGATCTCTAAATTTATAAGGTGTGCTTCAGAGTGATTTCATACTAAGTCCACATTACTTTGGATTGCTTTTCCCAACATGTCTCAGCAAAACATTATACAACCTGATTAAACAAAGCCTCATTCCCACACAGCTCCACCTTCCTTACTTGGCAGATTTAATCTGGTGACACCCTTTGAAGACCATTATTCCAGCCACATTTAAAAGAAATAGCCATTAGAACTCAATATAACTTTCTTTTCAAGGTTATATTCTATTTCTGACCACAGGGCAGGTAAAACCAAAGAAAAAATATCCCTAAAGGAATAATACACTTTAAACTTTTCTTCCCACTCTTCCTCTCCTTTTTTTAAAAATTTTTCTTTTCAACATTTATTTTTGAGAGAGAGAGAGACAGAGACAGATAGAGACAGAGTGCGAGCAGGGATGGGGCAGAAAGAGGGAGACACAGAATCTGAAGCAGGTTTCAGGCTCTGAGCTGTCAGCACAGAGCCCATTGTGGGGCTCAGACTCACGAACTATAAGATCATGACCTGAGCCGGAGTCGGACGCTTAACTGACTGAGCCACCCAGGCACCTCTCCTTTTTTTTTTTTTTTTTTTTTTTTTAAATCAAAGCCACACAAATTAACCAAACAAGACTTAAAAAAAAAAAAAAAAAAAAAAAAAAAAAGCAAAATAGAAACAAAGTTGAACACCATGGGATCATTCTGAATATTTATCTCCCTAATACTTCTAAGTCATAATAATGCAACAATACATGAGTAAATATTTATTAACAATTCTCTACAACCCTAGCATTTGCTCCTAGATAATAGCAGTCAAAGGATGTATGTATAATACAGTGTGGAAAATAAGACACAAGAAATGCTAGGCAAGGCAAGATAAAAGGTTTTAATGTGAGTTCAGGGGCAAGAAGGATTATTTTACTTTAGGCAGTGGGTAGGAGTTGAATATATTTTGTGAAAAGACATCAGGGCATTCCCTGATTACTTTTTAATTTAGTTTAGGGCTGTCTGGAATATTACAAGTTTAAATATTGAAGGTATTAAAGTACCTTGCTTTCGTATATCCAGGCCACTTAAGATTTGCCAACTGCCTAAGGCAATCTGCAACAGAGATCACAAAAATGGGCAAGGAGGAATAGAAAGGTCAGGCATTGATTTTCAGGGCATTAGTCCGGAAAACTGATGACTTTTTAAGAAAAATAATGGACTGCAAAATGCATTGAAATTTTCATAGTAAATATATCTTCTCTTTGAATATTGATATTTAGTGGGAACATAATATATAGGCAATAGCAACTGATTTTCTAACATTAATTCCAATGAGTCATTGAATTTTCCATGTTATATGTGGCATAACTGATGAACTGACCCATGATACACACCCAGTGTGTCATAGCCAATGATGCTCAAGGTAGGCTGTTCATAAGCCATACACATTCCTGAACATACAGCTCCTTGAAATTGAGTCAGAATGCAAACACGTTACCATAAATTTTTGAGACCTGACTATCTTTAACTGCTTAAACCATTGTCAAGTCCCTAGTGAAAGCTCTGAACCACAAATATGGCCTAACAAATTATGATTTGGGAAATACCACAGGCATTCAGTTTAATTTGTTGAATTGAAATGAAGTTGCAACATTAGAAAGGGTGCTTCAGCAGGATGCAAAATGTAATGTAGGAAAATGTTTTTTTCTTTGTTGTTTTTGTCTGAGTCTTAAATTTATCTAATTTGGAACATTATTCAGACTGAATCTTCCTAGGTATGGTAAAATGTACACTCCTTTATGGCAAATTAGTTGTAGAAAAGAAACTATGGTGAAAGTGGAATTTGTACAGAAATTATGCTGTTTGTTTTAGAAATACAGAGGGAGTGGGAAAATTGGAGCTGAGCCAGGTATGTACCCTCTCAGGTCACTTGCCCTTGTTCCCACTGCATGGAACACTCTTGCTTAGTATATCTGCATAGATACTTTCCTACAACCTTCCAGTTTCAGACTAAACGTTGCCTTAATCAAAGAGACCTCTGACCACTCTTTATAAACTAATAACCTCTTTGTGCGTCACTCTCTCCCTCTAACTCTACTTATGCTTTTAATTTATTTAATGTTTATGTATTTTTGAGAGAGAGAAAGAGCACAAGTTGGGGAGGGGCAGAGAGAGAGGGAGACACAGAAACCAAAGCACACTCCATCCAGGCTTCGTGCTGTCAACACAAAGCCCAAAGTGGGGCTTGAACTCACAAACCGTGAGATCATGACTTGAATGGAAATCAGTTGCTTAACCAACCTAGCCACCCAGATGCCAGCTTTTAATTTTTTTAATATGCTTTTAATTTAATGTTCTTCTAAACATGTATCAAAACCTTGCAAATTCTATATCTACCTGGGTATTTTTTTTTTAATTTTTGCTTCTTCTCCCTAAAATATGTTTCTTGAGGACAAGGGCTGTTTAGTTCATTATTATATTTCCAGTATTATGTCCACAACACATAGTACAGTAAGTACTCAATACATTTTTCTTGATGAAATGAATGGATAATTGCTAGCTCTTTGTAGGTCAAGATTAATTACTTGTAACAGTTCTCACCCATTTTAACTTTAAATATGTAAATGATATATTTACTTTGGGTAAGAGAAATTCATCCAAACACCTGAAATATTCAACAGAACAAAACTCACAAATTATTCAGAAACAAGAAGAGAAGTACAGTGTATACAAATCTATAGAACCAAATACTAGTACCTGAAGCCCCTCAGGGTGGAATTTGCTTACTAGAAACTCAGTGATGGATAGCTAATATAACTGCTAACTTAATAGCTTCCTAGGTATGGTTTAAAAGCATATGTAATTTTGAAAAATGGTGCTGGAATAACTGGTATCTACGTGAAAAAGAATAAAGTTAGACACTGACCTCACACATGTACAAAAATTAATGCAAAATGGATGCTAGACCTATAGTTAAAAACTAAAATTATAAAACTCTTAGAAGAAAACATAAAAGTAAATCTTTGTGACCTTGGGTTAGACAATATTATCTCAGATACAACTCCAAAACAATGAGCAATTTAGACTTCCTCAAAATTAAAAACAATTGTGCTTCAAAAGAAACCACAAAAAAGTGAATAGACAACAAATAGAATGGGAAAAATATATGTAAATCATATATCTGGCAAATAACTTATATCAAGACTATATAAAGAACTCTTACAACTGAATAATAAAAAGACAAGTAACACAATTAAAAATGGGCAAAGGATGTGAATAGATATTTCTCCAGAGAATGCAAACAATGGCCAATAACAATGGAATAAACAATGGCACATGAAAAGGTGATCAATATCATTAGTGATTAGGGAAAAGGAAATCAAACCCATGATGAGATAACACTTCACATCCACTAGGATGGCAGTAACAAGTGTTGGTGAAGATGTAGAAAAATTGGGATTCCAACACGTTACTAATGGGAATAAAAACTGGTATAGCCACTTTGGAAACAGTTTGGCAGTTCCTCAAAATGTTAGACATAAAATTACCATGTGATTCAGCAATTCTACAACAAAATATGTACCCAAGAAAACTGAAAACATATATCCACACAAAAACCTGTCCAGCAATATTCATAGTAGCATTATTTGTGATAGACAAAAAGTAGATATGACCCAAATGTCCATCAACTGATGAATAGATAAACAGTGGTGGTACATCCATATAATAAATTGTTATTTGGCAGTAAATGGGAATGAAGTACTACAAGATTCATACTACAACATGGATGAATCTTGAAAATATAATACTAGGTGAAAGAAGCCAGTCACAAAAGGTCACATAGTATATGATTCCATGTATATGGAAAGTCCAGAATAGACAAATCTGTAAAGCCAGAAAGTAGATTATGTATTATTACCTAGTGTTGGATTGGGGTTATAGGAATGGGGAATGACTGCTGATGTGTACTGGGTTTCTTTTCAGATGATGAGAATGCTTGAAAATTAGATACTAGTGATGATTGCACAACTGAGAATAACTAAAAATTACCCAACCGTACACCTTACATACGTGAATTTTATGGCATGTAAATTACATTTAAGTAAAGCTATTTAAAAAAAACATAAGTATGAAGCACAGCTGTATAGCAAAGTATCACCTTAAGTTGCGCTACTTAATTGGGTTCCGTGGAGAAGCATGAAACCCACTCCTGAAGGATGCAGTTTATACAAAGGCAATGGAATTCTTCCCTTCAGGGCCACTTCTATTCAGAGGCAGAGCAAGAGCCTGAAGTTAAGAGGTGTTCAAAAGCCCATTTGCTCAAGTTTTCTCCTCAGCTTGTTGTTTCAGGGTTTGAAATGCCTTTTATAGGTCATCTTGTGGAATAAGTCATGAAGGACCTTATTAAAATAGCAACACTGAAGGTGGAAATGCATAGTATATTAACTTGTAAACACTCATAAGAATAAGCTTATGAACTTACTTAGCCAAGCATTTCAGTAAGGCCCTACAGGAATGAATTAATTAAAACTGAAGGGAAGAGAAAAAGATTTGGAACCTAGAACACTGCCTGAAGCACTGATTTTAGAAATAAAATCTGAGAAACATTGACATAAAATGTAGGGTGGAACTAAAGATTAGTTTTTGTATGTCATAATTTACCTTTTCTACCATGTAAATAAACTCTAGCCACATATATTAGACTCATACCTTTTGTTCTTTAAGCTTTAGTAGGCAAGTGGTAAATCTAGGGTTATAAATCATAATCCTTGGCAGTGGAAAGCCACTGAAGTGTTTTGAAGAAAGGGAGTGTCATGATCTGGTGTTGTAGAAATATCTTCTGGCTACAGTGTGGAGAAAAGATTTGTGGGAACGAGATTGACTGTAGGGAGATGGTGGAGGGACCAACAACCCACCAAGATGGTATGAAGATGACTTCAAAGTGAAAACATCTGCAGAAAGAAATCTTATCTGTGCTACCCTTACATGATTAAAGCAGGGCTTTATGAGCATGGTTATCACAAACCTCCTCTCCAGGGAAGTCTCGACTCAGGGAGGCAACTGGCCTTGGGCACTAGGACATTCTAAAAAATTGTGTAAAGAAGTCTCATCAGAACCTTCCATCTTTTGAAGGCCTAAATTCACACTCCTTTATTAAGCTGGTATATAAACCCTTACTCCTACTTGTTCAGGGAGTCAGTTCTTATGGGGTGTTCTCACAGGCATGTGAAAATAATTTTTTCTATTAATCTACTGTCAGTTAATTCACAGGCCCCCAATCACATTGACCTAAATTGGTAGAGGATAAATGTTTCCTCCCAACAATAGGTTAGGAAGCCATTACACTAAGCTAGTAAAAAGACCATGCTGATTTGGATTAGGGTAGCAGCAGAGGGAAGAGAGGTGTTTCAAATAGAATCAACAGGGTTTGGGGTGTGGATATAGTCAGGACGGAATAGGGAGAATGTGGGAATGAATCCTAGGTCTCTTCCCAAGGCCCTTCAAACTTAATACTCTGCAGGCTGAATAGACTTCAAAATATAGAATGTGGTATAACACCTGTATGTGTGTGGGCAGATAACTCGAAAGCAGATGACACAATTCCTCATGGAAAAACTGCCTTGTTAAGCAGAAACATTTTGATGAGCCATCATTGGCTCTGCACTTGGAGCTTGTCAAAAATGAGCTTAAAATTGGACAAAGAGGGGCGCCTGGGTGGCTCAGTCGGTTAAGCGTCGACTTCGTCTCAGGTCATGATTTCACAGTTTGTGAGTTTGAGCCCCATATCAGGCTCTGTGCTGACAGCTCGGAGCCTGGAGCCTGCTTCAGATTCTGTGTCTCCCTCTCTCTCTGGCCTTTCCCCTCTTGAGCTCTGTTTGTGTCTCTCTCTCTCAAAAATAAATAAACATTAAAAAAAATTTTTTTTAATTGGACAAAGGAAAAATTGCCCACATAACAAAGTGAGAAGAATATTTTGCTTCAGCAAGAGATGGATGAATCAAGTGTTTCAAAACCAGGAAAAGCAGTGGGAGATAACAGGAAATAGGGAAGATGGCCCAGCAAGACATCAGGAGCTAGATCCTGAGCAAAAGTGCTGGCTACTAGGGATCACTGCCAGTGAACAGGGATGTCTGCTGTTCAGTGTAACATTATTTGCTGTGCTGTGGTATAATGTCCTCATATCTTAAGATATAACCCAAATCTTTAACCCAACTGCCTGGTATGAAAACCCATGTGTTTCACATTTGGGTCCATGCAGAATGGGTAGAAGAGGATAGCTAGGAAAGGAAGGATGCAAAAGGCATAATTTAGCAATAGTAGGAACTGAGAACAAGGAGTAAAGCAGTGAGGATGTACCCCTTGACATTCACCACATCTGATGGGAAGTGGGGGAGGAGGTGGGGGATGGCAGCAGGGGAAACCAGAAAATTATATGTGAAACTCATGGTCGGAGCAAAAGCTGGGCCATTTCCAGTCAACTATTGTATAACAAGGCAACTCTCAGAAAACTGAATGACTAGAACCATCAGGCAGCTATTCACATGAGTGAATACCTAAATGAGAATCTTTTACATTCTTTTCAGAAATCTAACTTCTGAATTTCTTTATCCTTCATATCTGTGCAAAACTGAATGTATTCCTCTATTTGTGAATGTAGGTTACATTGGACACACATCTAATGGCTCAGAGTATTAAAAGACCTGTTATTTGTATCATGTGCCAATTAGGTGAAAGCTGAGTGTTGAAACACAAAAAAATAATTTCTGGGGTAAACAATACTGGATCATTTTCAGTCTGCAGATCATATTCATTCATCTTATGACTCTTCTTAGTAGTTCATCAAGGTATAGGTTTTTCTTAATTAAGACTTCTGGGGACACCTGGGTGGCTGTCAGTTAATCATGTCTGACTCTTAATCTCGGCTCAGGTCATGATCTTGCCATTCATGAGATTGAGCCCTGTATTGGACTCTGTGCTGACAGAGCTGAGCCTGCTTGGGATCCTCTGTCTCCCTCTCCCTGCCCCTCCCCTGCTTGCATGCACTCTCTCGCTCTCAAATAAATGTATTTTTAAGAGACTTCTGAACTAATTAAAATGTCTAAATTCCAATTATAAAACTAATGGCTTCTTACTTGGAATATATACTAAGTCAGTGAAATAGATTTTGGAAAAAATATATTGAATGTCTTATCTAATGTTTTAAAATTTGTTTTCTTATTGCTTGAATTATTCTCCAGAGAGGTCTCCTTGAAGCACAGCAATCTAGAAAATAAATGATATACCTGGAAATCTTGCAAAAAAATATGTTCTTCATTCAAGATTTCCACAGAGACATTACTATATTCACCAAGTTACTGGCTTTTACTGTGGTTACAACCGTGAATCCAATGAAAAATAGACTGTTTTCTCTTCCTATTGAGTTCGATATTATCTGAAGTATATTCTTAATTTTCAAATAAGAACTAACAGAACATACCATGAAAACAAACTAGAAGATTGAAATTGAAGGGTTTTTGAAGTTGCAAGCCACAGATGCTGTTTCAGAATGTCCTCTGAATTTGTGTATTCCACGCATAAAAGGCATAGAACTATTTATATTATTTTGGTTCTATAATATGGATAAATTTTTTAACTTGGCATAATCAGGTTTTATAGATACTGTGGAAATTTTTAAATTAAATTTATCTTTTCAGAGTGATAGAAAAATATACACATGGGCATTATAATTGGTTACCAGCTATTCCTGGAGCTATTATCTGTCCATGTACAATTATTTACAATGGTTAATAATGCTCAATGGTGTCACTGAGCTAACCTAAACTTCATCAGCCTGACATAATAAGTAGATGAGAGTTAAAATAAAGTGGTGTCTTTGAAAGATTTAATGTGTCACCAAGACTGATTCTTAACATCATCTAATAGAAAAGATATGCTCCTAGATCATTCACATGAACCAAGTCTACATTGGCATAAATTTAGTAGGCTTTCCACATACAGCTTTTAAGTAAAACTCACTATCTCTCAGATTTGTGATGGCAGGAAATTTCTGCAATAGCTCCACAAAATGGGAAGTGGACAGAATGTTTCTGTTTTTAGACATAAAAATTCAGGAAATGAAACATAACTAGATCTTTTATATGAGCTCCTTTCTCAGTCTGTTAATAATACTGTCTAACCAAAACTGGATATTTTATTAATATTGGAACTTTCCAATAGTTTCCAATAGCTATTGGTGTGTCTGCCATTTGAGGAAAGCTCAAAAATAGCAGGAGGTTTATCAATAAAATATTCTCTTATTTTCCCCATACTCAAAGCCATTAATAAAAAGAGAAAATATACTATTTGTACATATGGAATAAAATCATTAAAAGTAAATTTTTAGGGGTGCCTGGGTGGCTCAGTCAGTTGAGCGTCCGACTTCGTCTCAGGTCATGATCTCGTGGTTGACGAGTTCAAACCCTGCGTCAGACTCTGTGCTGACAGCTCAGAACCTGGAGCCTGCTTGGGTCTCTGTGTTTCCCTCTTTCTCTGCCTTCCCACTCATGCTCTGTCTCTTTCTCAAAAATCAATAAACATTAAAAAAAATTTTAAGTAAATTTTTAGCAATATTTTCTTCCTGGAGTATATTTTCAACTTTGTGTGTGTGTGTGTGTGTGTGTGTGTGTGTGTGTGTGCGCACGCGCGCGCGTGCACGCACGCGTGTGTTTTGAGGATTTTAACAAAGGAGTGTTAGGAAAAAATACCTGGCATTTGCAGAAGTAATCACATTTATCCCCCAAATATGAGGAAAAGTAAAAAGGTATATTTTATTAATTAGAAGAATTCAATTCCAATGTTAACTACTAACTTCAGTTAGCTGTTGTTTCTTAAGAAACTAACACATGATATGTTATTCAGTATTCTATCTTAAAATAGAACAGGTTTTGGGGTGCTTGGGTGGCTTAGTTGGTTAGGCATCCAGTCAGGTCGCTTTAGCTCAGGTCATGATCTCACAGATCATGGGGTTTGAGCCCCACGTTGGGCTCTGTGCAGAACAGCTCAGAGCCTGGAGCCTGCTTCGGATTCTGTATTTCCCTCTCTCTCTGCCCCTCCCCTGCTTGTGGTCTCTCTCTCTCTCTCTCTCTCTCTCTCAAGGTTTTTTTAAATAGAACAGGTTTCGAGTCATGAAACTGGTCAAAAGTGGGAAAAATAAAAGATTATAGCTTAGAATTTCTCTCCCTTTCAGCTTTAAATACATAAGTTTTGGGTGAAACTTTACCCAAGTTAATATACCTACTAAAGTTCTGAGTCACTGATGTTAGCCATTTGCAGCATTTGTGGAGTGGGAGAAATGAGAAAAATTCCTAACATGTTTCTCTCCCACTGCCCTTTCTTCATGCTAAAGGTCACAATTTTGCTTTATGATAGATTGCATTATAGATTGTTGGAGCTAAAAGAGACTCTTTCAGTAATCTAGGCTCATACTCTTATTCAATACAGAAGAAGAAACTGAGGCCCAGAGAGTTTAAATGACTTGCCCAGGACCACAAACTAAAAATAATGGGATAGGAGCTAAAATAATATAGAGCAGGAAAGAGTTTTCTCTTTTAATTGTTTTTTTTTTGTTTGTTTGTTTCTGGTTCTTAGTTCAAATAGGTTAGCCCTATAAGAGATTAATTCAGGTAAGCCAGCTAAAAATACTTGTACTTGTTGTTTCTCAATAAAACAAGAAGGGGAAAAAAATCATAGGAATGAAAGCATAGGAATGAAGAGAGCAATGGCCCACAGAACAAATGAGACACAGCATATGTGCTTTGGTTTTTAAGCCTCTGGGCCAAAATCACACTTACGATCTTGGTAACCAAAAAGAATCTTGTTCCTGGAATGCTTGTAGAGACCTGAATTAGTCATAGGCTTCTTAGAAAAGAATTTATCCTTTGTTTGATATTGCAATGATTCTTGATCAGAAAGGCAAGCAAGCCTCTTTTATTGTTATAGGCCTAGTCATACTCCAGTTGCTGGTGTAACAAATCCCTGGGAAACCTGTGACTAAAGAACCATGTATTTTGAATGATTTTAGTATGGATTAGATGATCTCATAAGGTCCCTCGCAGCTCTATCATTCTTTCTCTATTGGTGCCAGCACAACAAACCTCATATGCATGTTTCAGGGAATTAGGCTAGCCAGCAATGATAGAATTTCTAATTATAGACTTATTCAACTGGGGAAATAACTATAGAAAGTTTATTTCAGAGTGTTGCTAGAATCATTATTCTGAAAGGTTTAAATGAGGAGGACTCCAATGCCCACATCCAGGACAAAACAATTCAAATGAAGTCATTGCCTTTGCACCAAATATTTGGACCATTTGATAACTTAAGTGATAAGTCTAGCTTCTGGTTTTCCTTCTGCTCCATTACTTCCTCCACCCTGACACGTAAATCTGTTCCTGCCTGTAGCCAAAGGCTAAAAATTCCTTTCTAATCTACTTTCACAGGTAGGAGACTGACCAAAAGAACTATTTGGTCCTTAATTAAAGCTTTCCATTTTGCTAAAAGATAAGAAAGAAGCACCCTACCTTTATCTCTGAAGTCTCTAGGAACAACTTTAGCTTCATATTATATTAAAATACAACATTCAAAATAATATCTGGCATCTTCTTGACATTCCACAGGCATTCTTGAAATAAATGATGCCAACAGTAGCTAAAAATGGTGAAGGAAATTACAGAAGTATTTGACTATCATCCAAAAGATTCCAACAGAGGAAAATTTCCCTCCACCCCACAAGCATCTTAAGGCTTGGTACCAAAGAATGCTAAAGATTTTAACTGGCTGGCAAAATACATAGCAGGTGGCAAAATATTTTTTGACTTGGTAGCTGAACAGTTTCTTTCTCTTTCTTTTCTTTTCTTTCTTTCTTTCTTTCTTTCTTTCTTTCTTTCTTTCTTTCTTTCTTTTATACTTGACTGTATTATAAGCAAAAATAGTAATTAGAAAACAACAAAAATCAGGAATAATTTATGTATGATAGAGTCCATTCTATTTGAAAACAGCAAGTTTCTTCAATCTTTCATAGTAAATAGAAACTCTTAAGTGCTCAAACATTTGATTCTCTGCTCTCCCCTTGTGCTTCCCTGCCCGTTGAAATACGCAAACAACCTTTCATGCTTACGCTTATGAATCAACATGAAATTTGACAACACTTTCCCTTCCTCATTTCAGATATGACTCATTGCTCTTGGTGTAATCCCCAAGGACCAGAGAAGCTCTACTTTAAAGTAAGGAAACAAAAGAAGCACCTTTAATTCAAGCTGGTTTACCCAGAGAACTCTAATAGTTATTATTCACCAACTTCTTAAGTACAACATTATAAAGCTAAGTGCTTGAAGAGTCCTCTCTTCATCTTTCCCAGGGGAAACCACTGTAGAAAAGCTGGAGAGGTAGCCTGACTGATAAGTCTTGGACTTGAAGTTTATCAGCAGTTCTACTTAAACCATCTATTATCTCTAGGATGCTATTGGATTTTAGCTTTGGGAACATTTTCTTTTACTTCCAAGATTTTGGATCATCTTCCCTCCAGACCCTTCTGACTTTGCATACAAGTAATAGATCTGAGCTACTTGTTAAGAGTCTTTCTATTTTAAAACTTGACCCTTTTTCTGCTGTGGTTTACCCCACCTCCCAGTCTCTCTCAGAAAGGGCTGCAAAGCTCAATTCACTACAGAAATCTTAAATCATCTAGAAAAGCCTGTGGTCTTTCAAACAATATTTAAATAGAAAGGAAAGAAGAACATGGCACTCTGAGTAAAATTCTACTTACCCTTACTTGAAAATAGGAAAAAGTAAATAAAAAGCTGAGGTCCCTTTACTTTTCCATATCTCAGAAACATCTAGTCCCAAGAGAAACCGTTTCTTGGTTGAGAAGATGAGAAGAGTTGAAGTTAAACAATGATCTTTTTTTCCATTTCTTAAAAAAAAAAAAAAAAAAAAAAAAAAAAGGCCAGCAGAGGCAAATGCTCAGTTGGACAAATTGTTTCAGCAGATGTTCATTGTCCCAGGGAGAAAACAGCCTCTACTTTGCAGCTTAACACTTGCAAATTTAGAAACTTACATATTTTTAACTTGAGATGGTCCATGCGGTATGAGATGTAAATATTACAATCATTTGTATGAATAAGTGGTTACAATCTACTGTTAAAGTCTACAGAATGCTGGTGACTTGTTTTATCCTGATATGGTTGATGCAACAATTATCACCCATCTGAGCTTTTCAAGCATCTGTAAGTTTTTATTCCCATTTACAATGGCACTCTGAAAGACTATTAATATTTATAGTAACATTTATAGAGTATTTATGATGTACCAAGCACTTATAATTGTTCTATGAAGTCAAGTACTATTAGTGTGCCTATTTAAAAATGTGTAAGCTAAGGTTCATACAAGTTAAGTAACTTACCTAGAAGTATTGGCATTGGCATGCAAATACAGGCAGTTTGACTCTACAACAGGGGTCATCAAACCTTTTCTGTAAACGGCCAGGTAATAAATAATATTTTAGGCTTTAGAAGCCATAAAGTCCATTGCAACAACTCAACTTTGTCTTTGCAAAACAAAAGTAGCCTGAGACAATATATAAACAAATGAGTTGTTCCCACTCATAAAAAAATTTTTATGGTCATTGAAATTTGAATTTCATCTAATTTCCATGTGTCACAAAGTATTATCCTTTTTTGATTTTTTTCAACTGTTTGAACATGTAAAAACAATTCTTACGCCATGGGTTCTACAAAAACACATAGCAGGCTGGATTTGGCGCACAGATTAGTTTGTCAACCCCTGCTCAAGGCTTTTCTTGATTATACTATTTTTCTAATTGTGTCTTTTTATAATTTTTTCAAACAGCTAATGGAACTGCATTTACATTCTAGCATTATCAAATTATGGCAGACTTATCATATGAAATTTTTTTGGGAAATAAGATTTGTTTTTTATATCTCTATATATAGAAAGCTGAATCATATGAAATTGGCCAATATGTAACTGTTTGACCTATAAAAGTGGCAACTTTGTATGTTTCAACATAACATTTATAAATGTCCATTGTCTTAGGAGGTTAACACTTCATTAGCATGAGAAAAGCATAGGCTAGTGGTTAAGAGAACAACACGAAAACGAGCATCAGATGTGTAAGGCACTAGTTGATCTTTACAGTTCCCAGGGCACCTGGGTGGTTCAGTCAGTTAAGCATCTGAGTTTAGCTCAGGTCATGACCTCACATTTTGTGGGTTCGAGCCCCGCATTGGGCTCTGTGCTGACAGCTCAGAGCCTGGAGCCTGCTTCGGATTCTATGTCTCTCTCTCTGTCTGTCTGTCTCTGTCTCTCTGTCTCTCTCTCTCTCTCAAAAATGAATAAACATTTTTTTAAAAAAAGTTAAAGTTCCCGTAGAGGGGTGCCTGAGTGGCTCAGTTGGTTAAGTGCCAACTTTGGATCAGGTAATGATCTCACCGCTTGTGGGTTCGAGTCCCGCATCGGGCTCTGTGCTGACAGCTCAGAGCCTGAGCCCGCTTCAAGTTCTGTGTCTCCCTCTCTCTCTGTCCCTCCCCCACTCATGCTCTGTCTGTCTCTTTCTCAAAAATAAATAATAAACATTAAAAAATTTTTAAGAAAATAAAGTTCCTTTAGATTCTTTCTATGAAATGAATTAGGATAGCCTATGACTGACCGAGTGAGAAGGGGGAACACTTACTATTATGTAGTTTCTCTGTGACAAGTACTAAACTGTGCCATCTCATTTCGTTTCTGTAATGACACTGTGAGATCAGTATTTTTACTCAATCCATTAAGAAATTTGCTTGCATTCAGACCACTAGATAGATGGCAAAGTCTGTACTTAAACAAAAAAGAAAATACTTCTCTTTGTTTTGCTCACACAACAAAGGCAATTACACTGCTGTCAGTACCACTAAGACTTCTGAGATGAAATTCAACCTTTTCTTCAAATTCATTGCTAGAAAACCAGTTATAAGCCATAGTATTAGAATTTCTCTCATTTTTCAGTAAACTCCAGGAAATATACTTACATAATTTAAAACCACTTTTTGTAGCCACATTTATATTGTTCCTTTGGAATTTCTTACACAAATAACTCCCTAGTTGGGTAAGATCTCAACTTATGTTTAAATGAAAAAGAAGAGGGAGGATAAATCTCAGCTTTTGGTAAACACCATCTTAATAAGTTAAATGATTACTTAAAAACTGGTAGGTTCACAGAGCCTGAGAATTTTAGAGCATCAAATCCTTTTATTCACATTTTAACATATTAGTACAACATTTAACTCCTGCACATCCTAATAAAATAATTTTGCATATACTAAGAAAACAAGCATTAGGAAAGGAAAGAAACTATAAAGTAAAATCAAAAGATGTATTGAGACCAGAACCTTAAAATTGTATTATATTGCTTCATTTATGTTTCTCATTTTCTATCTAAAGAAGAAACCAATAATCTCATCAATGACTACAGAGAAATAAAGTATAAAACACATAAGGAATTCTAAATAATTCACCAGAGACAGAGCTATGTACCAGAAGAAAAGAATTATTCCAAGTTACACTTATACTGGAAAGGTACATTACTGCTCTTTTTCTTTTCTCCTTTTTTTTTTCTTTTCCTTTTCTTTTCTTTCCTGTTACCATTTTTCTTGGCATAGAAAATAAAATAAACTTCAGGCATGACTGGCCTCTTTCCTCTCACAAGTTTCCATCTTTATTTTTATGTCTTTTCCCCCCTAAATGCCAGATTGACTATTCTTATTAACATTATTTCAACTCATCAAATATTCTATTTCCTTTCATTCAAAATTTACTTCAAAGTCAGTGTTCTCTGGAATGCACACCAAGCAAGTTGAAAATAGAGACATTTGCCAGAAAGTGAAGCTCAGAAATTAATGAAAAGGTTCTTGGCAGTCCCCAAGAAACAGAGTTTACATGCAAAAAAAGTATCAACTTCTGCAACCATTTATATGCACCAGATTCTGTTGTTGTTTTGTTTTGTTTTGTTTTTGGTATATTATAGACCAAAATCAAAGATGGTTGACAGAAAAGGGGATTTGAGATCTTCCCATCCTCTATAACATAATCACTACAAAATTAAGGTTCATGTATTATTCACTGCTGAATTTCCAACATAAAACTATTTCTGGAAAATGATAGGTGCTCAATAAATATCTATAGAATTGTGAATGTTTGTTGAAGAGTTGACTTTACACATGAAATCAGGAACACAGCAATTAAATAGATGATATTAGTGCCTTGCCTTAATGAATCCTTCCTTATCCACGAGTTGAAGCAATGAGGGAAATATTCTACAAATCATGAATACATAGCACTATTTAGTAATATGGACACAACACGGGCTTAACAATAATGTGACCATTGTCATTTTGCTACTAGTCATAATGAAGAAAGGGAAAAGTGGATAATCCAGTCAGATCATGATTCCTAGGCATTCCATAGGCAGTTTTCAGAAAGTTCAATTAAAAATTAGGTGTGATCCTGTAGGTCAATATTTATAAGCAAGTGGAATAAAGAAGGAACATGAGATTTCAGGATGTCTGAAAACAAAAATTCTAACCCATAATCATGCATTTAGCCACAATAAAGTATCTGAGACCTGTAAAGCGGGGTTTCTCAGTTTCGGCTTTATTGACATTTGGTATCCCATACTTCTTTGTTGTAGGGAATGTGCTGGGCAGGATGTTCAGCAGCGTCCTTGTCCTCTACCCCCTAGATGCTGAGTACTCCACCCCCTTTGTTGCTGAGACCAAAAAATATCTTCAGACATTGCCAAATTGAGGACAGCTGCTCAAAAAAAGAAGGAAAGAGACACAGAATTCTCAGGGTTTAGAAATACTTTTAAGCAAAAAAAAAAAAAAAAAAAAAAAAAAAAGGAACTTCTAAGAGTGATTCAAAAATATCATTGTAGTTGAGGAGTTAAAAATCTTAGTTTAACAACAACTTTAAGGACAAAAGAAAGAAATATCCCCAGTGCCTTCTCAGAGCAAGGTAAAGTTTGGTGCTGATTATGTATCAACAGTAGGACAAATAATATTACTAAAATATGTTGCATATGTCTTCTCCATTTTGAAAATAATTTTCTAATATTAGAGATCATTTTAGGTAAGAAGAGAATAAGAAAACACTTTAGTACTTTATATATTATTCTGAATTTCCAAAGTTAGGTAATTTCATATCAAAAGTGCATGGGAAAATTAGTTATCAAAAGCACAATGTTTTTAGGAATCTTTGAAATGATGTTTATGAGTAGTACCATGAAATAAATAATCCCATTTTTCAAAAAAATAAAAAAATAGATGATGTTAAAAAATTGATATGCTGATTAGTAAAGATCCCTAACATACTTGTAGAAGATGAAAGAAATGTTAAGAGCCTACAGTAGAAGAAATGATTGTCAAAAACCTTGAGTTCACTATAAAAGAGATATGTCAAATTAATCTCATACTTGACTGGGTTTCTTGAATTGTACATCAGGGTAATGCGATAAGTACAGTGTATCTTGATTTCTGTTTGTCAAATAGTCTTAGGATGTTCATATTCTTGCGACAAACAGGAAAAGCATGCTCTCGTTACCAATACGGTTTATTTCCCCCACACCATCAGCTAGCCATTCTCCCCACCTTCCAACATTCACCCACTCTCTCAAAATAAAGGGCCAAAGCCGTTAGAATCACATATCAGTAAATGCCCTTAAAAGTCTATCATTTTGTAGTATTTCAGTCACTGTGACCCACAAACTACTAATGAATTCAGTGTCTTCTCAATTAAGGTTGAACAAAATTTTATTGACTGATTTCCATCCCAGCCTAGATGGACATCATTTTTTTTTTTTTTGCAAAACTCCTAACTCACAGAGAAGCAAATCAACATCAGTTAATATTTGTTTAATTAAAAAAATACCATTCAGAAATAAAATCAAGACTTTTTGTTATACTATTAAATATTTTCTTTATAGCTGTTTTATTAATATCACAATTGCTGTTATACTGATAAAAAAGTTGTGTGCTAGATATGAGAAGTCTGCTTATAAGACACTGTATCAGTCTTTCACTCCACTCTATCCATCCCACATATTCACCTGTCACCTTGCTCCAATAATTGCAAAAATGAGCAAAATCTTTAGAGTACAGATATTTTAAGCACCATGGTACCAGTAATATCAAAAGTGTATTTTCAGGGCAACCAGCACTTTTTGACAAGGTAAATAAAGGAATGTAAACTAGAAAAGAATTGTTTAATTACATCTTACCTGAAAACGAATGCAGCTCCAACAAAAAATAGGAACACATTACACCAAGTATACATAACCACAAACCATGCATTTATTTAAATGGCTGCTTCAGTTTCACTACTACATAAATAAAGAATAGAGCGTAATGAAAATTTGTGAGAACTAATAACTGTGATTCTTTATTTTAGTTAATTAAAAAAGACGGAGGAATTCAAAAAAGAAGACTCCCGTTTGGCACATTAAAAATAAATGGATTTAACTATCACTTCATCAATATCATTCCACATAATAGTTTCATTGCCAGGGTATTGGTTCACTTGTGGAAAACCCAAATCATATTATCAGGTAAAGGCATGCTGCAATGATTTCTTTCCAGCATCAACTGGGGTTCATATTACACAGGTCATATTTATACTCAAGTGTCTTCAAACTCTGAACAAATGGAAACTTCCCTAACGAGACAACAAATATTTGACCTGACTTGTATCCATTTTGATGATTTTTCTTGTAAAGGAACTATATTCCCAGGAAACCGAGAGCCATGGAAGAGATGAAGTAAAATATGACTTTAAAAAAAGATTAATAACAGCATTCAAATTTGCAATTCAAATCAATTTGTTTTCAGCGTATAGTACACATGAACTCTGTGATGATTTAAGTGTAAGTTCATGGGATTGTAGGGTTCAACCTAAATCTATGAAAATATGAATTCCTTAAGAATGAAAGGATGATTTAGGGGCGCCTGGGTGGCGCAGTCGGTTAAGCGTCCGACTTCAGCCAGGTCACGATCTCGCGGTCCGCGAGTTCGAGCCCCGAGTCAGGCTATGGGCTGATGGCTCAGAGCCTGGAGCCTGTTTCCCATTCTGTGTCTCCCTCTCTCTCTGCCCCTCCCCCGTTCATGCTCTGTCTCTCTCTGTCCCAAAAATAAATAAACATTGAAAAAAAATTTTTTTAATTAAAAAAAAAAAAGAATGGAAGGATGATTTGAACCAACAAACTTGACTCACAGAGTCCCTTTCCAGTACTTGTACCCACCATGAGCACTGTATTAAGTAAGCCTGGGAACAAGTGACTTTAAATCAAGGAATGAGGTTTTCCTTCCTGAGGAAGAAAGGGGACTTTTTTGTTTGGATCAAACATGTTAGTAGTATTACTGTTAAGTACAAGGACCCTGATTTTAACTTCAAGACAAAATTATGAAGAAAACAGCCAACAGAAAACGGATAATGAAAATATGTGTGGTTTTAAGAGATGAGTAACCAAGTTATAAATAAAATCAACAAGTCTTCCTATTGAAGTTAACAAATATAAAGCCCCTTTCTCAGTTGGAACAAGTCAAACAAGATTTGAAATCTTTTCTCCAAACAGAAGTAGTGATATTCTCTTCCATAGCAATGATTTTAATATTTCAACTCTACACACACTGACAACTTCTTGGTTTACACGTATTTGCTACTCTGAAATCAAGAAGAAACAAACTCTAGAGCTGGTCTCACAAGTCTATTATTATCTCTACCTCTTTTTTTTTTTTTTCTCTCAGAAACTTCAGCTGGAAGAAAATCAACTTAACATGATTTTACATGAAACCACCCTAAGTATTTAAAGTCATCATTTTTGATCCCCTCATTCACTCAACATAAAAGCATTTAAATGATTTAGGAAAAGTTAAGCATTAGGAAGGTAGCACTTTCAAATCCAAATCTTACCTGGTCAATTGAAATGGAACAACACCCCTGAAAGCCTTCTTGATTTGTGCTCCTCCTCAAGGGACAACTAAATCAGGCAGCCTATATTCTTAAACCCTCAAAGAAAAATCAGGAAGCTTGATCTGTGCACATAATGGCCTGCATAATGTAAGAAAGCGCCGTTTCTTGGCAACTAGAAAACAATCCTTTTCAATTAACTCACAGCAATTGGCCCACATTTGTTGTTAAACACAGAGTAAAGAAAATGTTTTAAGAACTCAAAAGAACTTGGTAATAGCTCACCAAGAAAGTCAGATCAGTTTGTTCATTTTGAAAAGCATTTTTAATTAATTGACTGCCCATTCCAATTGCCTAACCCTTTCCTAAGAGCTTTCATTGACACACCTGTCTCACTTCCTTGTTGTATATTATTTACTTAAAACCCAGTCCTGAATAGTTGCATCTGTTGCTGCAGAAACACAGCGAAAGCAGGAACAATGGTTCTAGCAAAGCAGAGGCATGTAATGTTACTCTGCTTTTGGTCATTTTGTATGCCATATTTCACTTTCTAAAATGTCAGCTTCAGTGTGGCCCTGGATGCTCATTAGGATACATAATTCAAAGCAGTTGTATGTTATGGTCTTGTAGCCGCTAAAGACCACCTTCAGCAGGCACACATTTAGGTGATATATAAGAAGTGCAGCTGGGCTATATTGATTTTCTGCTATATCAACTGTTTTGAAAGGGCTCATATATACTTATGAGAATCTGGCCTTCTTCTTACGGTGCTGTGCATTCTTACATATAGATTGGAAATTTCATGTTTCAGAAGGGATCCTGTATTGGAGCCCTTTTTAAGAATCTCTGTTCCAAAAGGCAAGTGGTGAGGAAAATAAAAGTTATACACAAATAATTTTTGCTGTTATACTTTACCATTTTAAATAGAAAAGATTTAACTATCTGTATGGTTACATCTCCCAAATGAGAAGATAGCTTAAAATGGATAATTTCTATATCCAACCAAAGCCAAATTGCTTGAAGTTTGTCTTTATCACCCCTTCACTTTGCCAGAATTGACTATGAGTGTATATTATGGTGTTGAACTTCAACAGCTCTTTTATTTTCTTTTTTTCTCCTTTTATCATCCGAATTTCTATAAAATGCATCTGTCTCATCTTGCTATCATTAACAGGCAATTTTTCTTAGGTACTATTTTAAAAACATATCCTTTCGGGGGCATTATGTTTTCATAAAGCACTTTCTCTGTTGGTGGGAATTGGAGGCAGTGTTGTATAGTGTTGAAGGTGATGTATTTAAGCAGACCTTCTGGCACCTTCAAATCATACTCTTGACAGCTGTGTCCCCATGGGAAGTGTCTATCCACTTCCCATGGATAGAACAGCCTGGCATAATTTTACAAGTGTTTCTTCAGCTTTAGTGCTAACCCTTACCCTTGCTAGCTCTATGTCCTTAGGCAGATTAGTTAAACATTTTGCGTCTCAGTTCCCTTATATGTCAAATGGATTTAATAATATTTACATTATAGGGTTGTTGTGATGATTGACCAAGATTACATATGCAAAATTTCTTAGAACAGTGGCCAGAAGATGGTAAGGGCCCGAAGGTTAGCTGTGTTTTTAACATCATTGTTGTTGTTGTTAATATTCCTAAACTAAATAACTTTCAAGGTCCTTTTCAGATTTAGGATTTCAAAGATTCTATAGAATTCTTAGGTAAAAATCTAAAATAACAAAGAAAGTCTCTAGAGGCATATAATATAAAATTATCTTTTCTTTTTAATAGTTAATCCTCATTTACTGTCTAATATGTCTAACATTTAGAACTTTTGTATCGCTTTTCAGTAATAAAAGAAAATGCACACTTATTCTGAAAAGTGGGGAGTTTCTTTACTTTATGAAAAATGCCCTTATATTAAATACATTGCCTTAGTTTAATCAAAGGGATAGAGAAACAGAAATTCTGTAAGAATTTTTTTTCAAGACATTTTATTTCATGCAATACAATTATTAAAAGGTTCACAAGCTTTTGCTTCAGCTTTTGGCATTCATTTGGATGTATTTTTAGCCAGCAGCTGCAAATCCTAATTTTTAAGGAGAACTGTATGCTTTTGAGTATTTGCTATAAACATAGTCCTGCCAGAGTGGGCCATAAAGACTCCATCGGATCCTCTCCAGCTTGAAAGGCAAGTTTAACCTGAGGTCTCTGCTGAATCCGTTATGCAGCTCCCTCAATCAAAATACTCACCTTCTCTCTGCTAGGAAAAAAATTCAAAATTAGTAAGAGGCCAAATGAACCAGTCTTCCTCAGAGAGATTGGATTCAGCTACTTAGGTAGATATTTACTATTATCTGCTTGGTATATGACAGTTGCATCCCTTGGTCTTTATTTCTGACAGTCTTGTTTGCCTCAGTATCCTGAAATAGCAAATTTTGGCACAGGGCAAATTAACCTATGAAATCTTAAAAAAAAAAAAAAACCTGAAAGGACAATATTTGTGTAAAAGTGCTGAACTCCGGAGGTTGTAACAGAAATACTCTGTAAAATATCAATCTAGTGTCTCTCTTCACAGAAGAGTGCATGTAATATGAAAGCAGTGCTGTATATGCTGCTGGGAAATGTGAACTCCTCCCCACAAATTCTGTGGTAATCTAAGTCACTGAATGAATTTCCTTCCATATAACTCTGAAAAAAGTCTTCAAAGTTCAGTGCTACCAACTTGAACAGCACAAAAACATAGCATAACCTATGGTATTCAGTAGTAACGTTTGGGTATCCTTATTTCTGATTCAAGTATGATGTTGAAAAATGATTCAGATGGGAAATATTAGCACTTAAACAAAAATAAAGTCAGTGCTGTTGTACAAAAACATGTAGAGGTCATAGATAATCCCCACAAGTTATCAATTTGCAAACAAGACATTGTCTCACATGACACAAATTGATAAGGACAGTGCAAAACAATTCTTATGGATAGTATTTAATGATGAAATATTTTGCAAAATAAAATATTTTATAAGCATTTGCTAAAAATACGAATAAAATTTTAGTAGGGTATACTCAGTCAAAATATAATAGAGCCCAACCAAATTTTCTAAGTTCTCCCTTTTGGAGCAAGGAAAATTCAGGTATGAAAATTCAGGTATGAGAAGTTGCTTGGATGCCCATCAGAAGGGTGCTGTTTCTATAAATTAGAATTCTAATCTGCCAGCCTCACAGTAAGAAAGAACTGACCTTGGGAAACTTATCAACATGCAGATTCTTTGGCCACAAACCCAGAGATACTTATTGAACATCTTCAGTGAGGCCAAGGAATCTGTATTTCAGTAGGTTTTCCTCACATGGATGCAGGTGAGTTTAAGGGCACAGTTGAGAACTATCCATCCAGAGAAACACAGTTTGGCTCAATCTCTGCTTCTCTGACAGAGGGAACACTTGGACAATTGAAAGAGGAGGAAGGTGGCCCAAAGGAAGAAATGCAATTGGTCATGAGGAAGAGTAGAAAAACACAGCTCAGCTTCCCTGGGCCAGAGACAAGGATGGAAAAGGGTAGAGCATGAATCTTGAGAGACAAAGGGAAGATACCTTTAATGATGTCCTATTTCGTACTTATAGTGACATTTAATGTAATGGTATAAAAGTTAACATCCTTAAAATAGACTACCAGGCTGCTTCTCTTATCTCTCATTTCTTACTATTTCCCTAGCTGACTCCACTTGCCCTGCTAACTATTCCTTAAAACAGGTTATCTTTTTTCTACTTCCTTTACATCTTTCTTTAAATGTCAAAAGTCCTTCTGTCACCACACTACCTAAAACCACACCCACTGCCAACCTCATTGACACTCCCTAATCTCTTCCTGTCTTAATTTTCCCTTTATCATTTATTACCATATTCATGTTGTTCATTTTCTGTCTAGACTGTAAGCTCTGTGATGGCAGGGATTTTGACCTGTTTTGTTTACAGATATATCCCCAGCATCTACATGTTACCTGATAAATGATAACTAGTACTACACAGGATTAAAGAGGTTTCCCAGTAAAAGGAAAAGGATTTTATTCAGCACTAGAAGTAGAGAAAAATGTCATTTAAAATATTTGATTTTTAAAAAATTCTCTGTGTTTCAGAGAAGAAGACGGGTGCCAGGGTGGTTCAGTCAGTAAAGCGTCTGACTTCAGCTCAGGTCATGATCTCACCGTTCATGGGTTCAAACCCAGTGTTCGGTTCTGTGCTGACAGCTCAGAGCCTGGAGCCTGCTCTGAATTCTGTCTCCTTTTTCTCTTCATCCACCGTTCTCTCTCTGTGTGTCTCTCTCTGTCTCTCTGTCTCTCTCCGTCTCTCTGTCTCTCTCTCTCAAAAATAAACATTAAAAATTTTTTGAAAAAAGAAAAAAGAACTGAAGTATGGGAATCTTTTCAACTGTTACAGTGCTCGAAGGTATATTTGTTTTCCCTTCTTTAACAAAAGTAAGCATGGGTAGTTATTGTTTAACCCTATCGAAAGCTAATAATTGTGTCACTTTAGCCTTGGGGAAATGAAAAACAGGAAACATTTTATTGAGGTGCGTAGATTCATGAGTAATATTTTAAAAGGTTATTTGAAGGTTGTTAACAGAATTGTTTTTGAACAGAGCTGTGGTAATGTAAAATAAAAATCTGTATTTTTGAAAAACCATTAAAAATTAGAAATTGGCCACTGATGTTCTGTTTCTTAACATACATGGCTAAACTTGAATATTATTTTTTGAATAAAACCATTACGGAAATAATCCTTAAGCAATGGAAATTATTATTCTAATTAATAATGGCAAGATTACTGTATTATATTGCAGAATGTTTCTTCCAAATAGTCTGACATACAAAGATTAAAGATAGGAATGACCTCACCAGTTCACTGAAAAGGGAGAAAAGGCCTTGCCTACCTCAAAATCTTTTCTTTACTCCTTTCCCAATTCTTGTTCCTTAGAAAAGTCCACTTTTATTTGTATATCACAGGGGACTTTCCTCCCATAATAACAGAAAAGACCTCTAAGTTGTTTGTAGTGACACGGTAATGGCTTGGTGGCTTTCCAATTGTCTTACCTAGTGGACAGCTGAGTCCTGGTCAATGGACAGACCTCTGACACTGGGTACATAGAAGTGCCAGGGCAGGTGCAAAAGTATACTGTGTCTCCAACAGTGTTCTTCATATGTGTATTCCAAAATATTGTCTCTCTATGTCTCTTTCTTTCTTTCTTTCTTTCTTTCTTTCTTTCTTTCCCCCATCTTTCTTCGCCCCCTTTCTCCCATCTCATACACACCACACACCCACACCCACACACACCCACCCACCCACCCACCCACACACACACACACAAAATACCTATTGAAAGTGTTTACTCTTATCTGCCTTGTTAACTGTGCATCTACTCTGTGCCAAGCACTGGTGAGTAAATGACATGTGTTATCTCATTTAACCAATAAACCAATCCTAGAAGGTGAATACTTTTATCTCCATGTTACAGATATGGAAAATGAGCCACAGAGAGCGTAAGTAAATTTCCCAGTCACATTTATTAGTCAGAGAAGCTAAAACCAGATCTGACTGACACCAGAACTTATGCTTTTAGCCATTGCACTATATGGCCTCTCCTTAGCCTCCCACCACATCCAACATGTGAGTGTACTTGGAAGACCCCTGACCTTTGTGTGTTTAATAAATAATAACATAAAACAGAATGCCTGGCAGATCCACTGCTTGTAGCTCTCAGAATGGATTTCTTTAGTGCAATTACTTTTTTTTTTTTTTTTTTTTGCTATTTATAAAACACCATGAATTTCTTTTAAGGACAAAAGAAGCAAACATTTTTATGCAGTCTTATGTAATAATGTGCAATTTAGAACTAATCCTTTCAGTCCAGGGACGGAAGACTGACACTCTTAACAAAACTCATTGTGTTCTTTGGTGCTGCCATAACAAGGTATGTTTCAAGGATGAAATTCTGGCTGGCAGATGGATTTCTTGGCATCACTATACATGCATCACAGAAATTATTTTGTTTCAGAGGATTCAAACAAGATGCCTGACATTTTTTGGAAGATATTTCCACTTATAAATGTGGTAATTTGTTAGATAGTGGTGTTAATGGACAATAACAAAGGTTTTAATGGCTTGTGTCCTGTTTATAATTTTGTATGATGGGTAAAATGCATTTATTGAAACTCATCCTAATTCAGGTCTTGGTATATAATATTCTTGTAGCTTCCCTCGTCCACATGTAGAATTGCTCTGTATCCCATGGCACAATAAATGGAAACACTTTACTACATACTTAAGCTAACATGGAGCAGAGAGGAATATTCAGCTGCATATCTGTGTGGCCAGAGTTGCTCCCTATAATAGACCACTTGAAGAGCATCCATAGTTCTTCCACATCATTTCTTTGCCATTTGTTATTCAAGGCTGCTACAAGGTTATCAAAATGCCACATATTATTGGAGTATGGGAACCTGACTGTCATTCTGAAATGCAAGTAAAATCTCTGATAATGTAGGAACCTCCCTCAGGCCTAGAATAATCAAAAACTGAAAAGGGTCAAGAGAAGAACATAAGGGTCAGCCCTCTGCTTTTAGACAAGTGACTGCTTACATCACCCAAGGTAGCCAGTAATGGTGTCCCCTCTTCTTAAAGATAGAGGTAGAGAACTCTCATGGTGCCTCACCAGTTTTAACCTAAACCACAGAACTCCCTTTCTTTTCCTATCAAAATTCATTATTTCAACAGACACTTAAGGAGCATCCCCTATGTGTCTGGCATTATTATAAGGGTTGGTGATACAAAAGAAAGCAAGACAGCAAAGCCCTTCTGGTGGGTTTTAAAAAATGACTGCAGGGGCGCCTGGGTGGCGCAGTCGGTTGGGCGTCCGACTTCAGCCAGGTCACGATCTCGCAGTCCGTGGGTTCGAGCCCCGCGTTGGGCTCTGGGCTGATGGCTCAGAGCCTGGAGCCTGTTTCCGATTCTGTGTCTCCCTCTCTCTCTCTGCCCCTCCCCCGTTCATGCTCTGTCTCTCTCTGTCCCAAAAATAAATAAACGTTGAAAAAAAAAATTAAAAAAAAAATGACTGCAAAATTCTTAGATATTCCTCACATTGAGAGGTGAGTATACATTCCTTCATTTTGAATGTGGGTGGGTTTATAACTACTTTGACTATAGACTAAGGAGAAATGATGCTATGTGATTTCTGAGACCAAGTCATAAAAGATGAAACGGCATTTACCTTGCACATGGGAACACTTACACTCGGAGTCCCGAGTTCTAACTTAAGAAGTTCAACTACCCAAAGCTACCAAGGTGTGAGGAAGCTAAGCCACATGAACATGCCCCAGTTGATAATCAAGCTGAGCTCCCAGTCAACAGCTAGCTTTCAACTGCCAGACATGAGAATGAGCGCTCCTGGATATTCAGCCCAGTTGAACCTTCACATGACCATATAGTTCTGGACCACATTTGACAATGACTGCATGAGTAGCTCCAGGTAGGATCTTCCCCAAATTACTGGAAACAAAATCCTGAGAAGAATAAAATGAATGTAGATTTTTGTATGGATTTGCTATCTAGCAAGAGCAGCAGACTTTGTTACCTGGACATGGGTTTTACCAGCACCGGTGAGCCTCATGGTGACTGTCAGTGAAGACTTGAAGGAGAGTGAATGGAATAGTATTGGGAGCTAGAAGATGGAAGATCTTTGATATATAGTGGTAGAAAGTTTGGGAAAACTGTCACCTGCAGAAAATAGAAATGTATCTAGTGAACTAATTGATCTGGCTAGGGGTATTTCTGAGCTAAATGTTGAAAGTGACAACTAATTCCTTTTAGCTGCATAAGATAAAGAGATAGGAGCTAAAGAAGAAATTATTCCATTTTTAAGCAGAATGTAGGACAAATAAAAGTGGCTCCTGATTTGTTAGTTTCAAAGATAAAAATTTTTCTCATCCCCAGTTTCTTCCTGAAGAAGACACTCAAAAAGTGACACAGAGCCTCTAGGCAAAGATCAAATCCAGGGTGCTCTCAGAAAATGTGGTCTCAAACACTATGAAGCAAAATGTATGGCTGTAAAGCCTTTTCTTAAGAATTG
The DNA here is from genome assembly GCF_007474595.2 of Lynx canadensis. Classification (NCBI taxonomy): domain Eukaryota; kingdom Metazoa; phylum Chordata; class Mammalia; order Carnivora; family Felidae; genus Lynx; species Lynx canadensis. Next base: position 169,195,438 of record NC_044310.1, on the reverse strand, counting down.
AATTATTTGAGGTGATTTCTCATAGACCCTTTCAAAAAGCCTTTTATGGGTTTTCAGGATATGCCTATTAATTTTCAATTAATAATAGCTCTTCTAAGAATCTTAAAGGAATGGGTCCCCAATAGTCTCAAAAGGAACCCAAGGTAGCAGTCTTTTCTGAGGTCAGCTTTCCAGTTTTTGCATAGGGACACACTGTTTAAGATTGAATATTTTAAGCAAGAATCAAGGTATCGTATCACTATATAAAGCCAAAATCATGCCAAGTTACAGGTGAGATATATTTTTAAGAGGTTTCCCCAACAGATTCTAAAATACAACTTTTTTTATGGGAAGAATATACATGGCTACTGTGCTTTTGCCTGATCAAAGGCTCCTACAAAGGTATGTTTGTGGAGTCCTTAAGATGCAAGGACAACTACTGTTGTAGCAGGCATCAGGCATGCATTGGGATCCCCACTAGAGGCTGCTAACCTGTTAGCCATACACTGCATATATTCTCAGGCAGTCCGATTTCAGGGAACAGGCAGAAGGATTTCGAGTTTGAAGATAGCAGGCTGTGTTGCAGTAGTGGCAGCTTTCAGAGTCAGAGATGTGAAGATTAAAAGGAATTTTATGGACTTGGCATTAGGAGGTACACATGATCTCAGTCCTGCCAGAGCTTCACATCTGTGACGAAATACTTGACAGCATCGAGTAGTGCACTTGATAATGGGGAGAGTTGCTGGGACTCGTAAATCCACTTCCCCACCATGCATCAACAGGAAGGAGAAGAGTTCTCTGGAAATGTGTTAATAGACAGTCTTTTGCAATGAGCCATATGACAAGGTGTTATTGAACAGTTTGGAAAATCGGATTCAGTCAAAGCATGTTATTACAAGAGCAACATACAGCAAGGCATTATTAGAGAAGCTTTAGAATTCATGGGAGATCTAAATTCTCCTTGTTAGCAAGGCTTTATTCAAGAAGAAAAGAAAGGAGGGGTAACAGATGCTGTCTTTGTGGCACTCAACCAAACAGCAGAGTTGAACCGGAGGCCTTAGTTGAAACGTGGGGAGTTGCAGTTGATGATGCTGGTTCATTAGCCTTCCTAGTAAGTCGACTGTCCTGCAAGTAAGGTCCCATAGAGTGGCTTACAATCTCCAGCTCTGATCAGAAATCCAGACAAAAATGGGAACCCTGGCGAGAGACTCCATTAATTTAGTTTTAGCGTATGACGCCTGAGTTCAGAAAGAGAACAGCTGGGATCATCCAGGCACAAACCACCTCTAACTACCCATTTGTATGGTGCTTATTCAATGCATAGTGTTGCCTGGTGAAAGAAAAGTATCTTCCTTTCCATTTTTGAAAAAAAAAAACTTGGGTATAGAAAAGATGGGTATTTTTTAGCAAACAACACTTTCCATGGGAGACTTTCCTTCGCCATGTAGAAATTAAGATCAGAAGGCAAGGAGGAAGCAAGGAGGTGAGTCGTCCCTGCAAGCAAAATTGCCCAATAAGTATTCTGGCTCCTTCTGTAGGAGGCAGGGATCATGCATGCAGGGCCTGAAAAGAACAGAAGCTGATGCTTTTTCCTGTATGTAGGAGTCATTAACTTAGAAGTAAGCCTTGATCCTGAGTGGAAACGATGATAGAAGGCACTGGTGAGAATTTTATCTTTTTCAGGCCCATATTTTATAATGCTGTGATCTGCAAGCTAGGGACAGCTGCATAGCCCCTAGAGAGCCACATGCCACAGAGGTGTTTGCTGGTGCAGGGAGACCCTGCTCAATTGGTCTGGGGCAGTGGCACAACTGGCATGGGTGACGAGCATTGTGGAGGTGAGTGTGAGAAACTTCTCCAGTATCCCAGTGACAGGGCTGAGCCAGAAAGAAATGCCTCCAGTGCCAGTTCAAATCCTCAAAGAGAAAAAGAAGTTGTTTGGTGCTCAAAGGAAGAGTTGGAGGCTTGGGCGTTAAAAGTAAATTCCCTCTTGTTTTCTCAGCCATACCTTAAGAGGATTTTTATGGAAGGTGAGAAAGAGGCTGCATTTTCACCTCAGGGAAGGCTGTATAGATGCTGCCACATACCACCTAGATGTCTTTTAGAATCAAGGTAGGCACTCCCCTTATTGGCTGGGATCTGGATGCTGAAGGGTCACAGCTGCGTCCTCCTTCAGGCATTGACCTTGGCTCAAGGAAGCTGCCTCACCCAAGGTTATGCCCTCTTCCTGTGACACAGCACAGATCCAATGCCTGGGCAATGCAGGATACAAAGGCTTGCCCCCCTTGCCTTGATTTGGGACATATCTAAAGGGCCACTCCACCTTCAGAGATCCTCATGGGATTCACTGAGCCCATGAAGCTGTTCCTGTAATTACATCGTGGGTCAACTTCTCACATGTCTTGGATTCTCACTAATTCCCTTAACAAGTTAATTAAATATTTGTTCGTAACTTGATGTTAAGACACTTTATCAGATTCTGTGAGAATCAAAATTATGATCTGGTTGGTCTCTGCCTTCAGGGAGATTTTAACTTACAGAAATGATAAATGACTATAATAAAATGTAATACAAGGCTGTGTGGCCTAAGTGTAAGGTGCTAAGGCATTCATTCAGCACACCTACCATGTGCTTTGTGTAGCAGTGTGAGGATAAGTAAAATAGCCCCTGTTGTTAAGGGTTTCAGTGTGTTCAGGGGAAGGGAAATCCATTATTGACAGGAGTTTCTTCACGGAGCCTCAATTTGTTTGTTTATTTAAGTCCCCACACACATACAATTTTGAGTTGGATCATAAAAAGTAATTAAGCATTTCATGGAGGGTTGAGGTGTGATGGAGCGGGAGGAAAATTCTAGGTCGAAGTAGTAACATGAAGGCAGTAAATGGAAGACTCTTTTCTCACAGTAGTTTCTGATAGGATCTTTCAATGTGTAGCTGTTAATAGAATGTTTACCGTGCAACTGGGGTCCTAAGTGGGGGAGAGGCCTGAAAACAAAGATAAGGAATAATGCTGTTGTTTAGTATAAAGCATAAAGATTTTTTCTAGCTTATCTCCTATATTTATTTATAACTTCATTGTCTATCTCACAGTCTCTCTATCTCATATCCTTTCATTGTTTATTGATGGTGATATCACAGTCCCTATTCTTCACATCCTCATTTTTTGACTTTCACTTTCATTCCACCTCATGTGCCTTCATCCTGGACCATGTTTGTCATCTCTTTTCCAGAAACAATACACTGCTGTTTTAAACCACTTAGTTTTGAGGTGGTGTGATACACAACAGGAGACAACCCATATATCCTTTGGACTCTTTCACAATAGCCTCACTCACAGGTGGCCTGGAGAAAGGGCAGAGGGGGCAGTCTTCCCAATTGGCAGAGGTTTGGGTGGTGTGGATCATCATCTATTTTGCGTCAAAAGACAAGTATGTTGGGGCGCCTGGTGGCTCAGTTGGTTAAGCGTCCGACTTCGGCTCAGGTCATGATCTCGCAGTCCGTGAGTTCGAGCCCAGCGTCAGGCTCTGTGCTGACCGCTCAGAGCCTGGAGCCTGCTTCAGATTCTGTGTCTCCCTCTCTCTCTGACCCTCCCCCGTTCATGCTCTGTCTCTCTCTGTCTCAAAAATAAACGTTAAAAAAAATTTTTAAAAAAAGACAAGTATGTTGATATAAGATTAAATATATATGGGGCACCTGGGTGGCTTAGTCGGTTGAGTGTCCAACTTCGGCCCAGGTCATGATCTCACAGTTTGTGAGTTCAAGCCCCACGTGGGGCTCTGTGCTGACAGCTCAGAGGCTGGAGTCTGCTTCAGATTTTGTGTCTCCCTTTCTCTCTGCCCCTCCCCTGCTTGCTCCCTCCTTCTCTCAAAAATAAATACACAATTAAAATTTTTTTAAAGAAGATTAGATATATAGACTCAATAACAGTGACAAATGTTTGGGCTTGTTGGTCAAGGGCTTGGAAGGAGAAATGTTAAAAAAAATGAGACAGAGGGGTCTGAGGAAGGAACATGCAAATTGACATGTCACCATGGGTGTGAAATATGATAACTCTGATCCACCTAAACATGTAGCCCAGAGAGAATCTACTATTGAAGGTTATAGGAACAATCTTATAGAATAACTTAGCTAGTTGATACTAGTCAGTCTTTGTCAAAAGCCACCCCAGTGTTGTACAAAGGGCTTATATGGGAGAAGCTATGTAGGCTGTGTACGGGCCCAACAACGTGAATTACCACTCACCAAGGTGGACCTAGTACTGCTGCTGCCAATTACCTAACCTGAGAGCAGTGATACTAATACTAACAGAGCACCCTCTAATAGAGCACCATCCCTTGAGGGGACCAACTAGCCAAAGTTGATTACATTGTGGCCATTCCATCTTGGAAGGCAGAAATTTATTTTGAGTAGAGTTCTGTATGTGATTGCCTTTTCTGCCCATTAGGCACACAGGCAGCATCATTACTCAAGGGCAAATAGAATTTTTGATTTACCAACATGTGATCCTACATAGATTACATTGGAACAAGCAGTGCACTTTATGACAAATAAGTTGTGACAATAGGCACCTGACAATGAGATTCACTGGTCCTATCACATATCCTATCACTCGATTCTGCCAGCCTGATGGAGTGATGGAATGGCTTTTTTAAGGTACATCTAAGGTGGCAACTTGGAAATTATACTCTACAAGGATATGGTGCCCATCTTTATTCTCCAGGATAAAGAGCACACCCTAAATCATCAACCATCAACCATACATCGATCTGGGAACTAGGGAGAAGGGACTCCACTTATTATCACTCCCAGTGACCCATTTGGAAAATCTGTACTTTCTATCCCCACAACTCTAGGTTCTGTAAGTCTAGTGGTTGTGATTCTCAGAGGGAGGATGGTTCTGCAGGAGCCCCAGTAAACTTTAGCTATGACTGCCACGAGGTTACTTTAGGTTCTTTGTGCCAGGGATCCAGTAGGCCAAAGAAAAGATCCACATCCTGGCAAGAGTAATTGTCTCTGATCATCAGAAGAGGGTAGGGCTGCTTTTATGTAATAGAAACAGAGAAAAATACACTTGACACCCAGGTGATGTGCTAGAGAAAGGGTAGGGTAGAAGCGGATTCTTGGTATTCCCTAGACTAACTTTTCTGGTAAACAGACATGTGCAGAAGCCACATCCTAAGAAGGTTCTCAGGGCCTGGGGTGAGCCTGGGTCATCCCACCAAGTAAGTGAGTGAGACAAACTGATGTGATAGTTGAAAGTAAGCAGAATCTAACAGATGATTTAATAGATGAGGGAGACTACAAATATCAGATGCATCCTGGAGAATATCTGCAAGGGGCACCTTAAACTTGTCCCATTAAACTCCTCATAATGTTTTCCTAGGAAAGGATATCAGTATTAATCCTGGAGTTGTTCCCTTTGTGGAGACAATATGCTATATGAAGCAAGTAGAACCGAATGGTATACGGATGGATTATAGTGGATGCATTTAGACACTGCCCAGATTCTCCTTCATGGTCAAGGCTTCATGGTCTCAGATACTAGTAGTGTTTGCTAATGATCCACCGTTACCTGCAACTCTGGGATTTGCCCTTATGTGAAGGAAGCTGCCTTGAGCAAGTCTATGCACCTGTCCCCAGCTGCAGCTGTATCCAATGATTGTAGGGTATGTTTGCTAATGTGGGACATCTTTGTAGGATCATCTCAGCCTTGAGAGACCTCTGTGGGGTTGACTGAGGCTACTATTTCAACTGAATCTCATTTTAACTTCTCTCTCTGCCTGGTCTTGTCTTCCTTGCTTCTTCACATATACTGATTCTAAGAGCACTTCCAGTAAACCTCCTGCATGCAAATCCTGGGGAGACTACCTGCAACAGTGGGGTAAATTCATAAACCTAAATGGCTGGGAAGGGGAAATCCTGAGGCTTTCTTTATTCTAATAACCTCCTTAAGGGGTTTTGTTTATATAATGCTGAGTGTAGGAGACAGTTAAACTCCACATAAAATAAGAATTCAGAATTCACAGGGAGCAAGTTCATAAGGAGGGAACAAAAACTACATGAAGGAGTTTTATTTTATTTTATTTTTTAAATTTTTTTAACGTTTATTTATTTTTGAGACAGAGAGAGACAGGGCATGAACGGGGGAGGGGCAGAAAGAGAGGGAGACACAGAATCGGAAGCAGGCTCCAGGCTCTGAGCCATCAGCCCAGAGCCTGACGCGGGGCTCAAACTCACGGACCGCGAGATCGTGACCTGAGCTGAAGTCGGACACTTAACCGACTGAGCCACCCAGGCGCCCCATGAAGGAGTTTTAAAAAAAGAAAAAATCAAAAAAGAAAAGAAGAAACTTGATAAACATGAGAGGGAAAGATTTCTTGTTGAAACCAGTGAAGGGACTGAGTTTTGCATCCAGGTTGATGAGAGGAGGTAGGCATATGTAGGTACAAGAGTCAGACAGACTGTATACTCCTGCCCTGACCCTGGGACTTCTAAGAGGTCTTTAAAACTGGGGCTTTGAGGGGAAGAAAAATACATGGCAAATAAGCAAATTACAAAATACATTTGGTGTCTCAAGTAGTATTTTTCTGGAGTTGTGTTTTCTTTTTTTACACTAGTATCTCTTCCTTCCTAAATATGTTCCTTTGTATTCAGTTATTTTCTGTTGTCACTGATTAATCAGCAGTTTTATTATAAACCTAGGGGTTATCTTTGACTTGCTTTCTCTCAAAGGCAACATCAATACCTCTGGAAATTTTATTGGCTCTGCCTTCAAAATATATTCAGAATTTAGGAAGTTCTTCAGGCAAAAGGAATATAAGACCAACCATAAAACTTGGATCTACAGCAAGAAATGAAGAGCATTGGAAATGGAATCAAGCAAGGTAACATAAAATTAATTTTTATTCTTTTAATTGCTTCAAAAGATAACTGGATGTCTAAAGCAAAAATAATGGTAACTATTATATATTTATCCAAAATGTAAATGTAAAATGTATGACAACAACAGCAGATGGAAGGGAGGAATTGGATAGATAGTATGTTAAGGTCTTTCTACTACATATGAAATTATCGATACATTATTTTAAGGTAGATCATGACTAACTAAATTGTATATTTAAAAACCTACAGCAACTACCAGAAGTTGTATAAAAAGACATATATTTCTATAGTAGAAATAAAGTAAAATTAAAAAAAAATACTCAGTGAATTCAACAGTAGGCAGAAAAAGAGGACAAAAGAGATGAAGAACAGATAAAACATTAGAAAACAGCAATAAAGGGGCACCTGGGTGGCTCAGTTGGTTAAGTAGCCAACTTAGGCTCAGGTCATGATCTCACAGTTTGTGAGTTTGAGTCCCACATTGGGCTCTGTACTGACAGCTCAGAGCCTGGAGCCTGCTTTGGATTCTGTGTCTCCCTCTCTCTCTCTGCCCTTCCCCTGCTCATGGTCTGTTTCTCATTCTCTCAAAAATAAACATTTAAAAATTTTAAAAAAACAGCAAGATGATAGAGTTTGACCTACCCATAGACTACTTATGTTAAATATAAATAGTATAAACACACTAAAAGGCTCAGGTTGTCAAAATGGATAAGAAAGCAAGACCAAACTATATGCTTCTACAAAAAAGCCATTTTAAATGTAGGACATAAATAAGTTCAATATAGATATGTCAGTCTCTCCTTCTCTCCCTACCCCTCCCTGCTCCCTACTTCTTTCTCTCAAAAATAAACTGTAAAAAAAAAAGTAGATATGGAAAAAGAGGACAGTGATTTTTGTATATTATAAACATCCAAAATAGTGCCTAGCGTATAATATGCACTAAATAATCTGAGGGGTTAAAGGGAGGAAGGAGACAAGGGAGGGGGAAATGGGAGGAAGAAGGGAAAAAATCAAGGGGAAAATAAATCTTTTATAATTTCATTTTGCTAATATTTAAGAAGAGATGTTATGTTTGAAGCTTTGGTGCAGTAAACTCCAAACTACTTGTTACAGAACATATAATTGCTCTAAAATATTGTGCCAAACCTTCTCTCTCTTTTTTTTAACCAAGTAAATTTTATTCACAGGTGAGCCATAAAGGTACAAACATATTTTTTTCTCTTAATGCTTGTTTATTTCTATGGTAAAGCCTTTAGAAATCTACTTACTGTAATTTTCATATTTCTTCCCATATCTCTACATGATTTGTAGATTTTTCTGGTTCTTTTTAAAAACATTTTTTTAATTAATTTTCTTTATTTTTGAGAGGCAGAGAGAGACAGACCACGTGTGGGGGAGGGGCAGAGAGAGAGGGAAAAACAGAATCAGAAGCAGGCTCCAGTCTCTGAGCTGTCCACACAGAGCCTGATGCAGGGCCCGAACTCACAAACCGCGAGATCATGACCTGAGCTGAAATTGGACGCTCAACCAACTGAGCCACCCAGGCGCCCCAGATTTTTCTGGTTCTTAAGTATGGTGTTTTTGTGAGTAAACATGGGATTCATACTAAGGGCAGGAGTTGGCTATGTGTATGTCTATCTACATGCCTTGGAAATAACATTTCAATGTACATATGTATATTTAGTCACAGGGGGATCTACATTAATTTGTATGTCTCAAAAAAGTTTGAAATATTCACTGATTGTGTTCATGTTGCAATTTAGAGGTTAAGAATGTGAGCCTTGGAATCAGACTCCCTGACTGTGATGACATACATTTGAATGTATGACTTACCGTTCTGAGCTTCTGTTTCTGGTATAAAATGGGGATGCTAATACTGACCCCATTGGTTCTTTGTGTGTACAAAAAGAATTAATACATATATAAGACTTAGCAGCATATATAAAATTTAGTATTCAAATGACAATTATTATAATCATTAATATTTGTAAAATCCTATTTTTAAATAAGTTATTTAAAATTTGAAATAGTTGGCCTTTACAATGTTATCCGTAGTGCATAAATTCCCAGACTACATAAGAGAGGACACAGAAAGTCAATAAATACAAATAAATTTCATTGTATATCTGGGTTGACTATATAAAACTGTCCTGTTCATTCACTTACTCATTCACTGAACTAACAATTTTTAGCACCTTCGTTTTGGTAGGTGTGTATCAATGATAATTTTCTTCAGGAAAATAGATTCTGGGTTATGAAATCCTCTTGCACAGAAGCTCTATGAGTGATACCAAGACATTCTCCTTCACAGGGCTCATTCTCTAACCCGTCAGGGCCTTTTAGCATTGGAAATAGTTCCATGGCGTTAGCAAGGCCTATATTCAAGTTTATTTCTCAGATGCAGGCTGGTTGACCCTGATTGGTCCACATAAGACAAACTAGTTTCAATTTCTCTCCAAACGTAAATGTTCCCAAAGAACATCTTTTTTATTGACATCAAGGAGGTGTTAGGCAAGGGCCAGTAATAACAGATTGCTACTCAAAATATTCTCTCTACCCCCAAAAAAAAACCCTCAAAAATAAATTATCCTGGTAGTATAAAGCAATCTAGGTCCTGATGTTTACAGTTTTTCACAGTTTTTCACAGCTGAACTTGTGTTCTTGAAACTCCTCTGCAGTGTAAATGACAGATTCCATTTCTTGAGGTTTGTGCACAAAATGGTTTTAGTTGTTAAAATTAGTTGTTAAACCTAAGAAAAATGATTGACTTTGAGACCAGATTAGGTTTTTATTTCTTTAAAAGGGCCAGATTGGCAGTTTTTCATTGGCATCACTTTCCAGACAATAATAAACTAACATACTATTTAAGTCTGCCTCAAAGATGGAATGCTATATACAAGTATGTGTTTATCAGTGTGGGAAGGGATTTTGCTTATTCTAAGAGTCTAGAACCAGTTGAAACTACACTAGAATGTTGTTGGGATGCCCATCAGCATTTCATAATCTCTCAATTACTCTGCATTTTTCTGTCTACAGCATAGTACATTTTCATCTTTCAGATTGTGAAAATCAGACTCAGAATCACTTCACTGGCTCTGTAAGTAGTTAAACAAAGCTGCATTTAGCCTTTCATTATCTTTCAATTAACTATGATCCCTAGAACAATCTGGGCATGAGAATTTAAACTGTCAAATTTGCCTTCTGCAATGCTTTTCTTCCACAAATTAGTGTTTCTCAAAAGCCTCCCATAAAAATAATGACCCTGACATTCTGGACAAACGAAGTGGCTGTTTTTCTTGCAACAGTTCTCTTTGAGCTAGAAGATACAATTTTACATCTATAATTACATAAGAAGCTATTTCAAATACACTTCTAAAAACTGGCATCCTTTGTCCTTCAGAGGATGAAACCTAGGCTCTATTACTGAGGAATAGGCTCTGTATATTGAGGAACATATACTTTGTGAGTGATTTTTTTAGAAATTCAGAGAGACTTGGTCAATGGCCAGATATAAGTGATGAATTTTTAGGAAGTTATTAAAATGTTTGCCTTTCAAAGCACTTCTTTGGAAAAAGAAGCCATGCCACTCAGAACCACCTATCAAAGCTCTTTTTATTATCTGCTGCCACAGCTATCATTGATAACATGTGAATAGAACTTCAGCTTTATATAACAGCTGGAAAATCAACAGATAGTGTTCATTCACCAGACATTTTATGAATATCTGTGTGTGCAAAGCTCTGTACTGTCTTATATAGGTAGAAAATATGACACATGACTTCTGCAAGGAGTTTATAAGTAAATAAGGGAAAAGAGACATTGATGTAAGTAATTATGTCATAAGGAAGAAAGGTCCTCTTAAAGATCCATTTTATTTTAATGTAAAAAACAGAAGTATAATCCAGGGTAATGTTTAAGAGATTCACATAAGTGGGGTGCCTGGGTGGCTCACTTGGTTAAGCGTCTGACTTGATTTCAGCTCAGGTCATGGCCACATGGTTCCTGGGTTCCAGCCCCACATCAGGCTCTGCACTTAGGATTCTCTCTCTCTGCCCCTACCCCGCTCATGTGCACTCCCTTCCCCCACAATCTCTCTAAACAAACAAACAAACAAACTTAAAAAGAGAGAGATACAGAGACTCAGATAAGAAGAATCCTTGGTCTTCTTCACTGTCATTTCACTGGGTCCCTTTCCCATATCCCGCTCTTCTCCCTATTGCCCCAAACCTCCTGCAAATAAATATGGGCGTAGAACCTTAAGATTTACTTTTCTCATGGTATATAATTCAGAATTTATACAGAGCTACACACAGCTACCTTGGCTGCGGCTTTTTCCACACTAAGCATAAAATAAATTCTATAATTCAAATATAAACCTTGGGCCTCATTCTTCTCAAAGTCTTGCATATATTTGTTGTCCTTTAATCTTAACAGCAGGACATCAGTAGAGGTTGACTTATTAAAAGAGGCCATTGAGATGTACACAGACTGTTACCTAATATTTCACATATCCCATTAGTTATAAGGCTGCCATTTGAAGCATGTTTTCCAAAGGCTCTGCCCAAAGGAATTCTTTATTAGGCTTTATTGATAGTTTATAACAATAATTAGCAATCCCCAGTTATTCTAGAACAGCTAACTTTACCACAGAAGGGGCCCCTCTACTCTCCTAGGGATCCTAAAAAAGCAAGTGAGCAAAGAGTTTAGAGCTACACAGTATCAGGAGATAGTCACTACTTCACATCCTCAGAATTCTAGCTACCACACAATGAGTAATGATTGGGTGCCCTCTTCTTATTCAGAAACTGGGAACACGGAGCTGATATTGGAGAAGCCAGTTATGTGTACAATTTAGATCCAAGCCCTAAATTCCAGTTCTACTTTTCTGTTATCTTTTTTTTTTTTTTTTTTTTTTTCTTTCTTTTTTTTTTTTTTTTTTTTTTTTTTTGGTCCCATGGATTGTACCACTTACCCCCAAGTAGTTAACTGACAAAGCACGCTTTTGCTTCCAACTCTGAGCCCCACCCCCACTTCAGATCTCATCGTTTCTCTTTTCCCATGTTCAGATGTCCCATTATTTCCTCCTCTTGATGCTTGACCATACTATAGGTATTTATAAAACAGACTGGGGTGGGGAATGGTGCTAACAGAGAAAGAATATTAAATGCTCTAGCACAAGTTGCTCTTTCAGACTTTATTTACTTTTCACATCCTATGTTTACTTCTGACTGTGAAGGGCAACCATGTCCTTAGTGTATCAGTTAACCAAAAACAATACATCAAAGCTCTAGCCATGTACCAGGAACTGTCTAACATATCATCTCTTTAATGTCTAGAGAAAACATCCACAGATTCTTTTCCCACACTTAAACATGTAGACATCCTTCTCCCTTGATATATTGCTCTGATCTTTGTAGTCTTATACTTTTCAACACAGAATTGTCTGCTTAAGCAAGGAAAATGCGAGGTCGCCTGGGTGGCACAGTCAGTTGAGCGTCCAACTTCAGCTCAGGTCAGGATCTTATAGTTAGTGAGTTCAAGCCCCATGTCAGGTTCTGTGCTGAAAGTTTGGAACCTGGAGCCTGCTTCAGATTCTGTGTCTTCCTCACTCTGCCCCTCCCTGACTTGCTCTCTGTCTCTGTCTCTCAAAAATGAATAAACATTAAAAAAAAAAAAAACAAAGAAAATGAAAAAAATAAATTTCAAGTATGCTTGAATTTTCATAAAATATAAATATTTGTAAAATACCCAGCTATTAGCTATGCTAATACTTTTTATGGATTCATACAACAATGTTTTCTTCAAAGTATCCTGAAGAACACTAGTGAATAAGATCTTAAATTCTCAAGTGAGCATTAAAGGAATACATATTTTCAAAGCAGGAACTGGTGGGGTACTGGTGGGGTACCAACTAGCTGGCTCAGTTGATAGAGTGCATGACTTTTGATCTCAGGGTTGTGAGTTCAAGCCCCTCATTGGGTGTAGGGATTACTTAAAAATAAAATCTTAAAAAAAAAAAATCAAGAACTGGTGAAAGACTATTTGTTTCCATAAAATTCCAAGTCCCAGCAAATTATGTAAATAATACCAAAGCATTCATAATAAAAAAAATTCTTATTCAACACATTTTTCACTAAGGAAAAAAACCTAAATAACAAGTAGAACAACAATAGCACCATGCCTCATTTACCTCCAAAGTTAAAATTGTAGATGACTGCCTATTAGCTAGTAATTTATTTTCAACCCAATTGTGTTCTTGTTGTAGACTTCATTACACTGTAAGATTCTTCATTCCACTGAATCCAGAGGTTTTCCAAAATTCTACACTAAACAGTAAAATAAAAATCAAAATTGAGAAGAGCTGGATTTGCTTCTTGTAATTTTCACTCCATTTTTCAGGTCAATTTTGTTTTTAAATAAATAAGGGTAGATTCCTCTAATGACAGTGTTGGTAATGACTTCTCCAAGAGAAAAGTAAGGCTATTTGAGTTATTGGGAATGGGTCTAAGTTCTCTAAATCCTTTAGTTCTTATTCTTTTGAAATACTGCTTCTAATGAATTGAGTTATTTCACATTGAAAACTCTGGTTGTGTTGAAACATAAATGCCATTGGCAGGTATCTGTGAAATGTTTTGAAGAATAGAGTTGGCCTTTACTCCTTAAAGAAGTATTTCTTCAGGATTCAAAAAAGCCAAACTTAGGATTTCCCACATCCTGTTACCATCTCTTAGATTTGACTCACTAAACTTTCCGCCAAGATTCATTCAGGAAGTTTGAGAAGAAATAGGAAGTTTGAGAAGAGAAGGGTGAGGAACAAAGAAGAAGTCAGTGAAAACACAGGTGCTTCAGCATAGGACAGTCCTTTTCAACCATCTTAAAAGAATGTGCCAATGATATTTCTACTATCAATATTTCCTTGAGTTACAATATTATAATTATCTATAGGGCAAGAACAGAGCTCATGGGGTTCTATTAATTCAGTCTTCAGTACCATTCCAACATTGGTACTTCATAGATACTTGTAGATCATATCTGCTATAACTCAGTGGAGTCAAACATCATGAATTAGGAGAGTAACAAGCAAATTCCATTTGACTTTTTTTTTTTACATAAATAGAAATTGAATTATAGATGTTTTGTGTGAGGCATGGTTTTTCACATGGACTCCACATCTCCCATTTTAAGATGTCCCCATCTTAAAGCCAAATGTGCTTAAAAATATTTTTGCCTAATCTTTTGGTAATTCCTTCCATAGAACCCCTCTGTCAGTGGGGTGGGCTGCCAACCCATCTCCTTCTATGACCACTCTCCATCTTCTCTTTATTTATTTATTTATTTATTTTCTTTCTTTTTTTTTTTTTTTTAATTTTTTTTTTTCAACGTTTATTTATTTTTGGGACAGAGAGAGACAGAGCATGAACGGGGGAGGGGCAGAGAGAGAGGGAGACACAGAATCGGAAACAGGTTCCAGGCTCTGAGCCATCAGCCTGACGCGGGGCTCGAACTCACGGACCGCGAGATCGTGACCTGGCTGAAGTCGGACGCTTAACCGACTGCGCCACCCAGGCGCCCCTATTTATTTTCAATATATGAAGTTTATTGTCAAATTGGTTTCCATACAACACCCAGTGCTCATCCCATCTTCTCTTTAAATTGTCATTGTCGTGTCGAGAGAATGCAGTTAGTAATCCTAATGAATTTAATGTCTTTGAACTCTTCATAGTCTTACCCATACAAAACATAATTACATACAGTGTTCTACCTGGGTTGTGGGCTTGATCTCCATCCACAGTGAGATGGGAAGTGATTTACAAGCAGAGCCTATGTCTTATCATTTTATCATTCCCTCGGTGCTTGCCCCATTGTTTGACACATGGGGAGACAAATAATGTCTTCTAAGTTTCCCATATCCTGTGGAACTCAGACCTCTCTAGCATGGTGCCCTCCTGTGTTCTGTCACTAGAGAGATCTCACCCCTGAGATGTTCTTTTCTTACTTCCTTACTTGTTTCCTTGTAGCATGGTGAAATATCCTGTCCTTAGAGCCCAACTTGACAAGTAATTTTTCTAACAATAATTATTTATGATTATGTTTTTGTTTTGTTTTGTTTTTTGTTTTTTGTCTGTTCTGTTTTGTTTTGTTTTTTTTAGCAATGGCCAAGTAAAGATAAGGCCCTACCTCTTCAAACTGATGATGAACAAGGATCATGGCAAATCAGTATTTGAAAATCTGGAGACCCGTGGGGTTTTCAAATCCCTAAAATTACATAAAGTAGCTGGCCAAGTACTCCAGTTGGGAATCAGGCTAGGTTTAGTCGCCACATCCTGATCATTTAGCATGTTGTTTGTTCTAGTTATTTCCTTTTGTTTCAGGGAAAGCTGTTATAGCAAATGTTGATCATGAATGAAAAAGGCCACACTGATTTTCAAAAGTATAAAGTACAATGTAGAAAAGAGAAAGAACAGGTGAAACGTTGTTTTAAAAAAAAATGGAGCTACTATGTTTGACAGACTTAAAGATAGAAAACAGGACTCTGGAAATAGCATAGGAGACATGCGGGAAAAAGGCCCCAGAAAAGAGCTTCAATGAACTAAGCAAATCAAAAAGAGAAATAACTAGAAATGAGTTGACAGTAATGGAGAAAACTTGAATTTTTTAAGAACATTGTAACTCAGACATTAGTCACACTACAAATTAATGTTAACCTCATGATTTCGAAAACATGATGTCAAGTGTGTGAGTAGAAAAGCAGGGGGAGTTAGAGTGAGGGAAATAACTTTTTAAAAGTTGATTATCTTCTTGTCATGTTTGTATTCATAGTAAAAGTACCATCTTTAAGGGTCTCTGGAAGAAGACGGATTTAAAAAAAATTTATTTTTTTAAATATTGAATTAGGTAAGTGTTGTTTCTTGAAAAATTTTACATTCCATCCAACAGAACAGAGTTAGAACGCAGGCTTCTTGACAGTAGCTTATGGAAGGGGTAGGACTGATTTGTGATTTGCAATTATTGGTCTATTGAATTGTTTTTATGGTTTTGTGAAAAGTCTAGTTTCCTAATTAAAAACAATTTTTTTTAAGTTTATTTGTTTTGAGAGAGAGAAAGAGAGAGTGCACACATGTGCACAAACGAGTGAGCATGTGAGCAGGAGCAGGGCAGAGAAAGAGAACGAGAGAGAGACAGACAGAGAGAGAGAGAGGGAGAGAGAGAATCCCAAGCAAGCTCCCAGCTGTCAGTGCAGAGCCTGAGGACGATGCAGGGCTCAATCTCAGGAACTGTGAGATCACGAGCTGAGCCAAAATCAAGTCTGACACTCAACCCACTAAGCCACCCAGGAGCCCCTAGTGTCTTAATTTTAACATTTAATTTCACCATATTCATTTCCTTGGTAAATCTAACTAAAGATTTATAGCATTGTAATTAGTACTTAATAGAACAGGATCACTACTCATCAGACCTTAGTTCACTTTGGTCCATTAGATCTTACTAGCTATATAAACTTGAGTAAATTATTTTCTGTGCATAATTTTCTCATCATTAAATGAAGTTACTAATAATTTCTCTCCCATGGGATTGTTGTAAGGATTCATTAAAGAAAACATGTAAAATACTAAGTATGAATGCTATAAAGCAAGTATTTGATTAATATTATTCTTTATTCCAGTGGTGATAAATCTTAAACCATGATTTGTAGAAAATGTCTTAGGGGATATTTCAAAATCCAACCATTGGTGTAGGGAGTCATTATTTTCAGAGATTCTGTCTGTGGCATATATACATTTTAGAAATTCACTTTGAGCCTTTAACAAAAACATAGTAGATTTTCATAGATAAAAATATACATAGTAAAATGTTCATTGTCATTAAGGAATTTTCAAACTTTATAATATTTTGCTCATAATGTATTTCCAAGAACATTAGTTTTTTGGATGTATCAGGGCTTACCATGGTTTTGGCCACTTTTCTCTTAAAATAATACTTTAATCCTCTGATGTCTGGTCACCAGACTTATTGTTTCTCTCATACTAATTTTAACATTTTCACCAAATAAGCTGGTATAAATTCTTAATTCTTCCTCTTCAATTACCTTATTGTCAATATTAATTATAAGTTAAATATACAGAAAATGTAATGTTAGGGGGAAAGAGGTTGTTAGAATGAAGTGGTAAAAAAGAATATTAGACTGAGTTTTTACATATATGGATTCTAGTCTTGGCTTTGCCCATGAATAAACCATGTGCATTTGGCAAGTGTAACTATATATTGATATTAACAACCAATATTTACTCAGTCTTTAGTCTTTGTGTGCCAGATACTCTTTCAGGCTTTTTATGTTTACTTGCTTTACTCCATTCTTATAGAAACGTATTGTCAAGAATTGTTAAGGGTCTGAGATTTTATACTACTTGGAAACTAATGTGTTAGCCTGACACAATTACATGGCTATTGGCAGAAGATGTGAGCCTCCTGAGTCACAGATGCAGGCCTTTATTAATTATTAACATAAATATTAATAGCTAGAGTGTCAGCATCTGCATCGGTTCTCTGAGGTCCAGGCGATGCCTCCAGGTGATGGGTCGTAGTGTGGGAGAAGAATCCTGAAATAAGGGAACCCAAATCTTTTATAATGGGAAGGAAACATACCTCCAGAGGGAGTCATCTTTATTTTGTTGGATAGTAAGCAAGCTTGCTCTTTGTCCTGAGGTAGACACCATAACCTTCAAGGCTGTTGTCTATACAAACATTTTTAAAGAGGTAGTCCAGAACATGGGGTGCCTGGGTGGCTCAGTCTGTTAAGCATCTGACTTCGGGTCAGGTCATGATCTCACAGTTCGTGGGTTCAAGCCCCATGTCAGACTCTGTGCTGACAGTTCAGAGCGTAGAACCTGCTTCAGATTCTGTGTCTCCCTCTCTCTCTGCCCCTCCCCTGGTCATTCTCTTTCTCTCTGTCTCTCAAAAATAAATAAACATTAAAAAAAATGTAGTCCAGAACAAAGGTAGTCAGCGTGTCTGCTCAAAAGACAGCCAGAATCACAAGAAACCTATGGATAATTGTCTACCAATGCCCATGAGTAGATACTATAAAAGGTGACTTCGTAGATGCAGAAACAAAAGAACTGAGGGACTAAGTAATTTGCCCAAAGCTTGTTTGATTGTCAGACCCAGACAATCAGTTCCAAGAGCCTGGGATCTTCACCAGTGTAATATATAATATTCCCTTGAATGTAAACACTATTGTTTAAATATATAGCAACACGTAAATGGGAGTTCTAGGTGCCATCATCCCTGCACAACAGTTTCCTCATCTAGAAGTGGGCACAGGGCCAGGGGAGAGGGCTGAGTGAGAGGTTCTCTTTGAGCTCCTTTCAGATTTAAGATGCCGTGAATCTAAGATCTATCTCTTAGAATGAACACATGTACAAGTGGATGTGATGCAGACTAGAAACACAAGCATGCATTTCATCATCAGTGTACATTTTAAAATTTTTGTCAGGACCTTTGCATTCATTAATTAAGTTTTATGAGATTCTTGAGAAAAGTGAGTATTGAATTGCTACTTATAGTATTTTGGACCTTTCTAATTATAGTTCATGGCCAGAGTAAACATATACTTTATTTCCCAACCACTCCTATCATAAAACTTCCTTTTTCTAAAATCTGAGTGAGAATATTATCTAAGAATAAAGTGGGGGCAGTCTTCAAGCTGCTTATGCCTGGCATGTTACCAAGGAAGCATGTCCTAGATAGAGCATTACCAAAGAAGGGAAGGAAAAGCAAAGAAACTGTAATAACATTAGTGAGATAGTCAGGCTGTGAGTCTTCTTCACATCCAGAGAAGCCCAAGAGATGTTTTCTTGAGTTGGAATCTAACCCAGAACACAATATCAGATACTTTATCTTATCATCACTTGTGGGTCATATGCTGCCTGTTTCCTGGAGCCTTTTGAAAAAACTCATTTTCCTGCCAGAGAAATGCAAGAGCAGCCTTCCTCCTCTTTTACATGTTGATGTAATGAGAGGAGTCTATTTTTGACCCTCATATTCTCTCATTCTACCCACTTTCTTCAGGGTGTCTCATCTACTCCCAGAGCTTCAAAGGCCATTTATATGCTAATGAATCCAAAATCTCAAAATATGGTTCACAATGCTCTCTGAGCTCCTGACCTAGGCAATCAACTCTGTGTTTGACATCTCTACTTGAATATATCAAGGATATTTCAAACTCAAACTCAACTTGTCAAAAATGGAATTCAGTATCACCACCCTGCAAACCCACTTCTCCTTAAATATTCTGTCTATATACATTTAAAGCCATCACCATTCAGTCAGGTTTCTAAGCCAAAACCTAGGCATCTTTTACTTCACTCTCTGTGTCCAGTTAATCAGCAAATCCTGTTAATACTCCTTTCTAAATTTCTCCATTTCCACTGACAACATCTTTGTAGAAACTGCTATTAATTTTGATCATGACCATTGTATAATTCTCCAACTGTTCTCTTGCAGCCAGAATTTATCTATATAAAATGCATATCTGAGTGTTAGCCTTCTACATAAAACCTTTCAATAGCTTCCCAACTACCTACTGGATAAAGTTTGAACTCCTAATATACAAAGCCTCTGTAATTTGGCCCCTGCTCACCTCTCCAGCATATTGACTATCTTTATTCTAGCTGTAGTAGTCTATCACTAGATCCTTATACCAAACTCTCTCTTATCTCTCACAGATTGTCCCTCCTGCCTTGGACATCATTTCCATTATAAAATGGTTGTTCATACTCACCCTACTCAGCTTAACAGATTCTATACTCAGAGACCTTTCCATGTTCCCTGGAACACTATAGTTTCCCACAGTGCCTTGAGTTTCCCTCTATCATTAATACTGGGTTTCATTTTATAGTGACTACTTATAGCATTGCTATCTGCCTCACTGGACTTCACCCTGGGATGGCAGTGACCATGCATGAATCTTCAGTATCTGGCCTTGAACATGGCACTTACTAGCAACATAATAAATTCTTATGAATGAATGAACAAGCGAACAAATAAAATATCTTCCCAGATGTACTTTTGTGACCAGGAAATTTGCCAGGTGTCCATGAAGCAGTGCTCAGCCTATTGGCATTGCCGGTCTGGATTTAACTTCTTCAATACCTCTTTCCTAATATGTAGATGGTAGAACCTACATGGTAAACAATTTCTTGGATAAGGCTCAAAGTACCTGCCTTTAGTTTATTAGAAAAGTTAAGATTTAACAGTAAAAGTTAATATAGTTCAGAATCAGTGTTCAAAGTAAAAAATAGGTAATGTCAGATTTTTCATGCATGTATTTTACACACCATATGCCTTCTGTGTTTAAAAATTGAAGTTTTATAGGGGCGCCTGGGTGGCACAGTCGGTTGAGCGTCCGACTTCAGCCAGGTCACGATCTCACGGTCCGTGAGTTCGAGCCCCGCGTCAGGCTCTGGGCTGATGGCTCAGAGCCTGGAGCCTGTTTCCGATTCTGTGTCTCCCTCTCTCTCTGCCCCTCCCCCGTTCATGCTCTGTCTCTCTCTGTCCCCAAAAAAATAAATAAACATTGAAAAAAGATTAAAAAAAAAATTGAAGTTTTATAAAATGTAAAAAGTATTTAAAATTTTCACTTTTTATTCTCTTTTTTATTCTCAGTTTAAACAATCTTTCACCAGGTATGTAGCAACATTATCTATTCCCTCTCAAATGGGAATTTAAAGCAGGGTGTATAACCACATTCCCCTGCCACCAAATTTAGTCATTGTCTTGAATGCCATCTAGTATGTCATCAAAATATATTTTGGATTAAATAGAAACAGAAAGGAAGAGATACTTTCCAGATCATGGCAATTGTTAATTATAGGATTCCAAAGCAAAATTTATGAAAGATTTCTTCCCACTCTTAACCCACCAAATCCAGGGATATTTCTGTGATGTTGGGGGGGGCGGGGGCAGGATGGGTGGGTGCTATTCTTGTGGTTCTAAGCATTTCAGTGGCTACTTGGGCAAGAAGTAGAGCTGGGTTTTCTTCAGCTGAGAGGGAAAGTGGGTAGAATAGGGGAAGGAGAAAACTGGGTCTTACCCTTTCTTTTTTCTACTATACCACTTACCACAGACTATGTTGTTTTCGTGATCCAATGATGAATAACCATGAAGTGTCTGAGAGGAATCTTGGGCCTTTCGTGCCAACAACAATACAAAATGTAAATGATTGCAAAGTTATATCAAGAGATAAGGAGTTCTGACTCCTCCCTTTAGCCCTATCAACAAAGCAACATGATTGTAATTGGAGTGAGCACACCTTCAGATTTGCTCAAGACAGTCTTTGTTTGGCTTGCTATCCTGGGCTAATTATTAATAGTGACCCTTTCACTCTGGAAAAAAATGTCCTTGGACTATAAATTACGTAATATGGTTGTCTTAAATAAAATAGACATTTAGCATAGCACCAACTCGCTAAGTTTTATTTTTATTTTTATTTTTTTGAGAGACCACTATGTGCCAGCTGTGATGACTCTTTTTTTCATTTGCAATCTAACTTATTACTATTATTATTTTTTTTTTTACAACAAATCCACTAGGGAGGTAATATCACTCTTTTAAAAGACAGAAAACTTATGGTAAAAAAAAAAAAAAATAAGGCATTGCCCAAGGCACACAACAAGTATTTGACAGCCACAACTTGAACCCTTTCTGGGCAACTGGAAAACCATTCTCTTTCATTTATATTATAGGCAGGTTCAAAGTTGAGCCTTAGAAACAGTCTCTCCTTCCCGCCTCCAAAATAAACAAAACATGTAGACAGAAGCAGCAAGCACTCCAAAGTGACTAGATGCAAGACAGTCTGGTTTACTTCTGGGTGATGAGGCGTGACAGACTTAACCACAGACTTGAATAGATTATAAATTCCAGCACAGTTCCATTATCCTGAATATGTTTTCAGACCACTGTATACGCATCCTGGGGGCTCCCTTAAATCAGAAAAAAAACTACAGAAGGAGAACTTTCACTATGTTCTTCTCACTCACTTTGTGGCCCTGGAAACAGAACGGAACTCCTCCCCTGCGTGCTGCCCACTGCTACCAGTCTTTCCCACACCCCAGATATGAAGAAAGATAATAAGGCCCTCAAATAGAAGTTTCCTGATTGTGACTCATGGCTTACTCAGCCTTTGTTACAGAGAGCCTGAAAGCCTTTGAAATTCACTGTTGATTTTGGCAGTCATAACTCTCTGTGCTGTTATCAAGAAAGAAGTTACACGACTAATTTGCTTCAGAAATTGCCTCTGTAATGAGAATATTAAGAACAGTCTATGCTAAAGGGGTTAGAGTTTAATATATGGTGTTTAATGTTTGTATTTATGAATATATACTCATTTCCTTGAACAGCACTTCACAGCTTAGAGTTCCTAATAAAAATCTGTTATATTAAATTAAATAAAAGTACCAAATAACAGCTAACATTATTATGGGGTATTTAATGTGAGCATGAGCCAGGCATCATATTAAGAGCTTTATGGATATTATCTCCTCTCCTTCCCTCACTCCCCCACCTCTCTCTTTCATAGATATACTATTTGTATTTT
Source organism: Lynx canadensis (assembly GCF_007474595.2). Classification (NCBI taxonomy): domain Eukaryota; kingdom Metazoa; phylum Chordata; class Mammalia; order Carnivora; family Felidae; genus Lynx; species Lynx canadensis. Next base: position 169,172,983 of record NC_044310.1, on the reverse strand, counting down.
TTATACATGATGTCTTGTGCATAATAAACACTTAAATATACAGTTAAATTTAATTAAGTTAGATATGAAAACAACTACATACATCAGCATATCTCCCTTAACTTTAATTATTGCTTTTCATAGGTACTTTACAGAGGTAGTTTTTAAAACAAATAAGTAATATATATTATATAGAGGAATGCATTGTATAGTTTTCAAGAAAAATGCATCATTATATTCATTTCAGTTAGAGTAGACAATATGTATTGTTATATAATACTGTAGTATAAGCACTATATAATCCTTATCTGCAAAACACAGATAATAATACTATCTATTATTAAGGTTGCCAACTAGATAAAATTAGATAATGCATGTGAAATATAGTTTTTGGCATATCCCAGATACCCTATAGATTAATGACACCCTCTTCATAACTACAATGAGACTTGAAACATAGACAGCTACCTATTTTATTCAGGAAAAAAAAATCTCATTCAGTATTATGTGTTAAAGGTACTGTTTAAAAATACATACACATGTTCTACAATTGTTATATTGTTATATTACTTTTCTAATTTTAAGAGATTATTAGCAACCTTTGTTTGTTTTAAATATTTTTTAAGTGTTTGTTTATTTTTGAGACAGAGACAGACAGAGCACAAATCAGGGAGGGACAGAGAGGGAGACACAGAATCCAAAGCAGGCTCTGGGCTCTGAGCTGTCAGCACAGAGCCCCACATGGGGCTCGAGTTCACAAACCATGAGATCATGACCTAAGCCAAAGTCGGATGGATGCCTGACCAACTGAGCCACCCAGGCACCCCTTGTTATATTATTATTAATATGTGAACATAAAATATTAGCTTTAAAGTTGACTTTGGAATGCAAAATTTTATAGTCTACAATTTTCCAAAGATAGATTCTGAAGATTTCTCCTAAAAGAAAACTTCTTTGTCTTTTTAAATTTTGATAATGTTTATTTATTTTTGAGAGAGAGAGAGAGAAAGAGAGAGAGCACAAGTTGGGGAGAGGCAGAGAGAGACACAGAATGTGAAGCAGGCTCCAGGATCTGAGCTGTCAGCACAGAGCCCGATGCAGGGCTCAAACTCACAGACTGAGAGAATGACCTGAGCTGAAGTTGGATGCTTAACCCACTGAGCCACCCAGGTGCCCCTTTAAGTGTCTTTTTTAATGTGCTTTGAACCAAAACAATAGAAAAGAAGGTAAAATAACAAAGTTCTCTTCCTCCATCTAAAGACTACAATTCCCGATGTGCCAGGGTAGTTCTTATGATCTTACAGGCAGGCCATGCTTGTTGACTGTGATTGGTTCAGGAACACACTCCTAAGCCAATCAGCAAACAGTGCTCCCCTGACCAGTAGAATTTGTTCAAGAATAAAGAGGTGATCTAATTTAGGTCAGGACCCAAAGAAATTTTCTATAGGCTTTGGTAAAGAAATATCCTTGTTCTTAAAAAAAAAAAAAAAAAAAAAAAAAAATTGCTGGAAGAGTAGAGTTCTTTTTTCTCATATATTTTGTTTAAAATTTTTAAAATGTTTTTATTTATTTTTGAGACAGAGAGAGACAGAGCATGAGCAGGGGAGGCGCAGAGAGAGAGAGAGGGAGACACAGAATCTGAAGCAGGCTCCAGGCTCTGAGCTGTCAGCACAGAGCCCGACGTGGGGCTCGGACTCACAGACTGTGAGATCATGACCTGAGCCAAAGTCGGATGCTTAACCCACTGAGCCACCCAGGCACCCCTCTCAGATATTTTTATACACAGATTCAAGAATTCAAATGGCTGCAGTCATCTTGCTACTGTTTGAAAATTAGGCAGAGACACAGAGGAGATAACACGTAAGAAAGATGCTGAGAAATTGGATTAAGCCAACCTAACACCTGAATCTTGACTTCTATAGCCAATAAATTTTCTCAAAGTATGGTCCCACACCACAAGCATCAGCCTCACCTGGGAACTTAGAAATGCAAATTCTAGAGCTCTATGTCAGACCCATGGAATCAGAAACTTGGGGTGGGCTCAGCAACGTGTGTGTTCAGAAGTCCCTCAGATGATTTCCAATGCAGGCTGAAGTTTGAGACTACTGGCTTAAGCCAGTTTGAGTTATATTTTCTGTTACTTGCAGTTAAAAATATATTAAATATAAAACATAGACTTGTAAATATATACCAATCATTACTTATTGAAAAAAGTTGCTTGAAAGTATACTCAAGTTGACTAATGATTGATTAAAATGAAAAATTCAAAAAGGGAAATCATGCTATAATTGGAATTAAAGATTGCCTTCTTTAAGACTAATAGTAAAACTCAAAGGCTTTGGACCCAGACTGGCTGGGTCTATATCCCAGGTCTAGTACTTATTAACTGTTTGACCAAGGGGAAACTACTCTAATTTCTTCCTCTAATTCCTCGGTAGAATTGTGCTATTCTCGTGAGTGTTAAATGAGTTAATAAATGAGGAGCAATTAGAACTTTTTCCTAACACAACTAAGCACTCAGCAAATGTCGGCAGTTATTATTGTTCTTACCATCAACAGGCAAAATATTTACCACTTCAGAGAAGCCCTAAGGAATAAAGCGTACCTGACCAAATTGACCACATTAATATTCTTTCAATAATGTGGACTTGGTGCCAAATTACTCTTAAGATGGCATTTGGATTCAAAGTCAATACTTTTATTATGAAATTTACATCTTATTATGGGGATAAAACTATATTTGTTCATTGAAAAATTCCTCTTAAAAATAACTCTCAGAATTTAATTGAATGTTTTATTCAACAAATATTAAGGGCTGAGTTATATGGCACAAATATTAATATTTGGTTATGTAAAATACACACACACACACACACACACACACACACACCCCTCTCTAGTAAAACTAGAAAAATTTTGAATGATAGTAGATTTGTTGCAGTTTTTGTCTTTGGTAATAGAATGTGATTTGTATTTTTCTTTTCATTTATTCTTAATTAATTCTTTATTTGGGTTACTGTCAAATGAAAGTTAAAAAGCACTGCTGAAAAGCACTTTTCATTAATTACTTTTAATGGAATACAGAGGCCTAAATAATCTCAGGGTACCCAATTTGCATTTCCCACTTGTGATATAGTGGCCAATTAGCATTCAGTTCCCAAACTGTAGATTTGTTTTTGTTCCTACAGCCAAATTGGGTCAGAGTTCACCACCTAAGTTCAGTACCAACTCATGTCTTCATGATCTCAGACTTCAGGGTATAAAATCAGTTATGGATACTTTAGGGCAGAGCATAAGCACCAAACCTACAGTCAGTGGGCAGATGTTAATCAACTAGTCCATTCAGTGTAACAGTCCTGAGGCCTTCAGACGGGAAATACATAGTAACGAAGTTGACCAAGGGAATGAGGTTACATATCTCAAGGTGATTCTTGAGCCAGAAACCAGTCTGCAGTCTTTATCTCACACTTTGATTCATCAAAAACATGTTCTCCTGGCTTGATTTAGCAATGTTAGTAATTACGCACACATGAACCATGGTAGTGAGTTGTCACAACATAGGACTCTAGAAAATAGCAATTTACAGCCAAAGTAAAGGTACATGCATTCTAATCATTTTTTAGGTTAAAAAAAATTTTTTTTTACTTTTATTCATTTTTGAGAGACAGAGAGAGACAGAGAGAGATAGAGCACAGGCAGGGAGGGGCAGAAAGAGAGGGAGACACAGAATCCGAAGTAGGCTTCAGGCTCTGAGCTGTCAGCACAGAGCCCAACGTGGGGCTTGAACTCACAAACTGTGAGATCATGCCCTGAGCCGAAGTTGGACGCTCAACCAACTGAGCCACCCAGGCGCCCCTCATTTTTTAGTTTTGCTGATCTGTAAGCATTCATTTTCCTCCCATGCTTCTACCTCCATCCCAAACTGAACAACAGAAGCAAAGCATGGCAGCCAATAAAGCACAGTTGTTAAGAACTGGACTCTGTAATCAGACAGTTCTAGGTTTGAATCCCATTCTACCACTAAAGAATTGTGTGACCTAGCAGACACCTAAACCTCTCAAAATTACCTCCTCAGGCTGTTGTGTAACTAAAATAATACACATACAGTGCTTAATTCAATGTCTAATACAGAGTAAACACTCAGTAAAGGCTAATACCTAATAATATTGGTTGTTCTCTTTCTTGATATTTTCTTCTGTCTATATTCTCTGCTATTACAACATATGAGGTCTAAGCAGCAAATGCTATGGAGGTAAAACCCTCCAAATGCATTTGGTTTCTTGTCCCTATAAGGTAAAGGAAACAAAAATAGAAATGTGTGTAATAGTTTCCAGATTGTGAAGTTTTAGTGATTTCAGAAATTCTGAGTTCCTAAAGGACTAATAGCTGAAGGGAAATTAGTATATTTGCAAACTGTTGTTTAGTGGCCTATAACTCAGGCCTTCCTTGGGCAAGCTGACAACACAAGGAAAGCGTACTCAGACTTATTGCCAAATGTAAGGGCCCTGTGCTTGACAGTTCCCTGGTATAATAGTGAAACTCCTAAGGGCCACCAAGTCCTTGCTTCCCCTCTGACACACATGATTCAAGTTAACTTGCAACTCCATTTATCTCATCTCAAAATGTAAAGGGAACACTCTGAGCAGATGCTTTGGCAAAATTCAGGCTCTCCTGTCTCCATCTTTGAAGTCTGTATCTGAAGCAGGTAAATGCCAGTGTCTTGTTGGACCTCCAATGGAGTAGGTCAGCTAAGGTTCCTCCAAACTTTGGGCAGCTAGGGTCAGACCAGACATCATATGCCCTTTCCAGATATTACTGTACCTCATTTCTCTCCTTTCTTTGTTTGACCCTCAGCCTCTCAACCGTGCAAAACCCAGGAAATGGGAAGTGTAGGCCACATTGTGGGATACCATTTTATTTCACACCGCCATCCCATATTCAGAACCTCCAAAGGGAAATGTAGCATTGATGGACAATCCTTTAGTATATATTATTAAAAGATAAACCTTGGCACAAAAACAGACACACAGACCAATGGAATAGAATAGAAACCCCAGAACTAGACCCACAAACGTACGGCCAACTCATCTTTGACAAAGCAGGAAAGAACATCCAATGGAAAAAAGACAGCCTCTTTAACAAATGGTGCTGGGAGAACTGGACAGCAACATGCAGAAGGTTGAAACTAGACCACTTTCTCACACCATTTACAAAAATAAACTCAAAATGGATAAAGGACCTAAATGTGAGACAGGAAACCATCAAAACCTTAGAGGAGAAAGCAGGAAAAGACCTCTCTGACCTCAGCCGTAGCAATCTCTTACTCGACACATCCCCAAAGGCAAGGGAATTAAAAGCAAAAGTGAATTACTGGGACCTTATGAAGATAAAAAGCTTCTGCACAGCAAAGGAAACAACCAACAAAACTAAAAGGCAACCAACGGAATGGGAAAAGATATTTGCAAATGACATATCGGACAAAGGGCTAGTATCTAAAATCTATAAAGAGCTCACCAAACTCCACACCCGAAAAACAAATAACCCAGTGAAGAAATGGGCAGAAAACATGAATAGACACTTCTCTAAAGAAGACATCCAGATGGCCAACAGGCACATGAAAAGATGTTCAGCGTCGCTCCTTATCAGGGAAATACAAATCAAAACCACACTCAGGTATCACCTCACACCAGTCAGAGTGGCCAAAATGAACAAATCAGGAGACTATAGATGCTGGAGAGGATGTGGAGAAACGGGAACCCTCTTGCACTGTTGGTGGCAATGCAAATTGGTGCAGCCGCTCTGGAAAGCAGTGTGGAGGTTCCTCAGAAAATTAAAAATAGACCTACCCTATGACCCAGCAATAGCACTGCTAGGAATTTATCCAAGGGATACAGGAGTACTGATGCATAGGGGCACTTGTACCCCAATGTTCATAGCAGCACTCTCAACAATAGCCAAATTATGGAAAGAGCCTAAATGTCCATCAACTGATGAATGGATAAAGAAATTGTGGTATATATACACAATGGAGTACTATGTGGCAATGAGAAAAAATGAAATATGGCCTTTTGTAGCAACGTGGATGGAACTGGAGAGTGTAATGCTAAGTGAAATAAGCCATACAGAGAAAGACAGATACCACATGGTTTCACTCTTATGTGGATCCTGAGAAACTTAACAGGAACCCATGGGGGAGGGGAAGGAAAAAAAAAAAAAAGAGGTTAGAGTGGGAGAGAGCCAAAGCATAAGAGACTGTTAAAAACTGAGAACAAACTGAGGGTTGATGGGGGGTGGGAGGGAGGGGAGGGTGGGTGATGGGTATTGAGGAGGGCACCTTTTGGGATGAGCACTGGGTGTTGTATGGAAACCAATTTGTCAATAAATTTCATATATATATAAAAAAAAAAAAGATAAACCTGAAATACTAAGTCATTTCCTATGAAAAAGTAGACAGAAGTGATTTTCAGGGAATAAATTACTTTCCACAATGTTGTTTGGTTTCTTCTCCACTAGGCTCATTTAGAGGATAAATAAGTAAGGCCTTGAAGCCAGTGTTGGAAATACATTAAGTCATAGAACTGAAATGATGTAAACAAATGATGCACATCTATTAAAAAATCTCACAGGATCCAAAGGACAGTACTTTAAAGGTTAACAAGGGTACTTTGCTAATTAGGGTCTTCTCTCTCCTGCCAGAATACCTTGTCATAAAACCTCAACTATGCCAAAAGTCTAAGGCTTAGAATTATCACTGAATCTGTTCTGGGATCTGGAAAATATCAGTGTTCTCAGATTCTTTTTGTTAGTGAGGTAAAAGACAGAATTCTGGGTTTCTTGTGAAGTTTAAAAAAATAAAAAGCATATTCACTTCCTATTCAGGTTCTATTTTCTTAAAAAAGTAACAGTTGAACCCTTTTGCCCAGCCCTTACTTTTTCTTTATTGTTTGCTACACTCTATTGTTAATTAACAATAAGAATGTTCACTAGGGAAACCTTTGATGAATTCATTTTTCAGAATAAAAATAACTTACTATTAAAACTTGTATATAATCAGGGATTTGGAGTCTGCTAAAACTTGTGTATAATCAGACATCTGGAGTCTGTTAGATGTGGTGGCAGCTCTCGAACATCTAATTCAATGCAGAATTAATTCTGAAATGTTCTTACACCAAACAACTAAATTATTTTTACCCAAGTTTCAAGAAATGCAGAAATTCAGCAAGGATTAAAGCATCAAAGAAAAATAAGATAAGTCACTCCTAAATACATTTACCAATTATGAAATTACTACACACATAGTCTCTTCCATTGAACCCTTTTCAAAGATTTCACCAGGTTAGAGAGAAAATCAGGATGGAGAATTATTCGGGAAGCATTTTGGAAGTACATGAAAAGAAATGATAAGCACTTCAATTGAAGTAAGAATGATGAGCATTTTGATAAACAAATGAGTTATCTCTAAAAAGGCAATTTACTTTTTGAAAATATTTACAATTAATGCAGTCCAAATCCATACCATTGTTATGATTTCCACATGTCCTGGGCCAGAAGACCAGTTCAATTATTTCACAAGTCAAAGAGGGAAGGCTTTTAGTACAGAGACCGTCAACTATAAGAACAGCCATTTTCATGACAATTGTCAAGTCCCTGTATATGGTTTTATGTTGTTATGAGTTGAATGGTGCCCCCTTCCAATTTATATGTTGGAATCCTAATTCGTAGTTCCTCAGAAGGAATTGGAAACAAGATTATTGCAGATTAATTAGTTAAAATTAGGTCATACTGGACTGGGGTGGGTCCCTAATCTGATAGGACTGATGCCCTTATAAAAAGGGGGAATTTGGACACACAGACAAGGGAGCAGCATGTGAAGATTGGAGTTCTACTACCAAAAGCCAAGGAACTACCAGAAGTTAGGAGAGAGGCCTGGATCAGATGCTTCCCTAGGGCCCTCACAGGGAACATGGCCCTGTTGACACATTGATTTCAGACTTCTGGCCCCCACAGTTGTGAGACAATGTTTCTTTTATTCTAAGCCATCTTATTTGTTATGCTTTGTTATGGCAGCCCCAGCAAAATAATATAGACATCAATTTTTTCTATCTTACTCTTCCAAATTTTCCTTTTCCTTTCAAGTAACACAAAGATGTTAAACCAAGTAAAGAATCATGAAGCAGAAGCATGACCATGAACACATCCCATTCACTCCAGTCTCCTTACTCTTTTACCCTCTAACATACCCAGATTTCCATCCATCATGGAGATGATTTCCACAAGTAAAACTACTTGATGCCTTTCTCAGCCCATGCTCTCTACGGAGGGAAAGCAGAGTCAATCTTCTATGTGAGCCCCATTGGGTATCTGGCTATAATAATTCCACCCTTCATCATAACTTTTCCTGTCTTATTAGGTGTGTCATTTCAGATGGAAATAAGTCCTTTCCCCTAGCAACTGCCCCCACCTTTAACCAAAAGGTCTGAAATTATGTCAACAAAATAAGAATCATTTCTGAAATAAACTGTTCCCTGTCAACACACACACATACACACAAGTAAACTTGCCAATGGCATCCGAGTGTGATTGGTGGTCTAGTAGGATGTTGAAAAGTGATATATGAACAGGCTAGCACAAGTTTTTGAATAATAGTTTGTTTGAAAGACTGACGTATAGCATATGCATACATAAATACAGAGAGAGAACAGAAAGTAAAAGATAATTGTGTTGTGTTGTACATTCAGCCGGGACTCTGTTGCTTGTTAGTTGAGAATATTGGAACTTTGGGATAATCAGTATGTGTACCGTCTAGTTGAGGTCTCCTGGAATTTGACCAGAACTGCTGCTACAGATAGGCCAACTTTTGTAAAAACCTCTTTGTTTCTCTTGCTCTCAAACACACTGTAAATTCATTAAATGGCCCAAGGCTTTGCCACTGATTCTCACACTCTTGTAAAAGCTTATAAATGGAGTGTTTGAGGCCAAAGCCTTTAAGCAAGCTCTAGGTTTGGAAGGAAATGTACTGATGATTCATCCTCTTCTAAGGTGATAGAGTATTTTATTAGATACCAGCAATCTAATGACCAGGTCACAGTGGAAGTCAGTCTCAGTTCTGAGCACACAGTTAAGGCAGATCTTTGGGGATGCCTACAAACCCAAGGCCACCAGCAAAGCTTGTGACTCAGTTAAAATAAAACACAGGACAGGAGACCCCTGACCACACTGTCTACTTGCCAGGACTGCTTTCTGTCACAGTCTTTATTCTTCTCCATCCTGTACATCTGGAAACATGTAATATGGCTAGGTGATACTGCATTAAGTAGGAGACAAAAATCAAGTCTACAGATAATTCAGAAAGCACATTTTGGATAATCTTTTGATAGTCTTTGATTTTTTTCTTTCCCCTTATAAAAATAATCTTTTACTGTCTAAAGAGAGATTGGCAGAGAGAATGAGGGGAAGAGAAACGTAAAGAATAAAGAATTTGAAAACTGGATGACTTGGCCCTGAACAACAGAATGTATTGAAAAATGTATGCATTTCAGAAAGTTTTTGTTTGGAAAAATACCAAAGACGGAAATCCTATCTTTAGTATTTGGCATTTTAGAAAGTGTTAAGAGATCTCTGCTGTAAACTGGTACTTGGTTGACAGCTAGTTACCAACGTGAAGTGGAAACATGGAACAGTTTAAAGTGTGTATTAAAAATATATTACTTTTTAATGATATAAATGTCTTCCAAAAATTAAAGTAAAATAGTGTCTCGCAATTCCATTTTTTAAAAAAGCAGTGTGTTCCTATTGAAACAATGTCTATCCTTCCATCTCTAAAAAATTATTTAAAGACTTTTGGCAAGGTCAACATGGTCAGTCCTGTGATTCTGGGCATTGTTGAATACATATCTCACTATTTCTCCTGAAAACATGTGTGAAACTCACTCCATTCTGAAACTCTGCTCAACACAGTTTGAAAACAAACCTTTGAATCAGTTTTAGAACAATTTTAAAGAAAAATTTCAAAGAGTAAAAGGGAGTTTCTATATACCCCACACCCACTTTCCTCTGCTATTAACATCTTACATCAGTATAGCTCATTTGTTACAATTAATGAACCAATATTGACATATTTGTATTAACTAAAGTTTACACATTATTGAGAATTCTTTAGTTTTTACCTAATGTCCTTTTTTCTGTTTCAGGAAGCCATCCAAGATACCATATTTCAGTCATGATATCTCCTTAGACTCATCTTGACTGTGGTAGTTTCTCAGACCTGTTTTTGCTGTATTTTTGAGGCATATGGTCAGGAATTTTATAGAATGCCCCTCCATTAGGAATTGACTGATGTTTTTCTTATGATTAGCCTGGGATTATGTTTTTGGAAGGAAGACTGTCAAGGTGCAATGCTATTTTCATCACATCATATCAAGGGTTTATGTTATCAACATGACAGTATGTTGAAATCACTGTTGATGTTAACTGTTGACTCCTAGTTGAGATGGTGTTTGTCAGGTGTCTTCATTGTGAAGTTAATCTCTTCTGCCTCACCTTTTATCATATCCTCTTTGGAAGGAGGTCCCTATGCATAGAGCACATGAGGGGAGTTTTGCTCTACCTTCTTGAAGGCAGAATATCTATGTAAATTATTTGGAGTTTCTCTCTTTCATTTACTTATTTATTCAATCGTTTATTTGTATCTATATTGACTCATGGATATTACTTTATAGTTTGGATTATAATCCAACATTATTTTTTTGCTCAGATTGTCCTAGTTTTTACCACTGGGAACTCTTTCAGTTGGCTCCTGTGTCCCTTTGACATACCTATATCATTATATCATTGTGCTTTGTTTTGATTTGTTTGTTTCCTGAATAGTTCCATGCTTTCTGGCACTGCAAGATGTTCTAGTCTTATATATATTTCTAGTCCTAGAATCAGATATTTCTCCAGAAAGCTCTCATTCCTTTTATTTGTGAATGGTATGAGAAACCAAGGTCTGGGTATTTGGTGTCCAGCTATTGGGGTGTCCTTGCTTCTAGCCCTCCAGGCTGGTGGAGTAAGGAGACATTACTGTAAATAATAGCCCATGTAATATACACATATCTAGGAATATTTGTATATATAACCATCTGCAGCTATATTACACTATGAGTTCATACTAATATTCCCAACTCTAATCTATTACTACATAGATTATTCTAACCCCTTCCCCTTGCTTGTCTGTAACCTCTCATTTCAACAGTGAGAAATCTGGGTTCTGTTACCCATCATCCATTTACTCCATAGTTCAATTCCAGCACACATATATAATGGTATTAAAATTGTTAACTTGTACTGCTGTAGGAAACAACTTCATCGACTAGAGTACAGTGCTTATATACAGTTTCCTTTGCTTTTTTAAGTCTTAACAGACCCACTCATTTCCAAAGTTACATAGGTCAGTAACTTTTCTCCTCCCCCCTTCAGTGATATTTGCAATACGCATTTGTTGTGTTGTTACACATTTGTGTGATACGGTTACATTCTTTTGTCACATCACATATTCCATCCTGGGATTCCCCTGACCCCCGAGATGATTTTCTTTAATTGGCATACATTAAGGTTCACTCTCTATACTGTACATTGTGATGGATTTTGACATTTGTATAATGACATGAACCTATTATAGTATCATGCAGAGGAGTTTCATCACTCTAAAATATCCCCTGTGCTTCACTTGTTCAGTGCTCTCCTTCTCTCCCTTAACCCCTGGCAATCACTGATCTTTTTAACTGTCTCTATAATTCTGCCTTTTCCAGAATATCATAATTGGAATCATAAAGTATTTAGCCTTTCACACTGACTTCTTTGATATAATATGTACTTAAGATTCATCCATGTCTTTTTGTTGCTTGATAGATCATTTATTTTTATTATTGAATAACATTCCATTGTATGGATGTTCACTGTTTGGTTTATACATTCACCTATTAAAGAATATCTTGGTTTCTTCTAGGTTTGGATGATTATGAATAAAGCTGTTCCATATATTCACATGCATTATTTTTTGGTGGACATACATATTTTAATCAGTTGGGTAAATACCTAGGAGTAAAATTGCTGGATTCTGTGGTAAGACTACGGTTAGCATTGTAAGAAATTGCCTTCTGAAATGGCCAAACTGTTTTGCATCTCTACCAGCAATCAATAAGAGCTTGTTTGTTTTCCTACATCCTCAACAGCAATACGTTGTCATGTTTTGTGTCTTTGGACAAGTCACCTAAGTATGTGAGACCTATTCCCTCATCTGTGTATAATGGGATGATTGTAGATCACCGAGATTTTCTTCTAATGCTCAGGTTTTATTCTTTATTTCCCTCCACAGTCTTAGACACTGACCCAGAAGCTCATTAACACAGTATTCTTTTCTTTGGCTACCTTTCCTCCTACATTACCACACTGAATTTCCTTTGTTTAGCTGTCAGTGATCTTTCCAGACCACTCCTTTAAGTACAACATGTAATTTTCCTGGCTTTTATTATCTGGAGATCACTTTCCTTTGTTAATATGCTGTGTTTTAATTTTTTCACATCAAATCTAATTAGAAAGAGCTTGCTTTGTCTGAGAGTAATTAAATTTTATCAGGTCAAATTAAATACAAGTTGATGGCCTTACAGTTTTTCTAAAAATTATCCTAGACTGCTTACCAAAATCTAAATTAAATTCCTTTTCATCCCTTCACCAGGAAGACTTCATGAACAGAATTTGAGGTCTTGATCAATTTCAGCATTTGGACTACTCTCTTTCTACAGGACAGATCTCAGAAGTTAGGAAACTGAGCCTGAAAAACAACAAACCACCAGAGGGTCTCACTCAGGATATATTTGATAAACTCTCTTTTCTTTGATACTAAATGTATCCTGTTGCCTTGAAAGAAATGAATACACCTACCTTATACAGTGAGCAATTTTCTCTCCAGGGAGTATTTTACTCATTCAAGTTCACCATAGGTCAGCCTAAGAGCAGTCCTAGTGCAATTCATATTTCTTCCCACAGACATCCTTAACTGCTTCAGGATGTATGACTAATTAGAAAAAATATACACAACAGGCACAGTATATGACACACAATAACCACCTACACAGGTTGCCATTGTGTTTAAGTCACACAGATTACCCTATGAGTCATTAACTTTTATTAAAAAAAAGTTTTTAAAATCAATGTACTAGCAGAGAATGTATATAAATGCTTTCAAAAGTTCAAGTGAGTCAAGTGAGAGCTAACAGGAAAGCAGCATTTCCTTCTTAAAGGGAGTGATGGACAAACCTAAGAATTATATATTCAAAATCCAAAAAATAAAATCATCTTTAATGGACAACTGTACTTATTTTTCCATCTCACACAGATCTTCAGGCAAAGGTATTAATTCAGGGGCCTGAAGGCATTCATTGCTCCCCACAACACTTTTGCCATTTCATTTACGAGTATAAAGTTACTCTGGCTGGGCAGACACTTATTCTTGGCCTTGTAGGTATTTGAAGTTCAGTAAATGTTTGTTGCTAAATTAGAAAAAGGGGAACTAAATGGATTTTGAATAAGGGCTTAGAAGAGCTCATCTTTGAATATATGACTCATTGTATGACTGTACTATAAGCATGCCCCAACAAGCATCTTAAGGCAGCTTTATATGAGGTGGCCTGCTTATCTGATCTGCCCACTCCAGGTGGGCCCTAGAACTTGAACAGCTGTAGTTATGTCCATCCAGATATTATCAGGTATAATAATACCTGAAAGAGTCTTAAACTGGAATTTTATACCATGACAAATGTAAAACTAAACGATAACTGCGTATGCAGATTACCCAGATTTTACTTAAACATGGTATCAACTATAAAAGGTCTTCAATAGGATTGAGTTCCTTTGTCTACTAAGGAATTGACCCTTTTAAATAAACAAAACATTCTTACATGCTCCTTGGTTCTAAATTTCTAGGTTTCAAAATTGTTATACACATTCTTCAAACTGTCTATATCAGGTTTGACTGATATTCTTTGGTGTGTCCAAGTTCTTTTCCTAGAACAATAATAATAAAAACTAACTTTCATTAAAAATCTCCCACATTTGCAGAATTGGTCTAAACTCCTTATGTGTATGAGCTCACATTTCTTTCTTCTCTCAGGACCTCTATTGCTGTTTCCCAGGACATTTTCTATCAGTCTACAACTGCTCAATTTTAGACTCTAAAAGCTGTCTTATCAGGAAGGAGTTCGCTTTCCTTCAGTGTTCTCTACTGACATGGGCAGGGATTGAGTGATTGTGAATAGCTGCTCTGCCTTTGTGGCCTTGAAATCTGTGTATCTCTGTGTGTTTTTTACATGATGACTGGCAGAATGAACTTCTACAATGTAATTTCTATAATAGGACCAAATTGGGGTATCTTTGCCCATTGCACATGAGCATGGATAATATAACCCTCCCTCTGAAAGTTCAATAATAGAGCTACCTGTGAAAAATCATGATTACCACGATAGAATATTATAATAATATGTTGTCAATTGCTTATCATCTATTTTGTGCCCATAATACTTGTACAGGGTATATATGTACTTTGTGATACCTAATTTAGCTGCACTGGTTCATTTTTCACTTCTCATCTCCCAGATATATTCTGCATAGATGGGATTGTGGATAACAGAGTTCCCTGTCTCTTACCGTGAACCACATTATTCATGTATAGTTTACTCATTTTATTTTTTTTAATTTTTAAATTTTATTTATTTTGAGAGAGAGAGAGAGAGAGAGAGAGATTGAGAGAGAGAGAGAGAGAGAGAGAGAGAGAGAGAGAAAGCAGGAGAGGATCAGAGAGAGAGGGAGAGTGAATATCCCAAGCAGGCTCTGTGTTGTCAGTGCAGAGCCTGCGATGGGGCTTGATCCCACCAACCATGAGATCACAATCTGAGCCGAAATCAAGAGTTGGATGCTTAACCAACTGACCCACCCAGGTGCCCCTAGTTTGCTCCTTTTAGAAGGATTCTATGCTTAGCATTAGGGTCTCATTTTACAGTCTGTATTTCCTTTAATACCTAGTTCAGAAATAACGTAGTTACTCTTTTTAAATGATTCACATTTGAATCTACTATCCTAAGGGCTTTATATTCATTATCCTTTTTAATCCTCATAGCACTCCTTTGAGATAGGTACTTTTCTTAGTCCAATTTGACATATGATCAAGGTCTGATTTAATGATGCTGTTAAGAATTTGAGGGGCGCCTGGGTGGCTCAGTCGGTTGAGCGTCCAACTTCGGCTCAGGTCATAATCTCATAGTTCGTGGATTCCAGCCCCGCATCAGGCTCTATGGCTTACCGCTGGCTCAGAGCCTGGAGCCTGGATTCTGTGTTTCCTTCTCTCTCTGCCCCTCCCCCACTCACACTTTGTCTCACTCTGTTTCTCCAAAATAAACATGTAAAAAAAAAAAAAGAATTTGAAAGCAGGTCCACTGATTCTGTAATCTAGTCTTTACCATTATAGCTGTGTCTTACACCTAGTGTTCATGTAACAAAACAAAGCAATTCACTTGTTAGATGAAGGCAGATCCTAACATTCTCCTGGGTCATGTACACTAATGAAGGAGGAAAATAGAGAAGAACAAAAGAAATCCTTGGTCTTCAGCAGCAGCAACAGAGCTCTGACATATTTTTTAGACTAGGTGTTATAAATGTAGCTAAGCAGTTGAACTGAAAATGTTGCTTTGGGCCAAGGTCTGAGTTTTAATGCCTATCATACTGACTTGTGCATAGGAGAAATTCAATGAAACATCGAATTGAATTCAAATATGTTCTCCAAAACAGCTAGCCTCAGTACAAAAGGAAAGGTTATAGAATTACCTAGCTTTTGGATTACCATTTTATGGTTTGCAATCTGCTTTTAAAAGCAACACATACAGTTTGTGAAGTAGCTAACAGAAATGTCACTGAGCTCCTCCTACTTCATGGTGCTACTGTATTACCCTAACATACCATCCTTTTTTTCTTTCAATCATCCCAGTAGTCCATGATACAGACAGGACAGATACTATTATTCACTTTAGTAATGAATACCAATGTTTTTAGTAGTAAACACATTTAATAATGTATGGTAGAGATTTTATTCTACTGATTTTGAAATTTGAAAATTGTCAAGCAGAGAGAGGTAGCAGGTGATTTATACCACATACCTCATTTTGTTCTGGGAGAATTCACTTTGGTGAGCCTTTTAAATTTTGCAGATATAGATACAGATGAAGGCCCGTATTTTCAGAAAGCCCTGGATTATAAGGATTTAACCAAGTGCTGTGACTTCCATCTGATAAACTGAATTCTTTTTAATTCTATAGTTGAGAATATTAGCAGGACTTTGCCCCTAGAGGGTAGAGAAGTCCCTTCCACCCAGTCTTGATTTAGACTGCCTTAAAATCAAGGATGTCTTGTTCTTGGAAAATATGTAATTTTTTTTTGTCTAGATAGTTATTCACAGGATTCTGGGAGCTGAGGCCAGGCTATGACAGGAGGGACTTGCAAGTCTCACACTTTTTCACACCCTCCTTCTATTACAGGTGAGGCCACGATGGGGAGTTGACCTGAGGCATATGCTCTGCTTCCTGGACTGCTCTTTCAGTAGTGCAAACATGTGCTAGTTAAGACAGAGTGATCAGTATTTTGGGAAATGGAGAGAACAATTTTGATGATCTCTTCCAGGCCACTGGGATCAAATTACACACAAGTGGGGGTGGGATGGGTAGGTGGGATCTTATCTCAAGAAAGCAGATAGCCTTACTGTCAATCATTCTGGTTCAATAAAACAAGTCTGACTTCATTTAAAACAAGAACAAGAATAACAATAATAAAGAGTTGAGCTTAGACTGGAGTTTGGAAATGTGGAAAGATTCTCATTGGTGGAATTGAGCTGGTCTTCACAATACCAGACACTGCAGGAGCTTGTCAGGGACTCTACAATCCAGTTGGGTCTGCTGGTCTTAAAGTAATCATTGCTGACTACAGCTGTTGGTTATTCTGTGTTAGACTTTGGTTATTTTTAGGTGTTCGGTGAAATCTTATTAAAATCTGGATTGGTGTCACTTGTCCTAAGAGGAATTACCAAGGGCAGAGCCCTCCCTAGAGTTGAAGAGGTGGTAATTGTGGTGACCACCTCACTCATTTGGGCCTACCCAATGTCCACAGGCCTGGACAGGAGTATGAAGAAAACATGTACGCCCATGCCCAAATATTTAAACATTGTGAATCTAACTACCTAATTGTCTAGAATATGTCCCAACCTCCTACCTTGCCTCCTATCTTCATAATGGCCTGGGAGGCCAGTTAAAATTTAAAATCCTCTTCTCTCTTTTTCATCTTTTGCCCCAAACCATTCCCTTTTTCATCCCATGCTGGCTCTGTCCCATATGAGGAGGGTTCTTGTTCACCCATGCATGGATATCCCAGGCCACGTTTCCAAACTCCATATATAAGCTCACAGCAAATGGCTACCATTGCTGCCCCTTGAGCCTATAGGGTATACACATTCACGTGCTGTAGCTTCAGAATGAAGGGCCCAGGGTTGAAGCCTGAAGTCTCTCTGGACAGATGATTCTGGAGTCCTGGGTACCCAGACCATGAACTAGAAGGGGGCAGGTAGGCCCAGTGAATGCCTTACTGCATAGGATGGAACATGGCTAGAAGAAAGTCAGAGCAAACACCTTGCCCACTTCTAAGAGCAGCAATGCCAATAGAGGGTAGTTTTCTCAGATGACTACCTCCTAAGAGTAAGCAGCAGCAAAATCAATGGTGGCCTGGAAAAATATATATATAAGAATAGAAGAAGCTAAAAGGATTTTGCCAGGGATCATAAAATCTCTAAGTAACTCTTAGATATAGCTGGGGCGGACACTGAGAGGGGCTTACTTTAAGGAAATCAGCCATTGGAAGGTTAAACTGTAAAATTATAATTTAGGAATAAAGGGTTGTATTTTTTTTAGTTAGATTACACAGGAGCAGGTCACATTGCATAATTCTTCATTACAGTGCTTCCTCAGGTAGGAAAGCATAGACTCTAAAGGCTCAGAGATGCGTCCAGCAGAGTGAGCTTTTGGATTACAAGTTCAGTATTCTCTTGTGTGAAAACATAGTGAGAGGAAGCAGCCAAAGGAGGTAAAGTAAGTTCATGGCAGGTCTGTTAATGAGAGTTCTGCACAGCCTCTTGCTTGTGTCTGGATGCAAGAAAGAATTCTCGCTTCATTAATTTTTCTCAATTGCTCTTCCCACCTCCCTGGGTTTTGCTGTTGAGTGAATTAGCTTCCTGGTTTTTGGAGGTGCTTTTACTTCCTTTTGATTCATTTTACTTAATTTTCTAAACTGTTATTTTTTTTTTAATGCTAACCACAGTGTATTTCAACTTTGAGTCAATATCATTAGCCTGCTTCCCCAGTATGGGATTATTGAGAAACTCCTTGCCTCATTCTCATGATCTGGCCACTTGTAATGTTTCTTTTCTCATACCATGTGACTAGTCTTATACCTCTAGACTTCTGTATGTATTCAAGAATAGTCTTACACCTCTAGACTTCTGCATTTATTCAAGAATGGGTAGTGTCTATTGAGCACCTAAATTGTACTGGATGCCTTTTCACTCATGGCAGTCCTCTCTGACAAAGATGACAAAAATAATGACTAACCTCTGTTGAGAACTTATCTTGTCTGTCACTATGCTAAGCTCTGTGCATCTATTTGGTTATTTGCTGTCATAGCCACATCAAGGGGGAATGGCCACCCCCATTTTATAAGTGAGAAAACTTCCAGAGAGCATTAAATGAACTGCTTAAAGCCATGAATGGTGAAGCTAAGATCAGAACCCCAGTCTGATTCACATGTCCTTTTCATTGTACTATCCTCCTACCTTACTTTATATTAATTTAGTGTGCATGCTTTTTTTCTGAAATAAAAATATCATAATTTATAGTTATTATTGTCTGTCCCGTAAAGTGTGGTTGTCCTGGGAATAGTAGAGCTAGATAGGGCATTAGAAGGAACATCTAGTCTGATATTTTCACTGTGTAGGCAGGAAAACAGAAGTTCAGAGGCATTAAGTGATCTGCTGAAGGTCTTACAGTGAGTTGTATATGACCCTAAGCCCTTGTTTTTAAATTCTTATTTTTGTTTTTGTTTGTTTGTTTCCAGTGACATTTTAGGGGCCTATAAGAACCCAATTTGCCAATCCTGAAAATTTATAATGTTCTCTGCATCACCATTTTTTTAACTTCCCTTAGTTTAATAATTAAAACCAACATTCTCTAAATGATAATGTAAAAACTGAATTATAAGACCTTAGCTAAAAATTCAGGAACTGAAAAAAATCTATATGCAGATGGAGTATAACTTTTCAAAAGGTAAATGAAAGTAACTTTGTTATCATCAAAAGACTAATGAAATATAGAATATCTTTAAGTAAACAGCACTTGGGTTTTAACAGAAAATCCTTCTTACTACTACATGTAGAGCCAGACAATTGCCCTATGAATACACTACTGAAATGAATTATGGTACATGCTGTGATTTATAAAGCAAGAGATAAAGTGTGGCAAATTTTACTAAAATTCACTGAGCCTATCTCCAACAGTAATGAGCTTGAATAGAGTGGCTTATTAACCATAGATCAGATGGCTAACACATATAGCAACAAAACAAATCTACTAGATTAAATAATCAATTAACATTTATTAATAGTTCAGTCTTGATTTCCAAGTATGCTGGCTATTTCTACCACACCATTATCAGGCAGTAATTGCTATGTCAAAGAAAATGGGCGGGGATGTTCTGTACTTTTTCCTGTTCCTGAGGGTGAATATGCCATAAGGAATTTAATAAGGGACTAAAAGGATTAGTTTGGGAGAAAAATAGCTCATAAAAAAAAGGACCACACACATTTTCAAAGTAGTATCTGGTTTATTATTCAGTGTTGCTCAGGCATGATATTAGAATTCTCACATGCCAGGGGCCAGAAAACGCAAAGGGTAAATCAATAGCCAGCATCTAAATTCAGCTTATCCTGTGCCTGGTAACAGGAACAGTAGAAAAGATATTAAGTAGTCTCACTGCCTACCTACCAACCAAATCACTTCTCCACACCTATCTACTTGCTGTGCATTGTGTGCAATTAGATGAGCAACCCACCTTCCAGTATTTACTCAATTTACTTTGAGGATAATTACAAAACAGCAGTTATGACTGCTTACGTTTCTAAAAGTTCAGTTGAATCCATTAGGAAGTCCCCAAAGCAATTTTTTCCATGAATATGCATATTGTTTTTCTTTTGGAAAGTGTTATAATTTGTCTCAGGAAAGTAGCAAAATATATTTCTATGGATATGTGTGCTATTTTCTAGAGATAATTAATAACCAAAATTAATTACAAGACTTTTTATTTTATTAGAACAGTATAGTGCACTGACACTTTTGTCAAATACAGAGCTATGCAGTCTGAAGTTTTAGAGAAACCACAATCCTAAAATATCATCTACTTAGGTTAATTTGTAGGCATTGAGGAGGATATCAGTATGTAGTAGTGTGGAGAATGAACTAGAAAAAAACTAAGGCATGGCCTTTTAACTTTCTGGAAAAAGACATACGTTAGAGGGTAACTCACTTCCCTTCACAAAATCTGTACCTGACATCCACAGCTACTCCCACCTGTCATCATTTTCCTGCAGTCACGGTGGAGGAAACGTCCCTCCTCCTATCTGAGGCCACCTTCCTCCGTGTGTCCTGAGAATCCACTTCCAATCACCTTCTGTGCAACTTTGCACTATTGATTATTTCATCTCTCTCCCTAGTACTGTTTCGTGAAACTAATTCCCTTCAAACATTTCTCCCTCTCACATTTCCCTTTCAACGGAATTTAAATATGTCCAAGTCCTTTACATCTTGAGACACACACACACACACACACACACACACACACACACACGTGCATTTTCTTATCCCACTCTCCTTCACAGCCAAGATTTGTGAACTTTCACTTCCTTCCTTTTAGAAAACATATTAAAATATTTCAAATATGTATATACTTCTCAAGCTACTCCAATATGAATCCCACTCTGCTGAAACCACTCTTACTGAGGCCACCAGGAATCTTCTTGTTGCTAATGCCAATGGCCATGTTCAATCTGTTTCATATTTGACATCTCAGCCCTCAACACAGGCAAGTAGTCTCTCCCCTGGCTGAAATGCCACCCTCCTCCCTTGGCTTTTCTCTGCCTTCTCTACTGTTTCCTTCCAGTCTCCTTTAGCATCTCTTCATTTCCCACCCATGTTTAAATGACAGAGCTCCCTGGTGAACCTTTCTCTTTTGCAAAACTTACTTCCTAGGCAATCAGAACCACTCCTATGGGTCACATACCACTTGTGCACAGAAAACTCCCAGCATATTTAGGCTGTCTAGACCAAGGTGCTATAGTACAATATATCCAATTGACACTTTAACATCTCTACTTAGATAAGACACAGGCAACTGAAACTCATTGTGTCTAAGTCTGAATTCATTTTCCCATTCAAGTCTTCTCTCTGCCAGTGTATCTTACTGAAAAGTGTATCACATACTCCCTGTTGCTTCTGCCAGAAACCAGGGAACAAGGTTGGACCAAACCACAGACAATAGCAAACCATTTGTTCAACATTTATTTAGTGGGTGTATTAGTTTCCTATGGCTGCCATAACAAATTACCACAAACTTTGTGGCTTAAAACAACAGATATTCTCTTAAGATTCTAGAGGCTTAGCCATCTAAAATCAAGGTGCCAGCCCAGCCATTGTCCCTTTGAAGGCTCCAGGGTAGAAACCTTTCTTGCTTATTCCAGTTTCTGGTGGCCACAAGCATTCTTTGGCTTGTGGCTGTGTAATGAATCTCTGCCTCTGTCTTCATATGGTCTTCTCCTTTGTCTTTGTATTCTCCACTCTTCTTTTAAGGACACCAGTCATTGGATTAAAATCCACATTAAAGTCCATAATGATTTTATCTTGAGATCCTTAATTAATTACATTTGCAAAGACCTTGTTTTTAAATAAGGTTAAATTCTGAAGTTTGGGTGAAAATGAATCTTTGTGAGTGCGATTCAACTTACTATAGGGGGAAAGGAGAGGGATGAGTTTCAAAATTAAAAACATGTAGATAGAAACATATTCATTTATTAATTCACTTCTACTGGCCAAAGCAAGAAAATGTTCTCAGTGAAAATAACAAACCTCTTTTAACTTTTCTGCAATTTTTGTTCTCCCAGCTATTTTATTTTTTTCTCTCCGAACTTAATAATTTATTACTTGGTAGATTGCAGGATATTTAAATTCTGATAATTAAATACACACACACACACACACATACACACACACACACACACACACACACACACTAGTAGAGAGGACATTTTTGTTTTTCAGTTTCCACTCATGGCCATTGTATACTTTAGCACTGTACACAGTAGGCTGTATTTATAGCTCACTAAGTTACCCAGTGGAGTTATAATGCCTCTGAAAGATCATCATTCTAACAGCTGTCTTGCTGGTCCTCCAGGAACATTGTTTGAGGTCATTCTTGACATCCGCTTCCCCCTCACTACCCAAATCCAGTTAAGTCTACTGATTCTACCTTTTAAAGATCTCTCCAATCAATCCAGTTCTCTCCATCCTCACTTGCCACAACCCTAGCCTAAACCACCATCTTTGCCTGTTTGAACAACCTCAAGAGATTCCAAACTGATCTCTCTAGGTAAATATTTCACAAAGAAGTAGAAGAAACTTTCTAAATTCAAGTCTGATAATTTTATTCGTCTGCTTTGATATCATCCCATTCCCTTATTTAAATTTCTTTTTTTTTTAGTGTTTATTTATTTTTGAGACAGAGAGAGACAGAGCCTGAGTGGGGGAGGGGCAGAAAGAGAGGGAGATACAGAATCTGAAGCAGGCTCCAGGCTCTAAGCTGTCAGCACAGAGCCTGATGTGGGGCTTGAACTCAAGAACCCGCGAGATCATGACCTGAGCCGAAGTTGGACGCTTAAGCGACTGAGCCACCCAGGTGCCCCTCATTCCCTTATTTTAGAGGCCAAACTCTAACAAGACTCATGGCACACTGCCTTCTGGACCCCACAAAACTCTGTGGCTTAATTTCTCATCACATTATACTAACCTGTTTGTTCCTTGACAATGTTAAGCTCTCTAAACTACCTCAGGGCTTTTACACATGCTATTCCCTTTGTTTGTATGTTCCTTAAGAATTTAAAAGTTCAGGCTCTGAAGTTGAACAGATCTACATTTGAGATCCTACTCTGTCCTTTATGAGCTGGGTGGCCTTTTGCTTTTCTGCATCAACAAAATATGATTGAGAGTAACATCTCAAGATTAATGTAAATTTTAAGTAAGTGGATCTAAAATTTTTCCCAAGTCATATAGCAGTACATAAATCCTAGTTATAATCTTTACAGTTATTCTAATAGAACAATTCAGTTGAAGGCCTTGAATCTCACTGTAAAGTACAACTTGAGAATGATGCTAAATTGATAGACCTAAATCCATATGTAAGTCCTTATGGGAAACATTTTATTTCTCTTAAATTTATTGTATTCTACCTATAAGCCTATAATACAATTGGTCAAGCATGAGTTTATCAGCTTTTTTGTGAATTAAAATTTCAAGTTCCAAATTAAAGTTTTATTAAATATATGGAAAACGAGATGACTCCCTATACATTTTGCAACTGGATGACCAGTTCCTCTTGGTTTACCCAGGGCTTTCCCACTTTGGACACTAATAGTTCTATATGCTGAGGGTCTCCTCTGTCAATCACCACAGTGTATAACTGATGACCTCAGTGTGCCTTCCACTTGCAAGAAGAGTTTTTTTCTGTGCCTCATCTAAGGCTCCCATTTCTTCCTGATTATATATCCAAGGATTCCCTAACATTTATGGAAATTGTGGAGTCAGGAGAAGGGGAATATTGCCTAGCTTCATCTGTCTCAAAGAAGAGCAGTGATGCTAGTGACTTAGGAACCTGGCCTTGGAAAGTTGGGGTAAATGATACAAGGTGAGAGCAAACCCCAGCTTCTGTAGCAACCACAGGGGTCAAGATGGTATCCAACTCCATGGATGCAAATATTCGGGATGAGGAATAGGAAGTACTTTCATGCCCTAGTGATATGTGGGGTCATCCCAGTAGATTTCCTCCAGCTGAGCAAGCGAGGCCTGTGAGGTATAACTCTTTTGAGCCTTGGCCACCCCACAGATGTAAAGCAGTACAAATTAAGTTTATATTGTACTTGTCCTGCTGGGCACTGCTATGCTGCACACTAACCTTGGGATATCTTCTGAATGCTAGGTGCTGGGCATCTCACCAGGGGGAACATAGGCTTAAGTAAGGGGAAGTACTTCACATGCCACAAAATCTCCATCCTTAAAATCCGGCCCAGAACAAGACAGAGGCAAGGCCCACTATTCCAATGACCACTGCTAGAGCCAGGGCAGAGCCTGCCATGGAGGTTCATAGGGGAAAGGCAGCCCTTCCACAAGTGTCAGGGGTTTTTATGCTCTGCCTGGTCAAAGACCAAAAGATTTATAGCTCTGGGGCTCAGCTTTCTGAGTTCCCACATACAGCCATCTCCTGGGCAGTTACTATCATCTCATAGAACCAGAGTCACGGTCTTTCTAACTCCTCTTTTCCCCATGTCTTTCTTCTCTTGGGTGGCATCTCCCCTTGGAAAAGTGAGGTGTCTTCCCTTACATTTGCCCTTTTGAGGGAAGCCACCCAGTGACTGGCTTGTAATTTTTCTGTCTCCATTTATATTATGATTTATTGTTAATTTATTTCCTGAAGAAAAGAAAGCAAGCCTCCACAGTTTAATATCTGGCTCTGCACCCCTTTTGCTAGGGCTCATGTTGTATCTTAAGTAAATTATTGATAGAAAAACTGGGAGCATGGCTACAAGGAAAACATCAAGATGAGATCCCAGGCTTTTCTAACAGAGTGTCCATTCTGTTGTCATGATATTTTTGTAGTAAAGACATAGGGTTCTTCTGCTCCTTCTGGTCATATGCAAGTTGGGTTGGGGTTCAAGTACTGATTTCCCTTATATTGAAATACCCTAAGATTGAGTAGTGTCCTGGCAGGGCTGTGGGGTGGCTGACTTAAACAGTACTATGCCATTGTGTAGTTTTTTTGCATTTTGTCGGATATCAGCAGCAATTAATCTGATGCTATCTGTGGCTGTTGATTGCTTGTTTGTCTTAGTTCACAGCTTGAGCCATCCCTTTGTTTATTTTGGTTCTTTTTACAAGGCCCTCTTTGTGGTCTTAGGCACTGTAAGTAGATGGAGTGGAACCAGGAGTTAATGTGTAAAGTTTTTCATCTTCAGAGAGTTTCATTTCAAGCTAGCTTTGGGTCACATGTGCACCAAGTTCAGTTTTTGTTTGGATAGAATGCTTCAGCTTGGAGAGAAAGAACAGGAAGTAGTACATTCCAACCCCCAGGCAGCAGCTTCTGCTTGTCAAGACTTTCTTGACAATAAGGTCACAGACATTTAGTAAGGGCGGCTCTGGGAAGTAATTTACAAATTGTTAAGAGCAACAACAAAAAAGGTTTATTATTAAACTAGGAACTATATGAGCAGACTAGCAGAAACCAGTTGTAAAATGAGTTTACCTCCAGTCCAAGTATCAGGAGACTGTGCCAGTTAGAGACACTTCAGGTTGAAGGGAAACCAAGGCCAGAATTGGAATCATCCTCTCTGCAAAGCAACTCCTTGAACAAGAACATGGAGGAGAAATAACAACTGCTGCCCAGTTTGGCAACCAGAAAACAGAAAGGAAGAGTTGCTTTTAATTACACAGTAAAACACATTCACATTTCAGCCATGAAGCAGCCATGGAGGGTAAGAACAGCTTGTCAACACCAGGTTGGTGCTTTCGGAATAGGAACCAAAGAAAGAGGCCAAAAAGCATGGCTGCAGCTCAGCTGTTATAGATATATCCTGATAAGTGTATACATTCAAGTTAGAGAAAAATAACTTATCACCTTCTGGTCTTTCCTCAAGTCTGGGATTAACAATTTCATGGAATTAAGAAACTATTGCCTGTTTCTTTCCTTCCATCTCTGAAGAGGTCCCAGCATACAGAGTGTATCATTGCTCTACTGGAGAGGGGACCCTGTATGGGCCTAGCTGAACCATGCATTGACATTCTCATGAGCCTTGACCCCTTTCCTGAAATCAGAAGAGGCAGTGCCAGCGCTGGGGAGGAGATGCAAATACCATCTAGTGTCATGATGATGAGTTTGTGGTTAATTTAGCATGGACCAGTTTCTCAATTAGGCCAGAGGATAGCCAGACTGTCAACATCTTCAAAGAACAAAGATGGTGGATAATGTACTCTCTCGTTGTAAGCATACTTCATCATCCTAAAACTCCACAAAGAATCTGCATGTACCTGAATCATACATTCTAACCAGGATAAGAAATCATTCACAGAGTAAAAATGGAAACTGTCAAGTTCAAGAAAGCACAGCTGCCTGGGAAGTTAGTGAAGTCTTATTGATGTTCTTTTTTTTTTTTTTTTTTTTTTTAGACAAGAAGGATAGTCTGTCAAATGAGATCATTTATAGTCTCAAAGTTACCAGGTCACCCTTTAGTTATGCTCAAAAGATGGTAGCCTATTCTTAAAGGCACATAATCTCCATCTAGCCTCCTAGCATGTTGCTTTGTTGTTAGTAATGCCATTTGTGTTTGAGCTAGGAGGAAATCCAATGTCAAATGAAAGGGGTTTCTCCTTTTCATGAATTAGCCTTTCTTTTGCCATGCCATCAAAAAAGTGAGGACACTGCTAATTTCCAAAATCTTTTCCAGGCTGGCAATGAATGATTCAAGTAAATCACTGGATGCCTTTATCTCTGGGTGACTCATGCTGTTGAGAGCCAGCTTTATGGGTTTGAAACCCAGCTAAGTTCTCAGTGCCTCCTTTGTCTTTTTATATAGTACAACTAGGTTTAAGTGAACTCAAAAGTTGTTCTTGAATTATACCACTTGTTATCAGATGTATCCCATAAAATTTTATCTGCTTATTTGATTGAATCTAAGTATTATACCAATATGATATTCTCTTTGCAATCTGAAATATATCTTGACACAATTCTGGAAAGTTATGACTCTATGGTATGGCCTCATAATGAAGAATGTCTGTTTTATTTTTTATGTGTTCACAAAAAGAGAATTTGAATAAATGAATTATTTTTGTTACCTATGTATTTCTTCTCCCAGTAGTTGACAGGTGGAATATTGGTTTTGTTTCTAAGTGGCAAAAGACATAAGCTAATTTCTCATCTCTAACTAATGTTTTTAAAGATGATAATGTGCAGGAAAGTATAATTAATCACAGTTTAATATTTTAGAAGATAATCTTCTATATGTAGATGAACTTGAAAAAGTGGCAAAGATGGTATTTAGTCAGGTCTTTTTATTAAAGTAAAATGACTAAAATCCCAAACATTTTCTCAAACAAGGTAAAATCATCTCCGCCCTTAAAAAGAAAAAAAAATTCAATTTTATATTAAGAATGTGTTCTCCCCTATTATGATGGTTAAACATTTGGAACCTTCAGGTTGGAGTTCCCAGTTAACGATTTTTGTCTTCTAATTCAAGACTTGCTTCCTCTGAGTGAGTTTCTGAAGAAGTAAGCATCTTGCAGATTTGAAATCAAACAGAATTTTCAAATGATCTTAAAGATCAGTGTCATCTTTTCTTTAAGTACCATTCCTCATGTGTTTGATAAAATCATGTTTCATGAGTAAACAAGCAATATGAAGTTAGTACTCCTCCAATCCTTTCATTTCATAGATCAATATCAAGTTCAACTGAAGAGCCATAAAGATAAGCACTATCAACTTGGTAAGCTGTCGTCACAAACATAGGGACTAACTTACCCAAACAGGTTTTATGATCCATGAAAGCAAAAGGTACTTCTCATTCTTCCTTGTGAATAAAAATACTGTTGTTATTATCTTAAATATCAAATAATAACATTTAATTATTGCTGACATTTGTCAAATTTTTGCATTTGAGACTCTGATGGCAATAAATGTATCATTCATTTTGAAAATTTGAAATAACACATCTAACACTTTGAATGTATAGCTTATTTAAGCTAAAAACGTCCAACGTTCCCATTAAGAGTCAAATTAAACAAGTGTTATTTTAGCAAAAAGAACAAAGGAATTTTAGAGTACTTAAGCTTAGACAAAAACAGACTTACATTTCATCTAAGTTCCAGTACTTACCAACTGCATAACCTTAAGAAAGTTATTTATGCCCTCTGAACCTTGGTTTCCACATATTAAAAATGGAATAATGAACCTTACTTCAGAATGTTATTTTGTAGTTTAAGTAAAAGAACATTTATAAACTAATTACCACATACTTAACACAGAGTTGGCATTCAAGTTGCTAGTAGAACTTTCTTTTTATAGAATAACAATATTGTTATTAATGAGAATTCACCTGGTTGATGTTCTCAAACTAAGTATCTTTCTAAAGAAAGAAACTATTTCTAGAAATAAATTGACTCTGGTAATACAGTAATTCAGATAGGAGGGCTTATGAAAAGTCAGCAAGTTTGGCATCACACCATTCAAAGATCTCCAGAAACCAGAAGATGGTGCTTGTGAGATCTAGGACATTTTTGTGTGCTTCCATTACCTCTTAGGCTGTCAGACGAGGAATTCACTTAAACTTCCCTGCTTTTTACCTCTTAGGCTGTGAGACAAGGAATTCACTTAAACTGCCGTGCTTTTCTTATGCTCTAGCTTCTTTGCATAACCTGGATTTTAGTTACCTATGTCAACCATGTAGTTTTGGGGGTAGAATAAGATGAAACACATGCAAAAATAAGAAAAAAAAATAACGTGAGATGACAGCACTTCAGTCACTGAAGTTCTGGAAAACAGGATGTTCTTTCCACACCACCTCTTCCTCTCATTCACTGGGGATGATGAGTTACAGTACTTTGGTGCTTGGCAGCTTATCATCTCAGAAGAAACTTGGCATGTCCATGAACCAGAGGTGTGTGTTGAGCTAGCTTTCTCTTTTCTTCCTTTTCTTTCTGTATTCCCTTTCTTTCTTTCCTTTCTTTCTCCTTATTTCTTTTCTTCTTTCCTCCTTCCCTCTCCCTTTCTTTCTTTCTTTCTTTCTTTCTTTCTTTCTTTCTTTCTTTCTTTCTTTCTTTCTTTTTCCTTCTTTCTTTCTCTTCTTTCTTTCTTTCTTTTTCTTCTTTCTTTCCTTTCCTTTCCTTTCTTCCTTCTTTCCTCCCTTCCACTCTCTCCCCCCCTTCTCTCTTCCTTCCTTCTTTCCTTCCTTCCTTCTTTGTAAACAGGGGTTTTCAGGGTGCTAGCAGAGAATGTATAACTTTCTATAAAAGTATAACTTAAAGCCCTTGAAAGAACTATGTAGGAAGGAAAACTAAATGCTTATAAGAACTATTAGTATCAAAGGTTTTTAAGAGCTATAATTGTTAATGAATCTTAAATAGATAGCACTTGGAAAGAAATCATAAAGATCTAAAAGATGTAGCAATGATAAATCAAAAGATACTGGTATTCAAGAGCCTTGAATAAGGCACACTTCAATATCCAATCAACACTTGACCTTCATGCAGTCAACAAACAAAGTAAACTTCTGGATTTTTAATTTAGGTATTTGGCAGTTTGGTGCAGACACTAAAGGAAAGAGAGTCCTCAAAGAGTGACCAATGGAAGAGGAGAGACCAAAGTTCAACATGGTCAGTTCTGTTTGAGAGGCCAGTAAAATATACAGGTAACAGTGACCAACAGGAAACTGGATATGGAAATCTATAACTTGAGAGCTGAGCCTGGATAAATATGTGGGGGTCATTAGCAAATAGGTATCAGTTCGATCAAAATGGGCAGTTTTACTCAGGTGAAGCATCTAGTCTGAGAAGTGCAGCATATGGAAGACATAATCTAGGGTTATGGCAACATTTGTGTGGGTGGAAGAAGAGGTGCTAGGAAGAGAAGGATCAGAATAATACAAGAGTAGCTGGATGGATATAGTCTTATGGATTTTATAGAAAAAGAGAGCTTCAAGAACTAAAGAATGAGTCGTAGCAGAGGCTTAGCGAGATCAGACTGAAAGCTTTCGTTGGATTTAGCAATTATTAAGACTTGGTGACCCCCGGGAAAGCTGAGGAATCAATAGGATGGCAGCAAGTAGAGAAAATCTTCCTTGAAGAAGTGTAAATCAGAGATAGTAATATAAGAAAACCGGGGAAAGGTGGATATTTGCCTCCTGGTTGTAAAAAATGGGATTCACTGGCGCACATTACTAGGTTGAGAGGAACACAGAAAGATCTATTTTCTTTCATAAATAAGATTCAAAGACATTATTGGTTAATAAAATCTGAAAACATTTTAAAAACTCATTTAAAACTATAATTCCTTTTTCCCCAAATCTTTCATCTATATGCCTAGTGGCCTTCAGTTTGGACTGATTGTGCTTTTCCTGACTTTTTCAGCCAACATTTCTGCTGGCACCACTAATAAGCCATGAATGCAATCAACATAATGGAGAAGGAAATAGGAGGGGGATACCAAGGCCCTGAAAAATTCAGACTGGAAAATCACCTTCTGAAGGGGTCCTGGTTGGCTGGTCAGGCTCTGAGTAATGCCAAATTGGCTGTGCTTCTTTGATATGTATCCAAACTGCAATCTCAAAAGCTAAACACTGCAGAATCCTAAAAAGTCATATGCTATAAAGTATGAGCTTGGTCCACTTGAAGGGTTATTATTTTCTAGAGAGAGGCCATGTATCCATAAGTGGTAGCTTGAAAACAATTATTTAATTATCTTATTTCCCAGCAGAAGATGACATCTAACAATTACTGTTTGGCTGCATACCTTTGAGTGTCATCCCTTCTCTGTGAACACCCAGGGGTGGTGAAATCCAGGGCGTTGTGACAACACCCCTGGGTGTGTTGTACTGACTTTGGCTAGCCCAGTAGCTCTGCCCAGTTTCAGGTGGCACACTCCTGATTATTACCTATGATGATAATACTAGTGCAAAATCAGCACAGAAAGTAAAATTTAGTTTTGCTGCTTATCTGTCACTTCAGGTTATCTCACATGTTCTTCATCATTATTTGAAGATAAATCTAGGGACACCTGGGTGGCTCAGTCAGTTAAGCTTCTGACTTCGGCTCAGGCCATGATTTTGCGGTTCGTGAGTTCAAGACCTACATTGGGCTCTGTGCTGACAGCTCAGAGCCTGGAGCCTGCTTCACATTCTGTGTCTCCTTCTCTCTCTGCCCTCCGCTCCTCACACTCTGTCTCTGTCTCTTTCTCGAAGATAAACATTAAAAAAAAAAAGTTTTTAAATAAATCTAAAGACTTCTTGCATTTGGGACACAGCCTTGAAGTAGAAAAACTTTACTTTATAAGCTGCCTTAAATTCTTTGGGGGAAAAGGTAAAATATCCATAAACTTTAATAATCCCAATGCTCAGATGTGGATTCAGAAGTCATTCCATGCAAATTCAGTGATGAAATACAATGAGCAAACTGAAGTGAATATACAAAATAAAACTGGAAAAGTTGTTTTCCTGGTGGTTTCTAGAAATAAGTGGCAGTACTTAGATCTCTCCTTTGCTTTTGAAAGATAGTTCTAAAAATTAAAGATCCTAGCTGGAGTGATGAAGATTAATTTAAATCAAGTGAAGACCCACACTAAATGAGTACTTGTATCAACACATCAACAGGGAACCTCTTGGTAGTTTCCTTACCTGTCTAAAATATCCAGTTATACTAGAGGGGTGCGTGGTGGCTCAGTCACTTAAGCGTCCCACTCTTGGTTTCTGCTCAGGTTATGATCTCACAGTTCATGGGTTTGAGTCCTGCATCAGGCTCCGTGCTGGCAGCACAGAGCCTGCTTAGGATTCTCTGTCTCCTCTCTCTCTGGCCCTCCCCCACTTGTGCTGTCTCTGTCTCTCTCAAAATAAGTAAATAAACTTAGAATAGAATAGAATAGAATAGAATAGAATAGAATAGAATAGAATAGAATAGAATGGAATAGAATAGAGTAAAATAAAATAAAATAAAATAAAATAAAATAAAATAAAATAAAACTCTCCAGTTATATTAGGCAATTTCACCATGTGTCCCAGTCACCTTACCACTTCTCCTGCTAAGTCCACTCAGCTGCTGTCCAGACATCCTAACAGAACCTGAAATTAACCATGTTTTCTAGGAAATCATGATTTACACATAAATCAACAAATTCTCTTTACTCAGATCTCTCAAGGTGACTGAGAAAAGCCTCCAGGTGTATGTGCTCAGAAACACTCCAGTTGCTCCCTAAACTCTGATGGTATGGTTCCGTTGAGAATGGGAGCTACGTCGTTCTTGGGGTTCTGAACACTGGTTTCATAGCTGACAGGAGTAACTGAGGTCCAGAAGAGCTCAATGAAATATTGGATGCTTGTTACAGGTTTCAAAACCTCATTCCTGGGCATTTAATCTTCGCTGTTTCCACGTTCTGGGAGAGTACTTCAGCTTCTTGTGTTTACTTTTGGAGCCAATTTGTTAAAAACCACAGGTATTAAAAGAGTGAGTTTCACAAAAAGTCACATTTACTTTTGTTCATAGCCCAGGAAAAACTAATCAATACCTAATAACTAAGAAAAGAGAATTATACAAACACTATATTTGTCTACTGACAAAATAAGAAATGGGAGCACAGAATTCCTCAGACCTCACATATCCCTCACTTTATCCTCACTATAGTTTTCTAGAAAACTATAAAATATGTCCAAGATAACAAAAGATTTAACTCTAATATTTATAACACTTAAGATTAAATTTTAAATATGATCAAGAATATTAGAAACAAACTACCTTTTCCAATACTGAGATGGTAACTTTCTGCATTCAGGGGACATTTTTCTCTGTTTCCATAATCTAATTATACATTGTTTGGTACACAGTGGATACTAAAGTAAAACATTTTTAAATTACAAAATTAAAATAGATAAGCTCTTCCCTAAAGTCAGAGAGAACTAGAAAATAAAGGACCATTATTCTTAAAAGTTTTCTTTGGGAAGGTAAGAGAAGACTGGAGCATTTTTTTGATGGTCCTTCCTTTGAAGTGGGGGAAAGAATAAATCTTTAGTTGACTACCTGGGGAAAAAAGAACTTTATTTAAAAAAAATCTAAGTTGGGATTCCTAACTTTTATTAATAACCTATATTATACTGGGGCACCTGGTGACTCAGTCAGTTAAGTGTCCGACTTCAGCTCAGGTCATGATTTCATGCCTTGTGGATTTGAACCCCGTGTCAGGCTCTGTGCTGACAGCCCAGATCCTGGAGCCTGCTTTGTTTTTTGTTTCTCCCTCTTTCTCTGCCCCTCCCCTTCTCGTGCTCTTTCTCTCTCTCTCTCTCCATCAAAAATTAATAAACATAAAAATTATTTTAAAAAGAACCTATATTGTACTAAACACACTGCCTTTACCAATGTACCAGTACCTATAGCCTTCGTGCTAAAGAATTGATAGGCCATATGGCATGTGCACACGCACACACACACACACACACACACACACACACACAGCTAGCTGTGGCATGTTATAGACCTGCCAAATCATTCTAATTAGTTATCTGCTCCGAAGCTGATGAACACCCCGGTCCTTTCTGTCTCCTAAGTAGTAGCCCATCCTTATTCCCCCTTATTTCAGGACAATTCTTCTCCCCACCCCCAAAGTCCTTAAATGTTAGTCAGGAATGTCATATCCAAAAATTGAGCTAGATTGAACTAGTATAGGAGAGAATATGTAGTTGGCTGAATATATAGTGTTTTTTTTTTTAATTTGAGAGAGTGAGCAAGAGAGCCAGTGAGTGCGAGTGGGGGAGGGGCAGAGACAGAGGGGGAGAGAGAATCCCAAGAAGGCTCCATACTGTCAGTGCAGAGCCTGACGTGGGGCTTGATTCCATGAATCATGACATCTTGACCTGGGCCAAAATCAAGAGCTGGACACTAAACTGACTGAGCCACCCAGGCACCCCTATAGTGGTTTTTGTTTTGTTTTATTTTGTTTTTATTAAGAACTCAGGGCAAACTGATAATAGAAAGAAAATTCTGGTCTTAGTTCACACTATTATTTGTAATAAGGTGAAATTTCACTATGGTGGCAAAACATGTGATGACCAACCAATGAGAAGCCAATAAAACAGAGCAGACCCTATGGGATCAGGTAGTAGTGAAGGCCTCAGGTCTGGTTAGGTATGCACCTCAAGGCCTCTTGCTCTCAACCCCCTATGCCTGTTATTATTAAAGACCATCACAGATGCAACATTGAAGATTTCTTTTTAAGGAATTTATTATTTAAGAAATATTACTATCTTCCTCCAGGTTGAAATATAAAAGGAGCTGTAAAAACAAAAACCAAGATATTCGGTTTTTCCCCTCAAAATTCCAATTATTTAATATTTGTATAGAGCAGTTTTTAATATAAGAGGCCTGTTTGATGCCTTGAAGAAATAGGATGCCTGCAACCACCTTCTAATTGTCTGTTTGAACTAAGAGACTTTCGTTTTGAGCACAAAAACTTCACTGTATCTAGAGGGGTAAGAAAACCTACTGGTTTCAAAAAACCAGGTAGGAAGGTATTTTTATGTTGCTGCCTAGAAACTACTGATAGAGGGGAAGTCTTAGAGTATGGAAAATGACATTCTGTTTTTTGCCTTCTCCTAGAACTTAAGACTAGTTATTTAACTCTATTAGTTCTTAATTATCTCATCCTCTGAATACAGACATTTATATCTTCTCCCTCTGCTAACCAGCTTAGAGGTCAATGAGATAGCCACATGAAAAGGTGTCATGATGTATCTTTTACAGACATAGAGCATATGGTCCATTTCTAAGAAGCTTCTCTTCTTCCTCCTTTTGGGTGGGCCTGGCTTCATTTGAAGTGTCAGGAGAGGCATTAGTTATGAAGGCAACATAAAAACGCTTTCATTCTTGCCTTTCTCCATTAGATTGTGACTCATTCTCCAGTGTGGTATAGTTGTTTCCTCCAAAATTTTAGTGTCACATGTGACTACTCCCTTAGGTAGCAGATCCAGTATCTTGGACAACATGATTGTATAAATAGCATAATTATAACATTCTTTATGCCACACGGAAAGGTGCAATAAAATTATTCATAATCTGATGGTAGTAT
The DNA here is from genome assembly GCF_007474595.2 of Lynx canadensis. Taxonomy (NCBI): domain Eukaryota; kingdom Metazoa; phylum Chordata; class Mammalia; order Carnivora; family Felidae; genus Lynx; species Lynx canadensis. Next base: position 169,137,754 of record NC_044310.1, on the reverse strand, counting down.
TAGTTATAATTGGAAGAATAAGACTAACTCTGGTTTAAAATATATCCTGGTAGCAGGCTCCAGGCTCTGAGCTGTCAGCACAGAGACTGATGCGGGGCTCGAATTCATGAACCATGAGACCATGACCTGAGCCAAAGCCAGATGCTTAAATTGTGCTCTTTCTCTCTCTCTCTCAAAATAAATAAATAAGTAAACATTAAAAAAAAAATTAAGAAAAGTAAAAAAATATGTCCTGGTATATCTAAGCTTTTTTTATTAGGAGAAAGAGATAAAAAGAAAAAGGAGATGAGTTTGAGAAGAAAACTAACAAGGTTGTCACCTATTAAACCCTTTGGAAGGGACATTTTCTTAAGTCCTAACACTCAAATACATAGATCTGGCTAGATCCAAATTTTAAGTCCCTTCCCATCCCTTATTATCTATGGCCTTAATTCTTCTTGCCTCCTTTTCCTCACCTCTAAAGTGAGATAGTAAAAGCACCCAACCTCACAGTTGTAAGAAAGGAGAGAATGCTTGGCACATTAACCATTAGCAGTAACTAAAGGCACTGATAAGGGGATTTCATTTTATGTTTATGGTGCTGTGTTTAATGAGCACATAGTAAGTGCTCCTTAGTTATGGTAGATAAGGCATGACCATTGTGTTGTTTAGAAGTGCTGTAACTTCAGAAGTTTTTTAACTTCTACAACAGTTATTTTACTCTCACCTTGGATGTGAAGTGTTAAGGAGTTGAGGCCAGCAAAGAGGAAGTACAAAGATGCAAAGGGAAAAATAAGATTAAAAGTGAGAATAAATAAGTCCTTATGAAAGGTACAAATTAATCCTTGGCCTCAAGGGACTCTCAGATGTGGGTGGGATCTTAATAGCACTGTGAATTAACTCTTCCCTTGACCCTGATGCTAAACAGTAGATTACACTTAACTAGAGATCAAGGAAAATGCTAGGCCTTCAACTCTCAAATGGCTGTTCTTCTAAATCCATACTGTGAGAATGCACTTCTCTGGAAAAACTACACGATTCTCACCTATCTTGGCCTTTTATTGCTTTCTTTCAACAAAGCACTTGAGATAGATACAGCATGTGAAATCGCCTTCACTATGGCCTTGAGTGGTAGTGGTTAAATTAAAGGCGACCCTTAGGTTGGGCAGTATCATCATAACCCTTTCAGAAACACTTCCTGTTAATTACCGTTCATTCATTTCCAATTAATGTTTGCCTGGCAAAAGTCCCACTCAGGCATGCCTTCTTGTAGAACATTTTGATGAACCATTCGCTGACATATCTGAACGCCAGACTCCCCATGTGATTTCCTACCCTGCATCACAACTCCGTCTGCCACGGGACCCGCCGAGTCATTACTCCTCCTCGGGAGACACCCAGAGAAGGCTTGTGGATCCCCTGCAGGGGCACCTGCGCCTCTCCGCTCCGGGGTGGCGCCCCTGCAGGCGAGTCCGCACGGTGCCTCCTACTCCCCCAGAAACTTGGGAGTCAAGTGAACAACTAGGAAGGATAAAGGTTTCAAAGTGCCGGGGCCTGTCTCTGTCCTTTCCTCCCACGCTGTCGGGGAGCCGGGAAACAGAAGCCGGTGCCAGGAGACGCGACAAGCGGGTCGCGCGGTTGCCAGAAAGGCCGCCTCATGTGACATAGACGTACGTCAGACCCGGCTTTGCAGACCCTGGGTTTCCAGCCTGAGCCCTGTGGCTTCAGACCCTTTTCTGCACGACCCCCGGCATGCAGGGACCAGGAAGCCAGGCGGCTAGTGCTGGGAAACGACAAAGGTCACTATTGAAGGGAGCTTGCCTGGTCAGCGGCTCTAATGTTTAATAGCTTTCAAGGGGCTTAGCTTTCGAATTCGCCTTTGTCCCTCTGGCTGGGGGGGATAATGCTGTGATTCTTCTCCTTACAATGGCAAGGCCGCGCTCTGCTGCGTTCCCCTTTGATCAGCCACACTTGGTAGGCACTGAACTTTCTCCTCTGTCTGCCCTCAGACTCTCAAATTGCCAAACCAATGCCTGCAAGTAGTAAAGGGGATGCAGTTTTAGCCACTAAAGACATAGAAAGAGACTATCATCTGTGTCTAGGCATATTTTTCAGTGTCTTCCCCACCCCTTCCAAGGGCTTCCTGAGGCACAGCTACCCATTATTTTCTTAAGTTCTCCTTTACTTTAGGAAATGACATCCCCTGACCCCCAACCCTATCCTTTTATCAGCTGTCACCCTCCAGGTTAGGAAGCTCCATCCCCAAAGCCAAATTTCTGACATGAAGTTGTTTAAGACTTTGATTCACATACAATAAAAATACTTGAGGAAAGATGAAAGAATCTTACGAAAATGTCATTCTTTCAAAGTTTATAGATTTTTCTCCCTGCAAACTTGCCCTTTGTCAGTTTATAAATACCAGGTGAAATCCTTGCTTGCCTGAAAAAGCTTCTAATCTACTTCATAATCTTCTGGAAGGCCATACTGAAACCCTAATCCCTGAGGGCTCTCAACATTGTTCTTTACCTCCAGCCCATCAGCCTTTGAGAAAGGAGCCAAACAGAAAATAGGGAAAAAGCGTAAAACTACTCTACCTAAATCAAACAAATGGGGTCTTGAGGTAGCCCTTCTTCTTCTTCTTCTTCTTCTTCTTCTTCTTCTTCTTCTTCTTCTTCTTCTTCTTTTCATTTGCATGACTGCAGTACTCTCCTGATTCCCTTTGCCAGTGGAGACTTGGCTGCTAGCCCTGAAAATTGCCTTCATATAAATCTGGAAGTCAAGAGCTAAAGCATGTTGCTCCAATTAGCCTAAAATTCAACCTAATTCACTGTCAGACCAAGAAAGGACTTTGTAAAGACAAATAAAATCTGTGCCTACCACTTTAGTATCCAATCCCTAAAGAAAAGTTTGGTTTCCCGACCTCCCAGTGGATACAGAAATGAAGCCCTTAACATTCTCATTCAAGGTCATGTCTGTGTTGTCCTCTTGTGGTAGTTGCAAAATAGAGTGGGGTGGGGGCAGGTGGTGAAAGACAAGGGGAACAAAGATTCATCACCATTACCTAGTCAGCCCCTGCCCACCGGCTGGAGGTCAAGAGAGTCCAGAGAAGCAAAAGTCACCTCCACCAGGGAAAGGACAGAGGTGGTGGAGAAAGGTCCACTGTAACAGAGAGGTGTATATATTGGCTGAGGAACACACGCTCTGTTGTCTGTCAGCGATTGCTCAATTTGTTTACATGGCAACTCACTTATGCTGCTGTTCTTTGTTCTTTCGTGAAGATAAACTCTCCAGCAGAGCAAATCTTTGTTCCTTATGAGCTCATCCGCTCCTGCAGTCTGTGCCACACCTGTAATTATAATGATGGCCTACTGCTTGGGATGCTGTAATCCTTTCTAGTGAAACCATTTGTGAGTTCACCAACAGAGTTACTTAGCAGAGAGAGAATGCCTGGATTGATAGAATCAGCTTCATTAGTCCCTTTCATTGGTTATTCTGGCTGTGCTTAGCCTTCTGTTACGATTCAGGTGATTAACATTTTTCAGTAATATGGAAGCATCCTTGCATTTTCGACGGAACTGTGATATTAACTGTGAGACACTCTGGACAAACATAACGAGGCAAGGCTTTCTGGGAGAAAAAAGAAAACAGCCAATACCAAGAAATAGAAGAATTAGTGATGTTGCACCTCGGCTATTACATTAAAGAAAATGAATTCACATAGAATGGTGTCAGCAAATCATTACATGGTGTTGGTAAATCATTACATGTAGACTGTTCTCACCCTATCTTTCTTATGAGATGGGTCTGTGTTTCAGCACTAATACACTCGGTGTGCAGCTAAACTATTTCTGCGGGATGAATAGTCTACCATTAGGTAGGAGCAGCCTGGTGGCTTTACAAATTCATTGTCCTTTAGATGAAAAACTTAAACACAGAATTTTTTGTTTCAATTATACTGAGACATTGGGACATGCAGGCCTTGTTCTAGAGTAACAGTGTTCTTTTTTTTCTCCCTGAAGAGGCATTGTTTGTCTTTGATATAGTGTTTTTTCCTAGATACTTGATAAGGAAGGGAATTTGTGATTATGGGTTTGTATGCAGTTTGCAGTTATAACTTTTCTTTCCGCTGGTTTTAAAATAGGAGGAATGGGTTTTTTAAACCACATACAGCAGATAAGACTTTTTTTTTCTCTACAAGGTTTCATTTCTAAAATCTGAGCCCAAATATTACAGCCTTCAATCGGTCTATTGTATTTCAGGCAGACAAAGGATTTACTCAGCTGCAATGGCATTTCAGCATTTTAATCCTGTTGCAAATTACTGGATGCACCATGGGACTTTCCTGCAGTGTATCAAATAAAATTCAACTTGAGAAAATAGAGGAAACAAAATGGAAACAAATAAGAATGGTCAAGGACAATGACGATGAATCTGATTTATCTGTAGGTCCATACTCATCTCATGAAAAATGCTTTTGAATACAATGAGTGTGTTTCACAAAAATCTATATTCATTAAAGAAAAACTGCTTTTGAATAAGGAAGAATGCCAGAATTTTATAATTAGAAATGAATATCGCCTCAAACAGTGGTTCTCAGAGTGTGCTCCTCAGACGAGCAGTATCAGCATCACTTGATGGCTTGTTAGAAATGAACATTCTCAAGTCACACTCAAGACTTCCTCATTCAGAAACTCTGGGGCTGGAGCCCCACAATTTTGAGGCGATTCTATTGCGCACTTGAATTTGAGAACCACAGGCTTAGATCGGTATAACAGCCTCCTGTCAAACCTGCTTGCCTCAGGGGTTTGCTTCCCACAAATTATTCTCCACACTGTCTCCAGAATGCTCTTTATAAGTATTCATGTAATTATGCCAGCCCCTTCCTTAAAACTTTCTCCTAGTTCCCCATCGCTGTTGGGTCTGGATATTGATGTTCAAGTTTCTTCACCCTCTGGTTGCTAACTAGTTCTGCAGTTCATCTCTCCCCACTTCCCTTGATCCACTCCACCCTCACCCTCACCTGCCAGCCCACATGCACACACACAAACCCACACACTCACAATTTGTACACCCACAAGCTCTAGCCATTATGTGCTCCTTCCAGTTCTGCATGTACACATTGTCTTCTCATTACTAGGCTCTGTACATTGTTCCTCCGGAAATACCCTTACCCTTTCTTTCTCCCCCACTCCTTTATCTAGATAACTTGTTCTCAGTCTTCTAGGGCTTGTGTTGGTTCTCACTTATCTCCTCTAGAGTACTTTACTGCCCACCAATGCCTAGGCTAGATTTCTTTCCTAGTGTTGCCACAGGGCATGCTGTATGTTTCTGTCACTGCACTCACCACTCAGAATTACAGATTTATGATTACTTTTTTCCCCTGACTAAACTATATCCTTCTAGATAGCAATGACTATCTCTTAAAGTCTTGATATCCCAACGTATAGCACAGAGTTTAGTTCATAACAAGCGTTTAACAAATTCGTATTGAGTGAATGAATGAGTCCCTTGGTACTGCAGATGAACCGAGTGGAAAGGTGGCCTGATGATCCACTTTGTGGGGATTAACACGCTAACCCACCATTGCTCAATCCAGTGTTTTCACCATTAAATCATGCTGTTTTTCAGACCAAAGGAAAAAGTTCAGATCTGAAGAGTTTGACTTCAACAACATAGTAGTGCTTCCCCGCCCCCCCCCCGCCCCCAGATTTATTGAAGTTTAATTGAAAAGTAAAATGTGTGTTGCCTGGGTGGCTCAGCTGGTTAAGCGTCTGACTTCAGCTCAGGTCATGATCTTACAGGTGAGTTCCAGCCCCACACAGGGCTCTGTGCTAACAGCTCAGAGCCTGGAGCCTGCTTTGGATTCTGTCTCTCTCTCTCTCTCTCAAAAATACATAAACATTAAAAAAAAAAAAGTAAAATGTAATCTCTCTCTCTCCCAAAGTAAACTTAGAAAAAGTGGGGGAGGGTGCCTGGGTGGCTCAGCTGGTTAAGTGTCCCACTTTTGATTTTGGCCCAGGTCATGATCTCACAGTTTGTGGGTTCAAGCTCCTATCAGGCTCTGTGCTGACAGTGCACAGCCTGCTTAGAATTCTCTCTCTCTTTCTCTCTCTCTCTCTTTCTCTCTCTCCCTCTTCCCTGCTCATGAGTGCATGTACTCTTTCAGAATAAACAAACTTAAAAAAAAGTAAAATGTAAGAAATTTAAGCATATATTGTGGTGATTTGATACACATATACATTGTGAAAGGATTCTCCCATCTCATTAATTAACACATCTATCACCTCACATACTTATCTTTTTGTGTGTGAGAACATTTAAGTTCTTAGCAAATTTTAATTATGCAATACATGTTATCAAGTGGTGTCACTATGTTTTACATTAGCTCGTCAGACCTTGTACATCTTATAGCTGAAAGTTCATACTCTTTTCCCAAACTCTCCTTATTTTCTGCACTCCTGGCCTTCACTCCACGCAGCTCCAGCAACCAGTTTTTACTCTCTGTTGCCATGAGTTTGGCTTTTTGGAAATTCCACAAATGAGTGGTACCATGCAGTATTTGTCTGTCTATGGCTCGCCTATTTCATTTAGTGCCCTCATAGTAGCACTGTACCGTAAGTCATTTGTGAAGGCCAAACATTTAGGGATTTAAAAAATTCCCTCTCTCTTTTTCCTTTGCAAAGATTGAACACACTATTACCATGATAGATTTAAAACATCCACAGGATTTTTTTCAGTGTGTAAGTGCTATGCATAGGTTTGGGTGTGAGAGAATATGGCAGGCTTTTCCAATTCAGATTCAAACACTTCCTGCTTATTGAATCATATTCAGCTCATAATCTTACTCTGCACTGTTTGGAATAATCTAAGCATTAAGCTCTCTTGAATTCAATGGGAGCACTATGCCCAGCCGGACTGCATGAAGCAGAGTGAGAAAAAGGACAGTCCTACAATGAAGAATGGAGTTTTCAATTGTCCTTAGATGATGCCATTAGAGATGTTATTAAAAGGAAGGATTCAATAAACTCGGCCTGTATGTATGGGTTTCAATTGGCCCTTTTAGACAGAGGCCCTTGTTAGAGATGACACTACTTCTTTGATTGTCCAATGACTTCTAAAAGACAGTGCAAATTCTGCTTAACAAGGGTCAGGAAATCCACTGGTTGTATTAAGACGTTAATGTGTCAGTAGACATAGTCACTGCATAATTAAAAAGAATACAAACCACTTTCTAACAATGAACAGATGGCCAGTTAGGTTACAAAATCATCAGACATTTGTTAACCATACATCTTGATGCTGTTCCAGGACCTAGAGAGAAATCAGTCAAATACATACTCTTTATGGAATCTGCATTTTGATGCAAATGATACAAAAATCTGGCTCCAGAACTCACTAGCTGGGAAATGTGACTTCACGTCTCTAAGCCTCAGTTTCCTGGTCTATAGGATGGAGGTCTGTAAACATTTATATCTTCCTTAGTGTCTGAAGATTGAATAAGATCATCGCTGTGAAAGGGTTGCATAGTACCAAGCTCATCAAGCTCAGTAAATATTAGCTATTAGAGTCCACACCCAGTGCACCCAATATATCATTGGAGGATATTTTGTGGGAGACTTTGATGGTTCCTATTCCACTGTATGGCTCTGAAATAGTTAAAAATGTGACACACACACACACACACACACACACACACACACACACCCTCACCTGTCCTTGTTAAAACTCCAGTGGAAGCTCAGAGCAAAAGGCTGCCATGACAGGGACTGTATAGTTCTCCTCATCCAGGAAGTTCTGTGACACATTTGGTGACAAATTCCTCTGAACACACCTGAGATGGTGCAAAATTAGTACTATGCAACTTACACTCAGCACTTGAGAGAAGAATGACTGAAAATACTTGTCTGTGTTTTTTCTCTCCTTTCACTCACAGCCATAAAGAATGCAGGTTGGTCCTTCATCTCCCCACTTCCCTGATTTTTGACTTCCTGTACCTTTCTTTCTCTGCCACACACCTGCCTCTGCTTGCTGCTCTCACCAGACCTGTGATGCTGCTCTTCTCCCACCCAGCTCTCCACACCCTTCCTTCCCCTCTCCTTCTCATGTTTTACCTTCTATGTCCCTCTCTTTCCACTCTTAGTACCTCCTTATCACCAGCAATATCTATAGCATTTTTTTAAAGTTTATTTATTTAGGGGCACCTGGGTGGCTCAGTTGGTTAAGCGTCCTTCAACTCAGGTCATGATCTCGCTGTCATGATCTCAGGGTCTGTGGTTTTGAGCCCTGTGTTGGGATCTGTGTTGACAGCTCAGAGCCTGGAGCCTACTTCAGATTCTGTGTCTCCCTCTCTGTCTGCCCCTCTCCCACTCACTCACATGCACATTCTCTCTCTCTCAAAAAATAAACATTAAAAAAATTTTTTTAAGTTTATTTATTTTTAGTCTGGGGGCAGAGAGAGAGAGAGAGAGAGAGAGAGAGAGAGAGAGAGAGAAAGCAGGCTCCACACTGCCAGCATGGAGCTTGAAGCAGGGCTTGAACTCGCAAACCAGACATCATGGGCTGAGCAGAGATCTGGTCCAATGCTTAACCAACCGAGCCACCCAGGTGCCCTGAGTACTTTTGAGTAAAGCTAAGTTCAATGTACTTCATGTTTTGCATACATTGAACTGATGTGACTGATTCAGTGGTCAATAGCGTAGTGCTTTGGGTTGACACAGAGCCAAGGAGGAGCCAAAGAGGGGCTAACTCAACTCTCAGTGGAGTAGGGGACTTTCAGAGGGACTATTTAGAACAAAAATATGAACTTAAAATGAGACTGTTGAAGTCTCTGAAATAATGAAGGATAACAACAGATTGAAATATACTTGTTCATTCTATCCTAGAATTCGAGAATTAATGAGTCTTCCTTGGTGCCTGAAGGGGATAGTCTTAATAAAACTAAAAGAGGTATAACATTGTACACTTGTGCAACAAATTCCCCTGCAGGGTTTTACAGACTGGAAATGAAAATCATTTCAGAAGGGATTGGATATGCTATGACTGGTAGATCATATTAAATTCACCTTCTTTGACCAAACTCCATGCTGTTCTCAGGGTCAAATTACATGAATTGCTTTTTCTTGAGAGCCATATTATCTGCTCTGGGTATACAGGGAACCCTGAATTTTTTATTTCCTGCATCTCCCTGGAAATGTAAACTGCTGTGTGTGTAGAGTTATGGAGTGAAAATGTGGCTTAAGACTTAGTAGTGAAAGGGTCGAGCATAAAGGCTGAGGTGTTGTCGTCATGATGACTCTGTAGAAGTCCTCTGACCTGTCTCATCATGCCAGAATGTTGCACGCTTCACTTTCTGCCTCTGAGAGTCATGGTTGCTGGGTTGTTTGGTTACATTCTCTTAAGAAAGGTCTCCATTCTGTAATGTAGGGATGACCGTAAAGTGATATATACGCCAATGTAATGAGTACAAGGCATGGCCCTTAATTTGCCAGCAGTTACAGATAACAGCAGTTTCATAGTTGGCATACCCAACAGGTAAATACATCTTCATGTGTGGCCTCTGATGACTTCTTTCTCTTATATACATGTGCCTTCAGGCACACAGGTCAGAAGAGGAACGCACAGTGTCTTTTATTTTTTAATCATCAATTTTAAAATCAGCATATGCAAGCTTATATACAGACTAAAAGAAGAATACCAGAGGCACTAGAGACAATATTAGGAAGTTAGGTGAGGTCCTGATCGTTTGCTTCTGTTTTCTTCCCCAAGCCCCATTACATGAGACAAAAATGTTCGTGGATACACAGAGAAGCTGAATTAGGAATTTAGCAGATTAGTAAAATTAGTTGCTATTTTAAATGATGTATATATTTATTAGACTTCAGAAATTTGCATTTATTAATTGTGATTACCCCCTTTAAATTATCAAATTTGGCATGTATTGTTGTTGTTTTCTTTTTTTAACCACAAATGCCTTATTTGAGCTTCTGGCTTTTCCCTCAAAAATGAATTGACTGTAGTTTTTTGGATATTTTGTGGGGGGAGGTTGAATTTTACAGTGAGAACAGACTATCAGAAATATTTAAAGTTCCTTTACAAACCCTGGATAAAATAGATATGATAAGGTACTTTACGCTTTATTGGGTTTATTTAGTAGCTTTTCTCCAAAGAGCTAGAATGCAGTTGTGACTATGTTTATTTGAAAGGACAATTATGAGTTACATAGCCAGGAGTCACAGACTTAGATGTGATTGTTTTCCTTATATGTGTTTAATTGAGACTACTGTAATTTCTATCTGTAGAAGGTTAAAATAAAATTTGCAAAGTGTAACAGGAAAAATGGGATTTATAACTTGTGCCTAGGAAAAAAAGATTGACCCTCCCTCTCAGGAAAAAGCAACTTCAACTGAAATATGAGCCATGCCGTGGTCAACAGATTAGGCCTGTATCTAGAAAGGAGGCAAAGCAAGATAAAGGCTAATGGCAGCACTCCATTTTTGCCTCCACACGTTTTCCTGCCTCAGAAGCCTATACAAAAGTATCAATCTACCCAGAGATATGTTAAGGCTTCAGAGAGTTCCAACAACCCACTTTAGGGACTTATCAGTTCCACTCAGCATTTGAATTCAGAGTCATGGTGTGCGGTACACCTCTGTATCTGTCTTGCAAGTTTGACCAATACCTTTGAGTAAAGGCAGAAAGACAGGAAAAGACAATTATCTTAAACATAGCTGTAATTTTGGTAGATGTTTCCAAAGTTTGATTAGAGCCTAAATTCTATATTAAAACATTTGTTTGACAAGTGCCTAGGGTAGTGGCATCAAAAAACCTCCTCAGAAAAATGATGAGGTTCATTGTTCCCATAATTCCTCAACAACCAGACTACTAAGGTGCTTATAAGATTTCACCTTAAAGTTGGTGGGACATAGAAGCCATTTTAGCACTAGTTGAAAAACATCAGTTAGCATTATGTCTGAGGTTCTACAACCCAGTCTAGGGATTGTGCTATCTCTCTTCAGATTCTTCTCTCCAAATTATTATAGTGTCGATTTCCTTCCCAGAAACTATGTCCTCACCTGCTTCCTGGCTTGGGTGCATCTGGGATGCCCCAGTTCCTTCTGCTTCAAGACTGTTCTCAATATTAGTGCTACCCTAAGGAGAAGTGGAATAAGTTTCTAAGCAGTGAAAGTAACCTGCTCTGTTACATGTTTCTTCCCTGGCTTCCAAAATGACAAATGAGGCCAATGAATTACACAAAAAACTAAAGCCAAGCCAAACCCAAAACAACACATTGATATGCTGATTACTAATAAGGTTTGATGTAAGAGGGCAAGGCCTGATTCCTTCTTTTTTCTATCAACATGTTTTAGTGGGAACCTCTTGTACTACCCTTCTGGAGACTATAACTTAACCCAAAGAAATGTCTCAAAGGCTGGAAATTCCAGGCCCTCTTCAGAAGGTAAGAAAGGAGGCATTTCAGAGCAGCTGGGTCTTGTGTCAGCTTCCATATGGAAACATTTAGGTAGCTCCTTATCCACCCATAATTCCATCCATTGTCTGGTATTCTACAAAACCATGGGGGAAGATCTCTACACAGAGATTTTATAAAATCTGATACAAAGTGACTGGTTTGCCAAAGTTGAGAGTAAAAGGTACCTCTGACGTTTTATAGAATTATGATCCCTGGTCAAATTCTGAAGAAGTTGGTACTCTTGCCAGTACGTTTTGTGTCCATTTTATCTTTGCTGAGCTGCACAAGAAACAAATGCATTTCCCTGCATCAGAAGCATCGACCAATACTTTCAGGCCTGTTTCATTCCTATCATTTCAGTACGTGTATTTGAAACTCAGTGGCCTGCCAAGATTGAGAACAATTAGTTCTCTGATACTTTTATCTGATATAACACATCATTAAAGAGAATGTAGTCTATCATTTATCTTTGTTTTTGTACCAATTCCTTCTCAACACCCCAAAGAGAAATAAGGCTGAGTTCTCAATAGTAGTACTGAACTTAAGAACATAGTATTTGAGGTTCTTTACATGCTATGAAGCATGGTCTTTGGGAATTCTCAGCCCGAGTACTATACAAACTTTCTGAACAAACTGGGTCTTGACCCTGTATGGTTTTTCACAATGCTTCCATTGATAACCTAAGATGTCAACTATCAAAGTGAATGTGGTGGTGATGTCACTGCTGATATGGTTCCACCAAATCACACACTTTAGTGAAGCAAGAAAAATCAGAGTTGCGACATCCTGGTGGAAGAAAGCATTGCAGCAGTAATTAGACCAAAGAAGGCATTTAGCTGCCAGCTTCTGATCAGGAAGATACAGAAAATTATACAAACTACACTAGTTTCTTGTTAAGACCAGCAAAAATATGACTGCATCTTTTGGGGTAAGAAATATAATTTTTACACTCTTTATAAGGCATAAATGCTAAGGAATGACACTCCAAAGTCTACCATGCAACTTAGTAGGAAAAAGAAAGGTATTATATCATATTCATTCCATAATGCACAAAACTTAAATTTGAGACATTCTCAATGTATCGGCAATAAGGTATAAGACAGCACACATAGCCCAGGGAAGTTTCCCTTATTAAGGAACAGGCCCTCCATCCTATACATCTGCCTGAAATAGGTCTCAGAGTCTCAGACAGGTAGAGAGGTTTCCAGAAGTACACATCTCTGAATATAAGAATTTCTTCTTATTTTAACCCTTAGGTTCCTGAGCACAGGGCGGGGACAGCCTATGGTAATTTAATCAGAAGTTGGCAGAAAATCCTAAAAGCTATAAGGAATAGCAACTGCAGAGGTGCCAGTGAGACCAGCACAGGAACAGGGCAACTCCCAAGAGCACCAAGTACCTAGGGCCCTACGCTTAAGACACCTCTTCTTACCTTGGCAGTGGGCAGTCATCACAGTGATACCCAGGGTGTATACAAAATCTGAAGACTTTAAAAAGTCATCTATCCAACAAATATTACTTGTCTACAACACCATGATAAAGAATACATAGTTCTTGCTCTCAAGTTGCTCATTTGTAGTTGGGGAGGCTTATAAGTGGACAGGCAATTACAGAATACAGAGCAATGACTAAAGTGGGGTCATAGGGCACAAAGGATGGACACCTCCCTGAGGAATGGCTTCCTGAATAAGATGAGGCCTCAACCAGAGCTGGACTATGTGTTTAAGTTAGGCAAAGGAGGAAGAGGGCAGGGCATTTCAGGCAGAGGTAGAGTAATCTGGACAAAGGCATAGAAGCAGAAGAGACTTAGCACCTTTGGGGGAAATACAACCAGTTCAGAACAATAGGAGTGTAGGGGGCATCAGGAGAGTGCAAGAAAGGTAAGACTAGAGATGTAGGCAGGAACCAGTCCATGAAATCTTTTCCCATATTCCTTTGCATCTATATAGATTTGCTTGGGCTTGGAAGAACTGAATGTCTTAAAAATCAAACTTTTGTTTGGTACATGGGTAGTTTTCTTCCTTTTAACATAAAAATAAAAACAGTAAAGTTCTACAACTGATTATGAGTTTTCATAGAGGTCTCACCATTTCTCTATAATTCACTTATTTTTCAATAATTTGCCACCTAAAACCCCAAAACAGTAACAAAAAATGGCAGTGCTTTAATCATGGGCAGTAATTTGATCCTATGAGTAGGTGTGATTAAGGTTGAGTTAGGAAATCTGTTAGTTCAGAAATCTGCCACATCCTTACCAACCCCCTATTATTATAGAACCTGAAACTGTCACTAGAGAGTTATTCTTCTCATTCTTGTAAGAGGGAGTAAAACTGTGTGCCAGGTAGGGCGCCTGGGTGGCTCAGTTGGTTAAACGTCTGACTTTGGCTCATGTCATGATTTCATAGTTTGTGGGTTCGAGCCCCATGTTGGGCTTTGTGCTGACAGCTCAGAGCCTGGAGCCTGTTTCAGATTCTGTGTCTCCCTCTCTTTCTGCCCCTGCCCTACTCATGCTCTGTTTCTCTCTGTCTCAAAAATAAAAATAAACATAAAAAAATTTTTTTTAAACTGTGTTCCAGGTAAACCCTTTGAAGAATTTTGGCAATATATACAATGCAGATCGTATGTGTAACTTATTGACCCAGTTATTCCAATCCTAGGTATATACTTACAGAAATTAGTGTATGTGTTCACTAAAGGAAATGTTCAAAAATACTCATAGCAACACTATTTGCAATAGCTGCAAACTGGAAACCATCTAAATGCTCATCAACAGTAAAATGGATATATAAAATGTGGTATCTTCATATAAAGAAATGTTACACAGTTATGAAGAATGAACTGCAATTGCAAGCAACAATTTGGATGACTCTTACAAATGGATTTTTGAGCAAAAAAAACCCAGTCAGATTTTAAAGAGTACATACACTATGATTTCATTTTTCTAAGTTTCAAAATTAGCAAATGTAATGTGTGGTATTAGAAATGAAGATATTGGAATCATTTAACAATATATACACATATCAAATAAAAAAGAAATCAGCGTATCAGTTACTTTAGGGATTAGTAGTGTTTGGGAGAGGGCAAAGGCTGGGGGGGCTTCTGGGGTGCTTAGTAAATGGTCTGTTTCTTGATCTAGGTGTTGATTACACGGATGTGTTAACTTCATAAAAATTGAGCATTATACTTATGATTTTACACTCTTTCATATGTAATATGGAAAAAGAAAAGTTTAAAATGCTTCTTCTGTACTTACATACTAGGAAGAGTTAAAAAATGCTTTCTTTTTAGGGGTGCCTGGTGATTCAGTTGGTTGAACATCTGACTTTGGCTCAGGTCATGATCTCAAGGTCCATGAGTTCAAGCCCCGTATCGGGCTCTGTGCTGACAGCTCAGAGCCGGGAGCCTGCTTCAGATTCTGTGTCTCCCTCTTTCTGCCCCTCCCTGACTTGTTCTCTCTCTCTCTGTGTGTGTCTTTCTCTCTCTCTCTCTCTCTCTCTCTCTCTCTGTCTCTCTCAGAAATAAAATAAAACATTAAAAATGCTTTTTTAAAAAATACCATTTATATAATATATACCATATACAAAAATTAACACAGAATAGATTAAAGATCTAAACATTAGAACTAGGGGTGCCTGGGTGGCACAGTCGGTTAAGCATCTGACTCTTGATCTCGGCTCAGGTCATGATGATCTCACAGTTTGTGAATTCAAGCCCCATGTCAGGCTCTGTGCTGATGGTGTGGAGCCTGCCCAGATTCTGTCTCTCCCTCTCTCTCTGCCTCTCCCCTGCTTGTGTGCATGCTCTGTCTCTCTCAAAATAAATAAATAAACATTAGAAAAAATCAATTCCAAATGGATTAAGGACTTAGAAGTAAAAGTAAAAACTTTAGAACTTTAAAGAAAATAGAATTTATTGTAAAATCCCAGTTAAGGGAAAATTTTCTAAGGATGACAGAAAATATACAAATTATAAAGGATCTGATTGATAATTTTGACTGCATTAAAATTAACAACATCTATCCATAATGTATACCACTTTAAAAAAGGCAAAATACAAGTCACAAACTGGCAGAAAATATTCATAAACACATAACCCAGAGAAGAATAGAATCTAGAATATTTAAAGAAATCTAAAATTAATAGAAAAAGATGAATAATGCAGTAGGAAAGTGGGCAAAAAATGGGTAACTTTGTTAGAAATCAAAGACATGCAAATTAAAACCACAAGGAAATACCATTTTTTACTTTTTGGCCAAATTTTTTGAAAGTTGGAAAATATCAAGTCTTGACAAGTTTGGAACAGCAGAGCTCTTTCCCGTTGCTTGTGGTGAGTAATTGCTACTAGTTTGGAAAAAACACCTCTGACCCAGCAATTTCATTCTTAGGTATATAACCTAGAAAAACCGTGGCACATGTGCATCTGGAAACATGTGTAAGAATGCTCTCTAGAAGCTTGGTCGACAACAACAACTTAAATATGCATTAATCATAGAGTGGAAAATGAATTTTCCTGGAGTTATATAATGGAAAATTATACTACAATGGAAAGGGAAGACCCGCATGTGTCTACATGGATGAACCTAGAAACATAATGCTGAGTGAATGAAGCAAATCACAGAAAAGAATATGTGAATCCATTTATATGTTTAAATCCAGGCAAACTTAAGTAGTAATTTCCCTAGTGATGCAGCAAAGTAAGCAAGAAAAGCAAAGAACTGTTAAAAGAAAAATGAGTGAATAAACATAACAATTTAGCTGTTAGCCCTGGCTGAGGGAAGTAGTATAGCTATAAAGACAAGGGTTGACCTTCTTATTGTTTGGGGATTAAAAAAATATTCTCAAATACTCTTCCCTTGGCAAAATTTCTCTTTATAAAATACCAAAACAAAACAAAAACATGTTTTAATTTCTGAGTTTTCTCAGGGTTTTTTTTTGTGAGATACGTGCCACAATGTTGGATGCTCCAAACTCTTCAAAATTAAACTTTCCAAACACAGCAGATGATATTATTTCTTCCCCGTGGAAGGACGCAGTGAACTCATTGTATCAGTGTGTTTAGAGTCTAAAATGACTTTGCTTTCCTTCAAAATTGTAATTGTGTAATAGTTGCTTGTAAAGGAAATTGATGTGATCATGTCTGGCTAGCAGGAAATTAAGCAGATAAGTGATCAGACCATTACACACAAGCTTTAATGGACTGGCAGCTGGATACCTGTCTCCGTGTCTCATGATCCTCCATTTTGCTGTACAGATTCTGGATTTTGTCTTCCTACCGTTGTCATATTATCTTCATATGTTGTTTTAATTATTTTTACATAATTAAGTTATTTTGAAATGTTAAAATAATTATTAAAAATACCTGAACAAGCAAGGAAAGAAATGTGGGACTTGTAAACTTTTATTGGCCAAAAGGTGCTAAATAACTAGACCAGAGAATTTTCAAATGACTGCAGCACCAACCAGAGCACTTTTTAGAAATTTTATTAGGGATAATAAATCTGTAACTACAGGACAAATTTTTAGTCATTAATTTTTATACAAGGATGTATTGTCTCCCTTTCTGTCTTTGAAAAGGGAGAAATTTCAGTCCATAAAAGCATTAGAGTCGTCACTGAAGCTCCATAAAACCTAGGGAGCACAACTGTCATATCTTTAAGTCACATAAAATTTCACTGGATATTTGTATTGAGATGGACATTAAAACAAACATAAATCACTATTATATTCTACTATATTATCCCTCAAAATAATCTATCTCAGCACACACTTATTGTATATAGGTTTGGAGAATTAAAATTACTATTTCAGGTATATGAAGGAGATGTTTAAAAGGTCTTTGGGAAGCTGTATAATGGGATGAACTCCAAGAAGCTCGTATTCAGTTTCTCTTTGCTACGGTCTAGCTGTGAGATCTTTGATAAGGAATTTTACTTTTCTGGGTCTCAGTTTTTTTGCATAGATTCTCTCTTATAGTTGCTTCCATTCTAATATGCTGTGCTAAATTCTGTATTTTGTCTTTACTCTTAACAAAAAGATGTGTTATTTAAGGAGATGATACAAGTATATGGGAGATGAATTGCAGTACTGTGAATCATTAGTGTCCACTCTGAAAATCCTAACTTTCTAGGGTGCCTGACGTCTAGCATCTTCTGTAGAGTAGGTAATCCATAGCTATTCTAAATAAATAGATGAATTAATTAATTAAGTAATAGCTTAAGCTGAGGAAAGCTACCAAAGCTTGTAATTTAACTAAAATTTTGTAATTTTTACTTCATTAAAATATCGTAGTGAATTCTATGTATGAATTTTAAATTGTCTGATTTTCCTTGGGGAAATCTTTTTTTTAACTTCTTACCTACCTTCTAAACCTTAGCCTACCTAAAGACTAACATTCTAAAGAACTGGAGTTTAGAAACTAATTGGAGAGCAAGTATTTACTTTTCACATTAGCATTATATTGGCCAATTGACATGCCTTCAACCCACTCATTTAACAATCATGGGCATGTTAATTCTCTATCTTGGATCTTTAGCTCTTTGAAAAATGAGAATAACAACATTGACCTGTTTTGAGGAGCAAACAACTAACATTGCCAGTGAGCCTGTGGAAGGCTAATCTCTAATATTAATCAGTGAGAGATATTAACTTGGTTGCTTCCTTTGGGGGAAACTTCTGGAAATGAAACAGTAACCATTAAGAAATATGGTTTTTTTCCTTCCAAAACTTTTTTGCCAAAGTTTGTTTTGGGTAGTTATTGTTTGTTGTGTTTTTTTCCTTTTCTAATTTTTTTTAAGTTGTGGAAGATTATTATCCTTGTGGAGTATCTATTGGGTAGTGTACCCTTCAATGTCAAGATTTTGTTCATGATTCATTAAAAGAAATAGCAAGATGAGAAAATTTAAAGTCCAGAGGCAGGTTCTTTGTGGAAAAATATTTAGCACTGAATCTTTTTTGTTTCTTTTGTCAGTAGAGACAATATTTCTGGAGAGTTACTGCTAAATTTTAGATTAGACACATTTTAAAGAAATTTTTACAAAGTTAGGAAGATATTGTATCAAAAAAAGATCTGATTATTATAAATGTATCTAGTTTTAATAAAAATAAGTCATAAAACCAGAATGTTTCCCCTTCCCTACAGGTTTTACTGACCATGGTAATTAATCTTAACATCTGTTAAGGTCATTGCCTTGTGAAATAATAAATTATCAAATAGCAGGGCCATAAAAGAGTGATGATTGCCTGTACCCGGTGCACCATATGGCCCAATTCAGTACCAATATAGGGAACGCCACGTGCTTGGTAAACAATAGGCATAATATGACCTGTGTTAACAAGAGTGAGTTTCTATCAAGCAGTGGAAGTACAAAGTCATATAATGATAAATTTTGACCTCACAGAGATGAAGCTAATATCATTAGCCATTTATTGCAAAGGAACTTAAATCTTTTCAAATTAAACTCATGATGGATTTTAATCACTTGGTTAATGTTGGTAAATGATTATGCCTGCAGCCATTACGATAATGATCATTATTAGCAAGAGTCTGTTTTTACAATGTTTCTAATGTTTAAAATTAATCTAGAAGTCAAGAGCCATTAAATCATTTCACCTGCAGCTGAATTTAAAAGATGCACATATTTCATGTATCTGTAATTTAAAAACAAAGCTAAGGCAATGGAAAAATACACAAGAAAAGCTATTAGCTACAGCGCCACCATGTGACCAACCTCAAAATTCCATGCAGAAGCAAAAGAAAATACACCAAGGAAAACAGGAATGTGCAGAAAAGAGACCACAGTAAGAACTTCTGATGAATGCTGGTTATTGGCCTACAGTGGGTCTCAAAACTCTAAGAAGTCAGCTTCTAACTCTCTAACTCTCTAAAATTATAAGCTTCACGCTTCTGGGAAACCTCAGGAGTCAGCAGTGAGTTGCCAGAGTCTGCAATTTGCAGAATTTGAGCCACAGATGAGATTAGCCCTTTGAACAGGAGCCACATTTCCAAATGTAAGACAAAAATGTATGCTGAGTGAAAGAATTGTGTGTGAAAGAATTGACCAATACACTTGCCATGGGGTCATCTTCCATCACAAGAATCAAGTGTGAGCAAAAGAGAAAATTATATTATAAAACTTTTGAATCATAATCATATCTCCTGTAATCTGAGAAGTCTATTATCTTCTCTAGGTGTCAGGTTTCATGTCTATAAAGTGTTGATACCAGGCCATAAATCCTATGGTAAGAATCACTTCAAGACATGTGGCTCAACATTTGTTATGCAAAAATATGCACATAAATTCTGTACATGATTAAATTATTCTGTAATAGTCTAATGACATATATAAATTGAAGCAAAACACGAAGAGGTGTTAGAGAAGAAAAAAAAAAGGAGAAAAATGGAAATATTTTATAAATCCAGAAAAAATTAATTCAGAAATTTCCATTGCCTTCAGAAATAATTCTTACCAGCAGTGTTTAAAACATTTATTTATTCATTCATTTATCAAGTGTATCTTGATTTCAAGCAATATGCCAGGCATAGTGCTAAGTTTTAGGCATAACAACATATAGAAACTCTTCTCGCAGATAGGAAGGTGTCATTGATAGAAGGAACTCAAAACTAATTATACAAGACTAAAGGAGATATGGCTTGAAAAAAAAAAGAAAAATTAGATTAGTTTCCAAGGAATAAGTAGACTCTTTTTAGGCTATAGACTAAAGTTTCTGATCCCACCCTTATGAGCTGTCCCTGAAAATCCTGTTTTAATTCTTAGGCCAAGGATCTTAAAAACCAACCAACCAGCCATCCAACCAACAAACAAAAATGACTAAGGGAATGACTAGTTTTAGTGACTAATAGAAGAAACTTAAGAGGAGCTAAATATAAACCATCTGACTATATAGACTAACTAAACTGAGTCTAAAAATAGAAACTAATGAGGGGGAGGTTATTGTTTTTCAGTGTACAAAGTGATAACCATGGGAGTGAACAGTAAGAGGAATTAGGAAGTGGAAAATTTAGACACTTTCAGGAAAAAAGCTTCCTGTCAGAGCACATCATTAGCTTAGTACCATCACTCAGGGGAAGTGTTAGAAATTCCACTTGTTGATCTGTTGGGAACCCACCAGAGGAGCTCTGGGGCATGTATCTTGTTAGGGCCCCAGGAGAACAATGGGCTGGCATGCCTCTCAGTCTCTGCAAATGCTAAAGATAGGAGTGGAAAATCATGAAGAGGGAGGGGCCAAGGAAAAGCAAGTGTGTTCTTAGGGTAATAAGGACATGCATTACAGAGTTTTTCAAAATTATAAACCACCCGATTAAACTATTTTTCCCCTTCACCTATTGTTTCTCTTATTGGTTTGAATCAAAGACATAGATTCCCACGCTCTACTTCCCTGAGGAGAGAACTGGTTAGTTCACAGTCCTTAATGCCACTAACTAGGCATAATACAGGAAATGTTATTTAAAAGAAGTCAACAACACTTGCCATGCATAACAATTCAAATTCCTGGTTGTCTTTCTCCTGTCCTGAAATAAGGAACTCATGCAAAAAAAATCACCTGGCCAAAGTGAGTTAGTTCAAGAGCATTCAGTCTGATTTCTCCTGACTTGTCTACATTCTCACCTTGCAGGCAATCAGAATGTCTCCAGATCTTGTTGGACAGGTGCAAACTCTCAATCAGACTATACTTTCCTCCAATTTGATCATGCCAGAGAGGCACAGACATTAATTATCTTCTATTGCCTTTTTAAAAGGGCAGGAAACAAAAAAGCTCTGTTGTTTCAACAACTGCCCTTTGGGTTCTGTGACGAGGCACCTCTGCTTGGCTTCCATTCCCAGCTTGGAGGTTGGAGCCCAGTTGTGTTTTTCTCATAACTTCTGCCTTGTGGTTTGGGCCTTGGCTCTTTTAGCTACTTACGTGACTTCTGACTTTAACCATCTGCCATGTTCCTAGACTGACAACTGGCTGCACTGTTTTTGATTCCCTGGTATGTTTTTTTTCCCTCTCCTAGACCTAGGCTATGACCCTGATGTTGATTCACAGAAATTCATCCTAATCTTTGCTTTGATTTATGGGGTAATTTAAAAAAATTGTTTCAGGCTTAATCTGCTCAGTTCTCCTGGGACAGAAACTCTTTCTAGTTTTCAGACCTGTGCTAAAGTACTTGTCATATAAAAACAAAGCCATTTTTCTTTTGTCTTTCCAAGTATAGAAGAATCATTACAAAACAGTGATAACTCTGCTGAAGTAATAGAATATAATTTAAATGATCATTTAAGCCATAAACCATTAGTTATTATTAGTCACTTTTATTAAGGGATTTTTTTAACGTTTATTTATTTTTGAGACAGAGAGAGACAAAGCATGAACGGGGGAGGGTCAGAGAGAGGGAGACACAGAATTCGAAACAGGCTCCAGGCTTTGAGCTGTCAGCACAGAGCCCGATGAGGGGCTCGAACTCACTGACCGTGAGATCGTGACCTGAGCTGAAGTCGGATGCTCAACCGACTGAGCCACCCAGGCGCCCCTAAGGGATTTTTTTTTTTATTATTTATGCTTTTTTTTACCCAAAGAATCGAGGTAGTAGGAATTTTTTTTGGGGGGGGGGTTGTTTGTTTTAATATAAGTGGTTAGAAATAGAAGTTCTAGAATAATCATATAACTAATATATCCAATTGGTTTACTAGAGCATTATCCACCATAGCTTATTATGTGTACTCTATAATTTTCTTGCATAGGTAAATTATTGTTATTTCTTTTAAGTATAGCTGGCATTCACTTTTTCCTCTCTCCATAATTTAGAAATTTTGATCAACAGACAGGTAAATAGATGGTCTTTCTTGATGAGTTATAATTAAAGTACCAAACACTTACTTATGTCAGGAAATAGAGTGTCTTAAAATACACCTTATGCGTATGTCTCGAGTGGACCCATGTGACTTCAGTAGTAGAAAGTACTTATGATAGAAAATTGCAATTCTAAACAATGGCAGAGTACAAATTCCAAACTCCAACACTTGCTAAAACTATTCCACAGTTTATAGGGATTCTCTGATTTACAGAAATATCAATTAATTCCCCCCTTATTCTTAGCTGTTTTCAGAGAGCAAGGTGACAACAACAGCATCAGTTAACATGATTGCCTAATTTCTCCTTGACAGTCTGCTTTAACTGTCAGAGCATATGGCTGGGGTATGGAAGATATAATGGCTTCTCTACCCATACATGCTCTCCCAACCATAAGTATCTGGCATGGGCTTCCAGGCCACATGAGTTTTAGAATCCTGTCTAATCCAGCAATTTTGTACCCGTGGTGTAAGCCATAGATCAGAGGTCAACCTAATCATTTGGAACTGCATGGAACCAGAAAGGAGACTTTTCCCCTCTAAATCATCATGCTATACTTCTGTTGTTGTTGTTGTTGCTGCTGTAGCTTTATTTATCTATTCTTCATTGAGTACTGGATAATTACTGAATTATTGATGCTTTATAAGTGTAGCTATTTGCCAATGTAAGATTCCCCACTTTATTCTTTTTCAAGATTGTTCTTTCTACTCTTGGTCTTTTGCTTGTCCATATATAATGTATTATTTTTTTAATGTTTATTTAATTTTGAGAGAGAGACAGAGTGTGAGTGGGTGAGGGGCAGAGAGTGGGTGAGTGGGTGAGGGGCAGATTTGAAGCAGGCTCCAGGCTCTGAGCTGTCAGCACAGAGCCTGATGTGGGGCTCGAACTCATGAACCATGAGATCATGACCTGAGCTGAAGTCAGACACGTAACCACTGATCCACCCAGACAACCCCATATATAATTTAGATGCAGCACCAAAACAAAAATGACATTTTTATTTGAATCCCATTAAATGGATAGATCAATTAAGATACATCTTATATCATTACAATATTAGATCTTCCAGAAAGAAACTTCTCCATCTAAATCATCATGCTATGCTTTACACACACACACACGCACACACACACACACACACACACATACACACACACATATACACACACACACATATATACTATCAGATCCTAAATCTAAATCTTAGACTCTTAGACATTTCAGGAATTAGAATTTAATTATATCTAGATTTGTTAATAATATCAGATTAAATCATGTGTAATTATCATTTTTATAGATAAAAAGGTCAAATGTAGATAGCTTCAAATTTGTAACTACCTAAAATCAGAGCATCATAAAAAATTTCATTCAACATCCCTAATTTTTAAAAACATTTCTGTATCACAGAAATTGTTGATTTTCCAATCATGGCTTGTTATATAATAAAAAACATGACAATGATGTCCATATATTAACTGGGGAGTATTTCAGTTACCTGCTTTTCTGGATGGAAATATTTTGTAGGAAAACAGTGAGAAAGATATTCACACAAGCAACGACTGAGCTTGTATATATTTACTTTTTTAAACATTTAGCAAAAATGAGAATGTGCATGCAAATAAGATATTTCTGAGTAATACCAGGTTCCACATCTTAGAATACAATATGTTTTTGTCCCGTTTATTGATTAGAATATATGATTCTAGTTGTTGAGGCGTCAAATGCAAAAGATGAGGTTAAGAACAGAAAATATATAACTTGTACAGCATAAGCAATATCATTTTCATCTTTTTTTAAATGTTTATCTATTCTTGAGGGGGGGGTCACACAAGTTGGGGAGGACAGAGAGAGAGAGGGAAATGCAGAATCTGAAGCAGATTCCAGGCTCCATACCATCAGCACACAACCTGATGTGGGGCTCGAACTCACCAACTGTGAGATCATGACCTGAGCCAAAGTTGGACACTTAACAGACTGATCCACCCAGGTGCCTCAACAACATCATCTTGAAAAGGCTTTTGAAGACATGTTTCATATTTAGGGACTATGGTATAGATAGGCCTAGGAATGAGGGAACCATATAACTTGGGGCCAAATTATGGCATAGTTTGATGTGCAAACTACTGAAAATGGACAATGACAAGGATGGTCTTAAAAGATAGTGCAGAGGAAAAATTTTCCTAATGGGCAGAGCTGAAAGTAGTACACCTTACCATCCTTTTGATGTACAAGAGGAAGTGGCCCAAGGTATGATTCATTAGATTCCTGGGTGGTGGCCAATTGTCAGTGGCTTGGAAGGAAAATGACTAGAAAATTAGAGGCAAGGAAGTGTGAGGAGTGGCATGTGAATGCACATAAAAAAGTGGGCAAAAGTGTGAAA
The DNA here is from genome assembly GCF_007474595.2 of Lynx canadensis. Taxonomy (NCBI): domain Eukaryota; kingdom Metazoa; phylum Chordata; class Mammalia; order Carnivora; family Felidae; genus Lynx; species Lynx canadensis. The sequence continues at coordinate 169,113,078 of NC_044310.1, read as the reverse complement.
TTCTTGTATTACATGTTAATGGCCACCAGAAAATATGTGCCACAGAAGAGGCATTGAACAACCAAATGAATAAAATTACTTGCCTTGTTGATATTAGACCATCATTTGTCATTGGCCACTCCAACACCAACATGTGAGTCCATAAATGCAGGGGCCACAGTGGTAGTGATAGAGGCTGTACTAGTATAGACTCCCATATAAAAGGCCAATGTGGAAAAATGAAAAATAAATAAAAATAATACACACATACATGTGTACATACATACATAGCAGACCAATATGACTACTGCTTGGCCACACTGGGCCTTTTTCTATTCTAGAAAGGTCAGTGGTTTCATTGTAATAAGGATAGATATCTATTCCAAATATAGGTTTGCCTTTTCTGCCTGCAGAGTCTCAGCTAGCACTGCTAAGTGGGGACTTATGGTGTGCCTTGATTCACAGGCATGGGTCCTAGACAACATAGCATCCAAACAGGGGAGCCACTTCAAAGCAAAAGTACAGGACATGACCATGGGATCTACTGCTCTTATCATATATTTCACTACCTAGAAGCATCCAGCCTTAGAGAGAGCTGGAACAGTTGAGGTTTCAGCTCAGAGGCCGTTCTCTGCAAGGATAGGTTTCCATCCTTCAGGATGCAATGTGTGCATTAATTCGGAAACTTCTACATGGTTCTCTGTTCCCAATAGGAAGAATGCATAGATTTGGAAACCAAGACCAAGAACTATGATTGGCTTACCATCCCTCCCAGTGACACACTGGGGGATTTTGTGCTTCCAACAACTATAAACTCTGCAAGGTTAGAGATAATGGTCCCCAAAGAGAGAATGCTCTTTTCAGAGGACAAAGAAAGAGACATGAACTAAACTTATGGCTGCTACCAGGGCACTCTGGACTAGCAGGCTAGAAGAGTGACCATGGCAGGTCACTGATAGGGTAATTTATCTTGATCAACAGGGAGAAGTAGGGTTGCTTTTACACAATAGAGTCAGGAAGGAATATGTGTGGAACACTAACACCTTCTTGCCCCACTGTAATAGTTAACAGACATGTGCAGTAACCTAGTCTGAAAAACATATGACTGCCAAAGGCCAGGACATTTAAGGAATAAAAATTTACATAACACCACTAGGTAAGGCACTTAGATATTACAAGGTGGTAGCTGAGAGTGAGGGGAAGTTAGAACGCATAATGGAGGGGTAGGAAAATGAGTATCAGTTACAGCCTTGAGATCAACTGCCATCATGAGAACACTGATTTATCCCATTAACTTCCTGTGTTTCTCCAAATGCAGAGAGGACCATAGGAACCATGGAGGAGTTTTTCCCCAAACCTAAATGGAGAAGTAGATCTGTGCAGTACCAGGTGTCCTGGCACAGATCTCCTGCTATTGGCAGCATAGTTGACTGCTGGCCCCATTTCTTGCTCCTCTGGATCTATTACTGTGTTCACACTGAGGCCATGCCTCCCACAGTCACCCTTGGCCGATGAATGCCTGAGGAGAATGAGGGAACTATTCCTAACCCATTCCTACCAGGCACAGAATTCCTATGACTAGCCATTTTGGTTTGAGAATTCCCCAGGGCCTCAAATGTGGCTAAAACTTTCCTGGAACTACACTATAATCTGAGACTCTTTATACCCCATCCTCCTTCTTTCTCCCATCCCCCTTCACAGGTGTAAGACCAGCCTCATAGTCTAATGCTCTCCCTGTTTACCCTCTACCCCTCATCCGTTTTTCACCAAATAAATCTTTTCCATATAAAGTCTCACCTTGGTGACTGCTTCTCAGAAGACCTGAAGTAACACAAGGCCAAACCCATCACAACATCCCTCACTGTTATCTTGGACCAAAGTAGGCAGCATCACAGCATTCCTCAACCATGCAGCCATACTCTGCCTCTTTCTACCAGTGATAAGAACCCTAAGATCTTTCTTGGAAGAGAGCCAAGAATTCATTTCTACTTAATGTCCTCCTAGCCCAAGGGAGTTGAGTGTACAGGAGATGGAAAATAAGATTAAGTAGTAAAGATGGTTTTACATCTAACTTTTAAGCCCAAGTAAGTTCTTTTATATCCATAGTCTGTTATCAGCAATGTCCTACCTCTTCTATCTTCCAGCTGGTAGGTCATCAGCAAATATTTGAGTAAACACTTGTATTTCTTTCTATATCACCAGTTAAGGTCTTCAAGATACTCAAGGTGGTATATGCCAGACCACTCCACTTACTTCATTTTCTCTCAAAGGAGAACCACCCCCCCCCCAATGCCCGCCCCGATAGATTCCTACATTGTGCTCAGACTACCTGCTTCCAGTCAATCCCTGAATTTGGGAGCCTCTCCCAAGGTACTTTTTCTCACTTGTCCTTTCATCATGTAAAGCATATAATATATAAAATTAGAACCTATTGCTTAAATCCTGGTTCTGACACTTATTCTGAAAACATAGAGCAATAATTTCACTTAAGCCTCAGTGTCCTCATCGCTAAGTGGAAATGATGATGTCTCCTTCAAGTGGTTGCTAAAGTATTAAATAAAATAACAGTTATAAATTGTAAAAGGACACACAAATATTAGTTATTATTTATTACTTTCCCCCTCTCACCCCTCATTCAAAGAGATATTTATACCATACAAACTTTTTTCAGTTTGACTAGAGAGAGATCAAGTTCTTCAGCTCTTTGTTCTCCACTCTGAACATGAATTTACTCTCATTCTCTGTAAGATTTATGAGCACAATACTGCATACCTATCTGAAAACATCCAGAACTGCTAGTATTCTCATTGTTTTCTATTTGTCTGAAATAGTGTTTGCTGTCATGTTTTATAATCTCTCAAAGGGTAAATATCCTAAATGAATAACTATTTTAACACATCTGAGTAATCTGCACAATTAAGCACATAATACATGCTTAAAATGATAATTTTGATAAGTCATACTGAAGTAAAAATATTCACTGCCCTTCCCTGCTGGGTCCTTCTCAGTGGAGTCTTTTCTAGTGACAGGATTATATTTCCTACCCAGAGATACTGGGCTCAACCACATTACTCACTCTTTCCAATGAAGTGACATGGGCCTCTTCCAAGCAGAAGCTGTAAGAATCCATATGTGATCCACCTTTGCTTGTTTCCCCCTTTGCCATAAGAAAGCCAATATTCCGGATAGGGACCTCTCCTTCAACTTGGATATCCAGTAGAGAGGACCAATGGCAGACGTATAATGTGAGATATAAATAACCCTTCGCTGTTGGCAGGAGATTTTGTATTTGATTGTTCCTAAGGTACACTGAAGCCCACCTAAGCTGACTAATACAATCATGGTAGCATAGTATCTGGTGTACTATTCAATTTCAGTGTTTGTATTATTCCACAAACTTAGGTGTGCAAGAAAGAGTGCATGTCTTCATTTTCCGCATATTGACTGACTCCTTGAAGCTTAAACTTTTGGAAACCAGATTTAGAAAGCCTTAGGGCTGTTAGGGCTGTACTTTTTGCTCTCATATGCATCCACTCTTTGCTAATGACCCACAGAGCCCACTGCTGGCATATATACAGGAAGGGGGAGGGACTAGAAAATATAAGGAAAAAACAAACCTCAAATTATTCTTTAGCCACACTACTAAAGCATGGAGTAATATAAAATGAGAAAAGAATTCAGAGTTACTGAAATCAGATCAGTGTGATGTTTTGTTTATCATGAACAATTCCTTTTATTTAAAACTCTAAGAATTCTCAGATTCCTAATGCAGACATACTGAAAAGAAACATAAAAATAGTATTCCTACATTTTGCTCTGCTTTGATTTTTAAAAACTAAAGTGTGCTTATAACTTCCATTATTCTACAGTTTTATATAAAATGAAGCTAGAATGAAACATGGATGAAAATTTTTGTATTTGTTGCCAAATATCTTCTCTACATGACATCTGGATATTTAGAACATCTGCACAACTGACAATCTTTCAACTTTTCATCTGGATGTTTGGAAAATACAGAGAAAACATTTCCTTTATAAATCTAATTGTTATTCTTATGTAGTGCTATTCTAATGACATATTTGTTAATATTAGTATTATTCTACTCTTTTATTAAATAAAATATGGATATACTTTTGGAGCGAAACAATAAATTGCTTAATGTTATGGTGCATGCCCACATGCAAGCTCTGACAGTTAAAAGGGAACATTTTTGGTGAATTCTTTCTTCACAGCAATCAATGTATTTCAAGAGAGATTAACAATAGAATGTATCAAAGCACTCACTCCACGTTCAATGGTCTCTATTGTGTATGCCCTTTATGTGAGATGAGAGAGTTCTATTCTTTGGCCAGATGCTTATATAGTCCTATAACATCTGCATTGATGTCTGCTTGGCACTTAGGGTAAGGGGGGAAATTTGATTGCACTCTTGAGGTTGTGGAACATGGAGACAAGCATCATAATCATCCTTTGCAAAAACTCCAAGGGCCTTAGTTACATGTTTTTCCCTTGTCAACATCTGTCAAGAACCACATGTCAATTACTACTCCATCTTTTCTCAGGTAATAAAGGAACAGAGAACTCCCAAATGAACAGTCTTTATCTTTCCCACAATATGCCCCAGGCCTTTGCTTTTGGATGTAACCCTCATAAATTTTTGTCATTTTCTACTTAGAGGGATCTTGGCAAAGAAATAAGCCTGAATGGAAGACAACGGTGATACTTTTAGTACAGCAAACCACATACAAATGTTTGTTTTAGGACATCTAATATAAAGAAAGTCAGGGTAAATTTTACTGAACTATTTCACTTTCCCTAGAGCCATCCCTGTGTATTACTGATAAGATCACCTAACAGCAGATTTATATTTAGTCTCATTTTTTATGTTTGTACTATTTTATCTTCTTTTATTTTTCATCTTGTTTACTGGCTTGTACAGGAGTGTGTGTTCGTGCGTGTGTGTATTCACCATACCTAGCAGAAAACACTTTTAAGTAGTGAACAGGGGCAGAGTGTGGCCCCACTGTATGCCTAAGGTGAGACCTCTAGTTACCTATCCTTCAAAATAGGTAGTATGAGAATCAAGATACTTTTAAAAAAATTTTAATATTTGTTTATTTTTGAGAGAGAGAGAGAGAGAGAGAGAGAGAGAGAGAGAGAGTATGAGCAAGGGAGGAGCAGAGATAGGGAGACACACAGAATCCGAAACAGGCTCCAGGCTCTGAGCTGTCAGCACAGAGCCCGACACAAGGCTCGATCCCACGGACCATGAGATTATGACCTTGAGCCAAAGTGGGATACTTCACCGACCGAGCCACCCACGCTCCCCAAGAACCAAGATACTTTATAATGTATGCTTTAGGAAATTTCATTCTCTTCTAAGAGATAGCCAAAAGCAATGGCTAGAGATCTTATTTTAGCAGAATCTTTTTATATGGTTGTTAATTCATTGGACAGTGTTAAATCATAATTCGCCCTAACTTCCAAATGTACCATTTGTCATGACTTTCAGACTCAAATCAACAGAAAGTCTCCATATTTCAGCACATATAGGTAGATGACCATCTGAAATTAGATGAGCCCAGAAGTAGAGAACTTATAAAGAGATGTCGGTGTATTGCCACAATTGCTCTGGTAAGAAAGTAGTTGGAAAGAGTTCTTAACCAAATTTCATAAGTGAGGAGTCTAAGATGTTCTGAAGGCCTGTGTTCTGTTGTATGTGCCAGGTTGCTTTTTCTCCCACCTAAGTTGTATAGGTTATGGCTTTTCGATAGTTGCTCAACGGACTTTATTGAGACCCACTAGTCCTAGACGCTAAAAACCAATTGCAAAACCAGAAAGACCCATAGATCTTGCCTTTAGGAGTTTAGTTGGGATGACAGTGCCAGGTACACAAAGAATGCTATGTGGTGGATTGAAGATGGCCACAAATTCTTTGTTGTTCATCCTCCCAAGGTGTGAAGTCTCTTTATTCACTTAAAAAAATTTTTTTTTCAATTTATTTTTGAAAGAAAGAGAGCACAAGCTGGGAAGGGGCAGAGAATGGGAAAGACAAAATTCGAAGCAGACTCCAGACATGGGGTTCGAACCCACCAACCACTAGATCATGGCCTGAGCCAAAATCAGATGTTTAACCAACTGAGTCACTCAGGCACCCTGTCTTTCCTTTCTTTAATCCAAGATGGCCTCATGGCCTTTGACCAATAGAATGTGGCAGAAGTGATGCTGAGCTGGTTCCAGGCTAGATCTTAAGAGGACTGAGAGCCTGTGCTTTCTCCCTTTTGAAAGAGGGCTACCATGCTATAAAGAAGTCCAGGCTATCCCTGTGGAAAGAGGCCATGTGGAGAGGTTCTGGAGGAGGAAAAGCCATACAGAGTGAGCCCACACAAAGAATTGCAGGACCACAGCCAACAGCACCAGGGCCCCAGGCATGTAAGAGAAGACTTCTTGGACTTTCTGGCCAGGGCCACCACCAGTTAGGGGCAGCTTCCTGAGTGACTACAGCTAATACCAAGTGGAACAGAAGAAACATCCAGTCAACCTACAGAATCATGAGAAATAACAAGTTATTCTTGTTGTAAGCCCCTACATTTGGGTAGTGTTTGTCACATAGAAGTTATTAACTGAGGGGCGCCTGAGTGGCTCAGTCAGTTAAGCGTCCAACTTCGGCTCAGGTCATGATCTTGTGGTCTGTGAGTTTGAGCCCTGTGTCAGGCTCTGTGTTGACAGCTCAGAGTCTGGAGCCTGCTTCAGATTCTGTGTCTCCCTCTCTCTCTGCCCCTCCCCTGCTCATGCTCTCTCTCCCTTTCTCTTTCTCCCTCTCAAAAATAAAGATTTAAAAAATATTATAGAGAAGAAATAATTAACTGATACAGCTTGCAGATCAATATACACACCAAAATTTGCAGAGACCCATATGGGAGCATCAAATGAGTATATGCAAGGAATTCTGAATTGAGGAGTGATCAGAAGTCATAGGGGACAGTAGAGTCTGACAGCTTTGGTAGTGAAATCTGTTTGAATCTCTCTACCCCACCACTTACTGTCCTTATAATTTGGGCAAATCAGGACCTTTCTTGGGATTCAGTTTATTAACCTATAAAGTAAAAATAATAATTCTTACTTTCAGTAATATAGTAAAAGCCAATAAATTGGATAGTATATATAAAGCTCTTAGCACAGTGCCTCACACAGATTAAGAACTCAGTACTAGCCATTGTTCTTATAAAGTAATTAAGGAAGGACTTTCTGGAGAAGCTAACTTTGATTTGCATAACAACTAATCCATAAATTTTTATTTTGTACTAAGGATATAGATTCAGTTCATTTGTCCTTGAATCTCCAGGTACAATTCCATTTTTCTGTTGTTCCTAGTTAGATTATGAATTTGTATTGGTTTGTATTAAGAAAAGTGACACAGTCTTTTTGCCTAAAAGAGTCTGAGGCAGAGGCTGTGATAAGTTTCAAAACCCATGTCCTTCCCTTTTGAGCATATAGTTAGATGTAGGTATGGCCACGAGACTGAATTCTGTCTAGTGGAATGTGGGCCAAAATAAGCCCCACTTCCAGGCCTGGCCCATTAAAAACTGTCCTCCTCCAGTGTGGCTGGTTAGCTCAGTTGGTTAGAGTGTAGTGCTAATAACACCAAGGTCGCGGGTTAGATCCCCGTAAGGGCCAGTGATGCTTTTGGGATGCCTGGATATCTCAGTCAGTTGGGCGTCCAACTTCAGCTCAGGTCAGGATCTCACCGTTCATGGGTTTGGGTCCTGCTTTGGGCTCTGTGCTGACAGCTCTGAGCCTGGAGCCTGCTTTGGATTCTGTGTCTCCCCCCTCTTTCTGCCCCTCCCCCCCCCTCAAAAATAGACATTAAAAAAAAAAAAAAAAACCCTGTCCTCCAAAATTCCAAATGATTTCCTCTTCCCATTGGTTGGAATATAAGTCCCCACAAAGTGACCCATAGGATCTATGTGTTGAGGACAGTGCCACAGACGGGAAGGGCTTGGATCCTAAAACACCACTAGGAGACAGCTGCCCAACCAGGAATCGTTTCACTGAACTGTGACATGAGCAAGAAATACTTCGTTGGTGTGAGGACTGATAGTTCAGCATTTTTGCTTCATGGCTAGTGTTGTCATAATGTACAGTGCTCTGATAGCCTATAATCATCTTTCTTACTATTTTCCTCCCCTCACTATCCATCCTTCTTTTCCACAGAAGTAAACCTACTCACCCCTTGTTTCATTTATTACTTCCCTTCTCATCTGCCCATTCTTCTCTCTCCCTACCTTGTCTCCATCAAGTCACCAAGTTATATACCTTCTCTCCTTAAGAGCTACAGAGATTCCCCCAATGAGCTTCCTTCAACTAAATGGAAGTTGAAACTTGTTTTTTTCCTCCTTTTTTATTGCCATTTCCATTCATTTGTAAACATATGATTGAACACTCCTAGAAAGGTCTCTGCACATATGTGATGTTTACTTTTCTGTAAAACGGTAGAATGTTTTTAAATGGTCAAAAATAAATGAAAGTTTAAAATAATTAATAGCTATACTTTATTGAATACTTATATACAAGACACGGTAAGTATTTTGTGTTGATTAAATTATACAGGTCCCATAGCAAACCTGTGCTACATATCATTATCTCCATGTACAGATAAGAAAACCAAAAGTCAGAGCATTTGGCAACCTGCTGGTTTGTGGAAGAGCAGAAAATCTGAAGCCAAAGCTTGTACTCTTGGCTACACCTCCATGGCTTCTCAATGTGTGGTCATAGACATAATGCCCTTTTATGGTGAACTGCATGAGCATGTACAAAAAATAGACAGGTAATAGAAAAAAGGATATAAGAATGCTTTTTCATGAGACAGAGCCAAAGTCACTGTATATTAGACATTGGTCTACTGCATTAATTGCATTATTCCTTATGTTCTCTTTGACAGAAATTCTCACTCAGAAATGTATAGCATCCTTTTGTCCATAGGGCCAGACACTCTGCATCAGAGAAGAAGTAGCCAACCAGTTATGGTGATCAGTTTGCCTTTTTCAGTGTGACTGATTACCTCAGGTCCGACTCCAGTGGTGATAGTATTTCTATGCTTTTTTAGCTTGGAGCTTCTTTGCAATGTTAACTATTTTACTGTTGTGATTTCACTTATAATTTGGGGGGGAAAAAGATGCTCAGAAAACATCATGAGGGCTAATGTGTGTCAATTACTTATATGCTAGGCACTAAGCTAATTACTTTATATATATTACATTTAACGCTACCAGTAACCCCATATAATTGAAATTATTTTATCCCTACTTTTAGTTTTTTTAATGTTTTATTTACTTTTGAGAGAGAGAGAGAGAGAGAGAGAGAGAGAGAGAGAGGATGAGACAGAGTATGAGTGGGGGAGGGGCAGAAAGAGAGGGAGACACAGAATCTGAAGCAGGCTCCAGGCTCTGAGCTGACAGCACAGGGCCCGATGTGGGGCTCAAACTCATGAGCCACAAGATTATGACCTGAGCCAAAGTCAGATGCTCAGCCAACTGAGCCACCCAGGCACCCCCTATCCCTACTTTTAAAAGGAGAAAATTGAGGTAAAGATACTAAGTAGTTTACCAAAGTCACACAGCAAGGACATAATAGAAAGCTAGCTTTGACCCCAGACAGTATGGCACCAGAGTCTGCCTTCCCAGCAATATAATAACATAGAGCACAATCTCCAAACACCTGATCTACAGTTGGCACTTGGGCCAGTGGATACCAACCTGGAAAACATTTTGCATCAAGCTGTGAGTGTGTCTTGTCCTTTCCTGTTTATCACGGGGCAGCACTCGTGCATTCTACTGGCAGTGAGAAACCCCAAATTTTATGGCATGCAGTGAAAAGTGTAACTCAAATCGATGCACATATAGGTTAAGAGATGTAATTTATTATATCTTGCTTTGAAAAACACTTTAAGGGTATACTAAATTAAGGCACGTATGTGTGAATTGATCTTTATACTCTCTGCAAACACACAGATGGGGAACAAGTTCTCCATAAGAACTGCTTGGTAGCAGACTTCTGTTACCTGGTAGAGAAGTACTCTAACTCCACGGACATGTTACTCATGAACACTTTTCCTACATAGATCCGAAGGGGCATCATCTTGGGTCAAAAGAGAAGCCTGCTAGATGGGGCTAGGAAGAAATGTGCCATGTTCTTCAAGTTTTTTAAAACCTAAAGAACACGCATACCAAAATCTCAAAGAAATTACATATATGGTTTATATAGACCCATGCACATTTATTCTCTCTAATAGAGACAGAACTTTATCTTTGGTCTAGGTGTTTGGCCAAAATACACACTTTCCTTTGTCTTTTGCCTAGGTCTACGAAATATCAAATAACCACCTTCTCTGTCATTTCTGGCATCCCAGGACTGGATGAGACCAGTGATTGTCATGGCATTACCATTATATATAATTGGCTTAGCAAAATCAGTAATACAAATAAAGTAACAAAGCATATTGTTTGGAATATTGTTCATGTGTGAATATTCACCTTCCAACATAAGTAGTCCTTCTAGATGTAGTCTGGAGTCTCCTTGTGAGTTTTTGTTCTTGTTGTTTTTGCTAGTCTCTCATTCAGTTGAAGAGCCAATGTACAGGTGTTTTTGCCTTAATACAACATGTATATTTCTTAAAGAAAAAGAAAAGCCAACTCAAATCTACAAAACCACATATCAAAAAATAATAGGGGTTATGGGGAAAATAGTATCAGGGTCAAGCCACTCAAATCATATTCAATTTCCACTCAAAACATGTAAAACTCTATAATGATGTGTTAACAAAAACAATAATATTCCTAATAAAAATACACAACAGTTTAAAAACTATTGTGTGACTAATAAAGAAAGCAATACTACTGTATAAATAGGACCTTGCATTGGAAAAACACTTGCATTAAAAAAAATCAACCAAAGCAGCTTGTAGAAGGTCTGGGGGCTGCTGAGTTATGGAGACTAGGGCACAGAGCACAAAGACGAGGGAGTACCTCTCCACAGGCACCTCCTGGAGAGCATGTGGCCAGATGGAGCCAGGAAGGGAACGCGGAGGAGCCAACACAGTGTAACTGGCCTGAGATATTCATCTGTCTTCCTGCACTTTGCATTCAGCTGCTGTTACACAGGGGTGCAAAACATTAACATGCTGGGAAAAATCACATGTGAACCAATGCGACCTCCAAGACAAAATCACTGCCTGATCTCGGTTCCACATGAGCTGATTCACACTGCAGAAACACATAGCCATATGAAAGCGGGGCAAACGGTCAGAGTAAAGTGCAACAAGAAAAATGATGACTCTGGAAGGTAGTCATTATGTACAAAAACGATTATTAAAAATTTTAAATAAAGGGGAAAATGGATTATAATTAATCTGATACTTTAAGAAAGAATGTATTAGCTAGTTAACTTTTTAAGTTTATTTATTTTGAGTGAGAGCGTGCATGCACAGAGCCGGGAAGGGGCAGAGAGGGAGAGAGGGAGAATCCCAAACAGGCCCCGCACTGTCTGCATGGAGCCTGATGTGGGGCTCAAACCCACAAACTGTGAGACCATTCCCTGAGCCAATATCAAGAGTCAGACACTTAACCGACGGAGCCACCCAGGTGCCCCAGCTAGTGGGAAAAGTATGCTATAAAGAATTTGAGTCCATAAATGTTTTTAGACATTGAAATACTAACATGAGATATACTTACTAATAAATGAAGAAAAAAATTATAAAGAAAAACCATGTACCCCAAAATATTTTGTTCCTCTACCAACTTTAGTCCACTCATGCATTTAGAACCATCAGTATGAGCTACAGCTAGCTGCTGAGACATTATTATTTCTGTACTATTCAGTGCTGTTTGAAATTTTACCACTAATTTTTTTGTAATACATCTTTATAACAAATGGTCAAACTTCATGTGTATGGCCATGTCCCAGAAGTTGCTAGTAGGATGGCGATATTCGGTTGTGACTCAGTTCCAACTTAATACTGGTTTTAACACTCAGTCATATAACAGATTTCATTTACCTCAATCCCTAATGAAGAAAATTATTAGGATGACTTCTGAACAATTTCTTATGAATAATACAACACAATGTAACTATTCTAAAGGTAATGTTGTCTAATATGGTAGCCACTAGCCACACGTGATTATTTAAATTAATTAACATTAAATAAAAGTGCCATTCCTCAGTCACACTCACCACATGTCAGGTGCTCAACAGCCACATGTGACCAGTGGCCACTGTACTGAGCAGTGCAGATATACATTTTTATGATCACAGAAAGTTCAACAGTGAGGCAATAGCTCTATTGACCTTCATAGCTTCTGCCAAATTTCTGAAAAAGCTTAATAGTGCCTGAGTCAATGCGGCCTTTAGAAAGTGTTAGCATACCTTTAGCCTCCTTATCGCCTTCCTTTACAGTGACAAGTATGGAAAGATTCATCTCCCTTGCTTTTGCCTTGGGTGCTTGAAAAGAGTGAGCCCACCCAGGCACCCTTGGATACAATGGACCACCTCTTACAGATGCTGTCACTGCCCTGCCCATATTTTTGGCTCTTATGACTTCATTGTGCTCCATCCATCCCGTACATGCCGGTATCTTCATTGCTTTGCCGAAGGCCTTTTTCTGAAACTGCTAGGAGACTTTCTGCCTGTACTGTTGGCAGGGCAGAAGTGCCAGGAAATTTGCACCCAGTAAAAGAAATCTTCAACCAATAATTGATAAAAGTTGCTGTGAAAATACTGTAGGTCCTTCTTTCCTTGGGTGGGAAACCTCTTGAGCTGTATGTTTTGCAGCACTTTCCAGAGTGGCGCAAGGTAGTAGCTGGCTCAATAGGCACCCTATATTGGTGATCTGGCTTCTCCTAAATCACTTTCCACACCTCACCCTGTGTTTCCTTGCACATCCAAATAAACCCTTTGCATCCAAATCCTTGTATCAGGATCTGCTTCTGAGGAAACCCAAACTAAGACAGTTTCCAAATGGTGGGGTGAGAGGGATAAGTAGAAAGAAAGGGGGATTCATAATACTAAAGATAACCAACATTTGTGTCTCTTTAGGTTGTGAACTCCTGAACAGCAAGGATTATATCTGAATTTTCTATTCCCAATGTCTAGCCCACATAAGGGGCTCAAGAAGTATGATAGCTTACAGTGTTTTTTCAGACAGAACTGTGTGATATCCCAACAATTTCTTGATTTGATATCCCAACAATTCTGTTCAGTAGCTATCACCATCACGGTTTTAGCTGAGTAAATTAGAGAACAAATTATTTATTTATTTGTTTCCTAATGTTTATTTTTCAGACAGAGAGAGAAAGAGACAGAGTGCGAGTAGGGGAGGGGCAGAGAGAGAGGGAGACACAGAATCCAAAGCAGGCTCCAGCACAGATCCCAACTCACAAACTGTGAGATGGTGACCTGAGCCGAAGTCGGATGCTTAACCGACTGAGCCTCCGAGGCACCCCAGAGATCAAATAAATTAAGTGAATTCCCCAAAGTCATACAGTAAGTCACAGTGCTCAGCCTGGAACCAGAGCACTGATCACCCCGCTAACTTGGCTGCTGGCCTCTTTAATGGGCCTCGGCTATACCCATGCCACGCTCTGTGCTCCAACCTCTGCCTGACTGAATAGAGCAAAGTATGTTATTTGTTTCTGCTCCCGTTTCAGTGTTCTAGGTATGTGCTGTTAACCTCATTTTCAGGGACCATGGCTCCTTATCTCTACACTTGAACCTAGAACAAAATGGGAAGAAAACGACAGTGAATTCCTTGGTGCCATACCCTCCCATCTCTGCAAGTCACAATCTCTCCGACACTCGCCCTCAGGAGTCTCGAGGACTATATTCCACCAGGACTTCCCCACACAGGCAGTGCCAAGACTTGGGAACTATCAAGAAGTGACAAGAACTTCTGCATCTCGGGGGATCACTCCAGGTTCTGCCCCTTCCCTCAGTTAGGAAACTTCTGCTCTCTGAATCTTTTGCTCGGACTATTAGCTTCGTTCTTGATTAGTGCTACTTTCCCTTTGGGGATATGTTTTCCCTTTAAGGGGTTATAGGGAGTTTTCATCAAGCTGGCTGGTTCTGGAGTGAGGCTGGCTGGGTTAGCATTCATTTCCACAGCTTTATGAGACAGGGAGTGTGAGCCTTAAGCAAATTATTTTAAATTCTCTAAGCTTTGGTTTCCCAATCTGTAGAATACAGATGATAGTGAAAGTATCCACCTATTTAAAAAATGTGCCCATAGGTTCAGGATGAAATGAGATAATCCATGTAAAGCACTCAGCACATAATGGACAGGTAGTGACCATCAGACACTACAATTGGCCATAAGTTCTATGTGTCCCACCCTTACCCTCACTCCCCATAATTTGGACCCCAAGACACCCACATCTATCACTGATGGGGTGGCCTGGGCCCCCCCTTTATTTAGAAATGGAATTTAGATTAACATGTTACCTCTTTCAAAATTAACAGGAACTCTGGGAACTTACAATTCTTCAACTGAAAGACATGCATTTTTAATGAGAGCAGTCTAGGAAGAAAGCCCATTTGCAAGCAGGGTGCCACAAGATGGTAGAAACCATTTGCCTCCACATAAAAGCCAAGCTGTTTATATCTCCCAGTTATTCACAAGACTGTGCTAAATGATCAGTGTAGGTTCAACAGTGAGCCCTGTACACGAAGGTGGCAGATACATTCTGGTAAACACATATATGTGCCTGTTTTTACATCCAAACCCTGCAAAAAAAAAAAAAAAAAAAAGAAGAAGAAGAAGAAGAAGAAGAAGAGGTGGAACTTCTTCAAATAGAATAAGTAAAGGTTGAGAGGGTTTTTTAAATAAAAGTGGTCTTTTGAGCTATGTTATTCCTCTTTATGTGCGTGGCTACGGGTACACTATTGATTTCTTATTTATAAACTTTAATTAATTAATTAATTAATTAATTTAATGTTTTAATTTATTTTTGAGAGAGAGAGGGAGACACAAAATCTGAAGTAGGCTCCAGGCTCCGAGCTATCAGCATAGAGCCTGATACAGGGCTCGAACTCAATGACTGCAACATCATGACCTAAGCCAAAGTTGGACACAACCGACTGAGCCACCCAGGCGCCCCATGTAACCTTTTATTTTTAAATTAGAGATCCTATAAATCTGTGATACTGTGTTTCCTGAACCAAAAATTTGGGTACAAAATCTGACCAATGATTTTTAGAAATTTCTATATTCATGCAAACTGTCGCTGTTACAAATACATAAGAATTAAATTCCACGTGGCTACATTTAATGAAGCACCTAGTGAAGAGCACAAATATATGAAATCAGAAAAGCCCCAGAGAATCTGGGCACCACGATAGAAAATCAAGTGACACTGCCTTAATTTCCTTTTCCAGGCTTTCCACAGCAAAGCTCATTGTCCTGCTCACAGACTTTCAAGCTGGAACGATTAGCTAGGCCATCATCTTTACTATATCCAGTGATAAACTATAGTTTTCAGGAAGACAAGGATTTGGTCACACAATGGAGTTGGCACAACTCGGTTTCTTATTGTAAAACAAGATGGAGTCATATACTCACTCCGTAGAAAAGTGTTCTTGTTGTCAGAAGCTTACCTTGGAGTCTGGTTGGTTTATAACCTTTTAACAAGCTGTCCTGAAGATGGCGCCACGTGCTTAGCTATGTTACAACCTGTATCATTCGTGATTTCCTTCTGAAACCAAGTCCCTAATGGCGGCACCGATTTACAGAAAGATCTGTAGGAAATGCTACCTTGAAGTGATATTCCTGTATTAAAGAATAAAGATTAAACTAAGTCACCCAAGCACTAATCTAATTAGATCACCTCTAAATTTTCAGTTAGAAAAAGGAATTTAGAGGAAAAAATACAGCAAATGCTGTTTGAGTAAGACCCGTGGCATGTTCTGAAAGCCAAAGTCCATCTCTGACCTTGTTCCTTCTCCTTTGTTTCCTATTTGCAGTCAGTGGTACTATCATTGATCAGATTGCTACAGCCAGACACTGGAGTGACATCTTTGATCCTTTTCTCTACTTTAAATTTCCCCTACCAGTGATGCTCCTTCCAATCACCCAGTCCCATGTATTCTAGTTGGTAAGTGTCCACATCCTTCTGTTCCCTCTGTACCAGTGAAGTCTCAGAGCACAGTCACTTCCTCCCCACACTACTGAAGAGTGCGCTAACCATTTCCCCTTTATCCTAGTTTGTCCCTCTCAGTCTGCTCTCTTCATCTAGAGTGATGTTTCAAAAGACAGACCCAATTATGTAATCCCTTGGTTTACAATCTCCCATGGCTCCCTAGTGCTCTACATGCAGTCAGAACTCTCCTTTTTTTTTTTTTTAATGTTTTATTTTATCTTTTGAGAGACAGAGAGAAACAGAGTGCAAGCAGGGGAGGGGCAGTGAGAGAGGGAGACACAGAATCCAAAGCAAGTTCCAGGCTCTGAGCTGTCAGCACAGAGCTCAATGCAGGGCTCTAACCAACAAACTCGAAATCATGACCTAAGCCAGAGTTGGACACTCAACCTACTGAACCACCCAGGCACCCCCATTCAGAACTCTTAGATAGCCTACAAGGTTGTTTATAATCTAGCTGCCCTTCACCCCCGTTTGTCCAGTTTCATCTTGCAACACTGTCACAGTTGTTCTTTTGCCTTAGTCATAAGAGACTCCTTTTCAGTTCCTGGTATGTTCACCTCAGGGCTATTTATTTTCACTGCTTCTGCTTGTGCCTCCAGCAACAGCTCCATCTCATGCCTCCCCACACCCTGAGCCATCCCCCCTCCATCCAATTCATGCTTCTCTGGTGGGCCTCAGCACACACACCATTTCTTCATGGAAGAGACCCCTATAGTACATCAGGACCCGGCACTCCATATCATCCTATTCTTTTCTATTTCTTTTTAAAAATAATTTTTATTTATGTTTTATTTTTTTACTTTTTAGAGAGGGAGAGAATGCGCATGTACATGCACACGAGTTGGAGATGGGCAGAGGGAGAGAGAATCTCAAGCAGGCCCCATGCCCAGCTCAGAGTACAACGTGGGACTTCATCTCACAACCCTGAAATCATGACCAGAGGTGAAATTAAAGTAAGATGCTTAACCAACACAGCCCCCAGGCACCCCTATACTTCTCTACTTTTAGTAGTTATTTTATTTTATAATAATTAATCATGTATTTTTCCCTTGCTAGAGTACAAGCCCTTGAAAGCGAAGACAGTGTCTTTCCCTCTGTAACATTCTTACAGAGACCCATAAGGCCTTGCATCATCTGCCGCCATCACCTTTTCTGCTCTCATTACCTAAATTCTCCCTCATTTCTTCATTTCAACTTCCTTACTTGTCTCTCTAACTTGCTTTCTCCAGCTTGGCCTCTTTGCTGCTTCTCTAACTTTCCAGGCATGATCCTGCCTTAAGGCCTTCATACGTGCTATCCCCTCTACCTAGAATGTATTTCCTCCAGTTTTCTGTGTGGCTCTCTCCCTCATCTGCTTTGGACTTTTTTTTTTTTTAAATGTTTTTTTATTTATTATTGAGAGACAGAGAGACACAGAGCATGAGCAGGGGAGGGGCACAGACAGGGTGAGACACAGAATCTGAAACAGGCTCCAGGCTCCGAGCTGTCAGCACAGAGCCCGACGCGGGGCTCGAACCCACGAACCGTGAGACCATGACCTGAGCTGAGGTCGGTTGCCTAACCAACTGGGCCACCCAGGCGCCCCTGCTTTGGACTTTTATTCGAAGGCCACATTGTCAGTGGAGTCTTCTCTGACCATCCGATCTCTTACCTCCCACTAACATTCCTATCCCTCTCCCTGCTTTATTTTTTACTTTAGCTTTTACCACTGTCTAATATACTTTTATGGTTTAATATCATTCTCCCTACACTAGAATGTGAACTCCATAAGGGCAAGGACTTCTGTCTTTTTGGTTCAACTGTCTCCCCAGTACCTGGAGTTATGATCTAACACAAAGGAGTCAGTGGAACTGTTCCCGCTACTCTGACCCTAGTCATTTTATAAAATAAGCCGTTCATCTTTTTAGGCACTAAATTATTCTAATCACCTGGGAAGTCTTTCATCTTCCTGATTGCTTTAACCTGTTATTTCCAGAATAAGTATGTCTTTGGAGGGGATGGAGAAACCAGAACTAAAAATCAATCTTCTCATGAGAATCTGAAAGCAGAAATTTACTGAGGTCCTTTAAGTTTCAGTTGTATCTGAATAATAAATATCCTGAAAACTAAGAGAACATTTGATGTGAGGCCAGAGCTACTGGTCTTATTAAACATGCCTCCTCCTCCTGGACAGCTCCTAGGGTAATGGTTCCTTATCTTTCTGTGAAGGGAGTAGATGCTCAGGGAAAAACTGATTCTCTCAAGTCACTGATGCCCTTTTTATGTTGAAACCCATGGATTGGCCTGGCAGTACAATCAGCCTGGTCATTTGGGTAGAAATGTGAGGTTTCTAAAGCCAAACCAGCTGTGCAGTTAGATGGAGACCCATTTCCTGAGCAGGAAATGGCAAAGAAGAATCATATTAAATGACCACAATGTGGGTATCTAGTCATTTTGTAAAATTCCAACACCTTGCAATGATCAACAACTCTAGGGGAAAACAACATCCAGTCTCACAATATGTAAGCCTGATTCATGACTAATGATTCATCACAGATGTTTGATTCAACTGCCATTTTCAGAGTTATAAGGTGAGCAAACAGATGCTCACCACCCTGTAATTTCAAGGGAATATCTTACTGCAACTACAACTAAGCACAGTTTCTATAGGAACATGTGAAAAATTGTTACAGAGAAAACTGGGAATGATCATTTATAACACAAAATAGAAGTGAAAGTAAATACAGCAAAATTTGAATTTTTGACCCCCCAAGGTAAAGATCCTAGTTAGTTAAAGCCAAAGGAAAGGAGAAAATGGAATGCCATATTTGATTGGGTGTTCTAAACACAAGATTTGCAAAAACAGCTCATGCCATGTCATCATTACAAAATAACAGAAGACTTGCCAACAAAAAGGAAATCATGTGTGGGTACAATGAGAAAACAGAGTTGAAGAAGCTGTTATTTAGTTAAACGTTCTAACAATGCAGAGGATTTGGGTAACAATTAGGCTGCAAATGATCAAGATAAAGTTTGGGAGAAGAGGAAGATAGCAGCCATCAATTGTGTGTTGCTGGAGTGAAGTTCAACGGGAACCAAACTGAAATGTTTGGAACCAGAATGAAAGTCTACGAGGTAATTTAATTAAAACAGACGTCCAGACCAGCAGAGAAGGAAGGAAAAGAGAGAGATGTAGAACTAGAAAAGATAACTTCTGGAAGAATTTCCTGTAATTGGGAGCGATTAGGTGAAATGGTGAAGTATGGTTGTAGTCCAGAAGAAAGGATTAAAAAAAAATAGCTGAGATATGAATGAAATTATGTAAACTAATCTATATATTTATCTCCTTCGTTCCAAAGGACTAATCTTTGGAAGTTGTTAAAGGGATTATATTCTCAAAGATTCTTCAGCTTACCAGGGGAAGGAAAACCAGACAGAAGAGAATAGACCTGGAAAAAAGAAAAAAAAGAAAAAAAGAAAAAAAAATTTCTTAAAATTCCAGAGGACATTTTGTACAACAGAAACCTAAATGATAAAATGAGGACTACAGGGGCGCCTGGGTGGCGCAGTCGGTTAAGCGTCCGACTTCAGCCAGGTCACGATCTCGCGGTCCGTGAGTTCGAGCCCCGCGGCAGGCTCTGGGCTGATGGCTCAGAGCCTGGAGCCTGTTTCCGATTCTGTGTGTCCCTCTCTCTCTACCCCTCCCCCGTTCATGCTCTGTCTCTCTCTGTCCCAAAATAAATAAAAAACGTTGAAAAAAAATTAAAAAAAAAAAATGAGGACTACAATTACTGATAGCCATTCCTATTTGGTTTCAGAAATGATTACCCTCTATCCTGATCAGAAAAAAAAAATTAGCATATGTAAGTCCTAGACTTGGTTCAAAGACAAACTGACTGGAAGGAAGAGCTAAATCCTGGGGAGAAAAAAAAAACAACAAAAAACAAAAAACAAAACAACACAAAACGAAACAAAACAAAAGTATGCTTGCTTGGTCCTATGTTGGAAAAAACCCTCCCTTATATTGACACTATTAAAAATAAATAAATAAAAACCCATGGAGGGACCTAAAATGAAACATTTTACCCAGTTCCACTGTGAGGGGTCTAAAAGCATGAACAAATAGAAATCAACTTTCTCAAAATATGTTCCATTGAATGCTATTATCTGGTGAAGCACGCTGGGAATTTCTGGGTCAAACAATATTTGTTAGAGTTAGGAGAAATAATCCACAGTGGTTCCTGAGCGTCCCCACACGTTCTTGCTGGCTATGCTGACATTGCAAGCCCCTGATCATTCCCTTCCTGGGTCGTTTCTCGTGTCTCGTGATGTGTTGCAGGGAGCAACTTCAAGTACAAGTTAAGTAACAGTAACTTCAAGGGATCTCTAGGAAGGAGTTGAAGTCTCCCTCTGGGACAGGAAAAGACTTGTTAGAGATGAGGTGGGCTCCCCAAGCTCAGAGCGGAAAGACCCGCCTTCACACATACATCTCTTTCCATGGCCTGCTGTGCTCCTCACAATTCCCACCATTTCAATTGTTCCTTGGGTAAAATGCCTTCTTTCCAGAAGGCTCCTCCTAAAATGCAAACGTATTACCTGGGCTTATGAATATATATGAATATATTTATGCTTTAATGGATATTTATTTGTGCTTTAATGTCGATTAACACGTTAACATAGAAGAAATTTGGAGAAGAGAGCTGGGCTCTGAAGGAACATGGAGGGTGGCCTGTAAATTAGGAAAGGTCCTGGGATTGAATTTCTATGTGGCTAGAAGAGGCAAAATAGAAATACTGCAGTGATGCGTCATCCTTTTTCCTTCCATCTTCTCCCCAAATACAGTATCTTGGGCCAGGATTTATGATTAAGATGAACTGTAAAGATGTTTATCTTGTCCCTTTCTTTTCCCTTTTAAAATCGTCTCTTTTTCCTTTTGAACTAGAATGTAAGTTTGTCAGACTCACCAAATGTATAGGTAAGAATTTGAATATTAGGTTTTTAAAAGGAGGCTTGAGTCAGCATCATTTTGGAGAGCAGGGGAAGAACTCACAGGCAAATATTTCAAACAATATTTTTGAAATATTTAATATTTATTATTGAAACAATATTTCAAACAATATTTTCAAATATTTTCAAAACAAACTTTTCATTTCTTTGAGGACATTTTTGGAGGGGCCCAAAAAGGGTAAGCAAGGGTCTGGGGCTTCAGGCTCACGTTATCTTGACTCTGCCAAATGCCAGCCTTGTTGGTCTGGCATTTTTATTTATGTCTTTGCTTTGTTTGTTTTATATGGGTGTTTTTAAAGCAGGAAACTGGGAGGTTTACAGTAGATATGGCTCAATAATTCTTTCAATTATGATGATTTCTGTTTGAAAACAATGCATATTCTAGCACTCTTACTTGACTCACAACTTTCTAGAAGCTGTTTATCACAGTTACTTAACTTGTACATGATTTTGCTATGTTCTCACCACCATTTGGGGGAAAGTTATTCAGAGAGAATAAATTAAGAGTTTTGTATTTGCTCTTAAAAAAAAAAAAGTTGTGTGTACTCAGCACTCAGGGCATTGTGCTGCAAAGAACTGAGATTTTCCATAAAAAAAAAAAAAGAAAAAGAAGTTTTCCCTGCCGTGTTTACAATGTGTTCCACACATATCAGGTTTTGTGCCAGAGCAAGGACCAGCACAGTGTCATCATGCAATGGCATTTCAAACATCACCATGCCAGATGGGCTATTACAAGAAATATGTAAAATGATCCAAAACAGCCAATTAAATTTCTTTGTGTTATATAACCAGATCTAACATAACGTATTCTCTCTGGAAGAAAGTATTTCTAGATCAACCAACTCTCATTCTTATGTTATATTCAGGGTCATTTTCATTCATGGAAAGCCTTTGAAAAGTCAGCCTAAAAGCTTGACCTTTGGGATAGGCATTGTATAAAGTGCTGGGTCATGTGGACCTGAGAATTCCGAGTCACCAGGGCACATGAACCCCCACTTTAACATTGTTCTCCTCTGGATTCCTACATGGTGAAAGTCCAGACACAATGAGAACTCTCTGGTTCTCAAAAACAAATTCACAAGCAATTTGTGAAAGATAAGACTGACTGCAAGGTATTTTCACTTCTGATTACAAAATTAGGACACTCCTTTGATCATTATAATTCACATCACATTGTACTACTCCTTCCAGAGATTTAACAGCTTTTTCTGGCATAGGAAGATCATTTAAACATTCAGGATCATCAGTGTATTGGCACCGAACCTAAAAGAAGTCACCCACTGACAAATTAACACCAAAAAATATGAATTTTCATTTTACTTTCCAAAGTCTCCAGAGAATTTTTATTGAAAATCTTCCTTCCACTGAAACAGAGGGAGCAAAATATTTTTAGCAGTGGACAGTTTTTGTCATGTTGTTTTATTTTCTCTCAAGGATTATTTTTTTCAGAGGAGAAAATGCAATTTCAGTCTACTCAGAATTAAGCGTTAGTAGTAAAAACAGGAGTTGCTCTTCAAATGCAACTAAGTTGCAGTTCTATGGTATAGTGTCTGTTATGTTTAGGGCAGGCTACCTCTTTTAATAAGTGCTTCTTTTTTTAAAGATATTTTTTAAAAAGTTTATTTATTTTGAGAGAGAGAGGGAGGGAGAGAGAGAGAGAAAGAGCACACACGTGCAGGTGAGTGGCAGAGAGAGAAGGAGAGAGAAAATCCCAAGCAGGCTTCCCCCTGTCATCAGGGAGCCCAGGAAGCCCATTGTGGGGCTTGAACTCACAAACCTCAAGATCATGACCTGAGCCGAAATCAAGAGTCAGTCGCTTAACTGAGTGAACCACCCAGATGGCTCTTAATAACCACTTCTTGCTGGTGCCCAAGCCTGCTGGAATGCTCTGTCACTGTAGATACCTTCTTCAGAAATTTCTCTTAGGTTCTATCTCCTTTCTTGTTTCAACTCATGTTGCTTCTATCTGGCTGTCCCCGTTGGTATCCCACTGCCCTCCTGACTTTGATTATGCTCCATCTCGGATGCTGTTGTCGTCCTGCCCATAGCCCCCAAGACCTTGCCAGTGTAGTGCATGTTGGCCAGACTTCTAGCTGCCAGCATCCGCATCTCACTGCAAAGCTTGCTCTGCCCATGTGCCTGGGAGCAGCTCCCACCGATGACTGATAAAATGTTAAAGTCTTACCATTTTGTCATTCCTCAGTAAAGCTGGGAGTTTGGGGGGTGGAATTGGTGTATACATACCCCAGCTCTCTCAAACCCAGGTAGAATAGTTCCGAGGCATATGTTCTACAATGGCTCCATGATTTCTCCAGCAGTATTAAGCTTCAGTTACTTACAGTAGTAATTGCTGATAATGCATTCTTTATTAACTTTCTTAATTTTTTTTGTGTCACATCTCCATTCCCCTGCCTATGTTTCCTAGTATAACCTCCCAAATAACTACCTGGGTTTTATCTCAAGGCCTGCTTTTAGGGAACCTTAATCAAAATACTTTCCCTGGATTTCCTTCTTTGCTTACATGCTTTCTGTCTCCATTCAAGTGATGTCATACTCCATGTCCCAAGTAGGCAGACAGATAATATCCCAGTGCCAGCACCCTATATATCTTGGGGCAAGGTTGACAATTAGATGCCCTATTTGCACTCAAAAGGCATGATTTTATATGCAATATCTTTTTCTTTTATTATATCTTTATCTGCCTCAGTGAATTGATCTATATTGTACTACTGTACTAATGATTCAGAAATCTGAGTCTCCAGGCCAGAGCTCTGTCTCATATTTTGAACATGTATATCAGACAGCCTTGGATATGCTCACACCCATTACACTTACCATAAGCCGTCTTTAGCCCAACAAACTTCCTTTTAATCATTTTTTTGCTCCCAGGCTCCCCTGCACCATTCACCCAATTGCTTAAGTCAGAAACCGGAAAAAAGCTTTGACAGTTCTCATTTAATCTGATATCAAAGACGCACATGGTCAGCTCCATGGTAGACAAGTCAATTTATACATCCTTGATTAAGAGCAGCTTAAATGACATTGCTTTATTTTTCTCACATAACAAGTAGGTTCAAGGGAGATGACTGTGGTATTGATTCAGTAGCTTAACAACACCCAGCATTACTTCTGCAGTTCACTTGGTGTTCCCCAATGAGATCAAGATAGAGTTGCATTATTTCTTCTTTGAGGAAAACAGAAGTAGAAAGACACAGCAGCAGGCATGAGTCCCTTCCACCAGGAGACAAAGCTTTCCCTGAAGAACCTCCCAGCAGATTTCTCTTTGGCTTATTTGTCAGAACAGAGCAGATGACTACCCCAGCTCCAAGGGAGACTGAGAAAGCCGACAACAGGATTGCTACCATTGGATTACCTCAGTCAAGTTCCATTGCCTCAAGATGGGCATGTTTCCACCTGAGAGTACCAAGAGAAAAGAGAAAATAGATATTCATTAAGTAATTTGCAGCATCTGCAACAAACTCCATCCTTCTTCCAACCAAGGATCAAGCTGGGTGTATTGTATCCCTTAAATATCAATGAAATGTGTTTACTTCACCATCGCCTCCACTTTAGTGTAAACTGTCATCCTGCTCAGGACAACAGCAACAGACTCTTGCTAGGTGTTTCTGTGCTTTAAGTCATAGTTCCTTCCCCCGGTCTCTTCTCCAACCCTATCCAGAGTGATCTTTCATGGAGATAAATCTGAACTTGTTATCCATCTGAATTAAACCGCTTCAGCAGCAAATGCCAGGGTACTTAGGTCCTATGCTCATCTTGTCCCCACTGCTTAGAACTTGTTTCACCAACCACTTCCACTTACTGCATTTAGCTAACTCCTAAACATTCTTTAAGATTTTCTCCCTCTTCCCATCCCATCCCTCATCTCCCAGATGAGGTCGGTGCATTTTTATGGGTTCTCAATAGTATATTGATATTGTATACTTGTTCTATATCATATATCATATCATATCATATCATATATCATATTTTATTGTTATCATCACTGTTAGACTTTCTTTCAAAGAAAGGTATTTGTTGCATTCACATCCAGGTCTCCACCAACCAGAAAATATTTGACATATAGGGTTCAATTAATGCTTTTTGAAAAAACAGACTGATTGATTAAAGAAGAATATTTGCATATTGTTAATTGAGAAAGTTGGAAAGTAATTATTTCTCTAGACAGCTGTAGTAAAAGGATGAGCAAGAGACACCATAGTGAAGTTATTGAGAATATGGATTCTGGATTCCTACAGACTAGCTCCACAAGGTCAGCTCTGTGACCTTCTGTTAGTTAAGTTAATCTCTTTGTGTGAATTTCCTCATGTGTAAAATGTGGATAACAGTAATACTTAAAAGGTTGTTATAAGGATTTTAAAAGTTAATGCTTGCATTTGTAAGTAATTCATAGAATGATACCTGATAAATGGTGAATATTACAAAAGTTTTTGAAATAAGTGAATAAGACAGTTGTGATTCCTGTCCTCATAGAACTCATAGTAGAGGCCAGTGCAATCCAGTAGAAATATAAGGTGAGCCATATATATATTTTAAACAGGTCTAGTAGCTACATTAAAAGTAATTGGATTACAGGTAAAATTAATTTTAAAAATTCATTTAAACCTATATATCAAAATATTACCATTTTAACATGCAATCAACCTAAAAAGTCATTAATAAGATATTTTGCATTCTTTATTTTGTAGCAAATCTTCGAAATACAAAGAATATTTTATGCTGATAGTATATCTCAATTCAGCTGTTTAATTTTAATCTACATTTAGATTTAGTTTACTTACAGTTGTAAGTAAAGTTGTATTTAGATTTAATAAACTTACAGTTGAATAAGTAGACTCACATATCCAAGTAGTTCCAAATATACCTAATTTTACAATAACTGTTTTGAATATAATTTTTAAAATTGAAATTTACTGGGACACCTGGGTGGCTCAGTTGGTTGAACGTCTGACTTTGGCTCAGGTCATGATCTCGTAGTTGGTGAGTTCAAGCCCCGCGTCAGGCACTGTGCTGACAGCTCAGAGCCTGGAGCCTGCTTTGGATTCTGTGTCTCCCTCTCTCTACCCCTTCCCTGCTCATGCTCTGTCTCTCTCTGTCTCTCAAAGATGAATAAATGTTAAAAAAAGTTTTTTAATTGAAATTTACTAAAATTAAATAAAGTTAGGGATTCATTTTCTCAGTCACACTAATTTACATTTTAGTGTTCAAGAGCCACATATTGAACAGCAGAGGACTAGAGAAAAATATGATAAGTAAACAGGTGATTGTAGAATGTGGTGAAATGCTATGTTAGGGCAAGGATAGAGTGCTCTGGGAGTACATATAAGGGGTGTTGACATAGTGTGAGCAGAAGGAATTTATCAAAGAATTTCCTGGAAAAAATGCTGTCTGTTCTGAGACCTCAACAATAAGCAAGAGCCGGCCAGCTGACAAGGAGGAAAGAGTGGCTGACAGAAGAAATGGTATTAGAAATGAGATGATGAGGTCCCAATAATTCATTTTTGCTCTTATTTCTCATCTTTGGAGACACAGCAAGTAAGAAGTTTCTGTGGCTGAGGTCAGATATGTTGTTGCCTGTTTTCTCCTCTAGAATTTTGATGGTTTCCTATCTCACATTTAGGTCTTCCATCCATTTTGAATTTATTTTTGTATATGCTATAAGAAAGTGGTCCAGGTCCATTCTTCTGCATGTTGCTGTCCAGTTCTCCCAGCACCATTTGCTAAAGAGACTCTTTTTTTCCATTGTATATTCTTTCTTGCTTTGTCAGAGATTAGTTGGCCATACATTTGTTGGTCCATTTCTGGGTTCTCTATTCTATTCTATTCATCTATGTATCCGTTTTTGTGCCAATACCATACTATCTTGATTATACCATTGTAGTAAAGGCTAGAGTCTGGGATTGTGATGCCTCCAGCTTTGGTTTTCTTTTTCAACATTACTTTGGCTATTCAGGGTCTTTTGTGATTCCATACAAATTTTAAGATTGTTTGTTCTAGCTCTGAGAAGAATGCTGATGCTATTTTGATTGGGATTGCATTGAATGTGTACACTGCTTTGGGTAGTATTGACATTTTAACAATATTTGTTCTTCCAATCCATGAGCGTGGAATGTTTTTCCTTTTCTTTGTGTCTTCTTCAATTTCTTTCATAAAATTTCTATAGCTTTCAGGGTACAGCTCTTTAACCTCTTTGGTTAGGTTTATTCCTGGGTATTTTATGGTTCTTGGTGCAATTGTAAATGGAATCAATTCCTTGATATCTCTTTCTGTTTCTTCATTAGTGGTGTATATAAATGCAATCAATTCCCATACATTGATTTTGTATCCTACAACTTTGCTGGATTCATGTACCAGTTCTAGCAGTTTTTGGTGGAGTCTTTTAGGTTTTCCATGTAGAGTATCATGTTATCTGTGAAAAGTGAAAGTTTGACTTCTTTGCCTATTTGTATGCCTTTTATTTCATTTTGTTGTCTGATTGGTGAGGCTAGGACTTCCAACACTATATTAAACAACGGTGGTGAAAGTGGACATCCCTGTCATGTTTCGTATCTCAGGAGGAAAGCTCCCAATTTTTCCCCACTGAAGATAATATTAGCTATGGACCTTTCATATATAGCTTTTATGATGTTAAGGTATGTTCTTTTCATCCTGACTTTATTGGTTTTTTTTTTTAATTAAGAAAGGATGCTGTATTTTGTCAGATGTTTTTTATGCGTTGACTGACAAGATCATATGGTTCTTATCCTTTTTTTCTATTAATGTGATGTATCACATTAATTGATTTGTGGATATTGAACTCTTGGGACTTCATCAAGATAAAAGGCTTCTGCACAGCAAAGGAAACAGTCAACAAAACTAAAAGGCAACCAACGGAATGGGAGAAGATATTTGCAAATGAAATATCTGATAAAGGGTTAGTATCCAAAATCTATAAAGAACTTACCAAACTCAACACCCAAAAAACAAATAATCCAGTGAAGAAATGGGCAGGAGACATGAATAGACACTTTTCCAAAGGAGACATCCAGATGGCTAACAGACACATTAAAAGATGCTCAATATCACCCATCATCACGGAAATACAACTCAAAACCACAATGAGACACCACCTCATACCAGTCAGAATGTCTAAAATTAACAACTCAAGAAACAACAGATGTTGGCAAGGATGTGGAGAAAGGGGAAACCTCTTGCACTGCTGGTGGTAATACAAACTGGTGCAGCCACTCTGGAAAACAGTGTGGAGGTTCCTAAAAAAATTAAAAATATAAATTCTCGGGGCGCCTGGGTGGCGCAGTCGTTAAGCGTCCGACTTCAGCCAGGTCACGTCTCGCGGTCCGTGAGTTCGAGCCCCGCGTCGGGCTCTGGGCTGATGGCTCGGAGCCTGGAGCCTGTTTCTGATTCTGTGTCTCCCTCTCTCTCTGCCCCTCCCCCGTTCATGCTCTGTCTCTCTCTGTCCCAAAAATAAATAAACGTTGAAAAAGAAAAATTAAAAAAAATATATATAAATTCTCTATGACCCAGCAATAGCACTACTAGGAATTCATCCAAAGATACAGGAGTGCTGATTCATAGGAGCACGTATACCCCAATGTTTATAGCAGAGCTATCAACAATAGCCAAATTATGGAAAGAGCTCAAATGTCCATCAACTAATGAATGGATACAGAAGATTTATATAAGATACAACAGAATACTACTTGGTGATCAAAAAGAATGGAACCATATGGATGGAACTGGAAGGTATTATGCTAAGCTAAATAAGTCAGTCAGAAAAAGACAGATATCTTATGTTTTCATGCATATGTGGAATTTGAGAAACTTAACAGAAGACCATAGGGGAAGGGAAGGAAAAATAGGTTACAGAGAGAAAGGCAAACCATAAGAGACTCTTGAATACAGAGAACAAACTGAGGGTTGGTGGGAGTGGGGGGCAGGGAGGCTGGAAAAATGAGAGATGGACATTGAGGAGGGCATTTGTTGGGATGAGTACTCAATGTTGTATGTAAGTGATGAATCACGGGAATCTACTCCAAAGTGAAGACTACACTATATACACTATACGTTAACTAACTTAACAATAAATTATTTAAAAAAAAAGAAATGAGGGGAAATATAACATTTTCACAGACCTGAACATATTTCAGAGTGACAAATTCAGAGTGTACATGTGTGTGTAATAAGTGGAGAGCAGGTTAGGAAGGAGGAGCTGGAAAAGGGACCAGGTGAGAGGGGAGGCTGGGAAAGGAAGCAAGGGAGGAAGACAAGCCAGCGTTCCTGAGATATATGAGGAGGCCGGACGAGCCTGAAGGCAATGAGGAGCCCCTAAAGGATTTAACAGGGTAGTGACATGATCATCTTGTGTTTATTAAAGATCATTCTGACTACCTTATGAAAAACATTTGGACAATGAAACTGATGGCTGGCATGTCACACCCATTAGAATGGATACTATTAAAAAAACAAAACAAAACAAGATAGAAAATAACAAGTGTTGGCAAAAATCTGAAAAATTGGATCATGGGAATCCTTATGCTCTGTTGGTGGGAATGTTAAAATGTTGCAGCCACTATGGAAAACAGTATGGAGTTTCCCTAGAAAATTAAATTAGAAGTACCATATGATTCAGCAATTCCACTTCTGGGTATACACTCAAAAGAACCGAAATACCTCTTTGAAGAGGTATTTGTGCACTCATGTTCATAGCAGCACTACACACAAGAGCTAAAATGCGGAAACAATCCAAGTGTCCATTGACAGATGAATGAATAAGCAAAATGTGGGGTATATACAATGGGATATTATTCTTCCTTAAGAAGGAAGAAAATTATGACACATGCTACAACATAGATGAAGCTCAAGGCCATTGTGCTAAGTGAAATAATCCAGCCACAGAAAGATAAATACTGTATGATTCCACTTACACTAGGTATCTAAGGTAGTCAAAATCATTAAGACAGAAAGTAGAATGATGGTTGTCAGGGCCTGGGGTGGGGGAAGAAGAATGGGGAGTTATTGTTTAATGGGTATGGAATTTCAATTTTGTAAGATGAATAGAGTTCTGGAGAAGGATGTTGGTGATTGTTCCCTAACAGTATGAATGTACTGAATGCCACTGAATTGTACACTTAAATATGGTTAGGATGTAAATCTTATGTTGTCTGTATTTTACCACAATAAAAAATGTGTAGGTATCAAGTTAAAAGAGGTTATCACTGGGGGAATGGTTTGCCTTTCTCTCTGTTTATAACTTATTTTTCCTTCCCTTCCTGTATGGTCTTCTGTTAAGTTTCTCAAATTCCACATATGCATGAAAACATAAGACATCTGTCTTTTTCTGACTGACTTATTTAGCTTAGCATAATATCCTCCAGTTTCATCCATGTGATTGCAAATGGCAAGATTTCATTCTTTTTGATCACCAAGTAGTATTCCATTGTATCTTATATATCTTCTGTATCCAGTGCTCAGTCAGTTAAGCCTCTAACTCTTGGTTTAGGCTCAGGTCATAATCTCATGGTTTCATGAGTTTGAGCCCTGCATCCGGCTCCGTGCTGACAGTGCAGAGCCTGCTTGGGATTCTCCCTCTCCCTCTCTCTCTCTGTCCCTCCCCCACGTACACTGTCTCTGTCTGTCTCAAAATAAATAAACTTAAAAAAAAATAAAAAAATAAAAGAGGTTATCATTGTGATATAGTCAATAAAGAGAGGAGCTGAAATGGGGTAAGAGAAATATGGATGGAAAGAAATGGGTTGATTTCAAGGATATTAGGGGTACAGATAACAAGAACTTGTTGGTGATTGATTTTAGTCAAGTATGAGGAGAGTCAGAAATCAAGCTACGTCCTAGGTTTCTAGTGGTGAGGGAAATAAACCGTTCACCTTCAAACACACTGATTTTCAGGTGCTTGCAGTGAATCCAAGGGAAATTGTCTAGCAAGGAATTGTAGATATAGGTCATAATTTCTGGAGACAGATCGTGGAGCCACTTTCATACAGAGGGTAATTAAAGCTGTAAGAGTTGATGATTAACAATGAGTATGCCATAGGCATTTTTGTTTGCCAGCACATTTCCCTTGGTTTTCTTTTGAGTATTTTACACATTCTCACCAACAGTCTATGTGATTTGGGTGTCAGGGGACGTGGTGGGGAGGAATCCCTTCTGGTCTTAAGGACAGAATATAAGACCCAGGTTGAGGTCAAGTAGAAAATCACATGCACCTAGAAGATCAAATACCCATAACGACTAGGGTAGAGGAGTGGCAGCTTAAGCTAGTTTTTAAAGTAGGAGTCTAAGGACTTGTACTGGAACTACTGGTTAAAAAAAAAAAAAAAAAAGTCTTCTATTCTCAATCCCATTAGTCTAGAACCTAGAGAGAGATGAAACTAGAGCTATTGCAGCCATCCTTGCTACCATGAGAATGAGAATCACTTAGAGCCTGAAAAGGAAACAAACACATAGATTCGAGATGAAGAAAAACCTTTTTATGTCATTTCAGCCTGAATCCAGCCGTGCCTTAAAGAATACCTAGCCTTGCACATTTAAATTATGTGACCTAAAAAAATTGCCTTTCTTCTTAAGCCAGTTTGAGTTGAGTTTTTAAGATATCTGTATTATAACGAATACAAGCAGTCCTCACTTTGCATGGTACTGCAGGACCATAAAAATGCTCTTTCAAGCAGAAACCATGCAGTGATCTTAAAAACCAATAGGAGGGGCGCCTGGGTGGCGCAGTTGGTTAAGCGTCCGACTTCAGCCAGGTCACGATCTCGCGGTCCGTGAGTTCGAGCCCCGCGTCGGGCTCTGGGCTGATGGCTCAGAGCCTGGAGCCTGTTTCCGATTCTGTGTCTCCCTCTCTCTCTGCCCCTCCCCCGTTCATGCTCTGTCTCTCTCTGTCCCAAAAATAAATAAACGTTGAAAAAAAAAAAATTTAAAAAAAAAAAAAAAAAAAAAAAAAACCAATAGGAAAAAAAAAATACAATTCGTCTGCGACCTTTAAAATGTTCTTGTCAAAACATTAAAAACTCTTTAATTGTTGGAAAATAAAAATAATCATAAAACTAATATTTATTTAGTACACAGAAATTTAAAACATTAGAAACATTGAGAATTAAAGCGTTCTTTTTCTTTGTGCAAAACTCATCAAAAAGAGTTTGAAAAGTTTTTGCCTTCTTCTCATGATGTAACCTAAGATATAGAGAATCTTTTCTAGGCCTTGGTGAGCTCTCATATTCCTTTCTAAGTTTGGATCAGCTTCCAATATTTTATCTTTTGTACCTAAATGTCATGAGATTCTCCATGATTTCCTTTCCTTTGGGCATTTTTGCCAGTGTCACTTCCTCTGGGACATCATCCTTGGTGTCCCAACCACTTTCCATACTTATGTTGGTACATTTTCTTTCCAGAAGTTCCTGTGGCTGCACGTCTAGAGTCATGGACAGCAATAGTGTCAACACTCCCACAGTGAGCTATTTCTTTTGTAACTCCATTTACATTCACTTCAAATTCTTCAAAAATCATGCCAATTTCTGAAACAATGAAGTAAGCCTTTAACTGCAGTAAAAGGATCTTATTCAGTCTTATAATTACTGTTTTCTTTCAATGTAGCACCCAACTTCAGCACTTGGCCTAAATGCTCGTTAAACTGATTAGGTATGTGTTTTCCTCATAATCTTCAATCCAAAGTAGAAGTAAAATTTCTGTTTCCACCACTTAGTGGCTTTCTGTTCTGAGTGCAACTTAAACAGTCTTGAAGCCACTTTACCTTGTTTTTGTTCGATTCATCACACTTTTTCAGTATTGTTAATTCAGTGGCTTCATGCGGTCCAGGTCTTGTCCTATCTTCGGTCTGCTGTCCCCATTTTCAAATCTCCTAATCACATCCAAGTTTACTTCCAGAATTAGCATTTTAAATTTCATTGCTGCACTTTCAGCTTATTCCATTATTCGTTTTTGTAAAATATCACACAGGTTTATCACTGAGAGACAAGGAGATGACTCAGCTCCAGACTTTGCTGCGCATAAACTGAATAACTGGTATGCAATGGCCAACCATCAACAGACTTTGAAAGAAGGAGTTCGGTTGGTCACTGATCCCTATGTGGGTCTGTTATTTATGCAGGGATCTGTGGGGCTAGCTGTGAAGTTTATGTTTTATGCAATTGTAGTTAATGTACAGTGTAACTAAAATTTGAACCCTTGTTATTGGAGGTCTTGTGTTATTTAACTAAACCATGGTAAATAAAATTTGCACACATCAGAACTGTTCAAAGCAATGACTGACTGCCTTACTACCTAATGCAGAGATTATGTAAGGGGAAAACAGAAGAAAACCTAGAAGAGAACCCTGAAGAAAACCAAGATTTAAGGAATGGCAAAAGAAGAGAAGCCTGCACAATAACTTATAAAAAGTGGCCAAAGAGGTAGGAGGAAAACCAGAAGCTTGTGGTATCACACAAAGCAAGGAATGAGATATTGAAATTGCATTTTCTACTTCTTTAAATCCAAATATCATTTTCATCTCATAAAATATGCCATTTTAAAGTGTACAAGTATACTCACAAGTATACAAGTATATTCACAATATATAAGTATATTCACAAGTTGTGCAACCATCACCACTATCTAATACCAGAATATTTTCATCATCCCCAAAAGAAACCCTGTACCCATTTGTAGACCTCCCATTTCCCCTCTTCTTAAACCCTGGAAACTATTAATCAACTTTTTTTTTTTTCTTACAGATTTGCCTACTTAGGACATTTTACATAAATAGAATTATACAACATATGCCCCTTTGAATCTGACATCTTTCACTTAGTATAATGTCTTCAAGGTTTATCCATATCAGAGCATCTATCTATACTTACTACTTTTTATGGCTGAATAATATTCTATTGTGTGGATATACAACATTTATTTATCTATTTATCCAGTGATGGACATTTGAATTATTTCTATTTTTTTGCAAATGTGGCAATGATCATTTGCGTAAGGGTTTTGTGTGAACGTATGTTTTCAATTTTGGGGGGGGGATATACCTAGGAGTAGAATTGCTGGGACATATGATAACTCTAACTTTTTGAAAAACCACTAGACTATTCCTGCAGTGGCTTTACCATTTTATATTCCTATAAGCAAAGTATGAGGGTTCCTTCATTTTTTTCAAAATCTTTAAAAAATCTTTTAAAAATATATGGATATTTCCTCTTATTTTATTCTGTTTGTCTATTTTCTCATTTTATTTTACCAATCATATTTTCTTCTTGTATCTTTGACTTCTATATCCCACATTTGGTGAAGTTACTTCTACCTGTGCAAATAATAAATTTTCTTCATACTGCAAATCATTTATGGTTTTCCTATCCCATAGTGTATACAATTTATTTAAACTATGCAGAGCATAAGGTCTCTCATATGTCTCAAGTCATTTGTCCAAGCTGTTTATAACCACCAAAAACATTTCCCAAGTTGGTTAAATATAGATAAGAACCCTGACTGTATTTACCTTCCTTTCCTCTTCAATTCAATTTATTTAATTCAATTTGATAACTTTGGATTTAAAACCTGCCTAATAATCTTAGTGGTAGGTGATGCAAAGTGAAGAAAATCACCTTTTACTTTAAAAGAAATATCTGTGTGTCCCCCACCATTGGACCCTCAGAACCTTCACTGAGGGATCAGCCTCCTAAATTTTCCTTGGATTTACTTTCCATCCTCTGGCATGTGTGAACCTTCTTAATGCATCTATAGTATCTGTTGCTTCCTACATTCCACACCTATCGACATAATGCCGTTGATGTAGTAGACCAAAATGACGTTCTATAGAGCAGTGAGGTGATCAGAGTCCTCAAAGACTAAATTACTGAATATGCCTCAAATAGAATATATCAAGGCAAGTTGTTTCTGGTGTTCTCTGCTTATTGGGATAAAGAAAAAAAACTGTCAGAACAGTAACTGGATACCAGGAATCAGGACTGTGTTGACTTACTCAACTATAGAGATCCTGTGGCATAGCACCTACATTTAAAATCATCACTTGTTTAAATTTAATGTAACTTGCTGACATTCTCCAAGACCCATCTGTCACCTGCATAAACTAAAGAAGAGGTTTTTTGGTTTTGTATGGGGATAGCACAGGAATCATTACCTGCATTTGTTAGCATATGAATTCATTTGCTGGAAAGAGATCCAAGGTTATACAGGCATTAACAAGATGAAAATTTGTTTCTCACTAAAGTCCTTGTATAAGCAGACTAGAGCTGGTGTGGTGGTACTATCAGTGACCCAGTTCTTTCTGTCTTATTCTCACACTGTCTCTAGGGATATACCTTGGTCTGCCTTCCAGCTGGCACAAAGGGGAAAAGGAGAAGGGGTAGACACATCACTTCATTATGATGGCAAGATCCAGAAATTGCTGTCATCACTCTCACTCATGTACCATTGTCCAAAACTTAGTCACATTGCCATACATAGCTATAATACGGCAGGAAAATGTAGACATTTCTCCAGAGAGGCTATTTTTCTAGCTAACACCTGGAGATGTTACTTCTATAAGAGAAAAGGGGAGCACCATTGGGGGACAACTGGTAGCTTCTGCCATATCACCTTACACCTCTCAAACTGGTGATGCTGGTCTAATCTCTGCGATCCCCTCAGTGTGCAGCTTTGCCCTGGGTAAGGTTAGTAAGCTCAAGATGCTTTATTTGACCCTTTGTTCCATAATAACCCTCGGTGGGTGGGGGGAGGGGGGTTAGGGAGCCAACCTGGATATTCAGTCATCTGTATATGCAGGAAATATGGAAACAACCACAGTGTGGGTTGCAGACCCACAGGTACCACTAAAACAGAATTAAGCCCCCAAATCCAAATGTCATGTCACTTTCATACGTCCCCATTCTGCTAGGTAGATAATAGTGACATCCTAGACTGTGTTACTTCAGAGTCAGGGACCAATAATCCCCGAAAGATCCAGCTATTTCCCTTTTCCAAATACCCAGTTACCTTGGTAAATAGTCAAAGATCCTTTTGGAGAAGGCTGAAAGATTTATAGGATGTGCTTGTGATAATGTTACAAGGTCTTCCTTCAAGGTTGGCTGATTTCCTCTAGATTCAAAGAGCTGTGGGTTTGGAGTGGATTCAAGTGTGGGAATTAGGTGAGCAGCCATGGTGATATTTGGCGACTTATGATAAGCCTCTATTAGGTTTTATCATTCATTTATTATTATTGTTATTATTATTCTGACCTAATTCATTCCTAGGAAATCCCATGGAAGTTTAAGATACCACCAAGGAATTCTCTTTTAAATTACCCCATTCACCCTCCAGCTCTGCTACACATTATGGTAAAAATTGCACTTTGCTTCTGATTTTTCTATGAGGCTCCCTGGCCTGTTGCTCTAGAACCTGTCATCACAATTGCTATCAGCAATTGCCGCTCAACAGTAAATCACCCTCTTTCCTTCCCACCTGAAGGGGGGCTTTTAAAAAGATATTGTTGGTCCCAAAACAGTGTACACAGTGCTTCTGGTCATAGTCAGACAGAATGAAGAGGTAATCAAGAAGGTTCCAGATAATGATGAATTCACTCTGACCTTTTCTGCTTAAAACTTTGGATTGCTTTTTCTTATATCACTGCAACAAATGTTTTGCATCTCAGCTTCATGCCATGTAGGTCATTTTTGAGTGTATATTTTAGTCACCCTCTTAACAAACATTGAGAACTATTCCCGGGGACTTCACTAGCACTTTGGATCCAGAATGACTAATAATTACAACAATATCCATAAATTCAGTCTGATCTGAAGTGGCATTCTATCCTCCCTAGACTAGTATGTTCAGAATCTGTTTCCACACATTTGCCAGTCATTTAGGAAAATAACAAACAAAACCTTGCAATTATTTACTGGCCTTCTGGGCATGCCATTACTCTTGTCTCACCTGAACCCTGCTGGGGTCTGACACAGTCATCAATGAGAGGCAATGAGAAGTGGGAGGAGTGGGACAAGAACAGAAGTTCTACTCTCTTGCACGCTGAGTACTTCAGGCAAGCTTATACGCAAACCCAGACCAGCCTCACTGGGTATGTCAGGAGGAGGTGCTATAAGTTGGACATAAGTCGGACATAGGAAGGCTCTCAGTATAATTTGAGTATTCAGAGTAGTTGGAACCATCTCAGTCCTCCCCAAAGTTGCCATTACAGTTTTCAGTTTTTGCTCTTTTATGAAAAAAAGATCTGCAGATGGTTGTGGTGAAATATTGAGAACCTATAGTGGTTCTCAAACATTAGCATGAGTCAAAATCACATTGAGGTCTCCTTAAAACCTAGATTTCTGGGTTTCTCTGTCAGTAATTCTAGAATGAAGCCCAAGAACTTCCTTTTCTAATGAGTTCTGGCTTGGCGCTTATGCTGCTGATCCAGGGACCACATCTTGGGCACGAATGCACCATCTTGTAATTCAACAACCTACATTTGATATCTGGTTGTATCGTTCTGTAGTTACAGATGATTGGAGTTTCGTACAGAGAGATCAGAAATCCCTGGCTTTTGATCGTCTTTTGACTTAGTCATGTTCTTTCCTAAAGTTATTCAGTGTACTTAATGGCAGACAGCCCACCTCCATGCTCTTCTATTCCTGAACTCCCATAATGGTTCACTGCAGTAGCCACTCAGTGTGGCATCATTCCCGGTGATCACAGGTGAAAAGCTAACTAATCTTTTGCTGGGTGCCATGGATTACTGTCATCTCTTCTTTTAAAAGCTCTAACCCAACCACATATATTAAAAAAAAATTTTGATCACATATTCCCATCTTCTTAACATTCTGTTGCCCGTAAACCATTCTGGTACCAATTACTATACAGGGAAGTGTTTTTGATTACAGACAATATGATCAACTCTACCTGGAGTCTGTGCAAATGGATTTCATGGTGGTTATAGAAAATTCACAGAAATGATATGAGGCCTGACAAAAAACTGGAGCTGAGATTCTAGGTGTGAGATCCCAAACTATATCACAGAAGAAAAATACTGCCTCTCTAGAGTCAGAAAGCTGACAAATCAAAAAGCCACCACCGCATCTGCTGGCTTCACTACATTGCACCAGAATTTGTGCCAACTGAATAAATCCCCTGTCTTCTGACTCCCCCCCCATGTAACTTTGCTCTAAACTCAAGCCTAGTGCATATGATTAGCAAAAACACATCTGGGGAGTGTAGAAAACATTTTTAATGTATTCCTTTGTTGTGGCTCTCCAGCCTTCTCACTCTACAAAAGCATGCAGAAAGGGAGTGAGATTAGGTGCTGAGTGAACCAATCCATAGTATCTGTTCCAGGTAGAAAGTGCTGTGTGTAATTTGTATGACTGTGCTTGGCTGGCTAAAAGAGAATAGGCACTGAGAGGATCATAATGCTGACGGGAAAGTGGAACCAGAATATGGTGGGCCACAAAGTTTTCCAAAACGTCATACTTAATTAAATTGGTAATCAACTAATCTGAATAAAAGTAAAGGGTAAAAAGTAAAAGAGCTTCACCCTTTTCTAGATATGTAACTTTGAACCAGATACTTAACTTCTCTGTTTCCTCATCTATAGAATGCCAGTAATAATGAAAATAATAATACCTATTCATAGAGCTGTTAAAGATAAATGACATAACTTTTCTATATCATTTAGCACAACCCCTAACACATACATACTAGTTTAATACTTATTATGAGGTATAGAATCAGTTTCAAAATTCTTGAAATACTTATAAGTGTAGGATATTGATGGAAAGTCTCACCTGAACATATATTTTTAATTAATCAAAACATTGAAATCCCTACTCAATTTGGAAGAAATTGAATTTTTTCATAGTAGTGTATCGTTTAACTATTGCTGCCTGGAAAACTAACCCAAAATGTAGTAAATTAAAGAAACAAACTATTATTTTTCATGTATCTGTGAGTCAGCTGAATGCTTTTGTTGATCTGGGTTGTTATTTGTCAGGATTCTTAAGTAGCCCTCCTTTCTACTCTCATGGACTCTGTTATGCCTCAGATTACATTGTCTCAAAACTAATAGTTTATAGGACTCCCTTCTCTATGTACTAATATTGATGCTTGATTATACACAGTAGTTTTTAGATATTAATATAACAAAAAATAAGAAATTAAGGAAGCCACAACTCTCAAAATCTAATTGCTAAAACTAATGTTGAATTATTTATAAACATAGGGTTTATCATCTTCAAATAGAAAAATAACATACCTGGTTATTTTCAATGAAAGAATTCTATTGCATTCAGAACATACACAATTTGCCAGTTCAATGCTAAATATTAAAAAACAGTAAGTTCCCAAAGACTATATACTATAATTAGGCAACATTTTCCCTCAAGTGGTGGTTTGTCCAGACACGCAAGAATAACCAGAAAAGTTATCCATGAACTGGGGGAAAGCAAGGCTTTATTGACCAGATCAGGGACTAAATGGGAAAAAGAGTTCAAGAAGACACACACACACACATATGTGGAGAAGGGAGCAAATGGAGGATATGAGTGAGTATATGTGTGTATGTAAAACTAGGAAACACTAACATTTAATGTATAAATAACCCTGAAAACCACATCCAGTGTGTTTTCTGAAATAGACAACTTTTACAGCATGGTTTCCATGAAACTAACAATGACTTTCTTCAGCGAAGGAAAAATGGAACTTTATTTTTCTGCTTTCCAGCCATGCATTTGATGTATCTGCTTATTAGCTGCCCAAATTGAAACACATGTATTATTGACTTTCTGAATCTTTTCATGTTTAGAAACTAAGAAGATCATCAATAAACTAATTACATTAACAAGCGATGCCAGGTCCAAGGTTTCCCTTTGCTCTCCCCCCATCTCCATGTGAAAGTATACTCCTTTAGGCAATGTGTTTGCTAAGGAACAAGGGCTGAGTTGCAATTAAATAAGATTGTTTTTCTGAATGAAAAAGAAATCTTCAATTCTTTGTTAAAGGCTAAAGTAGAAGCATATTAAGTAAGGATTTCTTATTTTGAACTAGGTAGGTCCAGAGCCAAAACAATTTGAACTCTTTAAGGAAAACAAATTTTAGTGTAATTCTCAAATAATGGGCTTTCAGTGACAATGATTATTCCTATGATGTGGAACAATTTATCTGTATGATCTCCTCCAACTTGATACATTTTCATCAGTTAGTTTGCCTACAAAACTTGGATGGATAAAACTGACTAAATTACTGGCTACCATTCTACCATTCTTATTTCTAGAAAGACTCAGCAATTTATAGTACAGTTGTATTTATTAATGTTATTTTTAGATTAATTAAAGGATTAAACTGAAGCTTAAAACTGTTTGAAACAAAATTAAAGTGTGTGTGTATTTATAAAACATAGCTTATAAATAAATCTTGGTCATATCCTTTTTTTTGGTACAATGTAGTAGCTAAAAGGTACAAGCTTTAGAGTCAAGTAGACCTGACATGGGGCATATTACCTGACGTATATAAGCCCAATTTTTCTCAGCTGTCAAATGAGAATTATCATTGTTGTTAACTCAGTGCACTTGGAATGTCTTAAGTCCTCAATAAATGTGTGCTGTTGTTCTATTACCTGCTTTGCAAAGTAGGCAGTACTATTAGATTGTAATTTTTTAATGGGTTCACAAGTTCTTATTGAATTAAATTAAAGTCAGTATGTTACTTCTGAGGAAACCAACAATATTCATCCAAAGTTGTAAAGAATCATGGTTTTTGGTGGCCATTGGGTAATTCGTGTGAAACTAGGTTGTGGTTTCAGGGTAATCTTTCTAACTCTATCGAAATATGTCCACTAACTTCCTCTGCAACCAGCCTGGTTCAAGTACATCATCTTTTGCAAGGAAAGCTGCAACAGCCTCCCTTTGTTTGACTCACCCTTTATGTAATCAGATTTCTATACTGCGATTAAAATGATTGTCTAAAGGGGCACCTGGGTGGCTCAGTCGGTTCGGCTCAGGTCATGATCTCGCGGTTCAGGAGTTTGAGCCCTATATCGGGCTCCATGCTCACAGCTTGGAGCCTGGAGCCTGCTTTGGATTCTGTGTTCCCCCCTCTGTCTGCACTCTCCCTGCTTGCACCCTGTCTCTGTCTCTCTTTCAAAAATAAATAAACATTTTTTAAAAAACTTAAAAAAAGTGATTGTCTAAAAATGTAAGTCCTACTCAAGTTTCATTCAACTGCTCCCAACAGCTCAAAGCTCTTCAACGGAAAGCAGGCTCTGGGACCTGTCTTCCTTTTTGCTACCTCACTTCTTACAATTATCCCTCCTCTCCTTAGTGCTACACTGCATATTTTTAGGTTTTTAAACTTCCTATGCTACTCTTGCCTCAGGCCCTTTACATATATTCTTTCCCTTGCTTGGAAGACTGCCCCCCAGATCAGCCCCCTTCACTGGGTAACATATTTCTCATTGCCTCAGCTCTGCTAATGTGGGGAGCCCTCCCACATCAGTCTTTACCAGGTTCTTTTGTCCTCAGGTTTATGGACTAGTGCGTTTTGTTTTCCTTTCCTGTGCTTTATTTCAAGTCTGATGGGAACACACTCACTTGTGAGTCAATCTTATTAAAGTCCTATTTCTTTCACTAAATAGAAAGCTTTGAGAAAGCAGAGACTAATGTCTGTTTCCATGTGCTCTGTATACCTAACACGTAATGGTAGCACAGTGCCCGCCACATAGTGGCACTCAATATAGATTTGCAGGATACATGTATTAGTGAAGCAGGCAGTTTCTGGAAGGAAAGTAATGAAGAGACAAGCTCTCCAAAAAATAAACTGAAGCAACTTTAGAGCCTTTGCATATGTCCAGCTCTGGCTCTGTACATAGCCTCTATACCCCAGCATTGTGAACCAACATGAAAAGATAGGACTTTTTTGCCCCATCAGAGATGATCAATCTTTTCCACATCAAGCCATATGAGGTAGGATCCAGGAGTGAATGTAAAAGAGAAAAAAAAAACACATTTGGTTTAATGGAGGACTGCTTTAAATTATATCTCCTTCTCCCTACTTATTATTATTATTATTTTTAGTTCCTTGAAAAATAAAGTTCTCCGCATCCAAAATAAATAGATAAAAAGACCACAAGATTTGTGACTTTCTCCTTGTGCCATCAAAGCATTTGAAAGTTTCAGTTAATGCTGACCAGAGACAGAGCATCCCAAGAGGCTGGACCCTCTTCAGTCCCTAGCCACATATAACACCACCTTAGGACCAGTCTCAACAGTAGTCAGAGAGACTGTAACCTGCATAATACAACTGCAGCAGGACATGGTTCTCCAGCCTCCATCCAAAATATACTTCCCTTAGGCTTATTCATCTATGAATGTCAATACCAAGTACTCATTTTCTTTCACTGTAACTTGTTACTTTGCAAGTGCTCCAGGTAGAGGCATAAAATTAAGTAGCATCTCTCTCTTTTAACCTCTTAAGAAGTATGAACTTACAGATTCCTTTCACCAATAAGCATGGACCAGAAAGAGTATAAAGGTGCTTCGAGCACCTGAGGGGACTTGGAAAGGTGTCACCAGTAGCAAGAAAACAAGAACATGTAAAGGGTTAGTGTGGGGCAAAGCAGATGCCAGGGTCTAATTTATAATCTTGGCAATATCGGCTGTAATCTGCCTCATCAAATTAAACCATCATCAAGGAAAAGAAAAAGAATTATGTAGAAGCACATATAGTTACAAATGGGTAGAGGAAAATGTGTCTTGCATCAGGCAACTGTGGATGCCTCACCTCACAGCTTCTCACCATATGTTAGGATCACCGGGGTGGCCAATTCCCTTCAAGATGACTCTCAGCATTCATACTCCTCCCCCCTGATGCTTTTTTTTTACTGATGCCTATTTTTCTCACAAACTAGCTTGCCTGCTTAGGAAAGGAACCAGCCAATGAGTATGAGTGATAAAAGTCTCAGATCAGACCATCTCACTAAGAAGCAAAGATCTCACAGGAGGAAAATAGACTGAGGTGTTTATCCATAACCTAGGAAGTCGTTTTTAAAATCAACTCCCATGACAAGTAGATCCTTTTATGACATCATTGTAAAATGCCTAGAGCTTAGGCACATTTGTGTCATTTGGGTATGTATATATGTGTTTAACTATTTATCTGTTTATTTATTATTAGAGCCTAACTTCATAATCAGATCCTCCTGGTTGGGCCCCAAAAGTGGCTTGTCACTGAATGAAAGTAATTTCCCATGGCAGGTGCTCCCAGCAGGTGGCTGCTCACAGTACCTGCATCAAAAAGGTAGATTTAGTCAGAGATTTTATTTTAATATGAAATCTGTATTGCAGCCTGAGCCACTACTGGGTGATGTGCCAAAATTCATGTCTGCAGCATGATTTATTATGTGAAAATACCACAGAACTAATCAGTGGAGTTACTAATTAATACAAATCTGCATTTTTTGCATAAGCAATTAGTGCAAGGAGAGAGCAGTGAAAGAGGAAGTTTGACTCCTTTAATCTCAGTGCCTACTCAAGCAGAAAGACCCACCAGGGCCAAACTCCAAGATCTACATTTGGAATTTCCCCCTTTTGATTAGTTAGAGACATAAAAGGTCAAATTATCAATATTTAATTCATATGAAAATGTATTTGTTAAAGAAAAAAGGAAACATTTCATTTAAAGAAAGTGAGACTCTAGGTGTAAATTCTTGTATCAAAAATAATGTATTTTCCATTTCAATAAAGTCTGAATATTTTATAAGGATTTTGATTGCTAATAATAATGACATTTTAAAGTTACATCAATAATGGGGGAGGGGTTTGTGGCATATGTTTCTAAGATGTTTAAACCACCAAGGTGCTTGTTCTTCTTTTTTTTTTTTTTTTTCAACGTTTATTTATTTTTGGGACAGAGAGAGACGGAGCATGAACGGGGGAGGGGCAGAGAGAGAGGGAGACACAGAATCGGAAACAGGCTCCAGGCTCCAAGCCATCAGCCCAGAGCCCGACGTGGGGCTCGAACTCACGGACCGCGAGATCGTGACCTGGTTGAAGTCGGACGCTTAACCGACTGCGCCACCCAGGCGCCCA
Source organism: Lynx canadensis (assembly GCF_007474595.2). NCBI lineage: Eukaryota > Metazoa > Chordata > Mammalia > Carnivora > Felidae > Lynx > Lynx canadensis. The sequence goes on along the minus strand of NC_044310.1, from coordinate 169,068,833 downwards.
AGGTGCTTGTTCTTCTGAGTTGTATCTCTAGTAGACTTTTCCCAGTATATTTTGGATATCATGTGTATTAAGACACAATATTCTAAATCCAGTATTTAGATAACGTGGCTCACCAAATCTGAGTAAATAATGCCATTTAACTTCAGTTGGTTTATTCCCCCATTAATTTAATAGAAATTGTTTATAATATGAAATAAGTTGAGAGTTGAAAGGGTGATGGTGATGGAAAAAGATTTATATCATCAATAAAATGTACACTCCATACAATAAAAGCAAAATTTAAAAAATATTTTTAGATGCTCTATTATTTCTGTGCACAGCAAATTTAAGAGTTCACTTTGATTTTCATGCTGTGTGGCAAATAAGCACAACTATCTTTCTCAAAGTTACTCAGTCTATCATTTCTTTGTTTCAGACTCCCTAGCTCAAATGATAATTTAAGTCCTTCCCTCGCCTCCCTGGATTTCTAGTTTTCCAGGAAACTTATTCTGAAAAGAAGGTGGCTAATTAAACGCAGATTTACAGGGCTCTCTCATTAAAAGTTCAGATGTGGTGGTCAATGTTTTTGCGAAAGAAGGCAAATAGGAAAAAGCAAAAGCTGCTGAAAGGTTTTTTTTTTTTTTTTTTTTTTTTGTTTTTTTTTTTTTTTTTTTTTTTTTTGGTTTTTTTTTTTTTTTTTTTTTTTTTTTTTTTGAATCTTAGTACCGCGAATTTCGAGGCCAACGAAGTGGGAATTGTCCACGGTGCTGATACCTTGAGGAAACTATTTTTCCTACAAGCTGCCTGGGGCTCTAAACCTGGCTTGCCTGGCTTCTGTGCAATCCAGGAACTTGCCCAGTCTCCTCCCCCAACCCCGAAGCAGCCATTGTTCAGGGCGTCGTCGGTGTTTCTCTGCTCTCCGTACCCGCAGCAACACCCACTTACCCGGGATTGTTTGCTTGTTGCTTTCTTTTAAGGCAAAAGTAGGCGCTTGTCAGCTACCCAGCCCTGTGGTCCCCTTTAGACCTCAAGCTGTTCCTCAAGTCTCACAAAACAGACACGCACCCTCCTTTTACCCTCCCCACCTGAGAACAGAAGCTCCCACAAACACACACATGCACACACTCACCCACATTTACGCTCACGTAACTCAGACACACTCCCTGACACATCACATATACATTCACACACTCATTCACATACAATCGCACACGCTCATTCACACAATCTCATACACTCATACTCAGATCCACACACACTTGTACGCTTAAGCACACTCACACGCATAGCTTATCTAACGCGCCAGGCCTTGAGCATTCGTGTGGGTGACCTACGCTTGCCACAATGCTCAGAGTTGCTTTGATTTCGCATTGTGGATGTGGGTGTTGGATGGTTTAAGGAAAGCCCCTCACTTCTGACGGAAAATCAGAGACGAAGTCCCTTGGAGCCCTACAGGCGCCAGGAGGGGAGCTACCCAGGCCCCGGCGGGACAAGGAGAACGTAAATAATAAATAAAAGAGCCCAGGCAGGCCGAGCTGGGGAAGCCCGGTACTAAATCACTTCCCAAATCACAGCCGCGTTGTGCTCCATCCAATAGCTCTAAGCGATTTGAGGGGTTGGGGGTTGGAATCAATTTTTTTTCCGTTCTCGCAGGTGCAATATGAATCAATTATCTTAATTAAGATTATGCCGCAAGCCCAGGAGATTTGGGGAGGACGGGTTTTGCGCTCGGGGCGACGGCGAGGCATTTTAATAGCTTCTCTCTTGCTCCCGGCTTTCCCCCGCCGCCTGCCTGTCGAGCCCGGGCAGCTCCAGCCTCTGGCCAGGACCTAGGCGCCCAGTGGCCTCCCTGGAGGCCTAGGCGCAAACCTGGCGCCGCGCCGGCGATCTGGAAGGAGCCCGTAACATTGTCCTCTGCCCTCCCAAGGGCCTCTGAGCTGCCGGGCCTTTGAAAGACCTACGTACAGCTCTCTGCCCTAGGGCTTCTTCGGCCCCAGCGCCCTATGGTCTCGCCCGCCTCTCAGTCTCCCACCACCTCCCACCTCTGGAACAGGCTCAGGCCAGAACACCCCTTTCCTGGGAGGGGAAGGGAGAGGTCGGTGGGGCCACCCGAGCCACACTTGAGTCTTTCATGGAACGCAAGCCTCCCTTTGCAAGCAGCAAGCATCTGTTTCCGCGAGAAACAGGTCACCGCCGGGATCGGCGGTCCTGCCCCTGCTCTTTATCTAGGCCCCGCGAAAGCGTTGAACACCCCACCCCCACCCCCCGCCGCCCGCTACACGCTTCTCACTCCCCTCTTCCCGACCACAGGCCTCCTTCTATCCCCCTCCCGTACACGGTGGCACACGCCTCCCTCCCCCCATTGTCCCCGCCCAGGCCACAGCCCCCTCTCCCCGACCCCAGCCACAAGCATCCTCCCGCCCTCCTTCCCGCCGGCGCTCCTGCTGCCGCTTTAACGGCCGGGACCGCCCGGCCCGCGCCGCGCGCTCCAAGCGGGGACCCGGGGGGCGACAGATTTGGGGCATTGCTCGAGGGCAGTGAGTCATGAAAGCGGCTTTTGTTACCCGCGCGTGCGGTTCGCGTGCCGCTCAGCAGCCTGCAGCGCCCAGTGGGGACCGGAGCTGGAGGAGTACCGCTAACGGCAGCGCGGGCAGAGAAGAGAGACGGGGCGAGAATTTAGGGAATCGGGAGGGGAAAAGTGTGCAACTGTCGAAACAAAGTCCAAAGAGGGAGAGGAAAATAAGGAGGCGGGGTCGGCGACTGTGCCTCAGTCCGTCCTTTTCCAGCGTTACCGCCACCACTGTTCTTCTCTGCCCCCACTCTCTCGCGCTGTCCCCTCTCAACAAAAAGCACCTTAATCTAGGTCTAATCTGCACTCCTCCCTTCCCCGCCTGACTACTCGGCTGCCGCCTGGGGGAGGTCCAGCCACACTCACTGGGCGCCAAAATTCCCTCGCTGGGGGATCGACGTTCCCCGCGCAGAGGAGGGTTTGCACCCAAGCTCTGTGGGCAGGGAAGCTCAATGAGAGCCACCGTGAGACCGAACCTCGCCAGGATTCTGGAACATCCCGGAGTAGCCTTTTCTTTGTACACATTCCCAGGCCTGGGGAGACGACGGGCAGTGGGATTAGGGGTGAATTTATTAGAAGGAGAGGGAAGGAACGCGTCTAATAATTCCTGCACTTTGCGAATTTGAGTCCAGGCTGGAGAAACACCGGGGTTCTTTCCCGCCTGGAACATCTGGTTCCACCAAGAATCTCCTGCATTCCACAGGAAGTCGCAAAATGAGGAAGTTTCTGCTACCCAGGGGGAAGAGGGATCCCCTAGGTCATCCCCAAGTCATCTCTTGCATCCTCCCCCAACATTTCCCCCGAAGCTTCTCTAAGACAGAGGAGTAAGAGCTAGGGCTCGAGTTCCACATCCCAGCAGCATGGTGGGCTAGCCCGTGGGGCGGCTGCCGGGATTGCAGGGAGCACTTGGTCCAGCCTGGCCGCCAGTGTCGTGGACCCGCCTCTTCAGGCGGGTAACTTCGATGCCCCTTGAGTTTTTAGCCCATCACTGATGATACAGACGGCGCAGGGGTAAATAATGAGACTAGGCTCTTAGGTGCATTCTTTTATCTTCCTCTGTGCTCTTTGAACACTGACGAGTGCACGCAGAAAAGCAAGACTCTCTACAGCTCTTCTCTTGGAAACTCAGTACAACTCACGTCACGCTTTCCGCAGCGGGTCAGGGCGCACCCCCCCCCCTTTTTCCCCCTTTCAGATTTGTGCTGGATGAGGAAGGGTGCATACACCACCTTCCAGACACCGGTGATTTCGAAAGAACCCTTTTCCCCTCTCCACAGCATCCCCCCTCTGGTTCCCAGAGGCACCTAGCTTCAGCCTCTCAACCCTGACACTGTTTGCAAACTCAAGGGGCTTTTAAAGCAACTGCCTTTAAATAAGCAATCCAAGTTCGACAAATTCATTTCAGGGGGCTACAGGTCTGGGAGGGATAAGGGTTTAGTTAAGGGAGGATTGGAGATGAAGCTGGTGGCGAAGGAATGGAAAAGATGTAATATATAATGTATGATTCTAAAACATGCCTTGGTGGGAACGAGTAAATAAAGAATCGCCATTTAAACACAAATATGGCTCCTTCAGAATTAGTCTGGAATCTCTGGTCTTTGCCTGACATGCAAGGTGGAGGTGAAGACTCATCAAGTCAGAGTCTTTGAAGTCTGGAGGAGTCATGGCCATTAACCCTTTCCAAAAAGAAGAGAGAGAAGAAATATTTAACATAGGCCCATTGCATCCTCCCATTGAAAAGGCTTGTCTGAACCAAGTACCTATTTACAGGCCTAAGAGTGGGGAGTGCCAGCCTGTGGCACGGAACAAGAGGCATCGGATGAGGGCATCCTTTGCAACAATCCAATGGCCTTGGTTAAAAGGCAGAATCCAAGCATCAGAGGAATACCCCAGCTTTCACATCGAGAGCTCTAAGGCCAAAGGAGCCAAGGCCTGAGAGCGTGGACTAGCTTGCGCCGAGGACAAGGACCTCTGTGGGGAGGGAGGTTGATGTGTTGAGGGGTCTCCAGGGACAGAGGCAGCTGAAGGTGAGGGCACGCCAGGTTGCATGTATGGTGAGGTAGAGTGACAGGTACTGTAGAGGCTGGGAGTAAGTGATCCAGGTAAAGAGGCTAGAGGACTAGCATCAAAGCCGAGTGCACAGATTAGGCCGTTTTTATATGGCGTACGTTTTCTTAAAGGGTTTGATGGAGAAGAGGAGAAGCCACCCTTTGGCGCCAATAAGCAAAGAGTCTGCCAAGCGGGGGAAACCAAGAGATGGACAACTCAGAGAGGGCAGGAAGTCTTGGTGCTCAGAAAGCCAATGTCTGGGCGCGGCATCCTACGGAGTCAGGACGCTTCACTGAGCGCCTCAGTCTCCAGGCTTCGGCCTCTTTCACCTCCGCCCTACTTTCCGCCCCTACGCAGGCCACTCACTCCGATCTAAACCCAGTCTACGTTAGCTTTCCCGCTCCCTTCCCTCAATTCCCCTCCCCCCCTTGCCCCCTCTCCCTTCTGCCGCCTGAAAGGGTTAATCTCTCCTGCGGGTAAAAACAGGTCCGCGGAGTCTCTAACTGGCGACAGATGGGCCACTTTCTTCTGGCCACAAAGGGGCCGGAATGGAGCGCTCCGCGGCATACAAATGGGCAGGTCACGTGGTTCCCGGCTCCTGGCTGGACCGGGAAGACCATATGGCGCATGCCGGGGAGGAAGGAGATGGGGCGGGGGTAGGGGTGGGGGAGAGGGGAGCCGGAGTTGGAGGAGGGTGGGAGAGGAGCGAGGCTGAAGGGGCGGGCGGAAGAGAGCGCTCAGCCTGGACGCGTGCGCAGACGCGGGACGCAGGGACCTGCTAGCCGCTCGGCTCCCGGGCCCCGCCTGCGCTCAGCATCACCAACCCGGCTATATAACCTGAGCGCCCGCGCGGCGGGGACACGAGGAATTCGCCCCACGCAGAAGGCACGGCATCCGGAGGCCCCAGGGTTATGAGACCATCACTCAGGACCTACTAACAACTGCAGGTAATTACAACCCTTTCGTTTTTATTTGGGAAGAAAAGCAGTAATTGAAGACCGGATGTACCTACACATATTCTGAATGTGTGCGTTTGTGAGCGCGTGTATGTGTATTGAAGCGGGCATTCCTTCCCTTGATTGCCCGCAAGTACTAACACATTTCGACTTGCCTTACTCAAATACCCACCGCAGGCTTTCTAAAAAAAAAAAAAAAAAAAGAAGAAGAAGAAGAAAGAAAGAAAAGAAAAGAAAAAGAAAAAAAATGTGTTAGTGTTTTGGTTTTGAAGGGAAATTATAGGAGCTATTTTGAATTAAAAAAAAAAACGCACAGTAACTCTGATTATTTGCTAGTAGTGATTTCAAAGTCCTGAAAGCAAATAACTACTTCACTTTCTCACTTCTTCCAATAAGTAAAAAGAAAAAAAGAAAAGCCCTTGTTACCAGATGTGTTTTGTGTGCATGTATTTTGTGCGCATTGGAAGTGCCAAGTTATTTTTTCAGTGCATAAAAGGGACACGGATACCTTGGTACACACATCCTGAGAAATAATTGGGTTGAGAGATAGTTTAGTTGAGAAAGTGAAAAAAGGTGGAGAAAGGGAGAGGAACCAACTCCTGCTACCTGTTACTGCTCCAGAGGCAGCCAAGTCCCTAGCAGCCACTGCAGAAGCCAGAAATTCAGTTGTCTCACTAAAGGCTTTTTATTTTCTTTATCAGAAGCGGCAACTTCACTATTGCCAATCGCTGACCATTATAATTACCCAATCTTTTAAAAAGAGGTTTGAGGCGAACTTTGAAAAGCCCCAATAAAGAGCGGGCGGCTATTTCAATGGGCTGTTTATTAGAGAAGAGCCTTCCGCACCTGATCCCAAGCGCATGGAAGGGTGCTCTGTGCGGTGCCCCCAGCCCTGGCCATATAGCTAGTGCTTTTGTACAAGGTGGAAATTCAGCAGAGGGGTAGTGTTGGGAGGCGAGAAAAGAAAGGCGAGGGTGGCATGCAAGACCCCTGCCCACTTTTGTTGCCAAATGTTTCGTTGATGGTGAAATAATTTGATGGAAACTACTTTTTCTCCCCCATGAATTTGCTCTTCAATCTCCAGTTAGTATAATCGTCTTAAAAATCACTGCCACCGTGAGTAAATTACGTAATGTCTCTTAACTGTAATCGCTAAGTGCCAAGAAGCCAGGGAAGAGAAGGGAACAAACAGAATTGCAATTTTCAAAGTCATCATTTTTTTGTGTGTGGATTGTGATTTTGAACTCATGCAGATAACCATGAAGTAGTGAAACGTTCGCTCCTTTTCGTGCATATCATCCTGCTACATAATCACCATAAACACACTTTTGCCAATCATTAGAAACCATACACACAGGAGTGCACATACACATATATTTACTCTCTCCCCCACCTCCAGCCCTGCCCTGTCTCCTGTATGCCAGTGGGGCACACACACGCCATTATAAAACAAGCCATTTAACTTTTCCTTAGGGGCATCCATTTTGTAATGAGCTGGTACTTCTCTTCACATGGATTTCTATAAAGTTAGGTAGTGAGTGGTAGCTGAAGGCACAGGTAGTTCGTAAATGTAGCATTTTTCTCCTTTTCTTTCTGTTCCTCTCTCCCCCCCTGTTGAATGTAGGAAATTGAAACATGACCAAATCTTACAGCGAGAGCGGGCTGATGGGGGAGCCTCAGCCCCAGGGTCCTCCCAGCTGGACAGACGAATGTCTCAGTTCTCAGGACGAGGAGCACGAGGCAGACAAGAAGGAGGACGACCTCGAAGCCATGAACGCGGAAGAGGACTCACTTAGGAACGGGGGAGAGGAGGAGGACGAAGACGAAGATCTGGAAGAGGAGGAAGAAGAGGAAGAGGAGGACGACGATCAAAAGCCCAAGAGACGGGGCCCCAAAAAGAAGAAGATGACCAAGGCACGCCTGGAGCGTTTTAAGCTAAGGCGCATGAAGGCCAACGCCCGGGAGCGGAACCGCATGCACGGGCTAAACGCGGCTCTGGACAACCTGCGCAAGGTGGTGCCCTGCTATTCCAAGACGCAGAAGCTGTCCAAAATCGAGACGCTGCGCCTGGCCAAGAACTACATCTGGGCTCTGTCGGAGATCCTGCGTTCGGGCAAAAGCCCTGATCTGGTCTCCTTCGTACAGACTCTCTGCAAGGGCTTATCTCAGCCCACCACCAACCTGGTTGCCGGCTGCCTGCAGCTTAATCCTCGGACTTTTCTGCCTGAGCAGAACCAGGACATGCCTCCGCACCTGCCTACCGCCAGCGCTTCCTTCCCTGTGCACCCCTACTCTTACCAGTCGCCGGGGCTGCCCAGCCCGCCCTATGGTACCATGGACAGCTCCCATGTCTTCCATGTTAAGCCACCGCCGCACGCCTACAGCGCTGCTCTGGAGCCCTTCTTTGAAAGCCCCCTGACTGATTGCACCAGCCCTTCCTTTGACGGACCCCTCAGCCCGCCGCTCAGTATCAATGGCAACTTCTCTTTCAAACACGAACCGTCCGCCGAGTTTGAGAAAAATTATGCCTTTACCATGCACTATCCTGCAGCGACCTTGGCAGGGGCCCAAAGCCACGGATCAATCTTCTCCGGCGCCGCTGCCCCTCGCTGCGAGATCCCTATAGACAATATCATGTCTTTTGATAGCCATTCACATCATGAGCGAGTCATGAGTGCCCAGCTCAATGCCATCTTTCACGATTAGAGGCACGTCAGTTTCACCATCCCCGGGAAACGTACCCACTGTGCTTACAGTGACTGTGGTGTTTACAAAAGGCAGCCCTTTGGGTACTATTGCTGCAAAGTGCAAATACTCCAAGCTTCAAGTGATATATGTATTTATTGTCGTTACTGCCTTTGGAAGAAACAGGGGATCAAAGTTCCTGTTCACCTTATGTATTATTTTCTATAGCTCTTCTATTTTAAAAAAGTAATATGGTTAAAAAAAAAAAACACCACAAATTTGGTGTAGCTGTTTTCAGATCATATTAATTATCTGATCGGGATAACAAAATCACAAGCAATAATTAGGATCTATGCAATTTTTAAACTAGTAACGGGCCAATTAAAATATATATAAATATATATTTTTCAACCAGCATTTTACTACTTGTTACCTTTCCCATGCTGAATTATTTTGTTGTGATTTTGTACAGAATTTTTAATGACTTTTTATAATGTGGATTTCCTATTTTAAAACCATGCAGCTTCATCAATTTTTATACATATCAGAAAGGTAGAATTATATCTAATTTATACAAAATAATTTAACTAATTTAAACCAGCAGAAAAGTGCTTAGAAAGTTATTGTGTTGCCTTAGCACTTCTTTCCTCTCTAATTGTAAAAAAAAAAAAAATTGCACAATTTGAGCAATTCATTTCACTTTAAAGTCTTTCCCTCTCCTTAAAACAAAAACCAGATCCACAACTCTTAAGAGGATGAAAAAAAAAAGAGATTTAGTCCCTATCAAAACATATCAATTCAATACATTACTTGCACAAGCTTGTATATACATATTATAAACAAATGCCAACATACCCTTCTTTAAATCAAAAGCTGCTTGACTATCACATACAATTTGCACTGTTTATTTTTAGTCTTTTACTCCTTTGCATTCCATGATTTTACAAAGAATCTGAAGCTATTGATGTTTCCAGAAAATATAAATGCATGATTTTATACATAGTCACACAAATGGTGGTTTGTCATATATTCATGTAATAAATCTGAGCCTAAATCTAATCAGGTTGTTAATGTTGGGATTTATACCTATTGTAGTCAATTAGTACAGTAGCTTAAATAAATTCAAACCATTTAATTCATAATTAGAACAATAGCTATTGCATGTAAAATGCAGTCCAGAATAAGTGCTGTTTGAGATGTGATACTGGTACCACTGGAATCGATCTGTACTGTAATCTTGTTTGTAATCCTGTATATTATGGTGTAATGCACAATTTAGAAAACACTCATCCAGTTGCAATAAACTAGTATTGAAAATCTGACCAATTGTTGCGTTCCTTTTTAAAGTGATTTTTTAAAGTATAAATAATTCCTAAGCATAATAGATGCTTTATTCACTGAATTAAAACTAAATGCTATTTGTAGAATAAAATAAAAGTTTACTTTAGCATAGTCTCTAGTCTGTTGATCTTGTTTAGGGAGTCACCAGCTTTTGTAGATAATGAAAGAACCAACTCATATTTCATTACATGGAATATGAGGCTGGGGGGTGGGGTGGAGAGACAAACAGTTGGGTTTTCATTTTTCTTTGTTTTAAGTATCTTCACTTTTAGCTTTTTGGGTTTTATTCTTTTAAATGATTGTATTATGATTTTTCCTATTTTTTAAAAAGGGGTATTTAGTTAATTATTACAAGGAGACGCAAACAAGCGCCCTAACTTAGTTTGTCTATATATTTAAAAATACATAAGAAAACTTTACCATTTTCTTAGTGCTTTATTATCTGTATATTTTCCTGAACTGAATTGAAAATCAGTACTATCACAGTACCATTGCACTTTGCAAACCAGCACTATACAATAGCAGCATGCAGTATAGTACTGGGTTGCAAACCAGTAATAACCCAAGAGAAAGTTAAATACCTTTAGAAAATGCCAGGAGGAAATGATTTAATTAATTTAAAGAATCCAAGAAGAAGTGGCACTTTGTAATTTTTTAATGAACATCTTGTTCATTATTTCAAATTTTTTTTTTTCCAGGGGAAAATGATAGTAAGTTATTTGTGTTCAAGAACATACTATTTGTAGTATAATATATTATAGGATGATACAATTGTGTCCCTTCCCTTTTTTGGAACACTAAATACAACTCAGTGGAAAAACTTACAGATGACTCTGTCCATTGTTAAGTCCACTAAAAAAAAAAAAAAAAAAAGTTTGGCATTTCTCTTCCTCTGGATGTACTGACTGACAGGAATGCTTCCTAGGGAATAACGTTTTGGCACTTGTGCCCTGGCTCTACCATGGTGCTCTGATTACTGTCATTAGTAACTCCATTGTTCCTCCTCTGATTCGGATGCCACATTGGATGACTACCTCTCTTCCCAAGCTTGTTCCTTTAATCTCCTTCTCATTGGTGATTTAGGGGTTCCAGAAAGCTGACCTCATTTAGCAAACTGCTCCAGAAAAATGTGAGTAATCTAATGGACGGGAACAATTAGCCATACTAATAACATTGCCAATGGGGCTATGTCAAGCTGTGACAGTAGCAGTAAGGAATATTTCAACATTAAAAAATGTTTGAGTTCAATTTAAAATATATCATTTTAACATGTTTTCCATCAGCCTTCATCACATGACAGAAATACTTTTAAGTTAGTCTCAACTTTATCCAAGATGCAATAATCTCATTCCAAGTGAATCAGAGTTGTTATTTTGAAATCAAGCTGTTGCTTCTAGGATTGCTCTCACTGTTCTTACTTTATGAGACATAATACTGATACGATATCTGAACATTGTCAGCCTTCCAGCCTAGGAGACCATGAAGTGAACATTCAGATCTGATGTGATCTATTCAGCAGCTCAGTTTCACCTATAATTAAAATTATACATCTTCATGCAAACCAAAATCTGTTGCCTTAGTAAACAGAAGAAATAGTTAGAGAATGCATTTTAAAGATCCCAGCTCTTAAGACGACAAGCAAGGAAATCTATACTGTGGATATATATATATATATATATATACACATATTTGTATGTAAGGTAGAAATTCGGACTGTAAGCTGGGTTTTTTTCCCTTCAATTTTTCCTATATAACTTCATTCTAAAACATAAGGATTCTTTCAGTCAGTCAAGGAGTAACTCACATGCCACCATCTTTTATTCAAAGGCAGGCACAGATGTTCCTTCTGCAGGGGAGGTTTTAATTTATGAAAATGATATTGTTTATGCATGAATGAACTGAATGCACTCTGCATAACACACAGCACTTCCATCTGATCAGAGAAATACCACAGAACCAGTGCCAATGTCAGAAACATATTCTACAAATTTACTCACTTAAATGTTTAATGAATATTTGGAAGCCATTTTCAAACCACAAGAAACCTTTTCAATTATCTTTTTCTTTTCTTTTTGAATTGCTACCAATGTTTAAAAGAGACACGGTTTTTATAATTGGCTAATGCCTATATCTAGCTTTTAAGAAAAGAAAATATTTTACTAAGTGTAAAACCAGCCAAAAAGAAGAAACACTGGTGACTTTGGCTTCGTGGAAAAAAAATGTTTTTTAGTGTTGCTGTATATTGCTTGTTATGAGTAGCATTTGGGGTTTTATGTGTTCCTTCGTCTTGGGCAATTACTATTCCTATCAAATAAGATGCTTAGATCTACTTAATGTGAAAATGTTCTAAAGAGTTATTTCCAGAAAAAAAAATGGTATTTAAAATCAGTAGACAATTTCATAGTGGGAAATGAAATTTAGCTAAATATTTTAACCAGTGCATAATTCCTTTTGAATAGAACACTGCATAACTTAGATTTCATTTACATTACCAACTGCATTCATAGAGTATGATCTATCTACTTTTAATCCAAAAAATACAGTTAAATGAAAATTAAAATGAAGGATCATAGTATCTTAAGAATATTTTGGTAATTTTAGGTTTCTAATATGGTACAGTAAAGTAACACTTGAAACAAATTGTAAATGTTCTAATGTATTAATCTTAAAAAACTCCCCATGTTTTTACACTCGAAAGTCTATAATTCTTACAAAATTAATGCATTTCTGAAAGAAGCTAGCAATTACTAAAATGATATATGGATCATTAGCTAACAGTTTGAACTAAGCTATTTTAGTTCTATAATTAAACAAGAGATTCAAAGTGAAAATATCTATTAAACAGTTAATAAAACTAGGCTTCCAACATAAGCCGATTTTGTCCTAATGGGTATTGTAAAACAGTAAAGCTCTTCTTAAAGTACACTACAACCTCCTCTCTTCCCTTTTCATCTCCCTCCACCATTCATTTCCTAAAAACTGTCTAAATAAAATCTTTAATTCCAGGGTCTGATAAAGAATAAAGGAGCCAATATAACATCTTGTGGAACACCAGGACTGAGAACTCTTGTTGCTACCATTGCACAGAGGCATTCTGGCGTCAGATACACAGTGATTTGTATGGTGGCATAATCGTTGGCTCCTCGCCAGGCATTATGTTTCAGAGGACACTATTGTCAAGAACCATTCAACTAGAAATTTGTGCTGTATGCACTGAAAAGTTGAGATCATCTGCCTTCCCATGTCAGGAAGAATTTTGTGCTGGCAACTGACTCATAGACTCTTCACACACACTAACACTTGGTTCAATGACTCTGATGGAATTAGCTGGGTAACCAAACTAGTGGCATTGACAAGACAAGACCACAGCCTCTGGGGGACTTCTGTTTAAATTGCTGATTTTAAAATATCTTAAAATGCAGAGTATTATGTTAATGCTGGACTAAGCCTTCAGATACATTAAATGTGGATGTGGCCATCGAAACATTACTGTACTATTTACCTTGCTAATATAGAGGTAAGTAAGTGGGGAGTGACAATAATCATTTTTATAGATCCTCAGGTATAGAGCAATCCAAAGGGATGGATTCACTTGTAAAATAACATGTAGAGATAAGAGAATAAATTTTATCTCACATTGATGAGGCAACTTGGTAACTCATTTTGCTGTTAACAAGATTAAAAGCTAACCCTGCTTTAGGCTTTGATGTCTTAAAGACACATCTACAGAGGATGGCCTCACAGGCTTACTGGGTCAGTACTCTCTGCTCTTTATTAATTTACACATTTCATAACCAAAGCAGCCATATGCCTTATTTTACAGATGAATGACTGCAGGAACCTGGGATACCTAGATCCTTGCATTACTGGTTTCCTTTCTTCATTTAGGTTCTAGCGCAAATGCCACTTCCCCAAATCCCCAGCTGAAGTATTCAACCACTTTCACTCTCACCAAAATCAAAATTATATTGCCCATTCGCTTTTCCAGAGCATTTATCTGATGTTATCTTGCTTCCTTATTTGTTTTGTTTTTGTTAAATCATCTCTCTCCTGGTAGAACGTGGGCTTCATAAGGACAGAAGCCTTGTCCCTTGTTTGTTGTTTCGCTGGTGCTTAGAAGACCTAGGAGATCCTCCATACGTATTAACATTACAAGAAAATCAAACCACACTACTCTAATGCCAAACCTATGTTATAAATCAGGTCAGTTGAGAATGGGAGAGGACCACAAATGATGCTCAACTCAGTGAAAGTTATAAGCATTAATTCTAGAAAAAGAGAACAATTGAAATGAATTTCGTACTACATAGCACCAAACAGCCCTACCCTCACTCCGCTTTACGATAAAAGCCATGACTTAGCGGTTCTTTCTTTTTGTTAACATCAATTTGTTAAGTATGATTTTGGAACTGTAATAAAAGAGGAACTAAAATGTTGTAGGCTCTTTCCAGACCCTGCTTTTTTAAAAAAATTCTTTAACAGCTTGCATGCTACCTTTTTCCGTTGTGTTCATCATTCTTCCAGCAATTGTTCTTGTTCTTGTTGGTGTTACATAAAATTGTCCCGAACTTCCTTACCATCGTTGAAGAATTTAGATGACAGCAGACCAGAATCTAACCCATAAGTACTTTGTAGTCTAGCAATGAGTTTGAGAATTTGAGTAACGTTCAACAAATAAAAAGTAAAATAGGTTACCCATAGGTAGATGATAGCACGGAAGTAGAAATACACAATATAAAAGAGAGTACTGTATCATCACAATAGTTTCTTGTTAAATTTATCTTCTTTCATATCATCACAATAGAGTCTTGTTAAATTTATCTTCTTTCAAAGTATCAGTTAGAACAGAAAAGTGGTTAAGTTTATGGGGAATGTAATCGTCTTTGTCAATACAACACAAATGAAAGAAGAACACAGAGTAGTTGTTTTTAGCAACATCAGGTATTCATTTTAGCACTGCGCATAAATTATTAGGAGAGGTGCTCAGGGACCAGAAACATCAAAGGATCAGTATTCTTGGGAGGTGATTTTGTTTAAAATCACTGAAAATTAAAGGACAGCTAATGTTCTTTATAATCATTGTATTAATAAACATCTTCGTATTAATACACAGTGTGTGTTCCTGGTTGAGGTAAATGCTGCTGAATTACCTAACCTATAATTTCTACTTCAAAATGTTCACTGTGTAAACCTAGCACATCACTATTATTTCTTTAGTGTTCTTTCTAAATGATGTCAGTTAGAAGATCATCCCCACTTTCGGTGACGTCAATGAAGGGGTATTACAATGCTTAAGAAACTGTTAATTCCTTACCGCTGGTGTCACTAACAATGGTAGGGCTAGTCTCCTCATAGTAGGGCATTATAAATTTATAATCTGTGGTAGGTTGCAGGTATGTGACCAAGAAATGTTCACATCCAAGACTAGAGAGGGTAATAAAGCATTTTAAAAAGGAGAGTTGGGCTAACATCACTTGTCATTGTTAGGTAACTGAATCAGCTTTACTCCAGACGATGATTAAATACACAGCAAACAATAGTAACAAATGCATGCAAATTATAACTAGAAGATAAGTAGGGTTATTTATCAAAATGTTTCTTAACTGCAAGAATTTCCTAGTTAATAGAGGCAAGGCTGCTTATTACATACTTTTAAATTCCAACATGAGATTTTTGGTTATAGAAACTCTATTTTAATGTTTCCTTTACTCTGGCTAGCATGTTAAAAATATTGAGGAAAGAGATCTTTTGCTTCCCAAGGTTTCATTTTTGCCTAGTTAACAATAACACACTTATCTTAAAATATATTGCCAAGGAAAAAACACACATATATAAAATATGCATGCATTTGTTATATATATATACATAAACATGTATATATACACAAAGATGCATTTGTTTTATATATATATATATATATATATATATATACACACACACACACATATATAGTACTGAGTTAAAGAGTCCCATCCCCCAATTCCCCAAAATTCATGTCCAGCCAGAAATTCAGAGTGTGATCTTATTTGGAAACAGTATCCAAGTAACACATCCTAATGTATAAGATGTAAATTAAGATGAGGTCATACTGGATTCAAGTGGTCGTTATAAGAAGAGGACTGATGTCTTTATTAGAAGAGGATGGAACATGCAGACAGAACACACAGGGAGAATGGAGATATAGGCAGAGATTGGACTGACATATCTATTCACCAAGATCTGCAAGAATTGTCAGCAATCACCAGAAGCTAGAAGAGCGGCATGAAACAGATTTTCCCTCTGACTCCCCAAGAAGGAACCAACTCTGCAGACTCTTTAATTCTGGACCTTGGTCTTCAAAACTGTGAGCAATACATTTCTGTTATTTTAAAGCTCCCCAGTTTGTGGTCATTTGGTATAGCCATCCTAGGAGGCCAATACATATGCTAAAGTCTACAATAAACTCATGTTAAAAATGCATAAATATGGGAGAGTTCATTTGAATTCTTGTGAGAATATTACCATGAAGTTTTAGTGACACAATACATAACTACTAGCTTATTTCAGTTAATACTAGGTTTGATATTTGAACAAGCTGACAAATAATAGCTATTTCATAAGCATCTGAATTATGTTAAAGTTTATTGGTTTTTATTCATGTGAATTATTAAACTGACATCTAGATTTAGTGAAGTGTGAATGGGCCTACTTAATAATCTAAGGATGATTTTGTTTAAAATTCTTAGCCTAGAATTTATAAATATATCTATATTTATAGAATTTAAAAATACAAACTGCCATTTATTCTTCATGTGAAAAATGCCATATTTATTCTATATGTGGGGGCAGCATGTATACTAATAGATGGACCTCTCAAAAGAAAAATATAACGTTTTCCCTGTTTTACAAACATTTAACATACAATTCTATGACATGCAAAATTACATAAAATATCTTTTTTTTTAATGTTTATTTATTTTTGAGAGACAGAGAGAGACCGAGTGCAAGCAGGGGAGGGGCAGAAAGAGGAGGCACAGTATCTGAAGCAGGCTCCAGGCTCTGAGCTGTCAGCACAGAGCCTGATGCGGGGCTTGAATCCACAAACTGCTAGATCATAACCTGAGCTGAAGCTGGACGCTCAACCAACTGAGCAACCCAGGTGCCCCACATAAAATATCTCTAATAATATGGTCCAAGTGAATTTAACTGCCATGACCTCTAAAGTTCTATCTACCTATTCCAGGTTATTTAGGGCCTGAGCCAATATGTTCCTTGTAAGCTTAAAACCCAAGGATAGGGGTACCTGGGCGGCTGAGTCGGTTAAGCAACTGACCTCAGCTCAGGTCATGATCTCATAGTTTGTGAGTTCAAGCCACTCCAACCTTAGTTGCGTAGGGCAACACATCTCATTAGTTGACTATTTTGATTGATCAAAATACCAGTTACTGATTATATCTTCTGAAGGTATTCAATTAATCATAAGTTTTAGTTTATATAAATCTGGGATGCTATCTTGCTTTTAATCTTTTTTTCTTTTCTTTTCTTTGGAAGAATATTGTGTTATTTGGCTTCTTTTAGGGTCTTATCAAAAAGTGACAAACAAGCATAATTCAGAGGAGCTGAGCTATAGAAGGCCCAGGACAGACAGTCTGGCTTAAAAAATATTCGAAGAGCAAGAAGTGGCCTCAAATCAAAGACGAAATTCAGGCTGCTTCCAGTTAAATAAGTCTTCAGGTCAAGCCTCAATCAAAGGTATGGTTGGAAGACACAGTTTCCCTAGACAAAAGTAATTCTAAAAATATTAGAAGAATTATACCCCAATATTCTGACTTGGAGTCCAAAGTATAGAGGGACTAATATCAAAGAGATTTGTGGAAATAGCTCCTGTATAATATTATAGAATATGAATTTATATATTTATATATGCACAAATATCATATATCATATATACATATATATATGAACAACATAAAGCTTACAAAATTTCTAAAGGAGTTATACACATTTGGACTAACACTTCAAAATTAAAAGAAGCCTCTTGACCTCCAATTTTTTACGGATAAAAAAAGGCTGAAAAACGACTCAGCTGTCATCATGGGCAATTTCTTGTCAAAAAGAAGAATGGTATAAAGGGCAGAACCAAAATCGCAGAGGTTGGAGGTAAGAGCCGTGGAGAACAGTGAATTGGAGAACCTCTCCTAGGGAGCAGAGCTGGACGTGAGATAAGGAACATGTGATCTAGCAACACATGCCTGCTTGAATCTCAGAATTGCTCTGAACAAGTGATTGTGATGTGCTTTCTGCCCCACCCTTACCCCCACCCTCGGTTTTCCAGTGGGAGCATTTACTGTGGTTATTCTCTGCACCTCTCCCCATTGTATGTTGATGTGTGGGGGCCGATAACTTATATTTGTAGTTCACAGTTTCCCAAAATACAAGGAGCACAAAAAAACCTATGTGATCTGGACTTTGAATCTGATTCTGTAATTTTTGCAGAGACATTTTGCCCTCTACCTTTTAGGCAGCAGAGGCCAGAACAGCAGGAACATTCTGACAAAATGTCCACTCAGGATGAGAGGGAGGCTCCCTTGGCAAGGTTCCCATTTTGCATTAGAAACACCTGAGAGGTGCCCCTGCGTGGCTCAGTCTGTTAAGCCCCTGACTCCAGCTCAGGTCATGATCTAGTGGTTGGTGAGTTCGAGTTCCATGTTGGGCTCTGCTCTGAAAGCGCAGAGCCTGCTTAGAAGTTTCTCTCTCTCTCTCTCTCTCTCTCTCTCTCTCAAAAAAATAAACATTAAAAAATTAGAAAAGAAAAAAAAGAAATTACTGAGAGCTGGACACAATTAAAGCTCACTTCACCTACAATGTATGTTGATATGGAGAAATTAAATATGTCCTGAATTTTTCTTTTTTCCTTACCCATGAGATACAATATGTTCAGTGATACCAACAATTAATGCAGGAACTCAATTTATTCCTTTATGGATTCAATGAACATTTATTGAGCATTTATTCTTCTCAAGGCACTCTTTAGGCATGAGATAGAGCCATAAGCAAGCATACCAGGTCACTGCTGTCATTGAGGTACCCATCTGATGGGAAAGGGGAGACAGACAGAAAAGAAGTGAACAAAGAAACCAACGACATACACTCAGATAGTGGGAAGTACAATGAGGAAAATAACGTTGAGTAGGGGTAAACTTTTTTTTTTTTTTTTTTTTTTTTTGTGAAGGCGAAGGGAAGGAGGGGAGTAGGGGTAAACTTTTAACTGGCCAGGGAAGAGCCTCTGAGAGGGTGACACGAAGTTGACCTGGGCACCATGCAAAGCCATGCCATAATAAAGATTGTTCCACACAGAATAAATAACAACAGCAGAGGCCCTGAATGAGGACTAAATTTGGTTTAATTGAATAATGGAAAGAAGGCCAGTGTAGTTGGACACAAGTATAGAAAGAATGGAAGAAAAATGATAGGAGATGGGGTTTGAGTGGGTGGGCAGGAGTCAGATCATAAGGAGTCTCCTACGCCATGGTGGGAGTTTGTATTTTATTCTACCTGCATGGAGCAGTCCTTAATAAAAACTGTTCTCTAAAGTAAACTGGAGGGGCGCAGTCGGTTAGGCGTCCGACTTCAACCAGGTCACGATCTCGCGGTCCGTGAGTTCGAACCCCGCGTCAGGCTCTGGGCTGATGGCTCAGAGCCTGGAGCCTGTTTCTGATTCTGTGTCTCCCTCTCTCTCTGCCCCTCCCCCGTTCATGCTCTGTCTCTCTCTGTCCCAAAAATAAATAAACGTTGAAAAAAAAAATTAAAAAAAAAAATAAAGTAAACTGGAGTTTGCAAAAGACGATGTTGATGGTAATTTGATAACACAGGTACTCAATTATTGCTCACACAAACTCCAAACTTTGAAGCCAACAGAGACTGTGCGAGATTAAAGGGAGTGATCTAAGATTATCCACTGGCCAAAGCTCAGGCGTCAGAATTCTTTGCCCCTGCCCTTAATGCAGATCTCAATGTCTCGGCAGGCTGTAACTTCACCGGCCTCCATCTGTGGAACTAAGGTGTCCCTGACTTCAGGAGGCTGTCGCATTAGGTCTAAATCTCCTGGATTTGCCCACATATTTAATGATATCCTGAAAATAATGTTAATAGCAGAGAATTTTTCAAAGTCTTTTGCTCAGACATGAATTTCTAAAAAAAAAAAACAAAAAACAACAACAACAACAAAAAACAAAACGGGGTGGAGATTGTATTTCCAGATCTAGCCAAATATCTTCCAAACATACAGCAACCATGTGCCTGTTATATTAGGACTCTTAATGTTTAGTGCTCTGAAAACTAATCCCCAAGTTTCATCCAAAGCAGGGAAAGCGATGTTCAGGAAGCTGCCTGAAAATTTTCAGAGAGCAATGTTCATGCATTAGTGGATCATATATATGCACCACTTATGGGACAACTGATCCTTAAGAACTAGGGAGAAAACTATTGAGGTATTTTAACACCACTATTACAAATAAGTGTTAAAGGAATTCATTCATTCTTTCAGATATTTCTTGAGCACATACTACATGCTAAGCCCTGTGCCAGTACTTGAGAATTAATGAAGAACAAGATAAATTCTCTGACATCAAGGAACTTTTATTCTAGCAACAATAATAACACTTAACATTTATTGTTTCTTGTATTCCAGCACTGTTACTAAGTGCATTAACTCATTCAATGGGAAATCTAGACAATAAACAAATAAGTAAACATACAGCAAGAGGTAATAAGGGATGTAAAGGAAAATAAAGCAGGAGATAGTAGATGAGTGGTGGCCTGAAAATATCTATGTCCTAGTCCCCACAACCTGTGAATGTGTTACCTTCCACAGCAAAAGGGACTTTGAAGATGCAGTTAATGATTATCCAGATGGGTCCAATGTAACCACAAGGATCCTTATAATAGGGAGGGAAGAAGGTCAGAGTCAGAAACAGAAGATGGAAGGATGGAAGCAGAGAGAAGATGCTTGGCTGCTGGCTTTGAAGATGGAAGAAGGGGCCATGAACCAAGAAATCCAGGCCACCTCTAGAAGCTGGAAAAGACAAGGAAATGAATTCTTCCCTGGAGCCTTCAGGAGGAACTCAAGCCTGTTGATGCCTTGATTTTAGTCCAGTGAGACCAAATTTGGATTTCTGACCCCCGGCAATGTCAGATAAAACATTTGTGTTGTTTTAAGCCACTGAGTTAATGGTAATTTGTTGCAGCTGCAATAGAAAACTAATACACACAGTTACGGGAAGGTGAATGACGGAGGAGGGTCAGCAGTGGTCTCTTAGAGATGGTGATCTTTCAGCAGAAGGAGGGAGCCATCTGGCTGGCTGGCTGGAAAAGCATTCCAGCGAGAGGAAGCAGCAAGTCAAGTGCCCTGAGAAGGGACTAGTCTCAGTGTGTCCGAGGACTAGTATGGAGGCTTGTGTGAGTGAGCAAGGTGGAGGGTATGAGTAAGTGACCTCAGAAAGGTAACCAGAGCCCAGATTATGTAGGGCCTTGTGCACTTGCCAAGAATTTTGAGTTTGTTCCAAGAGTGATGGGAGATCAGAAGAAGGTTGTGAGCAGGAAATGATATGATTTTGTTACTTTTAAAAAGGAGCAATGTGATTGCCAGGTGGAAAATAGACTCTGAGCTGGAGGAGGCAGTATAGGCAAAAGGGAAAGCAAAGAGCTGGGAGGTTGTTGATGTTGTCCAGGTGAGAGGTATAGAGGCACAGACTGGGAAAGCAATAGGCTGAAAGGAGTGTCTTTTGCAGATGGAATTGACAGGATCTGCCAGCGGATTGGATGTGAGTCCTGAGACAATAAGAAATAAGAAAGACATCAAGGATTTTGATGAACCTATTTGCTGAGATTTGGAAAATTCTGGGAAGGATAGATTTATAATGGAAAATCATAGATTTGGTTTTAGATATGTTTCCGATGGTTATTGGACAGCCAAGTGGTGATGTCAGGTAGGCAGTTGGACATAGAGCCTCAAGTTCAGGGGAGTGATTAGAGCTGGTGACATCTCTCAAGGAGCCCTGAGGAGGATGGGAAGCCATGGTGCTGATGCCCGTGTGGCTAATCCTGAGGACAGAGACCATGGGCACTGCAACCTTCAGAACCCTGGGAGGCGACAGCTCATCAAGGGGAAAGACCAGAGCACAGCCATTACTTTCATCCTCAACAAACATAAAGCCAGTGTTTCTGACTCTGACCTACTGAAGCAGGAGAAAGGGCAACTTGTAAAGGTCCTAAGAAGTAGCCACTGCCTTGGCCTATTTGCCCTGGCTCTCAGTGAGCTTTGAAAAAGCCAGTGAGCTCTGTGTTGAGGGTCCAACAGCTGTGAATACAAGATGCTGACTCCAGAGCAGCAACTCCTTCCGCAAGGGCACCAGCCTCCCCAGGAGTGACTGCTGGGCTGAGCCACCTGAAGCCTGCATGGGTTCAGCAGCAGCTGCACTTCTGCTCCAAGAAACAGCTCTCTGCCATCAGATCAAACAGCGGCTCTTCCCTGCTTCGCTTGGAAGCTTGGGGATTTGTTTTCAGAGCATTAAGCGGTGAGAGTCCCAGCTTAACTGGCACACAGGCGCTTCGGCTCTGAAAGGGATTTGGCTAGGCCTCCAGTCTCCCTCCCTGGTTGTTTGAAATCCAAGTTTGAGCAGAGAACCTTGAGACACTCCTGCTGCCATGCGCTCTTCTGTCTGGCTTTGCGGTGTGAGCAGGACAAGAAGAGAGTGAGAGGAGCTTGCGTAGCTGAAGTCACTGGTTCGGCACCAGCACCCTGGAGCTATATCCACGAGTTTTCAAACTCAGTTTGCTCTTTACCTCCCTCACCCCTAACGTTTTCTTGATACAATTATTCTGACTTTCTAAAAAGGCTGCTGACTGACCTCCCACGATGCTCTTCTTCCAGAGAACTCCGTTTCTCTGTTTCATTGTCACAATTTGTCGGCTCCCTGTGAATACACTGCTTTGAGCAGTGATTCTCGGGCCTAGCTGAACATTGGAATCACCTGGAGGGCTTTAAAAACTCCTGAAGTCTGGGTCCCATCCCCAGAGATTCCAATTTGTCTTCAAGTGTAGCCTGGGCCTCTGGATTTTTTTTCAACTCCCTACCGGTAACTCCAACGTGCAGCCACAGTTGAGAACCCATGCCTCCAGACTCTGTGCTAACAAATTATCAGCTAATTTCATGAATCTCTACTATCAGAAGAAAGGGAAGGATAAACCCACCCCCCCAGGGCTCTCTCCATTTGCAGGTAACACTACACTGTAGCAACAGCCTTCCAGAGAACAAGCCAGGCTGCTTGTAATCTCCCTCCAGAGAGTGCCAGATCCAGGCAAAGACGAGTTTGCAAAGGAGAAATCTTCCGGGAAATTAGGACCCTCAACACTGACAACACAAAGGCACCTTTTATTCATTAAGGTGGTTTTTTTTCCTATTCCAGTATAGTTATCATCCAATATATTAGTTTCAGGAGGACAATATAACGATTCAACAATTCTAAACATTACTCAGTGCTCATTATGATAAGGCACCTTCTGTTTGTCAGGTGAGAATCTGTGAATGTAAACCAGAGACTTTGGCTTCCTCTCGGGGCTTTTGGGAAATGAGCTCTCTCTACCAGGTGCATAAGATCAGCTAACTACCGGGGGTGTGCCAGCACGGTTATATAGCATGACCTCTGCCTTCTGAGGGAGCCCACTGGGAAGCAGGTGGGGAATGAGAAGCCCTTGCCACTTAAAGTGTGTCCCGAGGACCAGTGGCATGGGCGTCGCCGCCATCCCGGGGCTTCTTAGCAATACAGCCTTTTGGGCCTCCTCTCAGACCTCAACAGTAAGAAACTGCATTTTAACAAGATGCCCAGGGGGTGAGTAAGTTTGAGAAGGGAGGGCGTATAGAACTGTGGGAAACGCAGTGCACTAAATCCTACTGAACAGGGAGGGCTAGGCGGAGGGAGCCACTTCTTCGTCTGCCTGCATTGGGGACCTTTGGTAGTAAGCGGCAGCGACCCGAAGCCGGCGGCCCAAGGTGCCGGACTAGGTCCGGGCGGCCCCGCCTCCCTCCTGGGTCTCTGCCCTGCGCGCGGTTGCTGTGGCAGCGCCGGACGCAGATCGAGCCGAGGCTGCTGCGGCCTCCACCTCCGCCTCCGCAGGCCTCCCCAGACCCCAGGCTGCCGCTCAGCTAGCGTCTCCGCCATGCCTCGGGGGAGGCGCGGCGGCCGGGTGAGCGCCCTGGAGGGCGGCCCGGAGGAGGAAGCGCCCCCGGCGGCGGCCGCGGTGCCCTCGGCGCTGTGGGCGTCCCAGCTGCAGCCGGAGGCGGCGGCCGGGCAGATCCTGCTGCGTGGCATCTTCGAGATCGGGAGGAGCAGCTGTGACGTGGTGCTGAGCGAGCGAGCCCTCAGGTGGCGGCCCATCCAACCCGAGCGCCCCGCGGGTGAGTGTCCCGGCACCTTAACCTCCAGCCTCGCCTCCTCCCTGCACCTTCGCCCGCGCCTCCTCTCCGCCCTCCCCAGGCTCCTCCCCCCCGCGTCGCGAAGCCCCCGCCCGCCGCCCCTCCCGAACTGGGGAGAGCAGTCTAGTCTCCTCGCGGCCCCGGGGGCCTCAGGCTACCCGCCCCGCCCGGCTCCCCGCCTCTGGGTGCATTCCCTGGAGCAAAGTCACGGCCAGCTTCTACTCTAGGAGGCCGAAAAAAGAATTGAGCCCCAAAGGGCCAGTGTTTTCCAAACTGCGGGAAGGTCCTCTCCTTCGCTCCAAACTGGTGGAGTTTGAATCCATCAACCTCTGCCCGTCCCCTGAAAGTATAAGCACTTTACAGAGTACATCTACACGTGGGTTCTGAATCGAACTCTCACTTTGTTGACTTCCGAAACTTTAATCCCCTTTTGGGCTCTCTGGACTTCTCCATCCCTCACATTCCTTGCCTTGTCTAGGATCAAGCCCTCTACCTACGTAGAAACCCTTGATTTTTTTTTTTTTTTTAAGTGTTGACTTTAAAGTCCTCATGCTGCTTATCGCACTCGCCTTTTATTGACTTGACTTTAGTTATTTGGAAATGTTACAGTGCTGTATTTACAACAACTATTTCAAGTCTTCGTCGAGAGAAGATTGCTCAAAAAACCTTCGGATGTGACACTGTCTCTCCTGGCTAAATACAAACTTAAGAAATTATTTTTAAAACATTGCCTTCCGTTGCAAAACCAGGCGCCCTGTACTACTAGTAAAGTATAGAAACATGCCACTGTTCTAAAGTTTCCCGTGCAAAAAAAGCTAACAATGCACTGAGTAGGCTTAACTAAAATTACCTTCTACCTTAATTAAAATGTTTTCAGGTGTCACGAAAGCCAAGGTAGAATGTTTTATTGAACCTCTGAGTTAAAACCGAGGGATATGGATGTAGAATTATTCCGTGAAGTTCTTAAGTCCGTTTGAATTTGGGAGATCTAGAAGTTTCTAAGTTATATGAAGTTTAGGTTATCCTACAAGAGCCAGCTTAACCTACAATGAAGGTGAAATACTACAGAATTTAAAACGAGACCTTGCTCAGTGAGAGCTCCTATAAATGAGTGTTGCGGTACTGGGACACAAAAAGGCAAATAATGACACGGAAAAAAAATGCTGTTGTAAATTAAGTGGTGATGGAGGAAAAGCAGGCTTGCTCTGTGTTCATGGAAGTAGAATTTAAAAACTATACAGGTTGAAAGTTTTGATTGTTTTTTTTTTAAACTTTGCTTGAAACCCCTTACTTTTCTTTCACCTAGGTGTATTTTTTTCTTAATGAAGGCCTAGTGTGCAAACATCTTCAGGCCTTTAAAACTGGAAATACGGAATCCTAGCACCTTAGTAAGAACCTATATTTATAAACAGATGTTTTACCTACTAAAAGGAGTGGGGAAAAGAAAAGGGAGTAAGAGGTATACTTAAATGAAATGATCTCTGATGTAGAATTAGTTTAGATGTGAATGCTGAAAGACCAATGAGATTGTCCAGATAATAGAGGATAAGTTGTGTCAAGGTTACCATGCTTGGGAGGACGGGGTATAGGAGGATGTAGCAGGGGAGACCATGGGTGTATTGGCCCCAGGCCGTGACTGGCGGCTCCAGGAAGGGTGGGGGTGGAGTTTGGGATCACCGGGCTTTATTAGATCATACATAGGAAATATTTGCAACACCACTCAGTTTTTGAATCTCAGAGTACCTTAGTTACTGCTTTTAAAAGTAGATTTCGTTTTTTAGAGCAGTTTTAGGTTCACTGCAACATTGAGCAAAAGGTACAGAGATCTCCCATATGTTCTCTGCCCCCTACACATGCACGGCCTCCTCCATTATCCACATTCCTCATCAGAGTGGTACATTTGTTACGATTCATGAACCTACGTGAACACATCATCACCCGAGTCCATAGTTGATGTTACGGTTCGCTCTTGGTGTCATACATTCTGTGGGTTTTGACAAACTTGTAATGATGTGTGTCTTGGGGTTCCCCAGGGAAACAGAAGCTTGGCTGTATGTTTGAGGAGATCTACCATGGGGTTACGGAGGCTGAGCTCTACCACTGTATGCCATTTGCAAACTGGAGAACCAGGAAAGTCAGTGGTATAATTCAGACCAAATCTGAAGGTCTGAGAAGCAGGAGAGCTGATGGTTTAACTGTCAGACTGGATCTAGATGGGGAAAAGGAAAGCTGTTTGGAACCTGTTTTGTTTGCTGTCAGTACCTGGAAGAGTACCTGACATGAAAACCATTGTTGAATGAATTTGTTAACTGGCCTCATGAACCTTACTTTTGCCTACTGCGTTGTACTACTGACTACACAGCTACTTGTGACTTTTCATCACCTGCAAGAGTATCCTCTCCCCTTTTGTTAAGGTATTGGAATTCTTTTCTATAAAAACTTTCTTAAGCTAATGTTGGCCTACTTCTCCACTGTGGGTATCCTGGCCAGAAGGTTCCATCGTGCTAAGCTGCAAGGTGGTAAGCACTGACCTGGACATAGATTGACCAGGATGCCACCACTATGATACAAAATGTGTACACAAAAGGGCATCATCTGTTCAGAAAATGTTAACCACAAACTGCTTAATGATCTTTCTATTGGAATCTTAAAATTTGACCATTTGTGAAATCACGAGTTTATGCATGTGAGTATAAAGTAATTACCGAGTTAGCTGTGACCTAGAAAGGAACAGAATCCAGAAGAAATAGAGGGATCAGGTGAGTTCTTTGAGGCTTCGTGAGAAAAGTCAGGCAAGTCTGGGGCATGGAACCCAGACCAGGCAAAGCAGATCAAGGGTAGTACCATAGTGTGGGTAGCCCCCAATGGTCTCTGAAATTGGGGAATAAGGTGTCAAAAATTAAGGGCGCACAGAAAGGGGACATGGGCAGATGTATTAGACAACTTTGCATATTTCACAGCATAGCCCTTCACTTGTGCTGTTACTGGATCAAATACATTCCGAGTTCAATATTTTCAAAAATATCACAGATTGCCTGTTGGCATTGTTCTAAATCTCAGCCAAGGACAAATTTCTAGGCATGTTTGCTTAGCAAGTAGTAAGCTTCTATTTGAAATGTTAGATGGAAGCAGAAGGTAGAAGCATTTTCGTGCATCCCCAAATCGGGATCTGCTTACTGTACTGTGTGACTGGGTGATAATGCTTTCCCATAAAGGAAAAGCTACGGGTGAGGAGAGTTAGTAATGGGTAGGATTACACTGTATTAAGCTCAAATTTTAGTACAGTTAAGAATGATCAATTTAGGAATTTCTGTGACACGAATGCCAAATGCCCACAAATGTGTCTGCCATTTCACAGTGGGAACTTCACCATTTACTAACGGATAGCACCTTGACATAGGAAAAACACGATGGGATCTTTTACAGGCTCCCTGCTCCAGCTGTCTGTACTCTCCTGTCTGTGATGTAGGAACATTTTCAGGAGTGGGCACCAAAGGATATGAGGTCTTGTCTGCAACTAACAGGACCATAGCTGACTTTGGGCAAGTAATTTAATTCCACTTTTTCATCTGCAGAATGAGGCATTTATATTACAGTTGACTCTTGAACAACTTGGGTTGGAACTGTATAGGTCTACTTACACACGAGTTTTTCTTTTTTTTTTTTTTTTGATGCAGTACAGCACTACAAATCTTTTAAGATTTTCTTGACTTTTTTGTAGCTTTATTGCAAGAATACAGTATACAATACATTTAGCATACAAAGTTTGTCTTAACCATATCATGGGGAAGGCGTCTGGTCAACAGTAGGCTATTAGTAAGTTTTGGGGGAGTCCAGAGGTAGATGTGGACTTTGACTGTATGTGGGTCACCACCCCTAACCCTTGCATTGTTCAAGGATCAGCTGTATTTAATCAGCTGTATATAATCATTGAAAACCAACTCTCAAGTTGCGTTTTAAAGAAAACACCTATTTTTATAGACTTCAGATGTTAGGACATCGTAGGTAAGTCTCTGGTTTGAATGCTCAAGGGTCAACAGTGTGATGTGTGGGAGGAGGTGTTGTATTTTCCAGCAGGAGCTTCTCCACCCCAATGAACTTCTAATTAGAAGAAACATGGGAAATACGGGCCCCTTGCTCCCCTTCCCCAGCTTCAGGGCATAGTGATGAGAGGTGGAGGGTCATCTCAGCACAGGGCCTGCCTTGAGAGAAGAAGAAACCATTTTCTGATAGAAAATTATTGGTCAAGCTAGTCATCAGACTTTTTTTTTTTTTTATGGGCAAAAGGACTAGCTTAGCTTCGATATCATTTCCTCTACCTTAAAAAAAGTTGTTTTTTAATGTTTATTTCAGAGAGCAAGGGAGAGACAGAATGTGAGCAGGGGAGGGGCAGAGAGAGAGAGGGAGACACAGAATCTGAAGCAGGCTCTAGGCTCTGAGTGGTCAGCACAGAGCCCGACACGGGGCTCAAACCCATGAACTGTGAGATCGTGACCTGAGCTGAAGTTGGATGCTTAGCCGACTGAGCCACCCAGGTGCCCCTCATTTCCTCTACCTTTTAATCAAAGTTCAGGGCAAGGATTTTCCAGTATGTCTGATTAGCATCTGAAAATTATGTTTTAAATATTAAAAACAAAGAGTTTCAAATCTTAGGGCTTAAAAATCTCTATTTTTCATGGACTTACTACTGCAGGTTACACAATTTCATGTTAGGTTTTTCCAGAGGGTTGTTTGTAACTCAGCTCTTAGCTGAGTTGAAGGAGAGCAGTAACCAGAAAATCTGAGAAAGCTGGGCTACAAATTAAGGTCTCTTTTGTGAGAGCTAAAATGATTTGCTTTATATTTTCTGGAAACTTACCAATGTGAAAGGTAGTGTGGGAAAATGTGAAAATGAGAAAATAATTTAAAAACAAGAGTAAATGGTTGTTTGGGACTTAGCAGGGCTGGGTACATTCTAAGTATTAATCTGCCTAAGCTGTTTGGGAACAGATGTACGTGAAACAGATCCCAGTCTTCTGTTGTGTACATCCAAAGTGAGACATCTGTCGGTGGACCTTGTGGTCAGAAATAATGGAAGCAGGGGTTAAACCCCAAAATGACCTGTTATGTGAATTATTGAAGGATTAATTACTCAGTAAAACCTGATGCTTTGATTCATCAGTGTACATGTTAAGAAAATACTTCTTTAAAAAAATTGACAATCTGTTCCTACACTGTCAAATTTGAAGGAATTTTTAAAAGATGGGTGTGAAAAATCAAGCTCACCCTGTAACTGCATGTACTGTTAATGAAGTTTTTAAATGCTTTGGAAGGTCTGTTAACCTATTATGTAAATATTAAGTAGTTATATTATATAAATATTAGCTTTTCATTACAGTAAATTGGTCCACACAGAGAAACAAATGCAGAATGGATCTCTAAAGCATGACCGTGGAGTTAAAATTTCTGTGGTGATGGAATGTTCTGTATCTGAACTGTCCAGATTGCACCATCCATGTGTGGCTATTATACCTGAAATGTGGCTAGTGTGACTGAATAACTGAATTTTTATTTAATTTTAATTTGATAGCTGCATATGGCTAGTGGTGATCACATTGGACACCCTGGCTTTAATGCATGCAGAGTTGAAATCGTTTATTTCCTTTATTCCTAGGTATTGGTTTTAATCTTTATAGGAAGGCAAAATTTCAAATCTTAATGTACAATTGATATGGTTATACCACCTGAGCTACCTATTTAAGGATAAATCCACTTAATCCAGAAATGTCAAAGTGGCAAAGTCCTTTCACGTATTTTGTGAATACAAAAAATACTTTGTTTATTGCAAATCATTTGATAGTAAAGTTGAAGTCTTGTCTATAAAAATTGTGTTATTCCTCATAGTTATTATTTGAACTGAAATTCAGCAAACTAATCTCTTTCTTACTATAAAAATAGTATATACAAAATAACTGCCCTGGCCTGTGTACCCTGACCCCCCGAGGAGTCTGCATATTAACGTTATTCCTTAACCATGTGGCACTATCTGAAGGCAAGTACTTTGAAAAACTTGATCTATTATGTCCCCTTTCTTTTTGCCCTCCCCTACATGGGATCTTTGGGGCTACAATTGGCACATAAATACCTTCCTAGGAGTGGGGAACAGTACTTGTGCTGAAGCCAAGGGACTTAAAAATTGAGGGTCCAATGGCTGGATCAAGGTCAGTAAAACAGAGAGGTAAATCCAGATGGGATTGTCTGAAGTGGGAAGATCTGAAGTGACTTGCAGAAGTCTAAATGTAAAGCTAAAGAATCAAAGAGCCATGGCAGTAGGTAGAGGGGTTGACAGATACTTTGGGTACTCAGGAGGATAGTATTGCCTCGACTAGGCATTTTTGTGCTCTCTGCAATTTGGGAGAACGGACCATCGTTGTTTAAAGACTAGGGATACAGCTGTTAAAGACTAGGGACACAGCTAGGGATCCCTGTTAAAGACTAGGGATACAGTTGTTAAAGACTAGGGATACAGCTGGGTGGCTCAGTAGATTAAGTGTCTGACTTCAACTCAGGTCATGATCTCCTGGTTTGTGAGTTTGAGCCCCATGTCAGGCTTTGTGCTGACCGCTTGGAGCCTGCTTTGGATTCTGTGTCTCCCTGTCTCTCTGCCCCTCCCCTGCTTACGCTCTGTCTCTCTCTGTCTCTCCTGTAGGAATAGGAGATGTCTACTGGGGGCAAATGTCTGGGAAAGATAAAAGGTGGGGGGAGATAGATTGGGAGGGATACCCTTGTGACTCTGAGACCTATAAAAGGAGGATAAGGCAGGCAGGGGCAGGGAGAACCTTGGCCCATGATGCATATCTGGTCAGGTCTCTGCTTACCTATGGTGAGATTTTGGGGGAAAAGACTGCCCATTAAGAGTCCTGCCTTGAGCATAAATAGCCAAACCTCAGCTGTGTTTAGTCCTGGGAACAGTGTGACCTCAGCAACAAAGCTTAGGAGAAGCCTTGAAGGGACCAACATCTGGAGGCTGGCTGTTAGCTAACTGCACTCTTTGCAGCAGAAAGGAAAGTTCTTCCTTAAAGGGACTGGACGGCAGCCGCAGTGACCAGTGAGGTTTACTGTCATCGTTATGAACTCAGGTATTCAAATGTATTAAATAGGCTTCAATTTGCAGAATGCCAGTTCTTACTGATTCTCAAGTTGTCCTAATTTCTGGCATTTTGGATGAACGGGAACCCCTCCAAGTTGACTTCTAAGTTTTTTTTGACATTCCCTTGGCTGTCTCTGATAGCTTTCTTGCTTTCTTGAATGGCAAGATATTCCAGGCTAATCTACATGTCATGCCCCAGACATAGCATCAACCTGATCATTAAAAGGAAGCTTAGTTCCTTTGAGTAGGGGTATTTAGAGACCACAATTTGAGCTCCAGTTGTGCTCATTGCTAATATTTTCTGTTTTCCAGTTTTTTCAGAAACAGCAAGGAAGTATGTACTTTTCTTCCAAAAAGAAAACACCTCATGGAATTATGCTGATACTTCCAGTTTAAATTCAGGACTAAAAGGTGTTTACTTTGTCTCCTTTCTGCTATCCTTAAAATCTTGATTTCTAAGTGCAACAGTATCATTGCCAACCATATCATTGCTCATTTGCTTTATCTTGTAACATGTGTAAATCACAGAATAACAACACCAATGCTACCATTAACAGTACAACTTCTGAAAGGCATTTAAGATCATTCTGTAATTTTTTATTGTTGTGTATAGAGTACATACCAGGGTATGTGCTGTGTGTAGTCAAATTACTGGGGTTTTAAAAAAATGTTTTTAATGTTTTATTTATTTTTGAGAGATACAGAGTACAAGCAGGGGAGGGGCAGAGACAGAGGGAGACATGGAATGTGAAGCAGGCTCCAAGCTCTGAGCTGTCAGTATAGAGGCCAATGCAGGGCTCGAACCCACGAACTGTGAGATCTTGACCTGAGCTGAAGTTGGACGCTTAACCGACTGAGCCACCCACGTGTTCCAAATTACTGTGTTTTAAAGACGCTTACAGTCCTCCCTATCTGTGATGTTATATCCTCAACCCAGTATGCAGAATTGTCTATTTACATTTGTTTTTGATTTTTGGCATTACTTCCTTAAAATTCAATTTTATTTTGTAATTATATAAACTATTTATAGGGTTCCAGACTCAAACTTACTAAACAAACTATATTCTGGGAAGTATAACTTTTTATCTGTGTCCTTTCTACCCTTTTCTTCCTTCCTATTACAGGTAAGCTTATTTGTCTTTTCAAATTTTGGGGTTGTTCTTTTGTAAATATAAGCAATCGTGTATATGTATATACTTATATGCATATGTATATATATTCTCCTTACCCGACTCCTACCCCACTTCCTTAAATGCATGGTAGCATACCATATTTTTTTTCCACCTTACTTTCTTTTTAAATTAACAATATATCTGGCATATCACTCTAGGGTGAGAGTCTACGTTTCCTTTTATATCTGCACAAAAATCTATTGTGTATTATAGTTTATGGAAAGATTGGGTTGTTTCTAGCCTTTTTTTGCTATGGAAAATAGTGGTGTAATGAAAAACCTTATGTGTCCATTTGATTTTTTTTCAGTATATTTTTGGAATAGATTCCTAGAAGTGGGATTGTTGACTAAAAGAATAAATGCGTATGTAATTTTTATTAGATTTTATTTTTTAGAGTTACGTTTTAGGTTCACAGCAAAGTTGGGTAGAACATGCAAAGATCTTCCATGCACTCCATGCCTGCCTGTATACCCTGCTCAGTATTTCCAAATTACCTCATAAGAATCGTACTATTTTGCCTTTGTATCATTGTTGTATCAGGGCACCTGTTTCTGTGAAGTTTCTTCTAAAGAGTATATTGTGAAACTTCTAAAAAACCTATCTGATGAGAAAGGGTATCTCAGCATAGTTTTAATTTGTTTTTCTCATTAAATCATTCATACTTTTAGCTTCTTCCCCAGTTAGGGAGCACCTACTATGTGCTGAGTTTTCTGATAGGTTCCAGAGATGCTATAATCAATTCGACATAGTTTTTGCTTCCAGGTGTTCATAATCTGCAGGAAGATTTACCAGCAAAATTACTGATGGTCTATTTTATGTGCAATTGAGATATTATAGGGCATTATACACATACATGGAAATGTAACTAAAGGAGAAAATCATTTTGTTGGGAGGCGGAGGAAGAGGTCAGGTAAAGGTACAGAGGAATGTGAGGGTAAACTTGAATATGGGCCTTGAAGCATGGCTAGGGATTGGCAACACAAAAGAGTAAGGAAACCATTCTAGGAAAATGATAACTTTTTTGGCAGGGGGAATATCAGGAGAGCATGCTTTGACCCATTTGGAAAATAAGAGCATAGTCTGTGAAGAGAGTGTTAATGGAAGAGATGACAGTGCTTGGTGATAAGTCAGTGGTTTGTATAAGGCCCTGAATAACAGGCTAGGAAGTTGGTGTCTAAACCTAAGGGTTGAGTAAGGGGTAGCAAAATCTGAAGGTTTTTGTTCTTTAAGTGAATTTGGGTTTCGAGAAGACCATCATGGAACCAGGATGGATTTTAAATGGGCAGTACACTGGAGAGCCTATTTCAGTGACTAGTATACCAGAAGATCCAGGAATAGGGTGTATGTGGCAGGGAGAATGGAAATGTGAGGCTAAGTGAAGGGATATTGTCAGAGAATTTGGAGGATGTGGAACTTGAGGGAAGGGGAGGAAACCATGGTGATGCCGAGATTTTTAACTTGAATGATGGAATGGATACTGAACACTGCTAAAATTCTCAGATCAGCAAAATGAGAAAGTATCTTACTTGACATGTACCATGCATCAACTATGCTGGTGACTAGCAAAATGTCCAAACATAAAGGAAATTGAAAGCTTAAAATTGAATGCATAAGCTGGAGAAATGGCTCCTGAAGGGACTGTACATTGAACTCTATCAAGCCTAAGGTCTGTGTTTTTCGTGAGCCTTGGGATGTCTCTTGTGTCCTGTTTCTTATTTGGTTGAGGCTACTTAAAATTTAAAGGTATTTTTGGAAAACATTGTTCATTAAATATTGGAAATAAGGTTATGATATTTATGCAGCCATAATATTTAGGTATTACTGAAATGAAAAAAATGAACACATCAATTTTTATATGTAGAAAAGAACTTCTTCTATATCATTTTAAACTCCGAAAAAATTCATTTCGTAAGATCAGTTTTTCGTCTAGTACAAATATCCTCTGTTAGACTTTTAAGTGTACTAAATGTTACATATAATTCAAAGTACTTTCTATGTCCATCTGTGCAGGAGGAATAAGATCAATAAAACTGAACAACTGTTAGCGTATATTGGTTTCCTTATGTTTTAGCCATATTTTCATGTATTGAAAGTGTAAAGGAAGACAGTGTATGTTTTGTTATTGTTTTCATTCTATAGGTAGGTGCTTATTATAGTTAAAATCTCAGATATAATGCATTTTTAAAATCCCATCCATAACCCAGTTACTTTAGATAATTTATTTAAATACTTAGGGTATACTAAAAAAATACAGATAGACTTTTGTCATGGGATTTGATCGATAATCTCTTATTTTAGAAGTAGAAATAAAGTTTTCTCTAAAAATCATATTTCCATTTCTTAGAATTAGCATTTTTCACATTTGGGGAAAAATATCTTGGTATTCTAGCTTTTGCATTAGAGACAAATCTATCATTTTCCAGGTTACTTGGATGTTTTACAGGACTAAGCCTACTCTGTCACAGGGCTTCATGCCATGGAAACAACTTATGGGTGAGCCTAATATTACTCCAATTTTCTTGATACTTGAAAACTTTGTTAGGTGTATGCCAGATTCATTCTTCCATGCAGAAGCATTAGATGCAAACTATGTCATTGAAATTCTAAGAGCCTTTTCAAATGTAACTTTGCTACGGTATAACATGAGTCCCAACAATTAGTATAAAAAGTTATGCAATGCCTTTTGGCTTTGACTTTTGAAAGATCTTTAGTCTATAACAATTAGCATCGGTTGTGTGCATTGTATACTTTGGGGCGATAGGACTAGTTCCAAAGAAATACCATAGAAGGTCTCAGACTTCTGAGGTTGAGGTTGATAATACACTTAATAAATTATTTGCAGTTTTACATTACAATAGTGACCTAGCAGTTACCAATTGCTTAAATACAGAGTATAGGACACCAGGTTGAATGCATTGATTTTCAACTGAAGAATTCCTGTTCATGTCCCAGACTTATCAAGTATTATCATTAGGTTTGAAAATAAGAGCTGTCTTCACCATTATTCATGGTAGCCTGAAGAAATCAGAAAACCCATCTTAGAGGCTCCTATAAAACCTTTAGGGTTCTTATTTGGTTAATGTTCTGCCTTGATAAGAGTCTCAAGAAAATCAGTTAAATGCGAACTCTGAAAATTCAACCTACTGTCTGTCATGTTCAGTTTACCATTAAACAATAGCATGCCCTGGATATAACCCACTAATTTTATTTTTTTCACCTTAATGAAAGCACTGGTCATTATTGCTGCCACTGATGCTCTTTTGTCTGCACATACTGTTGCAACATAATGTGTTGTGCATTTGATACGGATATTACCATATTGCCATAAGGAGCTGCTATTATTTTAGACACCAACTGATTCCATGATAGTGTCAGATTTCTTTAACATATGCTTATGTTTTTGTACAAATGACCTCAAGAAACATCTGCTAGTTTTGTGGTGGTATCTACTGTTTCTTTTTTAGAATTTGACCTGTCAGTCACTTTTTAATGTGACTATACAGTATTTCATTATAGTAGGCTGTCTGGTTTCTTATGCTGTTGATATTAATTAATAACATTCATGGCATAATTCAGAAAGAAACTGAAGTCGCCCATGCACGTTATTTTAAAAATATCTTTTCATGGTTGCTGTTTTAACTTTTTTGTCATTGATACCTTAAAATAGAAAAGAGCCCTTTTAGTGGATCCTTTAGGATCCAAAATTTTAGGTCCAAAATTGCTTTCTAATGGTTCTGAAATTACTCTGAGTTTTATAAAAATGTGTACTAGTTGTGGCATATCATTAATTCATATCCTGTGCTCATTGCTAATCTTTCTTAGTATCTTCGATGGGTTTAGAAGGGCAGGCAAAGGAAAAGAAAATTTTCTATGACGTTGTGAAATCTTTGCTTTAGGATACTGGAAAACTCGTAGAGAATATGAGCTATTGATTCTATTATAGGTGGGATCCCTTCTTTTACTTTGGTATGACCCTGACCAGAAAGCAAAGATCACACATTTCCATTATCTGGAATTTTCTTTTCTGCTTCCTCTTTGTTTATTCTACTTTTTTTTTCCCAAGACCTAGCTATTGATTCAAAGAAAGCAATACGGCTGTATATTTATGGTACTTAAAACATCCAAATGAAAGAACTGTCTCTGAATAGCAATATTGGTTCATGTTTTCCAGTGGAAAACCTATAAACAGAATTTTTTTCCAATTCCCTTTATTTTATTAGATGACGCTGTGTATAAAATTTTCTTACCTAGACATTTTACACCAAATCTAAACCCAACAGAGTAAATATATATGAGGTAATAGTCTTAACCATAGTTGACGTCTATGTTCAAATAATAACTAGAACAGCTTACTTTTATTTTCTCCTCTTTTCCATGCATCAGCTGTTGGACTCCTTTAGACTCTAAACATGTCCTCATTTACATCTCTGTGCTCATTCAGTCACCCTTGCTGCTTTTAGGCTCTCTTTGTCCCTTGGGTGACTTATGTCATTAGGACAACCTTCTGTCCCCTGTTTGCCATCCCTTGGCTGAAACTGAGTGGAGGTCCTTGCCAGTTACCTGAGGTGCTGGCCCTGCTGTGGCTTATCTTTGGCCTTGGTGATGTCTGTGTGCTTTTTATGCCAAAACTTGGTTCTGTGATGGGTGAAAGGGTTACTGAAAGCTTTACTTTCAGTGGTAATACCAAGCGAGGCTATGTTGAGTGCCTAAGCAGCTTTCTTTTAGGCCTGAAATAGGAGAGGCAGGGGCCTCAATGTCCCTTGAGAAAGAGGGATTTCCCTCAGCCTTCTGGGCCCAAGGCTCAACCATTTAAGTGAGCTAGTGGCCTGGACCCAAAGGGGAGTATAATTCCCCCAAATTATGGTTTAGTTTACCTCTGGGTAGGATGGGTATTGGACCATCTAAGTGAAGTCCCCAGTGACTTTTCTTGCCTCTTACAGAACAGGCCATTTACTAGTTTCCATGCCTCTGTCCCTCCACCCTATGTGAGACATTGGAGGAACCACAGGGATAGGGGATGTTCATGGTTTTCAGATGTTGGGTATATCTGGAGTTGTATTTGAAGTATAGAGACTGTTTAGTGGTTTTACTTTACTTACTGTCTATGCTTTTTGTTATTAGTTTTTAGTGCAGGGAATTTTGTCTATATGATCATGGTGGGGTGGAAGAAGGGAAGCAGAATTAAGCATATTTCCAAGAACATTTTATGGTGCCTAGTATGACATCATGAGCAGGTGGGCCCATAACTATTTACTTGATGCTCTTTTTAAGAAGTCCCATTATATCATGGGAAATGGAAAAATAGCAAAAACAATTTGTTGATGCATTCTTTAGGAAATCTTGTATGCATGTTCACTAGAGAAACATGGGGTTTCTCCCTTGAAGGACAAAGCTTTGTTTTGTTTTTAATAAGACACACTCTTCATAATTAAAACAAAATCCCAGTGTTAAAGGATTACTGTCTTAAATAATTGGATTTCTTTCATTTGTTTCCCTGATCCCTATATATGAGAATAAATCTAATGGCGTCTTAGGATAATACATATTTCTAGATTAAATAGTTCTCGTAACCACTGAATTTTATTAACACCTCTCAAGGTTTATGGATAATCTAGAAAATCATGTAAAAAATAGAAAATAATTTAAGGTGAGGAACTTATTTTATGTTTGGGAAGGGGAAAGATCCAGAAACTGGTTAAGAACAATAGAGGCTGTGGAAACACTTGTGAAAGATGATGTGTTGCTCTTTGCAATAAATTATTCAAATAAACTCCTTATTTGCATAACTTTCTTTAACCCTGCCCTTAAAATACCAAATTTAGTATTACATATTTCTTATTTCAGATGGTATTTTAATATCTGAAGATGGTTTAGCTTAAAAATGGTTAAGATTTCAAGTGATACAGGGGAAAAGCAAGATGTCCAGCAGTTGTAACTTGAGAAAAATTCACAGAAAAAGCTCTGTTCCCCTGCCTCTTCTCTTTTTTTGTCTGCATACTCCAGAGTCCTTTTCTAAGACTCTTAAATCATGTGGGAGCCTGGGGGAGGACAAACACTAGGATGAGTGGTGTAAGAAGGGGGAGTATTTTGCTTGCGGCAAAGTATTCCTCCATATGGGACTTTCTTAAAGCTGTCCCTTCAGCCCCTTAAATCCACATTTGAGCTCTCGGGAAGAGGCTGTGTTAGGGGCAGCAGAGGAGAGTGAAGTGTGAAGGCAGATGAAGGGTCATTTTTCTAGTTGATCATTTCTGGGCTCTGGTGGACCTTTTCAGACGGCCCTGTCTCTCCATTTAATTCTGGGTCAGTCTTGACCCCAGTTTCCCAGGCATAGAGGTGCTCAGCCCCCCTGGGTTTGGAAACTCAAAGAGGCACTGGTTCTAGTTCTGGTGGGAGCAAAAATCTCAAGGACTTTGGAAAGATTTTCTATTTAATGCTATAGAGAGGCGACATGAGAGAGAAATGTAAATGATGCTTTCAAAGCTTACACACATTTCTCACTTAACTTCACCTGCCTTCTCTGGGCCAGATTGTATCGCTTGCTATTTTGATGAATTCTCACCTAAAATAGTGTCTTCTCTGTGTAAGTCTGGTGTTCTAACTAATGATAAACGAGGCAAGTAAAGCTTTTAGAAGGA
Organism: Lynx canadensis; assembly: GCF_007474595.2. Taxonomy (NCBI): domain Eukaryota; kingdom Metazoa; phylum Chordata; class Mammalia; order Carnivora; family Felidae; genus Lynx; species Lynx canadensis. Next base: position 169,029,866 of record NC_044310.1, on the reverse strand, counting down.
AAAAAGACATTTGATCAGTTTCTCTGTCATCTTTCGCTTGATATGGTGATAAGACGAAAGGTCACCAGCATGCGGCGTTTTGTTACGGCAGCCCTGGCGGACCTATATCCTTCCTTAGGTTTTCATTTGTTCTTCCCGTGCCCTCATGTGGCCTGCCTTCTGTGTGCACATGGGGAAAAAGAGAGCCTGGTTTCTTCCTCTTCTCATAAGGATACCTGTCCTGTCAGGGTACCACCCTTATGACCTAAGTTAACTTTAATTACTCATTAAAAGCTCTGTCTTCAAGTAGAGTCACATTGGGGGTGAGGGCTTCAACATCTGAATTTTGGAGTTGGGGGACACAATTCAGTCCATGACAGGTGGATTTACTCGTTTAGCTAAATCTTTTCCAACCCTGAAAGTCATTTTACCGCCTCTTCCAAATTCCTGTTAACAGTAAGAGGTATTTTTTTTTTCTCTTTGAATTTTAATATAATGGTTAATGCATGGTTACTTTTACATTGTTTATAACACTAAGAAGTAATAATTGTTAGGAGCATCAATCATATTAAAATGGTTTGGAAATATGGGTTATTTCTTTTAAAGTAGGTTTCCTCAACTCTAAATCTCTATGAAATTGGACAATCTAATCAGTCTAAATGCAGCCCAAATAGTAAGCTTTTGGTTCTATAATAGCAGCTCTTAAAAGATAGTGAAATACATTTGAGTACCACAGACAGAGTCAGGAGTTTGCTTGACCTACTAAACTTTTCTGAAAATGTGCTGAACTTATAACTTGAATTTTTGGTCTGTGATTACAAATGTTTGGTGAGAGATGACGGTGTCTGATTTGTTTTTCTCCCATTAAGGGTTCATTTCAGATTTGGTACTGAAATCAATGTTCACCATCTCTATCTTTCTGGAACATCTTGCCAATAAATATCTTACATATTGAAAAATTCTCAGGATTATCCGATGGTTAGGCAACCTTAAAAGGCTATGCAGAGAAGTGATTTGGATCATTATTGCCCTGCTTTCTTCAAGTTTGAACAATTCACTTTTGTGGTGTAATCAAAATACTGACCTACATTTGAAAGTGCAACACTGTCCTGTTATCTAAATCCACTGTGCTATTAAAGGGTGAAATAGAGAAAAGAGGTCACCAGCATTATTTTTTCTTCTGTCCTTGATTATAGGTTGCTTTTGTTGTTAATTGTTCGATGGTCTTCTTCTGACAGATAACTGAAGTAGAAAATTCAACTAAGATTTCTATATGAAATCATAATAAAGATAACTCATGATTATTAAATAATAAAAATGATATAGCTGTATTAAAATCTAAGGACTGAAATGAGTTAATTCTATTTGGAAATATTTAAATTAGAAATAGCTTTTACTTTTGATAAATACTGCTTAAAAAATTCTGTGTATTTAAGCTTTTAATACTTGAATCGTTCTCCCTAAGGTTGACATACAAGCGTGTCCCTTTGGTTTGGTAAGGCTCTGAACATGCAAAGCGACAGATGTTACACCCAGCATAATTATATGTATCCTGGAAACACATCTTTATAGAGTGGAATTGGTTCTTGGGAAAACAAAAATTTGGCAAACAAAGGGCATTAAATTGCTGATCTCAGCAGTAATTACCTGGGATAGATTATAATAATCTTCTGTAGGTGGTAACAGCATCCATGCATTGGAAAAATAATGTAATTCTAAAATACATTAAAAGGAAAATGAACTTGTGTAAACTTTAGCTCATCTATCCCTTTAAAGAGCAGAAAAAGCCCTCAATTTTTTTTTCTTCCTTCTTTCTTCTTTCTTTTTTTTTTTAAATTATTACAGCTCTTTGGGAAAGATTTCCAGGATTCCAAATCCTAATAATACTGGTTTTTGACCATGTCTCTGTAAGGTTACTGCCCCTTTTTTTAAATGCCCACTAAAAACAGACCATTTTAAATAAATAAATTGATCTCTAACCTTCCAGCACCCAAGTAACTCTGTGAAATGAATTAGGCACTGTAAGATCCATAGTTGGTTGTACCAATAACCATACTAACACAGTGGTTTCTGTAATTTTGTTGTCTTCATCCCAAGGGCATCTTAAAGCACCCACTCTCCCTTCCCCCCAATAGATAAAGCAAAACAGAGCTACTTAGGTCCTGTCATGGAAGATCTAGAATTGTGTGAAAGTCATTTGGAGAACCACTGTATCAAATGTCTCTTAAATATACAGCTATAGAGTTGTAGAGGTCCTTACAAAAACTTGAGAAGTTGATGGTGTTGGGTTTTGGTCTGAAGCTTTTTAGTTTAGGTTTGTTTAATTTGGGAGAGAGGGAGTGGGGGAGGGACAGAGAGAGGAAAAGAGAGAGAATCTGAAGCAGGCTCCGCAGTGTCAGCAAAGATGCAGGGTTTGAACCCACGAACTGTGAGATCATGACCTAAGCAGAAATCAAGAGTGGGATGCTTAACCAACTGAGCCACCCAGGCACCCTGGTCTGAATCTTTTTTAAATAAGAATTTGTCAATAGTTGTGGTTTAAATACCCATTTAGCACCAAGATCATCTGAATGGAGAGTTGTTTACTTTTTTCCCCCCACAAACAGATTTTGAACACAAATGAAACTTTAGAGGCAGACTTAGGAAATTCTGAAATAATTATGCTATGGATCTTGTGTATCTTAGGTGATGGGCATGTATTTTGCTGTTACTGATGATCATTTAGATATGCTATCACCTAGTCTCCAATTTTTAGCAGCTCCTTCACCTGTAAACTGTTGCTATGACATATTTTTCACATCTCTTGAGAAGCTGAAGTGGTGAATCGGGAAAATGGCACATTTCAGGGCTGGTTTGCCCTCATGTCTAGCGTTTCTCTCCAGACAGTGTGTGAAGATTTTCCTCCTCAGCAGCACAGCCTGCGTGTTTCCATAACAAAATCCAGGATCCAAAGAAAAACCACAAGACGATAAAACCAGGTGATTGTGATCAAATTTCTGTTCCACAGAACATAATCATTAGTGCTTCTCAAAAACGCTGTTGTCCCATCCCCGGGGAGAATTGAGGAAGAACTTTGTGTTGTGAGTGGGGCACACAAGCCCTTTTAGGATGAATACAAACTGAGCCTGATACGTTTCCCAAAGTATTTGGGGAAAATACTTGTGCCTGATGAGGATCAGAGTAATGAGAGCAATGTGAGTCAACTTCCAGTGATTTTTATTTTTTCCTATTATTTGTAATATATCTCCCCCTTCTTTTCTTTTTTCTTTTTATTTTTTAGGGAGTGAGAGAGCACAAATCCATTATTTTCTATACTCTCAATTCCTACTTTTCTCCTTCTAACCTATTCCACAAGTGCCTCAGTAGATCCTTGACCAAGTAAAGTTTCCTAGTCTGCTTTAGGGAAGGCACTCAGGGTGACCCCTTCTAACTAGGAGCTACTTAGTAAACTTGAAATAAGGCCTGAGAATTTTTGTATTTTAAGTGTAGGGTAGAGTCCTACTCAAATCATTCCTGCCTATTATCATCGGTCATACATGCTGTTTTTCTAGTTTATCTAATTCAGGCATTGGTGTGGTGGCTGCAAATGGTTTGTTGAATTATTTCAGGTAATAATAGCCAATACTTACATAGCACATTGGATGTGCCAGGAACGTTACTGGCATCTTATTAACTCCATGAACCTTGACAAAAATCCTCTGAGGGTAGGGGCTATTATCACTTGCATTTTCTAGATGAGAAAACAGAAGAGGAAAACTTTAACTTCTCTAAGGTCATACAGGCAGGGGAGGGGAGAGAGAATCTCAAGAACGCTCCATGCCATCTGTCACCAAGAGCCAGACATGACTTGAGTTGAGATCAAGAGTCTAATGCTTGACTGAGTCACCCAAGTGTGGTTCTTTACAAGTTTTCCTAGCTTCTAGAACAGAAGAAAACATGAGCTTTAAAGTCCAGTCTTCGGTTTCAGTTAAGGCTCTGCCATTTTCATCTGTCATTGATGAACCCCTTTGCCTCTCTGAGGATCTGTTTGGTCTCTAAAGTCAAGAAACAGGGATGGCTATCTTTTTTTTTAATTCTCACTGTAACCTGAAGATAATTTAGAGTCAAATGAGATGGAGTGTCTGATTGAGTGCCTAGCCATTTCTCTGTGTTTCTATGCCATGCTATTTACAGCAAGAACTGGCTGCTACTTTGCATGATGGTACAATCTTAATAGAATATATGTATAGTAAGGTAATTTGGCAAAGAGAGGAGTTTTATTGCTTAGTATTAACTTTATATCTACCGAGAACTTGGGGAATAGCTGAGCCTCTGAATACAATATTTTCCTCTCTTGTCTATCATTCTTAGCTGCCTCATAGTAGTTAATAAAGCAGAAACATTTGGCATGGAGAACTAATTTCAGGCAATGTAAAAACTACAGGTTTGAAATGGTTTTTTTTTTCTGATTATATGTATACATTGTACTCCATGTAGAAATTTTCAACAAATGAAGAATATGTAAGGGAAAACATAAAAGAATGTTTCTCAGAGGGAGATTTAGTTCTCATTTTACCTTTTAATGCAGACTACTTTTTAAAGAGGCCTCTAGAGCACATGAATGAATCTGAATCTCTGTTGAAAAGGTACTTTAGAGAGAAAACTAGAGTGACAAATAGAGAAACATATCGGATTGTTGTTTCTTAGAATCTCCAGTGGGTCCACTGTCCTTTTGTGAAGGAGTAATTTGGGAATAATCTGGTGAAGTTCCCCACGATGGTAAATTACCCAGTGTGCTTTTGTTCGCCAATATACTAAACTGCTACAGGGACAGAACCATATCTAATCATCCTTCAATCACTATTTAGTTCAGAAAACACCTGGCATATAGTAGCTACTCAGAATTTGAAACTCAATGGATTATATTATTTCCTGTCTCTAAAATTTATAAAGCAATATGATCTTGAAATAATCTTCATAATACTAGGAAAAGTGCTAGCTCAGAATGGTTCTGCAAAGGGAGAAACTCTACTCTAATGAGTTACTCTATGTCACCATTCTCTGTTGAAAGTGAGGGAAAACAAAATGGCTACAGAGGCTTCCCTGTGCACCTGGTTTCGGCTAAAGGTCCTGATGTAAAGGGAGGGGCTTAATCTTGGAGCTCTACTGAAAATCCCAGGGTAGCCTCAGTTGTAGTCAGACCAGGCAGCTCAACTCTGCCTCCTTTCTTCTTCTGTTTCCTGTAAGGATTTCAGCTCTTAACGCTCAAGAGCTTTTTTCCTTTTTAATGTGGTTGTAACAAAGAGTATGAGAAAGTAGCTAGGGCTCCTTTATGAAATATTTTAGGGACTTTATTTACTTTAAGTTTATTGGAAGTGTTGATTCTCAGTAGGGTTGGTAAATGGACAATGTGTCTGAGTGACTTGGCAACAGAATAGAAGACACACCCCCACACCCCTCTGTTAGAGCTACTCTGGAGCCATGTTTGACAAGGCCTGTCTGTTGTCCTATATGGTTATACCTGTGGTGTCTTGTGGGCCACCATCTGAAGGGCTGTTGCTATTTCTCCTACTCCTTCCAGACCTGGTTTTTGTTCATGATACTGTAGTGCTTTGGTTTTCTTTTGACTTTATATCACTATTCACTTCTACTTCCGAATTTTCATTTTTTTTCTTTTATTCCTGTTTCCCATTTTGAACATTTAGAGACCCATCCAGAAAAGTAAAATAACAGGAAAGGAAAGTTAAACACTAGTAAACTGAAATCTTTTTTAAAAATTTTTTAACATGTATTTATTTTTGAGAGACAGACTGAGCATGAGCAGGGGAGCGGCAGAGAGAGAGAGGGAGACACAGAATCAGAAGTAGGCTCCAGGCTCCAAGCTGTCAGCACAGAGCCTGACATGGGGCTCGAACTCACAAACCGTGAGATCATGACCTGAGCCGAAGTTGGCCGACTGAGCCACCCAAGCGCCCCTGAAATATTTTTAAAAATTTTTTGAGATTTTATTTTTTTAAGTAATCTCTACACTCAATATGAGGCTCAAACTCACAACCCCAAGATCAACAAGAGTCATCTGCTCTTCCCACTGAGGCAGGTTCCCCTAAAATAAAATATTATAATAGTAACTTACCATACTATTGAGAGTGACTAAAGGATGGGTTCCTGGAGTAGTACTGTTACAATTTAAACTTTGTCACTTCCTGTGTGACTGTAGTACAGGTTATTTAAGCTCTCACCTTGTCTCCCTCCCCATCTTTTGTAAAACAGGGCATAATAACAGTACCTAGTTTACAGTGCTGTGGGGTTTCAGTAATAAAATAAATGTAAACCTCTTGACACTAGCCTAGAGTGCAATTTGTCTATTAATACTTATCAAACAGCTGTTAAAGTATTTTAGAGCTGAAAGAAACATTAAATTGAATATTTGTCATCTTCCTTACCAAAGGGTTAGTTCTTGCCTTTTTTATAAGCCACTGTTTAACACCTAAAATAGTATCCAGCAAATAAAGACTGAATAAATATTTGCTGAATGAATAAATGAATCTATCCCAATCTCCTGATTTTAGGAATGAGCTATCAAGCTTAAAAGTTAAGGGAATAGCCTCAAGATTGGTGACCAAGCTAGAGCTCCAATTAAGGTCTCCTAAGTCCTACACCAGTGTCCTTTCTGGGAAGACGATGCCATTTTCTCAATATTTATTTTGTATGGTGAATTCATAGGAAGCTGCACAGTGGTATGAGGATGAACTTGATAATCACATGTGCTTGGAAATAAAAATCTAGCATTTTCATTAAATCATTGGTGCACTACTTATCTTAATTTGCACATCCTCATCTATAAAATGAGATAATTTCCACCTTACAGAGCTATTATGAGGATTAATTAAGATAATCCACATAGAGCACTTGGTCCCATTTCTTTGGCCCTTCCCACACACTCTGATTTATTAGTCTAGCTAGACTAATTATACATTCACTGTCTCCACTTAGTTTCTCATTTTTTTTTTTCTTGAATCTTCTATGATCAGGCTTTTGACACCTGTGGGTCTACAGCTCACTTGTCAGAGTCAGTACTCATCTGTCTTGACCTATGGACAGAGTTTTAAAATATCACAGTGCTCTTTCTCTACAATTTTTTCTTACCTTCTAGGACGTCACTCTCTTGATTCTCTCTTGTCCCCATTGGCCTGTTCCTTGTCAGTTTTGTTTCTTAGCTGTTCTCATTTTCCCATGTCTGTTCCCTGACCTTTTATTGTCTATTTTTCACTCTCTCTCTGGTTCAGCCTCCTCTAGTTTGTGGCTTCTAATACTATCTAAATGCTGATGACTTTCAAATTTCTATCTTTAGTCCAGACATCATCTCAGAACTCTAGATTTATAAACCTCACTGCCTACTTAGACATACTTAAAAGTCCACTAGATTTCTCAACCTTAGCATATTCTAAAATAAACCCCATATTCCCTCCTACAGCCTACAACTACACCCTTCTATGGATCTTCCCATCTCAGTATGTGAAGATTTCATCTTTGTAGTTACCCAAGCCAAAAACACTTGGAAACGTGCTAGAAATGGAAATGTTCTACTTCTTATCTCTCTACATCCAGTCCATCAACAAATCTTGTGGCCTCTTCCTCTGAAATATATCCAAAATTGAGCAGCATCACTGCCATGTTAGTAAGAGATATCATTTCTCACCTGGAATATTGGGTTACTTTTCACTTTGCCCAGAAACATTTGGAACCAGCTATATCTTAAAATTGAGATGTTTACTAATTTTAGAAAGCTAATGTAAGGCATATATGTGTATGTAACACCCAAAATGAGCCTCAGGTAGCATCCCATAATTGAATATTAATATTTCTGAATGAAACATGAGGAGTACCCATGCTAAGTGGGGTAAAGACTTAAAATGCCATTGTCAGTTTGGGTCCAGTTTTGCTACAAAATGAGGTCAGCTCAGGTTTTGCTCCCAAATGATTTAAGAAAAAATGTACGAGTTTCAGAGCTTTGGGAATTTTGGAATTGCAGATGAGAGATTCTCAACTTGTATTTACATGACTTGTTGCCATATATTTTTTTTCCCCAATCTTTATTCAGTGATTATTGGGTAGTCAGGGAAGATCTCTAAGATTCTCTTTGTAGAACAAATCTGACATGTGGAAAGTATCTAGTTAACAATTATTGAAAGAAGGAATAAAGCTGAAATGATTTTTCACTTAAATATGTTATTTAGAATAATGTATGACCAGTTTAAGAATAACCATTGTTGAAAACAAAATACTATTTGATTAGTGATAGTTCAAATACATATTAGATTTTTTTAAGGTTTTATTTTATTATTACTATGTATGTATTTTTGGGGGGGGGAGGGAGGGAGGGAGGGAGAGAGAGAGAGAGAGAGAGAGAGAACGAGCCAGGGAGGGGCAGAGAGAAAGGGGGATACAGAATCCGAAGAAGGCTCCAGGCTCTGAGCTGTCAGCACAGAACCCAATGTGGGGCTCAAACCCACGAACTGCAAGATCATGACCTGAGCCAAAGTCAGACGCTTAACCGACTGAGCCACCCAGGCGCCCCTCAAATACATATTAGTATTTAGAATATCAGACATTGTTAATGGATGAGTCATCTGATATAAAACCCATTATCTACTCTAGTGCCAGGTAGCCTAATCGGTTCGACCCTGTTTCTTGATCTGTTATTGATTTGTCATGTAACTTTAAATCCCTTTTTAGTATAAGTCGATCCTTTTCTGATCACCCTGTGTCTTGGAGCATTTCAAGCAATTGATCAAGGATAGTGCCACTATTTTAATCTAATTAAAATTAAACATTTTAATACTCATCCATTTTTAAGTATCCCTTATAAAGTTGAAAATAAGTGAATAACTTTTATTAAAATCACCTGAAATTTTAATATTTGTTATATACCTTACATAAAGGAAATTATTTTTCTCTACAGAAAATGTAATAAGGTGCTATATTTATTATTTGTCTTAGTTTTGGTTGAATATCCATAGAAGAAAGTCAGGTATGAGTGGAATCATTGTAGTACCACTTTTCCCAGTGGTACTCAAGCAGGAAAGATATTGTATACATTTAGAAATGAATCATTTTTCTCTTCTTTTGTGCTCTTAGACCATAATTTTATTTAAATTGTGAATCTGTTTTTGAAGGATACATAATTTTTTAACATTTATATTCAATCAGATTTGTAATTTGTATGACTTTTTCAGAACATTGGAAAGATTGAATTTAAGAAAATGAGAAAATGGAAATGTTATTGGAGTTTTACTGTATTTTAAAAAGTTGGCCCCTGATCTACAGACTGAAATCATTCTTCAATTATGAATTTTTATTGCTTTTTCTCTCACAGACTGGATACAGCAGCTGTGATTTTATTTTTTAATTCACATTATGGAGAGAGCTTTCTTTGGGTTCTATGGAGAGGATTTTATTTCTTACTGAAGTTGTGTAAGAAAATGCTATTTTAAATACAAGCAGTAATTTACTTGCAGCCTTAAACTTAGCAAACATGCCTTTAGATAGTATTTTTGAAGATCTGTGTCTGACCACAATGGCTTATATTCAACAGTGCTATTAAATGAAATAAACATGGATGCCTCTCTTGCCACAGAGGCACAGGTGGACATCTTGGTAGCAAGCCTCATGCGGTGTGACACATGGCGCAACCCAACATGGGGGCAGAGAGCATGCAGCTTGAGCTAGGAGTCATTTTCTGGATACTTTGTTGCAAATTTGTGTTTTTCTATGGGACAGCCATTATTCAAAACATTTACATAATATGGTGTTTTTTAAATTATTATTATTGTTATTAAATGTTTGTTATTTCTTAAAACAGATCCTGGCTAGCATAATCTATTCGGGAGCCAAAGTTCCTGCACCCCGCCCCTCGCTATCTATATAAATGATATTTTTGACTCTGTCCTTTATAATGTTGGCACCCTGTGCATATTAGATGTAATCAGGGCTGAAAGGAAACTTGAATCCATCTGGAAGCAATAAACTTTTCTAAAAGACTGCACAGTGTTATTTAATCCTGTGACTTCTTACTGTGAGTGAAATTAAGGTTTGATGCAGTTGTGTCACATCGTATTGATATCAAATTTATCTTTCTAAAAAAAACCTGACAGTAGTATTACAGCACAGAGGAGATGGCTTGCTGTAATCCCATAAGCTATTTTGCTTTGATTACATGTTATATAGTGTAGCTAAATATATCCTTTATCTAGAGTATTTAAGTTTTCTTTAAAATTTTTACACTATCAGGTAACAATTTCTTTTACCCTTAATTTTGTCTTTCTGTCATCATCCTAACTATATGGTAGAAAATATATTATGATGAAATGCATGGAGAAGAAATTCTTATAAAACTCCTTTTCAGTAGGAACACCTTTGCATTAAATACCATATATGTAGGACGCCAAGGTCAAATATTGAGCTTATTTTCATATAGGACTCTGAATTAATTTAAAATTTTTCAGAAAAAAAAGTAACTTCCAATTTTTACTCCAAAATAGCTTTAAGTTTTCTTTTTTTACTTCAAGTATAGGTAGAGGATCATATTTTGTGTGAATAGTAGCCTAAATGGTATTAACTGACCAGCATAATTTATAGAGTGTGTGTGTGTGTGTGTGTATGTATGTGTATGTCTGTTTACTAACACTTACATTTGTTCTTTACATTTTGCCTAAATCCAACTGAAAGTAAATGAGGAAGTTAGGAAACTTGGCTACATTTCATAAGTAATTTCATTGTAATTTTTTTCTTAGTGAATCAATTCTCGCTGGGTTTACTTAGCCAGTTTTTGAATGCTGAAAACAAAACAGAATCCAAACATGTTTGTCAATTATATGCTTTTAATGGTGGAAATGAAATAAGGGCCATATCCCCCATGTGCCTAGCATATTAAAAATAAACATGAACTTTGTCTTGAATGTAAAATTAGATTTTTTCAATAAAACCATGATAGGCTATATTAAAATTGTGCATTACTTTCCTTTGTCTCCACTAAGTCTAGGTCTGCAAATCCTCCTCAAATGAATAAATATTTACAAATAATTTTAGAAAATCTCAAATTATGTCCATTTGTTTATTTACATGTAATTGGCATGTAGCATATAAATTTCAGGTGTAGGACATAATGATTGGATATTTGTATATATTCTGAAATGATCACCACAGTAAGCTGACATCCATCTCCATACATAGTTACAAATTGTCTTCAGTGATGAGAACTTGCAAGATCTACTCTCAGCAACTTTCAAGTATGCAGTACAGTAATGCATAGACACCATGCTGTACGTTAGGTCCCCAACACTTATTTATTTTGTAACTGGGAGTTTGTAACTTTTGACTACCTCCACCCATTTTGCCCACCCTCCACCTCTGGTAATGATCAGTCTGTTCCTTGTTATCTCTGAGCTCAGTTTTTCTATGTTTGTTTGTTTTTGTTTGTTAAATTCCACATATAAGCGAGACTATGTGGTATTTCTTTTTTTTTTTTTTTTTTTTTTTTTTTTTTACATTTCCCTTCTTAGTACAGTGCCCCAAGGTCCATTCATGTTACAATGGCAAGATTTCTTCTACTTAAGGCTGAACAATATTCCACTGTGTGTGTGTGTGTATCACATTTTCTTTATATTCATCCACTGACGGACATTTAGGTTGTTTCCATATCGTGGCTATTGTAAATGTGTACATTTTAAGTTTGCTTTTGTATGTTCAGTATATGTAGCTTCTGACAATTTCTCTCCCTTCCTCCCCCACGCACAGTGATTCCTTCACTGCAAGAGGGCCAACTCTGGCCCCAGGAAGATATACTGATAGTGAGTTCAGATATCCTGGAGGCTGATTAGGTGAATCTCTTCCAGTCTGTTTCTGGACAGTCAGGACTGTGGCACTCTGTTCCTGCACTATCTTGGCCTCTCAGATGAAATTCTTACTTTCTGATACTAGGACCAGTCCCTTCATCAAGGAAAAGTTACTGCTTTGTCTCTCATGTAATGGTTCTTCCTACTCCCTTCCAACAACACAGGGGCTGCATGTGCTTAGTTCAGTAGTCCTGGACTTTGAGTAGTTATTCTCAATATTTTCTTGTTATCTTGGGAGCAAATAATTACTGTCTTCAGGGTAAACCTGAATGGAATTGGTAATAAAAGTGGGCTTCTTAGTGTCTCTCAGTAGCAAAACCCATCAGATTATCTGGAGGGCTGTGTGATCTCTTTGTTGGGACTACCTTGAGGTAATGGGGGATCTGACTTGCACAGTAGGGCATTGATGGCTAGTAATGGCAGAGGTGAAAACAAAGTTGGTGTGACAATCTTTGAGGTCCTCAGAAGAAAAAAGCCTTTACCTGACAGAAAGCCCAGACCAGGCTATGTTAGACACTGGCGCTAGAGAGCCTCACTCTGGCTTAGATACATATAGTCCTGTTCCCACAGCCCAGCGAGTTCCAGGTCGTGAAAGATGAACTCCTTAACCTTTGTTCTCATAGAGACAGTGATCCATGGAGATTGTTAAATTCATATTAGCATTTTAATATACACACAAAAGTGCCTGAAATATAGCAAGTGTTCAAATATATTGAAATAGTAAACTTTTGGGCTTACCCTAAAGAGTTACAGTCTCATCTTTAGCTAACCCCTTCCCCATTACCATTTTGACCCATCAGTTAGTATGGTAAAAATATATAACTTAAGTTCTTAAAAGGCTTTGAAGGACCTTTGTGCTTTTGCCCTCTGGTGAGTTAGGAACTTCTGATATGTGATTGAATCTCAGCTGTGTACTGGGCCATAGAAGCTCAGAAGGACTGGGAAATGAAGAATGTCTCTTAATGTGCTTTGACAGATGGTTAATGCTTGAAAATGGAGTCAAGAAGGCCTTTCATTTCCTGGGAAATAAAGGAGCAAAGGTTCAGAGGTCGAAATGCATACAGTGTGATTGAGATATCATCTGACTGATGGTAAAGACTGTCAGTAACAAACTTCTATTGGAAGCCAAGCCTATGTCCGAAGCATAGCGCAAGGTACTGGGATACAGAGATTAGAGACCAGGAGGACGATGAAGATATTGTTAAAGTGAATTGCTGATAGACTAGAGAAAGGAAGACCGATTGCCGTACTTCAGAGGTTCAAGGGGTATCTGCACAAAGGCCATCTGGTGTGATGTATGTAAACTGTACATCATGGTATGCATACCTGAACTGATAATGCCTGCCAAATGACTAGAGTATAAGGTTAAGATGAATCAAGGCCATATTTTCTATTGGTGCCATTATCAGACACTTTCCCTTTTTATTTATTATTATTTTTTTACATTTTATTTATTTTTGATAGCACAAGTCGGGGAGGGGCAGAGGGAGACAGAGACACAGAATCCGAAGCAGGCTCCAGGCTCCGAGCTGTCAGCACAGAGCCCGAAGTGGGGCTCGAACTCACAAACCACGAGATCATGACCTGAGCCGAAGTTGGACACTTAACTGACTGAGCCACCCAGGCGCCCCAGACACTTTCCATTTTTAAATGCTTTTCGTGAGGAATTGAAATGGAAGTGAGCATATAAAATGCAGGCAGAGGCAAATATCTAAGTAGATCATCAAGTCAAGGATAAATTGTCCCAAAGGAAGTAGCACATTAGTGCTCTTGCTGAAGTGAAAATGACAAAACCCAATCACATTGCATGATCAGGCCTGCTATAGAATGTGAATTTTGCTAGGTTTCAGATGTAATAGGGACTCATGGCAGAATCTAAAAATAACCTAGTATCATCGTATTTGATTTAAGGTGGTTAAAGATGAAATGCATGAATCATGCCATCTCTAGGCTGCATTTTCTTAAGGTTAGGCCTATGTTCGCAACACTATAGTGCAGGGGTTCTTGGGCTTTTCAGCCCTGGGACCACTTTATAGTCTGAAATTATCAAAAACCACAAAGAGCTTTTGCTTATAAAAATTATACCCCTTGGTACTTATGGTACTAGGACTTAGACATTTAAAAATATTTATTAAATATAATAGTAATAAATCCATTGCATTTAAGATAAAATATTTTTGTTAAAAACAATTATTTTCTAAAGTTAAAAATGCCAGTTTATTATGCCACTTTATTATCTTACATTTTTTTCAAATGTCTTTAATAGAAGACCTAGCTTTTTAAAATAGGATGCTTAATATAAGACAGCTGAGTTTTAAAAATTGTGTCTGCATCCAATCTATTGTGAATATGTTGTTTTGATTAAAGTATATAAGGAAAATCCATTTTCATATAGATGTGTATTTGGAAGAGGAGAAGTATTTTAATCATGTTTTCAGATAATTGTGGCTATCCTTTGATATTACAACAAAACTCAAGTGCCAGTTTAGTAAGGCTAGTTATAATGTTGAATCTGAAAACACAGCAATGTAGTTATGTAGTCTATTTGAAAATCTACTGGTTTGTCTTGCACTTTGAATAAATCTCTTACTCGTGCATGATTTTATAACATCCTGCATTGCATGTTTGGAAAATTTGATGTACTGAGTTAAATAGAGCTTCTAAATGTTGACACACTATAATACCCAATATTTAAAAAATATCAGCTACATTAATATGACCACCAGTCTCATGAGAAAATTTTTTAAGTATTGGGAAGCTGTCAAACTCATTGTGATGGATACAAGTTTTATAAAATTCTAATTTTTTACGCTAAAGCTTGAATTTTGTCATTGACAGTTTTAGTTGTTTTTCTTGAGCGACTGGCTCACTTTGTTCATTTTTCCAGGGAATGTTTGCCAAATAATCCTGTCTGAATACCATAGCTTGTCTGTCAGTGGATCTTTCAAGTAAAAATAGTCTTCCACAAAACCAGCTAGTTCAATTGCAACTTAAAAGTATGAGTGCTTTTCCTGGAGACAGTCATCACTTTCATTTGTAGCAGAAATGCTTTATGCATAGTTTCCATTTCATCTCACATAATATTTAAAGAAAAATGTAGTCCAGGGTGGAAATTTAAAAAAAATTAGATTGTTCCTATTTCATCAGGGATAGTTAAGTGAAATGGACCTTTTAATTTCTAAACTGTGAGTTTGGAGTGTGGTAAAGAATGCAACAATACTGGTAAAAGTGTCGCTGCCTTGATGCACACATCACCACTTTTGCACTTGAAACATCAGTGCCAATGCCAACGCGGTGTAAAGGCAAATAACATGTTTAGAATTATCCTAAAGATCAGTTTGACCACGTAAAACCTCTGAGACTCTACATTGAGAACTGCTGCTGGGTGTTTTATTTTAAGTATTTAAATGATTGACTTAATTTGTCAAGTTCTCCTGATTATCTGCTCTGTGTAAAATAACAGTAAAAGTATAGTCTTACCTTCTACTAATAGAGATTTAGGGGAAAACTGATCTCTAAGAGCTCACTAAGATATTTAGAACATGAATAGGTTCTGACCCAAAAAAGTTTTAAAGCCGAAGATTGCCTATGATTGAAAGTTAACCTAAATTTTCAGTTATACTGTTCTTTAACAATTTTATATGTTCACGATTAAAACATACTAAGTAATTTAAAACTTCTCACATCACTTAGCATCATAGGCATTAAATGTTGTTTGGAATAAGGAATTACATGTTGCCTATATGTCAAATCTGCAAACCAAAGACTGATACTTACATTTTTTTGACTGGCTAGTTCATTTTGGACTTCTTGCAAAAATACCTAAATATCTCCAATTAGTCAAATTTTTAACTCTAAGCTGTTTACACATGATAGAATAAGTGGGGGAAAAAACAGGTAGAAAATGAACATTAATTTTCTATCTGATGTGATAAAAATGTGACTTTTGGATATTGGATTGGCAGTTTCTCTACTTCTCTCTGTGAGAAGTTTAAAATTTCCTATATAATTTTTTTTTACTAGATAAGAATGCTATATCTTGTCACTCTTGATATGTGTATGTATTTAGAAACTTTTTCTGCTAACGAATGCTGTGTCCTAATTCTTGAGGATAGTAATGCATTGTGAAGGTTTTTTCAGTAAATTATAGGAGCAGCCCTATTTGTTTAAACCCTGGTTTAACCTGATTATTAACAATTAAATTGTGTTTTCTTCTTACAATTAAAGTGTATTCAAATTTATTGGTCCCCTGCTTCACAGATTTATCTCAGTATGTGGTGTATTCAAACAGAATTTTGTATTTTTAATTAGGGGATTAGATAAGTAATTCTGAAGAGCCAAAAAAAATTGTTAGACATCACATTGCTTAACCATGTAATATACCATACGTGTGTGTCTGCACTGTGTTGTGGGAGCTGTGTATCGGGCAGGCCTGTTTTTCAGGCAGTATTTTAAAGAGTGGGCATGTGCAGAAACTGTGAGCACAATTAACGCCAAGCAGATAAATCCCGCTCTAATCCTGTTTATGGTCCGCATCAGACAGATGTGCCAAGATTGATTTAGACAAGCCCTGGGCTTACAGTAATATTTTTAAAAGCGCCATTCACTGTTCTATTTTTGTTAAACCTTTGTTAAATATTCTTAAGTGTTGTTGGTTTTACTCTTCTTTTAACCACTGTAACCTACTTTAAGTAGGTCCTGCTTTGCTCTCGTGGTGACAGGGTCACCTGCCAGGAGAGGTTATCTTTATTCCCTGTAATTAAATTGACTCTTCCCCCCAAGAAAATACAACAATAGGAAGTGGGTGCTGAATTAAATAAATAGCATGATATCCAATAGACATATACTTAAATCCCTTGCAAGAACAGATGGTCCCCAGTATCTCTGTAAGTAATGTGAGAGGACAGTTAATGTTCTGAAACAACTAGCTATAACCAATATGATACTAATGAACCAATAGATTTCAAATAATAAACCACATGCCACAAAGAAAAATTACATGTCATCTGTAAGGTTTACGTTTTCATAACCTGAAAAAAAGTATATGGAAGATTTCCATATTTTTATCTACTGTTATAAAATACTATTCTATGGATGAAGGTTTATTCCACATTTTTCACCAATAAAGATGTCTTTTAACACTAAGGTAAAATTAAAGTTGCATTTAAAATACATGCCCCAAAGTATTTTTTTAACTCCTCTTGTAACATACAGTTTGCCTGTGCTTGGTTGTATGTGAAAATGTGGGTTTTGCATACAATTATGAAAACATTCGCTTTTATTTGTGGAGGAAATTGGTTGTACTATAACAGAGGTGGCTAGTATGGGGATCGAAGCAGCTATCTTGTGGATGAAAATTTGAGCAGATATATGACCGAAATTTTTTTCAGCACTTATAAATTTATAAATGGTTTAGATAGACAAAGCAGTATGTTTTTTAATCTGGAGAATAGAGTCTGAATCATTCTTAAGGTGCTACTACGAAGGGGTCCAGATAAATGGGCAATTTTATAGACCCAGAGCAATAGTATTTTCTCTCAGAATGGTTTTTTTCTCCTTAATCTAGTTTCTCATAAATGTGTGTGTATTCTAAGTATACCCCGAAGAGTAAGTGTTTTGGAGTGGGGATTGAGGAGACACAGTGACCTGAGATTTTTCAGTTTATCCTATTAGATGATCTCTAGAACCGTCCTCCTTAACTGGGGGTTAGCCTCAGGGCTTTCCACCTGGAAACCTGAAGAACCTCCGGCCCTAGCTCTCTTTCAAGTCCGGGAAACCAGTGTCCTGCTGCTGTACAGAGCCAGCTGGTCCCCCGCTCATATCTTAAGAACTTCAAAAACAAAACAAAGGCCTAAAAAAGTACCACCCAATCTGATGTCTGGTTAAACAATAAACAGTTCCAGGCCTTTAAATAAAAACATCTTTAATTCAGGTTCACAGAATTCTAACAAGGTTTATTCCTGAAGACTATATTCAGAATGAAAAAACAGTTTTCTGTAAAACGAGTAATACTGTACACATCTTCAAATGTCAGGAAACAGTTCTATCCAAAATTAAGTGAAATCTGTGATTAGAAAACTGGGCAGATTGACTTATGTAAATGGTTACCATTGCAGAAATAAATAATAGATCAGGGATTCCGTGTAGGAAATTGGTACCTGAGAGATTGATGTAGCTGCTGAGAAAAACAATGGCAAAGAACATCCATCTATCATGAAAAATTTAAGTGTTTTATTCACAGATCAATTATCCTTATTTTCCTATCAAATAAAAGGACGATGTTTGCTTTAAACCTGTAGGTCTTCCTCTTAGTCTCTTCTTTTGTCGCTTCAGCAAAGTAACCATTCGCATAAAAACCCCCAAATTTGAATCTGTGGGCAAATGTGGGAAAAGACCCTGGAAGCCTGAGCAAAAAGAGTGGGAAATATGGCTCCGAGTTACAGGGATTCGGCATTATATGTAAATGATGAATCACTAAATTCTACTCCAGAAACCAACTGTATGTTAGCTAACTAAAATTAAAATTAAAATTAAAATTTAAAAAAAAGCTAAAGGAATTCTCAGAATGTTCTCTGTAAGCTCCTTGTTGCTGTAATCTAACCTCACATTTCCCTCGTGGTCACCTCAGTCTGATGTAGTACTACTCTGTTAAGGGACACATTTGTTGTCTTGCTGTTAGAGACACAACGGCTGTTCACCTAGTGTTTTAAGTTTGACTAGACTTAAAAACCCATCTAAGGGGGCGTCTGGGTGGCTCAATTGGTTAAGCGTCTGACTTTGGCTCAGGTCGTGATGTCACAGTTCGTGAGTTCAAGCCCCACATTGGGTTCTGTTGCTGATGGCTTGGAGCCTGGAACCTGCTTCAGATTCTGTGTCTCCCTCTCTCTCTGTCCCTCCCTTGCTTGCGCTTGTGTGTGTGCTCTCTCTCTTTCAAAAATAAATATTAAAATAATAATAATAAAAACCAATCCAGAAGGTCAGATGAGAGTGCGTTTACCTGAAGAAGCTCTTTAGGTCAGCCCAACATTGTTACAAAGTTGTAAAGACCAGCTAAAGTGGTTGGATTAAAATCTTGGGTCTGTCCCTACCAGATGTATGACCATGGACAAGTTACACACACTCTGTCCTGAATTTCTTCTCATTTAGGAAACAGCATCTGCCTCTTAGGGTTGCTGTGAGGATTAAATGAGATAATAATACATGTAAAGCGTTTAGGGCAATGTCTGGCATACAGCACATGCTCATTAAATATTAGCTACTCTTTTTAGGGAATGGAATTTTAAAAATTAAACAATATCAGGAGCTATTTTAGGATGAGCAAAGGAAACAATCTTTTTCAATTGATTATAGAATATTCTCACTGTAGAAAAATTAGAAATTCATATATGCAAACAAAATCACAATCTGACTACCCTTCCAAGTTTTCATATGCATTTTCATATAAATGTGCATATGAAAATATATTACACGTACACAATGTATTCAGTAAACATACAAAACAGTAATAGAAATGTGCTACTTTAGACCCTCTTCTCGTCAGATTTCTACATTTCAATGGCTGAATAGCATTTTGTTATATGAAATATACTTTATAGAACCAATACTCTGTTACTCATTTAGATTATTTCTAAGTTTCACTCCAATAATGCTTGGGTAAACATTCTTCTAGTTAAATTGTGCATATTATCTATTCCCTTAGGGTAAATTCCTGGAAGTAAATTGCTGGATCAAACATATGCATACTTTAAAGCATTTTTCCTTTTCTTCATTTTTAAAAATTGTAAATTCAATGCTGATTATAGAAAGGGAAATTATGGAGGTTTATAGGAAACAATTAATCTCCTGTTCCCTCATATTTCTCTTTAATAGGTGACCAGTATTAAATTTGTTGTGTGTTTTCTACTTGAGTTTCTTTTTTCTTTTTAATGAAATTGAGCTTAAATCCCCCAGATTACTTTGTGACTTGCTTTTATTCTACTTATTCATACCTCTTAACATGAATGTCCTAGAGTTCTAACTTGCTCATTTATGGGCTGCAGAAAACTATGGTTGAACCATTCTCCTATTGAAGAACTTGAGCATTGCTTTAAATATTTCTGCTACTCTACATACTGCTGCAATTAACATTTTGAAATCTTTTGATACATAGTCCCAACTTGTTCTCCAGCAGCTACCATTTTTGCATTCCCACCAGCACTGGGATTGGTTCCCTTTACGCACACCATCGTTGAGCATTATTTTTGATCTTGTGCCAATCTAAAAGGCAAAAAATGGTATCTTGTTGTTTTAATTTGCATTTCTTTGATTACTAATTAGATTGAACTTTCTCATATGTCTGTTGGTCAATTTGCATTTCTTCTTTTGTGAAATGCCTGCTTGGGTCTTTTATGTACTTTGCCACTAAAGTGTTTCGTTCCTTGATTAAATAGATCATTTAATTGTCATGTGTTGCCGATATTTCTGCCTGGTTGGCTTTTGCTTGTGACATCTATTTATGGTTCTTCAGGCCTTTATAAGCAATTGAATAACTTCCTTTCTTTCTTAATTGAAGCATAATTAACATACAGTGTTATATTAGTTTCAGGTGGGCATTGAATAATTTTTATGTTACATATTTCAGTCTCTGTATATCTGCCTTTACTGTCACTCTTAAGGCTTTACTAATTGATGATTATATGAAATTCTACTCTAGAAATACTGGTATATATTATGAAATAAGGCTCTATTTTTTTCCTTTTTCAAAAGATTAATCTGCTCTAAATCACCTTTTACTGAATATTTCCCACTGAGCTTAGATACCACCATTATCATATTAGTGATTTTTAAGCGTATACAAATCTCTTTGAACCATTCTCTTATCTATTCCTATATTTTAATTATTATAGCTTTACAAAATACTAATATCCAATCAGGCATATACTCTGCATCCCTTGTTGCTGTACTTCTAAAACATTTTATTCATTAATGTAATACATTTATTTCAAGAAAATTTGCAAATCATTTGATTAAGTTCCTTGCCCCCTTACATCAAAGAAAATACCATTGAGATTTTGATTGGAATAGCATTATCAGTAGTTATTTAATAATGAGGCATGGAAAAAATGTAATCTTGGAGCTTAATATATTTCCACTTATTTAGCATTTTCCCCCCATACAAGTCCAAGATCATTTTGCTAAATTTATTCCTAGGTATAATATGCTAATTGGCATGGGATATCTTTAACCCCATTATGTCTCCTTCCTGGCTATTGGTATATTTGTAACCTGTTTCCTTACTGGGTATTTTTTATTAGTTCTAGTGATTTTAAAGATATTCTTTTGGATTTTACAAACATACTGTGATATCATCTATCAATAGTTATGGTTTTAGCCCTCCTCCTGCCCCTTCTGCCACTTAATTGCCTTTTATTTCATTTTTCTTTCATATACTATCAGCCAGAATGTCCAGAATAATTTGAAATAGTAAAAGTGGCAATAGGTATTCTTGTACTGTTTCCAGAAATTCTTCTGGCTTTTCCTACTAAGTTTGATCTTGGATGTTGCTGTAGGATCTTTAAATTTTCAATTTATAAGAGGTTTTAAATTAGAATAGCCATTGAATTGTTCACTGCCAAAGTAAAGCACACACATGATAAAGAATTCAGATTATAATACAGGTCTTCTAGTGAAAAGGGGAGTTGATTTCATCCTTTGCATTTTTTTTTCTTTCCCTCAGTGGTTCTTTGTTTCCTTTCATCCTTCTTCAGAGCTCTTGTGTGCTATACGACATAAAAAAATTAAATTTGTATGAGAGAGGAGGGCATAATCAATATCTTAAGATTAGTCTGGAAGAAGCACCTTTAACAAGCCTGCTATCTCTCATCCTTGAAGGTATGAAGTGTTCTTGAAGTGCTCTAGAGACCCTGGCCATGTGCCTCTGGGTAACAATAATAGAAGTGCGCTGTACTTGAAGCCTGAGCTTTCCAAGGAGATGACAGGCCCCTAAAACTGACTTTGGGTTCACCTTATCCCCCCACCTTAAACACTGAGAAAAGGGCTTATTTTTTTTTTTTTCCCGTGGTATGTGTGCTTTGTGAACAACTGGACATAGTTTGCAGAATGGTTGGGAGAGGCCCAAACAGTCACTGAGAAAGCTGGGAAGCAACTTCTTAATGTACCTGGAAGTCCTTGCTCCAATCTGAGTGTATTGTGCCTGCTCAAGGGCCAAGGAAGCCGAGAGAGGGGACCTCTGATTTGTGGGGCTGGTTACACTGGTATTAGTTCTGCATCTGTTTCTATTGGCTTTTTTTCCTCTTATTATGGGTCATGTTTTGTTGCTGTTTTACATGCATTGTGATTTTTGGTTGAATGAGAGGTACTGTGAATTTTGCCATGTAAAGTTGGTAAACATTTTTGTGTCCCTGTATTCTTGAACTTTATTATAGGATGTAATTGAATTACTAGGAGACAGTTTAATCCTTTTGAGGCTTGCTTTTAAGCTCATGGTGGGCATGTCTGTGCGATCTCTGAGCATTGTTCTGTCTCATCCTTTGGGTCTCTCTCTCCCTGGCCTTGCATGTATGTCTTTCATACTCAGCTGAAGATTCAAGGGGGCCCTCTGCAAATCTGCAGAATTCCCACTTCTCTGCAGCTCCTTCTCTACAGTAATTTGCCTAGTGAACTTAGTCCTTGTGGCTTTTCTGGACTCTTACTTCCTGCTTCACCCAGTAAGACAACCAGGTTCCACCAGGGCTCCCGACTTGCACTGTGGCCTGGAAACCCTCCCCAGACGGTAGCCTGGAACACACCCATGGTTCCTTTGTTTCCCCTCTCTCAGGGAATACTGTTTTGGGCTACCTGATGGCAGATGTCTGAAAACTGAGGTTTCATGTATCTTGCCCACCCTTTTAGTTATTTCAGGCAGAAGGTAAACCAGTCCCTGTGATTCCATTTTGGCCAGAGTAGAAATTTTAGAAGTATTTTTTAAAAGTATAAAGCACTCCTTTGAGAGTCCACTGAAATGGTCTTTTACCACAACACACGTTTTCTGACTGGAGGTTAAACATAACCAGTAAAATTTGATGCCACTATAAAATAAAGTCTGACTGACTGTGGTAAAATTCAATTCAGGTGGATGTTTCGTTCTACGCTGGCAGGGATTTACTTTTCATACAGTAATCTTCCTCTGTTTCCTTTTTGTACATGTTTTACTTTACCTGGAATGTACGTATCTTTTTCCTTACACTTTGCCTCTAATACTTGTTATAAACTCACTGCTGTTAGTGAATTCTGTTCTTTCCATCATTTTATTCTGTCTCTATTAGGACCAAGGAGACTCTTTCTTGGAATGTTGCTTTGTCTATATTCTTGAAATTCTTCTATTGAATATTTTCAATTTTTGAATGTCTTGGACAGGGACTTGATGCCATTTTTCTCCGTTTTAATTCTTGGGAAAATAGACCCAATTTTCCCTTTCTTCCCTCCCCAACTCACACAGGGACTTATATGAAGCATAATTGGTAAAAATATATATGATAAAGGTTATATGGGCTTTCACTTTTTATTATTCATACATATAAAATGACACTGGTTTTAATTGGAAAATTTAATTTTTTTCAGGTGACTCCAAGTATGATGTTCTATGTAAAGAAGAATTTATTGAACTCAAGGACATATTCTCTGTCAAACTGAAACGGCGTTATTCTGTTAAACAGCAGGGAAGTGGTACCTTATTAGGTATCACACTCTTCATATGTTTGAAAAAGGAACAAAATAAATTAAAAGATTCTACACTTGATCTTATTAATTTAAGTGAAGACCACTGTGATGTGTGGTTTAAACAATTCAAGAAAATTTTGGCTGGTAAGTACTCCTGGTGGGAAATTTTAATGAGTTTCTTTGCTGTAGGTTATTAATCTCAACATGATGTATTTATGAGTACAGCCATCCTTAATTATGTTAAGATAGTTTGTTTTATTCCTAGTTTGCTGAGTGTGTTTTTCATGAAAGGTGTTGAATTTTCTTACAGGCTTTCTCAACATCAATTGAGATAATCATATTTCTTTCCTTTATTCTGTTGACAATGGTATATTGATTTTTTTATGTTGAACCATCCTTGCATTCCAGAAATCCCACTTGATCATGGTATATAATCCTTTTAATATGTGACTGAATTTGGTTAGGTGGTATTTTTTTAAGTTTATTTATTTATTTTGAGAGAGGGAGCACAAGTGGGAGAGGGCAGAGACAATCTAAAGCAGGCTCCATGCTGTCAGCATGGAGCCCATTGTGGGGCTTGATTTCACAAACCATGAGATCATGACCTGAGCTGAAATCCAGAGTCAGATGTTTGACTGACTGGGCACCCCAGATTTGCTGGTATTTTTTTGAGAGTTTTTATATCAATATTTGTAAGAAATGTTGGTGTGTAGTTTTGTTTTGTTTTTCCTTATATATTTTATCTGGCTTTTGGTATCAGGGTAATGCCAGCATCATAGAATGAGTTGGACAGTGACTCTTTTGAATGATCACTTCCATGAAGAAGCTCCGATAATCTGAAATAGCACAGTTCTTAAGTAATTTAGTCCACTTAAATTGTTTTTGAAAGCATATTTATTTATCTATTCATGTCATTTGAGCTTATATTCGAATTTATTTTCCTTCCACATATGTTCTGATGACAAGTGCATATATATCCTGAGTTGCTTGAGTTTGTCTGTTCAAGGGTAGACAAGGTTTTTCTAAAAGTTAATATCCAGAGGACAGAGCATATATGTATTAAAATATTATCTCATAATGAATTAAGTATATCTGGAATTTCTAAATGGCATTTATATTTTACATAAATACATGAATACAAATATGCAATTTGGATTTCTAGAATGTATCTAGTTGAAACATAATCAAACTGAGTTTCAGGATTGATTTTTTTTTTTTCCCTCGGAGATTTGTAAATCTTGTTTCCTTTTGTGCCCATTTCATTCTGTTTGCCAGATGGATCAGGGTAGAGGCAGCTGGTGTAGTTGATGGTGCAATTTGGTGTAAGATGACACAAGGCAGAGAGGGGTGCCAGACAAAGAGCAGGCACATGGTGATGTTAGAGAGTTGGAGGCCAGGCATTATTGATCAAGAAGGCCGAGGACCCAAGTTGGCCAAGGGCAGCCAACTGAGAAGGTCATGCCCATAGACAATGAGCTGAAGTGACATATTAAAACTAGGATACCCTGTTACTAAGTGGACCCATGCTTCCTTGTTGGCTCTTTGGGACCTTCAAGGAGAGCTGTTACTTTCAAGAAGCAAAGAAACTATAGAGACTATAGTATAGTTCAAGTCTCTGGAAATATAGTGAATATATATGTTTAACTAAAAGCAGTCCACTTTAACAGTAGGTCTTTTATAGTGTTCTTATTTTAAATACATGTGAGAAGAGATTTTAGAAAATTTAAATAAAAATGAAAAACTTAAGTTCCACTGAATTAAATTTCTTTGCATGGGCAGGTACTCAGGAGACTTTCATGTTCTATAAGATACGAATGTGCCATTTGATTAGGGGAGGCAAAGCTCTTCCTTTCACTGAAGGTCTGAGAAAATTTTCTCCCATGGGGCTTATGAAAGCCTGGCTAAGTGACCTAAGAGGCAACTTGCTCAATGTATCTCACCCATAAAACCAATAATAAGTAAGCAGAGAATATACAACAAAGCTCAATTTAGTAAAAGCAATTTTATAGGAGTAGAGAGACTTGTCTAAACACAACAAAAACCACACATACACAAGGAGCAAACACACCCAAAACGCTGTCCAAATATGTTTTCAGCTTAATGAATGATATTTTAGTTTGGTCTAGGATTAAAATATAGGAAAATTACAGAAATGAATAAATTTACATATCTTTTAGAATATAATCCTCAGGGAATGTTGCTTTTTATAATTTTGATTTTTGACAAGAGTTGGAGATAATAAAATATATGAGGTCAGGTCCCCTGGGAAGTTTCCTGCAGGACAGTGATTTTGCTGATTAAAGCAAATAGATTGACATTTGAAATCAACCAATGCAGGGGCGCCTGGGTGGCGCAGTCGGTTAAACGTCCGACTTCAGCCAGGTCACGATCTCGCGGTCCGTGAGTTCGAGCCCCGCGTCAGGCTCTGGGCTGATGGCTCAGAGCCTGGAGCCTGTTTCCGATTCTGTGTCTCCCTCTCTCTCTACCCCTCCCCCGTTCATGCTCTGTCTCTCTCTGTCCCAAAAATAAATAAACGTTGAAAAAAAAAAATTTTAAGAAATCAACCAATGCAAACAAACAAAGGAGGGTCGAAATCCTCTAATAAAATGAAGGAACCTAAACAAGATGTTCTGAATGAATGACTGTTGGATCTTCGCCCCCAAGTGGACTTAGCAGGTCTTGTCGGAGAAGCCAATCCCCCCTCATCCCCATGCCTCACAAAGACAATCCCGGGTCTGTTTCCTCATACACAAATGCATGGTTACAGCTCCAAATCTCTCCACCAAACTTTACATTATACTGACATTTCTTTTTTAAGTTTACAATTTTAGAATATTTCTCTTGGCTTTTTAAAGTTTTTACTTACAAATCCACGTGTTCATTAAAGTGCCTATCATCTGAGAGACAAACACAATTGGCTCAAGTCTCATTCCATAAATGGAGGGGGACTTCAGTATTTCCTCTGGAGGGGATGAGGGCGATAGCTTTTCCTGGCCCTCTCTGGCTCTGATTCGCACAGAGTTGGGTCTATTTGTGGATTATCTTCCTATCTCACATTCACTGTCTCTATTCCATGCTACATTGCATCAGGCTTGGCAGATGGTAGTTGCCGATTTCCAATTTTTTTTTTAAGTCCCTACCCAAGGAATTTGTGTTTGTACCAGACTTGACTTAAGTTCAGGAAGGGGGGGCAGAGAGAGGGCAATACATAGAAATTTACAAATTATAAGTTACAAAATTTACATCACAAAAATATGAATATAAATATATTTGAATATTAGACATCACTATTTTAAGTCCCCAAATCCTGCTTTTAACTGGTTCTGTGGCAAAACCAGATTTAAAAAATAGATTTTTGTATGGATTTATTTTGAATGATGTCTTTAATCAGCAAGTGGATTTTTTTCCTGCCAGTCTTTTACATCTTCCCCCACTCCTTTTTTTTCTCTTAAGATAAATATGCAGAAGACACTAGAATCTTCAATTAGTTTGTCCTTTAGTCTAATTAGTTTAACAATTATAGTATATTTAGATATGAAGAATTATTTTCAATTAGGCATATTTGTATTTTGAACTAAGATGTGATGAGTTTTTGAGGAAAGAACAAATTGGCAGTCCTAGAAGGAGGAAGAAGGCAACTCTCATACTTGACGTTTTAAGACATAGACACTAAATGACCAGAATGAAGGTTATATTTATATTTACATTTATACTTCTTTTTATAAAAAGGGAGTCTTAGAACTATTTCAATTTTTGTTTGAAAATAAGTCCTTTTACATTTTGTTTTTTAAACATAGTTGTGCATGGTATCTTTTTTTATTCTTAGTAATAGAAAAGTCACCTTAATTTTATTGACTAATAAGCAATAGTAGGTTAACTTATCCAACACACATTTTGTGTCAGGCACTGTGTTCATTGCTGGGAATATAAAAATGAATGAGATGTAAGCCTGAATAGAACCCTCTTGCTCTGGGAGACAGACAAGAAAATATGTATTATAAGTGTGTTAAAGGCCCCATTGAAGATATGAACAGACCAAAAGGGAGCAAAACCATTGATCATTGATTCAGAAATTAAAACCTCCAAAAAATGCAATTGATTAAGGCTGGTATATAGTCACTGATAAACCTAATATATAGTTACTATGGTGAAAGTAATAGTCTTTTCTGCTTTTTTTTTTTTATAACTGTGATGCAAAGACAAACACACAACCTTTAAATACAGTCTGTGTGTACACTAGATATATTAATTTTTATTCAGTTAGGGTGTGACCTAATCTCTACATATCTGGTTTCCCGGAAATGGTGAATTGCAAGCTTCTCTGGATCCTGAGCCAACCTTTTCTTTAGAAACCATAACCAAACCAACCAAAAAATTCTAAAGCCTCATGCTCAAGTAACTTGGAGAATGGTAATGTCATAAACAGACACGGCAGAATCAGAACAGTAGTTGATTTGAAGGAAAGGCGTTCTATTCTAGACACATTTGGCATTTATTATAATATCCTGTTGGAGATGTTGAGCAGGCTGGCCTTTTGAGAGGAATACATAAGGACATGAATAAGAGTTGATGTAATGGGCAAGATGAAAGCTTGTAAGGAAGTAGTATGGAGTTATTAAAAAAAAAGAAAGAAAAGCAGAGAGCTACAGACAGAATCTTGGGGGACATTCCTACATTAAAACAGGTACAGAAGACAAAAGCCAAAACAATAACAATAAAAAAATGGAAGGCATGGTCTAAAAAAGCCAAAAATAAAAACAAAACTGTTCTAAAATAGAACCATTGAATTTTGTTATTATATTTAGGTTTTGCTAACTTATTTGTAATGTTTAATAGTTATCCAGAGGCAGTTAATGGAGGCATTTTTAGCATGTATTTGGTTGAGTGACTTCTGATATTTTTCTGTTTCATTTCTAAGTGCTAATTTCATGAAGTAGGCAAATATAAATGATCCATATTTATTGAATACATTTTGGCCTTGTAATGTAAACTCTCTGTTTTAACAGCCTTGCTCAGTTTTCAGCTATGAAAAATAGAGAAAGTGGAAAAATTACTTAAATACTTATTTTTTTATTCCTAAGGAGAGTAATTTTTTTTTCTGGTTTCTCCTGAATGTCAAATCTGTTTCCCATCAGATGATAATATTTGTCTTCACAGGGTGCTTTTTTTTTTTTTCGAGCTTATGTATTTATTTGAGAGAGAGAGAGAGAGGCAGAGGCAGAGAGAAGGAGAGAAAGAGAAATCCCAAGCAGGGTCTGAGCTGTCAGGGGCTTGAACCCATGAAAATGCAAGATCATGACCTGAGCTGAAACCAAGAGCTGGATGCTTAACCAACTGAGCCACCCAGGTGCCCCCAAGGATGCTTTCTTTGATAGCAAAAGCCAGGGCTTCTTAAAACATTGATTTTGTTTAATATTTATATTGTCTTGTGTAAGAAAATCATGGTGAAATATGTTTTGGTTTTTAATCCAAGCTGTATCATTTATATTATGATGAATCGGGCAGAATTTCTCTTAATGAGAGAACAAAATGATAGGAAGTTTTACTTGGATATGCTGTCAAATGATGTACTTATTAGGAAAAATAAAATGAAAATCAACATTATAATGATTATTTAAAAATAAGCAGTTGTTATACGTCAGATGTGTGATAGTTTCAGACATTTCATTGTGTACCTTTTGAATTGGCAATACTTGTCTCCTTAGGGACAAGTTATTTTCTGCAAAGACGTTGTGTCTGAAATATGGGTGGCTTCTCTTTTCAGTTACTTTTCAAAGTAATTTAAGACTGTTTTACGGCCAGTTGAGATGGACATCAAAATTATGCATGTCACTTTTGAATATGTTTTTACTATTAATATATGTTAAAATGATGTAGACACTGATTGAATATGTATCAGCTTATTTACATATAAATATCAAAGTCCAATCCCACTGGAAGTACTCTGTCCAACAAAGGTCATGTGATATCTGTTTCCTGTAGTGGTTTCAGACTGAGCTCCGGAGTGTCACCATCCCATTTCCCAGGACCTGCCTCCTGGAAGGGAACCTGTCTGCACCTGTCACTCACCCTTGAGCAAGTGTAGCTCCTAATTTATATGTTTTATATTTAATAGGATTGTGTAGGGCTTTGTTTTGAAGACAGCTTCCAAAATGAAGGCATTTAAAAATCTCTGATTCAAGTATCCCTAAGAATGGTAACCCTGCAGCATTTTTTAACCTGTCATGCATGTCTTTTTTGCTGACTGCTGGACACACAAAGACCTCAGGATGTCTTTTAGCTACCCATACACTCTAGGTTTTTAACTATCAGAGACTGTCCACATAATTCTATAAATTTTGATAAAAGTTGCTTTTTAAGTATATACTTAAATGTGTGTTTCTTTTCTATAATTTTATACAGTATTTCTTACAAATCAACTTGCAGATAAGGAGAACATTTGATCAAATCGGAGATTGAAATTCAGTTTAAAAAGTTTACTTCAAAGTTTTTGGATTTTTGTTTTCTCTTTCTTGAACTTTTTATTGCTTTCTAGCTGGATTTTCAGACAAAAACAGTGAAATTAACGTAGCTTCTATTAAATTCTTACTGATTAGTAGTGCTGCTTAGCTCTTCAAAGGATGTTAACGTATTAAAAAGAAAAACTTTTTCAACCAAACCTTCAATTTCATCCAATGTGTAACTGAAAATATAATTGTACGGAAACATTGTGCTCATGCAAAATTTGCTTAATAATGTGTAGGAACAAATACTATTTATCTCGAACCAGTTTGACATTTTGTACCATTGTTTCATTCTAGCCATTAGCAGTGTGAAAAATCACTGTGAATAAGAGTCCCCAGACATAACAAAAACTTGAGCAGTAGACGCATCCCCAAGAACTTCACATGCTAGAGCAAGCAGAGAATATGAAAATAGTACATTAGAAATGATTTAAAAATTGAAAATACAAAAAAAAATGGGGTATAACTGAAAAGGATATAATTTCTGGTAGGGCATGTATGCGTGAATGTCATTTTTAAAAAATTTATTCTTCTTAGGACTTAGCTATTCCTGATTCTGAGAATTCAGAGGTTCTGATTAAACCAGTCTCAAGGAATCAGGCATCATTTTCCTTGAAGTAAGGTTCTAATATGTTGTCAGGGCCCAAAACCACAGATGTCAGAGATTTCACCAATACAAGTTTGATTTAATGAATATATGTAAAACTCTGTACCCCACACTTACTAAAGGTGTCTTTGCAGGGCTTAATTATAGACATATTCTTATTCCTGCTGTGTGAACATGTTCTTAAAGGTTAGCTGTTTCCTGACTCACATAAGGTTATCACTTATTTTCCAGAAGTATTACCTTGGGACTGGTTCAGGAGAGCCTGGTAAAGGCTGACAGGAATGCCAAGAGTTTCTCTTGCCCCTTGAAGTTTCTTTCTTACTAGCATGAGCTCTAATTCATAGCCATTGCTCCTTCAGCTGAAGGCAAGTTAGAATTAGTTTTAGAGAAACTGTTAATGTTGTTTGTACTTGGGATAAGTGACACGAGACCATCTTCCCAAGAGCTTCTTTTTGGCCTCTGCAACATTTTCATCCTAAGGGAGGGATATGTTTTTGAATGTAATGGACTATAATTATATTTTAAAACAGTTAATTGGTATCTCATAGAAGAAAATTATCTTCCTGCTGCAGTCATTGACAGTATCTTGAGAATAGGAGTTAAGAGGTATATATTCTGAAGCTATTTCTGATATATTTCAAATTCTTGTGCTAGATAAAAGTCCTCTTGACTAAGCCTCTTGTGTAACTAAATTTCTTCTCTGGAGAAAACATTTAGGGATGCGTTGTCACATCTTACCATGTGATTATATTCAAAAGGCTAAATAAGGATTTCTTTAAATATTTCCAGTAATATGTTGCATTAAGTTGTCATGCTATTAAATAAATTAGTTAATATTTCTTCCTTTACTAGATTATAGATAAGTCATTATTTAAAAATTTTTAAATCTTAATGATAATAGCTGACATTTATTAAGCATTTATGTGCCACTTTTGTGAGTAATTTTTATTATCTCATTAAACCCTCATAGTATCAAGAACTATAAATGTGTTCTCATGTAAAAAGGGGACTATTAGGAGTTTTGTTTTGAGGTTTGAGGAATTAAAATAATGCATGACAGCAAATAGCATAATTAACTAAATTATTTTTATTACTGTACTCATTATCTCTTAGTTTATATATGAGAAAACTAAGGCTTAAAAATAGATTCAAATTTTACGGATCTGGGGTTAAGCAGCTAATATGTGGTAGAGAAGCTGGGAGCAAAGCCAGACCTGTCTGCATCTGTAGCATGAACCCTTAACTGATGTGCCATTACCTAGACTGGGTCAGTGGTATACTGTAAAGTTCAAAAGTATATTGTATTACTGTACAATTTGGACTCTGAAAAAAAAAAGAAAGGCTTTAAACCGTTTTGTTATAAGGGGAGAACTATGTCATCTTGTTTGAAGATTATCACTTTCTAGTATTTTTTTCTTTTTTCACCAGCATTATGATTCAGAACTCTAGATTCTTGGAGTTCTAAAATGTCTTCCCAACAGTTAGCGTGAGCAGTTGACATTATAACACATTTCTTAATCTTTAAAAAAAAAATTCCTCATCATGACTATCACAATTATTGAGATTCCTCAAATTCCTTGAAGTGAATTTGGCAAGCACTTATGAAAAAGATAGTCGTTTATTTAGCCTAAAGGAATTTAAAAACACATATAAACATAATGGTTTGTGACTGATTTCCAGACTTTGTGTTGAGCAGTTTCCTAAGCAAATCACAAATTCTGTAAGCCTACAGGAGAGATTGAAAGTTGGATCAATCCTAAAATGAGAGTATAATGGATTGTCATTTAACAACTTTTTCACTGGAAAGAAATGAAGTAAAGTAATAAAGCAGCATCCTCACAGTATGTGTAAGTAGGAAACACATAATATTTCATATTAAAGTGACAAATTATTATTAAGCCCCCTGGCATTCATTAGACTACCATTAATGCTAATGGAATTGTGTGTTATTTATATAGATATTAAGTGTAACTCCAGACATTATAATCTTGTATGAATATATTTGTTGCTCTTTGAGGCAGGTAGGTGGATTTTTGTGATGGCTAGATACTAACACATGGTGATAGGATTTTCAAATCAATCATTTTTTTTTTGTCCTTATCGTTAAACAGAAAACACCTATTATTTCATTCTTTGAAAAATTACCTTAAATGGAAACTTGGGTAATTTGAAAAAAGTTCACCTTCTGTTTCTGTCACACGTTTGAGTTGTTTTTCCAATGAGAAGAGAACAGGGCACAAGTGAAGCCACTTGTATTGTTGGGTTCCTGGGCTCTCTGCAGCATCTAATGCCAGACTGTGTTCTCTTGTACCTCCCTGCCTTCCCACGTCCTAAGTGGCAAAGGTAGAAACTTCCCTCTGTTTCTATCATCTCCTGTTTGCCCAGTGAAATCCAGTTTGCAGTTCAAGTGGTGTAACCAGCAAATCCTCTGCAAAGCTCACCCACATAGCAAAATCAGGCACTTCTCATAGCTCTGCTAGAACCAGCGGTCGCTTACATTCTAATTGTTGGTTTATGTAGGTGATACCTTATTAGACTGTAGGCTCTTTTGAGAGCAGCTTTTTCTAAGCATGTGGAAGTGGGTTTCACATATTGGAAGTACTCAAGAAGTGTTTGTTATGTTATGTTACAAATGTTTACCTAACTCAGTAAATGTTGGGGAAGTGAACTGAATATTTCGTCTTTTTTAAAAAAAAATTTTTTTAATGTTTATTTTTGAGAGAGAGCACGAAAGCATGAGCATGAGTGGGGAAAGGCAGAGAGAGAGGGAGACAGAATCCGAAGCAGGCTCCAGGCACTGAGCTGTCTGCTCAGAGCCCAATGGAAGGCTCAAACTCATGAACCATGAGATCATGACCTGAGCCAACATCAGACTCCGGCTAAGCCACCCACGCATCCCAATATATTACTTGTCTAATGTGTGTTAGGCATAGTCCTGGCTGCTTTTAACATAAGCCGACTCGTTGAGTCTTTATTACAACACTTAATCGTGGTCAAAACTTTTTTTAAATCCCCACAGATAGCTAAGGAAACAGCTCTGAGAGATTAACTGACTTGTCCTGGGTCACACAGTTACAAAGTGGTAGAATAAGATTCAAACCCAGCCTTTTCTAACTCAAAAATCCATCCAGTTTTCACTATACTATACTGCCTCCCAACAGAAAGATTTAAAACCTTAATATATATATATATATTTTAAGAGAGTTGTATTGGTTTATTAAAAGGCAAAGTATAACAGACCATGCCATGTATCTGGAACTAGATGTATTATTATCAAATATATATGTTTTAAGAGTCTGTGACAGTACTGGAAGGGGATGACATCATTGGGCCATGTAGGCTGAAGAATTTCTGGAAGATGAGAATCTGATGAAATTGGTCAGCCGGGAAAGACCGATAATGCCAAAACTTTGATATTAGCAAAGAAGGGGCCCCTGTGAAATCTAAGGAAGTAGAGTTTCCTATTCCCCAAGTTTGAAGCAGCAAGACTGGAAGGTTGAAAACAGTCTGACAGGATACGTGCCCGACTTTGATTAGTGATTTTCTCCCTGAAAGTGTTACTCTTCATTCAGAAGTATCTATCCTATCAAAAATACCTCTATTTTGCAGTGAGTAAAGACTTTCAAGTTCACACTCCACAAGTTGTTTTGAAACTTAAACTGCTTACCATGGACACTAATAAATCTGTCAGAAATAGGATGACTTAGTTCTGACAGAACAGATAGATGGAAAGGATGATCACTCCAAGATGGCAGCATGGCTGGCTCTTCTTTTTGTCCTCATTTTACTTCAAATTTTTTTTAATGTTTAGTATTTTTGAGAGAGAGACACACACCAGGGTGTGAACGGAGAGGGGTGGAGAGAGAGGGAGACACAGAAT
The DNA here is from genome assembly GCF_007474595.2 of Lynx canadensis. Lineage (NCBI taxonomy): Eukaryota > Metazoa > Chordata > Mammalia > Carnivora > Felidae > Lynx > Lynx canadensis. Next base: position 168,995,327 of record NC_044310.1, on the reverse strand, counting down.
CTGAAGCAGGCTCCAGGCCCTGGGCTATCTGCACAGACCCCAACGTGGGGTTTGAACCCACGATTGGTGAGATCATGACCTGACTCTGGCACTTAACCTACTGAGCCACCCAGGGGTCCCTGTCCTCCTTTTACTTAAATGAACGAAAAGTCTATCATTGCTGAGTTTATGAGGGGGTCATTGTGATGAAGAGATTTTTATTCGGATAGTTGAGGTTTGGTTCTCAGCTTTGCCACTTAATTTAGCTGGTATCTTACCTCCCTAACTTCTCTGAGCCTTGGCTTCCTATCTGTAAACATAGAGTTGCTAATGCCAACCTACCTAGGTTATTGTGATACTTAAATGTATAATGTGTGTCAAACAGTGGACACTCAATAAACGATAACTGTTCTTACACAAAGCTCTCCAAATTTTTGTTAAGCTTCTTTAGAATTTCTATTCCAGAACCCTTTAGCTCTTCAAAACTAAGTTTAAGCATCATCTTTTCAGAGGGAAGGATGAGAGGGACTATCAGTTCCCTATAGAACATATACTAATAGAATTCATCATTATTACTATCATCATGATTTTTTGGTGCACCAGGGAGTGTACTGTGTCCCTTATACCAATTCATATTAATTTCTACAATATCCTTCGGACGGATACTATTATCATTGCTAGCTCAGGTCATGATCTTGAGGTCCGTAGGTTTGCGCCCCGTGTCAGGCTCTATGCTGACTGTTCAGAGCCTGGATCCTGCTTCGGATTCTGTGTCTCCGTCTCTCTCTGTCCCTTTCCTGCTTGTGCTCTGTCTCTGTCCATCTCAAAAATAAATGCTAAAATTTTTATTTAAATGAGTTCAAGATTTGTTGGCATTTTTTTGTGTTTTTTTTGGGGGGGGTTATTTTGTTTTTGGGGTTTTTTTTGGCACCTTAAAAACATGTGACCTCTCAAAAACTTGTGTAGAACATAACATGTTTCCAAAAGAAAAAAAAATCCTTTTTAATGTCCTCTTCACCTCATCTCTCTTAAGGTCCCAATATGTACCAAGTCCATTGGTTTCTGGTGTATCCTATATTTCTCCTGGCAAAATTACCAGACATATGGATGCTTAAAATTCCTTTCTTATACAAAATGTAACATACAATATAAAGTCCTCTGTACTTTGCTTTTTTCACCTAACTACATATACTAAAAATAACTTAATAGCAAGTGAACTGGTTTTTTGGCTGTTGGTGGTGGGTTTTATTTTTTGTTGGTTTGTTTTGTTTTATAGCTGTATAAAACTCCATTACGTGGTTTGTACCATATTTTATTCATTACTTTCTCATGTTTGGGCATTTTGACTGTTTCTAATATCTCCAATCACAAATTCTGTAAGAAACAATTTTGTACATATTGTATCTTGAGGGCAACTTTATAGAAGTAGACTTCTGGGTTAAAGGGTAAATGCATATATGGTTTTATTAGATATTGGCAAGTTCCCTACTACAGAATTGGTACCATTTTTCATGTTTACCAGCAGTGTATGAAAGTGACTTTCTTCACCAACAGACTGTGCTTTCATGCTTTAGAAATTTTCCAGTGTTATAGGTGATAAATAGTGGGTTAATATAGTTTGAATTTGCATTTTTAAAAGTTACAAATAAAGTTGAACATCTTTTCCTATGTCTCAGGGCCATTTTAAATATCTTGTGAATTGTCTTCATATCATTTGCACATTGTTCTATAATACTTTTGGTCTTTTGCCCCTCAATTTTTAAAAGTTCTTTATATTAGCCCTTTTCTGTGGTGTATATTGCAAATATTTTTCTCCTGATATATAATTTGTTTCTTGACTTTTCTTATAGTGATTTTGATTAAAAGTTTTTTTTTAGTTTTTTTTAATGTTTGTTTATTTTTTAGAGAGACAGAGACAGAGAGAAAGGGGGGAAGGGGCAGAGAGAGAGGGGGGGAGATACAGAATCCAAAGCAGGCTCCAGGCTCTAAGGTGCCAGCACAGAGCCTGATGCGGGGCTCGAACTCAGGAACTCTGAGATCATGACCTGAGCCGAAGTCAGACACTTAACTGACTGAGCCACCCAGGAGCCCCTCATTCAAAGTTTTTGTTTTAAAATTTTTACATTGACCAATTTTTCACAGTTTTTCTTTATTGCATCTGATATTTAAGTCCTAGCAGAAAGCCTTTCCTTATACCAGGTTATAGAGAAAATCATGCAAGTTTTCTTCAAGTACTTGTAATGTTAAATTTTACATTTCTAATTTATTTGGGGTTTATTTTGTATGTGGTGTAAGGTAGGGACCTTATTTTTTCTCCCACATAATTATCCAGTTGTCCTAATACCATTTACTAAAAAGTCTGTCTTTGTCCCAGAGTTTTGAGATCCTACTTTTATCATATACTAAATGTCTCTGTGGATGTGGGTCGATTCATGGGCTTTCTTTTCTGTCCCACCGGGTCTATTCATTCATGTGGTAGTGCTTTTTTTAAAGCATGCTTCAATATTTGGTAGGATGCATTCTTCTCATAGACCTCCCTCTCACCCCCAGTGTTTCTACCTATTTTTGCAGGTTAATTTTTAGATAAGTACTTTATTGTCTGCTTGTCTAGATCTGGAAAATACAGCTTGGTATTTTTACTGAGAGCACATTACATACATAAATAAACTTAAGAAGAACTGACATCTTGGACCAGAGCTTGCATGGCAAAATTTGGTTCAGGCAGCTGCCATAATCTCCCAAAATGAAAATCCTAAATCAGTATCATTTTGATGAAGAGTATCCCTCCAATTTTTTTCTCTGTTTTCTTATACTAGATTGTTAGGCTTTTGGAAACATCTGTTACTATCATGAATAATACAGGGCTAATTTTATAGAAATATCAGGCTTCTGAAATTTCCCTGACATGCATCTGTACACTTCCTTGTAAAATACATTTTTAGCAAGAGCCCAGCTAAGTCAGTTTAACTGGTGTCCCTTCCCCCCATATCTAATCACCCTTAATATCTGATATCTGACATTACTGACATTAGCACTCCATGATATGTGATCACCTGGTCTGTCTTCAGCAAGAGTCCCTTTTACCTGTGATGTTTCCACTTAGTAATTTTCCATCCACTGACCCCATCCTGCTTCTTGGGCTATAAATTCCAGTTTCCAGTGCTGTATATACAGAGGTGTCTCTCCCCCAGTTGCAACAGTTCTGAATAAAATCTGTTTTTATCACTTTACTGTTCAGCTCAGGGTTTTCTTTGACAACATGTATTTCAGTATATAAACTTTTTCAAGAATGTTTTTACAATGAAACATATGTTTTTGGAATAATAAATACTGATTATTTTGAAGCCCTGCAGATACCTAAAAACTCTCTGAAAAGACACATCTAATTACTTCTATATAATCCAGAGATGATATGTTGAAAAGGTTTGCTAACTGATAAAATCATTGAATTAAAAAATGGTCATGAAATTGTTCTCTAACATTTTCATAATTTAATAGCTTATTAATAAATGTACATAATTGGAATAATTAATCATATTTATTTATTTTTAAAAATTTTTTAATGTTTATTTTTGAGAGAGAGAGGCAGAGCACGAGTGGGGGAGGGACAGAGAGAGAGAGAGAGAGAGGGAGACACAGAATCCGAAGTAGGCTCCAGACTCTCAGCTGTCAGCTCAGAGCCCAACATGGGGCTTGAATCCACGAACCACGAGATCATGACCTGAGACGAAGTCAGATGCTTAACCCACTGAGCCCCCAGGCACCCCTAATTAATCATATTTAAATGCTATTTATTTTAACTAATTCTGTGGTTGACTTCTAAGCAGTGCAGGAAAAAAGGACAAGAAAACTTTGTTCTATTGATCTTTGTCAATTTTGTGCTAGTACCATACTGTTTTAATTACTATAGTTTTGTAGTATATCTTGAAATCTGGAGTTGTGATATCTGGCTTTGTTCTTTCTCAAGATTGCTTTGGCTATTTTGGGTCTATTGTGGTTCCATATAAATTTTAGTATTTTAGTTCTGTGAAAAATGCTATTGGTATTTTGGTAGGGATCACATTGAATCTGTAGATGGTTTTGGGTAGCGTGGGCATTTTAACAATATTCTTCAAATTTACGAGCATGGAGTATTGTTCCATTTGTTTATGTTGTCTTCAATTTGTTTTATCATCATTCTGTTGCTTTCAGAATACAGGTCTTTCACCTCCTTGATTAAGTTTATTGATAGATATCTTATTCTTTTTTGTACAATTATAAATGCAATTGTTAATTTCTCTTCTACTTTGTTACTAGTGTATAGAAATGCGATTGCTGGGTATTAATTTTGTGTCTTGCAACTTTACTGAATTCATTTATTACTTATTGTTGTTTTGAAGTCTTTAGGGTTTTCTATGTATAGTATCCTGTCATTTGAAAATAGTGACAGTTTAACTTATCGACATGGAAGCATTTTATTTCTTGTCTGATTGATGGGGCTAGGACTTTGAGTACTATGTTGAATAAGTGGCAGGAGTGGATGTCCTTGTCTTGTTGGTGATCTAAGAGGAAAAGCTCTGTTTATCACCACTGGGTATGATATCAGCTGAGGGTTTTTAAATACATGGCCTTTATTATGTTGAGGTATGTTCTATATAAACCCACCATGTGGACTGTTTTTTTGTCATGAACAGATGTTGAATTTTGTCAAATGCTGCTTCTGCATCTATTGAGATAAGCATATGATTTTTATCCTTCATTTTGTTAATGGGGTATATCATGTTGATTGATTGAAAAATACTCAAGTATCCTTGCATCCCTGGAATAAATCTCACTTGCTCATGATGAATGATCTTTCTAATGTATTGTTCAATGTGAGTGTCTAATATTTTGAGGATTTTGCATCTATGTTCATCAGGGATATTAGCCTGTAGTTTTCCTTTTTTTGTGATGGCTTTGTCTGGTTTTGGTGTCAGGGTAATGCTGACCTCACAGAAAGTATTTGGAAGCTTTCCTTCTTCCTCCTTTTTTTTTTTTTTTTTTTTGAATTTTTTGTTTTTTGGGATAGCTTGAAAATAGTAGAATTCACCTGTGGATCTATATGGTCCTGAACTTTGGTTTGATGGTAGTTTTTGATTACCAATTCAATATCATTACTAGTAATTCATCTGTTTAGATTTTCTATTTCTTAGATTTTCTATTTCTTCCTGATTCAAGTTTGAAACATTTTATGTTCCTAGAAATTAATCCATTTCTTCTAGGCTGTTTGGTTTGTTGGCATATAATTTTTTGTAGTAGTCTCATAATCTTTTGTGTTTCTGTGGTGGGAGCTATTCTCTCTTGTTTATTTTATTTATTTTATTCCTCTCACTTTTTTTCTTGATGCATCTGGCTAAAGTCTTATCAATTTTGTTTATCTTTTCAAAAAATCAGATTTTGGTTTCCTTAATCTTTACCATTTTTTTCAGTCTCTATGTCCTATATTTTTGTTCTGATCTTTATCTCCTTCCTTCCACTCACTTTGCTCTTTTTTCTATTTTCTTTCAGTATAAATTATTTATTTGATATTTTTCTTGTTTTTTGAGGTATGTCTGTATTGCTATAAATTTTCCTTTTAGAACTGCTTTTGCTACATCCCAAAGATTTTTGGACCACTATGTTATTTTAATTTGTCTTCATGAGTTTTGATTTCTTTGATTTCTTTGTTGACCCCTTCATTGGTTGTTTAGTCAAATGTCACTTAGCCCGTATGCATTTGTGGGGGTTTTTTTTGTTTTTTTTTTCTTGTGATTTATTTCTAGTTTCACAACCTTGTGGTTGGAAAAGATGCGTGATATGATTTAAATCTTCTTAAACTAATTGAGATGTGTTTTGTGGCCTAACATGTAATCTGTCCAGGAGAGTGTTCCATGTGCACTTGAAAAGAATATGTATTCTGCTATTTTTGGATGGATGTTCTGTAAATATCTGTTACATCCATCTGTCTAATGTGTCCCTCAAAGCCACCATTTCCTTGTTGATTTTCTGTTTGGATGATCTATCCAGTGACATAAATGGGGTGTTAAAGTCCCCTACTATGATGTATTCCCATCAATATTTCCCTTTACATCTGCTAATGAGTGCTTCATGTATTTATGGGCTCTCCTGTTGGGTGCATAAATAGTTACAATTGTTATATCCTCTTATTGGGTTGATCCCTTCATCATTATGTAATTCCCTTCTTTGTCTCTTGTTACAGTCGTTGTTTTAAAGGAACAATGTGGGGTTTTTTTAAGGTTTTTTTTTTTTTATGTTTATTTCTGAGAGAGAGACAGGGTGTAAACAGGGGATGGGGAGGAGAGGGGGAGATACAGAATCCAAAGCAGTCCCCAGGCTCTGAGCTGTCAGCACTGAGTCCAACATGGGGCTGGAACTCACAAACCACAAGATCATGACCTGAGCTGTAGTTGGACACTTAACTGACTGAGCTACCCAGGAGCCCCAAAAGAACGATGTGTTTTGAACACATTCCAAAAAAACTTCATTTTTGCTTCCGCCTCTACATTTTATGTATATGCCATCATATTTTACATTTTTATTCATACTTTTCTTAGTCTAATTATGGCCTTTTCTTTTCCACTTAAAGAAGTCCCTTTACATTTCTTGTAAGGCCAGTTTAGTGGTGATAAACTCCCTTAACCTTTTTTTTTTTTTTTTTTTTTTTTTTTTTGCTGGGTAAAGTATTCTTGGTTGTAGGTTGTTTTCCTTTTAACACTTTGAATATATCATGCCACTTTTTTCTGGCCTGCAAAGTTTCTGCTGTAAAATCAGCTGAAAGCCTTATGGGATTTCCTTTGTATATGGCTTTTTGCTTTTCTTTTGCTACTTTAAAAATTCTCTTTTTCCACAGTGGCTGCACCAGTTTGCATTCCTACCAACCGTGCAAAAGTTTTCCTTTTTCTCTACATTCTTGCCAATACTTGTTGTTTCTTGAAAATTTTATTTTATTTCTAATCTTTGATGTTTTAACTATGTGTTGATGTGTTATGGTATAGACCTCCTTGGGTTCATCTTATTTGGAACTTTCTGTGCTTCCTGAACCTGAATGTTTATTTCCTTTCCCACGTTAGGGAATTTTTCAGCTATTATTTCTTCAAATAAGCTTTCATCTCCTTTCTCTTCTTCTAGGGTTTCTATAATGCAAATGTTTGCTTGAAGTTGTCCAAGAGAGCCCTTAACTTATCCCTAAAGTTCTTTTTTTTTAATGTTTTTATTTATTTTGAGAAAGAAAGAACAGAAGAGCAGAGGAGGAGAAGAGAGGGGGGAGAGAATTCTAAGAAGATCTATGCTGTCAGCACAGAGCCCAATGTGGGGCTTGAACTCACAAACCGTGAGATCATGACCTGAGCCAAAATCAAGAGTCAGATGCTTAACTGACCGAGCCACCCAGGTGCCCCTTTTTTCTTTTTGAGGTTCAGCTTGAGTGCTTTCCATTACTCTGTCTTCTAGATTGTTCATCCATTCTTTTGCACCTACTAATCTGTTGATTCCCTTTAGTGTATTTTTTTATTTCAATTATTCTTCAGCTCTGATCAGTTTTTTATATTTTATCTTCATTGAAGTTCTCATTGAGTTCTTCCACTCTTTTCTATAGTCCAGTGAGAATCTTTATGATCATTACTTTAAATTCTTTTTTTAGGCATATCGTTTATCTCTGTTATTTTAGTTGTTTTTCTGAGGCTTTGTCTTGTTCTTTTGTTTGGAATATATTCTTCTGTCTCCCCATTCTGCTTGATTTCTGTTTCTCTTTTCTGAATTAGAACATCTCCTTCTAAACTTGAAGAAATGGTCTTATATATAGCCATCCCCTGTGTAGACTGTGTGTGCCTGGTGACTTTTGTTGGCTGGCTAGAGCTGGAGCTCATGTGGGTTAAGGGTTATGGGGCACTCTGTGTTGGGGCTGCCCTGGTGGGATGGCCAGAACTGAAGCGGGTAGGCCAAGGTGTTCCTGAGGCTCTCTGTATTTAGCTGTCTGGCAGGAAAGCTGAAGCTGAAGTGCTTGGAAGCTGGGGGTTGGCGGGGATGTCCCGGGGCTCTCGTGCAGTAGGTGCTCTGGCAGGACAGCTGAAGCTGAAGTGCATGAACACTGTGGGGGAGGGGGAGGGTCCTAGGGCTCTACACAGAGGGCACCCTAGCAGGACAGCTGAAGCTGAAGTGGGCATGGGCCAATGCGCTCCCTGGCCTCTCCACACAGTGCCCTGGAAGGACAGCTGAAGCAGAAGGGGTACAAGCTGGAGGCCCAGAGATCTATGTGCAGAAGCCCAGATAGCTGAAGCTGAATCTGGGGTGTTCTGAGAACCTCTATGCAGAGGGTACCCTGGTGCAGTGGCTGGAGCCAAGGTATGGGGCACAGGACAGGGGGACACCCTGGCATGACAGTAGTAGCTAAAGTAGATTTAGGACTGGGGTGGTCCTGGGGCTCTTCACAGTGAGGGTGCCCTGGTAAGAAGCTGAAGCTGAAGTGGGTGCAAGCCAGGATAACTTGGGGTATTCTTCCAGGGGGTGCCCTGGCAGGGCAGGTAGAACTGAGGTGGGTACAGGCTGGAGCTTCTTAGTGTGTTCTGAGCAGGGGGCAGACTGACTGGTTAGCTAGTGTTGAAGCAGGTGTCAGCAAGGAGGTCCTGGAGTATTCAGTGCCGGGGGTGCCCTAGGTAGCTGTCTGAAGCCAAAGTGATGTGGGCCTGAAGTGTTCTGTGTGCTTTGCACATGTGTCACTGTGGTGTGATGGCTGGGGCTGGCGTGGACTCAGGGCCCAGGGCTCACTGAGGTGGTAGGCCATGTAGAGTGCTCAGACCCTGTTCCCATCCATATTGCCAAGGTCAAGGGGGGACATAAACCATGGTGCTAACCTGTTCCTCTGGCCAGAAAGTTCCAGCAACTTCCCCACCATTTGGCAGGATTCTGCGGCTAGTTGTTCTTTTGAACAGTGGCTTTCTTGTCTGTGCCCCTGGTCATCTGGGGCTGGTGTGGGCTAGGGGGCCCGTGTTCACTGAGGCAACCCACCAGCTATGGTGGTCAGAGCCCTGTTCCTGGCTGCATTATCAAGGTGGAGGAGGAGTGTAAGCCATGATGCTCACAAACCCCTCCAACCCAGAGCAGTTCTGCAGGTCTCTTGACATTTGGCAGGGTTCTAGGGGTGCGTCTTTTATATACTAGTTGCTCTTGTAAGCCATGCCTTTTTTTTCTGTGCCCCAGGGCAGAGGAATCTGCTCTCAGTACTATCCCATCACACTGTCTAGGGTAGGAGTTCTCTTTGTTATTGTGTCATCATCTCTCCCGCTGTTCTCTTATTGCACAGAAGCTGTTCAGATAGCCCTTAGTTGTTCTTCTTCAGGTCTATAAATAGGTGTAGATTTGGTATGTCTATGGAGGCAGTGAGTTCGGGGTGTTCGTACACCTCCATCTTGAAATGGACCTCTGTGCATTTTTAATTGGGGAAAGTGATGTTGTGAATATGTCTACTCTGTAGCATCTTCCAAAATGAATAATAATTTATTTTATGAGGATAATAATAATCTGATAAAAATAAATGAGTAACATAATTGGCTGAAATTTCTTTCCCTCTTTCTTTGCTCTCTTTTCTGTTCACTCTCCCTCTATGTATACTTTTGACTACTTCATGATTAAAATACTGAAGAATTGAGGTGACCATTTCCTGCAGTAGGTGATTCTTTCTACTAATTGCTGTTGAGCTTGTCTCAGCTGTTAGAAATGTTCACCTTGGTGGGCTGCGTGTGCATTTACAAGTTACTGGGTTTAAGTAGACTATAGCATTGAGAATATTTTCATCTGTATATGTAAACATGTGCATCAATAAAATTTGTTAATAAGGAAGTGAAATTAATGCATTTTAATATAAATCTCCTAATATAAAATACCTTTAATTCTGAGTTCTGCTGGGAAGTTGTGACATCTTGTGTGTGAAAGGCTTTTTACCATCATTGTTACATATTAACTGGGCATAGTTTAATATTAATAGCTCCTGAGAATCGTGGTTAATCGAGGTCTTTATTTCCTGTATTTGGGTTTTATTGATGCAACAGTTTGGTTGCTTCTTTGTATAAAATGGTTGTGAGTATACCCAATACTATAACAAGGTTCTGGGCTCTTAACTTTGATGAACACCATGTCATTTCCATCGTGCTGCACTCAAAACAGCACAGATGTGAGTCTGGGAGTGGCGTCCCTGCTGCTCTCATGAGCCTTTGTTTGGAGAACACCCTGATTAACCCCCACCCTTCATGGTTCATTGACTCACTGATAGATCAAGTTTAAACTAGTACATATTAGCACATTTGTTACTAACAGAGGAACAGTTGGCCATTCTGTTTTACATTGCTGGTTCATTGCAAACTGGCGTGCTAAAAAGGTCTATACTCTAGAGTGTGAATTGAGAGGTTCCAAGAAGACTGAGAACTGAGTCAGTTGCGTATTAATGTTGAATTATACCTATATTTTAATCTTGTGTTGTCTATTTGGGGGATGCTTATACTATTGTGAAATTATGAAAAAGTGATTATTATTACTTTGAGGTTCTTTTTTTTTCCCCAGGGCATTCAGGGGATTTAAGTGTCTCAATATCACTTTCATATTAAACAGTTTGTCATGATTCTATGAGAGAAGAGCCAGGTCGTAACTGCCTGATGATTTGTGTTGCATTCTTAAAATGTTTTCCAGGGTTCCTTGTAGCTAGTGATTTTATGTAAGTCTTTATAGTGTACTACGTTTCCGTATTACGTGGAAACGTTTATGGTTTCAAGAGGACTAGAATGTACATGTCTATCATGTCATGAAAAAAATTAAACTGTCTCCTATTTGTTTTTCAATAAATTAAATTCCTTAAAACTTAACTTTTTCCTCTTTCATACCTTCCTAACATAGTTTTCAAGGTCTGCAAATGCTTTTATTATTGTTCTAGTTATTTCTATGGCAAAGAGTTTTGCTAAATCATTTGGCACTCTTTGTCTTGCCTTCATCATCACTCACTGGTGCCATTTCTTTAGCCAGCTACTTCTTTGCATTTTCCTTTCTCTTGTGAGATGATGAAGCACAAGTGCCGTGACAGAGAGAACAGCACTCTGAGTCCAAGCCCAGATAAGACCATTGAGGCTGCCTTTCAAAACTAACTAATGCTATGTCTAGTTCTAGAAGATGGCTAAAAGTAATGGGAAAGGGAGCCATATGGATATATGAGGGAAAAATGGTCCAACCAGAGGGAACAGTATGCATAAAAGGTTGAGCAAGAAAGTCACGTACAGAGGGAGTTAAGTGTGGGAAATGAGGTCACAGACATGTTTGGGGGGCAGAGCATGAAGGGTCTTGGCAAGCTTTGTATGTTGTTTTTTTTTTTTTTGCTTTTGTTGAGAAAAATGGGGGCCATTGGGGAGTTTTAAGCAAAGGAGTGATGTGTTAAAACTTTGAGAGTGAATATTCTGGCTGCTAAGTGGAGAGCAGACTCTGTGAGTGGGGAAAAGGATGGAGGCAGGAGACCAGTTAAGTGGAAATTGGTATAATCCAGGCAAAAGTTAGTGACTTAAATCAGAGCAGGAGCAAGAGAGGTGGTGGGAAGTGGTTGATTAAACTTTGGATTTGTTTTTTGAGATAGAGCTGTCTGGATTTATTGACATTGTAGGTATGGGGGAGGGATATTAAGAGAGAAAAAGCCAATGATGGCAACAAGATCTTTTTATCCTATTAGGGAAAATGTCAAATAATATAGAACACCTAAAAAACTGGGCACCTATATTGCTAACACCTAGATTCTACAGTTCCTAGCATTTTTTCCATATTTGTGTTAACATTTTATTCTGTTAGTACGTTTTAAACTACATACATCATGACATTTCTCTCTGAAATACTTTAGTATGCATCTCTAAAAAAAAAAAAAAAGCGTTTTGCAAGTAACCAAATATCATTACCCTACCAAAAGAATGAACAATAGTTTCTCATTATCATTGAATACCTGGTCCATACTGAAATTTTCCCCATGTTTTCCAAAATGTCTTTTATAGCTGATTTGTACTAACTAGTATTCAATCAAGGATCATTCGTCAAATTAGATACAGTAAAACCTTGGATTGTGAGTAACTTGTTCTGTAAGTGTTCTGCATAACGAGCAAACATTTCTAATACGTTTTAACCTGATAAATGAGCAATGTCTTGCAATATGAGTAGTACATGACACTGTCACATGATCACAACTGAGCCAATGGTTCTTGAAATTCACTTTGGTATACAAGTGCTTTGGATTACAAGCATGTTTCTGGAATGAATTATGCTTGCAAACCAAGTTTCACTGTATATTTAAACTATAATACCAAACATTCCCCTCCTCATTTTTTAAATTCTGACATTGATTTATGGAAGAGATGAGGTTGTCATGTAGATATCTTTAGGTTGTACTGTAGATTTCCTACATAAGGAATAATTATGTATTCCTTATGGAATATGGATTACTGGTCCCCACTCCCAGAAATTCTGACTCAGTGAGTCTCTGGTATGGGCCTTTCTACTGAACTGCTGGGTGACTCTGGGTTGTTCTTCTGAAGACCACCCTTTGAGCCGTAGTGTTGTACCACTGTCTGATTGCTTCTTGGTAGTGTCATTTAACATGTTCTTCTATTCCTTCTCTTGAAAACTGTATTTCTAATATAAAGGCTTAATTAGGTTCATATTGGGCAAGAAGTACTGGGTACTTCATATTTCATTATCTCAGGTGATATGCAATGTCTGACTATCTCATGATTAATGTGGATAAGATTTCCCCAAGGCTAAGATTGATCCCTGAATCAAAGGGATGATGGCTTGATCTCTCCATTGTAACATTTCTATTTGAAACCAGTAGATAATTGTTGGGTAATACTCATGGACCAGGGAGAATAGTTTTCAATAAATATTTTACTTAATAGTTTTATCACTTATCATCTGTGCCTGAACTAATTGTTTAAATAAAGGTAGATCATGAAAATTTTTATGCTTAATCATTATTTCTAAATTAGTCTTATTATTTTATAAAAAGGGATGTTGCTTCTCCTACTGGTACTATTTGATTACTCATAAATGCAGTACTTACTAAAGAGGCAGGATAAATTCATAACTAGTTATTTGTAATTACCAATTTTCAGAGTAAAGTTTCTGACTGGAGCATGTGGAAAGAGGAAATTCTTATTTAGTGAAATAGGGAAGACTATGGGTAGATAGACCGACCCCATTTGGTAGGGAAAATCAGAATTTCAGTTTTGAATATGTTAACTTTGAGATGTCTATTAGACATCTGTATTAGAGTTCAGTTGTATAAAACATAAAATACTCTAGCTATTCTAAATAAAAAGCTGTTTTATACAGATAATATGATGAAATGGCTAGAGGAGAAGGGTCTAGTAAATTGAATATGCTGGTGACCTACAACTGTTACCGCATTGCTTTACTTTTCTTGCTCCCACATATGTGGCATCGTGAGATGTTTTCTAGGACTAGTAAACTAAAGGAAATAAATGGGTATCTTCATGATACAATAGTAATTAGCCACTGAAGCATACAGCCCCACTCGAGTGTTACTAAAAGATAGGGAAAGAAAATTCTTGTGGTGGGCAGAACTTCAGACAATTGATACTAGTTATTAAGGAGTGATGGCCAGAGGGATAGATCCATCTTAATGCATGGACAATGGTTTAGAGCTTCAAGAACTTGGAGGAAACAATTAGAAGTTTGGTGACAAGGATGTAGGAGGCAGCCGTATATGGTTGGTTTTCACAGAATAAGGACAGAATATGAGATTTGTGTTTTATGTAAATGCTCACCAAAGAGCATTTATTTCAAAAGATGAGATAATTAGGCAAGCAAGTTACCGCATTCTACAGATGTAAGTCAGCATCTTTTCAGAGCAACCCTAAGGCTTGCACAGTGAGCACATACACAAAGTGGCCTTCATGCAGAGATGGGGGAAATAACAGCCAGTACTTGTGTTCACCAAGCCTGGTTTGACTCCCATTATTGCTGAGTATTCTACCTGTAAACAGATCAGCCTTGAGTCTAAAGATGGCTCTGTATCTTAGAGCAACCAGTCAACCGTTTGGTGGCAGGTTGATTACATTGGAATCCCTCCACTGTGGAAAGTCAGTGGTTAGGCCTCATTGCTATGAATGTTTACTTTAGGTATGGATTTGAATTTCCTATCCACCATGTTACTGACAACACTACCATCTGGGACCCTACTAAATACCTTGTTCCATGAATTTACATTCTGTGCTGCTTTTGATCAAGGGACTCATTTATATTAAAAGAAGTGAGGCAATTGGCTGACAACTATGGGATTTGTTGGTCTTACCATGTTTCCTGTTGTATTACATTGTGTTCTACCCAGGAGACAAAATTTTGGGAAATTAAAGTAGTTTCTGTTCTATAAACCAAATACATGGGTCTACGAACCAAGAAGTGAAGATAAAAGTATTATCTCTTAACTTCACCTCCAATGACCCCCTCATAAGATTTTTATTTCCTGCCCCTACAACTCTGAACTCTGCTGCTTTAGAGGTGTTAATCGGAGAGAAGAATACTTTCATATGGGAACGTGACAATGGTTCAATTGAATTGGACATTGAGAATTAGTTGACTACATTATTGAACCAACAAATGGAAAAATATGAGCAACAAATGGAAAAAAATAATAATGAAACTGCTATGCTGCCAAAGGTGATCAGTTCTAATTATCAAGGGGAGATAGTGTAGCTACTACTACTCAGTAAGAAGACTGTGTCTAAACCCAGTGGGCAACCTGGACAATCCTAGGAGTAGGATGAAGTGAATAAGCCTATTGTCTAGGAAAATAAAAATGGCCAAACTGACTCTAGAAGACATAGAAAACTTAAACAGACCAATTACCACTGAGGCAATAATTTTTTTGTACTCCTAAAGGACAAACAAACAACACTGACTCTGATATTTTCACAGAGATATCTACCATGCCTTTAAGGAACAGAAAACTTCAATACTATTTAAACTATCGTAGGGCATAGAAAAATAAGGAAAACTCCCAGATTTTGTTTACAGAGTTTGAATGAAATATATACCAACATCTGATGATGCAGATCCAAAAAAGGAAAATTATAGATTGGTCTATTTATGAGTACCAAGCAACTCTTAATAAAAATAGATGGATATGTTGTCAACATGATAAATACATATCTCATTTTAAAGGTTCCATGGAGAAACTTTTGAGGTATTCTCAGTTCAATTCTAGAACTGACAAGAGTATCTTTTATCAGCACTATTAGTCATATTCTTCTGGTGGAGCCGACCAATGCAAGTAGACTAGAGAAGAAAATAAATGTGAATAACAGTTGGAAAAGAGAAAGTCAGATTGCCATTATTTGCAGATGAAATGAGTTTTAGCCTGGAAAATCCAAAAGAATAAAGGAAATGTCTGTGATGAACAATGAGAAAATTAAAAAATGTGTTAGGTGTAGAAATTAATAGTTTTGATAGATGTGGTAAATAGTCAGTTGGGAAGAAATTGGGAGCATATTGACAGTAACAGAAAAGATTAAAAAAAATCTAGAATAGTTCAGTATTTAGCTGAAAAATGTTTAACATGGTACTGAGGGATACAGGAGACTTAATATGGAAAAGCATACCATGCTTTGTACAATTATTATTTAATCCCAATAAAATTCCAGTAGAATTTTTTTTACGCTGGACAAACTGATTTTAAAGATCATGTGTAGGGGCACCTGGGTGGCTCAGTGGGTTAAGTGTCTGACTTTGACTCCGGTCATGATCTCAACACTTGTGGGTTTGAGCCCTGCATCAGGCTCTGTCCAGACAGCTCAGAGCCTATAGCCTGCTTTGGATTCTGTGTCTCCCTCTTTCTCTGCCCTCCCACTCACACTTTGTCTCTTTCTCTCACAAAAATAAACATAAAAAATTCATGTGCAAAGATAAGCCAAAATAAACATGAAAATTCTTAAAAGTAATAAAAAAGAGACAACCCTCCCAACTATTAAGTCATTTCAAAACTAT
Organism: Lynx canadensis; assembly: GCF_007474595.2. NCBI lineage: Eukaryota > Metazoa > Chordata > Mammalia > Carnivora > Felidae > Lynx > Lynx canadensis. The sequence goes on along the minus strand of NC_044310.1, from coordinate 168,979,313 downwards.
AATATTAGAAACATTATGGTACTGACATATGAATTGATCAGTAGACTTCAGATTAAATGGATCAGAAGAAATCCAAGCACATTCAGAAATTTATCTGAAGGTGGCATTTGGAATCTTTAAGAGAAAGATGATCCAATGAATGAATGATGTTGGGACTGGTGGATAGTCATCTGGCAAAAAAAGTGAAGTCAAATTCCAATTTCATACCTCTATTAAGAGAAATTTTAGATAGGATTAAGTAAAAATATGAAATAAAGACCATAAAATTATTAGAAGAAAAATACAGTGTTTTCTTGGATCACAAAAGGAAACTATTAAATATGACAAAACTCAGAAACCACAAAAATGATAAATTTAACAATAGGTGCATAAAATTAAAACTGTCAGAAAAAATAAAGATCTTTCTCAAACAGAAAAAAATGGCATGATTAAAAATTAAAGGCAATGACACAGAAAAGTATTTGTAACTCATGTAACAAACAAAAGATTAATCTTATGGTAATATGGCAAAAGCAATATGAATTAGCTAATGCTATAAACTGACAGTTAACAGAAAAATAAAAGTATCTTAGACACTTTTATTTCTCAGCCTCTCTCATAAAGAGAAATGTAAATTGAAATTAGCATGAGATACAATATTTCTCTTCTCATACTGTCGAAGATCAAAAAGTTTGAAGATATTTTGGGTTTATAAGGGTGTAAGAAAATAGTCACTGTTCCTGGTGGAGTATAAATCGGTAGTAATAAATTGCTGACTATGTGCCATGTACTTTCTACGCACTTAAATTTGCTTATTAACCATCACAATTACCTTTTGTAGGAAGTACTCTTATTGTCCTCATATTACAGATCAGGAAATTGAAAAACAGAGAATTAGACAAATAACCCAAAGTCACACAGTTGGTAAGTGGGAGAGCTAAGATTTAAAATCATTGACTTTGGGGCGCCTGGGTGGCTCAGTCGGTTAAGCGTCTGACTTTAGCTCAGGTCATGATGTCACAGTTTGTGAGTTTGAGCTCTGCATCGGGCTCTGTGCTGACAGCTCGGAGCCTGAAGCCTGCTTCAGATTCTGTCTCCCTCTCTCTGTTCCTCCCCCACTCACTCTCCCTCTCAAAAATAAATAAAAATTAAAAAAAATTTTTTAAATCACTGTGATTCTAACACCCACTTACTGGCAGGGAGGGTGGGGGTTACAACTCTAAATTGTTTCAACAGCAAGTAATTAGGCAATAGGATAAACTCTCAAGGGTGCATGCCCCTTGATCCAGTAATTCTTCTAGAAATTTGTCCTGTAGTTACATGCAAATAGATGCAAAATGATATTCATTGTAGTATTGTTTGCAGTAAAGGAAGATTGGAAACAACTTAAATACACATTTCCAGGGAACTAGTTAATTAAATTGAGGTTCATCCAAAGTACTAGTCAGCTTTAAATGAAGTGAGAATGATCCTTTATGTAGTGATATGAAGTCATCTCCAAAATATGGTAAATGGAAAAAAATCAAGATCCAGGATAGTGGGTAGGGATGCTCCATCTATGTAAAAAGTTATAGAACATACACATGCATTTTTATATATGCAGAGAATATTTTTTTTTGCTATATTATTATTTTTTTACATAGAATATTTCTGGAAGGATTCTCAAAGTGATACTAGTGGTTGTCATCCAGAAGGGGAACTGGCTGTCAAAAATGAGCTGAAAACAGAGATTTTGAAGTTTTTACCATGAAAATGTTTGTACAGGAGACAGCTGACCATGTGATCCTCAAATATAGAACATTTGCACTGAGATCACTGTGTGAAGAGCATAACCTAGTGCCTCAGACAGACTTGGGTTTAGATTCAAACACTGGTTGGTCTACTGAGAGGGGCAGAGACTTTGTAGCTCTTCTGGCTCCAGGCAACATCTCTCCTCCCCCAGCTTTGGCATTGGCTGGAGGGAGGATAAATTCTTAGAGCTCTGTGTGCTTGGGGCAAGACCCCGCTCCTCATACTCCATTCTCCAATCCCAACTGCTGCAAACAATTCTTATTTCTCTCATGCCGTGTTACTGCCCAAGGCCCTTCATCAGTTGGGTTGCCATTTGTCTAAAGCTCTTTGTACCCTCCAGCCTGACATCGTCCCCCTCTGCTTTGCTCCAGATACTGTTCTGCCCTGTGGAACGAATAGTCCATCATGAGCAAAATCTCCTATATTGTCAACCACTTTCCCCCAAATTTCCCTTACCTTCTTACTTTAGTAGAGAGACCCAGCTCTCTCAGGAGTTTATTTATAGCTTCTCTTGCAGCCCTCAAGTGGTGGCTGTTTTCTCCATCTTGCATTTCAGACCACTGGTCCTGGAGGTGTTGTCAATGTCTCCATATCTGTCTTGCATCTCACTGCTATTTTGAGACCATTTTCTCTCCTTTAAAAATCCTCAGTATTGACAGGGCATCTGGGTGGTTCAGTTGGTTAAGTGTCCGACTTCAGCTCAGGTTATGATCTTGCAGTTTGCATTTTGAGCCCCACATCAGGCTCTGTGCTGGCAGCTTGGAGCCTGGAGCCTACTTAGGATTCTGTTTCCCTCTCTTTCTGCGTCTCCCCTGCTCATGCTCTGTCTCTTAAAAAACATAAAAAATGTTAAAAAAAAAAAATCCTCAGTATTGAAGCTCAGTCCATTAGATGTCACTAGCTTAGCTTGTTATCGTCCTGTGCAGACTACTGGTTCGTTTTTCTTACTCCTTGATGATATTAGCTTCTGTCTTACTGTCATTCTCTCCAACATTATAGCTGCAATAGTTTTATGTGTTTTTTTTAAATTTTGTTAAATGTTTATTTATTTTTGAGACAGAGACAGAACGCGAGCAGAGGAGGGGCAGAGAGAGGGAGACAGAGAATCTGAAACAGGCTTCAGGATCCAGGCTGTCAGCAAAGAGCCCGATGTGGGGCTCGAACCCAAGAACCATGAGATCATGACCTAAGCTCAAGTCGGATGCTTAACTGACTGAGCCACCCAGGCACCCCTAATTTTATGTGTTTTTATAGATTTTCTTTCAGTTTTTAGCTTTCCTTTCCTTCAAAGATCTTGATCTACACTTCATCCACCTCCTGTAATCATACTTTTACAGCAGTGGTTCTCAAAGTGTGATCTCTGGACCCAACATCATCAGTGTCACCTGGGGACTTATTAATAAATTCTCAGACCCCAGATGACTAAGTCTAAAACTCTTGTGCCTGGGAACCAGAAATCTGTGTTTTAAGTAGCCCTTCAGATGATTCCGATGAATATGAAGTTCATCAGGTTTTATTATTGTCATTACCAGTAACTCAGTCTCACTTTCAAACATGCTACCCTGCATGTGGCTATTGGCTTCTGTCTTTCTACCTCACTTGATCTACTCTCCCAACTCCTAAAATTATTCAACCCCTATCCCGAGACTACAGTTAATTGATTATACCACGTTTTCATTAATTCTTAATCCTTCTTGTGTTTTCACTTTCCCCTTACCCACACATTTGACTACTCTTTGACTGTTCTCTTTCACATAACACACCTAAAGAGTAAACAAAATCCTGTCAGCTCTACCTTTAAAATATGTCTGGAATCTAACTTTTCTTAGAATCTCCACTTCATCCAAACACAGTCATTTCCCACCTGTTCTTACTTTGTCTGTCCTCGTACCTACAGTGTCTGCTTTCCACAGAGCAGCTCGGGTGATCCGTTTAACATGCAAGGTTATGTTGCTATGCTGTCACAAATCACCATGCTTTTCTTCTCACTCAGAACAAAAGTCAAAGTCCTTGTCAGTGCCTACAAGGCTGGGAGTGATATGATTTTCCCTGGCCAGAAAGTCATTTCTTCTACCTTGTCCTCCTCTTTTCCCATTTTGGGGTTTCATTTTATCCTGAGAACTTATTACCGCTTGACATACTCTAAGTTCTCTTATTATTTCCGTCCCTTACCATTAAAATGGAAGCTTCGTGAAGGCAGAAACTTTGTTCACTGATAGAGCCTCAGCTTCCAGAATCCTGTCTGGCAAATAGTACGCATGCAGTTATTTGCGGGTAAATGAATGGATGCCATTACTATCCATATGGCTAAAGGTTAACACTACCCTTTTATTCATTCATCAAGTATGTGATCATCTATTATATGCCTTGCACTTAGGAGATAGGATATGGAGAAAAACCCCAGAGTTTCCAGTCTAAGGTCTGAGAACAAATAATAGGTATAAAATTATAATGCTAAAAGAATCAAGATTGGAAAGTGTAGGGACCTGTAAGAACAAATGATAAGGGGGAAATGACCTAGCTAACGTCACAAAACCAAGGGGTTCATGGAAGTCCTTCCCAAGGAAGTGATGACTAAGGCGAGATCAAAACAAAGAGTATGGGTTAATTAAGCACAGTAGCAGCAAGCATAGGTGGGCAGACAAGGCAGAGTGGGTGAAATGGCACTGTGGTAGAGGGAGCATGGTGTGTTGAAGGAGCTGAATAAAGTAGAGAGAAGCTTGAGGAGGGAGCCTGAGAGCAGAGAGGTTGGAGACTTTTTAATTATCTCTCTTTATTCCACCTAATTAAGAAAATCTTTTAAAAATCCTGCTTTATTCAATAGAAATCCCCCCTTCTGATCTCTAAATAGGTATCAAATTGCTACCTAATTTTTATATACTTAGACTCTAGCTTCATAATCATCATATTAAGTGCACCCAAAAGGAAAAGATAAATGAGAAAAGTGAATACATGCTCTGGTGAAAAATTGGCTTTGTTGTTTTATGTTTAAAAAGACTGCAGTTTATCAGGGTGTCTAAGGAATGGAACATTCTGCTTAATTTATTTAGTTTCTATTGCTATTGTTGTAAACTGGGGCTTAAGAATAAAATTAATTTGTTTAAATCTTTTTTTTAAGCTTGCTTATTTATTTTGAGAGAGCATGAGTGGGAGAGGGGCAGAGAGAGAAAAAGAGACAGTATCCCAAGCAGACTTCACATTGTCAGCGCAGAGCCCAATGAAGGGCATGATCTTACAAACCATGAGATCATGAACTGAGCTAAAACCAAGAGTCTGACGTTTAACTGACTGAGCCACCCTGGCACCCCTTTGTTTAAACCTTTTAAGAAAATCTTAATAGTTTTAGCCTCTTTCCTGACTAAGGGGATTGTTTCACAAAGGTTGAATCGGACATATAGCATACTCTATATTTATATAGTATATGTATGTTTATAAGGCTATAAACCTTCAACTACAATGTCCTTATCCTCATAAGCCCCAAATGACTGTTTCTTATTTCCAAAATCTTCTGTTACCTCAGTCATGATCTAGAAAGAGGGGGAAATAAAAGTTGGTTTTTATAACACTGATGACTGACATTTAGTGCCTAGACACTTTGCATGCTGGGCCTGAGAAATGAAGCAGGGTCTTTCGATAAAAATACCGGGTAAGATAAATTTATTTTGGATATTTAATCTGAGTCTTGGCTTCTGAGGTGTAGAACAAGTTTCTTGTCCTTGTCACGTTTTAATGAAAGTGAGCCAGCCTAGCTTTAACTGCTTTGTCCTTCCTGGTTAAAAGACAGCAGTCTTATCCTTTATAGCAGGTTTTTGTTTTTGTTTTTGTTTTTGTTTTACCTGATCCAGAATTGCATTTATTTCTCCTCTCTTTAGTCTCCTTTAATCTGGAACATGTCTTCAACTTTCTTTGTTTCTCACGATACTGACATTTTTTGAGAGTTTAAGGCAGTTATGTTGAGAACGCCCCTCAACTAGAGTTCATCTGAGTGTTCTATGATTGTTGGAGCCACATTATGCACCACAGGAGTGCTGTGTCCTTGGTGTTGTGAATTACATATCACAAGGTATTACAACGCTTATGTATCCTTTTGTACCTTAAGGGTATGGTTAAATTTGATTACTTGACTAAGGAGGTGTCTGCTAGATTTCCCCACTGTAAATGTCCCTCTTAACTCTTTGTAATGACAACAATAAAGAGGGACAGAGTTTAACAGTAAGTAAATATTTTGTTCCCCAACTGGCTGTCACTGATGGTTTTACTATCCATTGCTGAGTCTTGCCTGAATCTATTATTAATAGAGCTGGGTGGTAAACACAGTGATCTTTCTAACTCTGTAATTTCTTCCTTGTTTAGTAGTTGTCATTCTATAAGACAGAGTTTTTCCTTCTCCTCCTTAGTATGATATATTATAGTCTTTACTCCATTTCATGTTGGCCCAGGTTTGGCAATAGGAGTTCTGAGATTTGGGGTTTTTCATCGTGTTGTGTGTGTGTAAATGTAACAAAAAGTAGTTAATAGAGGCACACAGAATAAAGTGGGAATGAGAAGCCACAGAGGTGAATTCTGTTGGTGATTAGGAAAGGCTTTAGTGGGAAAATGGTGTTTGAGGTAAGCTTTTAAAAAGTGGGAGAATTTGGGATGCCTGGCTGACTCAGTTGGTAGGTAGAGCATGCCGAGTCTTCATCTGAGGGTTATGAGTTCGAGCCCCATGCTGGGCATGGAGCCTACTTAATTTAAAAAAAAAAGTGGCAAAATTGTCACAGAAATGGTGATAAGGTGGAGTGGAAGGGAAGAAATTGTCTGAACGAAGCCTGACCTACCTGGTATTCGGCAGGTAAAATTCAGTGGTGCCAGAGCATGATGAGGCAGCTGAAATGGAACAGAAAAACCTCTGCACTTACTGAGTTTCGTGCTGGTCTCTGCTTAGAATTTCTTCTCTGGCCTCGCTCCTGCTGTTTTGCTAGGGGAGAGGATGAGGTATGAGGAAGGAGGGAATTCTAAGTAGTGAAAATCCACAGGAGCCAAAAGCCCCATTCCAAAGCTCCCTTCTCCAGAAAGTCTTTCCTGGATCCCTGATAAGAATTAACCACCCTCTTCTCATACACTCCCATGGTTATTGGTGCCTTTCTGTCAATGATTCTATTTTGTTTTGTGGGGTTTCTATTTTCTGGATTTATCTTTCTCCTTTAAACACAAACCACATCTTAATCACTTTGCTCTGGTAGTCAGCACAAATGCTCAATAAATGTTTATGGAATACATGGGAGAGGGAAAGGAGAGGATAGGTTGGAGTTGGTTGGAGAAGTGCTCTGAATGACATGTTAAGGGGTTCAGGCTTGCCCACACGCAGCTTTTGACAGGTACAGCTTTTGACAGATACAGGCCTGATGGAGGTATGATGTGGGGGACTCAGGGGAATGGGAAGGACAGTGAGTTGTCCCTGCAGCAGCCGCAGAGAAGCCAGAGGGCAACAACTAGGAAGGCCAGAAGGGGTGGAAGCAGATAGTTACCATCTCGTGGATCTGGATCTGGGCACTGGTTTGTAGGAATGTAGGAATCAGAAGTGGGAAAAAAAACAAAAACAAAAACCACAGCAAAAACAAAAAAGAAAAACAAATAACAAAAATGGAAGGAATTGAACATAGTTTTGAGATTTTAAGACTTGACGATGAGATTGACAATGGCCTCTTAGCAAAATATTAAGCACAGGGACAATTACAGAGAATGTAGGCAGTTCAGCACGGTCCTACCTCTTCCTCATCTAATACTCTCCCTGAATTCAAAACAGTATGTGCTGTTGAAAGATTTCCTTCTATCAAATATGATGAGAAATGAAATATTGTCTTCAAGTGCAAAAAAACTGACTTTGGTGTAATGGACTTTTCCATTTGGCTTTAGGAATGGTTTTATTAAGAGCAGATGCTAGTAACTGCTTTCTTAGCCTTGAAACGTGGTCTTATGACAGCAGCTTACCTTGGAAGAAGTGATCTGTAGTGTTCTGGCTCCTCTGTCCCTCCTGCACTTCCTAACAGAAAATTTGCTTTGCACCTGCTCCAACTGGGTCTAAGTGATAAGCATCTTGCAAGCCCAGAAAATTGTAGTATCAAATCTCAGCCCCAACTGTGAGGCGGTGCTCTCATCGAATCCCCACTGAGAGGCTTTCTTTCCCAATTCTCAGGGGAAGAGTCCTTTCTCCCCTGGCCCCTTTTCAGGCTTGAACTTCGACCTAACCCTCTTTTTAGGTCCCAGCATGCATTGCACTGGGTGCTCACCCTGACCCAGCCCTGTGTACTCTGCTCCACCCTGGGCTCATCCACAGGTCAAGCGTGGGTAGCCCTGGGGTCACTGGAGTGCCCAATTCCAATAATGAGCATATTTATCTTAGGAGAGGAAGTGAACCTTTCTGTTCTTTGCAGCCTATTGCTTTTTTCCCCTCAGAAATAAATACTAACGGGGCATTTGATATATCATCTGTGATTGATAAGTGTACGTTGCCTAATAATATTCACAAAGTTGCTTTCATCCACATTTTCCTTCATAAATGCTTTGTTATAACTCATGATTTAAGAGGGATATACCTATTTAACTGCTAGGGAAATGTAAATGTTTTAAAATCATGCCCTGTTTGGGAAAACTCTTATAAGAATTTCAAATAAAAACAGAAAATGCTATTTAAATGGGTGAATAACATTCTAATTGGACTTAGTGTACGTTTTTAAAGGGAAAGAAAAAATACCTTTGTCTTTATGTTTTCCTCTTAGGTTTTTCAAATAGACCAAAGTCATTAAAAATAATTCTTAACCCCCAAAGCCACAAAAAAGAAGCTACCCAGGTCTATTATGAGAAGGTTGAACCACTGTTGAGGACAGCAGGAATAAAGACTGACGTAACAAGTAAGTCATTTTCACAGTATAATTTTGCCACTAAAAAATAATAAGGAAGCAAAATAACCTGTATTTGTTCTTATGTCAAACTGAGGAAACTACCTATGATAGCTAAAGCTTTTTTATGTGCTTTCATAACCTACCACAGTCAGGTCCGGGATTATAACTTATTTTGTTTTCTTTTTTTATTGTGTTATTTTTATTAGAATATCAGTATTTTCTCTTTAGACCCCCTTTTTCAGACTTTAAAAGTTATTAGGAATCATTTCAAGAGGAGCTGCATACTTTTTGATATATTCATTGAGATGTTTATTATTTACACATTGTTTCTGCAGATTCGCAAGCAGTTGGTTTTTGCTCACTTAAATGTTTGTCTTCCCATGGAATCCTTCATTAGGTGGTTTTTGTTCTGACTCTGACCCCTGCTGGTTAGGTCAAAACTAAGCATGTAACTGCAGGTTTAGATGAATTTTGGGAAGCCAGTAGCTTAACTTCATTGCCTAAAATAAGAAAAGTGCTTAGGTTTTTGCTGAGGAAAAAGAAATTGGCCAATGCTAAAGTTAATAGAAAGAAGGTTAGCAAAATCCTTTTCAACTTTTTGAATTTGGTGACCAAATTCCTTTGTTTCCTTTGAGTCTCTTATTTCTCCCATGGGGGGTGGACTGAAAAGGAGAGTTGATGCTGTCAAAAATCATAACCCCAGTTTGTCTGATTTCATTTCTACGTCACGTCACTAACATACGGTGCAAACTTGTAGTAAATTTAAATTGCTGAAGAGTATTGCATAATAAACCTATTCAGGAGACAAAGTTGGAATGTATTTGGGTTCTCCTAGTCCCATTTATAAATTCCTTGGGAAGGGATTCAGAGTGATGTGGTTTTGCTCAGCTGTAACCATGGAGATGGGTTTCACAATATAAATCAGACTTGATGCCCTCACCTCTGACTTGACGGATTGAGGTAGAAGGAAGTTCCTTACAAAAAGTAAACAAAAACAAAAACAAGCAAGCAAACAAAAAACTCAACCACATATTTTTAGGAAGGTCAGCCACTCCGAAAGGCATCTATTACAATGGCGGTTCAAAAGAAACTACCATGAAAAATTCAAGAGGAATTTCTGAACTGAAATAAAATTGTAGTGAGAAGTTAATCTTTTACCTTTGTGGCTTTTGGCTTACTTAGAAGTGATTTGTAAGGAAAAGAAACAATGCAAATCTATCATCCCTTTCCACTGAAGATTTTCAAAGGTTGGTAGAAGAAAAGTTTGAAATTGATATTAGGATGAAACAATTAAAAGTTGAATAAACTTATTGGTAAACTTAATAACATTAATTATTTTGTTTCATTGATTTAATATCCAGAAGTTTGATGTGGATACTACTATATATCATTCAGTTCAGCATGTGTGTTGTACCCATAATATCTTTGGAATTGTTTCATTAATTTGCTTTGACTTCCTCAGTTTTGACTTCATCATAAATTTGATCTTTTCCATCATCATAAAATGGTTCAGCGGACTGGGTCCTTCTTCGTTCAAATCAAATGGGATGGGGAAAGGTGTTTATATGTGAGAGATCTAACATGCTTTAGTACTGAGCAAGGATTAACATCTCTTCCTGTCAGTGTGACTGTCTTATTATGTGTGACCAACCTGGAGCAGTCAGTCTTTTAAGTATTCAGACCCTTTGTGTGGGCTGGAAGTAGGACTCCCTTTTCCTGAAGTCTGAAAATACCTTAACCAAATCTGGCTTCTATTAGGGAGGGAGGAAAAGGTCCAAATGGCTTCTGAAAAGTCTCCCAACAATGTGCACTAGAGGAAGTTTAAATCCAGATTATGGATGACGCCACACTCAGGAGTTTACTCATCATGTATTAATCCGAAGTTGGTGTAAATTTTTTATCATAGCATTGTACTCTGGTTTATTAAAGATGATTCTGCCAGCGGAATAGAGATTAGGAAGGAGGAGAAAGAGAATAGAGGAAAGAAAACTGGTAGACGATGAAACCTGACCTAAGAGGAAATGATCAGAATGTCCTTTCCTCCTTTTGCACTGGAGAGAAAAGTTTTATGTCCTTGGGCTCTTTTTTCCCCTAAATTTATAATTATTATTGAATATTATATTTAGTTTAATATAAAATAAAATTAGGACATTACATAAAGCAAATTTAGAATTTTCTTATATATTTGTGCAGAATGGCTAATTATTAGCTGCCTAACACTCCTCCTACAGGCAAAATTATAAAATTACATCTTTTGCTTATAAACCCACCTTGGTAGGTACATTAGCTAAATATTTATATTTTAAAAGTTTCCTATTTCGTGTGAGGGACTGAATAAACATGTGAATGCTTGAAAAATTTTAGAATCTTCTTGCCTGTTTCACGGTATTGTTTTGTAGTTTGAGCCGGGTAATATATTTGACACTCCTTGTATATTATGAAGTTCTATAGAAAGATGCTATGCATGTCTGTTTCATAAATCATGTAACAGTAAGATTCAATTAACACCTTGAAAGAAAAAGAATATAGGAAAGAGTAAAGCAGAAAAGGTATGTATTTTCTGTACATCCAGTGTGACCATTATTTTAACCTATCTTGTGTGCATTGCTGAGTCTAAATGGAATACAAGTTACATAATAAATTCTACATGATGATGAATTCACAAGGAGAGAGTGTCATATAAATGAGGCAGGATTTGAAAAATTCTAGCTAGGTACATACACTTTAAAAGGTTGTTTTCTATATATTTCTTTTAAAAATGAATAGCAAAAAAATTAATAATTGGACTAAAAAATGGGTGAAGGATCTGAATAGCCATTTTCCCAAAGAAGACATAAAGATGGCCAATAGGAACATGAAAAGGTGCTCAGCACCACTCGTCGTCAGGGAAATGCAAATTAAAACCACAATGAGACATACCACCTCACATCTGTTAGAATGGCTGTTATCAAAAAAAAGACAAGAAATAACAAGTGTTGGTGAGGATGTGGAGAAAAAGGAACCCTGGTGCACTGTTGGTGGGAATGCAGACTGGTGCAGCCACTGTGGAAAACATTATGGAGGTTCCTCAAAAATTTAAAAATAGAACTGCCATCTGATACAGCAATTGTATTTCTGGATATTTATCTGAAGGACATGAAAACACTAGCTCAAAAAGATATCCGCACCCTCATGTTCATTGCAGCACTATTTATAACGGTCGAGACATGGAAGCAACCTAAGTGTCCATCAATGGATGAAGAGAGAAAGAAAATGTGGTGTGTGTGTATACACACATACTTACAATGCAATAATTGGCCATAAAAAATAAGAAAATCCTGACATTTGTAACAACGAATGAACCTGAGGGCATTATGCTAAGTGAAATAAGTCAGAGAAAGATAAATTACCATATGATCTCACTTGTATGTGGAATCTTAAACAAAAGCAACTGAACACGCACAGAGAACAACATGGGTGGTTGCCAGAGGTGGTGGGGTGGGAGAAATGGGTGAAGGGTGTCAAAAGGTACAAACTTCATTTAAAAAAAAAAAAAAGAATCACCACATTAACAAAAATATACTTTTCATTTTGGTTACTGCTGAAACCCTGACCACTTCTGAGTATGCATCTTTTGAAACAGTTGAGCTGAAGCTGTATTCCCCCTCTGCTACCAGCGCAAATGCTGTATCTTATCTAATAATGGTATCAGAAAAACTTCTGGAAGAACTTAGAAAAAAACGGGGTTATTTTTTTCTAATAACTTGATGGCATATGAATCACAGAAAAACAAGTGGTCAGCCCATGCTGACATGATATCATGTCTTTATCTTCCTCTCAAAACAGTAGACTTTAGGAATTACACTGGCTAAGGCGTGAGAGAATTTGTGAAGATCATGGATCCGTAGGATAATTCATAAAACAATAAAGTGAAAAAAGGCAACAGAGAAATCAAACTGGAAGGAGCTTTAGAAGCCATCCAGCTGAATTCCCTGTATGTGGTGGGTGTAGTGTTGATACTCCTCGTGGATGAACTCCCAGCCTTTGCTTGAGCACACTATGTGTGTCCCATCTTGCATAGAAGAGTCCCTGAAATACTCGAAACAGATACTGTGTCTGCCCTTGATCTCTCTCATTCATGATAGGCAGTTCCATCTCCTTCATTCAATCTTTCTGTTAACAAAGCTGCTAGACCTTATCATACTCACTGTCATTATCACACTTCTCTGAATTTAGCCTTGATCTCTGTCAGCTCTGGGCCCATGGGAGTGCCTAGTCACCAGATAATTTTTACATCCTGTCTGGCCCTGGTAAAATTATCATGAAAGTGGAGTTTGTTATCAGTTTCATTTAAAAAAATTTTTTCTCCTTCTAGGGTCGTGAGTTTAACTTTTAATACTTTGACCAAATCTCCTCTTTGATTTTGTGTTTTTCCTCTCTGACTCTTTGTCTCTCCTTAAAGCCTTCCCTCCTTGGAAATGCCTCTTGCTATTCCTGATCTCACCTAGCAGAAAGCTAGGCAATTTGATAAAACTGAATCACAAAAGACGCTAGTAAGTTGAGGCATTCTATCTTTCCAATTTTACCTATATTTTAATAAAAATCTGAAGAGGAGCTGTTCATGTATCATATCCAGCTAAAGAGAGATTTCTGTGTGAAAGATTCTTTTTGTTATCCCGTAAATAATTGTGGATTTATTTGGCCAATCTTTTTCTAATATTCAGATGTCAGGGAGTTAGAGTTTTGTCTCTGGGGACAATAAAGAGTCATCAGTAGAGGTTTTGTAGGAAAAGGATTTGATCAAATAAGTGAGAAAGTCATTCTGGGCAGAGTAGGGTAAAGACTACTATCCCCATTAAAAAGGCAGTGGCTGGATCATGGGCATTGGCTTGAGATGGGATGCTACAGCAATAAAGACCAAAACAACTGGTCTTGGCCTTGAAGTGGTTGGGAGAGGAAGGAGAGGGACAAGCTAGGAATTAATTTTCCTGTCTTGGGCAGCAAGGAGGGGATATTGGAACAATATATTTGAGAGGCAATATGAAGGTGGAAATGACAGATTCCATTTTGAGCTTACTATGAGGCACCTGTAGAACAGGAGAGAAAATGCCATCTCAGTCAGTATCTCAGCCCATTATAGAATCTTATCCCCAGACTAAGAAATGTTACCGTAAGTCCAAATCTCATCTGATTTTACTTCAGCCTATTTCCTCATCAACACTTAGTATCAACCTCATTACTTTCCTCCAATCTTGTCTTCTTGAGGAAGTAATATTTAAAATGGTTAGGGTGAGTGGGGAGTCCCAGCAATGAGAACTGAGTTCAAAGCCTTGTAAAGAATGGAACCTCCAAATTTCCTGAATAGAAGGGGCATGGGGTGTCATTCTCATCAGAAAAAGAAAGCAAGTGAAAGAAAAGGGTAGTAGTAACCTTTTGACACTGCATTTGCCCAGCAGTCTACTCCTTATGTTTATTTGGAGTGGGATGATTTGAATCTGGCTCTAATTCCAGGGCCCATAATATTCTGTCTAAATGCATATTTCAATTCCTTCTACTGTATCTAAATAGTAGTCCAGATTATTCTCTATCCTTTTTCCCTATATTATTTTTCTTTATAATCACTTACTGCTACTTTATATTCTATAATCATGTTTTATTTTTTAAAAAATGTTTATTGATTTTTGAGAGGGAGCATGAGTGGGAGAAGAGCAGAGAGGGAAGGAGACATAGAATCCAAAGCAGGCTCCCGGCTCTGAGCTGTCAGTGCAGAGCCCAACACGGGGCTCAAACCCATGAGCTGTGAGATCATGACCTGCATCGAAGTCGGACGCTTAACCGACTGAGCCACACAGGTGCCCCTGTGCATTCATGTTTAAAGTTAGTGTCTAGTGTCTGTCCCCAGAATGTGAGCTCCCTGACATGGAAGTCTTCGTTCCTTTTGTTCAATTTTCTACTATATTGTGATCAAGTTTCTTTCATCTTTTCTCTCTGTTCCAGGTCACTTTTTTTTTTTTTAACTTTTACAATGTCATTTAAAAAAAATCACTCTTCTTGGGTAATTTGCATCAATATATAGTCAAACTCCACCTGCAAGATCAAAGAGAGTATTATTTAAAATTTTTCCTGAATTAAGATAGCATTTAGCCATAGCATAATTTGAAAGCTAATTTTATATTGGATTTGAAAAGCTTTACCAAAGTGATCTTTAGCCTAAAAAGCAAGATTTGATCCAATGATTCTCAGCATAAATAGTTCTTCATGATATCATTAAGTATTTTCAGTGTATGTACGTAACATTTTGTATTTTGAAGTTTGCAACTACTTGCTGAGGCTATAAAGGATCAACACAATCACTTATGATAACTTAACCTTCCAAGCTTATTAATATTAATATTTTATACTTAGTTTTCTTATAGCTTTCTTCTGATTAGAATTTAATCGAGAGAAGTTTTATTCATGTGAATGTTAACAGCATTTGAATAAGCTGTGGGAGAATTACAATGTAATGTTCGCTGGATACAGAATGATCCTTTTAGACACCAAGACTAATAATTTTTAACAATATCTAAAAACATTGTAGGAAAAGCTTGAACCATGCTGGCACCAGGGACAGACAGGCATGAAAGATTAATGTAATCTTGCATATAATGATGCACATTCTTACACAAAAAATCCATCTGCAATGTCATGTCAGTCAGCAGAAATCTTTGATGGGTGGATACAGCTGGGCTGTCTCCTCTGGCGGTGCTGCCCTAGAAAATGCTAAATGTGGCTGGGATGCTTGGTGCCATCTGCAGTGTGCCAGCTTACCCTGTCTCCACTGGCATTTACAACACTGCATAGGGCATCGCGACCGTAGAGACAGCGATAGGGAGTGACAGATTCATTTCCTCAGAGGATCCGGCTCTGGTGGGTCCATGCCGCCACCTTCCTCGGCTTTGGGTCTGTTATCATTGGTGTTGGCTTTGCTTCCTTTTTTCACATCCAGCTTCTCTTTTTAGTCTAGCAGTTCCAGATACACATTCTTCTAGTATGTAAATCTTACGCTAACCTTTCAACTAATTTATCCGTGTGAGGTTGCCAAAGCGCTTTAACATTGACTGTCTTGATGCCAGCTAATATGCCTTATTTTCAAAATACTGCTGCTCTTCGGCTTCTGATTTAAAGGAAATGTATCTTATTTATAATATCAGGAAGGGAACACTGAACAGACAGGCACCAAGATAAATGATCTAACTGCTGTATGTGGGATGTCCCCAAATGACTTACGTAGTCGGAACAAATATATGACCCTCTTTTACATAAAGCTATAAAACACATCAGGCAAGTAACACTTAATCCTCTTTCTCATGATTAAAATATAAATATTCAAGAATAAATGTTGTTTTATGACCTGACCATATGTTTATGATATTATTTTGCCAAACTCAGTTAAAAAGTGTAGATCACTGTTTAAAACTTTCACCTTTTTTGTGTGTTTGTTTTTAAATAGTAACAGAATATGAAGGACATGCTCTGTCACTCCTAAAGGAATGTGAACTCCAGGAATTTGATGGGTAGGTTATATTATCAATCTGTATATATAATATAGCTTATGTTATGAAATGTTGTCATTAGTTTTTAGTGACATACTTGGGACTGATAAATATTTCAGTATTCGTGGTACATGTAATTAGACTCCATTTCGTTCATATCTATGTAATAACAATTAATGATGATAACATGGCGTGGTCATCTACCTCTCAGGATCAGGCATAGGAAAGCAAAAGAAGAAATCTATAGAAGTACTTGGAAATCAAAGGGTACCACGTTCTACTGACCTACTGTGCATATATTTGCATCGGCAGTCCTTAATTCTTGGCTTTAACCATACGAGTCTCTAGAAAAGCCTTGATGGAAGATACACCGGTCTTATGGTAGAACTGAATTGTGATTCTCTTTTGCAAATTTATTGATGGTGTTCATAGCTACCCACTGTTTAATTTGGCTGTGGTTGAGGGTAAATATTTTATAAAAGCAAATATATTATTTTCAGTATAAATAAAAGATGCTAATTTTAATTCTTTCATAATTTAGTGGCTACCAATTAAGTGTGTTATCTACAGTAGGCATTGGAAACTGTCGTTGGCAATACGTTGCTGGAGTGCATAGAAATTGTTCACTGTCATGCAAACATTAGAAACAAGGCAAGTGACTTATACTTTAATGGCCAGTTTAAAAAAGTAGCCAAGTCAATTTGCTAAAGTGATGGATTGATGTGTAAGACACAAACATTTTAGGGAAGATTTTTTGCAAGGGTTAATATTTCAGAGTTTTAAAAGGTGACCAGCATGTGAATTACTTGCGTCACATGAAGATGGGCAGGAAACAAACAAGTACTCATAATCTCAGGCAAGAGAGTTGTGTCTCTTTAACTGTAGATTGGAAGGCTTTGCTTTTCCCAAAGAACTAGTAGAATGTTTTAGGGAGGAATGTGATGAGGTTGTTTTTCCAGAAATGCTTAATATTTTTTGGTAAGAAACAATATTAGTGGATGAAGAAGAAAGTTTGATAAGTAAAATAAGACTTTTTTTTTAATTTATTTATTTTGAGAGAGAAAGAGCATGAATGGGGCAGGGGCAGAGAGGGTCTCAAACAGGCTCCATGCTGTCAGCGCAGAGCCCGATGCAGGGCTTGATCCCAAGAACTGTGAGATCATGGCCTGAGCCTAAATCAAGAGTTGGACGCTTAACTGACTGAGTCACCCAGAGGCACCAAAACAAGACTTTTATAAAAGGAATTTGAGAAGAGTAAATCTAGATGGCAACATTATATAAATATTGAGGATGAAGAGTATAAGGTAGGAGACTACTTAAGAGCTTTATACTTATAGCCAGACAGACTGATTAACAGGCTACATTTGGGAAATTATCTTGCAAGTATACAATTTAAGAAAAGTAACTGGAGGAATCATGCCCATGAGCTACCACCTTAATATGCTGCATAGTCACACAACTTGTGAGTATATGAGTGTGGCTGTATTGCAAGTAAGTCCTTTTTTCAAAATATGATTATATAAATAATAAGGATAACAGATATTGTAGATATTAGACCTGGTCCTGCCCATCAGCATTTTGAAGTGTTCCACTAAATGTGGTGTGCATAAATAAGTTCTGCTGGTAATTATACTAGGTAAGGATCAAGAGAAATTTTTCAGAATGATGAAAGACTATTGCTTAAGGGTAGTATAGTAATGCTGTTTTCTTTAATTGAAAATACTTAAATTTTTGTTTATTTCACATGGCAGGTATTGTTATTTAGCAGTATGGCCCTAAAAGGCACACAGATCTTTTAGTTATTATCCACGTTTTTTTTTTTTAACTTTTCAATATTTATTTATTTTTGAGAGAGAGAAAGAGAAAGAGCGCAAGGAGAGAAGGAGCAGAGAGAGAGGGAGATACAGAATCTGAAGCAGGCTTCAGGCTCTGAGTTGTCAGCACAGAGCCCAACGTGGGGCTCGAACCCACAAACCATGACATCATGACCTGAGCTGAAGTTGGACACATAACTGAGCCACCCAGGCACCCTGTTTTATCCACATTTTTTTAACCACAGAGTTTGACCTAACCATTCTATGATATAAGTTCCAGTGATTTGACAGTTTCTGAATTGTACAGCATGCTGATTTATTTAGGACTTCTAATAATTTAAAATGTCTATTGAAAATCATCTATTTTGTAAGATTCTTTAAATATCTCATTTTCATGGGCCCAGTTTTTCCCACTGGGAGCTGGAAAAACTTAATAAAATGCTAATTTTAAGTCACTCCACTTAGAAGTAAATAGGTATATATGGAAAACAATGGAAACAGTTTCTTTAGACAGCTTAAAAGGAAAATTCTTCACATGTATGAATTTTATTTTGTTACTTAGATTCCATATGTAAGTGAAATCATATGTATTGTGTTTATCTTTCTTTAACTTATTTCACTTAGCATAATACCCTCTAGGTCCTTCCATGTTGTCATAAATGGCAAGATAAGAGAACAGATTGGTGGGTGCAGATGGGAGAATTGGGGTGGGTGACATAGGTAAAGAAGGTCAAGAGGCACAGACTCCTAGCTATAAATAAGTCAGGGAAGTGTAACGTAGAGCATGACAACTGTAGTCAATAATAGTGTTTTGCCTGTTTGAAAGTTATTAAGAGATCCTGAAGGTTCTCATCACAAGAAAATAATTTGTGGAGGGGTAACATTGTATGCTGATCTTCTTGTAAAGATCACTTGGCAATGCATTATGCAATGCAATGCATTAGTCATTATGTTATATACCTGACACTAATAAAATGTTACATGTCAAATATGCTTCAATTGAAAAGAAAGAACAATTCTCTCACAAGTATTTGAAAATGGAATGCGCTTTATTTATGGGTTCCCTATTTCTGAACTTGATCAGAGAGAGGTTATTGGAGTACTTTTTGAGAAATAGGTACAAAAGATTCAAGGTTGGGGATAAGGTACCTGCAAGATTCTATGATCTTTCAAAGAAGAGGGGCTCACATTCCTTCAAGAACTTGAGCCTGAAGCATTTCTGCCTGATTAGGATATCACCTAAAGGTATTTTAGACACAGACTGGAGAGTTTAAGATCCAAGAATGATTCTGTGCATGTTATTTAATAAAGCAAAATGGTGGCAAATACTGTTTAAGAAATGTCACTTGCTAAAATTTTGGAGTTTTTAATGAGTTACGTATTTTGTATGAAGACACAATATGAGATAAGAGCCAACAGGAATGCATCTCTCAGTACTCAAGACCGCTGTTGTGCAGCTCTAGTGTGTTCTAGCAAACACTCTAAGATCCATTGCTAAACCTTGTAGGAGTGTCAGTTTTTACTTGCCCCCTATTTTTACTATGCATGAATAGAAAGTTTTGTAAAGGCAGAGGAAAGAGTAAAGTCAGCTGCACAAACTTGAAGCAGTAACAATTGAATTTACAAGCATCGATATGGTTAAGCTAATCTATAGCTCTTATGCAGTTGTAAAAATATCAATATTTTCCTGTTTTGCTTCAGTATTTTATTTGAATTTGTTAAGTAACAGTTTTTTTTCTCCTTTTGTTAATTTCACCATTAACTAGACCCTTAATGATTTAGACATTGACATTTTATCATATTGTCCATGATACCTGTCTTCCTAAGTAAGGTATTTTTTAAAAAGTACCTCTTTTCAAAGAAGAGAAAGTTTAAATCAAAACCTAATAATATATTGAACATTTCAAGGATGATACTGGTTTATAAACAAATAAACACCCATTTAAAAAAATGTGTCACTTCTTATACAGAAAAGTAAGGTATCAGCCCCAGTGGCACTTTTCTAGGCAGAATCATTGTATTTGGGGGCATGGCAAGAAGGAGTTTACTTATTCTGAAAACATAAGATGTACCCCATGTGAAAGATTAGTTACTTTAAGGTGTATATTTTAGGATAACATAAGTGTGGTCAACTTGTTATAAAAAGTTGTGGGTGTTTTTGTTTGTTTTGTTTTGTTTTTGTTTTGTTTTTTGGCATTTTGTTTTGTTTTGTTTTTGCCTTTTCTTGTTATGTCCAGACTCTTGTGATAGGTTCGCATTAAGTATATCCCTTAGGTTGAGTACCTGTACCTGGAGCTGATCCTAATGATACAGTAGTTGTCAACATAAATATGTTTTTTTCCTAACAAATTTAGTTCCACATTGATTCTACTGGCAAACTGATTTTCAAAATAGTAAACCTCTCTCGTAAGGTGATTTTCATTAGGTTTCACCTATAGGAAAGGATTATAATCCATTGAATACTAGTAGTGCAGTCTGTAAGGTTGAATTGCCTCTGTTTCAATTCCCCCTTCTGTCACTTACTGTGTAATGACCTTGGAAAAGTTACTTAATCTTACTACGTGCTAGTTCCCTAATTTGAAATTGAAGGTAAAAGCATCTATTGCATATAGTTATTGTTCAAATTAAATGAGTTCATACATGGAGGGTGCTGAGAACAGTGCCAGTACATAGTAACTATTCACTAAATGTTACTTTATTGTTGCAATGATCATTTGTTATAGTTTCAAAATATTTAACATAGAATGTGTTATGAAAAAATTTCAAAGGCTTTTGTAGCAGAGTATGTTCACAGAGGAGGCATCTCTATTAATTCTAGCAATGAGTTAACGTGTGATGTGCAAGATGCTATAACCACATGCAGGATCCCAGGGGTCAGATGTTGCTATATTAAATGGAAAAGCCAACTTCTTCTATGCTAAATTAGATGCTTTGTTGGGTTATTTTAGGTGATCCTTTTAGATCACACATACCTCAGCAGGTAGAAAAGGCATGAATCTGATAGTTATAATTACGTTTCTAGAATGTTTCTCTGAGACACAGAGATCTTTGAAATCACACTGATTAAGGTTCACAGCAAACCTTGGCTTCCCCATTTATAAAGATGAGGCAAATGCCTACTTTATAGAATTCTGAGGATTTGATAGAAAAGAATCAACACATTATCTGACATAAAGTTGACCCTCAGTAGATACTATCACTTTTTTTCTGAATCACTGGCCACATTGTGAACCCCTAGGATTATTTCAGACATAAAATAATACCCCTAGCCAAAGGTGATCTGGGTGATATCCCATGTGCTGGAGTCTCTTATAACTATGGTGGATCTGGATCTCCCAGGCAGGCTGTGTGCAGCCACTGGCTGAACCTCAGCTCTGTGCAGGGGCTGGAATGCTGAGAGCAAGGTGGAGGGACTCCATGGACCCTCTGGATTCCAGAGCTTCCTAAATTTAGGGAACCATTTAAAACCTGCTGATCATGGTCCATGGGCTGTTTTGTTTGGCACATAGGGGTTTTAAATGTGTTGAATACTGGTTGATAATATTGAAAAATTAGGAGACTCACCCGCAAATCAGAATCTGTGGTTTCTCTAGAAAAATCAGAGGATGTGGTCCTCTAGGCTTTTCTCCCAGATGATGTGAGTGGGCTGGAGCTGAGAATCTGTCCCCCCACTGAGACTCAGTGTACTCTTCCATTTTTGCTGGACCCTTATAGGCTTGAATTATAACACCTGCTTTCAATAACACAAACTCTTCCTCCTTTTGTGTAAAGTAATATGATTTTGCTACTTAAGACTATTTTGCATCTTTTAAATACAAATGATTATGAAACAACTTTCTGAAGTCTTATGTATTACTTTCAGAGATTCCCACCACCACCTCTCCTATGCTGTACTTACCATGAGATCTTAAAAAAAAATATTAGCAGTACTGTCTATAGTCAAAATGGTAGTGACAGTAATTTTAAAAGTGTCATATAGGAGGAATGTCCAGGAGATAAAAAACAGTTCACGTTTGCAATTACTATATTTACATACTGATGGTAAAAGCTTTTTACGTGATTCTTATAGCTGCCTGTCTTTTTGGAGCTATGTTGAAAAAAATTAGCAGTTAAGTGAATTGCACATGACTATTAACATAAACAAAATGAGAATAATATACTTTTGGATATTAACAGAGTAAATGCAGGTTCAGTGTGAATTAACGTGTTGAAATGTTTTAATGTCTCTTAACTCACTTAAAATATTTTGTCTATGGGATATCGTGTAAGTATTGTATTTGTGAAGTAAACTTTATGCAGTGCAGGAAGCTTCTTATTCGTTGACCCTTACTAAAATGTTTGAAGGTATGAATGTGTGATCGTGCACGCGAACATGCAAGATTACCATTTTGAAGTTGAGATTTCATGAATTATTACCAATTGTTTTAAAGCTGCTGCATTCTCAGTGTCTTGTTTTCTAGTGTTGTCTGTGTTGGTGGAGATGGATCGGCCAGTGAAATCGCCCATGCTTTGCTTCTTAGAGCCCAGAAGAATGCTGGGAAAGAAACGGACCGCATCCTCACCCCTGTCCGTGCAGAGCTCCCTCTGGGCTTAATACCAGCAGGTGAGGGAGTGGCCATGGCTTTGCTAAATGGAACCTGTCTTCCTATCTTTCTCTGTCTTACTTCCTAATCTAGACAGTGTAGCACAGAGTTAAATGCACTCTGAATCAGAAAGACCCGTGTTTGGAATCTCCACTAGCAAATCTGGGACTTTGGACAAGTTATTTCATTTGTTTGAACCTCCTTGTTCTAATCTGTAAAACAGAGATACACATATATTCACTTAATGACAAGGTTATTGGAGTATATGTGGAGGGTTTGATACATAGGTAAGCAGTCAGTAAGTGGGATGATGATTATTCTACCTTCCAATATAAAGGTCTAATGATTACACAGTAGCAGATATGAAATTTCAAAACAGGTCAAGCTGTTTACAATGTAAAATGTAGTAACTCCCATAATCAAAGTATAAACATAACCTTGAGTTGCGAATGCCAAAAAATTTATTCTAACGGCTGGGCTGCAGCAGCTAGAATAGAATAGAATAGAACATGACACGATGAAGGCTCAGTGAAGTTTATTAAGTGAATGAATGTAAAGAAGACCTAATTACCACTCGAATTAGGTGTAAAAATGGGTAGGAATCTGGACTGAGAAGATGAGGTTGAGTTACTTTCTTTGTTGCAAAAATAATGCCAAAATCCAGGAACATTGAGAAATAGAAAAGAGGCCATTTGTCGGGTGATGATGGGATCAAAATAAACCTAAACCATGGTGGCTCCTGGATGCCACAGGGAGGGGTCTGAATTGTATTTGATAAACAGTAGGGAACAATGGAAGATTTAGAGCCAGGGAACAGTCTGCTGCTAGCCTGGGAAGGGGGGTTGGTGATGAGGGGCAGGGAGGGACAGTGGAGGTCCAAGCCTGGGAGAAACACTGAAGCAACACTGGCATCTAGGAAAGAGGAAAATGTCTTTCACAAGTTGATTACATTATATCAGCCACTCCTCCCAAATTATTTAAACAAACAATAGTGATGGAAAGTAATGATTTCATTTTGAAATCCTCACACATTCTTAGCTCAACAAGAAAAGCAGAAACAATTATTGTTTCCTATGAAAAAAGGAAATAATGCACATGGTTAAAAAAATTCAGTATTCTATCCATTTGATAACCACATTCATTGAGGATGGATTGCAGTATATTTAGTATTAAGTGACAAAGAACAAAAGGTATACAAATGCTCTTTTAGACTGTGAAGTCTTTCAAAAAACCAAGGCTTTAAAAAGGAGAGGCATATTTAGATATATCCTGATAATTGTAAAGCAGGTAGAGAAAAACCTTTGATGGTCTTGAAGCAGAAGGGAACAAAATAACCTCAATTCGAGAAAAAAAAATGCTGGCAAAGTGGAGCGGTGCACTTTGACCTTTTCGTGTCATTTTAGTAGCTCTGTCTGTAATGGTGGAGCTTTTCAACATTTCCCTCCATGCAAAGTGGATGTGCTTAGGTCATTTCCTCTTCACTGGTGCTTACACTCCTGAGGTCACTTATTACTGCTGTGAATTCAGAAGTGAAAAGATGGGTATCCTCACAGGTAGGCATTTGACAGAAAGTGAATAGTTAGCTAGAAAAACTGGTGGTTATGCTTATCTTTTTAATATGCCACTTGAATGCATTTTGTTTAGAAAATATAGCCTGTTGCCAAAATTGGGATCGTTCAGAATTCCAGCGTACGGATTCCATCTAATAGGAGGGAAAGTCCTGTGCAGGATGTACTCCTAGGAGGACTCAACGCCCCCATCAGGCTGCTCTTGACAGAGAATGGGAACAAGAGCTAGGCAGGAAGTTTCCAAGCTGCATGCAGAAGATTGTCTGCCTTTGAAGCCATTTGCCTCCTGGAGAGAGATGCCCAGAGGGAGAGTGTTTAGTAAATTACTCCACTGAGCCAACAGACTAAGCCGCTGAATTATGGTCAGACTCACATGGATCAGATGTGGGGAAGCCTGTATTTGAACTGCTGGCCATTAGCAATGGTGTTTGTTGCCATGGGAACCGGTGCTAAGGAACTATACAGAGAGATTCAGATTAAAGGGGTGGGGGAGGACAGAGGAAAAAGCCAGAGAGGACATAAAAATAAAAAAGCAATCCAGTTGTTGTAAAACAAGCCTCAATCCACATACTGAGGGCTGCGAACCATATATTCGTATGGCGTTCACATAAATAAATTCATGCTTTCCAATTAATTTGAGGAGAATAAAATATTGCCAAGGGACTGTTAATTTCTATGATATTTCAGGCAAAGAACCAAAATGTAGGTGCAGTTTTCATGAGAATTTTAGATATGCTTGACTAGGAAGTCATTACATCACATTTATCTGTTTGGATGTGGGAGACATTAACGGCCTTATGAATATTCATGGTGTCTGGTTAATTAAGTTAATTGTTCTGCAGAAGTGCTTGCACTTCCAAGGACAATTTTTTTCCTTTTTTCTTTTTGCCTCCATAGTTGCTGCCTGGTACTTCCATCATTCATGCTTTACATGAACTGCTACTTCTGTCCTTACCTTCTTTGCGCTTGGCACCTTTTAGCAGGTCTGGGGAGGTGGTGGTGAGCAAAGTAGCTGCTGGCTGTTAAGAAAAGTAACTTTCCAGGCTAATTAAAATGTTTACCTTGAGGTAGAGCATTTATAACTTTGGTGAGGATTCTAAAATTACATAGTTGTTATTTATGTGAGCAGCGTGTTCTTTTGGCATGGAGACATCTTTTCAGATAGATCACATTTTGTTTCTAGAAACTGCACTCTATCTTGTAGATTATCCAAACAAAAATATAGAGCAGTCTATAGTATTACAACTTTATATCCACTTTCCTCATGCACTTTCCTTTTTAATTCAGAATGTAAGAAACCGTTCTTAAGGACTAAGGTGCAGGCTAATCAGGGTAGAAGATGACTAAAAGCATTTCCTGCCGTGTGGTCATGCCTGTCTGCCAAATTCTATGGAATGAAGTAAAAGTTGTAAAAGGTGCAAAGCCTAAGACCTAAAAAAAAAAAAAAAAAGATTCTTAACGGTCTAGAAGGATTTGTGCTTGGGCATGGTTAGCATACTTCAAACTCCCAGGGAATAAATGGTCTTTATTTTCTTGAGTCATGATATGTATCATTCTCTATTGCACATGACAACATTACATTATGTTTTTTAATAGCCTTTCTAGAGGAATGCTTTTATGGTCTATTCCTAATTAACCATGGTAATGGAGGAAATGTGTTTCATGGAGTACTGTAATCCATTGATAATCCTAAATATTTCACTCTAATTATGTGGCCTCCTCCAAAACCTTTACCATAAATCTGATTGGGAAGCAAAATAGATTGTTTCCTCTCTTCCCTCCCACCCATTCCAGATTAATTAGCAATTAGATGGCCAAAGGGCAGGCTGTAGATGGTCAAAGGATAATTGGAAAGGCTCCTGTAATTGACTCCTGGGTAAAGATCCACTGAGTAGCAGGTTTCTGGACCACTTGTTCTTAAACCTTAGGGTGCATATGAATCACCTTGAAATCTTGCTAAAGCATGGACATCCTGGCCTCACCTTGCTTCCAGACATTCAGAATCCGGTGGCTGGAGGTGGGACCCAGAAATTTGCCTTTTAAACAAGCTCCCAGATAAGGTTGATGTTGCTGATCCCTGGACAACGCATTCTAAAAGAGTGCTTTAAAATGCAGACTCTGACTCGGTAGGTCTGGAGGGGGACCTGAGAGTCAACATTTTAATAAGCACCAAGGTATTATCGTATCCTGCTGGACTGTGGGCCATATTCTGAGTAACAAAGGTCAGAGCGTAATTTGCTCTTTGATGAACCACTTGGAACAGGTTTACTAATTGGTTGAGGTGGACTTTTCTTTGAATTGGTATTGCTAGAGGTCTGGAAATCATTAATATTAGATGAGCCCCTTATGATTATTTTAATGACAGTCTTCATTGGTAACATTTGAGCTGCCTCAGCTTTGTCAGCTGAAAAACACTAGCACACATTAGTTCAAGTGATACAAATTGAATAGATCACATATGACCACACAGAAATGTTCCTGATTAACAAATCCAGGGAGCTGGCCTTTGCCTTGATAGCTGTAGTACACTCCACATCCACGCTTTCGAAGTTCTCGGCTGTTACTGATTTCTTTCTTACGTTCTGTAATTCAAGAAAACGTGTAGCTTCTTAATTTTAAACCCTCTTAATCTCCTGGGAACAGCAGGAGCTAACTGGTATTTTCCCCTTCAGAGGAAGGCTTTTATCCAAGATCTCAGAGAAACATAAATGTTATAGAAGTCTGACTTGAGCAGTGCCTGGGTGACTCAGTTAAGCATCTGACCCAGGTCATGATCTCATGGTTCCTGAGATGGAGTCCTGTGTCGGGCTCGTGCTGACAGCATGGAGCCTGCTTGGGATTCTCTCTCTCTGCCCTTCCCCTGTGTTCTCTCTTTCAAAATCAATAAATAAACATAAAAAAAAAAAAGTCTGACTTGAGAGAGTTCTTTTCTTCTGTAGGCTGGTGGCAGAAATTCATGTGGATCATAAATTATCCTAATGGTTACGGAAATAAGAAATCTGTAATGTCTCAAAATAGACTTTTATAGCATGGCAAATGCCATGGAATTAAATGTTTTCTTCATCTAGGATACCATTTGTCAGATAACAGGAGAATCCCCTCGGATGAAAGCTTACCTCTAAGATTCATTAACAGTATTTAAAACAGGTCTTTTGTGCTTTACAGTGATTTTATATTTTTTTTCTTCATTACTATTTGGATTTTTATTTATATATTTATTCATTTGTCTCTGCTTTCCAGAGACAACCTTATGCTGTTGGTACTCATTTAGGTATAGAAATTAGAAACCCACTCATTGAAATTGGATGGAGTAGACTTTGATAGCTAGTGTGTTTTGGTAGAAAATGGACATTAATGATGGCAAAAGCTGTGAGCAAGTAGATACTATAAACCGTTTTCTAATTTTAAGTGGTTTAAAGGTTGAACAATACAGCCAACATCTGATGTGAATTTAAGCTATGAGTGAAAATTTATAAACTTCTATTACTTTTTTATTTGCACATTGCATAGGGATACCTGTGTAAAGTAGGAGCAACTGGATAACTTAAAACATACGCTACATTGTTTTACGTGTTTTAAAACTGATTTGGCAGGCTCTACCAACGTACTGGCACATTCTCTTCATGGAATCCCTCATGTGGTAACTGCAACTTTGCACATTATAATGGGTAAGAATTCTTTCAAAGAAGTTCATGTTTGTAAGGAAGCTTTTCATAGGGAAGTTTTTATATTTATTTATGGCTATTTCTGTCAAACTTATCTAAGGAAGGACAGGGTCTTTGTCTCTCAATGCAGAGACGTGTTTTACTAAAAACCAAAGGTCAATTAGACAAAGCTTCACTATTTGGGCTGCCTCCCTTTTTAGAGTACAGGTCCTGTAAAGAACAGTAAATGAAGTTTACGCAAGGTCACAATTTTATAATCAAGAAAATCCGTGTATACTATTTAAGTATATCAGATATTGTTGTTTGACTATACCAAGACTCTAGGGCTGAGATTATTGTTATTAAAAGAAAAACATAAGAAGAAAAATTCATTGCACATCCACTAGAATATTTATCCTCCCAATTGATGAAAAGCCTATAAACTCAGATAAATACAATGTAAAACTAGTGTTAAATCTAAGTTTACTTTGCACACGTACTTCAATTTTACTTTCTTAGCCCTGTTTGATAATTAAAAACAATTTTTTTAATGTTTATTTTTGAGCGAGACAGAGCGCGAGCGGGAAGGGGCAGAGAGAGAGAGAGACAGACAGAATCAGAAGCAGGCTCCAGGCTCTGAGTTGTGCACACAGAGCCCAACGCAGGGCTTGAATTCACGAACCATGAGATCATGACCTGAGTCAAAGTCGGACACTTAACTGACTGAGCCACCCAGGTGCCCCCCACCACAACCCTGTTTTATATGAAATAACAATATGCTGCCGTATTTACTACTTTGTCTTTCTTCCTTAGTACCTGAAAACATTACAAATGACAATTTCAGTAGTTTCAGGGAAAGAGATGAAAACAAAGGATATTTATTATTGTATGAAGTCACTTGAGATTGTCTATAAGTAAATAAATCGGCTCTTCTATGCTTGCCATTTTGACAACTGGCCCTACTGCACTCCCTGCTTGACGAATATCCAACATAATATTCAAGGACACATACAACCTGTCGATGTCTGCACCTTCAGCACCACTGGCAAATTTCTTCGCTTTGGGTTCTCAGCCATGTTTGGCTTTGGGGGAAGAACTTTGGCTCTGGCAGAAAAACATCGATGGATGTCACCCAACCAACGAAGGGATTTTGCTATAATTAAAGCACTGGCAAAACTTAAGTAAGTCTTTTTGCGTAAACCAAAAATTTTGTATCTCAGAGTCAATGAGTGTCAATAGCAAATTTTATTGTATTTTAGGCCTGAAGACTGTGAAATATCATTTTTACCATTTATCAGCTCTCAGGATTTACAAGAAAGGTAGGTAAAGAGCTCAAAGTAATGTAAACATCTATATCTTTCTTTAAATCATGACATAGTTTGATATGCATACTTTATTAGACTTGTGATTTTCGGTTGTTTTTCTTTTTTTTTTTCTTTTTTAATTTTTTTTTCAACGTTTATTTATTTTTGGGACAGAGAGAGACAGAGCATGAACGGGGGAGGGGCAGAGAGAGAGAGAGAGACACAGAATCGGAAACAGGCTCCAGGCCCTGAGCCATCAGCCCAGAGCCCGACGCGGGGCTCGAACTCACGGACCGCGAGATCGTGACCTGGCTGAAGTCGGACGCTTAACCGACTGCGCCACCCAGGCGCCCCTTGGTTGTTTTTCTAAAATACTAGCAAAGAATATAGAGTAGTGAGATTCTAGTAGGCCATGTCATTTGGCTTTTGTCTTCAGAAACAACTATTCACTCCGTCCATCCATGCAATGATTCATTCATTTATCCAGCGGTTGTTTATTGAATGCCTACTGTATGCCAGACACTTTGGATACATCAATAAACAACAACAACAAAAAAAAGTAAAACCCCTAGTTTCTGCCCTCATGACAATTTCAGTCTAGTATGCAACACAAACTTTACTCAAAGCTACACAAAGGAAATGTTCTGGTTTTTGAAAGAAATGAAAAATCATTGTTATTGATAATACCACCTTTAAATGAACCAACATCATGTAATGCAGTAATGGAATTACTTATATGTTTTTACTTACTGTGTCTAATCTAAGATAATATCTGACACACTAGGTTCTTGAAATTTCCCAATTTAATAGATGTCATTTTTTGTGTGATGTAGTTTTCTTTGTTTTGTTTTCTTACTTTTAGGAAGGTGGAAGGATCTCCCAAATCTGGTGAGTCTAAATGTACCTCTTTGAGAACTAAATGAGGCTCTATAGACATGTTGCTCTGGTGAGGGAAAGTAACCAATCACTTCCATTACCTTTAGTGAGTAATGATCAGTGGCAAACGATCCAGGGTCAGATCCTGAATGTCAGCATTATGGCAATTCCTTGCCTGTGTTCAGTGGCACCTAGAGGCTTGGCACCTAATACCAGGTTAGTAAGCATTTTTATTGAATAACTGACAGTTTTCTATAAACTAGTTTTTTTTTTTTTTCTTTTAGAATACCTTGCTAACTTTTGGCTGGCTAGCATATTATCAATGGGTAGTCTCTCTTGGATTGTATAACACTAGAGATTCTAAGGGACTTATTGGAGCAAGCTGACACCAACTGTTAAACTGGAAATATTAGACAACCACTGATTTCTTAATATTACTGAGGCTAGAATATTTCTGGGGTTTTATTAACATGATTTTATTGTGTCACTTTATGCCCACTTTGCTGATGTTCATGTGCTGGTCATTGAAAACATTATATTCCTGGTATTTCTTATGAACATCTCTACTTTCAAATTTTAGAACAGACATAAATATCCTCAGCATGAAAAGCAGGTATGTGGGTATATTTGGTACCTTTATAGTCAAAGGAAGCTGAATTTCAGTTATTTATATTTAGTGTGGATAGTGTGAATCTATTGCCCACACTTTCTTGAGACATTTTATATATGATTTTATCTACGAAAATATAAATATTTCATCTCTTGTACATTCTTTTCAAGCAGCTGTCCATTACTGCTCTGAAAATGTTTCTCTCCCACTCCCAAAGAAAGCATAGAAGAAAGGATCATGAGTGTTGTATAATATAGTCAAATCTAGATTTTCTCTGGAAGTGGAATAAAAGAATGACTATGTGCTTTGGCAATTTAAAACATAATTTTAATGATTAGTCTCATCTTCCCTGCAAAATATTTAACCAGAATGATGAACAGCTAGCAAAGGGGACTGATTTAAAATTTTTTTCTTGGCGGTTGATACAAAGGTAACAGGGAAACATCCAAAGTTAGAGGAGAAGAAAAACTGTATAGTTTGATACTAATAATCTAGATGCCAGTGTCCTCATTATCTCCAGTGCTGAAACTTGAAAGGAGTATTTTGAAGCTCATGTGATATAGTGATTGAGCTTAATTGTTCCCTCCTTATACCCTCAGAAATCCTAGGCAGCCGTGTGCCTCCCTAATGTGGTTTCCCTCACTAAAAGTGAAAAACAGCTAGCTGACATTGGAATAACGTTCTACGGGACTTGGGACGATACTTATCTAACCCTCCTTCATCTCTGACTGTCATGTTTGCTCAAGGACCTTCATGAGAGGTAGTCTGCTCTCTGGGGGTCAATTCATGCTTCCTTCAATGCTGCTCCATGCATTTTTCAGCTCGCCTGAATTCCACCACTGATTCTCTCCAGGTTCAATCAGTATTGATGAATTTTTTAGAGGGTGACTAGTTAGAGGTTTCCTTTGTGGATTGTAATTAAACACACCATTTTGTACAAAGGCCTTTAAACCAGGTCTTAGCTGACCAGAGGTATTTAGAGATTAATCTTCTGAATGATTCAGGATCATTGCACAGGAGATTCAACTTTCAGTTTTATTTTTTTTCCACAGCAAAGTATAATTTAATTCAAAAGGCATCAGTGCAAATTGCTGATAGAAATCAGTATTAAGTGTTCAGAGAATAAATGCATAATATGTTAAAAAAAACCATTTAGAACAGTGACAAGTATATAGGGTGTGTTTCAATTACTAATAAGTATTGAAAGTAGACATGAAGTGCTTTCATGTTTCTGAGTAAAAATTCAGCAATTTTTAAAAAATAAACACACAAAACATTACTCTGAATGTGTTTTGATACTATTTATTTGCAGGTGGGAAGAGGTGGGATGTTGAGTAAAATGAACATTGGACCCTGGCAATTAAGAGATCTGGTACCAGTGATCATTTTGCTTTCAGATCTGTGTGCCTCTGAACAGTTGACTTAAACTTGGGGTCCTCTCTTCCTTCTATATAAACTGAGTGAATGACTGGATAATCTCCAGGGTCCCTTACAAGTTCTACCCTGAGCTTCCATAAGACTTAAAGAGCTCTTTTTTATGTTGTTGTTATTCTTGGAATAACTTTATATTTGCCTTGAAATCAAGCTAGAAGTCATTTGCACATATTTCTGCAAACTGCCTTCTAAAGCTACGTGCAATTGTGAGTGGCTTTTTTGGCACTAAATCACATCTCTAAATTTGCAGTGTCTTATATTAAACTGAACAGTTATGCAAGATTAAAATGCTCAGTCATTTAACTGAACATGTGTGGTAGCATGCGTCCCTCCCATCCATCCAAGGGCCACTTTATTTTCCTATGTCACTTAGATCTGCCTATAAATAAATATTTAAATCACACTAGGTTTTTAGAAAGAACAATCGTCATACCATTTGTATTTATTCACTATTTTACATCTTCTAAAAACATACGTGATTTCACGTTTAGAATCCTTAAGTAAATACATTGGATTTTAAATGATGTCTTGATACATGAATAGGATGCCTGATGGTTCATTTTTTTAAAAAGCCCTTAATATAAGAGCTTGCTCAGAAGGGAGTCAATTGTTTAATCGAATTAATTTGAAGGTCTGTGCTGTTTAAAAATAATACAGCGAGATAAGATTTAAGAAGTTCAGGTAAATTTAATGTGATGATGATTAATCTATCTTACCTAAAACTTCTAGTAAACATGATGTTTGTTGGAAGGAATGATACACGGTAATTTCGGTTGCAATCACTTAATAAACTTCTCAGTTTCCCGTATAAAAATTTAATTTCAGATTAAATAACGGAAGCATGGCTCTTATAATTGCACGAAATACTTCTCGGCCAGAATTTATAAAACACCTGAAAAGATATGCCAGTGTTAAGAATCAGGTATGGTACATTATTTTTGCTACTTATATGCAAAGCTATTAATCATGGAGAGATATGCTGCAAGAGTTGACATAAAATCCGGCTTCCTAAGAAGGCGTTTTTTCTAAATAGATTAATCTTTTTTCTTTCCAAATTTGTGTTTCCTCCAAATTTTGAAAAGTATCTACCATATTAATATAGACTTGCCCTTTTTGAGCTAGGAATTGGCAGTTACGTATATTGTGTGTGTGTGCACGCGCACGCACACATGCATGCGTGTGCGTGCACACACGTGCAAAGAGAAAATAGAAAATGTAGTGTTATATTGAAATGTGAAGTAAATTAAAGCTAAAATTATATACTCAGCTGTTCTTCAGAATGAAAAGTAGTGAAATCTGATATTTTAATCTTGATGTTATGGCAGGAGACTTTCTCTAAAGTTATGACCTTTAGATTTTCCTGCCTTTTATTTACAGATCTGCCTACCTTCGCTCATTGAAATAGATAGGCAAACCTATTTTTAAAACACACCATGTTTAGCTAGTCATTATTCTATTCAGAACTCTGATGCGTGGTTGTAGAGGGAGAGAAGATGTACTTCTACTTACGGGATTTGTTTTAAAGAGAAGCAATAACTATTATAAGCCACATTCTTTTGGCAGAGATTTTGACCCAGTTTTTAGGTAACTGGTCCCGAAATATGTGATTTCTGAAATTACGAGTCTTGAAGTTTATCGGTCTGCTTGTAAAACCCTACAGTCTCACTCCCTAAAGGCATAAAAGTGTACCTGGATGTAGCTGGAGAGAGTAAACAGGAAGACGAGGAGAGGACACTGAGTCAACCACTAGCAGCTGAATCTTGCTTGCAGAAGTGGCCGTGGTGACTCACATTTTGCTCCTTTATAATTTTAAACTTTCATACGCAGTTCCCCTGAAGTTTCAGTTCTCTACTACCCACTACATTATTAGATGAGTGTTTACTGAGCAACCAACTGAATGAAATGTTTAGGAAGTTGTATCCTAAAAATTATAGTCCCAACGTAGACAAAGCCAGACGTAAGGTAGGTTGTGAGCTGAAGTAGTAACTTCACGTGTGTGTGTGTGTTTAGGAAAGGCAGTGATTGTCAAAGGAATGTATGTCTTTGGGGATGTGACTCATATTGTTTGAAATATTATTTTTCTTAATCTAAAGGCCGTACGTTCATTATTTTTCCTAAGTCAGAAAGTAGAAATACTCAAAATTGGATATTCCAAGAGATCATCGGTGTCATTACCTTGGTATAAACTTCTTAATCTTTTTCTATTAAATAAATGTGAGTGCTTAAATGAGTATTAACCTGAAGGTTACTTACCCTGAGAAGCTCTGTATTTATTTTAGGGAGGCACCTACTGCACAAATAATTTATGAAAATAAATTCTTTTGGAATTGCCTAAGGGGCAAATTTCTAAGGTAGTTTCCATAGACATCCTTTTTTCAACATGAAAATAGCTTTCTTCATATTTTTAAAGTAATAAATACTATAAAAATAAAGGCAATGACAGAGTGAATAGAATTCTATATAGGGAAAGAATTTTTTTTAAAGTGAGATCATGTTATGCAAGATATATTATAACCTGCTTTTCCCACTTACTGGCCATGTCTTGTTTTTGATGGAAAAACTGTGTGTGTGTGTGTGTGTGTGTGTGTGTGTGTGTGTGTGAGGGAGGGAGCATGGTCATTAGACTTAACTCTGATTGATTTAGCTCTTTACTAAAATGAAGTCCATGCTATTGCTCTGTGATTTTTTTGACAAATTCTAAAAATGTTCGATGTAATGGTATATATACGAAAGTAGATCGATTCCCAAGGTCACTGCTTTTAAGCAATGTTAATGTGAGATGTTTAAAAAATACACATATGTACACATGTGTGTGTATATTTGTAGTCTCTTAGTGTCTTTCCTTCATGGTGACATTTTCAAAAATGTAAGTTTATATAAATCATGGAACATTATAAAGACCACGTACATATAAGATTATATATAATTCACTAATTCGTAGTAGTTGTGCTATCCAGAAAGGACAACATGGCACTGCAGCCTCAGGAGAGCCACAGTCTAGGTCTCTGAACCATCTTTTCCAGGTTAACTGAATCTACATATATATTAACAGTTCTAGAGCATAATGAAAACCACTGTCCGTGGGGTGACAAGTTTTGCCTTCCCCATCTCTGCGAAAATTCAACTCTGTCCTCTCACTGGCCTCCATTTCCTCTGTCCTCCATTCCTCCATTCACTTTGACCATTGTTTCTGGTAGGGAGTTTAAGACCCTTAAATGTTAGTCCTTCCTTGAGGACTTGTGTGCTGCCTTGTCGTTCTCTTGTGATACCTTGTCCTGAGTGTGTCCTCCCCCTTGTTTGAACCACCGTCCGAGCTTTGCACACTTTGGAGGTTCTGTTTTCTCTGCTGATCGTAGGACCACTGTGCTTTCCTGTGTGCTCAAGTTGTGAAACCCACTCATCTGGAGTCCGGCACGTTCACAGCTGACCTTATTGTCTTTCCCCTAAAGGTGCTCCTTCTATGATTCCCTGTACAGGGCGATGGTGTGAAACTCTACCCATCCTGGAGTTACTCTGGGTTCCTCTCCCTCTCTCAATCCGTACAACCAGCCCACCAATTATTCTGTTCGTTCTCCTCTCTGATGTTTCTGAAATTTCTTTCACCTTAATTTGAACCTTAATCCCTTCTTACAGCAACCTCCTTCTGATCTTCCTTTTTCTCTGGTCTTGTGTTCCACACTTAATTCTACAGGGACTTTTCTAAAACACTTACCTGTTTCTCTCCTGCTGAATTCTTCAATGCCTTGCTCATTCTTGTCAAGATGACATCTCATTTCCTCAGCATAGAATTCATGGCCCTTGTATTCTGGCCGTTATGTTGCCTCACCTCTGGCCATCCTCGCCAGATTTCCTATGTTTTGGCCATTGTACTCGTGTTAGGGCTGCCATGACAGATACGATAGATTTGGGTGCCTTAACAGAAATCTATTTTTTTATAATTCTGAGGATAAGAAGTCCAAGATGGTGTTGACAGGTCTGATTTCTCCCAAGGCCTCTCTCCTTGGCTTAGAGATGTCTGCTTTCTGGCTATGTCTTCATGTGGTCTTTCCTGTATGCATGCACATCCCTTAGTGTCTGTATGTCCCAATTTCTTCTTTTAAGGACACCAGTCATGGTGGATTAGGGCCTACCCTAAAAACCTCCTTTTAATCATGCCTTTAAAGACCTTATCTCTAACTGTGGTTACATTCTAAGGTACAAGGAGTTATGATATCAACTTATAACTTTGAGGGAGAGACCCAATTCAGCCCATGATACCATCTATGTCTCTAAAAAAAAAAAAAAAAAAAAAATCAAACACAGGCATTTATATCTTCTGTAAAACTAAGTGACAGAACACCACTATTACAATATCACAGTATGCTCAATGTTTTGTAGTTGTGTGATGATTGCCATATCTCCATACTTAGCAAATGTCTCCTCTCCAAATCTTCCTCCCTTCTCCTCCTTCAGGCTAACTCTTCTGTGTTAAGACTCCTTCAGATGGGAAGCTCACCCAACATCCTGGGCCTGTTTGCCTCTTGTTTCTGTCCTTTAACTCTATGCTTACACCATCATGGCACTTGTATGTATCACAGTTTTAACTGTTCACTTCTCTTCCTCACATCTTAAACATACCCTCACATGAGGTATTAAGCTCATGGCTCCCTAAAGTCCCATCTACCAATGTTGCTTCGTAGGAAATGAATTTGCTGGGATGCATGGAGCTTCATTTTGCGAAGTATGCACATGAAAACTGAGGATTTAAGATAATAGACTTACGGGTGGTGGCCATCACTTCTTGAAATCTCTTGGCTTACAGTTGTCTGCTGCAGTCTCTTTTGTCACATGGCATTCTTCTCTTTAAAGGACATCAGTCATATTGTATTAGGGCTCAACCAGATGACCTCATCTTAGCTCCATCACATCTGCAAAGACCCTCTTTCCAAATATGGTGACATTTACAGGCACCAAGAGTTAGGACTTCTACGTATTTGTATTGGGAATACAATTTAACCCATAGCAGCCAGTTATCAATGACTCATTTAAAACACATTCTTTTTTACAAATTAACATGGAATGAGGTCCCCATGGCTTTATATCTGAGATGAAGGGAAGTCTAATGCAGTGACTGCCAAGCAGTTTCACAGAGAGCTACTTGGGGCACTCTAATTCTATACCTCAATTAGAACAGCCGATGCCACCATGTAAACCCAGTATAAACCATTATGTAATCCACTGCATTATACAGTATAAACTGTAAAATATGCTGGACTTCTACATATGTAAAATAAGGGTGTGGGGGAGAATGTTAGTTTTCTGTCAACTTTTAAAATTCTGTACCTCACTGAGGTTCATATGTGGAAGGGGGAAAAAAACAATAGGAGTAAACCCCATGTCATTTGCCTAAAAAGTGAAATAAATGAGCTATTATTGTACATTGCTACTAAAAAGGTATTTGGCTATATTATTTATGGGAATAAATACTTTTCCACTAAACTTTCCTTAAACAAGAAAAATGGAAATTTGAAGATACTGTGCACCATGTGGAGTGCTCAGAAAGCAAACAACTGTCTTGCAACATGTGTGCATCTTTAAAGTGGGAAATGAGGCAGGAAGAACACCTGCAAAACTCACATCAGATTGACTTTCTCTTTTCTCCTTCATAAGCTTAGACCGAGGTTCTTCCTAATTAAATTCTAAGTGTGAAACTTAAGAGTTTGCTTGACCTCACCCATACAAGTTGACAAGTTAGTGGATTATATAAATCTTCTGTGTCGACAGGTATTAAAAACTCAGTCTTTAATTGGAAATTGTATGGTACTGTATACAAATGCATACACATCTACTATTGGTCATAAAACAGGTTTGCCAGTAGCTAGATCTACCAAAGAAATTGAGGATCCCTGGTCTGGACTTTCAATGCTATAACAATGTCGTCATGCATGTTGATATTTACATGCAAGAGAGAGCACGGTGAACTTTCATTAGCAGTGTAGGGATAAAGCAAGTACCATGATGATTTACATTTGTTTTATTTAGTTCAATTTTCCGTTTGTTGAGACTTACACTGTTGAAGAGGTTAAAGTTCGTCCGAGGACTAATAGCACACCCAATCTAGAGGAGGATGCTGGGAGGCATGCAGCTGCTTCAGAAAACAATTTCCCTTGGAATGTAGATGGTGATTTAGTGGAAGTCGCATCAGAGGTCCATGTTAAGTAAGTGTAATTATTTCCCCGCCTTAAGTGTCCACCAGTAGACACAAAACTGAGTGCAATGGAAGTCTTTTTTTTTAGATTAGTAAGTCAGGGAAGCATAAAAAGACTGATGTACAATTTTAATAAATAACTTTACACTTATTCAGTTGTTATATACACCCAAAGCATTTTCATATAGACTCAACCACAACTTATGAGTCTCTATTGGCATTGTAAAATTATCATTCTCCCTAAACTATACAGATAATGCAGGATTACAGTTTACATTTGATATTTCCAGTCTTTCCAAAGCATTCAACTTACTTCATGCAGACACAATTGTACATACTGTATAAGTAACAGGAACAACTGGCACAAGTTTAAGACTATGCAAACTCATTGTTGGTAAGCATTATGCCTCAATGGGTAAAAAGTACGCAGGAGCACACCACTAGCTGTGAGCTTTCTATGGGCACAATGCCTGGATTTTATAGTAATCACTGGTGCTGAGTTATCAGGCCCCCCAGTTTTACAAGATTGCAGCTCTTCCAATGTTTAACTATCGGTAGATTTGTATTGAGTATCATGTACCATACTCTATATGTGAACAATGATAGGTTGATGACATAATCACACCTATCTTTTTTTACAGATTACACCCAAGACTTATCAATCTTTATGGAGGAAGCATGGAAGAAATGAATGATTCTGAAGTTAACTGTAATTGTTTATAAAAGGAATGTACAAAATAGAATTTTAATGGGAGGGAATATGGTCATTCTTTAAACATATCCTAATAGGAAACAAAATTCTTATTTTTTAAAGAAATTTGCTATTTTGTTACTAAAAATTAGCTTCTAGAGCTTAAAAAAATTAGGCAATATAACCATTTAAATTATGGGTTTTGGAGGGGCGCCTGGGTGGCGCAGTCGGTTAAGCGTCCGACTTCAACCAGGTCACGATCTCGCGGTCCGTGAGTTCGAGCCCCGCGTCGGGCTCTGGGCTGATGGCTCAGAGCCTGGAGCCTGTTTCCGATTCTGTGTCTCCCTCTCTCTCTGCCCCTCCCCCGTTCATGCTCTGTCTCTCTCTGTCCCAAAAATAAATAAACGTTGAAAAAAAAAAAATTTTAAAAAAAATTATGGGTTTTGGAAAGCATTGGGATGGAAACTATTTCATATACTTAAAACATCTAAATTCTTTTACTTTGGAGTTACTGATTTTACAGGATGATTGTTTTAACTTTTCAGGATTTGAGTCCATCAGTCCTGACATGAAATCTCCTGTAGCCTGGTACACGTGGACTAGAGTTTATGTAAGGATGCCCTGATGAGGTACTAATCTAGATTTCAAATCTTTCCCACATCTACATTATTTGCCAAAAAAGGAAAGAAATTGTTATGGTACCAATTTTGTGACTATTCCTGAAAGTTGAAAACTGTTGATTTTCTTTAAAGTGTTTTAAAATTTGTAACACAGATGAAGTTTATAGCAAATTTTAAATTACACAAAATATCACACGGTCTAGGAGATGCATTCTTTGTGCTTCTGAAAGTCCTGTTATCCAACAATTATAACACATTGGTTTCAATGTACTCAGTAATACCGAAAATGCTATCATTTCAGAAAAGAGCCAATTTCAATTGCCTCAGGGATCATCCTCCACCACTGATCCCAGAGGTTCTCCTGAAAGACTTACTTTGTTTTTTAGTAATGAAAAAACAGATCTTCTGCTTATATAAAGGGTACTTTTTAAAGCTTAATTACTACCGGTAGACAGTGAGTTCAGGAGGTTTCCTGCTCTCAGCATTCGAGGAGTGAAACCCAGTCACTTTCACAACCTTGTTCTGGGGCCAGCAATTATATACTGAGGGCTTGTGAAGAGGTAACTTCTAGAAATTTCAGCTGAGAGAGACAGCTGGTGGCAGGGCTTCCGCTAAGGAGATATTTTCCCTAATAGCTAAATTAGAGGGAAGTCTTACTACCTGATCACTTCCAATAACAGATTTTCAAAATTGCCTACAGCTTCCTTATACAGAGGTTATAAAGACAGAATAAATAAATTCAGATGAAATTATAATCTGCAGCTATCAGAATCTAGGTCATATGCATGAATAACTATTACAAAAAATGATTGTATCTGCAAATGAAAAGGCAATATTTCACTCGTCACTAAAACCTCTATGATGGAAATTTTGATGGCTCATTTTATTCACTGAAAACAAGCAAAATCGGTAAAGTTAGATTTCTAAATTTTGTTTCTCTAGTTCCATGCAGAAGAGAATGTTCTTATAGACCTGATAAAAACACATTTAATACATAGTTTTGAAGAGAAAGAGTAACATCTAAGCAAGGAGGTGCATTTGCTTAATTTGATAGTCAATATTTTACTCAGTATCTAATTTATATGAAATACTGGCCTCTAATCAGGCTCTTTGTAGAGTTTTGGTTTTAAGAGTCATTAGTGAGGTACAGTTTCCATATTTTACATATATCAGTGTATTAATATTTGAAATATCAGCTAAAGTGCAACATTCACAATGTTTCAGAATATAAATTAGAATTTTTAAGTATTGTTTTCATAAGCAAAAAAATTTCACTGAAAATGGATTTTAGAAATTTACTCCTGGGTACCCTTAATAAAAATGTGTTCTAAGATGACTAGCAGATTTATACCTCTATAAACATATATTCTTTTAAAACATTATGTATATATACAGAAAGAAAAAAAAAACCCATAGCTGTATAAACAATTATTCAGAAGTCATCTTATTAAGCTCAAACCAGTGTATAAGTTCATTCTGAAGTTTGCTAATCAGGATCATAATCCTCCTACATAGTCTGAATAAATCAGAGCCCATCATGAAGGTATTACAAATAAAGGTGTTTAAAGATAAAATCCACTTTTAAAACATTAGTGGTCTTCTTGTATCCATTCAAAAATTTAGGAACAGCTCTTAGAAGTATGTTCTCTGAAGATATTTAGCAGGATTTTTCAAACAAGTCTCAAAGATCTATTAGAAATGAATCATTACCTAGCCATGGAATTTATTTTACTGAAGCAAGCACATATGGTAAATAATTTCTTTTAAAGGAATGCTATTTCAAGTCCAAGACTTCTCCAAATGAGTTGTTTACTTCTTCAATATGATTGAATTCAGATGCAATATCTTCGAGGGATTACTTACCTTGAATAAATTGAATGCTTTAGTGTTTTTCTATCCATTTAAGAGCTGAAAGATTCTCTTTGGATATATTAAATATTCCCTTTGCAGTTATTTTCCTCTCGAAGACTAATCATTGCGTAGATTTTTCATTTGCATGGAGATCCAATATGTCACAAGGTCATGAGTAAAAGAAGTACATAGAAGAAGTCAGTGTTGTAAACAACATCTTAAGTTTCTTTGGTTAACCTGAGTCCGTTGTCCTCTCAATTTGAAAGATGTCTTCAATCATCATCATTGCTTTTGCTGTTAACGTAACTCCAACTGTCTCTTCTGTTTTCTTCTTGTAGGATAGATTTGTACTGTCTTTTAAAGAAACCAACCTGAAAATGGCATTGCATAATCATTAGTGTATTACTACAAACATATTACACTCCTATCAGATACCTGAAAACTCACTGTCCCGTGTAGACAGTAAAATCTAGATGGGAAATACTGGGTTTAAAGAGCATTATTTTTGTTACTCCAGGACTGCTCAGTGACCCACATTCTCCAAAATGGACATTAAAAATAATATGCAGTGTTTTCCAAATGCTTTTCTTAATTGTTTTAATTTTTATTTTTGAGAGAGAGGGAGACACAGAACCC
Source organism: Lynx canadensis (assembly GCF_007474595.2). Taxonomy (NCBI): domain Eukaryota; kingdom Metazoa; phylum Chordata; class Mammalia; order Carnivora; family Felidae; genus Lynx; species Lynx canadensis. The sequence goes on along the minus strand of NC_044310.1, from coordinate 168,937,327 downwards.
AAGGCATGCTCTGAGCTGTCAGCACATAGCCTGATAGGGGGCTCAAACTCGTGAACTGTGAAATCATGACTTGAGCCGAAATCGGATGCTTAACCGACTGAGCCACCCAGGCACCCCGTCCAAATGCTTTTTTTCTAGAACATCTTTCAAAACTAGTGTTATGGTCGGAATAACTGGCTGAAGTCAGGAGAAATGGGAGATCAGTACTATATACTCATTTGGGAATTTAAAAAGTTAACATTAAAAGTACTGCAATACTTAAATCTAATAACTTGGGAGTCACAAAAGTCACTTTGTGAAAGTCAAGAATGTTGTATTTGGTTTGACATTGGTAATTATTAATGACTTACCTTCCACATAACATATGAAATCAATAAAAGTAAAATAAGGCCAAGTAGCAAGCTACTTGAAATAATTGCTATTGTGAAATGACGTTTGGGTCTTTGATGATGTAGTCCTTCAAGGAAAACCTACATAAATTAATGAAAAGAAAGAGCCACCAGTTTAAAAGTTGCTTCTGTTCCTTGTGAAGCCCCACCCTCACCCCCAACCCACGATTCCCATAGTAGTTTGAACAACCCGTCCCCTTCTCTTGCCGGTTCTAATAACCCTAGGAAACACTGGTAACTGTTGAGCTGGATGGCCTTGCACCATGGTTCTTCATCTGGTTAATGCTACCAAGTTTGCCTCCTGAACGAGCCATCTGCGTCCTTTCCTGGCACCAGTTGCGGAAAATGCCAAATCTCAGTAAACTATTTCAAGCCCTCCATGATCTAGTCAATCTATTTTCCTGACTAAACACCCCAGCAGGTTTTCCCTATAATTGTAATGTTTCAGGTAAAGTGGTAATCTTACATGTGCAACATTTTCATCCTTGTTTAGTTCAATAACTTTTGGATTAGGCTCTGGAAAAGCCGTTGCTCTTATCTCAAATGTGAGCGCTGAAGTCTCATCCTGTTAAATAAAAGAAAGATCACTGTAGCCTGACTCATAGTTTTATTTCATGAAGATGTACTAGTAATTTATCATGATCCTTACCTACGATCTCAGAATTTTACAACTTATCTTCCCCAGTGTATTTCACCATTTGTGGTTAATTGTAATGCAATGTTTTCTTTGCTTCCAAAGGCACAGCCGTGGTATTAATTTTCCTGGCATCATTTTGTTCAAATCCTTTTATTAAACATGACTACTTTGCAGATAACTTGATTTAGGTATTTGTAATAGCTAGCAGTGTATTTTTTTCCTAGTCAGTCTTTTTCCCAAAGGTGACTTTCTTCACCTGATAAATGGTTCCTCAAACTTATTTTATCTAGGCTTTTCTTTTTTTCTAAAACAGTGTTATCATCTTGCTGTTGTAAAATACCTATAGTTTAATACCATAATGGAAAAATATGATACAAGTAGTTATAGCATGCCAGTATAAAATTGGTAGGTGAACTCTGAGCTTTACTATCTAACAGACGGACTTTATAACCAAGAATCCATGGAGCTCAGGAATCTAGGGATGGGCTCCACAGACTCTGATGACCTTTTACAATTACATGTAAAATTGAAGGTTTTTTCTCATATATGTATTCACTGAGGTAGATGAGAATATGTTGTTTAGGAATTTTACTAAAGAAGCCTATGACCGACCCTCAAAAGTTAAAACTACCGCACAAATGTTATTTAATGTTTTGGAAAGAACACGGAGAATTTTAGGGGTAAAAATAGATTACATACTTTATTAAAGCAGTGGTTTCCAACAGGAATGCTTCTATCCCCTAGAGGACAGTCAGCAGTTTCTAGACTGTCAGGACTTGGGAAGTGGTGTACCAGCATCTAGTTCGTAGAGGCCAGCAATGGGCTAAACATCCTACAATGCACAGCACAGCACCTAACACGAAGGAATTATCTGGTCCAAAATGCCAGTAGTGCCCACTGTTTAGTAACCTGGACCTCAAGAGTAGGAGAGGGCAAACTGCTAAAGTTTAAATAACTTGAATGGTCTCCTAACAATTTTTAGCACAACTGGAATGACAACAGACTTCTTAATTCCCTATCTGGTGCATCTATTCCACCCCACCCCCCCCATCCTCTTTACCACCGTGTGGCAATTTCAAATACTCCTCTTGAAACAAAACCAAACCACCGATTTTCTTTGGCTTACTATATGCCATGCACTAAATGTTTTACAAAAAAAGTATCTCATTTAGTCTGTAACACCCCTGCAAGAGATTATCAGATGAGGAAATGGAAGAACAGAACTCCAGATAAAACTAATTTTATGTCAGTAATCATAAATATGCATACTCATTTCCAGGAAGAAGTCCAAGATGTTTATTTGTTATTGTACATTTCTGTTTTATTGTTGATGAATGTTGATGTTTTAGTTGGGTTCTATGAAAGTTTTGCTTCTTAAATTTTATGCATAATTTCAAGTAGTTTAGAAAAAACCTTAAGGTTAGATAAAATGTTAAGGTAGTCCATTTCTGTGACTTAATCAAGGTTCATAAATAGTTGGACATGCTTTCTAAAATAAACCTCTTAATTATTCCATAGTCTATTCTACAATCTTATCTGTTTAATTACAAAAACTGTATCGTTTAGACAATCTACTCAGCTAAAGCGATAAACGGAAACACTTTTAGAGTTCCACTCCCAATTTTACTATTCATACCTTTTTAATTACTTCAATGCCTCCTCACATACCATCCTACCTAAATAAGATGACTGAATCTGTAGATTCTGAATAAACTTAGCCACAAAGTTGTCATTGTATTTTAGACTTACCATTTCTGAAAGAGATGGGCGGCCTTCCAACTGCATGTGAACACTGGCTTCTTTTCCACTTTCCATATTCCCAAAATTACATAAAAGACTTAAACAGTATGGATCAGCTTTTATGCAGAACTTGAAAAAAATACCAAAAAGCTACATTAAAACTTTTTTAAAGACGTCTAAAATATTTTACATGGAATTAAACATCTCCCATTAGTGGAGTTTGTTTTATAAATTATAACAAGAAGTATTTGAACTTGAAGCATGTGGTATCATTCTTATGAATTTAACCTTCGGAGACAGAGTTACAACAAAGACGCCTAATCAGAGCCTTGCTAAGTCACATGTTCCATATTCCTTGTTAAACTTGGATTATTTGAATGTGAGATGGCTTCCTGGGGGGGTTGTTTTTTTCATAAATTCACTAATATGAAAGGAGTGATAATCTCATGCCACAAAGTCTGCTCAGCTGAGTACTATATCTTGGCCTTCTACAGGGTCTGGAACAATGTCTGGCTGGCATGAAGTAGGCATTGGTTTAGATAAATAATGAAATTGTATAGTATATTTAACCCTGGGTCTATCTCTCCCACGTCTATTCCTCCCATGCAAGTGTATTAACTTGTTTCTTTCCTACACTCAGCTGACAGTTCAAACCCAGTGGTTCTTGGTTTTAAGGTTTCACTTCTGTGTGTTGGAAAGCAAAACCTACAACCTAAAAAAATTAAACTTACCAATAGCTTCTTATCAGTCTTTGACAAGAATCTGAAAATGTCTTTCAGGGTCTCCAGTGGACCTTTATCCTGCTCTAATGCACACTTTCTTTGATAACTTTTAAAATGGCAATCTCCAGCAGTAGTCTATAAAGACAGAAAAATGTTACTCCATATTGGAAAGAACGGCAGAAGCTACACGGTCTTAAAAGGTCCAATTGGTTACCTTTTCTAAAATATATCAAGTATCTCTGAATTGTGAAAATATCTTTTGGACAGATTTGGGAAAGATTAAGTTTCTATGGCACAAACACAAAAACCCAGAGACATTTTAACAAGGTGGGATACAGATGCTAAAGTGATACAGGGCCTAACCTTACAGAAATTAAAGGCAATGTAAAAAATGGACATTTGGACATTACCATGAAATTAAAATTTCTTTTGCTTTAGACACAAAACAGTAACGTGTTATATCAGCATATCCTACTGTCTAAATCTGGAATTCAAGTAAATTTTAAAATTAGATCTCGAATCTACATAGCAGATTTATTTGTTGGTTGGTTGTCTGGAAGATGGTAAGCTAAAATAATTCTGATGTAATCATCAACATAAGAATATTAATTCTTTTTTTAAAAAAAAGGCTGGGGCGCCTGGGTGGCGCAGTCGGTTAAGCGTCCGACTTCAGCCAGGTCACGATCTCGCGGTCCGTGAGTTCGAGCCCCATGGCAGGCTCTGGGCTGATGGCTCGGAGCCTGGAGCCTGTTTCCGATTCTGTGTCTCCCTCTCTCTCTGCCCCTCCCCCGTTCATGCTCTGTCTCTCTCTGTCCCAAAAATAAATCAAAAACGTTGAAAAAAAATTTAAAAAAAGGCTGAAATACTGATTTTCCAACAGCAGCCTCAAGGTTTATAGAGAATTTCACCAACAATTACTTCCACAGGGCCATTTCACAAAGAAAATGCACTGACGATGCTAGAGCAGAGTTCTTTTCTATACTGTATACGTCAAATGCAGAAGTTCCTACAGCCTCACAGTTCTATGTAATGTATAACACTCAAAGTATATTCAGTAATTGCATGGCGAATTCACAGCTTACAGTGGGACTCAAACACGTTGACATATCCATTTTGGCAATATTACTTAGGTTAAAGGAAAGAACCCATTTTTACCTGGACATCCAAAAGGTTGAACAGCTTATCAGTTTGGGGGGCAAAAGAATTTGGTACCATTATTTCCACACTAACATTTGGAGCCATGCTATGGCCAGTGTTGATAACCTGATAAGGAGGAAAAGTTTTTCTTTTAGCAACTTAATATTTTTCATAAACATAGGTACAGATATCAATGATTTTTCAGGGGGAGGCATGGGTTTCATGCAACATTTATAGTGCTGGTGGTTTGCAGTTGGCAGTTGCATAGCAAAAGGAGACAGAATATCCATATCCAGAACTTTAAAAATGTTTGCTAATAATTTATTCATTATTCCTAGCCCTCTCCTTGATATTGATTAGGCCGAAACGTCCAGGCTGATAATTATTGCAGAAATAGTCTAAAGAAAAAGACAACAGCATACATTTGTATGGGACATTATGTGTCTAAAAAAACCATGATCGATTGATCCTCACAAGCGTCCCATGAGGTGAGCTGACGTTTTATTATTCTCCAGCTCAGGAAAAGTCTCAGAGATGTGAATGATGTGCCTAAGATGGTTAAAAAGTGACAAGAATTAGGACCAAAACTCAGGTATTCTAATTCTCAGTCTTATTTTCACAAAATCACTTTGTTGAGAGGATAATCATCACAGTAAGTGAATAAGAATATATTTTAGTTCAGGGTAATGATGATGCTGATACACTCAGAAAATCAGAAGGGGGTAGGTTATTGGGTTTTAATAGTAATGCACATCTAGCCTTATAAGAATAACGCATGGGGGGGGGCACCCGGGTGGCGCAGTGGGTTGAGCGTCCAACTTCGGCTCAGGTCATGATCTCACGGTTCGTGAGTTCAAGTCCCACATTGGCTCTGGGCTCTGTGCGGACAGCTGAGAGCCTGCTTCAGATTCTATGTCTCCTCTCTCTCTCTGCCCATCCCCTGCTTGCACTCTCTCTCAAATATAAACAAACATTAAAATTAAAAAAAAAAAAAGAATGCATAGGTATGGGGCACCTGAATGGCTCAGTCGGTTAAGCATGTGACTCTTGGTTTCAGCTCAGGTCAGGAGTTCAAGCCCCATGTCTCTTTCTGCCCCTCCCCCACTTGCTCTGTCTCTCTTTCTCTCTCTCTCAAAATGAATGAATAAAGAATAATGCATAGGTAGATGATATTTCTTTATTGATAAATCTTGGGATTGCAGCTCCCTGAAGAAGGAAATTGGGCCAAAATAATTGCCATCTGGGCATGTAACTACGGAACCAATACAATATCTGATGTTCCACAGAATCTGAATGAAACAGCATCACTCATAGATCTGCAGTAATCTTTAGAATGCACATGACCTAGAAGAACAAATGTGTACCTGGCCTATGAAAACTGCTAGGCCCTGGAGTCACAGGGCACTTGCAAAAGGTAGTTTCAAGCAGTGGGTAACCAGCACTGCCCAGACCCTCAGACGACATCTTCCTCATGCCTGCAAATGATCAGTCTAACCTAAAATATTCTTCACCTTTGTCTAGTAATGTTGAGACCTTTAAGAACATTTTCAAACTTGCACAGCCTCACCAAACCTAGAGATTCAAAGTACCTCCAGTCCCAGTCACTCCACTGTAATTTAACTGGAAAAAAACCTATTAATTATAAATTAATAAATAGACCTTCTAGAGTTTAGTGCAGTTTCTGTTTTAGTTTAACAGAGCACAAACTCCCACTGGGCTCTGACAGGAGCATTTCTTGGGACTTCAAAGTAGAAAGCTATATTTTTCAACACTGATGTACATTAGTATAACATAAAGTTGGGTATACGTAGACTCAGTAGGATTCCAAGGTCATTCTCTAAATCTGAGGCAGGGCCCAGGAATTTGCATTTTGAAAAAGTACCTCAAGTGATTCTGATTCTGATATCCATTTTTAAAAGCACTGCCTTACCAAAAAAAAAAAAAATGACCTTACAAAATATTAATGTACTTAAATCTAGACTCACTGACATTCTATAGATTGTTCTATGGCTCTAAGAATGTTTGGGCAGTGCTTTTGGTTCAAAAAATGTTTTTGTGGCCATTATCTCCAATTATCACCATCCATGATGCATCAAAACTGACAGTAAACATTAAAAAAAGTTTAGCTTTATATTAATATGTTTGGATAATGATACTCTTTTTAAAAAGATTATTTAATAAATGACACATCACTTATAACAGGCCATCTACCTATGGCCTAAAAGGCTGACCAAGCAGATGTTAAATGGAGATGCAGGAGGTAAGAGCTTCCTTTACTGGGTAATGTCAGCACTTATATAAAAGCTTGAATCAAGAAGAGAGTTCACGGATTCACACCTCAACCTATCCTGATTTCTGTGTGCATCTCAAGTGGATGCAGTTCCTCCCATAACTTTGTGTGTTTCAGCAGTTACCTCCATTCCTGTGTTTGCTCCTTCCCACTGTATTGTAAGGAATTGTGGGCTTCAGTAATAGGATAGAGATAAGGGTTGGGAGGGTGGCAAGGGGAAGCAAGAACCCAGGAGGAAAGTCCATGAGTAACCGTGCTGCTGTCAGCCATGGGGGTCCTGGGCTGAGGGACATCACAGCATATGATGTCCTCTGGAGCCATACAGCAGGAACAAGCTCTCAGTTTGTTACAAATATCCCAACAATCAACTTCTCTTACATGAAAAGTGAAGTTCATTTTTTCTGACATGCATGTTTCAGGCTCATTTTCTTCCTTTGGTCCATACACAAATGAAGTTGGGTTTACAAACCTGAAAGAAACAAATTCAAATTTGATTTGTCTTACTTGATGGGGTATTATCAACAGTCTTTCTCTTTGGTCTGGATTATTGCATCTCTCTTAAATATTGCATTTAAGACTATATTCCCAACTGTAGATGCCTCCTAAGCACCACTGAATATTTTTGGTTTCTTGGTAAGATAAGAATTTAGTGAAATGTAATGAAAGCAGAAAGCCATGTGCTCTTTCTCACTAATATCCTCTGTTTGTCTTCCCAGCACTGACCATTCCTTCTCTCTTAGTTCTCAAATGATTCACATCAATTTGACAATTAGACAAATTCTTAGCTTTTCCCTACAATTCTATTATCTTCCTATAAATCAACCTATTTTACCTATTTTTGAGTTCTTTTTTTTTTTAAGTTTCATTATTTGGGAGGTGGGGAGAGAGAGTGAGTGAGTGAGTGAATGAATGAATGAATGAATGAAACCCAAGCAGGTTCCTCACTATCAGTGCAAAGCCTGACATGGGGCTCAATCTCACAATTGTGGGATCATGACCTGAGCAGAAATCAAGAGTCAGACGCTAAACTGACTGAGCCACTCAGGCGCCCTGGAGTGCTTTCTATAATCCAATTCCTGCTGGCTATTTGTAATGAAACCCAAGGTAGGAGAACAGTTCAAACGTAAGTACGGTCAACTTTTTGGTTAAGAATACAAGGTTGTCATTCTTTTGCCTGTGATTAGACATATACATCAGTAGTGGACTTTAAGAAGTATTTTTCTTGGGAATCCCAACTCTAGCAGTTGCCCTCATTTGTCAGCTAATGTGAAGTAATACACGTTAAAGACTGGTTACACAGAAATACTGAAATGCTATAGATTTAGGCAGTTTTATACTCAGAACATTTCTTGCCCAAAATCATACGTAGAGGACACTCCTCATAAGAGGATCAAGAAAAGGAGGTGAGAGATGAGGCTTCAAAACCAGGAATATGCCATCAGCTTTTCTCTGCTCCCCACTGACTCACTAGATTCTCTCCTGAATGGCTTCCTCTTTCTTCTGCTTGTTTTATCTCGCAAACTTGATACTCTATATTTTCAGTTGCAGACACCATTTTTATTAAAAAAATTTTTTTAATGTTTATTTTTGAGAGAGACAGAGCATGAGCAAGGGAGGGGCAGAGAGGGAGACACAGAATCTGAAGCAAACTTCAGGCTCTGAGCTGTCAGCACAGAGCCCGATGTGGGGCTCGAACTCACAAGTCATGTTCATGACCTCAACCGAACTTGGATACTTAAACGACTGAGCTACCCAGTGCCCCATCATTTTTTCTTTATATAATTACATGTCATCTCTATGGGTGATTAAAAATGATTGGCGATGGTTTTATTTACAGCAACAAGAAAAGCTCATCAGTCCGTGTGTTTGGTATCTCCTATCTTCTATTCCTTTAAAAATAATGGTTTTAAAGACTAATAGCCTGAGTCATTTCCAATAAAATCACAAAAGGTTTTCTCAATACCCCTTAAATCTTTCTCCATACATTTCCTTCTTGATCTGAGGAGGGTCCACACAATCAATCACTAACATTGCGGGGAACCAGTGAATGCTGGCTCCGAGGCCACAAGTGAGAAACTCCATAATTTATGGGTATGGAGAGTGGACAGGGAACACCTTGCAGCTGGCTCTCTCATAACTCAATCGTTTTGGCACAGAAGTAGATGTGGGCTCTGGAGAGTGGTGATTTGACTAAGCTTATGCTTCTCTGAACTTCACGCTTGCCATAGCCACTGAGCTTGATTCATTCCAATTGAATGCTGCCCCACACTGGGGCTCCTGGCCTGCACAGCATAAAACTGAAAGGTTGGGGATGACCTGCTAGAGGCTTATGGGACTTTTCCAATAAGAAATCTCCAATTGGGTACTAGTTTGAAGAAGTCTCAGTAATGATTATAGAGTGCATGAAAATAACGAACAGATAAGCAAGGGAATGCAACACTTAAGGTCTGGGCTAAGGGACAGAAACAGCACAGGATCTTTCCTTAAAAAAACTTAAATATATTTTAGACCAATAATGTAAGAAGAAACAGAATTTAAAATCTGCTTTCCGGGTTCCTGGGTAGCTCAGTCAGTTAAGCATCTGACTCTTGATTTCAGCTCAGGTCATGATCTCGTGGTTCGTAAGACAGAGCCCTGTGTCTGGCTCTGGACTGACGGCGTTAAGCCTGCTCATTCTCTCTTTCTCAAAAATAAACCAACATCTGAAAAATGAAAAAATAAAATCAGCTCTCAGCTTTATAGGAGGCCTTAGTATTTACTTACCCATGAACAGATAGCATGACTTCATACTTGAGAGGTATTGCTAAAGTCACTTTGTTACGCTTCAGATTGTCCATTTCTCCTTCATTTGCACTACAGAAGCAAACAGAAGACACCCTGTTAGAATCCATCAAGCATAAAAATCATCTTCAGAGAGAACTAATCACATACCATGTATACCTAATATACTTGGAGGCTTTGGGGAGTGGAGAAAAAAGCAGATGCAGTAGTAAGAAATGTTTATGACAGGGTTGGCAAAAATTTGCTCCCATTATTTACAGTGTTATTTGCTCCACAGACAGATTTTTTTTTCCTTAGATCACACAAGTGAAATTTTCTCCGGCAGACAATGGAACACAGCTCCAATGATTCTCCCTAACTCCCCCGCCCTACCGACACCCTAAAGTCAGGGGTCCATTTCCTTTAGCACAATTCTTTTTTTCACAATGAAACGTACCAGGTGGCATGCACTGTGATGTTGAGATCCTCTTCTGCTCTGCTGAGTGAGCTCCCATCCAAGAGAAAGCTAATATCTATCTGTAAAACGCAGAGAGGGACATGCCCATTTTTTTTAAACGTAGAAGTAATATTTTTTATAATCTGAATTTTAATCTCCCTTAATGTTTATGGTCTGTGGAATGCAGATTTGAGACTAAGTTCTGGAAGCACAGACTACCCCTCTCTTAGGCGGTGAGCTATGGGGACGCTGTTGGGTTTGTGGCAATTTTAAAGCAGAGCATTTCCACAAGTGACACTCAGAGACAAAGCCGCCTCTAAATGTAAAGACAGGCAGGTCCAGACTGACAAAATTAGAGATGCTTTAACAACTTGAGTGAGGACTCTTGCCAGTAACACCTTTTGGTATAGCAGAGGTAACATGCCTGGCAGATAGGACCACCTGGGGTGGAGAGGGGTGGGAGGAGTGTTGGAGAAGGGTGAGACAGGGTAGCAGAATCCTGATCCACACATTCACATGCCCATCTTGACAAAAACATGTGCCCCCGCTTTTTTTTTTAATTTTTTTTTTTCAGTGAACATTGCCAAGAATATAAACACAATCTCAAAAATCTCAAGCCCAGTTGGTTGGAGTTTTATTTCATCACTTAGCTGCTTACTCTAAGCAAATAAATAATAATGGTAAATTTTATATTTGCATGTGGCATAAACATGGAAGAAATAGAAAATATTTTATATTCATGTTAGTAAAACATGCTAAATGCTTACCCTTGATAGGTGATCTACATATATATATCCAACACTGCAGTCGAGTTTCACTAAGCCAGCACTGTCTGTTACTTCACAGTTTATTTGTTTCTCTTCCTAAAAGGAAAAATGAAACAACTGGCTTAGGTAAGAAGGAAACCCGAAGTTTATAACATATGTTAGAAAATGTTTTTTTAAAAGAAAATCATCCCTGAAGAATTTGCTCTCCTGGAAGACTTTTTTTTTCTGTTTACTTTGGGGATAAATAGAAATAAAAATAAAATTTATAAATATGTAAATAAAAATTTATAAATATGTGTGTCCATGGATACACATATATTGGTATATTTTAATACTCATGTAAATTTTCCACAGAATACTTCCTGGACCTGTAGCTTTGATCCCTGTTTGTATTCTCTATTTAATTCAAGATCCAGTTCCTTGAAAAACCTTGAAGCAAGGAATTAAGGAAGTTCATATTTCATTGGCCCTCTTGTCTGAGATGTGAGAATGTGACAAAGTATATAATTGTAATAACGGTCATCACAATTAGATATATATAGTCAAATATTCAGAGAAATGTATATAAATATACACTGTTAACTATATACTATAGATGTATATACACTAGACATGTATATATACTATATATACTATATAACATATCACATACACTGAATATTTGACTTTTCTCTCATACTATTGCAAATAGGCTGCTGATGCTCTAGAGAAAAGGGTAACTTATTTCTGAGGCGTCAAAGACCTCTCTACATGTCCTTGGTTTGAAGAGATGGCCTCTAGATAAGAGAGGAATACATTTGCTAAGAGATAAGACAGGCATCAAAAGAGAAAGTGACAGGCTTTTCCCTTTGAAATCAACCTTATTAATGCCTGGATGATGGATTTAAGTGTTGACGATTGAGGCATGGTGGTAAGAACAGGTCTCTAGGTGCTTCAAACTCTTGTAGGAAAAGAGAAATTGCCTGCGATCTGGTTGGCACCAAGATGTCAGAATGTGTGGAAGACTGCTGGTTGTACAGTATTTGTTGGAAGTTCTTTGGGAACAATACTGGGCATGTGAACTTAAAATGAAGAGCAGTAACTATGGGAGCCCAGCTTAGAGGACCAATATTGCCTGTGCAGGGACCCCAGCCAAGAAGACAGGATAGTAGCACCAAATGAGCATGTCATCTGTGAGAAAAGCAATGGCACCCGAACAGCTTGCTTGGACAATTGGACAGTTGCGTCTCTCACACAGTAGCATTTGGAAGCAGGAAGCTCTTTTGATCTCAGATCCCAAGGAACTTGTCATTTTGATCAGGAGCATGAACGAAGTCTCAAAAATCAATGGAAGCTTGAGTGATAAGTCTGCATCTACCCCAAATATTTAGGCCTAACATTGATGAAATGGAGTATACCATTTACACTTTAAAAAACGAATGCGACTGTGGTTTTTGAAACTTACCAGATCTAAAATCTTAACGAAGTAAAGACCGGAGGGGAGTCTGATGTGCAGAGTCGTTTCGTACGCATCATCTCCAGCATTAAACAAGGACACGTTCAACATCAAGGTCTTCATACTTCCAACAGCAAGATAGGTCTTATTTTCATGTGGCCTGAAAATTGACGTTAATATTTAGTTCTTGTTTGGGAAATAAAAATCCCGTCTCCTCGTTTATCCTGAACATACAATACTAATTTAGAAAAACACCATGGGGAGATGATCTCACGCAAGTAGATGCAAATTCATGCTCGAAAGAACTCAATTTCTCATGTTTCAGATAAATTCAGCCAACTATTACCCAGGAAGTTTGTTATTTTTAATTAGTTATAATTAAGCAAATCTGCTTTACATTTTCTGTTTCACTTCTTCTATACTTTAACAGATTTTTCTCATATTTCACAGTATTTTTTTTTCCAAAAGTGAAGATGTTTATTTCTTTTCTTTCTTTACCCTTGGAAAGACACTGAACTAGCTGTTGCCCAGACCAAAGGGGGAAATGGGGAGTAGTAGGAGAAAAGGAGAAGAGAGAGACTACCTCCACCAAAATAGAGGATGTTTCGGTGGAATGAGCACAGCGCATGAAAAGGACCGCCAGGCCCAGCAAGTGGGTGCCACTACAGTCTGTCGTGCTACCTTCAATGTCTTAAGGCAGGCTGGCCACCTCTACCAATAACCAGACCAAGTTAAACACAGAACTGCAGCCATGCTTCATCGTCCCGTGAACTGGAAAGAGAAGGTTGCTGTGAATCTAGACATAGGAGTGAGTGAGTTCAAGTTCTGGCTCTGGCCTAGTTCTTTTGGGTGGTAGGAGGTCATTTAGCATTTTTAAGCCTCAGTCACCGTCTGTAATAGTAATAATTACTATTACTGAAGGTTTGGCTCATGCACAGCCCACGAAGTCCACAGAAAAATACCTTGATATATAAAAAACCTGAGGCTTAAGGAACTGATTCAAAGTATCACAGCAGGAATGTTCTAAAGTCTCAAGGTAAATGTCTGCACAGCCCAGTCTCTCTACCAATTAGAGAATTAGAAGAGTCAAAGAAAACTTGTACACAATGATTCTATAATCTCTCCTTAAAGACAGACATTCTTAGATATTGAGTAATTTTTAATCAGTGAAGGATGTGACCCAAGGCAAAGCATCAGGTGAGGGTAATCCTAACAATTAGAAAGGTAAATATTCACCTAGTACGAGAGAAAGTTTCCCTATGTTTACATTGTATCATTCTAATCAACATCTGTATAGAAGATTAGTGTTTGGATAAACTAAACATATAGTCTGCATTTAATAGTTATTGCTGAATTGATTTCAAACAAAGGGTGTCCGGGAACAGAGTTTAAGAACAGGTTTCAAAATTTATGCTGTGAAGACACATGAATGACTGATCAACTGTAATTGAAAGCTCCTATATAATCATGACATTCATTATTCCAGATACAAAAATAAATTCCCACCCTTATAGAGCATATACAGTAAAGGACAGATGTATAAACAAAATTTAAACAAATATTGTAAATACATGGAAAGGAGTTGTGAATAAGCAGCTCTGGGAAACCAAGGCAGGAACCACTTTTGCCTGAGGGTAGCAAAGGCATGTCGCTTCTTTTTTTTTTTCTGCCATTCTGATTATTTAGATTTAATTTTGGGAGTACTTTTTTTTTTTAATATAAAGGTATGAAAACTTCATGATTGAACATGACTTAATGTGGATTATACCCTTAACTGATTTCTCAAGTCCTCCTTCTCCAATCCAGTTTTCACACTGCCAGGGAGGGTCACTTTACAGAAAGCAAACTGAGAAACTTAACAGAAACCCATGGGGGAGGGGAAGGAAAAAACAAAGGAGGTTAGAGCGGGAGAGAGCAAAAGTATAAGAGACTCTTAAAAACAGAACAAACTGAGGGTTGATGGGGGGTGGGAAGGAGGGGAGGGTGGGTGATGGGTATTGAGGAGGGCACCTTTTGGGATGAGCACTGGGTGTTGTATGGAAACCAATTTGACAATAAACTTCATATATTGAAAAAAAAAAAAAGAAAACAAACTTGATAACGTCATAGGCCCACTTAATGTCCTTCAGTGCCTTCAAGATAGAGTGCTAATTTACTAGCACAGCACATGAGGCCTCACTACTCTGCACAACTCATTCCTTTGCTTGAGCCATACTTAACTGCAAACAGGTATCCAAACACCTGCGTTCTGTACCTTCTGTGAAGCTCTCTCTCTGCCTTTAACACCTTCCCTCTTCACGTCTCTGGGTGATTTGTTCATGTTCAAGACTCAGTGAAGTGTCAGTGTTACTAGTTCTCAGAAGTTTTTCCCGTGGATACTCAGTGCTAACCCCTATCACTCAGCACTGCATTCTCCCTAACAGAAGCAGCTTCTCCCTCTCCCAAAGCACACTGGGCACCCCTATAAGGAAGTATTTTCGCATGGTTTGGCTTTTGTCATCACTAGAATAAGTTCTCCTAGACAGAAGATGCTAAATCATGATTACCACTGCTTTCTCAGAGCCTGCAAACATAACTAGTGTTCAAAAAATATGCGTGGTATACAACTGTATCAAACATTTAAAAAGGACTGGGTAACACTAAAGAAAAGAGTGGAGAAAATGCTGGATACATGTTTGTAAAAAGTTCATTAACTCATCATGATAAATTCTACCAAGTTACAGTCATGGTTCTGTGTTCTGTGAATTCTAAGTGTTTCATTAAGTAAACATCTACTACATTCACATGATCTGTACCCCATCACACAACTGACATTGTAGTGGCAATACAATTGTGAATTGACCAATACATTAATGGCAAGATCAATACTGGAAAGAGTATGATTTTTGAGAATTATTTTTATGAACCTCGGAATGGGCAAATTTTAGACACTTCTCCGTATTCTTTAACTTCAAATGGTATAGCTCTAAGAAGTTAGACAGTTCACTTATACCTAAAAATTCTTCCCCTCTCATCCTGATTTTTTCTTCATTTTACACTTACTTATCACGATAGTACAAAGAGAAAAATATGCATATCCTAAGAGCACAGCTCAGTAATTTTTATAAACTGAATGCATTGAAGAAAGGAGCACCCACATCAAGAAGACATATTAACGGCAGAATAGGATATCCTGCCCCCCTCCTTTCCAGTTATTGTCCCCACCCATCATCTTCCTTTTATTAGTATCGACTGGCTTTGCCCAGTTTTTTATTTCATGTAAGTGGAATCACAGAGAATTTTTAAATATCAGGCTTTCTGTACTTAAAATTTTGCTTGTAACATTAATTTCTATTGATGCATGGAGTTCTAAACTGTTTATGCTCTCTGGTGTATACATTGCAGTTTGTAAATATACCACATTTTATTTATCCATTCAATTATCATTGGGAATTTGGGCAATCCTAGTCTGGAGCTATTGTCTTTTGGTGAACATATAAATATAATTCTTTTGGGTTAGTCTGTCTCTGAGCAGACTGCTATAGTTTGTTAATCCAGGATTAACTCTTGAAAATCTCCAAATCTGGTTAAGTTTGGCAACCATCTTAAATTATACCAACAAACTATATTTAATAAAATATAGGGAATTATAGTGTATCAATAAATAAAAAATGTACCACAGAACTGTCATGTAAAAAGCCAACATCCCATAGAGTACGGTTTCAAAAACTGCCTACAGGCCAAATTTGGGCCCCTGTCTGGTTCTGTAATAAAGGTTTACTGAAATACAGCCATGCTCATTCATCTGTGGCCACTTCTGCACTATGATGGCAGAGATGAGTAGCTGACATAGACCTTTGTCCCACAGGGCCTAAAGTATTTACTATCTGTCCCTTCACGGAAAAAGTTTGCTGGCTATACCACAGACCAATCTGACTGAGAAATACCATTAGTTTCAAAATAAGCATACAACATAATATGACTATATTTAAAATCTGTATTATTCTGGCAATAACAAAGGCTTTGTTATTTCGGATGGCATCAGATGCAGCATCAGAGAAAACAATGCCCCAGACCTCATAATTCCTTGGTTGGTTCGGGAGACATTGAGGAGAAGGGAATGAGGAACATGTTCATACGTAGCATCTCTAGTTTCTAACCCCTGGGTTTGAGAAGTTGGAGCTTTTCTGCAAGGATGTGTATCAACTAAACAAAACAGTCACTCTAAACCATGGCTACCATTTCAGGTGGGAGAATGCCACTCTGTGGCAGCAGGCTCCATTTTTCCTACCATCTTAGGGAATGCCTGTGACTGATCACTCTTATGGCGTAAACCTTTACGTTACATAAGTACACGTCTGCTTGGTGGAGCTGTTAGAGGGCAGAGAGGGAAGGTGGGAGAGCACGGCTGCCCTACATTACCCCCCACTGCTCTACAGTCCCGTCACAACTACAGGAGCCTAGGAGGTTCTAAAAGTAAACTTCAGCTTGACATTAAAGTTTAATTAAGACTTGTAGAAGAGCTGCCTAGAAATAGACATTTATAAAATATTCTGGCTTGTACCCAAAGCATTAGTCACTGAACACCTTTGGGAAAGAAGTTGGCACTTAGACAAGCAACAGAAGGTGAAAGTACTGCATAAGCAGCTAGGTTCCAAGACAACAGCAAATTAAAGAGAAACACAATGTTCACATTTCAGCAGCTATACTCCTGGTTTATTTTCCATTTTTAAGCTATTTTGCCACATTACCATAATTACAACTCTACTCTCTCTTTTTTTAATATACATCTTACTGTATCTTGATTCATTAACAAGGTGCCGTCAGAAAGATACCCACCAGCTTTTTATGTGAGACATAATAAAGGACCAGGTGCACATCTGGAAGTGCGACAAGGCTGAACCAGAGCTTTCCCCGGGAATCGTAGCTCATTCTTCATTAAAACGTGCATAATGCACACTTGAAATTTACAAAGCAGCCGAGAACCCACATAATTTAAACAAATCAAGGTACTGTGTACATACAGAATCATAACTTAATAAGTGAAAGAGGAAAGATAGAAAAATGGTGTATTTCAGCACGAGGCTCTGTTTTCCCTGAGTATTATTTTATAAGAAATCTTCCTCAAGTCTTAGTATAATGAATGCAGTTTGCCTTGATAGAATGAATTAATGCTTCATAGCTAACATGTTTTTAATCAAGATGTTAGAACAAAATCTAATTGTAAACTGATAATGTACTTGTGTCAAGGTACAGGACTCATTTATTTTTGACAAAAACCTAGCCTGCAGCAAGTGGCCTATAGGTCCATGTGACAAATCATCCTCTTTTTTTCTTTACTACTGACTTCAGGAAAAAAGAAAATACTGGAAAATTCTCATCAACCACAATATATCAGTTAACTGACATTTAAGAAGATTGCATTTGAATAGGGGCAAACTCATTGATGTCCCAAGAGGTACAGCAGAAGAACACAGATTGGAAGATACAGTTAGTAATTAGCATGTTTTCATGTATAAAGCATGTAATTCATCTTTCTAAAACTCTGAGATCAGTGAAGCATATATTCCTACCATCTCCGTTTTAAAAACAGACAATTTTGTTAGACTTGCTCTTTTGGGGACAAACAGCATAGTGGCAGATGCTGTGCATTGCCCACTGTCCACCCAACAGTAATTTTCCTTCTTAGCTGCTAGAAGAACCCCAGATTATTCAGGCAGAAGCCTGTATTCCATTGAAATTGCAGAAGAGAAGCCCCTAGTTTAGCTTCAGGGAATGAATTATGATTGATCTAGGATGGTCATGATGATTCCATTCTTCCACCAGGACAGATTCAGGGATGAGCATGTGACAAGGTCTCAATCAGAAGAAGAAATCTGTAAAGATGCTTCCCTTCCTAGAAAGGCAGCCTCAAGTGGACCCAGAATTTTACTCTTGCCCCTTTTCTCTTGTTGGGAATCTAGGTGCTGCTACGGCCATGGGGTGACCGTGAGGGAAAAACCAAGAGAACTAGAAAGATAACCATGCATGTCCCAATTTTGCTAGCTGCCCATTTAATCTGCAGCCACCTTCTGCTTTATTTATTTTTAATATTTATTTATTTTGGGGAGAGAGAGACAAAGCATGAGCAGGGGAGGGGCAGAAAGAGGGGGAGACAGAATCTGAAGCAGGCTCCAGGCTCTGAGCTGGCAGCACAGAGCCCGACGCGGGGCTCGAACTCACAAACCGCGAGATCATGACCTGAGCTGAAGTCGGATGCTTAACCGACTGAGCCACCCAGGCGCCCCACCACCTTCTGCTTCTTATGCAAAACAATTAAGTGCCTTCCTTGTTTAAGGCACTATTCATCAAGTATCCTTACTTGCAGTGAAATGCATTCCTAACGGATATGAATGCACTTGCTCAGGAAAAGCTACACCACTTGCCTGGGACACATGACTGAGGTAGACAAGGGAAGCAGTGTCATTTGTATCAGTAATCTATATGAAAGGCTGGATTTGAAACAGCCTATGTGATGGCTAATACCTGCTATTAGATTTGTGATCTTGATAAAACCATCCTTGTTGATCATTTTGCAGTGCAAGCCCATTTGATTGGAGTTTATTGTCCTGAGAATTTAGACATTTGGGGGAAGCCTCCACTTAATGAAGACATGAGACAGAGTGTGCCTGTGTGCTATATAGTTTGCTCTAGGCAGTCTGCTACCACAGTTCTCACAACTCATGTTCTTTACTGAGGAAATAAATGCATTTAGCTAAAGCAGGTTTCTAGCTCTGAGGCACATGAACACCGTTAGTATCAGTGGGGTTATATTCAGGGGAACATATAGAACGAGTGGTCACGTGTGCTTACTATTACCAACGAGGGAGAGGGGACTTCTAGGTGAGAGAGGCATATTTCTGTCTGATAGCATAGAATTTGTTATAATGCAAAGCAATTTTCAGAACCTTTCATTGTGGGCCTAAAAGTTAATTAAGAGTTTTCATTTGAAAATTTCTCAAGTTATCATTTACCTAACAGAAACAGCCTGTAACTTTCCTAGTTGGTACAAAAGATGTGGGACTTATACCTTACACTGGCATCCTTGCCACCTCAAACCTCGTGAAACTAACAACTTCTGACCCAGTCAATCAGCGGCTTTCTTGGGACATAAAGAGACATTAAACTTTGGGCAAATAACCAGTACATATGTGGAAAATGCTTAGGATTCTTTGTCACTATTTCATTTTATCACAAAACTAAAACTTTTTTTTTAATTAAAAATTTTTATGTTTTTTTTTTTTATCATTTGAGAGAGAGAGAGAGAGAGAGAGAGAGAGAGAGAGAGAAAGCATGTGCAGGTGACCCAGAGAGGGTCAGAGGGAGGAGAGAATCCCAAGCAGGCTCCTTGCTGTGAGTATGGAGCCTGAGGCAGGGCTGGATCTCACAAACTGTGAGATTATGACCTGAGCTGAAATCAAGAGTCCGAAGCTTAACCGACTGAGCCAACCAGATGCCCTAACTTTTTAATCAAAGGCTGTACGTATGCCAACAGCAATGCTATCAACAATAACTGTTAGGAACCTTTATGTATTCCAGGCTTTGTGCTATGCCCTCGGTTCGTATCACTGCATTTTATCTTAAAACAACCTTGTAGAGTAGGTATGATTTTACTTTCTTATCAATGAGGAAAGAGGTTTACAGAACTGATAAGTCTTCTCTAAAAAGGTCATTCAGCTAGTAAATGGTAGATCCACTTGAACCAGGTTAGTTTGACTCCGAACCTGAAACTCAACTACAACATCGCTGCCCACATTTTAGTTTGATAAGAAACACTCGTAGCCCTATGACTACTGAACATGTCTGGCCTGGCACCCATAGATTCCTATTTGGATGGTGTGTGGCCTGGAAAACTCCATTTCTCATAAGCATTACAGGTGATTCTCATAAAGGTGACTCAAAGGCCACACCTTCAGAAACACTGCCTTATCCTTCCCTGGCTGCCATTTAAAATCACAATAAACTTGATAGATTTCAAGAAAAATGATCACTTCAAATTAAAAATGTAAAGTAGGTAATATAATTTATTGTGACAGAATATCTTAATTCACTAAGATGTACTTTCAGTCTTCAGGAAAGAAGCATCCATGGTGATATTTTCACATAAACTTCAACGCCCCATTTTTTCATCGGCCAGAGTGGTTGCAGAGAAAGGTGACAAAAGGGACAATGGGAGTGTCTGATTTATGAAAATGAAAACATGACTTATTTATAGCTTAGATAAGCTTTCCCCCACACAGCTCTTCTTATCAAAGGCCGGTGACAGCAAAAACACTAAGAAAACTAAGCGTTTGACAAAGAAAATAAATACATGAATGGGAAGGTTGTAAATTATTCATCTAATAACTCAACAAAGGCACCACATTACATGCTGGGGTACAAAGTAGTTAGTAGTCATTGTTTTTGGGCTCTTTGAACAGCTAATCTGGATAATTTAAGTATAAAGTCCAATTATAAATCAAATAGGTTAGGGCTTCTTGGCCCTCAACTGTGGATGCTCAAGGCTATACTGGCATTGACTAAGTGAAAAGAATTAATTTATTCTCTGCCATATGTGATCCCACCCCAGCAGGGTACTCAACACTGTTTGTCAACCTTTTTACTCATTCCTATCCCATTTATCCTAACAGCTCGTTTGAATCTTTTCCCATTCCCTTCAAGTTCTCAAGTCTTTTCTCAAAGCCTTCGCTTTCCATACATAAACTCCCTTTATATCCTGGCCATCCATGAATTCTCTGCATTTCCCTTCCTTCCGCACAGAGCTCTCTTAGTCTATTGTCAAGCACCTTTTCACAATTTCTTAGCTCAGGGTAAGGAGAATCTTAACTTCTCTCTAAGGCGAACTCCTGCATCTGAGTCTGACCGCATTATATACTGTTTCCTTAGGCCCTTGCTCTGTTCTCAGCAAACAGCCATTAGTCACCTGTAGCATTCCAGGCACTGTGTTAGACACTGGGAGCACTGGGATGAAAAGCCAGAAACCTGCCTTGATGCAGCTCACAGGATAGCGTGGAGACAGACAGTAATGGTGGTGAGCCTAAGTGCAGTGGGACCAGGGTCACAGGAGGACTTGGGTTCGGGTAGCTGGAGACAAAGGGGGCTTTACCTAGAAAAGAGCTGAGATTTATAAGGTAAATAAGAATTAATCAGGTAGGTAAGTGGGAGAAACAAAAAGATACAGAGGCTCAGGGAAGCATGCAGGGCCAAGCAACTCTGAAGTATCCTGCCATCAATGGAAAAAAGTCATGCAGCATTGCTAACAACACTAGGGAGTTTATGTCAGAAAGCTCACACTCTGGAATCACCCCAGGTAGAGGAACTAGAATACAAAACCAGAGGCCCAAAGGCCAGAAAGTGGGAAAGCCTGGTGATCCAGGGAGGATATTGAGCGCCTGGTTTGGAACAATAGTGGTAGAGATAGAAAAGTAGGACAGATTAACAAATACACCTTTAGGTGGTAGTATCACAGAACTAAGTAATTTATTGTGTTTCAGGGATAAAAGAGAAGAATTCAGGCTGAGCTCCAGGTTGTTGGCCTTGGTAACTATCGGTGTGTCATTGGTAGACAGTGACTGGGTCCCCAACAGGACCTGTCTTAGTGGACAGTTGCCAGTGTAGGTGTGGAACTCTGAGATACTGAGCAACAGCAGTGTAGACAGGCCAGGGGAGGTCACAGCTGTGGGCAAGATTACCCAGGGAAAATATGGGAGTGTGAGAAAGGGGTGAGAGAGAATGGTCCAGGAACCCAGGAGAGCCAAAAGCATGGATCCTCCAAAAACAACTGAGAAAAAGCTAGAGAAGTAGGAGCAGAAGGCCAGTTCTATGGCAACATGGAACTTAAAGCGAAAGATGTGCAAAAGGTGAAGTGAGCGGCTGTCAGATGTTTCAGAGGAGAGTTCAGGTCGAGTCTGAAAAGTGCCCCCTGGTTTTAAGAACATTTCTCTCTTGGATTTAGTCTTTCCTCTGCCTTTGACCCTCACGCGTGTTCATGTTTTTCCATGATTAAATAAATAACAGATTTCATCACTACATAAAAACTCTTCAGTTGAAACTACTCGTCCCCGGTATATTATTTTTCCCTTAAGACCTGACTGCCTACTACTGCAATGAAATTCCCATCTCACAATTTGCCAGGGACAGCCTTTTCTCACCCGCCAGTCCCGTTCTAAATGCCAATTCCCATGACCTTTCCTCAGGCATTGTGGTATCTGATCTCTCTACAAAATTTTACAGTATTAAATCCCTCTTTCTATATTCTCCATTGGCTATTTCAGGATGGGTTTGGTTCTCTTCTTAGTTCTCCAAAGATACCTCTTCAGTTTCCCCCCAGGGACTTGCTATTCTTAAGATCTTTAAATAAAATTGACTCCTCCCCAACTTGATCCTTGGTTCTTTTCTCTGAAATTCCCATCTCCAGGCATCTCCCCACCCCCGAGCCCTGCATGCTCACAAACTGCTAATGGGAGAAGACTTCCAAATACAATCCTGAACTAGATTTTCAAGAGGAAAGCTGCATATATGGAAATCGCACCAGATTCAACATGCCCCAATTAAACTTGTTTCCTTTCTATCCCTACCTCCACAAAATCGTTTACCGTTTTCCTGTCCTGCCACTGATTCCTCTTTCACTTCCTGTACACAGTGAGCCTTCAACCTAAGTTTAGATTCTCTCTCTCTGGTCCTCATTTCTCCTATCTTCCCTCTAGTACACAGAGCAATTTCCAAATAAGGTATTTAGACAGGATACAAAGTTGCAGTGGCTTATTTCCCATGATAAAATAGTAAAAGCAAGCAACCTTTATCTAATTTTCACTATGTCTTGTGGAGGCATTATTCTTGGCATGATACATGTATTTTCTTTTTACTGTCCCCCCATCCATGAATTTAGAGAAGCAAAGTGGTTTATTCCCTTTCAAATGTGTCATATATACATTTAGGTATTTCTTTTGTTTTGTACATCAGTCTGACTTATGTAACCAGTTTGTGGATGATAAAAAAAAAACTAATCCTTATGTTAGTGGATGTTAGCCCGTTTTGCCACCTAAACTCTATTAACAGGCACTTACAATGTCTAAAACATAACTACAATAATGATAACCCAAGGCACAATTAAATCCTGAAATATCTCCTGAGTGGTCAGTAAAAGATTAAAACCTTGGTGCTCACATATTCTCATTCTTTCAAAAAGTGGTTAGCTCTGAGTATATATGTTCAGGGAGGGATATACAGACCCCTTCATCTCTCTCAGCAGAATGTTGTTCAATTCATTGAATGCCCCTAATCCCCAAGGATTAGTCTCTTCAGAACAGACAAGCACACACCCGTTACCCATCTCAGTGAGGAACAGGAAACTACACTTACTTAAAAAATCCAATTCTCCCAGAAACCTGTAAGTCAGCAGAGCAATTTTGGTGGGCACAAAATCTTGCAAAATTTATCTGGAAGTAAAACAGAACAGTATTTTTTATGTTACTTTAATAAGGAGGTATGCTTCTATGCTTTTTTTTTTTTTTTTTTAGAAAGAAATTGCCATCTGTAGTACACGAGAAAAGTGAAATAAAATTGATGAACACCTCATTTTGTCCCTTTTGGAGTTTGATTTGAGAATTAGTCACAGTTCCAATGACAAGTAACTGCAGGACTAAAAGGTACCAAGTTCTTCCAACAGGTTAACATAAAGCCTAGATGTGTTAAATGGAAAGATTAGTGTTTCTTCTACAATTGCTATAAAAAAATGAGTTTAAGCAGACTGAGGTAGTACCCTAGGTAGGTATTTAAAGCCTGTGCTGCCAGGGTGTCCTTCGCCGAATTCCTCTCAATTTGCTGGTGCTACTGTGCGATCCCACTTATGACTAAGAAGCATGGCATGCACTTTTCACAGGTGATGGGAGGTGAGCCTCCATTTAGTGAAAACAGCAAAATGCAGAAAGTTAGAAATTTTACTGGAGGACACCTGGAGCTAAATTAAATTATAGTCTATCCTAAGGGTTCCAGAACTTACTTAACTTGGAACATTTTAATAGGACCCAGAGATACTAAGAGGTACATGGGAAGACCTGAGGTCTAAGATAGAGGAAAAAGTGGAGAGAGATAAAAAGGAAGCTAAGAGGAACAGGTAAAAAGGGAAAGATGCTGACAGAAATCTACAAAGTCAGAGAAGGAGCTAGGTTCATTAAATGGGAAATGACTAGCATGTTGTCAGATAGGGTGTCAGACCACAGACTACCTCAGCCTGGGGAAGCAGAAGGGAAGTGTAAATCTTTCTCTAAATGATGAGGTAAATGTGATATTTTTCCTACCACTTTTACTTGTAAAGCAGATTGTTCTAAAAATCAAAATGCAGGTTATTCTAATTTCTCTTTAACATTTATTTACTTTTGAGAGAGCGAGACAGAGCATGAGTGGGGGAGGGGCAGAGAGAGGCGGGGACACAGAATCTAAAGCTCTGAGCTGTCAGCACAGAGCAGGATGCGGAGCTCGAACCCACAGACTGCAAGATTATGACCTGAGCCGAAGTTGGATGCTTAACCAACTGAGCCACCCAGGTGCCCCCCAAAATGCAGATTATTCTAACGCAACTATAAATTGCTAAGGTTTTGGCTTGTGTACTTACAATATTGAATTTTTCATTATTAAACATATTTAAAAATAGTTGATATTGACAATTGAAGTTCAAAAGAAGAGTGAAAACACTGATTTCCACAATTATATTCATAAGAGTATCAAGAAAACTTGCTCTTAAGTTACGTTCATTTGATCTAGCATTCTAGAGAGCAATGATTGTAATCTTGAATATCTTCAGGTGACTTAAGGGCAATTACTCTAAACAGGATACGAACTAGCCTTTTAAATGTCAAAACATAAGAGACTCTTAAAAACTGAGAACTGAGGGTTGAATGGGGGTGGGAGGGAGGGGAAAGTGGGTGATGGGCATTGAGGAGGGCACCTGTTGGGATGAGCACACTGGGTGTTGTATGGAAACCAATTTGGCAATAAATTTCATATTTAAAAAAATAATAAATGTCACTTCTGCCTTTTACACTGTGTGCCATTAGCAAATGCTTTAAAACATGCCTCCAAACATCCTGTTGATGACATGTTGGACAGTAAAGGTCCGAACAACTGGACTCCTGGGAGTAAACAATCTGCCAGTGAAACAGAGCTATTAGGGGATACACTAGAAAAAGCAGCCCACTGGTTAGAATGCAGGATCCATCTCAAAATGCAATGGGTCCTGGGATGTGGCTAAAAAGCCTATAGTTGAATATGAAAGTATCAAGGAGGGAAAATTAACATCTCATGTATATGGGAAACTGTTTCTTGAACTAAATGCATATGGAAACACACTCAGAGCTCAATATCCTAAAGGGAATATAAAAAGTAAAGAAAAGTGGAAAATAAGGCACAGCATAAATCTCTCTGTATATTAAGAAAATTGATTTAAAAAATTTTAAAGAATTCAGAAAGAGAATTCATTTCCCCAGAATTATGCAATATTTCAAAAACTGAGTTATATGCACATAATGTTTGGAACAAAGGAAAATATTCTTACCGTTTTTTCAATTCTGTCTTTTTCTTTCTTTTGCTGAAGAATTGGTTGAAGTGGGGGGAATTCCTCTGTACTTCGTTTACTGATGACGTGATGCCCAAGGTGGTAAGCAGCTTCAATCTGAATTGGGGTGAGGATGTCCCGCACATCTTTCTAAGGGAATATAAAACCATCAGTTAGAAATCAGAATAAGCATGTGAATCAAAAAACATAGACATAGAACTCCTCTTTTCCTGCATTAAGGCCAAACATAGGAAAGGTAAACAAGCTATTTTTACCCTTTCATCTAAATTGTTAAAATACATTGAATGTGGGTTTTTTTCCACATTCCATAAGCATTTATGTTTATTTGAAAAGACACAAAAAGTGTAAAAATAGAAAAAAAAAACCTATCCATCCTGTAATAGTTACATAGTTTTACATTTGGACATACTTTTGTGATATTTTCTTGGCATACCTGTCTTCACCTGACATTATATCATAAGCTTTTTCCATTACAAATTCTTTGTAAATCATTTCAAAGAACTAATCAACATTTTAGTCTATTTAACATTTCTGTGTAGCAGACCTGTAGAAATAAGAGATCTCTTACAATTTATTCAAGTTTTCTTTTTATATCTCTCAGTAACGTTTTAATTCAATGTGATTCATTTGATTTTACATTTATTATTAAATATATCATTTTCTTTGCTATTCTTTGTGGAACTTTTCCAATTAGATTTCTAGATAGATTATAAATGATATGTAGGAAAGTTATTTCCTGTATTTTCAGTTAGGCATCCAACTTCAGCTCAGGTCACGATCTCACAGTTTGTGAGTTTGAGTCCCGTGTTGAGCTGTCAGCACAGAGCCTAGAGCCTGCTTCAGATTCTGTGTCACCCTCTCGCTCTTCCCTTCTTCCACTCATGCTCTATCTCTCTAAGATAAATAAACATTAAAAAGTTTTTAAATTATTTTTTTATATGATTATTCACTAACCTCCTCATTAAAAAAGAATATACTACAGAGGGAGTAGTCAGGATGGCAGTGTAGTAGAGGGACCCTGGGCTAGTCTTGTCCCTTGAACACAGCTAGAGCAATATCAAATCATTTTGAACACCTAGGAAATCGATCTAGGGATTAAGAGAACAATCTTCAAAATTTGAGGTATGAGGTGCAGAGATGTGAGGTGGGGGAAAGAAAAGCTATAGTGCCATGTAGGGTAGGGAACCCTTTCTGCACAGGAGAGAGAGAGAGAGCGAGAGCGAGCGCGCGAGAGAGCACACGCGCGCAGGAGCAAGAGAGTGTGAGCATCCCATTGGGTTTAGGCAAAAAAAAAGCATTCCCCTAAAACCAATGACTGGGGAATTGGGAGGAATGGACTATCACAAGTTTTTGCCAACATTAGAGCTCAAATTCTGAGGTTCTGGAAGTTCGTGCCATTCACCGGAGTTGATCTAGGAGGGTGTCGGTGCTCCTGGAGAGAAGGAGGGTAGAGGCCCCTGAGAGTGGACAGAGTGGTATGGGGATCCCCTGGGTCACTCTGGGAGACAACATTCTGCTTCCTGGAGTGCATTTGGAAGGATATATTTCCTAAGGACAAAAGACCTGGGTGGCACCTTTGAGTAGCCATTCAACAGCAGGGGATAGAAGCATGTGCAGAAGGTAGATAACTGGTTCCAGCTTTTCTCTGTGCTTCACCATAAACTCCAGGCACCTGCACAGCCCTGCAGCTGCTTTTCTGGGACAGAAAGTCAGCAGGCACAGCACTGCAAGGCTCTACTCCAGAGAAGAGGAGTGTAATCCTTTAAGATTTAGAGTTTTGCAATAGCCAAATTATGGAAAGAGCCTAAATGTCCATCAACTGATGAATGGATAAAGAAGATCTGATTTATATATACAATGGAATACTACTTGGCAATGAGAAAGAACGAAATCTGGCCATTTGCAGCAACGAGGAACTGGAGGGTATTAAGCTAAGTGAACTAAGTCAGCCAGAGAAAGACAGATACCATATGTTTTCATTCACATGTGGATCTTGAGAAACTTAACAGAAGACTATGGGGGAGGGGAAGGGGAAAAAAAAGTTACTAAACAGAGAGGGAGGGAGGCAAACCATAAGAGACTCTTAAATACAGAGAACAAACTGAGGGTTGATGGGGGGTGGAGGAGTGGGGAAAGTGGGTGATGGGCATTGAGGAGGGAACTTGTTGGAATGAGCACTGGGTGTTGTATGGAAGGCAATTTGACAAATTATACTAAAAAAAAAAAAAAAAAAAAAAAAGATTTGGAGTTTTGAATCCCAGCCGCGCACTAGAACTAAAACACAGAAGAGCTGTGGCGCCAGGCATGTCAATGGCCCAGGTACAGACGGGTTGAGTGCAAGGATCTGATGGAAGTCTGGGGCACAGGAGGGGAGATTGTGTGCGTGTCTGTAAGGGTTTCCTGAACAGTGGCTGGTGAGAGCTCCCAGACCTGGGGACTAGAAAGCAGAGTAACACCATCTTCCCCCCTGCCTACCAGCAGGGTTGGACTTCAGTGAGCAACACAGCGCCCCCAGTGGAGGGTGGAATCACTTATACCAAACCCCACCCCCACCCTGCAGGAGCATCTTTACTAGGTCAGCTCTGTGAGCCAGCACAGCCGGCCTCTCCCCCAGAGGACCAACGTAGACACTCCAACCAAGTCTACTGATCACAGAGTACTCTAAAGTATCAGTTTCAGTTCTGGTGGAAATAGGAGCAGGTGCTTTTTTTTTTTTTTCCTTTTTCTTGTCTTTTTCCTCTTTCTTTTTTGAAATCAGGCTTATAGTTTTTTGTTCCTTTTTTTTGATCAGGCTTCTTTTTATTTCTTTTCTTTCTTTTTTTCCCTTTTTTAATTTTCTTTTTCTTTGGAATCAGGCTTATAGTTTTTTGTTTGTTTTCTTTTTTATTCCTTTTCCTTTTCTCTTTTTCTGGATGAGGTTTTTTGTTGTTGTTGTTGTTGTTGTTTTTTTTTAAATTTTTTTTTTTCAACGTTTATTTATTTTTGGGACAGAGAGAGACAGAGCATGAATGGGGGAGGGGCAGAGAGAGAGGGAGACACAGAATCGGAAACAGGCTCCAGGCTCTGAGCCATCAGCCCAGAGCCTGACGCGGGGCTCGAACTCACAGACCGCGAGATCGTGACCTGGCTGAAGTCGGACGCTTAACCGACTGCGCCACCCAGGCGCCCCTGTTGTTGTTGTTTTTAAATCAGGCTTATTTTAACAAACAAATCAAAGCACACCTAGTTAAAGATCCAAACACTCCCTAGTGAAAGCAAGGAGGAACTCTGCAGAGGACTGATCTGGGAGAAAGCAGCAGAAGCATTTCACACCAGAAGCATTTCCTGAAGCACCATGCTCTAGACAGAGTATAACCCCTTCTTAATATAGCATTACACTTAGGAGCAGAAAATACAACAAGCTTTCGTTAACACAAAAGACAGAAAACTAGATAAAATGACAAGACAGGGAATTCTCCCCCAAAGAAAGATCAAGAAGAAACACAGCCAGGGATGTGCTCAAAAAAGGTAAGTAATATATCTAAGTAAGGATTTAGAATAACAGTCATAAGAATACTAGCTAGACTTGAAAAAAGCATATAAAACACCAGAGAAACACTTGCTGCAGAGAAAGAGACCTAAAAACTAGTCAGGCTGAAATAACAAATGCTATAACTGAAATGCAAAACCGACTGGATGTGATTAAAGGATGGAGGACGCAGAGGACTGAATAGGTGATATAGAAGATAAAATTATGGAAAACAATGAGGCTGAAAAGGAGAGGGAAAGAAAACTGTAAGATCATGAATACAGACTTAGGGAAATCAGTGATTCTACAAAGTGCAATAACATATGTATCATAGGAGTCCCAGAAAAAAAAAAAAAAGCAGGAAAAAGGGATAGAAGGTTTATTTGAACACATTATAGCTGATAACCTCCCTAATCTGGGGGAAGGAAATAGGCATTCAAGTCCAAGGGACACAGAGGATTCCACTCAAAATCAACAAAAACAGGTTAACACCATGACATATCATAGTGAAACCTGAAAAATATAAAGAAAATTCTGAAAGCAGTTAGGGACAAAAGGTCCTTAACCTTCAAGGGTAGACACATAAAGTTAGCAGAAGACCTGTCCACAGAAAGTTGGCAGACCAGGAAGGAGTGGCATAATATATTCATCATGCTAAACAGGAAACATATGCACCCAAGAATACTTTATTCAGCAAGGCAGTCATTCAGAATAGAAGGAGAGATAAAAGGTTTCCAAGACAAGCAAAAACTAAACCAGTTCTTCAAGAATTATTAAAGGGGACACTTTAAGTAGGAAAGAGAGACCAAAAGCAACAAAGACTAGAAAGCAACAGAGACAATCTAAATGTACAGCAACTTTATAGGTAATACAGCAGCACTAAATTCATATCTATCATATCTATTGATAATTACTCTGAATGTAAATAGACTAAATGTTCTAGTCAAAAGATACAGGGTATCAGAATGGATTGTTAAAAAAAAAAGACCTTTTGATATGCTGCTTACAAGAGACTCATTTTAGACCCAAAGACACGTCCACAATGAAAGGGAAGGGGTGGAGAACCAGTTATCATGCCAATGGACATCAAAGAAAGCTGGAGTAGCCATACTTATATCAGACAAATAAGACTTTATTTATTTTTTAAATGTTTATTTATTTTTGAGACAGAGAGTGTGTGTGTAAGTGGGGGAAGGGCAGAGAGAGAGGGAGACAGAGAACCCGAAGCAGGTTCAGCAGTGTCTGCCCAG
This sequence comes from Lynx canadensis, assembly GCF_007474595.2. NCBI lineage: Eukaryota > Metazoa > Chordata > Mammalia > Carnivora > Felidae > Lynx > Lynx canadensis. The sequence goes on along the minus strand of NC_044310.1, from coordinate 168,906,644 downwards.
AGCCCAACATGGGGCTAGAACTCACAAACTATGAGATCATGACTTAAGCTAAAGTTGGATGCTTAACTGACTGAGCCACCCAGGTGCCCCCAGACAAACTAGATTTTAAACCAAAGATGATAGTAAGAGATCAAGGATACTATATCATAATAAAGGGAGTCTATCCAACAAGAAGAGCTAATAATTGTAAATATTTATGCCCCCAACTTGATAGAAGCCAAATATATAAATAGATTAATAACAAACTTAAACTCATTGATAATAATACAGTAATAGTAGGGGACTTTAACACCATACCTACATCAATAGATAGGTCATCTAAGCAGAAGATAAACAAGGAAACAATGGCTTTGAATGACACACTGAACCAGATGGACTTAACAGATATATTCAGAGCATTTCATCCTAACACAACAGAATACACGTTCTTTTCAAGTGCACAAGGAACTTTTTCCAGAATAGATCACATACTGGGTCACAAATCAGGCCTCAACCACTACAAAAAGATCGAGATCGTACCATGCATATTTTCAGACCACAACACTCTGAAACTTGAAGTCAACCACAAGAAAAAAAATTAAAGCCCTCAAATACATGGAGGTTAAAGAACATCCTGTTAAAGAATGAGTGGATCGGTTAACCAGGAAATTAAAGAAGAAATGAAAAAATACATTGAAGCCAATAAAAATGAAAATATAACAGTCCAAAAGTGTAAAGGCAGTCCTAAGAGGGAAGTATATAGCAATTCAGGCCTTCCTCAAGAAGGAAGAAAAATCTCAAATATACAACCTAACCTTACACCTAAAAAGCTGGAAAAAGGACAGCAAATAAAGCCCAAAACCAGCAAAAGAAGGGAAATAACAAAGATTAGAGCAAAAAGAAGTTATATAGAAAGAAACAAAAACAAAAAGCAGATCAACTAAACCAGGAACTGGTTTTTGAAAGAATTAACAAAATTGATAAAACCCTAGCCAGACTTACCAAAAAGAAAAGAGAAAGGACCCAAACCGATAAAATCATGAATGAAAGAAGAGAGACCACCACCAAAACCACAAAAATACAATTATAAGAGAATATTATGAGCAATGAGATGCCAATAAATTGGGCAACCTGGAACAAATGAATAAATATCTAGAAACATATAAACTACCAAAACTGAAACAGGAAGAACTAGAAAATTTGAAGATACCCGTTACAAATAAGGAAATTGAATCAGTAATAAAAAAAAATCTCTCAATAAGCAAGAGTACAGGGCCAGATGGCTTCCCAGGGGAATTCTACCAAACATCCAAAAAAGAATACCTATCCTTTTGGAACTGTTCCAACAAAAAGAAATGGAAGGAAAACTTACAAACTCATTCTATGAGGCCAACATTACCTTGGTTCCAAAACCAGACAAATATCCCACTAAAATGGAAAGTTGCAGACCAATATCCCTGATGAACAATGGTGCAAAAATTCTAAGACACTAGCAAATTGAATCCTCAGTATATTAAAAGAATTATTCACCATGATCAAGTGGGATTTATTCCTCAGAATCTGCAAATCAATGTGATATACCACATTAAGAAAAGGAGAAGAACCATACGGTTCAATAGATGCAGAAAAAGCATTAGATAAAATACAGTATCCTTTCTTGATAAAAACCCTCAAAAAAGTAGTAATAGAAGGAACATACCTCAAAATCATAAAGGCCATATATGAAAGACCCACAGCTAATATCATCCTCTAAGGTCAAGAACATAACAGTAACATCCACCCTCACCACTGTTGTTCAACACAGTACTGGAAGTCCTAGCCTCAGCAATCAGACAACAAAAAGAAATAAAAGGCAAGGAAGAAATCAAACTTTCAATATTTGCAGACGACATGATACTCTTTGTGGAAAACCCAAAGACTCCACCAAAAAATTGCTAGAACGGGTACATGAATTCAGCAAAGTCACAGGATATAAAAACCAACAAATCCATTACATTTCTATACGCCAATAATGAAACAGCGGAAAGAATTTTGAAGGAATCAGTCCCATTTACAACTGCACCAAAAACCATTAAGACACCTAGGAATAAACCTAACCAAAGAGGTTAAAAAAATGTGTATGCTGAAAACTATAGAACACTTATGAATAAAATTGAAGACAACACAAAAAAATGGAAAAAACACTCCATGCTCATGGATTGGAAGAACAAATATTGTTAAAATTTCTATACTACCCAAAGAAACCTACATATTCAATACAATCCCTATCAAAATAGCACCAGCATGCTTCACAGAGCTAGAGCAAATGATTTTAAAATTTGTATGGAATCAGAAAAGATCCCAAAAAGCCAAAGTAACATTGAAAAAGAAAAATCAACTCTGGAAGCATCACAATTCTGGACTTCAAGCTGTATTACAAAGCTGTCATCATCAAGACAGTATAGTACTTGCACAAAAACAGACACAGATTAATGGAACAGAACAGAGGACCCAGAAATGGACCCCAAACGATATGGTCAACTAATTGTTGACAGAGCAGGAAAGAATATCTAATGGGAAAAAGATAGTCTCTTTAGCAAATGGTGTTTGGAAAACTGGACAGCAACATGCAGAAGAATGAACCTGGACCACTTTCTTACACCATACACAAAAATAAACTCAAAATGGATGAAAACCCTAAATGTGAGACGGGAAACCATCAAAACCCTAGAAAAGAACACAGGCAGCAACCCCTGTGACCTTGGCTGCAGCAACTTCGTACGAGACAAGTCTCTGGAGGCAAGGGAAACAAAAGCAAACATGAACTATTGGGACCTCATCAAGATAAAAAGCTCTTGGCAAAGGAAACAATCAACATAACTAAAAGGCAACTAATGGGATGGGAGAAGATAGTTGCCAATGACATATAGGATAAAGGGTTAATATCTAAAATCTGTGACGAACTTATCAAACTCAACACCCCAAAGATAATACAGTTAAGAAATGGCCAGAAGACATGAGAAGACTTCTCCAAAGAAGACATACAAATGACAAAGAGACACATGAAAAGATATTCAACATTACTTATCATCAGGGAAAAACAAAAACCACAATGAGATACCACCTCACACCTGTCAGAATGACTAAAATTAACAACCCGGGAAACAGCAGATGTTGGTCAGGATGCAGAGAAAGGGGAACCCTCTTGCACTGTTGGTGGGAATGCAAGCTGGAACAGCCACTGTAGATAACAGTGTGGAGGTTCCTCGGAAAGTTAAAAATAAAACTATCCTATGACCCAGCAATTGCACTACTAGGTATTTACCCAAAGGATACAAAAAAGGTATTTACCCAAAGGATACAACTACATACTATCAAATTTGTTTCCTAACATACATGTACCAATAGTAAAATAAGTGACAGGAAAATAACTTTGAAATCATTTAGCATTCAATTAAAGGATAACTTTGATAGTAAAATTGTTCTAGAATCTCAGGTCTATAAAAAAATATGGGAGTCCAGTAATATATAAAACACGGTATCGCTTAAAAAGCCCTTAATCTGAGCCCTCTTTAGACCGAAATGAGATCTTCAAAGTGTACTTGACAAAAACAGACTCCTTTCTTTTTCTCCTTCTCTAAGTAGGTAGGCAAATAAAATTTTACTGATAAAGTAATCCAGGAGGATTTTAACAGAATTCAGGAGACAATTTAATTAAATTGCATGAAATGAGATATGTTGATGACAAACCTATAAAACAAGTATCTTAAGCACAATAAAAATTAAACAGAGACATTATATCTCAGGATTTGAGAACGCAGTTAACAATCAGTAGATAAAGTCTATCTACATGGGACTAGACAGTTTTTACTTTTCTTGATATTAGAATTGTTACTATACTCAGGAAATATTTGAAGAATTAGTTTCTTTTTTTTTTAATTTTTTTTTAACGTTTATTTATTTTTGAGACAGAGAGAGACAGAGCATGAACGGGGGAGGGTCAGAGAGAGGGAGACACAGAATCCGAAACAGGCTCTAGGCTCCGAGCTGTCAGCACAGAGCCCGACACGGGGCTTGAACTCATGGATCGTGAGATCATGACCTGAGCTGAAGTCGGTCACTTAACCAACTGAGCCACCCAGGCACCCCAAGAACTAGTTTCTTTATATCACAGTTTGACTCTACTTTTCATATACTCGTTTCAATCTCTAGGTTCTTCTCCTTTTAAAACAGAAATTCAACAAAGTTCCTTTTAAACATTAAATAGACTCAAGTGTTTGCATCAGGGCTAGATATATTACCTTAACCCATAATTGAGGTTTCTATTTATTCAGTTCCTGAGTAGATCCATGGCATTGTTATTTACAGAACTCCTAGTCCATAACGTTAGTGGAACAAGGTTTTAGTACCTATAAACATTTTAAGATTAGAATATGGCTTAAACATTACTGCCTGAAAGCAAATGAAGAACAAGTAATTTGTAAAGCTCAGTTAGTAATCCCGAATGGGTAGGAAAAAATGCCTGTAATACAGATGATGGCTGTGCTACTTACATCTGTAGTAACTTTGGATACAGTCAATGAAGTAAATTAATCAAGAGGATTTATCACTTAAAAGACTATTCTATGTCCTTATGTAAATAAAAAAGATAATTTTTCTTTTTACATTATTTATAACTATCAATATACGTATACCATGCTTAAAAACAAGAGGCCTGGAGGTACAGTAACTGGGCTTCCAATCTCAGGTGCAACCCTATCTGTATCTGTGTGACCTTGAGCAAATTACTTCATCTGTCTATGGCTCAATTAACCTCATCGAAAATGGGGATAATGATGATTCTCATGATGCCTATACCTATTGTTATGAGAATCCAGTGGTATGATGTTTGTAAAATACTTACTGAGAACAATGCCTGGCATTTCAGATAGCAACAGATGTTAGAGATTGATTATGTAGATGTCGCTTCAAAATATAGCTATATAAACCAATCAAGATATTACTGAACTTCAGCTTCTTATAATAGGATATTCAGGTGAACGTTTGGAAGGAATTTAATGAAAAAGAAAATCTGACTATTGCCAATCAATGAACATTAATTAGAAAATGAGTTACATACCAAGTATTAGACTTGTATTAATTAAGTGGTATCTGGATGATTTGGGGCATGAAACAGAGTACCTGAGATCTCTCATTACTTTTCCATTCTTATGCATGGAGAGGATTTTATTAAATTACTTGAAAAGTGATCATCTCAACATGAAACTTTGACCATATAGGAATGCTGCAAATCAAGGCCCAAATCCCAAGTTATCAACTTGTGAAAACCGAACAGCTTGAAGCCCTGAGTATTACAATAGCAAACTTGATTAAATTATTCCCTAGGTGTAGGAGCTAGACAGCCACTGATTGTCCCTCCACATGTCCACTGTTTTAATTCTTCTCAACAAGCTTGCTTTGACCAAATCACATGTTACCTAATTCATACTAATTTTCCACAAGGTCTTCTCTACATCTGGTGTATATTACTTTCATTATCCTAATTAGCTATTAATTATGCTTTTCTCACAATATATAAAATGTACGTGCACTCTTGCAAGAACTGTGTTTGACAGATATTCACACTTATTTAACTTTAACAGCTCCACCTAAAGACAAGAATAGCAAAAATGTCTTGAAGTGACTAATTACGTATTTGGGAGGGAAAAAGTAGATTTGCTTAAAATTTTTCATTTGGATGGTCACGTGCTATCTATATTAAAAATAATGAAGAGTCCATGTCACATTTTTATGGACATTACATAAAATAGGGCAACCCATAAGCATGCAAATTACCACATGTCTGAAATTATACAAAGTCTGCCTTCTTGTTTAACTTTTATAGAAATTTGTATTTATGGCCACTAAGCAGTAAGTCCATGTCTTCCTATTGTGTGTATGCAGAGGAAAACCTAAAGGGTGGAGCCAGAAATATTTATAAGGTTTACTGAATGAAAAATGATACTGCACTATAAACATTTCAGTGTATCTATTCGTGGGTCTGCCAAGTACAAGGAAGGCTCTGGGGACACAAAACTGAAAGTCAATACCTATGTCAGCATCTATATAATCCATAAATCCACATACAATGTAGGGTATGAGCATTCCAGTGTAAGTACACACAAGTACAGAAGAAGGAGGGGCACCTAATCTACACTTAAAGGAGGACTGGAGGGCCGCCTGGGTGGCTCAGTTGGTTAAGCATCGAACTTCGGCTCAGGTCATGATCTCACAGTTCGTGAGTTCAAGCCCCGCATCAGGCTCTGTGCTGACAGCTCAGAGCCTGGAGCCCACTTCAGATTCTCTGTGTGTGTCTCTCTCTGCCCCTCCCCACTCATGCTCTTTCTGTCTTAAAAATAAGTAAAACATTAAAAAAAAAAAAAAAGAGGACTGGAAAGTCTTAGAAGAATTTTAAGCAAGGAATATGATCAGATTTGTGGGTTTTTTTTAATGTTTATTTATTTACTTTGAGAGAGAGAGAGAGAGAGCAAGCAGGGGAGAAGCAGAGAGAGAGAGGGAGAGAGAGGATCTCAAGCAGGCTCCATGCTGTAAGCACAGAGCCTGATGCAGGGCTCAATCTCATGAACCATGAGATCATGACCTAAGCCTAAATCAAGAATCAGTCACTTCACGAACTGAGCCACCAGGTGCCCCCAGATTCATGTTTTTGTACAAATGGTACAAATGTGGGAAGTGGATCGGGAAGGGAGAAGGTAAGGCTGAGGCATAGATTGGAACCTAACCCAGCACCACCATCTGTAATTATAACCACTCTAGCTAGTATAAGCTTGCTTTGGGAAGTGGAGAACTGTCAAACAGCTGGCACTACCAACATCCTGAGAAAAGACAGCAGCCCCCAAACAGGTGCTCTAATCGTAACACCAATAGAACATTCTCAGATTTTCCCTTATAGAATTCTTTAAATATACAGAGAAACATCACTCATCAATTTTAAGAATATTCATGGATTTCTACCTTATGTAAGGAGTTGTATTAACTCTAAGGGAATGCAAACATACAAAAAGTAATATTCTGTCTTCAAACACCTTCCAATCTAACAAAGAATTAACATACCCTGGAATAATTAATCCCCTTCCTGACTACCATAATGTCAGTATAATTATATAGTCTGTTTGTACTTGGACAACTATCTGCCTATATGGATCCGTCCATAGTTTGCTGTGGTTAATATATAATGGCTTTGGTTAATACATAACGGTTAATATATAATGGATCACTGAATTATGTACTAGTACAGTTTAACAATATAAATGAATACATAAAATACAAATAAAATATAATTACAAACCAAATATACCTTAACTTCCTTGAAGTTATTATTGAAAAAGATGGGTTTTATAAGTTGCCTAAAGACTCACATAACAAAATAAAACTGTTTTAGTTCATAAATCCAAAATCCAGAAAGTTCAGGAATCAAGGGAAAGAACAAACTAATCTACTATACATGTAGGCAGGTTGATTTCATAATTATATAACATTGCTAAGGCCACTGAACTCACTGGGTCTCTCAGATTATAAACAGTGGCAGGCATTCCTGATCAGATGCCTAAGCTACATATTTATAGCTTTATTGGAAATATTGCAAGCAGGGAGAGAATCTTGTTACTTCATTTGTCATCCCACTTTACCACCCCTCTTCTCTTCTTAAACATCAGCGAATAATTTGATGCAGAGATTCCATCAAGATCAACCAATAAATACCATCTATAAAAGCCTTAAGCAAAGTCTCACTTCACCACGGCTGCTCCGACATTTCTAAAAACTGCTGCCAATTGTTAATTGAGTTTCCCTAAATCAAAGCAGCCTCAAAATTATCCCTTGTTCTAAGATCTTGTTTTCAGAAATCATTAAGATCTAATAAAGTTATATATATGAATATGGCAAAGGCAAAGATTCATCGTCATATATTTACATGGACAAGGAACGTTATCATAGAGGGAGAGTGACATCTAATAGAAGAGAATTTCAACAGATAACACACTAAGATGTAAAAAATGAAGCATTTCCACTAGAAGAAAATTATAAAAGGGAACAATTTCACAGGCAAATGTGATCGCACAATAAAGGTAGCAGATTAATCACTTATGTAATCAAAGAACTCCCAACAAACAAAAAGTCCAGGACCAGCTTAACAGATGAATTCTACCCAACGCTTAAAAAAGAGTTAATACCCATTCTTCTTTTAACCAATATGGAGGTTAAAACACAAAAGTTGTAAGATCAATTTCATCCACAAAAATCAGTCAAGGAATACACAAAAGGATGCAAAATATAACATCATATACATACAATGTGGAGGAGAAAGTAACAATTTAGTGCCTTTAGAATGGGATCAAACTTAAGTGACCATCAACTGGATACAAATTGCTGTATCCTTTGGATGTTATATATGATCCTCATGGTAACTGAAAAATCAAAAGCCTGTAATAGATACACAAAAATAAAGAGAAAGAAATCCATGCATAACACTAAAGAAAGCCATAAAACCACAAGGGAAGAGAACAAAAGAAGAAACAGAGAAGAACTACAAAGCAATCATCAAACAAGCAATAAAGTGGCAATAAATGCATGCCTACCAATAATTAAAAGTAAATGGACTAAATGCTTCAATCAAAAGACACAGGGTGATTGAGCGGATTCAAAAAATAAGATCATCTATATACTGTCTATCAGAGACTCACCTCAGACCTAAAGATACTACGTGCAGACTGAAAATGAAGGGATAAAAAAAAACATACATACATGGAAGTGGGGGAAAAAAAACTACAGTAGCAATACTTTTATTAGACAAGATACTTAATACTGTAGCAAAAGACAAAGAAGGGCACTACATAAGGGGTACAATCCAACAAGAGGGTGTAACAATTTATCTATGCACTCAACATGGAAGCACATAAATACATAAAGGAATTATTAACATACATAAAGGGAGGAATTGACAGGAATGCAGTAATATTAGGGGACTTTAACACCCCGTTTACATCACTGGATAGATCATCCAAACAGAAAACCAGGAAATAGTGGCTATGAATGTTACATTAGATCAGATAGACCTAACAGATATATACATTCTATCTAAAAACAGCAGAATACACATTCTTTCCAAGTGCACATGGAACATTCTCCAGGAGTGACCATATGTTAGTCCACAAAACAAGTCTCCATAAATTTAAGAAGACTAAAATCATATCATGCATCTTTTCTGACCACAAGGGTATAAAACTACAAATCAATTAAAAGAAAACAACTGGAAAAAACACACATGTGGAGGCTAAGCAGCATGCTATTAAACAATGGGAAAATCAAGAGATCAAATAGGAAATAAAAAAATATATGGAAACAAATGAAAATAAAAACATAACTGTCCAAAATCTTTGGGATGCAGCAAAAGAAACAGTTCTAAAAGGGAAGTTTTATAGCAACACAGACCCACCTCAAGAAACAAGAGAAAACTGAAGCAAACAACTCAACCATACATCTAAAGGAGCAAGAAAAATAAGAACAAAACCCAACACCAGTAGAATTAAGGAAATAATAAAGATTAGAGCAGCAATAAGTCAAATAGAGACAACATACACACACACACACACACACACACACACACACACACAGAGGGAGAGAGAGGGAGAGGGAGAGGGAGAGGGAGAGGGAGAGGGAGAGGGAGAGGGAGAGGGAGAGGGAGAGGGAGAGGGAGAGGGAGAGGGAGAGAGAGAAAAGATAAAGGAAACCAAGAACTGGTTCTCTGGAAAAATCAACAAAATTGATAAATCTTCAGACCAGACTCATCAAGAAAAAAACAAGAGATAAGACCAAAGTAAATAAAATCAGAAATGAAAAAGGAGAAAAAACTAACATCACAAAAATACAAAAGATTACAAAAGAATGTTATGAAAAAATTATATGCCAACAAACTGGACAGCCTAGAAGAAATGGCTAAGTTTCTAGAAATGTGTAATCTTTCAGACTGAATCAGAAGGAAACGGAAAATTTGAACAGACCAATTGCTTCCAATAATAATTGAAAGAGTAATCAAAGAACTCCCAACAAACAAAAAGTCCGGGACCAGCTTAACAGGTGAATTCTACCCAATGCTTAAAGAAGAGTTAATGCCAATTCTTCTCAAACTCTTCCCAAAATTAGAAGAGGAAGGAAAACTTCCAAAATCATTCTGTGAGGCCAGCATTACCCTGATACCAAGACCAAAGACACTACAAAAAAAGAAACTTATAGGCCAATTTCTTTGATTGACATTAATGTAAAAATCTTCAACAAAATATTAGTAAACCAAATTCAATAATACATTAAAAAATCATTCAACACAATCAAGTGGGATTTATTCCAGGGATACAGGGGGGTGGGGAGGACTCAATATTCACAAATCAATGTGATACATCAACAAGAGAAAGGATAAAAACCATATGATCATCTCAATAAATGCAGGAAAAGCATCTGACAAAGTACAATATTCATTCATGATAGAAACTCTACAAAGTAGATTTAGAGGAAACCTACCTCAACATTACAAGGCCATATATAAAAAACCCACAGCTAACATCATACCCAATGGTTAAAAACTGAAAAGTTTTCCTCTAAGATCAGGAAGAAGACAAGGATGCCTACTCTCACCACCTTTACTTATTAACACAGTATGGGAAGTCCCACCCCAGGAATCAGCTAAGAAAAAAAATTAAAAGGCATCCACACTGGTAAGGAAAAATTAAAACTTTGCAGATGACATGGTACTATACGTGGGAAACTCTGAAGACTACAAAAAACTACTAGAACTAATAAATATTTTCAGTCTGGTAACAAAATACAAAATTAATACAGAGAAATCAGTTGCATTTCTATATATTAATAATGAAGTAGAAGAGCAATTAAGAAAACAGTCCCATTTACAATTGCACAAAAGGAGTAAAATACCTAGGAATACACCATGCAGGTGAACGACCTGGCCTCTGAAAGTGATAAAACACTGATGAGAGAAATTGGAGAGGACACAAATGGAAAGATACTCCATGCTTATGGACTGAAAGAAACTGTATTGTCAAAATGTTCATAAATAAATCTGTTGCACTTTTATACACCAATAATGAAGCAGCAGAAAGAGATACCAAGGAATCAATCCCATTTACAATTGCACCAAAAAGCATAAGATACCTAGGAATAAACCTAACCAAAGAGGTAAAAATCTGTACTCTGAAAACTATAGAACACTTATGAAAGAAACTGAAGACAACACAAAGAAATGGAAAAAATCCATGATCATGGATTGAAAGAACAAATATTGTTAAAATGTCTATACTACCCCAAAGCAATCTACACATTCAGTGCAATCCCTATCAAAGTAACACCAGGATTCTTCAGAGCTAGCACAAACAATTCTAAAATTTGATGAAACTAGAAAAGACTTCCAAATAGCCAAAGTAGTGTTGAAAAAGAAATACCAAAGCTGGAGACATCACAATTCCAGACTTCACACTGTATTACAAAGCTTCATCATCAAGACAGTATGGTATTGGCACAAAAACAGACACAAAAATCAATGGAACAGAAGAGAGAACACAGAAATGGACCCACAACTATATGGTCAGCTAATTGTCAACAGAGCAGGGAAGAATATCCAATGGGAAAAAGACAGTCTCTTCAGCAAATGGTCTTGGGAAAACTGGACAGCAACATGAAGAAGAATGAACCTGGACCACTTTCTTACACCACACACAAAAATAAACTCAAAATGGATGAAAACCCTAAATGTGGGACAGGAAACCATCAAAATGCTAAAAGAACACAGGCAGCAACCCCTATGACCTTGGCTGCAGCAACTTCTTACGAGACAAGTCTCTGGAAGAAAGGGAAACAAAAGCAAACATGAACTATTGGGACTTCATCAAGATAAAAAGCTTTTGCACAGCAAAGGAGACAATCAACAAAATTAAAAGGCAACTGATGGAATGGGAGAAGATAGTTGCCAATGACATATAGGATAAAGAGTCAGTATCCAAAATCTATAAATAACTTACCAACTCAACACCCAAAAAACAAATAATCCATTAAAAAAATGGGCAGAAGACATGAATAGACAGTTTTCCAAAGAATACATCCAGATGGCAAACAGACACATGAAAAGATGCTCAACATTACTCATCAGCAGGGAAATACAGACCAAATACCATGATGAGATGCCACTTCACACCTGTCAGAATGGCTAACATTAACAACTCAGGCAACAACCGATGTTGGCAAGGATGCAGAGAAAGGGGAACCCTTTCGTGACATTGGTGGGAATACCAACTGGTGCAACCACCCTGGAAAACAGTATGGAGGTTCCTCAAAAAGTTAACAATAGAACTACCTACAACCCAGCAATTGCACTATTAGGAATTTATCCAAAGGATACAAAAATGCTCATTTGAAGGGGCACATGCACCCCAATGTTTACAGCAGTGCTATCAACATTAGCCAAACTATAGAAAGAGACCAAATGTCCATCAACTAATGAATGGATAAAAAAGATGTGCACACACACACACACCCAATGGAATATTAACTGGCCATCAGGAAGGAAGGAAGGAAGGAAGGAAGGAAGGAAGGAAGGAAGGAAGGAAGAAATTGCCATTTGCAGCAACATGAATGGAACTAGAGTGTGTTATGCTAAGCGAAGTGAAATAAGTCAGAGAAAGACAAGTATCAAATAATTTCACTCATGTGGAATTTTAGAAACAAAACAGATGAACATAGGGGAAGGGAAGGAAAAATAAAAGAAGATGAAAACAAGGAGTCAAACCATAAAAGACTCTTAAATACAGAGAACAACCTGAGGTTTGCTGGAGGGGAGGTGGGGGGGGGATAGGATAAATGGGTGATGAGCATTAAGGAGGGCACTTGTGATGAGCACTGAGTGTTATATGTATGTGATAAGTCACTAAATTTTACTCCTGAAACCAATAAAAAAAAAATGTTCATACTACCCAGAGCAATCTAGATTCAATACAATCCCTATAAAAATGCCAAAAGCATTTTTCACAGAACTAGAATAAACCTAAAATTTGTATGGGACCACAATAGACCCCAAACAGCCAAAGTAATCTTGAGAAAGAACAAACTAGGAGGTATCACAATTCCAGATTTCAGGTTATATTACAAAGCTGTAGTAATCAAAACAGTATGGTACTAGCATAAAAATAGACACATAGATCAATGGAACAGAGTAGAACACCCAGAAATAAACCCACAAGAATACACAATAGGGAAAAGACAGTCTCTTCAACAAATAGTACTGAGAAAACTGAATAGCTACATGCCAAAAAAATGAAACTGGACTACTTTCTCACATCATGCACAAAAATAAACTCAAAATGAATTAAACATTTAAATGAAAGACTTGAAACCATAAAACTAGAAGAAAATATAGGTAGTAATGTGTTTGAAACTAGCTGTAGCTACATTTTTCTAGACATGTCTCCTGAGACAAGAGAAATAAAAGCAAAAATAAACTACTGGGACTACACCAAAATAAAAAGCTTTTGCACAGCAAAAGAAACAATCAACAAACAAAAAAAGCCTACTGAGAGAAGCTATTTGCAAATGATATATCCAATAAGGGGTTAATATACAGACTACATAAGGAACTTAAGCAACTCAACACCAAAAATTTTAAAAATCCAATTAAATAACAGGCAGAGGAACTGGATAGACATTTTTCCCAAGAAGACATACAAATGGCCAACAGACACATGAAAAGATGTTCAACATCACTCATCCCCAGGGAAATACAAATCAAAACCACAATGAGATGTCACCTCAAGCCTGTCACAATGGTTAAAATCAAAAACACAAGAAAAACAAGAGTTGGTGAGGATGTGGAGAAAAAAGGAACCCTTGGGACTTCCGGTGGGAATGCAAACTAATGCAGCCTATTAGAAAACAGTATTGAGGTTCCTCAAAAAAATTAAAAATAGAATTACCATATGATCCAGGTATCCCATTACTGGATATCTACCAAAAGACAATGAAAACACTAATTCAAAAAAAATATGCACCCATATGATTAGTGTAACCTTATTTACAATAGCCAAGACATAGAAGCAAGCCAAGTGTCCACTGACAGATGAATGCATAAAGATGTGGCATGTGTACACACACACACACACACACACACACACACACTGGAATATTAGCCATAAAAATGAATGCATTCTTGCCATTTGCAACAACACGGATGGACCTAGAGGGTAGGATGTTCAATAAAGTAAGTCAGAGGAAGACCAATACCACATGATTTCACTAATTTGTGGAATTTAAGAAACAAAACAAAGAAAAAAAGAGGTAAAAACAGACTCTTAAGTATAGAGAACAGCGGGAGAGAGGTTGGGGACATGGGTGAACCAGATAAATGGGATTAAGTGTACCCTTATCCTGATGGGCACTGAGTAACATATGGAACCGTTGAATCACTACATTGTACAGCTGCAACTAGTGAAACACTGCATGTTAACTACCCTGGAGTTAAAATTTTAAAAACAGGACACTTGTGATCATCACTAATGCACAGAATGATTGAATCATTATATAGAACATTTAAAACTAATCTAACACTGTGTGTAAATTATACTTAAAAAAATAAAATAAAATGCACCCTTCATTTTTTCTCCAGCACTCCACAGTTTCCTGTACTCTGCCCTTTTTAAATTTTTAAATGTTTATTTATTTTTGAGAGAGAAAAAGAGAGAAAGAAAAAGAGAGACAGAGAGACAGACAGGTGGAGGGAGGGAAGGACAGAGGGGCAGAGAGAGAGGGAGACACAGAATTCGAAGCAGGATCCAGGCTCCGAGCTGTCAGGACAGAGCCTGATGTGGTACTTAAACCTACAAGCTGTGAGATTGTGACCTGAGCCGAAGTCGGACGCTTAACTGACCAAGCCACCCAGGCGCCCCTGCCCTTTTCTTTTTTGATCATGTTTACCTTGTAAAATAGTCTAAAATTTACATTTTTATCATGTTGATTACCTCACTCCACTAGACTATAAACACGGTGAGGGCAGTAATCTCTTTATATTTCATTCATTGATATATACAAGTGTCTCAAACAGAATGTTGGTACTCAAATACCTACTCAATTTAATTAAGTGGAGCTTATCTGGTACGACCAATGCCAAGGACCATAGGAGGAAAGTGTGCCCAACTGGCAGAGAGTCCTGTGAGAAGTGGAGGCTGTGGGCCAGGCCACATAATTAACAAGTGTACCTCACTTCATTGTAAGTGACGTTGAAGTAGAATATGACCATTAATGTTCCTGATACTGGACAAGTTTTATGGAACAAAGGAACAGACAATCCAAGCATCCTGACCACTGCTCTTCTTTTTTTTACTATCATTAAGAAGGCAGAATAATATCAGTTTCTGGGGTACCTGGGTCACTCAATCAGTTAATTGTCTGACTCTTGATTTCAGGTCAAGTCATGATTCTAGGGTCATGAAATCGAGCTCCACAACAGGCTCTGTGTTGACAGTGTGGAGCCTGCTTGGAATTCTCTCTCTCCCTCTCTTTCTGCCCCTCTCCAACTCTCTCTCTCTCTCTCACCATCTCAAAATAAATATACATCTTTTAAAAATTAAAAAAAAAAAAAGAGTATCAGGTTCTTTTGGACTCTAGAAGCACAGTAGTATTAGCATTGTGAAATACCTCCAGTTACCAGGCTGGTGGGAATGGACAATGCACTCATTATCTTCCCATATCTTCCTGAATAACAACCAGACCTGTTTTGATTTTAATAATGGTTTCAATCACTTTTTAAAAAGTTCCTACTGTGTACCAATCCCAGAGGTAAATGCTTTTGTTTGACATTGACAATATGGCCGAAAGTCAATCGCTGTTAACCTGCTACCATCAACACCAGGGTAACATTACAAGTGTGTGTCAAGAAACCTCTGCTAAATTGTCATTTCTACTACAAATGTATCCCAACGAAAATACACTATTTTTGATGAACTCTTACTTGTTGGAACAATGCCAAGAAACACAGGAGTAACTAAGTAAGTCAGATCAATTTCCTGTCATACAAATTCAACACAATGTTTCTTTGCAAATGTCTAATGTCAGCCCTTTTACTGCCTTGAAAATGGTCTCAATGATAGGTGAGTCAATTTTGGAGACTAAGTACAATCTCAACTATATAGTATTAAAAAAATCCCTCTTTCATCCCTAACATATAAATGATGGTTACATTAGTATCATTCTATGTTTTTGGTTCTCAACCATCTCATAGCTTTATTCTAGTACAATAAAAAGTGTTAAGGGAAATGAGGAAATAGCATAGGGATTATTGCTCTTAGCATTTAATAGTGTTAGAACCTTGATGCTTGTTTGCATTTGCTTGGAATAAGTATCCAAGGGAAAATTAAGTTCTAAGCGGAGGCTACTATTTGCAATCCCAGAAGGGGCTCCTGGGAATAGTTTGGCTTCTTTGTGGCCGTAGATTTTCTGATGAAGTACACCATTCCCTAACGAAAACGACCTGGCACTGCTCCATAGGATAAAATTTGACCAACGCAAGGAACGTGATGATCAGTTTGGGAATGAGTATTTTAATAAAAGAAACATGAAACTGGCTGTGCTTTGGCAGGACATACCCCCAAACATCTTGAGAGTCATTGTCCTGGCCCACAGATGATCCCTACCACGCTGCAACTGTGCAAGTTCCCACTGACATCACTAACAATGCTGGCATGGGGACAAAGACCTGATCCAAACGCAGTCATGATGGCTTCTGCTTCATTAGAGTCACAGGAAAAACAAACCAACTTCCCTGCCCCCACCCTACCCTTCCCTACCACACCCCTGTCAAGAAAAACCTACCTGGAAACAGATCTCAGGCTCCGCAGAGCTACTCAAGATGTACATTTCTAGGGAAGCATATAAAACAGGGATAGGAAAATAGCAATTGTAGAAAGGAAAAGGCAAATCTTTAAAAAGAATGACACAGTAAAAATGTGATAAACGTGAAATAAAGAAGATGCAAAATGCAGACTCTGCATTAGCCACATCACAGGATTGCCGAACATCTTAACCCTGTAACAATAGGCCAGCTAGTTCAGGAGGGAATCACATCTGCTTTTAAACCACATTTTATAAAAAGATACCAATGCAGTAAGATTTTCACTGTAGTGGTAATACTGGAGTTTACACATTCATTAATAAAAAACTAGTCTACATTACCCGCATAAATGCTTGATGTGTTCTGCAGTTAGCTACTTTGCTTGACACTTTCATGCTGCTTGTAATCACATCAGATGTTCCATTAGAAGAAAAGTAAAATCTTGATGGAGATTCTATCTTCCGGTTCACATCCAGACTCATGTTATAGAACAAAACTGCAAAAATGTAGAGAGAATTGCAGTTAATGCAAATAAGTACCTAAAAGCATTTATTATTTTTGAAATGAAAATAGTCAAAATGATATCCAGCATTTTCTTATGTCAGTGGCTTTTCAAAACTAACCTGAAATCTGGAAGACGACACATATTGAAAACACAAGTTGAAAAAATTGTTATAAAATATCAATCAACTTTTCTCTAGGTTTCTAGTTTTAACTGTTACCATCTTCAGGTATTTACTTAATCTTCCTATATATGTTTCAAAACTACAATACTAAAATTGTAACTACTCATAAAAGTTCTAAGTTTCGTATTTCTTTGGAATCCTTCTGTTCTTAGAATGTCCAACTAAAGAGCCACAGACAGAATACTGCACTCACATATCACGTATCACTAATTTTATACATGGTGGGGTTCACTGTTGTTTCTGACTTGAGACGTGATTGATTTTTATTATTTTTCAAAATGAAAAGTGAACAAATTGTTCAAAAGTCAACCCAAAGGCGTCTCCTTTTCCAGCCCTAGACCCTGATTAGTCTCCTCCATGTTTTTATTGGTTTCCAGTTTGACCTTCCAGTGCTGGTTTGTGCCAAATATAGACATCTTCTGAATAAATATTCTGGCAGTTTAGTAATATTTACTTCAAATATCACATAGTAGACAATCATCTGCTGAAGAATGTCCTCAATAAGCAAAAATATAAGGAAATCTAATAAGTATCCAAAAAAATTCCAAGACAGATATTACAAAGAAAGAGCAATTTTTTTAACCTAAAAGAATTCTTTGCAAAACAAGCTACATTAACAGTCTGCTGAGATATCGCTCATTATATAGGAGCAATAGATTCATAAGTGATATTTTAAAGAATTTATATAATTCCTGAAGTTTTCATTTACATCTTGGGAGTAACTTATTCTTTTGGAGCAATTTTATCTACTTTTTTCAAGGAAACATAAGGATAAAACCTGTATTACTCCTACAAGTTTCAAATAAATCTTTTAACCTGACTTTTATTTATAAAATAAACAATGAAGTCCCAATCAATTGGCTTCAAAATTACAATAGCGGAGATTCAGTGCCTCAGAGATGAAAGAGTAATTGAAACAGCCATCCACAATTCATCACCAGGAGTTCAGGCAAAAAGTAAAGGAAAAAAGGGTGGATAAAAATCCATTCACAGTAAGTGGCAAAACATCGGCTTTTATGAAAAATGCTTACCATGTGAATTATTTCTCCCAAGGACTCATTCTATGCAACTCTAAAGCTTGCTTTTGTAACAGCGCTGTGATTATTTACGAGTGTCATACATTTGTTTTCAACCATTTTTAAAAATATCTGGTCACAATGGAATCGGTAGTACAACAAACACGGATTTTACATAAAGGGAGACAGTCGTATCAATTCAACATCTGTCTTTCAGCTAATCCATCAATTTGTCTGTGTTACTGGGGTCATGCCCTGAAAATGCCACTTCTTGTAACCAGGTTAAAGTTTTGCCCACTGTCCTACTACTGTATGCCTAGCCAGGACTTTTGCAGTGCACTATGAAAAGTGAGTCTGTTCTAAAGTAGATACACTAAGCTCATTCTATACCTCTCATTATAGGCTGATTCAGAAGGAGATTTCTGTTACATATCCATAGTTTGATTGGTGTATTTGCTGCCCTTTGTGATGGTTAGATGATGAGAGTCTGCAGGGTCATGAATACAATCAACTCTGGATAGGTCCTGGGTGGCTCATGAAGTTTATCGAATTTTAATGTCCAAATAATAAACCCAAGTATGCCACTCTCCTACCATTGGCTAGTTTCATTAGTAGTTATTCTAATACTAGCTTAAGTATAACATAATTAGGAACATAACCTGCTAGAAAAAATTTAATGTGTATAAAGTCACATATATGTGATTTGAGATTAACCACAATTTTGCATGAGCCCTATCAATACTCTCTTCTCCAGAGCACGCAACTGAGAGCTACCTATATAAAGGGAATGGACATGGCTCTCAGAAGCTGACAGTCATAGGAAATCCTCAAGAGATGTGTGTTATTTATGGAAATTGAAATCAACGTCTAGGTTTGAGATAAGCTTCTTCACTCACTCAAAAGACAAAATATAAAGAGAACAATCTCCCTCTCAGGACTTCCAATTTAAGCCAGCTCCAGCTGTGAAAGGAGCCCAGTTAAACAAAGAAGCAGCTGTGGTAATGTTCTTTCTATTCTAAAGATATTTCATATATTAAGCTCAGTTTAGCTCACCCCAATACAGCAAGGTGATACTCCTGATTTACTTCTTGTCATAATTTTCAGAAAACTATATACAGCCTCTTACTGTTGCCCACTCATTGGTTAGAGTAACTTGAGAATCCAAAAGATGAGGCAGAAAGGAGTATTCACCTCTAAGGTGAAACAATGTCAGGGCTCAGAAGACGACCATGAGATTAATGAGTGAAGTACACACTCAGGGTAAATTCTGTAAGGCCATCCTTACCAATATAACCTGGAACCTCTTTGCCCTTGTATGAGAAACAGAGTGTTAGATCCATGCACACAGAAGGCAATCCATTTTCAACACAGTCAAAATTTGTTCTATTTACTGACTCAGGATGTTTTAAAGAAGCTTCAACAATCACTACGGGTCTTGTCCTAAGAAGGAAATAAAATTAGCAATATTACTTTTCCTTTAGAAAAAATTGGATTTGTTTTTTCAGTTTCCATTGACCAAGTAACTTCATGAAACTGCCCTATTAGTAGTAAGTGCATATATACTCAATTACATTTCTGTGAATGAATCAAGAGAAATTTTCATTTGAGTTTCTAAAAATACTGGCTTTGCCTGAGGATTTAATTATAATAGCCACGTAAGATGGAAATACAATCCTAAAGTTCAATAAAATTTCATAATACCAAGAAAAAAGCATTATGAGGTCACCACCACTGCCAATTTTAAAAACTACCTCCCATCATTTACAATTAAGCCCAATTGTCATTAAGCAGTGAAATGCATCAACCTTACCTCAGCAGCACAGCAGAATCAGACCGAAAAGCACCAACTGCCACATCTGGAGGATGAAAAACAACAGATTAATGAACATCATTAGTCAAAGAGAATTGCTTTCCAGCCACAAATACCTATGTATCCCCTTATGACTGTATCAAAACACTATTTACAGAAAATTAATTACAAAAGATATACTTACGTCTTAGGATTCATTCCACATTTATCTGAGTCTATTCATCTGTAGTAACATTCATCCCTTTACAATGTAAACAAACTTTATGATAAAAACTTACAAAGTTTACTAAAAAATTCAACGTTTAGACTACACATAGTCACCCAGGAATCTCCTCTCAAGGTACAAAAACGTGTCTTTTTTTCCAGCACCTCATGTTTGATTTTCATGGGTGCCTTTCATTTTTTCAAGAACAAGGAATAAAATGTCAAGTAACTAACACGGTACAACTGACTAATTATTTGATCATTTCTGACCCATCCTTGCATTCAAAAAAGCTTTAAAAAGGAAAGAAACAAATTACCAGTAAATTAGGACTTTTCCATACCAGTTCTATGTACTTTGTAATAAGGCAACACCCCAAATGAGCTCATTTCAATTTATGAAATAGTCAATTTAATACTCACCTACATATCCATTATTATCTGCATCAATTTGTCCAGATATAGACTGTCCAAACATACTTAATGATTGGCTGATTTGAAGTCCCTCAATTCTCTGAAAAATCGGTAAGTAGGAAGCAGTTTTTTAACACTCAAATATCTCAAAGAATATCTCAAAGCAGCAACGATCTAGTTAAATCATGAGCCTTACAACACCTAGGCACATTTAGTAACAAAATGCATTTAAGTCAAATACTTGCATCTAAAAGAAATGAAAGTTGCCAGCTTGAGTTGGGCAGATAACATCTATTTTTTGCCAAGAAAAAAAATCACTTTCTGACTAGAAAAAGTCACAAAGAGAAAATTATACAGAAGGGATCTTAAACAGTCCTGACTCTCTCTCTCCCCAGTCTTCTTTCAGGCTTTGTATTTATTTCCCTACTACTCAGGCTTATGATGAAAGCCACCCCATTTGGCCAGATTGCTTCCTAGCGTGTGACAACTGACATCAGTGTTTCCTATTCCATATGTCTAATTTCACATCCGGATAGATTTATTCGTGTCTGGCCACTATTCATACTAAGAAAGTCAATAGTTTTTACTAGACAAGTACAGAGGTTTCATGTTCAACATGGAGAACCATTTACCTATTTTGCTCAATCAAGAATAACAGTATTAGCTAATATTTCCACAAAAAGATCTTTGGAAAAACTTTTCTTCTCTGCATATGTAGGGAGTGTTTCCTATACACTGAAATATCCCGATTTATCGAAAGACAAAAGTCAAGTCAGAGTTAGACCAGGGAACTTTATTAAAAGCTCCCATCTTGCGGCTGCTTCCTGAAAGAATCAGAGTATCATGTGTTTGCTCTCCCTGTGCGACCTCCCTGAAACATGGGGCTTTAGGCACACTGCAAGACACAGTTAATCAAATCCACATGGGCTTATCTGAAAGAGTACGGATACTATCTCAGAACATAAATTTGACGCAATGCAGAGGAAATATTTTTTTTTCAGTTTATTTATTTTGAGAGCAAGAGAGAGAGCACGCATGCATGTGTGTGAGGGAGGCAGGGGCAGAGAGAGAGAGGTAGGAAGAGAATCCCAAGAAATCACAACCTGAACCGAAATCAAGAGGTGGAGCCACCCAAGAGCCCCCAGAGGAAATCCTTACTAGATTAAATACAAACTAGAATGGATGTGAACCAGAACTCCTAGTTATGGAGAAAACATGTGATTCCAAAGAGTTATTAATGACCTTCAAAATGAGACCAACTACTGTTATTATAAGAAAAAGGGTGAAAGAGAATACATTAAGTACTTGAAAGAGGAAATTAAGAAAAATAAATCTACGTTAACCCTGGAAGTTTCAGGAACCGTTTATCATCAATGCTTCTCTTGAAAGCAGAATAGTATCCTACCTGTGAGAACGTTGGTGAGACCCCATCTGCTCGGCCGTTGTAAATATAAATAGCACCTCTCAAGCCATCTTCCTGTGGAGCTCCAATTGCAACATCTGTTCAAGGATTTAAATGGCAGAAAAAATGAATTCTTAATAGAAAGAATGCCACTCTGAAGACTTTCATGCTACTTAATTCATATCACATATGAAAGTTCCTTATCAAGAAATGAATACTCACTACACAGAAAACAAACATCACAAGATGCATCCGTCATCATAACAATGTGCAGAATGGTATAAAACAGTCTGTGCATGGAAGAAGAAGAGCAAATGGCTCTGAAAGACACTCTAGTAATGGTTAAGGGCCCAGCCTCTAGAGCCAAACCACCAAAGCATGACCCCCAGCAGGGCCCTCTTCTTAACCTGTGTCTCAGTTCCTTCACAGATAGCCTGGGATCGTGAGAGAACTCACCCTCAGCATAGGACATAACTCATGTACAGCGCTTAGAGCAGACCTGAGCACATAATAAATTATCATCTGTGAATATTATAACCATAAGAGTCCTTGTTTTGAGCTCTGGGTTTTACTTTATTTGCAAAATGACCTCTAAATTCCTGTTCTAATGAAAGTAATCAAGGTATTTGTTAAGAACATCTGTACCCACCCACCCACGTATAAACATGCAAACTGGATTTCGGAAACTGAATTTGTTCTGTAAAGTAATGACTACATCATCTTTATGACTTTATTGAGATTCGTATCAGGTTATGATGCCAAGAGAAAAAATAAAAGAGTTCATCAACTGACATAAGCAAAAGAAAACAAACTAGGAAGGACATGATTGCTTAAGGGCCATAAATATACAACACACAGGAGAAAAATAATTTTCTACAGCTGCAAGAGCATTTCATTAGTTTTACATTTATTTGGGTTTAGTCATAGGTTCATTTACATACAATGTTTTCTTATTACTTTCATAGAAACCCAAAATACAGCAAGTTTGCTTTCATGATAGTCAATACTTCTTAGTTTATCAGATCTGAAAACTTTTTAACAGCTACGGTGGTAATTGCTGACTGCTATTTCAATGAGAATAAATACCTCTTTGATATGATTCTATGCCAAATGTTGTACAATTTCTAATGGCATCTAAAAGTAAATAATAGACATACTTTATATATTGTTTAAACATAATAAGGTTGCGCTCTTTTGACTTGTGCCAGTTATTTTAAATCCTCATGTGCAATTATACCCATTTGTTGATTTATTCAGTGGAAAACTATTGAGCACCTACTGTATTCTGGGCATTTGACAGAAACCAGCCATACAGGAGAGGGCCATGAAAAGGGACTGTGGTCTAGCAGGGAAGAAGAGAACGTAAAACCAGAATAAAAGCACCACATATGAGAAGGTGGTAGAAATGAGGAAAGGCTTCACATAGAAGAGGACACCCAAGCCGAGATTAAAGTAGTGACAGGTCATAGCCAGGTGAGAAAAAAAAAAAAGGGTAAAGGCAATTTAGACAGAAACAATAGCCTGCATCATGACAGGGGACTAAGGGGCAGCATGGAACACAGGAACAATGGCAATGAGTTTGAAATAGCTGGAGCCATACCTGTGCAAACTAAATACTCACAGGTACATAAGGGGAAGGAGTGGGAAGGAAGAGAAAGAAGGAGAGAGGAAGAGGGAGGTAAGGGAAGGAGTGGGGGGAAAGCATCCCGTGGCCACTGAAGGCAAGACCTGTCACAGATCTCAGTAGTCAGGGCTGGTTTATACTTCAACTACTATGGCTACATCATTAGTAAACTAGAGTCCTGGATCTTCATTCTCGATGATACGTAAAGCTAACGAGCCTGGGGCTATGAAGCTGTTGACACACAGAAATTCTCGCAATAAGTCACTAGCACTAGTGATGTAAGGCACAAGTCTTGACACGATACAGATGTGCCCTTTCAAATGAAATATAAAAAAGCCCAAATCAATGTCATTTCAAGCAGAAGACTTGTGGACTATATTCAGTTTTTTCCTTTCTTATATATAGATCCAAATTCTTATTTCCTATGATTACATTTGGATCTGTTACAGAACATACTAAATGTTAGCAAACGTTACAGGAATAAGGAAAATACGTATTATTAATAATGTTTTTTTCATGCCTATCCAAGTCAGTTTGGGACACAACATATAGAGCAAAACACTGACAATTTTTAGAACATTTTATTTCATTGTTAGTGCAAACTGTAACAATTATTGGCATAATCAAAATAATTTTAACATCAGCTAACAATGGAAATAAACACAATTTTATTATAATGCAGGCACTGTAGTAGGGGCTTTTCTCATGTAACTCTTAAACTTTATCAAATAAGTACTTTTTGATTCCAACTTGGATGAGGAAACTGAGGCACAGAGTGTAACTTGCTAAAGGGCACAGAGCTAGGATATGAAGAAGCTGGGATATAAGTGCTGCGGTCTGGCTCCCAGAGCCTGTGTTCACCCATCACCATGCTCTACGGAATCATGAACACTACAGACTATCTCCAGTGTTTTCCTCTCCTGCAAACTCCTGCAGTCAAAAGAACTGCTCAATTAATGATATGATTATATCGACATTTCAGGGGCACATAAATACACAGGTTATACTTCATTATGGCTCTGCTTAAAAAATATTCAAACATACAGTCTAGAAGTCAATGCTCAAGGTGAAAAAACTTAAGCCAAAATATAAGTGGTTTTTCCATATCAATTTTATGGATGAAATCCAAAATGCTGTCAGTTGTGTCCATCATGTAGGTTTATTCATGTACCTATTCCCTAACTTCCTCACACTCTTGATGAGATTTTTATGCTGGACTCTTGCCAAATTGGTTATCTCCTTAGAAAATGGCCTGCATTGCTTTTCTAAGTACACAGGAAATTCAGCCTGATTTTTCCTATTGAATTAAAAAAAGAAAAAGGACAGGATATAATGAATGCAAAAATAACTTGTCTCCTCTTACAAAGCACCACGAAAGTGTGAATAGTAAGGACTTTAAGCCTGTTTGCATCTATGACTGGATGTGGAAGGAAAAAGAACAGGTGAGATTTTCATCCCCTTTCTACACAATCCCACACACTGCCATGAACAAAAAGTAACTTCACCCATCTACTCCAGAATAATTAAATAAGATAGAAGATGCGGTAAAAGAATAGGGAAACAAAGAAATACAAGACAAGGTTCCTTGCTTTCTCACCTAGGCAGATATGGTAGAGAAGAATTAAAAACCTCAGTGAAGAAGTACAACACGCTGAGCCCACTTGCAAATCAGCACAGTCTTGTTAAGATCAAAAACGTGCAAAATGCTTACTCATTGGCAAAAATAAAAGGCTACCTTGGCCATAAAAAAGAAATTAATCCTGCCATTTGTGGTAACATGTATGAACTCAGGGCATTTTACTCAGTGAAATAAGTCAGAGAAAGACTAACACGGTAGGATCTCGCTTTTACACGTGGAATCTAAAAAAAAAATCAGACTCACAGAAACAGATCAGATTGGTGGTTGCCAGAGTTGAGGGGTAGGGGGAATTGGGTGAAAAGGTCAAGGTACAAACTTCTAGTTCTAAGATACAGTTCTGGAGATGCAAGGTACAGTGTAATGACTAGAGTGAACGATATTGTATCATCTATTTCAAAGTTGCTAAGAGTAGATCTTAAGTTATCACAAGGAAAAAAAAATTAACTGTGAGGGAGTAGATGTTAACTAGACGCAAGGTGGTAATCATTCTGTACTACATCCATATATTAAGTCATTCTGTTGTATACCTTCAACTTACACGATGTATTTCAGTCACATCTCAATAAGACTAAAAAAAAAAAAAATAGAACTGATAAAGTAGAAAAAGATAAGCATGCACTGAAGTGAATCAGCATTAATAGAGTCACTAAATGTAAATATGAGGTAAATTATAAATGAAATTGTAATAGCACAAAAATATACTGAAATATGAGAAATAATCATTTGAATAGAATCCTAAATCATATAATCATATGTGTTTGAATAGAACACATAAAGCCATTACCTTTAGGAGTCAAGAGCCGAAGACTTTAGGACACAAAGTGCTGTCTGAAACCTAGGTTCTCACATGCAGTCTGGAAGACCGCCTCGTACCCCCAAGGTCTCCCCTAGTTCCTCTTCCTAAGTCTCATGGACAGAACACTTTCTGTCCTTCACACGCCACTGGAAAACTGCCTGGGATTCTCCTCATTACAGGAGTAATGTCCATGACCTTTTCACCACTATATCTGATTTTAAGAATTGAGGTTTGTCATTGACATTTTGATGCCACCAAAAAAAAAAAGAAAAAAAAATCACTTCTCATGTGCACTCACCCATGTTTTATTTTAGTACATTCAAAACAGCAAATGGTTTTCCTCAAATGTCTCAATTAAAACAAGATGTATAAGGAATCATAACTAAGTATCTTACTGAATGATTTTCTTTTTCAAGGAAAGAACTGCATTATCTCATAATATCTATGGAATGTCAAGGTGCATCAACATGGCTTTATCCATAGATATTTATTAGGTAAATTCCCTAAATTTCACCACTTAAGATTTTTTTTAATGTCTTAATTTTATATTCCATTTGATTTTAAAATTATAGAAAAGGGTGTCACTATTTCTTTTATTTACATTTATTATGGCATATACTCTCCACCTGGCATGGTACATCTGACACAAAGTAAGTGCTCAATAAACATCAGAATTGCTGACTCTTGTGAAATACAGCATAATAAAACCTTATAGAAGTTTTAATGTAAAGCTTACATGTAACCATAACCTTAAAAATATATACTTAATTTCCTTTATTTTTAATAAGATAGTAAAACTCTAGAAATGGTAATATTTGTATACCAAATTATACTCTTACATTTAATAGAGTCCATATATTCAATATGTGATATCTATTCAATGTATATTCAAAGTATCAAAATATATAGTCAGTAACCCACTAACTTTCTTCTTGAAGACCAACACATTTTATTTTTTTAATGTTTATTTATTATTGACAGAGAGAAAGAGACAGAGCATGACTGGGAGAGGGTCAGAGAGGGAAGGAGACACAGAATCTGAAGCAGGCTGCAGGCTCCAGGCTCTGAGCTGTCAGCACAGGGCCCAATGCAGGGCTCAAACTCACAGACTGCAAGATCATGACCTGAGCCAAAGTCGGACGCTCAACCAACTGAGCCACCCAGGCACCCCAAAGACCAACACATTTTAAACAATTAGAGTGAAGCCTTTTGGCGTAAGAGGTATTAAAAAAATTAAGCGAGAACTTATAGTACTCCCTCATCTATTTCCTGTATCCAACTCAGTTTCAACTTATTACCATATACCAATTGCTAATGATTACATTAAGATAGACAATTCTGAGCCCTGAAAATATCAAATACTTATTTGCTGAACTCTACAAATTGCACACCCTCCTTTCAAACCCATTCATCATCCTATGCACAATTTTACCAGACTTGGTTACCATTCCGTATTAGACTGAAAAAAGTAAATTTTAAGAGGAAAGGCTGGTAGACACAGGTATTTCAACAGCAGGGCTGATATCCAGGCAATAGGCACAGTTATGACAGAACTATCTAGTGCATTAGGGAGTGGCTTCCATAGAAGTTGGTCAATAGCCAATATTACTGGGTCTGCCAGCTGCCCCTCACTACTGCTAAGCGTGCTCTCCTGCCATTCACCAAGTCGTCCCACAACGTAGCACTTGAACAAGGGATGCCTGGCACAACGGGGTCTTCTAGAACCCTGCTCCAGCTCTGCAGCCAGCCTCTGTTGGGTCTTGTCAGTGTCTTTACTGTACATAGAGTTAAATAGCCTGGTCTAATGAGTCTGCAATCAATTAAGAATAATTAACCAGTGAGGAGAAGTCAGGTATAACACCAAAAAGAAAATGAGCTTAGCGTAACATTTTGGCTCCATTTTCTATAGAAAAGCTAACAACTTAAAACTCCAATCATGTGGGGTGCCTGGGTGGTGCAGTCGGTTAAGCGTCCGACTTCAGCCAGGTCACGATCTCGCGGTCCGTGAGTTCGAGCCCCGCGTCGGGCTCTGGGCTGATGGCTCAGAGCCTGGAGCCTGTTTCCGATTCTGTGTCTCCCTCTCTCTCTGCCCCTCCCCCGTTCATGCTCTGTCTCTCTCTGTCCCAAAAAAAATAAAATGTTAAAAAAAACAAACAAACAAAAAAAAAAACTCCAATCATGTTATCTTCCATGTTCCATTTTAAAAGCAGAAGTCAAGTACCAAATTAGATACTTTTCATTACCTTCAAAGCCATCATTATCAAGGTCTCCAAGATTAACAATAGATTCCCCAAATCTTGCAGCATATTTGTCACTTCCAAGGAGCTCTGTTTCCATTTCGTTCATTACTGCTCCCTAGACAGAAAAGGGGAGAAAAGATGTCATTATAACCCTCTCTGACAACTTTACACATGATTTACTGTTGTAATTGGATATGGATTTTTTCTAATGCTTCAAACAAGTTGGACAAACTACAGACTGAGCTTTAGTACACACATCTCCGTTCCATTCAATAAATATTTATCAAGTATGTCAACACATATAATAGTATGATTAGAGCTCAGAGGACATAAAAATTGTCGAACTCATGATCCCTGGCTTTGAAAATCCAATAAATCATTTTGATAATTCAATTTAGCAAATATTTATTGAGTCCTACTAAAGGCAATGCACTGTGCAAAGAGGAAAGAGGCGAAGGAGGACCAAGCAGTGTGTGTAGGAGACAGTCTCCCCTTCTTGAAGAAGCCCAGTTACATGGAAGGCTTAGCACGAACATGGAAATGACGGAGAAGCACAGACTGCTTTGTATTATCAAGAACAGCATATCTAACTGTAAAAGCAAGGAGAGATTTCATAAGAGATGGTATTCAAGGTGGCTGTTGAAGGATGGACATAATTTTAATATGCAGAGAATACAATCAGCAAAACAAATTTCCAAAGAATTTGGCTGTTATGAATGGTATGTAGAACAAAGGAGACAAAAAACAAAAACAAAAAAAAACGAAGTGTTATGGTGTGGAATTTTGAATACTGAGGGAAATTTACTTCCATTTAGGGAACAGGAAGCCACTGAAGGCTTCTGAGTTGAGGAGTTGGCACAACGGAAGCTAGCCTTGAGCCTTATCCTAGTGGCAATGAAACATGGGTTGGTCAACTGCTATCTCTTAAGTTGGAAGATGAGGTATTACAAGGAGACATTCAGGGGCACCTGGGTGGCTCAGTCGGCTAAGCCTCTGACTTGAGGTCAGCTCAGGTCATGATCTCACAGTTCGTGAGTGTGAGCCCCTCATCAGGCTCTGTGATGACAGCTCAGGGCCTGGAGCCTGCTTCGGATTCTGTGTTTCTCTCTCTCTCTCTCTCTCTCTCTCTCTCTCTGCCCCTCCTCTGCTTGTGCTCTGTCTCTCAAAAATAAATTAAAAGAAAAAAAAAAAAAACAAGGAGACATTCAATAATGTTGCAATATTGAGCCACTGCAGTAACAACTGCCAGACCTCTTTCTTTTTTTAAAATTTTTTTTTCAACGTTTATTTATTTTTGGAACAGAGAGAGACAGAGCATGAACGGGGGAGGGTCAGAGAGAGAGGGAGACACAGCATCGGAAACAGGCTCCAGGCTCTGAGCCATCAGCCCAGAGCCTGACGCGGGGCTCGAACTCACGGACCGAGAGATCGCGACCTGGCTGAAGTCGGATGCTTAACCGACTGCGCCACCCAGGCGCCCCAACCAGACCTCTTTCTAAACTCTGATTATGTCACTCCTTTGTAGTAAGAAAAAAAAAAATCCATGCACTCATCATAGATCTTTTCCTCTTCTTAAATAAGTCTCTTCATCATCCCCTAATCACACAGGTTCTTTTCCTTCTGATTACAAAATACCCTTCCACTTTTATTTCCAACCAAACAACTCCTAAACTTAAATTCTTTACTCTCATGTTTGTGTCTTTTCTAGACTTGAGGTCTTAGAGGTCAGAACTAAGATTTTTCTCAGCTATTTCCATAGGTTTTGTTACATTTCAGATATTTGCTCAGTGTTTTTTTTTTTTTCTTTTAATGAATCATCTCTGCAGACAAAAATCACTGGCACCGAAAACAGAAATTATTTTATCAGGGAATAAGGGATGAAAAAGCTGGACTCCAAGGGAAATCCTAATTTAAAGAGAAGGGAGAATGGGCTCCAGAGAGGACGAGAAGGTATAGACCTAAAACAATAGAATGGCACTGAAGTTCCACGAAGAGGGTTTCAAGAAGTAGTGATCACTCTTCAAGTATTCTCCAGTCAGAAAATGGTGACCTCTGGCGACCTCTAAGAATTATTTTCGTAGAAGCAGGTGGAAGCAAGATTCACTCAAGTATCATTCTTCCTTCAGTTCATTCAGAAACAATTACTGAGCACCTATTTCTTCAGTCCTCTTTCAAACCCTAAAAACACAGCAGTAGAAAAACACTTCCAGGAGAAGATCAGACAGTACCAAGCCAAACTAATATATTGCCAGGCAGTGGTTAGTGCCATTTTAGAGAGGTAACAAATAGGAAGTAAGAAGGGAACAAAGAAAGAATAATCTAGGTCAGAAGGGTTAAAAACTGCAATCAGTTATGAAATTACCCCATGTTCAATGTGGTGCCTCCAGGTAGGAATGAGAGAAGAACAAGAGGGTAGCCTAACGGGTACAGCTCCTTCCTTGCCCTTTAAATCAAAGGAACACACTTTTATTTGTTTTTCCCATTAGGATTGCTTAAGACTTCAATGAGGAAAAAAAGATCACATACTGCCTTATTTTAGGTGTATAGGATTACTTTTTAAGCTGTTTTCAAAAAGTTTAGTTTATAAAGAGAAGTATGCATGATGAGGATGTACCTAGTATAAGATGACCATTTATGAATAGGGGAATGTGAAATATCTGTGCAAAAAAAACCTAATGGTTGATATCACTGTTAAGGAGATATGCATGATCACTTTGTCGATGATATGCCTTGACTATTAAATTTAAGTGGAAACACAGTCTAGGGAATCCCAATTAACAATTTTGCTGCTCTGTATTCGGAACTTTGAAAATCTTTTAACTGTATAAGACTATTCACTCTCAAATAATAAAGTGTTTAGGCCAGTGCTTAATATAGGACCTTATCAAATGCTCTAAAACCATTGATTAAGACTACAAATACTTTCTTGAAACAGATTTTACTTTGTTGAATCCTAACTAAAATTGCTGTGCCTTAAGAAATTAGTCACTTTTCTCACAATTCCGTTCTTTCTCTTAAATCAAAGGAACAGACCAAGAAGACTCCATCAAGGCCCTATCAATTCTTTGTTTTTATTTAATGCCAAGAAGACAGACTGGCAAGATAAGGTCAACAGAACTCTTTAAATTGAATTGTGAAGTGGTTAGTTTCTATTCCACAACATCTCCCATAATTTATAACTCAACCAGAAGCAGTAATTACTTGTACACCTACTGTATCTACTTTGGAATGAACTATGCCCATTTTTTAAAATGTGTGTTTATTTTTAAGAGAGAGACAGGGAAAGAAGGACAGAGCATAAGTGGGGGAGGGGCAGAGAGAGAGGGGGAGACACAGAATCCAAAGCAGGTTCTGGGATCTGAGCTGTCAGCACAGAGCCCAATGTGAGGCTCAAACCCACCAACTGTGAGATCATGACCTGAGCCCAAGTTGGATGTTTAACTGACTGAATCACCCAGGTGCCCTTTATATTCTTCAATTTTTTTTTTAATATTTCTGAGACAGACAGACAGACACAGAGTGTGAGCAGGGAAGGGGCAGAGAGAGAGGGAGACACAGAATCTGAAGCAGACTCCAGGCTCTGAGCTGTCAGCACAGAGCCCAACATGGGGCTTGAACCCACCAACAGCGAGATCATGACCTCAGCTGAAGCCAGACACTTAACCGACTGAGCCACCCAGGTGCCTCCCTTATATTCTTATATCAAAAATATCATCTACATAAATTGTGTAAATTAACATTTTATCCAAACACATCTTGTTTCCTATTCTTTTCAAATAAATAAATTAAAAACATTTTCTACTTTATCTTCTACTTCTGATTATATTTGTAAGCAAAGACATTCACTACAGAACCAATAATAAATCTACATTTTGAGGGATAGATAAAAATCATTCTTTCAAATGAGATTTGCATTATAATAAAACTAAAAGAAACTTTACTTGAAGTTCAAGATGTCAGTAGAAAAACACCAGAACAACTAATCTCCTACTTCTGGAATGTCAAAATGGGACAGCTTCCCATCCACCAGAATGTTCCATTTCATTTTTAGAGCATTAGTACAATAGCAGAGTTTCTATTTTCATCGGTAAAATAAGCCTGAGAATCTATAGCCTCAGAAGCCTGAACTAACTTCAGTTTGTATCATAATATCATAGACGGCCTGCAGCTGGTGAGTGATTGGACTTACTGAGCCAGAGTTGATATACACAAACACTCTGCCTTCCTCCCTGATGATGCTCTGCATGGGAGCTCCCACGAGGAGGTCTGAGAAGCCGTCTGCGTTGAGGTCCACGGCACAGACAGAAGCTCCAAAATAGGAGCCAAGCTGCCCAAAACAAACCAGATCCCGTCACTGAGAAAAGCAGCAGGGTGATTCACGAAAGCCCTCGGTGATACCAAAGGTGGAGACATTACCTTTTTACCTTTCATTTCATGTAAGATGTTTAGTTCTCTGGCCTCGATGCTGAATATGTATGCCTGCAATTAGGAACAGAGTTAGAAAAACTGAGACTGCTATCACGTTAAAAAAAAAAAAATCCTCAGGTGATCAAAACATCAACGTTCACAACTTGTAACTGCCCAAAGAGTTAAAAAAAAAAAAATCCTTTTGGGTGTAATTCAAAAGCTTTAGGGAACCACATTCACATTAATATGCCTTCCTTGAACTATCTTCTCAGGGACTATGGTCTTGATCCCTTGGAGCACAAAGTGCTGTTTGCCTCACTTTCCAAAGTAAGGCTCAGAAAAGTTTAGTGATGTCCACACTACAGTGGAACAAAAACCCAGAACCAGAAAGAACATCTGATTCTTTCTGGTCTTACACAAAACATACAGCTCGCTCAATATCCCTTCACCTAGAAACGTGGTAACCAGTAAATCATATTCCCTAGACATCTTGAGATCTTTTTCTTTTTCCAAAAACAATTTACTCACAAGAAAGAAAAGTCTCTGGGGCACCCAGGTGGCTCAGTGGGTTAAGCGTCGACTTTGGCTCAAATCATGATCTCACTGTTCATGAGTTTGAGCCCCACATCAGGCTGCATCGGGCACTGTGCTGACAACTCAGAGTCTGGAGCCTACTTTGGATTCTGTGTCTCCCTCTCTCTTCCCCTCACCTGCTCACACTCTGTCTCTCTCAAAAATGAATAAATGTTAAAAAAAAAATTTTAAAGAAAGAAAAGCCTCAATTTGACTTTCAGAATTTTCCTTTAAGCTTTTCTGTTAAATTTAATCTAAAAGCCATACAACTTTCACCATGAAAGGCAGTGCACAGCTCATCACTTTTAGTTTTCATTCCTTAGAATTTTTGCAGTTTCTCCTTTAGTATCTCATTCTCTCATGCAGTTTCCTTGAAGTTTTGTCAAGAATTAATGTAAAAATGTAATTCTTACTTTACCAATCTGTTCATGTTGAGGGGCTCCTCCAACTACTTCGGTAGTATGCGGACTCCGAAAATGACCAGCTCCAACGGAGTAGCCTTCAAAGAAAGTGGACAACAAACATGGGAATCATTATTTGCAATGGGTAAAATATATCATCATAAATCCATTCACAGAATCAAATGAGACTGAATTCCAAAGACTACACTAAACGGTTTTAAGAATATTTAGCATAGCAATATTCAAAACTGTTCATTTATCATATGCTTTAAGCAGTTATTAGTCTGTGTTATGAAGCTAGGCACATGGCTTTCATTTCCAAGTCCTAGAAATTAAAGAGAGCACTTTTACATCTGGTCTGTTGGTCTCTATGTAGTACCAGAATATGCTAGCTTCTAGTATTACAAGTGAAATATTTTAGAGATCTAAAATTTAACATGTTAAACTTTAAGCAAAAACTCCCTAAACTTCAACTCTTTCACCATGGAATCTTCCTACAGTGATAAAACCGTATGAGGACACAAATGGTAAGATATTTTGTTATAAGACAAAAGGCATAATGCTAAGTTATATTTCTTATAATACTTCAAGATATACTTCAACCACAAACAATTAAATGCTGAATTGTAAGCAAATTCCCTCTGTTTGAAAAAGAATTCTTACTGTATGAATGGGAAAAAATAACACCGCTTTTTCTTATTGTAATTATTTCTGAGTATAGATTGCTTACATTTGAAGCACATATGATTAACAAATCTGTATTTTCTAAAAAGCTATGGGAAAAGCATTCCTTTTTACTGTAACAGGAATCAATGCTGAGAAATCTTGGGTTTCTGTAGAAATACAGACTATAAAGTGTCCTACTACACAGGATGAGGAGGCAATGGAGGGGGAGGAAAAGGAGAGGAAGGAGAAAGACAAGAATAAACTCTGGGAAATATTTTCTAAGAACATATGAGGCTAAGGTCAATGAGCTGTTTTTAGATCCGTATGCTTCATAATGTTACTCATTGTGTAGAATGCTGTCGATAGCCCCACTGACTTTCAGCTGGTCCTTTAAGAAACTACACTTACTCATACATGATTCAATGAATTCATGTCGAATGCCTATAAAAGTTCCTTGGTGGGCGCCTGGGTAGCTCAGTTGGTTCAGTTTCTGACTCTTGATTTTGGCTCAGGTCATGATCTCATGGTTTGTGAGTTTGAGCTCCACATTGCTGTCAGCACAGAGCCCATGGAACCTGCTTGGGATTCTCGCTCTTCTTCTCTCTCGCTGTCCCTCCCCCACATGTTCATTCTCTCTCTCTCTCTCTCTCTCTCTCTCTAAAATAAATAAACTTAAAAACAAAAGTTCCTTGGATACGGTAAGCACTCAATAGATGCAACCTTTACGATAACATGTTTACTGCATCAAGATACAAGCTTGTAAGAGTAAACTAAACCAGTTCTCTAGTCTAACAAGTAAATATTAATATTTAACATATATAATTACAATAAGTTGAAGTTTCATCGATTATATCCTTAAAGTGACAGTTTATGAACTCTTTAATTGCTATTGGCCATTTTGATCTTTTGAAGAGACTAGTAATCATAAGTAAGAGAAATAGTATCTATAAGACCTAGAGGACTGGAGTTTGTCCATTTTTACAGTACCTAAATAACTTCCAAATTTTACTTCATTATCTTTGTCTAAAAAAGCCTTGTACTTATTTGTAGTTATATTGTAGACAAAAAGAGAGCCAGTCCAATAAGATGATCCTGGGGCTCCCATCACAATTAAATCCTGTAAGAAAAAAAACAATTTATCATCATTTCAAAGTTTAATCCACTCAAAACCTCCTCCAAATATACATTTTAAGTAGTGACAAGAATACATTTTGATAATACATTTCTAAAATCTGAGCATTTTATGAATTTAAAAACATATCAGAAAAAAAAGCCAGAGAAGCTAGCTAATGAATTTTCACCTACAAGCACAATCTCATAGAAGAAACTCTCCCTTCACACTCATCAGTGAACCCTAAAATTGAAGAAAGAATCATGGAATACTAGAGAAAGCTTTTGGGAGACAGGTAATGTGGTTTCTAATCAAGTGAATCGCATCTGGATAATTCATTAGTGCTTATTATGGAGATAATCACGTGTTGCTAAAAAGTAAAAAGTGGATTTAATTTATTCCTATTTGCTAAGAGTCAATGACTAGTTTCCTTAACAACGTTAGCTTAGAAAAAAAACAAATTCAATGGAATTTTGGGGCATATTTGACGATAAATACAAATTTAGGAAAAGGAAACAAAAGTAAAGTCAGAATGAACAGATATATTTGGTGAAATATGAAAACTTATAGCGATCAAACCTATTTAACATATTTCTAAATTTCCTAAATGATCCTGATCTTATAAAAAGGTCAATTTAAGTATAAAGTGGTTTCTTTAGGTAGTATTTATGAAAATTGTTAACTCAAGGCTTGATAGTCTGACCGCATAGATCCAGAAAACATTCAGAAATTCCTAATGGGTTTTGAAGGTAAAATGGGAGATTTGGAAGTTGAATATAACTGTGATCTTTTCTCTAACACTCCTGCTTGGAGTGTTAGAGAAAAACAGAGTTTGGGAATATGTCTAATTTAAAAGGATATTAAATTCTTCAATCTCTCAATTCTCATAATTTTAATGAAAGATGTGGATTCATATGTTTTTCCTCTCAACTAGTAATTAAAAACATATTTGAATATTTTAAATGTATAAGTTAAGGCAAATAACAATAGCTTCCTTTTATTTTTATTAAATTTTTGATGCAAGGCATATTCTTTAGTGTAGACTTTTAGTTGGTCTTGCGTGACACAGCCATCTTAAGCATTAACTGGTTTTCAAAACATGTTGAATATTGAGTGTTGAAAATTAAGCTGTAATATACTCAAATTTAAGAAAACTATTATTTAGGTGTTATACAATTTTTACCATAAAGCGTAACACCTGTAAACCAGAAGTCTGAATCTTAAGAATTAAAATTCTGTATTTTAGGAGCTATTACCTCAGTGTAAAAACTAGATATTCCAGCTTGACATGATGCAAAATTTTCTCCAAATTTTCTCACATAATCTAAAATGAAGTAAAAAAACAACAAAAAACAATTCAGGATTTCATTGAAAAAGACAAAATTTGCATAATTTTGTTTATCTTATAAATCCTTACTAACATACATTTTAGAGTCTATATTTTATAGTAACCCATTTTTAAGATAGTAGCTTTGATAAAATTTAAGATAAAAAATCTCTTCCATATTAATCCCCAAAAATATTCCTGCAAAATAGCAATAAAAACAGCGACCTCTGCCTCTTTCTCATGGAAAGAACATGCAGCATACACTCGAAAAAATTGTCAAGTGAGTATCTAAGACAGAGGTAGAATTTGTGTCTTCCAGTCCAGGTCTGCATTAAAATAGATTTCCTGAGGTGCCTGGGGTGACTCAGTTAGTTGAGCAGCCAACTTCAGCTCAGGTCTCCCACTACCCATGAATTGGATGCTTCTGGAACCTACTGGGAAGACAATGCTCTGCTTCTCCCGGGGAATGGATGTAAGTAAACCTGGATAGAAGAATCAGGCCCACATCCTTGTTTTGGCTTTGCTAACCGGAAGAGTTAAATCAATTAAGTCATTTGTAATTAATAGTCCTGGGCATGATTTTTCACTCCTTTTTATAACCCCCCGCCCTTTTTTTAAATAAATTTCCTCATAGTTTTAGGTGTTTCAAGTTCAAGGTAAGTTTAATGTTTTGCAGGATGTGGCTGGGTATAACTGAACAACAGCACAAAATTCTACTCTGAGAAGGTTTTAAAGTGTCAACCATACACCCCAGAGAAAAAGAGAAGGATAAACATACAGAACACTAGACTGAGTTTCACTTCATTAAGAATTTAAAATTCACCTTTTGTCTTCTTGGATATCCAAAGGCCAATTAGAGATTAGGAGTTTTTCTAAGACATCCCATACCACAGAAGACCCCAAAGTTAACAGAATAACTGAATTTGCATGCATGGTCAAAATTTTGTCAGGTAAGGGAAAGGTTATTTGGACACTGTAGTGATCATTTTGGTTAGAAAAAGTGGAAAATGGAATGCGTATATATTTAATTCTGAGTTTTCCAAGGATACATTTTTAGAATTTTAGTTCTGTTAAGATAGGTTTTAATGCTCTGTTGACATTCACCCCTAATTTTGCTCACTTCAGGTGTTAATGTCCCAACTCTGCTTACATTACTGCTACCTAACAATCTAGAATTTTCATGGGAAAAATTTTCAAAGTTAAGATACCAATCCCTTGTTGTTTCAAGGAATATATGTGAATTAAAAAAAATAAATAAAGACACAGTGAGTGGGAAAGATTTGCTTACACTTACACTTGAATCTTTCTAAATATTCTTGAAGGCTAAAGATAAAACAAGAAACCTAAACAGTTTTCATCTTCCCAGACTTTTCAATCTCAAGTTTTTCATCATAATTTCATGATTTTAAGTGTCCTCTATATTCTGGACATTAGACTCATTCATGTGGAGTTCAAAATATATTTAGTGCAAAAGTGGGTAATTATCAACTAAATTCTAGAATTATTCAAATGTAACCGTACAAATTTCTATTCCAAAAAGCACAAAGCACATTTTTTGCACTCACACTACCACAACTGAATAAAAAAGAAATACTTTGAGTAGTTAAAAATACAGCTATTTTAATAAGATTTCTTCTCCTCTCTCTGCATATGCAAAATTGAAAATTAAAAAAATATTAAAGGCATTCACTTGTTTTTCTTGACCCAGGTAGTACCAAAATGATTCCTTACCTTGATAACACGGAGCTATTCTTTTGCTCAGTTCTGTTCGTAAATCAGGGGGCATTCCATAGCAAACACCCGTAGGGAGCTTATTTTCATTCTTTATATAAAATATATTTTTCCATCTATGCCCACAAGCCTGAATAAAACACAAACGTAGATCAAATGATGTGACCATCACACCCAGAATATCTGATCCCCTGATTTTCTGAGTGGACTAATCCCAATAGCATACCACGATGGAGCCATTTTCTCCTGGCTGTCTGGAAAGTGTGACCCCCAACCACTGATTGTCTCTTTCTTCCAGACATGTCTTTCCACAAGGTTCTCCAGTAGGGCTACCTACAGTATTTGGGGGGGAAAATACCATCAGTTATCCTGAAAACCATAGGACAACAGAGAAAATAAACATGCTTATCCCCAAGTTTTCTCCTTCACCACATATAAAACGTCCTTGACTCCTGTTCCTCTATCACCTTATACTCAGTGCACAGTATGGGGGGGGGGGGGACAGTGAGTTACTCTGTGCCAACATAACTTTTCTCTCACCAGGTGGTTTGTGTTTGTAGAACACAACATCTCCAGCTGGAACATCATGAAGCAATGGGCTCAATATAGAAGACGGGTAACCAACACGACTGGGGGTAGAGGGTGGCAGGGAGACCAGTTGAAACCCACACAGGCTGTGCAGATACAATTACAGGGTGTCATTTGTGGTAAAGAATGTGCCTTTGTTTTGACCATTTGGCTAGCATTACAGGCAACATTACCAGAGCACGTTTTCTTATATTAAAATTTTTGATTTCAAGTTTTTATTTGAATTCTAGTTAACATATGGTAAAATTGCTTTCAAGTGTAGAACTTAGTGATTCAACACCAGGTGCTCATCACAAGGGCCCTCCTTAATCCCCATCACCCATTTAGCCCAGCCCCACCCACCTCCCTCCATCAACCCTCAGACACTTTAAAGAACAAGCTATCAGAACACTTTCATTATTTTTTAAATGTTTACTTATTTTGAGAGAGAGAGAGAGAGAGAGAGAGAGAGAGAGAGAGAGAGAGAATGAGCAGGGGAGGGGCAGAGAGAGGGACACAGGAAATCCCAAGCAAACTTCACACCCTCAGCACAAAGCTGGATGTGGGGCTCGAATCTATGAACCGTGAGATCATGACCTGAGTTGAAACCAAGAGTGGGATGCTTAACTGACTGAGCAACCTGTGCGCCCCTATCAGAGCACCGTTAAAGACATTTCTTGCATTGAGACTTTAGGAATAAAAGACAAGAATATGGTCCTCAGAATTTAAGTCACATTCCAGCATTGAAGCTGGGAGGTGATGACTGAGCACATGGAAAGTGGCTGTGTCTAATTAGCAGCACATTAATAATGCCTAGCATTGAAGACAAACTGCCCTACAGTTTACATTTAGTTTATTGTGACTATTTTCCAAAAAAAAAAAAAAAAAAAAAGACTGGAAAACTTGATTTTTTTCAGTAGTGAATAAAACACATGAAAAGGTACTTTGGCGGGGCTCCTGGGTGGCTCAGTCCATTAAGCGTTCAACTGGACTCTTGATTTCCGCTCAGGTCATGATCTCAGGGTTTTAGAGTTTGAGCCCCTTACCAGGCTCTCTGCTGTCAGTACAAGCCTGCTTCGGATCCTGTCTCCCACTCTCTCTGCCCCTCCCCCACTCATGCTTGCACTCACAAGCATGCTGTCTCTCAAAAATAAGTAAACAAAAAAAAAAGTTATTTAGGGGCATCTGGGTGGCTGAGTCGGTTAAACGTCTGACTCTTGACTTCGGCTCAGGTCATGATCTCACGGTTTGTAAGTTTGAGCCCAGTGTTGGGCTCTGTGCTGACAGCTCAGAGCCTGGAGCCTGCTTCAGATTCTGTGTCTCCCTCTCTCTGCCCCTCCCCTGTTCATGCTCTGTCTCTGTCTCTCTCTCTCTCTCAAAAATAACTAAAAAAAAAAAAAAAAAAAAAAGTTATTTAAAAAGGTACTTCGGCAAATGCATGAATAGCCAGAAAACCAAACATAAATATTTTCATGGGCAATATAGCACTTCTAAACTGTACAAAAGAAAGGGATCTTCCCAATGATAATTTTTTTTTCTTTTGCTAGAGTGACTTCTTTGCTTTATAGCTAGAATCCTATTAACATGCTTTAAAGTAAGTGATTTTGGGGTAGAGTAAGATGTAGTATCTTAGGAATCCTTTCACTGACCTTAGGTCTACCCTCTTCAATTGCCATGTGAGAGTTCCATTGCACCTGAACTGAATTCCAAAGGCAGGTGATTACATTTTCATCAGCTTAACTGGATAAGGATGTGGAACTTGGGTTTGTTTACTTAACTCTTAACACTAGTCACTTGTACCACTTTATCATATATTTATAGCGACCATTCTCAAAATCATCAGGCACTCCATCTCCTATAACCTTGACATAAAGCTTCCCGGGCAAACTCATACTAACTACATAG
Source organism: Lynx canadensis (assembly GCF_007474595.2). Taxonomy (NCBI): domain Eukaryota; kingdom Metazoa; phylum Chordata; class Mammalia; order Carnivora; family Felidae; genus Lynx; species Lynx canadensis. The sequence goes on along the minus strand of NC_044310.1, from coordinate 168,865,234 downwards.
ATAAGGCTAGTATTTTGAAAGTGAAATTATTTGCAGCAATGTCCTGAGTAGGAGGAAATTTTGTCTCAATGAGAATGGGAAGATGTTTGTGTATACATTTGTTCTCCAAAATGCTGTTCAGGACAAACAGTAAAACCCTTCAACACAGCTGAACTGAACCAAGTTTCCTAGCTGCTCCCCTGAAGGTTCTGATTCAGTAAGTCCAGGTGAGGCCCAGACTACCCCAGTTGACTCTCATGGTCTGGAATATTGTTCCAATAGAATGTGGATAAGGGTTTTCTGGCCAGGCTTCTTACAGAGTTTTCTACCAGACTTCCACATCTTGGTAGCGGCTCCCCGGAGCACTGGACTTGAAAATGATTAAGTATAGGTCTGAAAAAATAATGCTATTGATAAGCAATGTGTACCTGGAATGAAAAGGGGGTCTGCTGCAGCCCAAACCTTGATAAAAGACGGTCCAGGGAGAAACAGAAGATCCCCATGTTAAAAGTAATGAAGAAAGGGAAAAAGAAAGAAAAGAGAGAAGGAGGGAGAAAGACCATTGTGAGTGTTGGGTGGGTAAGGTCTAACAGAGTTAGCATGGCTACATGATGCCAACCTAGTTGAAAAAAAGTGAAAAAGACAGTGACAAACAAAATTTTAACTCACTGTGATGCAACTTCCAGTTTAAATTTTTCACCAGAACTACCCATTATTTTTGCCAATGTCAAAAATAGATAAATGGTAGGTTCTGTCTACCTGAAGGTGAAGTTCATAATTACCACAACAGACATCTAAATAAACTATCTTCTCTGAAAACACCAAAGCCTTTGTAAAACTGCCACGTGGTTGACTAAGGCACCTGAGCAAGAGGAAAATTAAGGACAGGAGAGAAAGGAGGTCAGAAATAACACCTGATCGCTGTTTTCATCATGATTGCACAACTGAATACAGCCAATAGTTAGAAACAAATTTACCGTTCTGGAGCTGCTACCTCAAAGTTAAATAAATATGCAGTAATTCAGAGCTGCACAAAATATCCTGTAAGTTGCTCGATAAAAATGGCCAAAAAGTTCGTCTGTGAACTGTGAACTTCCGTCAAGTTTAAAATGAAAACCAGCACCTGAGGGGCTCAGTCAGTCGAGCTTCCGACTTCGGCTCAGGTCATTGTCTCGCAGTTTGTGGGTTTGAGCCCCGCGTTGGGCTCTGTGCCAACAAACAGCTCAGAGCCTGGATCCTCCTTCCGTGTGTGTCTCTCTCTCCCCCCTTCCCCTGCTCATGCTCTGCCTCTGTCTCTCAAGGATGAATAAATGTTAAAAAAAAATGAAAATGAAAACCAGAGAAACTGTTGTGTTAAGCCATTTCCTGGAGCCACAGAGGATTCCACTTTGCATCAGCTTCACCCGGTGACGCGGCAGAATCATCACTGCTCAGAGCTTCATCCAGCGTAGCCAAACAATTCATGTTCCCACCTCTCTCCAGGTCACTTCCCGCAAATGTTTTTCTCTCCACATCTTTGTGTAGTTCTCAGACCTCTGGACTTACACCAACCACCCCCCACTTCCCACCCGCTGCCGCTCAGGCCTTGGGCCTGAATGACGCTACTGACTTTCCTGGTTCTTCAGCTTGCAGAGGGCAGATCATGGGACTTTCTCTGCCTCCTAACTGAAGGAGCCAATTCCCATAATAAATCTCTTCTTATATCTACCTACCTACCTATTATCCTCCCACCCTACTGGTTCCATTTCTCTGGAGAACTCTGATACAACTACAGTTATTTATTCACAGCTAGCCTACTTCCCAAACTTAGTCACTAACAACCTAGTTCATCACGTCTAGGACCACATCTTGCTCACCATTATCCCGCCCCCAACACAGACCCCAGGAACATGTGCTGAAAATGGGTCAGTAAATTAAAAAAACAGTTCAGGGCGCCTGGGTGGCTCAGCCAGTTAAGTACCCAACTCTTGGTTTTGGCTCAGGTCTCCATCTCACGGTTTGTAAGATCGAGCCCCGTAGCCGAATCTGATTCAGCTGACAGCACCAAGCCTGCTTGAGATTCTCGCTCTCTCTCTGCTCCTCCCCCCCACCCTCGCTCACACATGCAGGCTCTCTCTCAAAATAAATAAGTGAACATTAAAAAAAAAATAGTTCAAAGCTTCCATGGTAGTTTAAGTATCTTCTATTCGTGTTTCATATTTTAATGGGAGACATGTACAAAAGGATGAATGCATAGGCAGAAAGAAAATTCACAAAGTCATGAAACAACTATTCTTTCAAATGAGAAATAAAAACTAATTCCATTAAGTGAACACACACTCACATTTGTATAGGCTTCTCCTTCCCACTTCCAGACACTGCTTTTGCCCCGGAGGCAGCACCCAACAGCGAAGGTCCTGCCAAGCTACTCTCTGCACTGGTTTCAAGACAGGATCCATTCAAAGAACAGCCTGTCGGGGCGCCTGAGTGGCTCAGTCGGTTAAGCGTCCGACTTCGGCTAAGGTCATGATCTCGCAGTCCATGAGTTCGAGCCCTGCGTCGGGCTCTGTGCTGACAGCTCAGAGCCTGGAGCTTGTTTCAGATTCTATGTCTCCCTCTCTCTCTGGCCCTCCCCCGTTCATGCTTTGTCTCTGTCTCAAAAATAAAAATAAATTTTAAAAAAAAATTAAAAAAAAAAAAAAAACAAAGAACAGCCTGTCAGTCATCATCACTGCTCTGGGTCTTTTCTTCAACTCAAGGAAGTTTTTACCCTTGTCTTCTGGAGTGCTTGCAGAATCATGTCGGAGAAGCAAGACCTCTGCATCGTCAGCCTATGCTCAGGACCATCTTCAGCGCTCTCCCTTAACCTTGCCTGCCTGAGTTCACGCCTCTAGCACGTGGTTCTCAGCCTTGACCAGACATTAGGATCACCAGGGAGGAGTTCCAAATAAGTACCAACACCTGGTCCCCACTTTCTGGAGGCTCAGATCTGATGTGTCCTAGACGTAGAGATTTTGAAAGGCTCCCCAGACAGGTGTGTGTAACTGGGCTTGTGCTCTACAATGTTAATGATTGTGCCTTCTCCTGGACTACATCGTATCTGAAAATACTCTATTTTCAAAATACTAGTACTAGCTTTTTGTCCTCCTTGGTTTCAGCTAGATACTGAAATAGGATATCAAGTGTTAAGCAAACTTTCTTCATGTGGAAATACAGAATTTGTAATGTGTCAAATGATTATTAGAACTGTCATGAGTTAATTCTTGTGAATTTCCCTGACATAACATCATAAATAAACTCAGATTATCTTTATATTTTATCCAAATGTCATACTGAAATGATTTGTAAGCAGGTTTTCAACTCAGCTCATACATTTCTAATCTAAACTCTTAGTAAATCAAATCAGCTTCATAATTGAAAAAGTACTTTACATGGTTTCACATAAAGGAGGGAAGCCAAATTAACATGTGATAATTTCCCATGCTTTTATACAACTACAATGACTAATCTTAGCAAAGTTGATTGCATTTTTTCAGTATATATTAAAAATACGAAACCACATAAAACCATATCCTTTATTCGAAAAATTAGGCTAGTTTTGCTTTTTCCATTCTTTTTCATTTGTGAAGGAACATACAAGAAGTGTGCTTGTTACTTCAATTTTTTTATTTCTATCTGCTGATTTGGGTTTTTTAAAAATGCTTATTCATATATTTTTAAGAGAGAAAGAGCAAGGGAGGGGCCGAGAAAGAATCCCAAGCAGGCTCTCCACTATCAGCACAGAGCCCGACTCAGAGCTTGAACCCATGCACGGGAGATCACGACCTGAGCCGAAATCAAGAGTTAGACCCACTGAGCCCCCCAGGAACCCCCCCCCCCCCCCCCCCCCCCGCCATCTGCTGATTTTCTATCCGTAAATCCACATGTGTATAAATGTGAACAAGCAGTTAAATTTGTTAGATGAATATAAGTACATTCGTCACCATCCCTGTATTTGTTGTTACTTGTATCACCAGTTTTCACATCATCGCTCAAGTGCCAAAGTATGACAGACCATGGAAGACTAGATATTCAATCTTGAATGTCACCTCATGAAGGCAGGTGGCTATTTTGTTGACTGCAACATTCCCACAGAACAGGACCTTATGGACAGTAGGCAGGAGCGAAATACGTATCTGCTGAGGGAGGTAATACCTTTTACCGTCAAATCTTGAACGATGATATGCCTACAAAATTTTCACCAAACTCTCAGGGATTTAAGCTTTGGAGAGGTCTTCTTCCTTCACTACTCTGTCTCTCCTCTGAAATATTAACTCCCTTAAGTATTAAGACAGTAACAGATGGTCTGAAGGGAAACCACATTTACAGGTTTGAAGATCTTTACAATGGGTGCTCTGGGAGTAGGACGATTTAAGGCTGAGAATCAGCTGGGGCCTCCAGGAGATGCCTATCTCAGAGGGTTTCTGTGAGGATTTGGGGGAGTAAGTGAGATACCCAGGAAGTGCTTGCATCAGAGCCCGGCAGAGGAAGCACGCAAATGATAGTTGACGTTGACATTATTATTACTTTAAGGATTAAGCTAACCATGTTTAAGCTGCATGTATGTCCTTTCATATATCATCCTCCATAAAATATTTATGGCACATCGCGGTCAGGCCTTATCATTCACATTTCACTCATTTAATTTTCACGGGAGCAGCAGAGGACTACGTTATCAATCCCATTTTACAGATGAGCAAATTGAATCTTAAGGAAGGAAGGTAACTTCCTTGAATCCATGGGGCTGATAAATGAAAAAGATTAGAATACAAAAGTCAAAAACTTGTCAGAAATCGAAGACCTCTGTTATTTCACACTACTCTATGGCGTATACAATAGAACTCTACAAATATTTCAGAGGTGTGAATTAACTGAGATCAATTTCCCTTTCTAAATCTTTTGTTTCAGCTTCAAATGTGTAAAATACCACAAACCTGCCCATAGACTGTTGAGTCAACTGTCTAGTGCTCAAGAAAAATGTCACTGACTTAGTTCCTATCTCATCCCGCCCTTTTCCTCAATTTGGATCAGTTCTCGGTATGTTGGCATTTCCACTGAAGAAGGCCCAAGGGGAAAGATCAGACCCCAAGTTCTTCTTTCTATAACTTGTTGAGAACTTGGGTGAAATACTTTGTGAGTGAGAGAGCCTGGGACTTTTGCATGCAATGACATGTTTGGTTTATCTGCCTGCGTCACACTGCTGTGGCTTCCCCGTTAGGGGAAGCACTCAGTCTGACATTCTCCATACTACAACAACATACACATTTATCTGACCTTTCCAAAATGTGATGTTAATTTTAAGTTTCAGAAAAATATTGAAAGCCCTTCCCCCACCAATTACTTTTTTTTTTTAAGTTGAAGTTCTTTTCCATTGAAAGATGAGTCCTGTATTTTTCAAATTTTTCTTAAATAATCCTGAAGAATGGATGAACATTGTTCTCTTCTCTGTTGTATAAAGAGTCATTTCTTCAGCATATCTTTATTTGTAGAAGCAATAGTTATCGAGTAAAATTAATCACATAATTCTTTCCTCTACCTAAATTCAGAATATCAGAAAAACATATGGGATTAAACTGAAAAATTCAATTCAAATATGAAGAGTATAAAATATACCATTGGAGGGTTATGAGGATTATATAAAATTTACTCTTAACAGATAAAAGACTGCCTGGTACCTAGTAGGTGTTCATTAAATGGGAAATGCTTCTGTTCCCCAACATCCCCCATTACATTGATTTGGACTTCACCAGCAGAGGGCGCTCACAGTGCTGTGAGATTTGATCAGCGGCCTTCTGCTCCTTAAGCCAAGTGGCCCCTTTTAGTTTTTCTTATCAAATTATAATTACTATTAAATCCATTATTTTTACTATATTAAACTATGTACTTTTCCCACACACCAAATAAGATGTGGCGATGATGCTTCTAAAAGATAACAGTGATGTTTATGAACTCAGTAGCAATAACAATAATTTTGAGTCATGAAAAGGAAAATATCCAGGTTTTAGAGATGATATGGGACGTGAGAGTACTGAACTTCCAAGACCATTTCCTCCAGCTTGTCTGGAGTCAAGATATAAAAATAAGCAAACAAGAGGAAAGATATCAAAATAAACACCAAAATTAAAAACCAGTCTCAAAGTATTTTCTTTCGGGGAAAACACGTATTTACATGCCATATTCTCAGGCTTCCTGGTCCTTATCTGACAATGACTGATCATCACACTCAGTTTAGGTGAGACAGGGCTGATATAACCATAGGGCTGAAAAAGCCTGCTATTTGAGTCTTCTGTTTCATTTTATTCAATAGCCCTTTTTTACTTTATAATTTTATTTATTTTACTTTATTGTATTCAGAAAGAGGTGGATGTCCCCAAGCAGAAGAGCCAAGTTTTAGGGTTGCAATTTTATAAATCTGAGTCATCACTAGACCTCAAAGTTCTAGAAAACCAGGTCACTTATGAGCTTAATTCTAGGTTCGGGTTCTCCTCCAGGGACTTTAGGCCCAAACTTCTTCAAATTCCTACAGAAAACCTAAACAAGTTTTATTTTTATTTTTATTTTTTACTAACTACAGCAGAAAAGTGTACCACAACTCACACATTTGGTGAGCATAATTTAAAGAGGCACTGTTGTCTTACAACAACAACTAATATTTATAAAATGCTTCCTATATACCCAAGCACACTTGTAATACATGCAAACATATATGAACTCATTTAATTTTCATTATAGCCTTATGAGCAGATATTGTTATTATCATAATCCAAATTTTACAGAGGGAGAAACTGAAACAAAGGGAGATTAAGCATCTTGCTCAAAGTGGGAAAGGAAGGATTCAAGTCCATGCTGTCAACTGCCACCCTATACTACCCTTCAATGATTGCTATTAGTACTTTTCCCTGTGAAGCAGGGAAAGAATCCAAATATTGACATTATTAATAAACCTATACTAATTCACTGTCTATAATAACCTACTATTATAACACTAATTTCCAATATTAGGAAATAAGGAAAGAAAATTCTCTATTTCCATGGTTTGCAATTCATCTCTTGGACTTAGGGGTTCATCTGAAAGACTATCACTAATATATGGATACCATTTTGAGTGTTTTTGAAACAAGAACAATACAAAAGTGTAAAATAGAAAACAAAAACAAAAACAAAACCTCCAGGAAAACCTGCCCTCACTCAATGGTAGGTGGTCAATATCGAATCACTGTGCTTGGTTTTGGAATTTACACGGTAGGACGGAGGAGGTCCGGAGGATGCAAGGTCTGAAGTACATGAAAGAAAAGTCAGTCAGGAACTCCATGGCATCGTCCAGTAGAGGGTCAGACTGAGATGAGGAGTTAGGGATGTCAGAAGACATGTCTCTGTCCAAGGTTTAAAGGATGGGATAAGATGTTACGGAGACAACGGTTTGTAGGCAAAGTGATGTGCTCAAGAATAGTAGAAAGCTTTCACAAGAAACCAAGAATGGTATCAGGTGAGGTAGACCTAGAATGATTTCACAAATGTAGTGTATACGTTGAAAGAATCCATATAGGGTGTAATGTTAAAAGGGCACCTCTAATCCATTTCACACAATATTTCCCATAAAAGAGATTCAACATCTGCATGCTTACTCTTTCTGAATGTATTTATTGTGAATTATGGTATTTCAAATAATTTACAAGAAAAAGATTCCTTCCCCCCGCCCAATTCTTGGGGGTTAACAGAACAGACATCAGATATCAGAACAAACACACTGCATCACTGACCACCTGTAAGTCCACTTCCATGGTCCCTTTTGATGCTTCCAGCTATCTTAAAAAAAAAAAAAAAAAAGCCCTGTTTTTAAAGATGGTCAGTTCCAAGCTCCCTATCTCAGGAGTGCCCACTATTGTTTAGATTTCCTGGTATGAGCAGGCAGGATCTCTGGAAACCAAGGCTGGCCCAGACCTCCTGGGATGATGCTCACGTGTGCAGCAGAGGAATCACCCAAATCTGAGAAATGTATCCATCCATTTCACATTTATTGAGCTTTTACTACACTCTCGTCAAAACTGGTCAGAACTGGCTTAACGACTCAGGTATCTGCTCTTCCAGGAACCCTTCTCTCATCACCCAAACAATTTCCTCTCCCCACTGTGTCTCCATCATCACGTTTATTGCATATTCTCATAATTAATGATCTAACGTTTACCTGTATCTCATCATTTAAACTGAATTCTTTGCGAGCTTCAAAGTCTTACTCAACTTTGTATTCCCAGTACCTGGCATAAGTAACCAATAAAATGTGTTTAATCAATGAAGGAAGAAACCAGATAAAAAAAGTTGTTGACACCTGCTACCAATATTTTCTCGCTCCTCACTTCTCAACTCTCTGTAGTCTGGCTTCACCACTAAAATTGGTCTGACCAAAAGGTTATTCATGAACAGTTTCTCTCTATATTCAATGAATCTCTTAAGTTCTTACCTTGCTTGACCTCTTGACAACTTTCGATACTGCCAACCACTCATCTCTTCTCAAAATCTCTCACCTTTTGACTTCCATAATGCCATACTGACCAGATTTCCTTGCTACCTCTTTGGCTCTTCCTTCTTAGTCATTTTCTCAGGCTCCTCTTTTCTTCTCCAGTTGTTTGAAACCATGGATGAATATTGGTGTCATCTGGGGACCTTTGGAAACCCTAATGCCCTACTAAGGATTCTGCATTCAATTCCATTTTATAGAGGGTGGGGGTGGAAGAGTGGTTTCTACACCACCAACAAGCAATTTTCTGTCACTAGCTGGGTCAATTCACTAGCTACAACTCAACTCAATTCTAACACTATCTATCCAGAGATTGCACCCAATCCCACAGGTTAAGGACTTAGTCCTACAAGACTGCCCCTCTCCCAATACACATACACATACACACACAGACACTTCAGAGGCCAATTGAAAGTCTAGGTTGTCAGCTATACTTCTGGCCACCTGGTTCTCAGAGGTTCCAAATTCTCCATCCCTGGGTTTGATTGATTTGCTAGAGCACCTCACAGAACTCAGAAAGGCATTTTACTTACTAGATTACTAATTTATTATAAAAGAATATAACTCAGGAACAACCAAATGCATAGGGCAAGGCATGAGGAAAGTACTTTCTCTAAGTACTCCACTCTGTTCCCTAGCCCAGAAGCTCTCCCAACCCTGTCCTTTTGGGCTTTTATGGCCGCTTCCTTACACAGACATATCTGATTAAATCATTGGCCATTTGTGATTGATTCAACCTCCAACCCCACTCCACATCCTGAAGATTAGGGGGTAGGACAGAAAGTTCCAACCCTCCAATCATATGTTTGGCTCCACTGGCAACCAGCCCCCATCCTTAGGTAGGGTCCAAAAGCCACCTCATTAACAAAAGACACCTTTGTAACTTTCTTAGAAAATTTCAAGACTTTTAGGAGCTCTGTGCCAAAAACAGGGAATAAAAGCAAATATATTATTCTTACTATAAATCACAATGTCACACCTATCTAGACCCACCTGCAAAGATTTTTATTTATTTAGGATGAGAACTGGTACTCTTAAAGCTCTGCAGGAGAATCCAAGTTTCAGCTAGAGTTGAGCAGCACTGCTCAAGCCAATTGTCAAACTGTAGGAATCCTCTGGATCTATCCTGGACCCTCTGATCTATTCAGCCTAGAGTTTCCAAGTTAAACTCATTAACTCCCATGGTTTTGATTACCATCTCTATGTCAGTTGCAGTGAACTCTGAATTGCCAGTACAGACCTCTCCTGCCCAGCAGACCCATACATCCAACTGACTACTAGATATTTACTCCTATGTCTTCTGTGGCCAACACCATCATCCATCCAACAGCCCAGGTCGGAACCTTGGGTAACACCTTTGGAAACCTCCTTTTTCATCTCTCTCATTTAATAATTACCAAGTCCTATTGAGTCTGTCTCTTAAATAACAGTAGAATATCTATTTTGCTCCATTCTTGCTGCCAGTGCCTTAGTACAAGCACTTATCATAGGTAGCCTAAATTATAACAAAATCTTTCTACAACTGTCTTACTACCTTCAGCCTTGACTCATTTACTCCAAAGCATTCACTATTCTGCAACCAGAAGTATCTGTCTAAAACACAAATCTGATTAGGTCAGTCCCCAGGTTCAATTACCAGTGGGTAATTCATACTCCTTAAAGACAGCTCACAAAGTTGTATTAAAAATAATCTCCAACCTACCATCCACTTCATACTCCACAGTCCAGTCGTATGCGTATTTCTTGCATTTCAAAGATGCCATGCTCTCAAAGACTTCAGGTCTTCATACACACCGTTGGCTCTGTCTGGCACCCTTTCCCGTAAACCTCTGCCTCTAGCCAACCCCCGAGTTTTACTCAGTTCTCCAGTTGAACATCAATTGCTCAGGAAGCCATCACCTTATTTTCTATTTCTAATTAGATTAGATGTTCTCACCCTACTTTCCTAGAAGAACCTGAGCTAGAGACTGTAAACCCCCCTGGGGGCAAGGACCGTGTTTCTTTCTTACATCCAAATTCTAGCCCTTTTGCAGTCCTCAGTAAATGACTGAAAGAATAAACAACCCACGTGTACAATGGATTGCCATATCTGGCCCTAGAACTGTTGCTAAGGGGAGATATTCTTAATCATTAGGAATATTAGTGGGTGACCAAGTAAACTCAAGGCAAAAAGCAAAATGCATTTAGAAAACCTCACCTCTCAAATTCAATGGCAAGCATTCTTTAAAGACGAAGTTTGGGAAATTTCTAGAAATCAGGGAACTTACGTTTCTTAACATGATAGTTTATTAATGAAGCTCTCTGTCTTGATTTTCTGCATGATTAGAACCTATGTTCAGGGACAAGTTTTCAAAATGACCAGTCTGTATCAGCTTCATAAGCTACAATTTAAAGAGTTTGCAAATGAAAAAGAAAAGTTATCAAGAACATTATTTGAAGTTGCAACATTATTTGAAGTGTGAGGTTTGTTTGCCCTTCAATGTTAAGCTAATAATTCCTACAAATCAGGCAGAAGTGAGAATGAGGTAATCATTAGTTTAATGGCACAATGCTAATTAAATTCACCTCTTCCAAACAGGTTATTTAAAATGAGCCAGGAGGCTGACTAGGGTGATAAAATTCTAGAAAGAAATCTGAAGGGGAATAATGATGACTAACTTGCGATGGATCACTGTTCTTTCCAGTAAAGAAAAGAGAGGCACAAGCAAGAACCGTAAAGGTCTAGTAACTATACAGCACTTGTCTGGGAAAAAAAAGTGAAAGTCCTATTCATTTACACACAGACGCTGGGGAAGCACCTGCTACAAAGTTGGTGTTTTCTCATGCAGGGAATTTATAATTCTCTGGGGCAGTGCTGTCCAAAAGAAATTACTATATAAGCCATATGTGAAGTGTTCAATCCTATAGTAGCCACATTAATTTTTTTTCACATTTATTTATTTTTGAGCGACAGAGAGAGGCAGAGCATGAGCAGGGGAGGGGGAGAGAGAGAGAGAGATACAGAATTTGAAGCAGGCTCCAGGCTGCAAGTTGTTTGTTAGCAGAGAGCCCGATGCAGGACTCAAACTCACCAAACTGCAGGACCATGACCTGAGCTGAAGTCGGACACTCAACCGACTGAGCCGCCCAGGGGCCCCTATGGTAGCCACATTAAAAAGTAAAATAAACAAAATTAATTTAAAAAATCTCCTTTATGGGTCGCCTGGGTGACTCAGTCAGGTAAATATCCTACTTCAGCTCAGGTCATGATCTTGTGGTTTGTGGGTTTGAGTCCCACATCAGGCTCTGTGCTGACAACTCAGAGCCTGGAGCCTGCTTCAGATTCTGTGTCTCCCTCTCTCTCTGCCCCTCCCCCACTTGCGCTCTGTCACACTCTCTCTCAGAAATAAACATTAAAAAAAAATAAACAAAAATAAAAATATACCTCATTTCACACACCCAAAATATTCTCATTTACATATGTAATCAATATTAAAATATTTATTTTGACATATAATTAATATCTAAAAAATTAATGAGTTATTTTAATTCTTTTTTTTTATACTAAGTCTTTGAAATCCAATATTACAGCACCTCTCGCTGCAAACTAGCTACATTTCATATGCTCAACAGCCACATGTGGCTACTGGCTACCATATCAGGCAGTGTAACCGTGTAACTTTAGACTTTTATTACCCAGATAAGTGTGTGTGTGTGTATGTATGTGTGTGTGTGTGTGTGTGTGTGAGTGTAGCAAGCATATAATGCTATTAGTGGTGACTCCAAAGTAATAAAAGACCTAAAATATCTTCTGAATAACCAAATAAAAACAATCTGTTTCGTATAATTTTAAAGTCATTTATGTATTTTATTATATTCTAAATGCTTTGAATATTGGTAATCCATGGACAGTCTATGATTACATACAGTTCTGGAGTCATCTGTGATCACAGTTTCCTTTAAAAAAGCCTCAACAGGGGTGCCTGGATGGCTCAGTCGGTTAAGCGGCTGACTTCGGCTCAGGTCATGATCTCGTGGTCTGTGAGTTCGAGCCCCGCGTCAGGCTCTGTGCTGACAGCTCAGAGCCTGGAGCCTGTTTCTGATTCTGTGTCTCCCTCTCTCTCTGCCCCTTCCCTGCTCATGCTCTGTCTCTCAAAAATAAATAAATGTAATAAAAAACTTTTTTAATAAAAAAATAAAAATAAAAATAAATTAAAAATTTAAAAAGCCTGAACAAGAAGTGCCTGGGTGGCTCAGTCAGTTAAGTGTCTGACTCTTGATTTCAGCCCAGGTCATGATCTCATGGTAGTCAAATTGAGCCCTGAATGGGGCTCCACACTGAGCGTGGAGCCTGCTTGGGTCTCTCTCTCTCGCCCTCTCTCTCTCTCTCTCTCTCTGACCTTCCCCTACACACTCTCTCTCAAAATAAATAAGTAAACATTTTTTAAAAAGCCTCAGCAAAGACACAGAACATCTGAGTGGAAAAGCAACTGGACATGTGAAGTCACTATGGCCTCCTCAGACACAAAGTGTTCATGAACATATCTGGGCTCAGGCCTTCCTGATGGGGACACCACCTTCCTTTGGCTGGCAGAGGGAAGGAGGGAAGAAGTGAGAGGAGAGACACTTCTTAGGCAGGCAGGGAGGTGGAGGAAGCCTGTTTGCACGCAGGATGCAAAGTGCCTCTTCTACAATGAATTCACTTCACTGAAAGGCGTATCTTACTCGCGACACCTTACACCCTGGACGTTTTAGACCAACGGGCATCTGCTGCTCACTTCTGATTATGGCCACAGTGAATACACCACAGTGTGTGACAACATCATCTAGGGGTGGAGGCATGTAACGGGAGGGTATCGATCTCCTCTTTCAAGGGAGGAGTCCATCTGATTCAAACTTTGATCTGAAATTCTGAAACCTAAACACCAGTCCAAGTGAATAGTATTGAAATTACTAGGAGATGGGCACCGTTTTAAGAGACCTGCCAACTTCATTTCCTTCATAGTAAGTGAAGCCATTCCAAGTGAAAGAAAACACCTTACTGACATGGCAACCATAGCTCAATATTTAATTGTAAGATTTTGTTGGTTGAGTCAACAAGAAAATATTTCTCACCATGTTTCATCTCAACTGTTACCTCTTACTTTATGCATGTAACTTTTTTCTTTGTTTATTAATTACCTATTTATTACCCTCAACCTGACTATAACAGATAACATACAGATAGAGATTTAAGTAGAAAATAGAGACTAAAAGAAATAAATTAATGCTTTTTAAATATCTGTTCTATGTCAGGTATTGAGCTAAGCATTTTCTATACATTATAGTGACCCACATTTGAGACAGGAAAACTGAGGCAATCCTCATAATCTACAGAATTAGAATACTGTGTGTGTCCATAGTTACATAAATTTTTCTTAAAACTTCTTCACAGAAAATATTACATAGTTCACAAACCTGAAAATCCTTAAATGTCTTTCATGACCAATTTATTGTTTTCAGTGCTTCTCTGCTAGACTTCATCCCCAATCCCTTATTTTACAGCTTCAAGTGACTTGAGTTTGTTCTGAATGGAAACACGATTTCCTTATTTAAGGAACAGAAGGTATACTGTTTAAAATGTTATAGGAGAGGCAACTTCAGTCAATTCTTTTGCAAATATGCCAAGCTATTACCAAGGCTATAAGTGTTTCAACCAATGGATTGACTGAAAATCTTGTCTTCTTTTTTGCTGTTTATCTCCATCAATATCTTTTTGCATTGACTGAAAATGTGAAAGTTAAAAATGTCATTTGGTGGGGCACCTGGGTGGCCCAGTTGGTTAAGCGTCTGACTTTGGTTCGGGTCATGATCTCACAGTTCATGAGTTCAAGCCCTGTGTCAGGCTCTGTGCTGACAGCTCAGAGCCTGGAGTTTGCTTCGGATTCTGTGTCTCCCTCTCCCTCTGCCCCTCCCCTATTCTCTCTCTCTCTCCCTCTCTATCAAAAATAAATTTTAGAAAATGTCATTTGACTTATCATTTCTAATTATTCTCCTATTCATCAATCAGGTTGATGACAATCAAACTTCCACTTTGCCTTTGTTCGTTTATCCATCCAATAAATCTTCGCTTAATTCATGCTTGTTCCGTATCTACCATGGATACATTTCTCTGAGGATGTTTCTATAGTCAATCTCTATGCTCCACATGCCCCCAAATTTAGGTTTTTCTTCCATTTTGACGGGCATTTTAATCTCAAATTGTGTGTAATATTATGACGTGATCTTTCCAGTGAAACACAGACATCTAGAAATAGATTCAGTGCCCTTCCAGACAGGAAGTAGGTACTAAAAGCCAGTAGTTATGATGCCATGGGTCAGGAAACCGTGACAGGACAACAGAAATGCAACTTGTCCTTGCTGAGACTTTGTCAAGATCCTCTGGCAGACCAACGCTGTGTCCTCCAGTCGCTAATTCTTCATCCCACAACTGTCTCATACAATGAGAATTAGGCTTTGCAGAATTATTCCAAATGGGTAGGTCTGTGAACGTGTTAGGCTTTCCTAGTCTGCCTTTTGGGGATGGAAGACAATTAATGAGAGGCTAGGGTTTATTCTACATGCTGCACACAACTGCTAGACTTTTATGGATGCTCTCTGAGTTATGGGCATACTCTCTTTGAATTCATTCTAAATGAGGGAAACCAGCTTCCCAGTTGGAGAAAAAGCAAGGACTACTCTAAAAAGAAAAAGGGATTAAAGATGCAGTAGCTTATCCCAATAGTCTATTTATGGCAAAGATAAATATGAAAAAGGTACCAGTTATAACCTTTTATTCACCATTCACAGAGAACATTATCAGTACAGCAGACAACATATTGGACTCTTCATTTAATTTTGTCTGCACTGAAGACACACACAGGAAAGGAAAGGGCTTGGGCTTTGGAACCAAGCTGACTGGACTGACCTGAGATCCCATCTTTCACTCATTAGCCGAGTAACTTTAGAAAAAAATACTTACAACCCTCTGAGTCACAGAATTTTCACGTGTAAAGTAGGAACAATGCCAACCATGACCCACTGGTGCTTTGAGGAGAAAAAAAATTAAGTAACATATACATATAGCAGTGTCTAACAGTGTTTGGAACAAGATAGGTCTAAATTAATATTAGTTCCCCTTTTTTCCTCCATGTGTCTACAAAACAAATTTGTTTTTGGCTTTGACATGTGAACTTTCTCCCCTCCCCCATGAAAACACATTTGTTTTTGCCTGTTTGTTTGTTAAATGGTTTTATTTATTTTTGAGAGCGACAGAGACAGAGTGCAAGCAGGGGAGGGGCAGAGAGAGAAAGCGAGACACAAAATCCAAAGCAGGCTCCAGGCTCTGAGCTGTCAGCACAGGATCCCACCTGGGACTCGAACTCACGAACAGCGAGATCATGACCTGAGCTAGTCGGCCGCTTAACCCACTAGACACCCAGGTGCCTCAAAAAACACATTTGTTTTCAAGTTGTCGCATAACTAAGAAGAGACATTAAGAAATGACTTCAAATAGATGTATTCATTTAACATGAGAGTTTGGGGAGAGAAAAATTGACAATTATATCTTAGTCCTCATTTAAATTATATTAACAATGGAGATGCCAATTTTTCCTTGTTCTCTTCTTTTACATTTCATATTCTACATAAAACTGTATCATTTTCTTTTTTAGAAAGTCCTTAAGCTAAATGTCAGGATATGGGATCAACTCCAACTGCTTTCCCTGATCTGTCCCTTAGCCTTTTCTTTAACAAGGCTGATAGGTCAAAGATGGAAATAAAATTCTTAAGTGATGGCTTAGCTGGATCCTGTCCCTAATGTGCTGAGAGACTTATTTAAAATGTGTCTTACATGAGGAGGAGAGAGGGAGAGGTGAAGAGAACGTATCATAAGGAACTTTCCTCTCCAGAGTTTTGCCAGAGTACTGCAATCATTCTCATAAGCAAAAGGGAGAAAAATGTTGGCAGAAAGAAGGCAGTCACTTTTACACTACCAAGGTTAGAATGGTTTTGAGGGAAGGGTGAAAATCATTCACTTTAAACTAGAATAGGCAACATGGAGTTTTCCACGACTTGTGCTACCCCAGGGTCACTCGCCCCTGGTCCCAGGCCCAACTCACCCAGCTGGAGCTGTTCGCACGTCAGGTCTGGATTCTCTCCGATCTTGCATCTGTAAATCGCGCCAGGATTGACCACTGAAGCGTTGGCGAGCCAGCTGGCGGTGGGCGCCCCCACTACGAGCCTAAAGCGAGAAACGTGCACGTGCACGCAGACGTGAGCCGTGCTGCCCACTGAACTCCTGGTCTCTACACGCTTGCAGCTGGCAGCGGGGCGATCCCCCCCCCTCCTCCGCCCACCGCCTCGCGCACCGAACCGCCACCCCGGCCCCGCAGCTCCAGAGCCTTGCGCCAGAGCGCACCCGAGGCGTGCCACCCCGAGATCGGCTCGTTTCCCGAGCAGACCCTACGATCTGGCCGTCGCAGCGCTCCCCTTCTGGCTCCTCCAGAGGGAGGAAAGTTTGAACCCGGCAGGGAATCCCTGAGGCGCCCTTCACTCGTGGCTCCCAGGTGCCCAGAGCGCCGAGCCCCACTCCACTCACCATCGGTTCGCCCCGTGGCTGTGCAGCACCACCGAATAACCGAACAGGGTGTTGGGGGGGCCCTGGTAGAGCAGCGCGCTCTCGGTGTCCACGTTGTAGGGGCGCCCGGTCGGGACGCCCAGGCACAGCAGCAGCAGCGGCAGCAACACCGCCTCCCGGACGGCGGCCCCTCGGGGACCCGGCCAGCACCTCGCTTCCCCAGCCATGCGCTCTCGGAGGGGAACATTCAACACCAAAAGGCCGCTGTCCCAAAGTTGCGCGGGATGAGACGGTCGGCCAAGGGGAAGAGCGCCCCAAGAGAAGTGCGGCGTGTCCGGCGCCGGCGGGCGGGAGGGAAGGAGGGAGGGAGGAAGGGAGGGACAGAGGAAGGGAGGGGAAGTCGGGCCGCCGCGGGCGGAGCAATCTGAGTTGATCTGGGATGCAGCACGCCCGCCGGGCCCCACGATCCGTTTCTGCAGCCGGGAGGTGCGGGCGCTCGCGCGGTCTCGGGGCGCCCGCCGCTGGGTGGGGTCCCGGGCGTGGTGCGGAGGAACAGGACCCTGCGCCGTCTCACCCCGCGCGTGGCTGTAGGGGGCGCTAGGGGACCTCCGCTGTGTCGGACGCGCGCCCGGGCCGGGGCCTCCAAGCCCGAGGAACGCGGGATGACTTCGGGCTCCCGGGCTTTGCAAGAGTGGAGCTGGAAGGGACACGGGACTTAGCCTTTTAACCTTAGTTAAGGCCTGCTTGCGGAGCGGCGTGGCCCCAACCTGCCCCGCGCGAGCACCGCTATGAGCATAGGGTCTCCGTGGCCTGCCCAGCGTAGCCCAAAAAAAGCCAGCCACAAACTCTGGCACCAGGACGGAGGCAGGGAACCGTCTGGATCCTTCGTGGATAGTTAAGGTCTGTCTCTGATTTGCCGGGGCGTTAGCAACCGCTAGAGAAATTAACAAGAGGGCCGCAACTAGAAACAAAAAGAACTCCCTGAAAGCTCCTGAGGCATATTTTGGTGACAAAGACGTTATGGCTATTCACTTCAGGACTCAGTGCCCTGCACCCTTCTATGCCCACTTCCTTCCTCCCCAAGCTTCCTCTAAAGTACCGGCTGCGTTCCTGAGGCAGACTAGTGGTGAGCTGGTCAGGGTGAATGGCACAAGGTTTATTTCGGCTGTTGCTGAGTCCAACAGGGAGGCTGGGTTAAGGAAGCAATGACTTGCCTCACTTTAACGGATATCTCCTTCTGGTTCTTGATGCTCCTACTTTCAGGTATCCATCATTGCCACCGGACACACCTGCCATCAGGGGTCTAGACCCACCCAGTATGAGGTGAAGAGACAGATACCATAAGAAGCCCCTGAAAATGCGCTGGAGACCCACAGCACTACATACCTGAAATGGGTGATGATTTTTATCCCTGTGCATTCCAGATGTGCCTTAAGTTTCCAGAGCAACCAGAAAGACGCCATAGATAGTTAAGCTGATATTTGCAGGAGATGCAGGTTCAGTTATTAATTATTGCTGTATGGATTTTAAAAAAGAAAGAAAAGAGGCTCATTAAAACCAAACAAATAGCACATCTTAAGTTGTAATGGCAGACACATAATTAAAATACTTGTTCATCTTTTCAGCATATTTATTGAGCAGTCACTATGCTAAGCCCACAGGATACCACCGTGAGCAAAGCAGGACAAGCCTTCAGGAAAATTTTTAGCCAAGTGGACGATAGACAAACTTTGCATGACTAGGAAAAGTTCTGAATGCCTTGGGAACACTTTAAACGATAGTTTAAGGACAGAGGAGTGAGTTAGGCTGAGCAGTTCGAGAGGAGGGAGGAGGGATGTGCCCAGAAGGCCAGATAAAGGAACATGGAGAGGAGGCCTTGGCTGGATCATTTATCTGCCCACACACAGGTGAGTACTACAGGAAGCTGACTAGGGAAGCAGGAACACATCGTGAACATCCTAAGCCAGGTTAGGAATTTTTAACTCTGTGCTGGGGTGGATAGGAAGCTATTGAAGGATTTGTCTTGGGTTGCAGGTTTGCAATAAAAAGACTGAATACAGAAAAGCTGATTTGGGAGGCTCCCGCAACAGTGCATGTCAAGATGGCATTGCCCTAAACTAGGAAGGGGGATGGAGGAAAAAATAGATTCAAGAGATATCTGAGAGTTAGAACCCAATAGAACTTGGTGATAGTACTGTTAAATATGAATGTAAAGCTGAGAAGAAGTCAGAGTGTGTCCGTTTGGGATCTGGGTATGTGGTGCTAATTCATAGAGAAAAAACACAGTGGGGGAATGAAGTTATGCATGTGTGTGTGCACAGGTGAACGTGTATGACTGGCAGGTGTTGCTGAACTAAGTTTTAGACAGGTGGAGTTTGAGATGTTTGTGGAATGTTAGGATACTCTAGCCATATCCAATCCAATTATTTTTACTCTTTGGCCAACAGACAAAACAAGAGGAATAGTAACCCTCTCTCATTATTTGCAACAAAGTAAAAGGAAAAAAAAAAAAAAAAGCTGTGTTAAATCTATTTTAAAAATGAAATGAAATGGCTTCCAGAAAAGTAGCTATGAGGCTCATGGTGAAGGGTCCCACTCTGTTTTTCCACTCAGGGTATATTTCTTTCTGGGTAGATCTATGTGCTGATTTCAACCCAGTCTACAACTAGCTCAGGTTGTCATCATTCTGAAATCAGCGGTCCCTCTGGTTTGCAGCCACAACATTTTCAGTTGAGGCTTCAGAAGCAGATATATCAAAAGCATTCCCGGGGCGCCTGGGTGGTGCAGTCGGTTAAGCGTCCGACTTCAGCCAGGTCACGATCTCGTGGTCCGTGAGTTCAAGCCCCGCGTCAGGCTCTGGGCTGATGGCTCGGAGCCTGGAGCCTGTTTCCGATTCTGTGTCTCCCTCTCTCTCTGCCCCTCCCCCGTTCATGCTCTGTCTCTCTCTGTCCCAAAAATAAATAAAAAGTGTTGAAAAAAAAAAAAAGCATTCCCACACCCTCCAGACTCCAACCACGCCACTGACCTCAACACCTACCTCTTTCTTTCCCTCCTTTACCAAACTCTTATGCAATGAAATCCACTCAACATAATTTTTTTCATCACATAATTAAGAAGAGTAGCAGTCAATAGGGCACTTAATAAGGCAAGAACTTATTTCTGTGATTATGGTTATAATTTCACCACTTTTGCAGAAAAACCACCCATAACTACTTCACACCCTATGTTAGTTAGCCCTGAGTTTCCTTCCTCCAAGGCTTATAGAACAGTTCACTTTTCTTAAGTCAGTAGAAATAAAGGGTGTTTGTTTCATATTGCTTTGCAAAAGCCTGAAGATACTGCTATGTCTCTAATCAATGCTTTTGTAGGCAAGTGTGAGAATCATGTGGGGGGAGGAGCACGGGTGGGGAGAAGAGGAGGACTTTTCAAAATGACTTATGCCTACATTTCACCTTCAACTAAACTTAAATGTGCACTCATTCAGTTAATATGTATCATTTGATCAATAGATTTCAAGTGCCCACTGTGTGCCAGGAGCCTCAGCAAGGACTCAAAAGTTGAAATAGCAGGTGATCTCTATCCTTGGTAAGAAGTCCTCCCCAGTAGAGAGGACTCTAATAAAGGCTCACCAGCTTCTCAGAATAAACATTCCTCTTTCTTCAAAACCTCTCTTCTTGGAATGCTACCTTTTTGAGATTTTCTTCCCCTTTTCTATCCAGCCACTATGAGTGTCCTTTGCTGGCTCTTTTCTCTGCACCACACGTGTTGTAAAGCCCCGGGGCTCCATTCTTAGCCCTCTTTCCTTCTCTTTCTCCTCTTTAGGAGATCTAACCCATTTCCTGCGTCTTTCAGTACCAGCTACGTAATATTATTAAATGCCACCATGAATCCCCAATTCATGTCTCCATGTTTCTCTTGAGAGCTCCAGGTTCATAGGTTTTATGAACATATGTTTAGTGCCTCTCTACTTGGATGTCCAGCGGCCATTGTGAACGTAACATATCTAACACTGAGTTCCGTTCCTCATTCAAGACTAAACTTTTCCTCCACCCAGTGTCTTCCTTTCGAACACATAGCACTCCATCTGCCCACTTGTTCAGACCAGAAGTTTGGCAAATAATCCTTGATTTCTTCTTCTCTCTATTCCCCACATCTACTCCATCAATCGTCACTCCATCAATCGTCAAGGTCTATCAATTCAACCTTCAGAATATATCTCAAGTTCATCCGTTTATTGTCTTCTGCCCTGCTGGTATCCTCTTCCAAGTGCAGAGACCTCATCTGGGCTTCTCACCTGGTTTCCCTACTCATCCCTCCCCACACTATCAATTTTCGACAAAGAAGCTGAAGTGAACTTTTAAATTCTATCAAATCATGCATGCTACTCCCTAGCTTAAGTCCTTTAAATAATTTCCCACTGCTCTTCCAGTACAGACTCCACAGGGCTGACACGGACCCTAGGACTTTGCAAAATTGCCATTGGCCACTTGCCCCAGGTCACTTTCTTTAGCCACACAGGCCTTTGTTAATTTCCTAAATGCATCACAGTGTTTTCACCCGAGGGGCTTTTGTTCATATTGCTCCCTCTGCCGGGACACACAACCTCTGACTTTTCACATGATTCTTTTTTGTCTTCAGTCTCAACCTAAAGGTCTCCTCACGGAGGATTTCCTTGCCTATCCATTTAACATAGGCCACCACATCGTTCTTTCACAGACAATGCTCTCTATTCTCTTCAGAGCTCTTTAACTCATAATCGTACACGTATTTACTTGATTTTGTCTTTCCTTCTAGAATATGAGCAGAGAACACTTGTGTTGTGTTGTTGCAGTTGTTCACCACTAAATCTCCAGCACCTGACATTCTGGCTGGCACAGAGCAGGTGCTCCATAGTAGTTTCTGAATGGCCCTGGCATGATTTGGACTTTTTACATTATTAATGCCATAAGCAGAGAGAAACCTGGATGTTTATGAGCTTATTGCCATGCATTATTACACGCAAAGCAATGTATGAAGTCTCTTGGCAGATGCAAAGACATATAAAGATAGGTCTTGCTCTCAAGCAGCTTGTAAATTTCAAGGAGACAGATGACATGCCTCACAGAACCAGACAATACAGTCAAATATGAATGTCATATACACTGGGGAGAAGGGACAGTTGGTTGCTAACAAATGGTGTAGGCATAAAGGGCAGTCTCAAGACCCAGATTTATGTAAGTATAGGGCAGGGAAAATGAAAGAATTGGTATGATACATTGGGTAAAAACTTGACATGAATTGCCAAGTACAGGTAATATAAGGAGAAATAAGGTAGCAGGGGCATTTTTAGGGCAGGTGACCGAAACAATGGTGATACTGAAAATAACAATGGAAAAAGCAACAGAGGAAAGAGTGGGAATGGAGAGAAAAGAGGGAATGTGTTTGGATAATGCTGGGTGAGTTTTAGAGATGAGCCTGAGAAGGTGGAATAATTATAGATATGTCTAGCAAGTGTTATTTTTTTCTTTTTGCTTTTTCTTTTTAATTTTTTAATATTTCTTTATTTTTGAGACAGGAAGAGAGACAGCGTGAGTGGGGGAGGGGCAGAGAGAAGGAGATACAGAATCTGAAGCAGGCTCCAGGCTCTGAGCTGTCAGCACAGAGCCAGACACGTGACTCGAACTCATGAACCGTGAGATCATGACCTGAGCTAAAGTTGGATACTTAACCAACCAAGCCCCCCAGGTGCCCCATACTTTTTCTTTTAAAAAAAATTTTTTTTGAGTTTATTTATTTTGAGAGAGACAGAGACAGCAAGTGGGGGAGGAGCAGAGAGACAGAGGGAGAGAGAGGGAATTCCAAGCAGGCTCCATGCTGCCAATGCAGAGCTCGATGTGGGGCTCGAGCTCAGGAAAAGATGAGATGATGTGAGCCAAAGCCAAGAGTCAGACACTTAGCCGACTGAGCCACCCAGGTGCCCCAGTTTTATTTTTTCTTTACTTTTCAAAATAATTGAAGTAGGGGAACCTGGGTGGCTCAGTTGGTTAAGTGACTCTTGATTTTGGCTCAAGTCATGATCCCAGGGTTGTGGAATGGAACCCCACATCAGGCTCTGCACTTAAAATGGAGCCTGCTTAAGATTCTGTCTCTCCCTCTCTCTGCCCCTCCCCCACTCATGCCTGTGCTCTCTCTCTCTCTCTCTCTCTCTCTCAAAAAATAAAAATAAAAAATTAAAATTACTGAAGTATGCAATATGTAAAACATTTAGTGATGCATAAAGAAAATGTTTACAATCTCTCCCTGCTTCCTTTTAATCCACCCTTCTGAGGCACCTCCTTCCCTTCCTTTAATAACTTGACTGCACTCAAGTGCTTGTCCCAAGGTCTGCTTTTGGGGCATTCAGACTAAGACAATACAAGGGCTTCTTTGTTGTTTTGTCTTTACAGTAATAAAGTTCTCAACAACAAACAGGAAGTTCCAATTCTTTTATCCTGAAAGGTACTATTAGATCAGATTTCCTGATTCTTGAATGTGAATATCAATGGCACGGTTGCTTTTAAAGAAACATGAACCAATGCATCTTCTCAGTCATAAGGGTTGAGAAACCTGCTGTGAAACTGTGTGGAAAACACCCTAGAATTTCCCACTGGGAAAATGAGTCTGTAGCATTTATCCCAGGACTCATGCTCTACTGGTGAAAGTTTGACCTCCCCATACCTACAGATTGCACCTGTTTGCAGGCAAGCACACTCCCAGGTGCTGGAGAAGTCCTCAGGCAGAGAGGGACTTCCCAGCTTCCCCTGGGAAGCTGCCAGTGGGCTGAAACTGTCTACCCAGCAGGAGGGGAGCTCAGGTAACCCCAGGTACTGGTCATTGAAGGTGTCTGTTACAACTGCCAATCGAAACTTTGGATGGTTTACTAGTGTTGCTCAAACCTGGTTTTTTATGCCTCAAGTTTTCCCTGGTTGGTTGGGGAAAATGAGTAAAGCACTTAATACAGTGCTTAGCACATAATGAATACAGAATAAATAACAGCACTTACTCTTTCATTCTTCTTTTCTTATCATCATCATCATCATTAGTGATATAATTTATGTAGAAATAAAGTACCTATAGAAAGAAACAATGTATGGAAATCTGAGCTCAGGGCTACTGACTCATGTGAAAGCTTGTCTATGTTAATAAGAGGCATTTTCTGTCTGTAATTGCTTATATTTATTTACTCACTCAACAAACGCTTAATGAACACTTATTATGCATGGTTGAGACACACTGTGCATAACATGGTATAAAAATTTGGGATCCTTGTCCTTTTTTACATGTGCATTCCAAAAGGCAATAGGCAATAAATGATAATAAATATTTCCTCTTTTTAGTTTTGTGACTTTTCAACACATTGACATACATACGTAGATGACATTTTTTCTACAGCATAACTATGAATAAATACATCATTGCCCTGCTCAGGGACTCCTAATCGTTCCTTCCCCAACTCAACCCAATTAAATTAGAATTTCTTATCTGGGGTTTAATACTGTCCATGCCTGGCTTCAAACTAACTTCCTTTTTACCTACCCCAAACATAGCCTATTTCTCCTTCCTTCTGGAAATGTTCCCTTTAGTTTGGGAAATCAACAGATGAAGAAATAACTACTTAAAGCAGTAGGTACCAAATGCTATACAAAATAGTATTTATAATGGAGAGATTCAACCGACAGAGGGACTTCTTCTGGCTGGGGTGTTTGGGGCAATTTTTCTGGAGTAGAAGGGCAATTTTGTGAAATTTTCTTTTTACAGTCTTTTCAAAACTCCTGAAACTACTGATACTTTATAACTTCTTAAACCAAGTCTATTTCATGCTTCAGTTCAGAAAAAGAAACAATTGCTCCTGTTGTTACAGCATATAGAGGACCTGGTATAAAACCATTTTCCCCTCAGAGCACATAGTTATTATGTGACAACATTTTATCTCATAAGTAATCTGACCTGGAAGATTGGATTTGTGCACTGGAATGATTTAACAACTGGTCCATGCAGGGATCTCAGAGGTTCACATGACACACAGATAGTTCACAATCTCTTCTATTATCAGAGGGTAGAGTCAATATAAAAGTGCTACACAACATGTCTTGTCTGAAACCTCTCATACGAAGACCTCATCGGGAAAAACAGTGTTCCTCGGCATTCTGGAAAGGGAAATGGTGAATAAGCAGTGTAAAATTGGCTAATTGTGGGTGAAGTTATATCACACAACAACCATTTATGTACCTGTGTTCCAATCACTTTGAAGACACGAAAGAAGTTAAAGATATGTTGTTATTCTTGAATTTCTGGCAACCTAATTAGACAACACACGCTAACTTGAAACCAGAAAACAATTTCAAAGCAACAAACGAAATGCATTGTGAATATGGCACAAATTATATAATGTAATAGTGACGTATTCAAAGTAGCTAAATGTAACAAAAAAACAAAGTAGCTAAATGTTTTGAAGGAGGACTAAAGGAAAAACAAATCTAGTTTAATCTTCCATTTATCTTTCTTTCTTTTCTTCTTTTTAAACCAGACCACTTTGGGAGAACATAAAAGATTATGCTTCGTAGACCAGATTAAAGATAAGAGAACAGCAGAGACTAAAATATCATTGGTAAATGGGAGGAATGTAAATAGTGGAAAGGGGCTATACCACTTTGTAAGGATAAGAGTGAGAAATAAGAAAAATAATGTATCAAAGTTTCCTGAATTGTTTAAAATCATACAGAAACTTCAGAATTATTTCTGATTTGGATTAGCAAAGTGTAATGAATTATGCTATAGGAACTAATTTTAGCCCTATCTCATGTCTGTGTGTTGGAAAACCAGCAGACAGACTGGATGTTCTATTTTTGGTGCACACTGAAAATCAGCTTGGTTTATAACAGTTGCACAGTATATTGACCCAGTAAAGTAAATTTCCTTTGTTTAAAGAAACTAGAAAAACCATCTTGGTTTTAAAGCCACATGTTGTTCATAAGGAACTCATTAGATAGTGGGTAAATGTGAAAAAGAATCCATTTCAGACCCATCTTTTTATTATTGTCCAAAGGACAGTAATACTAATTCAACATAATAATAATATAAACATTTTCTTTGCAGACTGTAGAGATATTTCTTACTATTTTCATGCTTCACATAGGAATAGGCGGGCTTGTTTTGTTTTATTTATTTTGAAAGAGAGAGAAAGCACGATTGGGAGAAGGGCAGAGAAAGAAAGGGAGAGTAAGAATTCCAAGCAGACTCCATGCTGACAGCATGGATGCTTAACTGCTAAGCCACCCAGGCACCCCAGAATAGACAGGCTTTTTTTTTTTTCTTTTTTTTTTTTCTCTTCTTATGTGTTTTAAAAAATGTTCATTCATTTATTTTGAGAGAGAGAGGGAGCGAGAATCCCAAGTAGGTTCCATGCTGTCAGTGCAGAGTCTAACACAGGGCTGGATCTCATAGACCATGAGATCATGACCTGAGCCGAAAACAAGAGTTGGACACTTAACCAGTGAGCCACCCAGGTGTCCTGGAAGGCTTTTTTTAAAACTGGTTTTAGACCATGCAGTGATTTGGGAAACCCGAAGTCTAATAATGAAGTGGTCTTTATATTTTTTTATAGCTTCTTTGTTATTAAAATGAAAGGTTTCATTCAGATTGTCATTAGTGTTCTTTCCGTTTCCAAAATGTTACTGTTTTTAGTTACCATACACAGCTGGAGAACTTTGTTCTTTCAGAACCTGCAACAGGAATCAGGAAATGACATAGACAGGCAGGTGTAGGGTGTTCAATTCAGTTGATAACTATTGAAGAAGGTGAGATGATGCAAGCAAGAAGAAAAATATGAATATTGAATAAATGTCAACATTTATGTATCCACATATCAAAATCTGTAATTGGCTGGGTATCTATCAATCAATCATCTATCTATCTTTTCTTTATCATATGCTGGCTTAGTTAAATATGTGCAAAATAGAAATGTTTAACTTTTCTTTCCAGAGTTGGATAACACTCTTTTCTAGCTGTGATACTATGATATAATAAGAAATATGTATTTTGCTCTTTTTTTATAAAACATTTTATTTATTTATTTATTTATTTATTTATTTATTTATTTATTTATTTATTTTTGTTTTGAGAGAGAGAACAAACAGGCAAGAGGGGAAGAGACAAAGGGAGAATCTTTTTTTTTTTAAGTTTATTTATTTATTTATTTTGAGAGAGAAAGAGAGCATGACTGGGGAGGGGCAGAGAGAGATGAAGAGAGAGAATCCCAAGCAGGTTCCACACTGTCAGCTCAGAGCCCATGTGGGGCTCAAATCCACAAAGCATGAGATCATGACCTGAGCTGAAATCAAGTCATATGCTCAACTGACTGAGCTACCCAGGTGCCCTTATAGTTTGCTCTTTGTCCCTAGCTCCAAGCCAGGGCTCCTAAAATCTCATAATTTCATAAGTGATAAAGATGAAAGAACCATCTTGATTATAGTATTTGGGTTTTGTTTCCAGCTCCTTGAGTAGCTGTGTAAGGATGAAGTTGACTTTTAGAAAGCCTCTGAAAACGAGGGCTGGCTGCCAGATGAACCAACCATGTGACTTGAGGGTTGGAACTTTCAGCCCCATCCCCCCAACCTTCAAGAAGAGAGCAGGGAGGCTAGAAATCAGGTTCCAGCACTAAGGACTAATGATTTAATCAGCTGTGTCTATATGTTGAAACGTCATAAAAATTCTAATTGTTGGGGTGTGGAGAGCTTCTGGGTTGGTGAGCACTGAGGTGCTGGGAGGGTGGTGTGCTCAGAGAGGACACAGAAGCTCTGCATGTCCCCCTACCCCTGTACCTTGTCCTATGCATCTCTTACCTGAGTTGTATCCTTTGTGATAAACCAGTAAAGATAGTGTTTCTCTGGGTTTTGTAAACCAAGCTAGCTAATCATTGAACCTAAGGACAGGGTCACAGGGAAGCCTGAGTTTTAACCAGACAGTCAGAAATAGGGGGGGCTCAGGCTTTTGACTGGCACCTTTTTTGTCGGATGGAGCCCTTAACCTGTAGGGTCTAAACTAACTCTGGGTGTCAGTGTCAAAATTTGAATTAAATCTTAGGATACCCTGATAGTGTCTGCAGAGAATTGGAGAATTACCTGGTATGGAAAACTCACACATTTGGTGTTAGAAGTGATTAATGTAGAGAAAAGAAATAGGTTTTTCCTTTACTAGTGTTTTACAATTACCTTCCCCAAGACTCATTTCCCTTTGTACTCTTCTAGATGTGGTCTTCTGATAAATGATCAAAAAAAAAATTGTACTTGTATGGATCTTTACAATTTACAAAGTACTTTTTCCAAGCTGCACTAAGGTAGCTGTGAAATAATTATTAGTGAAGCCTGAGATCCCAGGGGTATTGTATAGGTGCAAAGGGAAACAATACAAAATGCATCATAGTAGCCAAAGCTACACTTTTAAATTTAAAAACATATGTATAGGGACATAATTTTCATCTCAGGCTTAATCTGGAAGTTACTCTTCTCATGAATAGATGAGCAACTAAGAGCAGCACTGTCAACTCAGAGACATCTAGACAGGTCACAAACACTTAGATCTCTGGGACATAGAGAACTGCAGAGACAGAATATTTCTGGAGCAGTGCAGACCAAATTAAAGACCATTTTGTAGTATAATTGGAGAACACTGTGACCTCTATTAATGGAGATCAAGCTTTGAGGAACTGTATGTAAAAAAACTGAGAAGCCTCTATACTTAGGATTAACTGACCTAATAGAAGGAGGTGCCACCACAGGTCTTATTAATGTGATGCCATCACAAACTGGGGCATAGAGGTCAAGAATGGGTAGGAACCAGGTCAAGAGAATAGATAAGAGATAGCACTGACCCCATGCTAATAACCATTTTTGTTTGTGTTTTCCCCTCTAGCCACAACAAAGTAAAGATTACTACCAATGCTTCAGAGAGGAGAGATTGAAATTTTAGTATCAGAAGTCTGCAACCTAGGGGTGCCTGGGTGGCTCAGTCAGTTGAGCATCCGACTTCGGCTCAGGTCATGATCTCGCGGTCTGTGAGTTCGAGCCCCTTGTCGAGCTCTGTGCTGACAGCTCAGAGCCTGGAGCCTGCTTCGGATTCTGTGTCTCCCGCTCCCTCTGCCCCTCCCCCACTCATGCTCTGTCTCTCTCTGTGAAAAATAAAATAAACATTAAAAAAAAAAAGAATTCTGCAACCTAGCTGATATTTTTTAAAGTTAATAGTATTATATATAGTTCACTTTCCTCTGTGAGTTTAGTTAATCCTAGTTGATCTTTTATTCTTAGTAAAGAGTGCTGAGATACCAGTTTTGACCTAGAAGCATCTCAACTAAAAATTGCAGTCAATACTCTGCTACCAAGAATACTTAACCAGTTAAGCAGGAGGTAATGCTGTCTTACCAAGTCTTACTCTTGGTTCCTTAAGTAAACTCTCTATTATAGGTTTAATGTTCTACTTTATTGACCCTTAGAAGAAAATATTGAGTGAGGGAGAATAATTTCTTTCATTTTAGAGATGAGGCAATGGCTTCCAAAGTGTTAACTGGCTGGCTCAAGGCCTGTGACTACATTCCTGACCCCCTCACATTCCCTTATAAGGACACTAGATTGGCCTATCTAGAGGGACAGCCATCTGAGGGGGTTGCCAGGGTTCAGATCTCCGGGAACTGCATTAGGCAAAACAAGAAAGACCTTTCTCAAGTTTGAGTCAGAGAAACTAAGATTAATCCATTCAAATGAAGAATAGAAATGGCCGGGGGGGGGGGGAAGTGGGGGGAGGCAAAACTAAGTTTCCAGAAACAGGTGGAAATGGGCAAAACAAGAGCAGGTCTGAATGTTCCTGGGTAATCACTGTAAACCGAGCTGAAGCATGTATGATTTTCTTGACTGGCTTTGATATCTTCAAGATATGGAGACTGGGGTGGGAGGGAGGGGAGGGTGGGTGATGGGCATTGAGGAGGGCACCTGTTGGGATGAGCACTGGATGTCATATGGAAACCAATTTGACAATAAATTTCATATTAAAAAAAAACATATGGAGATTGCCCAGGGAGCGGGGCATATTACAGTGTCATTACATGACTGAGATAAGATTCAAGGTCTGGTCTGCTATTCAAATTTACTTTT
Organism: Lynx canadensis; assembly: GCF_007474595.2. Classification (NCBI taxonomy): domain Eukaryota; kingdom Metazoa; phylum Chordata; class Mammalia; order Carnivora; family Felidae; genus Lynx; species Lynx canadensis. The sequence continues at coordinate 168,834,987 of NC_044310.1, read as the reverse complement.
TTATTTTATTTTATTTTATTATTTATTTATTTATTTATTTATTTTACTATTTATTTCCAATACACTTGAAGGCTTATGCTATGTATAGAGGAAAGAAGCTCAGTATCTAAAGAAATCTTTCCATTAAAGGTTGACAGTACTTGTTTAGTTCTAAGCTTAGTTGGATTCAGATTTACATTTTTTCCTTGTAAATTAAGGAAGCTTGGGAGTTCAAACTCTTCACCACTCTATCAAGGTAGTTTTGAGAAGCCACTCCACCTAGCCTCATGCCTTGCCTGTGCATAAGAGGGAAGTACTGGAAATAAACCTGAAGGAATGAAATTACACAGAATGGCTTTCTAGATCCATGTAAGTCCAATTTAATAATGAGACTTTTTATTAAAAATAATTCCTGGATCACCCGACCGACTTATATTCAAGAATAAAAATAGGGGCACCTGGGTGGCTCAGTTGGTTAAGCATCTCTTTTTTTTTTTTAATGTTTATTTATTTTAGAGAGAGACAGTGTGTGAACATGTGTGTGTCGGTGGGGGAGGGGCAGAGAGAGAGGGGAGAAGGAATCCCAAGGAGGCTCCATGCTCATTAGGAAGCCCAACGCAGGGCTTGATCTCATGACCAAGAAATCATGACGTCGAGATCAGGACTGCGAGATCACAACCTGAGCCTAGATCAAGAGTCGGATGCTTAACCCAGTGAGCCACCCAGGTGCTCCTAGCACCTGACTCTTAATTTCTGCTCAGGTCATGATCTCACTATCCATGAGATGGAGCCCCACATCGGACTCTGCGCCGACAGTGCAGAGCCTGCTTGGGATTCTCTCTCTCTCCCTCTCTCTCTGCTCCTCCCTCGCTCATGCTCTCTCTCTTTCAAAATAAATAATTAAAAAATTATTTTTAAAATACATCTACTTCAACTCTTATTCAGAATAATTTTCAGGTTGTTCACACTTGAGACATAATTGCCCCTTCTATTTTCTGCCAATAATTACGGTTATCTCAACATTTAATTGAACTCCAAAAAGTTAATAGTATAAAGAATGTACTCCAAGGCTTCAGCAAGCTTGTGTAATTCTTCAGGGGCAGCTGACACTGGTTGGTAGCAGACCCATGAGCCCTGTGGTAGACCGAGCACGGTCTGGGCAGAAATGATCCAAATGTATGTCGCTGCTGTTTCGTAACAGTCGCTTCCTCAGGACTCACGTTTTATGCAGACATGGAAAAAGTTATTAAGTGGCTTTCAGCTGTTAAGTCATTTTGGAAGTGTTCATAAATCTTTATGAAATCCAATTCAATCTCCAACTAGTAGTTTAGGGCATGAGCAAAAATGCTTTTATAACTCCATTGAAAAAACTTTCATTGAGTCTAATGAAATTTTAGTGGCTTGAATGAAATGAATCCTTGTTTTGGGATCAGCATTGGTATTGACAGTAATTACTGCCAATGGGCATGTTAGCAACTCTGAGCCCCTCAGGCTGGTTATAAAATAAAAACCAGAGAGGAGAATGGAGGCAGGGTAGGAAAAAGTCTCTTCCACTGCCCTCATCAGACTCCCATCCTAAAGCACAGTGTTACTAGCACCAGCCCTGGTTTTAAGCCAGGAGAAGTATCTTGAGAGAGAAAAAAAAAAATCTCTCAGATTCCATAACTTTCATTTGATAATCTTTCACAGACAGGAGTTTCAAATGGCTTTTGACTCCAGCTTAGAGGAATTCATCATTTTTCACCACAGAGAGCTCAGCTAGAAGAGACAGGAGATACACACAGGCTATGGATATTGTTTGAAGTGAAATGATAGTCTGACTTGTAAACAACATCAAAAGCTCTCCTGTATGGGAGCTGAGCCTAAGAGCGAAGCATTAGTCTGAGGGTAAGCCTTCTTGTCCTTTCGTGCTGCTCTGTATTTGTAACTCAGATGTCTGTTAACAGATAAAATCTGCCCCTCTTCTCTTGGAACCTCCCTGACCACTTGTCCATGCCCATATCCTTCAGAGGATATCCTTCAGAGGCCCACATCTGCTTCCTCTCAGTCCCCTCCATCACAAGAATGACTCTGATATCTTTTCTTCAGCCCATACTGTGAATGCTGTCTAGTCTCTCAGAGCCATTTCATTTTAAACCTAGCTTTTTCATGAAAAACAAATTTTAGGCATCAACAAGTAAACTGTAGACAAGTTCCCTGTTTCCCTCATATTCATTCCATGCCTATATATTTATTCTTTCTCTCACCAATGCCTACCCTATGTTGGGCACTGTGCTTGGTGCTACAAATGCATAGATAATAAGACAGGATCCCATACTCAAGGAAGTTACAGTATGTGTACATGAGATCAGCATACAACAGGTAAAGTACTGTCCTTTTTAAAATTGCAATTTTCCATGTGGGGACAAAGAAACGAGTGGTTAACACAGAGTCGGGAAAAGCTTATTTAAGGGAGAATGTAAGTTGAATCTTTCCATATAAGTAGGTGCTTACTGGATACAATGGTAGAGCCCTAAGACAGCATGAAAGACAGTGCATTTAGGGGGACTTGAGGTACTTGGCATAGATCAGGGAGCAGTAGGAAGAGAGGCAAAAGAAGTAGGCAGAACTTAGATTATGCAAACCTCATATGCCATGCTAAGGAATATGAATTTTTATTCTATTCAGAAAAAAAACAATTATGCAGTAGGAAAACATGCCTGGAGAGATTGTAGTGAAATAGGAAATTAGAAGCAGAGAGTCTACATGGCTGATGGATTAGTAGAGGAGAGAGATACCAAGAGCCCAAATTAAATGGGCCTTAAAGGGCTAAAGAGAAAGGAATGAGGTGAGGGCAACGGAGGAAGTAAGCATGGTGTCCGCAGTCCTCAGGCGCCATCCACTCTGACAAGGGGTAAAGGAGGGGAGCAGATCTGAATGGGAGGATAATTACAACAGGGTTGGTTGTGTGGAGCTGGAGTTTTCTGAGAGATGTGCAAGTGAATATGTTCCAGAGACAATCAGACAGTTGGGGGCCTCAGGGGATACACCTGTGCCAAAGATATAATCTTTGTAGCATCATAAACATGCAGGTAGATGATGGCAAACACATGGGAAAAAGAGAGAAAATAGAGCATTGAAGAGAATCTTGGGGTAATACCAAAGTTTAGGGTAAGAAAGAGGAAAAGCAACCCACAATTTGGCCTAAGAAGAAATAATTAGAAAGATGAGAGAATCAAAGAAAGGTCATATTTCTGATGACCAAGAGGAGACACTATTAAGAAGAGAGTGGCTTCTGGGGCACCTGGGTGGCTCAGTCAGTTAAGCATCCAACTTTGGCTCAGGTCATGATCTCACAGTTCTTGGGTTTGAGCCCCAAGTCAGGCTCTCTGCTGTCAGCAAAGAGCCCACTTCAGACTCCCTGTCTCCCTGTCTCTCTGTGCCTCACCTGCTCACATGTGCATTTATCTCTCTTTCCCAAAAATAAGTGAACATAAAAAAAAAATAATAATGAAAAGCGAGAGTGGCCTCCATGTTCAATGGTACTGACAGAACAAACACGATGGGAATTTAGCAGTTTGGAGATCTATGGAGACATGATTTATAAGGCTTCTTTCAAACATTTAGGGTACCTGGAGGAAGCTGGGTAAGAAAGACGGGTCGTGGGGATGACCCTGGGGCTGCACATCTGCTCCATTCCAAAGGGAGGCCTGAGTGAGGACCCCCTGAGTATCACATGCTTATACTTGGGACCAGCACTAAAGCCAAAAGTCAGTCCTGGGAAGGAAGACCACTCCCTGAATGCTGGTTTATCTGCATGGCTGGTTTCCTCATTTCCTTCCCTACCCTTTTCAGACAGCGCGTACCTCATCTCCTCTCTTTCCCATGATTTCACCAGATGTCAAGCTCTCCATCAAATCTCACCTCTACCAGCCTTGGTCCTAACTTTTAGTTCCCTCTATCATGCTCTAAAGAGAGCAGCTAAGGGTGACCACTGCCCATGGGCAACTTCACTGATCCCAATTCCAGCTGACCTCAGTCTCCTCAAATTTAGGAGTTGGTTCTTGGAACGAGATGGTGGGCATATGAACGTTAGTGCTTGCAAAACTCACATGGAGAATGTAACTGTACCAAGGAGTGTTGAAAAAAGGAAGGGAAGCAAGAGGGTCTACATGGGAATGACAGGTCTTGGGCTCAGTGGAGGAAAAACGAAAGCAGCCAAGGATGTGGTTGTACTTCAACGTAACACACTGAACCATATTATCAGATGTCAGATCTTCCCAGTATCATTGACCTATGGTGTGCTGCTGAGCTGACTGACCAGCATGTGATAGCGCGTGGAGAAGGCCAGGCTCTGAGAAGATCGGAGGCTCTTGACATTTTAAATGAGCTCACGCCACCCAGGTAATCTGGTGACTTCTTTGAGAGTGGGCTGAGTTTTAAATAAACTTGGGGGTTTTGGAAAAACTTGGTTCAGAAATTTGGTTCAGAATCTAGAATGGAAGCATTTCAAAGGGGCCAAATGCTACCAATAAAATGGGAATCTTGTTCTGGGGAACTCAATGGCTAAAGACTTGGCTGTTTGCATTTTTGCTAATTGGTGAACTTGGAGTCCAGGCAGCTCACTTGCCCTCTCCCCCCACCCCTTCTCTCTCTCTCTCTCTCTCTCTCTCTTTCTCTCTCTCTCTCTCTCTCTCTCTCACACACACACACACACACACACACCATGCTTTATAAACTTGTGCCCCATTAAGTAAGACTGGGTAGAAGATATGAAATTAATATCTATTCACCATTTATATACATTTTCTGTGTATTGCACATTACAAATTTTAAGTGGGTGCACAGTGAAGGTGTTGAGCTATAATCTGTGTTGCGATCTCAGGAAAACCTGGTGATCACCCCCAGGTGTTGGCAGAACAATCCTCAATGATAGTAAAACACCTGGAGAATGTCTTCTAAGACAGTGCATCTCAAACTTTCATGAGCCTATGAATCACTTGGAAATCTTGTTAAAATGCAAATTCTGGTTGAGTAGCTTTGGGGTGAAGCCTTAGAGTCTGCATTTCTAACAAGTTTCCAGATGATGCCAAAGCTGCTAGGCTATGGATCACACTTTGAGTATAAGGTTTTAAGAGAATATTCTTTTTTTTTAATGTTTGTTCATTTATTTTTGAGAGAGAGAGACAGAGAGACAACAGGAGAGGGGCAAAGAGGGAGGCACAGAATCCCAAGCGGGCTCTGCAGCTGTCAGTGCAAAGCCCAATGTGGGACTCGAACCCATGAACCATGAGATCATGATCTGAGCCGAAACCAAGAGTTGGTTGGTTAAGTGACTTAAGTGACTGAGCCACCCAGGCGTCCCTAAGAGAATATTTTTAGTTGACTTTCATTATACAGTTATAGCAGCAAAGTATAAAGTCTATTGTCAGAAATGCCAGCAAAGAAAATCGGAACTGAGCAGCTAAGTGTACATCATTCTTTTCTGCTAACATCTTGTGGTTGAGAAATTAAATTAGAATATCTAATATTCTAAGAATATGTAATGAAAATCTATTTTGACATTTAGTTATAAGCCATATTAATCCTTTTTATGATGAGATAAAATTTAGCAGCATGCTGTCTTTTACTACCAAATTCAATGAATTATACTCAGAAATCCTATCTCTCCCTATGAGTATCTGTAAATTGTCATGGTAAAATTTCTAGTGTAGTTCATATTCTTTACTTACATGGTTTTTAAAATAATAACGGAATGAGCAATTAGTGAAAAAAAACTCTTAACTGTTTCTTTTCTTCCTTCTCTCCCTCCTTTCTTGGGATGAGGGTAGTAGCTTCCATAATAAGTTAAGTTCATAATGAGTCTATTTAAAGGGAGGAAAATCCAGGAAGCAATTTTCCAGCTGTATCCTTATGAATTGACTCTTTTTTTTTTAGAAGTTTATTTATTTATTTTGACAGACAGACAAACAGAGAGCAAGAGTGTGGGAGGGGCAGAGAGAATCCCAAGCAGGCTCTGCACTGTCAGCACAGAACCTAGTGTGGGGTTTAATCTCATGAACCATGAGATCATGACTTGAGCCAAAACCAAGAGTCAGAGGCTTAACTGACTAGACCACCCAGGCACCCCTGAAATGAGTCTTCTAATTCTTGAGAATAAGTAAGATTTATGAGAATCCAAATCTTAACACCAAACATCTATGTTGGTAGATTCTCCCAAGTAGTTGATCTGTTTTTATCTCAGAAGACATTAACACTTCTATCTTTAGATATTTTCAGCCTGCTTTGGGTTCTCTGAGCACATCACTGATATGCCATGATTTTAAAGAATATTATTTGATTCCTTAAAATTCAGTCTTTTGTCCAATATTACCACAATGGTGCTCTGAAGAAGATTAGTTCTGTGAACTGGATTATTATTCCCCAAATGGGAATTCTATGGTTGCATATGTTTAGAAAAATCTATGTTCTTTAGCTCTCTCTTGGGCATACATAAAATACACAGATATTCAAAATACTTTGAGAATAAACCTATTGCACTCTATCATAATGTTTCTCAAATTCATTATTTAGAATACATGAAATATGCTTTGGAATATCTTCCCCTTTTCCATTTTCTTTATTTATCAAGTTGTTGGCGTGAGGAGAGCTGGACAGAATGCCTTTCCTTCTATCATCAATAAGAGGATAGGCTTCGTAGGAGTGTCCTCCAGAAAGCTTTCTCTGAGTTCTTTTTGGATAACCAGGATATTCAAGCTGTGTTGGGCAAGTGAATGTGTAAAAAGGGGTGATGGGATGGTAAGGATACAATTACCACCCTGGGCTGGTGTACCAGGTTAATATCAGGGGACTATTAGTAAGGAATGAAAGGGGGTATGGCTTCCAGGAAGGCATCTAACAAAGCCTTTAGGAGATTTTCAAAAAAAATGTGTTCACCTTCACCATTTTCATACCAGTTCAGGTCACCATCTTTTTTCATTTCTGTAAAAGCCATTTTCCTGGTGCTTCCATTCTTGTCCCCTTGCAATCATTTCTCCACACAGCTACCAGAGTGGTCATTTCAAAACATAAATCACAATCCTTCCCTGATCAAACCCTTCCAATGGCTTTCCATTTCTTTTAGCATAAACTCCAGATAGTAGTCCTGGCCTTGTAGTCCTGGCTTTTTTTTTTTTTTTTTTTTTCCTGTTTTTCCAAAATGCCAGACTATTTTTCTTTTCTTTTCTTTCTTTTCTTTTCTTTTCTTTCCTTTCCTTTTCCTTTCTTTTCTTTTCTTTCTTTTCTTTTTCTTTTTTTTCCTTTTCCTTTTTCTTTTTCTTTTCCTTTTTCTCTTTTCTTTTCTTTCCTTTCCTTTTCTTTTCTTTTCTGTACTGTGCCCTCAGAACTTTCTCTCTTCTGCCCTGAAGTTTCATTCTTCAGAGTTTCATACCACTTGTTCCCTTATTTCCTGTTCACATGGTACCTCCTCAAGGAGAGCCTCCCTGGTCAGGGTCTGCAAGACACCTGCTTTATTTTTCTTTTCCACCTTTTTTTGTCCTATACTTTTATACTTGTCTATTTTCTATTGCCTTCAGGGTCTTAAAACATGAGTTTGCCCTTGTATGTTCAGCACTTAGTGCATCACATAGTAGGCTTGCAAACGTTTACGGAATGAATAAATGAATGAGATTTATAAAGCTGAAAGAGAAAACCATCACAGCCAGTTAAAAGAAGGGATAAGATGCTTGTAAAGATGACAGAGTAGTAGAAATCATTTGGAGACCTTAATTTATAAATTCTCTGTGTAGAAAAGAACAGAACTAGTTAATATCCTTAAACTTCTTTAAACCAAGAGATGAAGATGAATTTGCTGGGTGTTAGCAAGGCTAAACAATTCTATTTGCAAAGGTTGATTTTGAAGTTCTCTACCTTCTATTCCATTGGAACCACTGTCTGAGCCTCCTTGTTGACATCCCTTGAGTCTACAATACTATCATACTGATGTTGGAACCAGAGACTTTTTCTCATCACTATAAGGGAGAGCTATCTTTAAAGATTTAGGAATGGGGAAATGATTCTTAAAAAAGTATCACAGACTGAAATGGACAAAGAAACAGCTCAGCATTAGACAGAATCTAAGGTGTCTTCCACATATTGGGTTTTGAATTTCAGTTTTCCACTCAGGCCAACACTGATCCTTTCCTTACATTCAAATTCTATTTAAAGAAAACTTCCTTAAAAAACTTCTTACAAGATATTAAAATTCAAGTCTAGGTTATTCATAAATTGACCAGTTTTATCTGGGCTGTGCATTGGTTTACATACAAAGAACCCAAATTAATTTTCCTTATATGTAAGAACATATTGAGTATAGATGATATGGTTAGACTTTAACACGTAGCCTGATTGCTGTCCAAACCAGTATTTTAAAAGCTTATGGCTTGTCTGTCAACCTTGGTCTTATAGTATATATTAAATTCAAGGAGCAAGATTTATATTAGAAGTTAGATTGGAAATCTGGAACTGATTAAAGACATCCACTTTTAACTTATGGCCTTAGTCCCAGAAGTTTCATATTAGCAATATAAAGCATTCCAAGTTAATAGAAAAATTGGATTAAAATTAATGTGAAGTTATTTTTCAAAAGCTTTGTAGTTATGTCAATGACCTGCTGATAAATGTTCAAGGAAAATTTTCACCAGTAAGAATGCTTTATACACAATCATTGCATCCTGGGCACACCACAGTCTGTTTTTGGCCAGTAGACACAGAAATATTCGATAAACCAGAACCAAAAAGTAGCCGTGGCAGGGACTGCTGGCTGTATACCAGTGTTTATTCTCTCTTGATTCCCTAGCAATGCAGTTAGGCTAGGGGTCTGACTACCAAGTCAAGGACTACATTTTCTAGCACTGTCACCCCTCCCCCAATCCTTGCAGCTAAACATGGCTATGTGACTTCATTTTCACCGGCGGGGGGGGGGGGGAGTCATTTTTAAAGCTTCTCTATTGTTAAGACTGACTTGCATAGCATTGTGGCAGCTTAGCCTTTTATACTGAATAATAAAGGCGTTAAAGCCATCCTTGGTGTCCCCCCACTCTCCTGTCACATTCTGCTCTGTGTTCATGGTGCCATCTCACTCACCAGGACCCTTGGGAAGCTACCTGAGTGTGTGCTCTGTTCTGGGTTCTTTCCTTCCTGCTCTCAGCCTGTTTGACTTCTAAGTCCCAAGTTCTGTTGCATTTATTCTTTTAGCTATTTTGCACTTTTAAAGGACTCTGATGAACTCAATTTTTTAGAACCTTATATAGGCCATTACTTCACCTAAAAGTACTTATTGTTTTCCTAAGAGTTGTGACTTAATCCAGGTGAACATATATTTTTTGTTGTTGTTGGCAGAAGTTCAAGCAGAAGTCTACAGACCATGCCAGTGTCTAATTATATCATAAAATGCTAGACTTTCCCTTGTGTTTGAAATGGAAAGAAGCTTCTCTTACCAGATTCTCAGGGTAGAGCAGGGCTCAGCACCCCTTCCAAGAGAGAAAGAGAGAAAAAAAGAGGCTGGGTTCTTCTCATCTCTGCCACTGCTTCTCTAGGTGACTAGAAGTAACAGCTTACCCCAGTTTTTAATCTGAGGAACATAGAGTGCATTTGTAATCTCACAGTCATGAACCAAATAAATACCAATCGCTATCTACTCTCTGTAAGTAAATTTAATGAGATGATGTGATCCAATTTATATTTCAGGGGTTTCCATTTACTTTCCTCCATGACTTAAAAGCTCAAAGTTCTTGAGCACTGCCTTCTATCTTCCAACTTTCTGTCTTTGCAAGAGTAAAAGTGAAAGAATTTGTAGAAGGCACTGATCCACTGATCAATGAAAGTTCATGTTCTCTTAGCCACCCCTATTTGGAAATCAGAACATAAGAGCTGCTAGTTGTATATGTCATTCTTTTTTTTTTTTTATTTTTTTTTAAAAAAAATTTTTTTTTCAACGTTTATTTATTTTTGGGACAGAGAGAGACAGAGCATGAACGGGGGAGGGGCAGAGAGAGAGGGAGACACAGAATCGGAAACAGGCTCCAGGCTCTGAGCCATCAGCCCAGAGCCTGACGCGGGGCTCGAACTCACGGACCGCGAGATCGTGACCTGGCTGAAGTCGGACGCTTAACCGACTGCGCCACCCAGGCGCCCCTGTATATGTCATTCTTAATAACACATTTTAATTTACACTGGGTTGTACTCTTTAATGGGAAATGGAATAACCTATTGGGTCATGGTTGACATACAAAAAATAGGATGAATAAAATAATAATAGTAATAGTAAAGCAGTGTTTTGGGCTATAATTCCAGTAAATATTGTTTCATGGAATTGAGTTTCAATTGTATATAACTGTGTGTGTGTGTGTGTGTGTGTGTGTGTGTGTTAGTATGCATTGGGTTGTGATGCAAGAATGTATTTCTTACTTCATCCATCAGCTCATTTTGGCAACAGGATTCCTCCTCTTCATGGGACCTGACTACTACCTTAGTGTCATTAAATGGAGTTTCTTGATTTGATCTTGCAAGTGCTTCAGTGCCACGGATTTATAAACTACACATTCATGTACCAGAGAGTTGGTTCCAGAGCTATCATTTGCAAAATCATTTAACTCTCTCTGACTTTGTAAAAATCAATCCCCAAATCTAGCACTGTTCAAGCTTACTATGAATAATACCTAGAAATGAAAACATGCCCCCACAGTATCAGTATGTTAATGGTCACTAACTGAATTAAGCGCATGGAATAAACATATGCCCTCTAATTTTAAGTTTTCTTAATCACAGACAATCTCATTCTGTAATTTCTCAAACTTGCAGTTCCTTTCCGAGAAAGTACCAATGTACAATTGAACATCAGCTCAGATGATGGATTATTTATCTCAGTAGGAGGAATTTGGTCATCTTTATGCTCAGATCCATATGTAGATTCTGCTATAGATTATCTTTTAGTGGAAGGAGGTTAGGGAAACATTTTTATTCTAAATGCAAAAAAAGTACATATTACTTGGTAGTATCTTAGTGTAAAGTAAAATTGAATAATACATTTAGATTTTAGATTTTTAGGTATAGCATTATTTATACTCCACACAAAATGACTTATAGCTGCATTCATTTATTTAATTACTGTACATATTAAAATGTAAAAAAAAACATTTGCCAATATATTCAGAAGCATAAATCAAAGGAAAGCAGAAATTCCTGACCTATTGCCTTAGTTAGAAATACAGACAAGCTAGTTTATCTTATGAATGATCATATTTAGTAGCTCAACTAATAAGCTGCACCATTTTCTATTCTACAGTGAAAAGAAAATTTGACCACAAACATGATTGAACAGTGAGCACGTGAAAATGTTTATACTGCCCTGAAAAATCGTTTAAAATATTCTGCTTTTCAGGAGTCAGTCTTCTGAGAATAATCTGTCAACTCATTAATGTACTTAAAAGTACCAACTTTAAAAATGAAAAAAAGATTAGGTTGCCTGGGTGGCTCAGTCAGTTAAGCCTCTGACTCTTGATTTCGGCTCGGGTCAGTATCTCATGGTTTGTGGCGTTGAGCCCCTTGTCAGGCTCTGTGCTGACAGCACTGAGCCTGCTTGGGATTCTCTCTCTCCCTCTCTCTCTGCTCCTCCCCCCTTGCACTCTCCCCCTCTCTCTCCAAATAAATAAACTTAAAAAAAATGAAAAAAAGATAAAATATCAGAATTTATGTCCTAAGAAGAATAAGTTACAATAATTTTAGTTATTCTAAGATCCATACTCTTAATACTTCAACTGAGGGCTCATTGTTCTATGTTTGAAGCTTTATGCAATGGCTTTATCCTTTTTCCTATGTAACATTATTGAAAAATGGTGTTCAAATAATCTATAGGGTTTACATACTCACTAAAACTTCACCATAAAATAAATCATTTTGTGCTAAGACAGTTTCTGTGAACAGAGTAGGATTTGAAAACATGCAAAAAATAAAAAGCAAAGACAACAAAGTGAAGTTTTCAATATTCTTGAATGCAAAATTTGTGATTATTCATATCAGACCTAAGGTGTGGTGTATCTTCACCTTCTCTCTTGAGGAGAGGGAAGGGGGGAAGAACAGCTTGTTAAGAAAATGAATAGTGTCTGTCCAGCACTGGGGGAGGACTGTTTGAAACACTTGAGGGGTGTGCAAACACTGAAATTGCCACACAAAGACCACCCTGCTCAACTCAGGTTGGGCTTTGATACGGAAACTATAGCTCACTCCTTCTTTTAATAAAGCAGGATCTCCAGACAGCAACTTTTAGGTACTACTAGTTTATAGAGAAAATAGACTTCTACTTTTCCAGACAGTACGTTCTTCCTAATAAATTTAGATCACAGGTAGTTTTTAGTGCTTTGCCTTGAGCTCCCTTGCAATGCACCAAGGAGGTGTAGTGCATTAGCCTCCCAACCGGTGGATCATTAAAATCAGTGGGTCTGCAGACGAATTTCCAAAATTGCAGACTTTTTCTTCTGTCCCTAAAAATGTCCCTTAAGCTCCCTTTTAACTTTGAAAGGTAATTTTTGGATTAGCATTATCTTGTTACTTGCAAGATGTGAACAGTGACAGTGCTATATATCCACGAGCTGTAGGCTTAGCTGTACATAATCATTTTGTGGGAAATATTTTGTGGCCTCCTAAACAGATACACATAAAGTCAATTTACCCTCTTGAAGATGTTAGCTTTAACAAGTGGACACTGTAATGAGTCCCAGGTATTCAAAGGCTCAAAAAAACATCAATGACCAGCTCAAGGAGAAATTTGGCAAACAGAAATTCTCTATAAAAAGAATGTTCTTGGTGTATCAGGAAAGAGATGGGATTCTCAGAAGGGGTAAATGAAGGTAATTTAATCAGGGAGCTACTTAAAAGAGTGAGGTCAAGGTTATGGGCAGGTAAAAAGGATGGTTGAGCACCTGTATCATCCATTACTCGACTCAAAGCGCAAGGCAAGGAAGCAGTTACTGGATCCGAGAGAGAGAGAGAGCGAGGTAGAGCTAATAGAGAGCTATACCATAGGAGGATTTTCCTATTGAGGAACCAAGCTGCTGATAGCCCATGGTCTGACATTGAATAAATTCCCCAATTCTTTCCCCTGCATCCTTTAATCACTTTCAAGGCCCTCCCAATGGCTAAGCCCAACTAGGGCAAGAGGCAGGGTTGTAAATTGATGCAGCCTATAACTGTCGGCCTCTCAACACTCAGAGCAGAATGGAGATGCTTATGGGATGGGCCTGGAGAAACAAGACTCTCCAGTACCACTCAGATCTCCTAAAACTCGAGTAGCTTGAGAGCTGTTGGTAAAAGAAAAATCACCGAGGAAAAGCATGTCAAGGGCAGTGTCAATGTTTCTGAAAAGGCATTTGTGAAACTTTTGTAATTTCTTCATCAGCCTGATTTCCTTAAGGAAGAGGCCTGGACACCTTCATGCTGAATAAATGGGATGTCTTTTAACTCATGAAAAAAAATGGCCTCCTCATTCTCTCCTTCTCCCCTATCCACTAACTTAGTTTATCCACACTGATGAAAAGATCTGTCATGGAACAGACCAATTGGTTAGTGGTGAATAGTCATAGACTTGAACCTTTTCTAGATCTAAACAACTCTTTACTGGTGCCAAGGCAATAGATTGCTTGACTAAACTCTTCTCAAATGATCAGTGTTTACATATGGGGTGGAAGTGTAGTTAGGGGTCATGCAAATTCTTGTGAAGATAATGCCTTGAAAGGTCTTCAAAAGATTAATCCCAGGCTCGAGATCAACTGCAGGAGAAGCACTTATTTATCCTCTGGAGGGCCATTGTCTCTGGAATTCCTTTCATCCAACAGAGTCCTGGTTTATCTACATTTATCCTTGGGTAAGACAAAATTACAACATACGTAAGGCATCTTTGTTTTGCTTGAACTGTTACAGAGTGATGTAAACACCATCACCAACTGTTATTTACTAAACCCTGACTACAAGGATTTCTACAGAACTGATATTTCCTGCTAGGAGAATAGAATCTTTGTTTTTTTGTTTTTTGTTTTTAAGCAGCTTTAAGGACATATAATTTGCATGCCAGAAAATTCCCTCATTTTAAGTGTACAATTCAGCGACTTTTATAAACTTACAGAGTTGTAAGACCACCACCACAATTTGATGTTAGAATATTTCCATCATCTCATAAAGAAAGACTCCTTGACTTTTACATTTGTGAAACAAGCACAAATAAATGACTCCTTTTTGAGAGCACAATGTAAAAATATGATTATAGATGCTTTAATGTGAACAGTTATTTGATTCGTGGATTTTTGTAACCCAGAATTCCTGAGTTGACAGACTTTGGGGGTAAACATGGTTTCTGTGAGTATACAGCCAAACCATGAAAATGAATGAAATTGTAACTGCATTACTTTTATGTTGCATCAGAGTTTGCCCAAACTAAAGAATTTTTTCCTCCAATAAGAAAAAGAAAATATTTTGATATACGCATCCCTACAAATAATTCTACAAGGCGTGGTCATCATTCTGAGAAATGAGACTGTTTCCCCTTAGGACTGCTAAAGAGCACTGGGGCTTGCAATGTATTTAGATCAATACTCAAGTCAGAAAGAAAGAGCAATTTCTGGCCTGACACAACTGTTTTCAGCAGCAGTCTATATATCAGCACCCAACTTGGAAGCGCCACTCCTCCAGAAAAAGACATCAGTCCAAGCAACTTTCTCCATCAGGCAACTACTTTAGTAGAGGCCCGAATCTCAGAAGAAAACTATGCTACTGTTTCCATGTTCACAACTGAAATGGTCCTTTCTGCGTGTGTTAGTTTCCTAGGGCCACCCTAACAAAGTGCCACTAACTGGATGCCTTCAAACAACAGAAATGTATTCTCTCGTAATTCTAGAGGCTGAGAAATCTGAACTCAAGGTGTCCGCGCCCCCCCCCCCCCCTTACTCTGGACAGAATCCTTCCTTGCCGCTTGCTGGCTTCCAGAGAAGAATGCCCATCCTTGTTTGTAGCCACAGCATTTTCATCTGTCATCACAAGACCTTCTCCCTGTGTGTGTCCCTGTGTGTCTCTGTCTTCACATGGCATTGTCTCTCCTTATAAGGACATCACTCAGACTGGAGTAGGACCTGCCCTCTTCAAATATGACCACATGTTAACTTAATTACATCTGTAAAGAGCTTTTTTCCAAATAAGGTCACAATCCCAGGTGCTAGGGGATATGAGTCCGCCATATCTTTTGAGGAGTCACATTTCAACCTACAGCAATGCAGCTTTTCAGGAATAATCTGTTCCATGCATATGCCTCTATTGTGAAGCTTAAAACATTCCAAAGAGCCAATGAGTCACTCTGAGGTGATATGTCAAGGTTGAAATGAGGTTTTCAAAAGTTAGGCCTCTTCCTACATCGTGTGGGTCCTTTTGCACATAAAGAAACAAACAAAAAAAGCTGAAGGAGAAATTTGTAGTCCTTATCTATTTCAATATCTGAAGAATTTTGTGGAACATACTTCATGTTTATTGAACTAAACATCCTTCATTAGTTCTCTAGTTTTTTAAATGCAGCACACATGCAAATAGTCTGCGATGAAGTCATATGACTCATTTGTTTCTCTTGTGAGTGTGCTTCATAGATGGAGAGAATCGTTTATTTTCCCCTTTGAAGGCAGTATGGGTTTGAAAGAACAGTTTCTATGGAAACAAGAACCACAGGTGGGGTTCCATGAGTTTTCCATGTCTTCTGCACTTGGGCTTTGTCGTCCTACTGGTCATAGTTTTCCTTTTTAGCCTTCTCTGAGCTTTATTGACCCAGATTTGCCTTACAGCCAAATATTAATTTGGTGATTTGGGTAAGTGTTTAATACATATCTACATTTCAATGGTAGCAGAATGTTAAACAGGGCTCTTCCTGTTTGGGTTTTAGCTGAGGCTTAAACCAGAGGTGACAAGTATACTCCTACCTCACATGTGAGGTGCTAACCAACTCCGGCTGCACTTGTACCAGAAGGAGCTTTTGCTACTCACAGCTAAATACCTGATTCCAACTTATAAAGAAGCTTGGAAGTTCAAGAGAGACGACAGGGTTTCCAGGAGGATTCTCTAGAGAGAGAGAGGTCAGAGTATTTGTGAATCTTTCTCATGAGGAGAAGGTAGAGAGGCATATCCTAGTTACCTCTAGTCAAGTGAGGAAGGCTTGAAGGAAGCCATAAAGGAAGTTTCATATGTATCTTCTGGAACTATGGAGTCATGCCTGAGAGTCTCATGAGAACAATTGGCTGGCTGAAGTAACTCAGCAGGGCAGTAGAGGAGAGTGCCGCTCTTGGAAGTCACTGCATGGCCAGCAGACAGAGGCCCAGATGGGGGCCACATATAAGAGTTGTCAGGTTTTTATTTGAGGGGGAGGGGTTCTTCCCAACAAGGCTGATGGAGCTCAAGGAGGCCTGAGCTGAGAGTCTCGAGGTGACTTTGCCAAATAACCAGGGACTGAAGGAGAAATTCCTGGGGACCAGCTGAAGAAGCTGGGAGACAAAAATGAGATCTCTCTAGTGATAGTGAAACTCAGAAGAGTCCAGGAAAATACCCATATGAGAAAAGAGTCACTTTAAACACCTGTCAAACAACAGAAACTGAAAAGTCACAGACAGCTCAGGGGGCGGGAAAGAGCCAGCCCCACAAAACAGCTTTGAATGGCTGTGAGGTAAAAGAATAAAATTGTTTTATGATTTGTAGTATATATTTTGCTTTGTTCTAAAAAAATGACTCAAATATCCTTACGTATAGTGGGGATCCTTTGGTCAGATGGTGATTGCCTTCTTCTCATGTGGAGCCTATGGAGGTCACTTACGAAGTGCTGTTACATGCATCACGCACATGTACACAGATTTTCCAGCATGTGACTACTAAACAACTCTTCCCTGCACATTTCAAGCATGCTGCCTATTAATTAACAAGCATCCATTAAAGGCCGTGTGCTGAGACCAAACACAGCAATTAGAAGCCTGTGTTTAGTTAAGCAGTGGTTTACAACAGCAAAAGCAAGGATTTGGAATTTTCTTCACTGTCCTTCAACGATTCCTCTGATCAGAGAGGTGATGCACAGCACACAATGCAGTTTGTACCTCTCTGTCCTCTGTCCACCATCATTAAAAGTCTTGCCAGGACTCAGAATTTAAGTAGCAGGAGCTCACAAAAAGAACTCAGGTCCTAAAGTGCTTCTTTTCATGCCTGACAGCATGTTTTAGGGCCAGAAGAAAAGTCGTGTCCCTTAAGAAACCACAGAGAGGGGCGCCTGGGTGGCTCAGTCGGTTAAGCGTCCGACTTCAGCTCAGGTCACGATCTCACGGTCAGTGAGTTCGAGCCCCGCGTCGGGCTCTGGGCTGATGGCTCAGAGCCTGGAGCCTGCTTCTGATTCTGTGTCTCCCTCTCTCTCTGACCCTCCCCTGTTCATGCTCTGTCTCTCTCTGTCTCAAAAATAAATAAACTTAAGAAAAAAAAAAAAAAAAAAAAGAAACCACAGAGATATTTCAGTCTCGTCCTATATCCCATTTCTCAGAACATTCTTACTTAGATGTTATGACCTTATCATAGTCTCTAATTCTCTTTATATGTCTCCCTCAAATAAATTCCCCTTTCTAACTTCCCTATTCTGGTAAGTGACAGAATTGTTTTCTTTAGTTACCAGGATGGAAATCATACTCATGTTTTCCTTCTTCCTTCCACTTAGCCTGTAACGTCCAACGGTCGCTCTTTATATTTGCCAAAAAGCTCCCACAGCTGTACCTGTTTTTGCAGTCTTATAAAGTATCACCTGTGGCTGGAATTTGCTCAGTCTTCAAAACTGTTTTTTCAGCTTCCAATTCTCTTCACTTTTGGTTTATTCCACACAGAGCAGGAAAATTACAGTCTCTAACACACAACTTCTGCTTATCACTCTTGTTATTTTAAAAATGTTCTGTGGCTTACCACTGCCCTTAGAATAAATATGAAACTTCAGACAGAACTATAACGCCATCCATGATGCAACCTCTTTGAACTTTGTCAATTATCTACTTTCCTCCTGCTCTGTCAAATGCCTTTATATCCTCAAAGGCAATTTCATTCATTAAAAAAAAAAAAAAAAAAAAAAAATGCCTGTGATTCTGCTACATGCTGGGGACGCAGCAATGAGAATCAGAGACACAGTCCCTGAGTGCATGCCACTTGGAGTCTAGGGCGGTGTGCACACAAGGAAACACGATATGCTACAGGGTAGCAGAGGCACATACCCAGAATACTCAGGCTTGGCTTGCCAGGGAAGGCTTTTCAAAGGAAGTGACATTCACACTGGGGCCTGAAGGCAAAGCAGGAATCCTCCAGCTGAACAATGGGCAAGCAGGACACAAAGGAAAAGACAAAGAATGTGTCAAGATTCAGAGGTGAAACTGAGCATACCCTATTTAAATAACGGAAGGAAAGTTCGCTCTATTGGAATGTAGTATGGCGGTGCCTAAGAAAGGAGAAGAGAAATCCTGAAACCACGATTAGACATCCGGGCTTTATTCTAAGAAAAATATAGAGCTACTGCAGGTTTTTTAAATTTTTTTTTTTCAACGTTTTTTATTTATTTTTGGGACAGAGAGAGACAGAGCATGAACGGGGGAGGGGCAGAGAGAGAGGGAGACACAGAATCGGAAACAGGCTCCAGGCTCCGAGCCGTCAGCCCAGAGCCGGACGCGGGGCTCGAACTCACCGACGGCGAGATCGTGACCTGGCTGAAGTCGGACGCTTAACCGACTGCGCCACCCAGGCGCCCCTGCAGGTTTTTAAAGTAAAAAATACAACCAGCAGATTTGGCTTAGACACTACATTCTGGCTGAAGGGTGCAGAATGGGCCAAGAAGAGAAGCAGAGGGCCGGGTAAGAAGCTGCTTCTAGAACCCAGATATGAGTTTGAGGTGGCCTAGATTTGAGTAGTAGCAGTGAAGATGAATGTAAACCAATAAGACTAAGGAATAGCGGAGGCAGAAGTTACAGGAATTCTAATTAATTGTAAATGTGGTAAGTCAGGGTTGAATCCCAGGCTTCTGTTTTGGGCAACCGCAAGAACGATGGTATCCTTTTCAGGAGCACCCCGGAGATAATGCAGGTTCAGTTCCGGTTTACTGCAATAGAGTGAATATTGCAATAAAATGAGTCAAATAAGTTTTTTGGTTGTCCAATACACGTAAAGGTTATGTTTACACTATACAGTCATCTATTAAGTATGCAATAGCATTAAGCTAACAACATGTATATGCCTTAATTTACAGATACTTTACTGATAGGAAAAAATGCTATCATCTGCACCTGGAGAGAGTTATCATTTTGCTGGTGGAGGGTCTTCACTCGATGCTAATGGCTGCTGATGGATCAGGGTAGTGGTTGCAGAAGGTTGGGGTGGCTGTGGCAATTTCTTAAAATAAGACAGCAATAAAGTTTGCCACATTGAGGGACCCTTCCTTTCATGGATGATTTCTCTGTAGCATTTGATGCTGTTTGAAAGCATTTTACTCAGAGTAGAGCTTCTTGCAAATTGGAGTCAGTCCTCTCAAACCCTGCTGCTGCTGAATCAGCCAAGTTTATGTCACATTCTACCTAAATCCTTTGTTGCCATTTCAACAATCCTCACAGCATCTTCACCAGTAGATTCCATCTCAGGAAATCACTGTCTTTGCTCATCCATAGGATCCAATTCCTCATCTGTTCAAGTTTTATGCTGAGTTTTCAGCAATTCAGTCACATCTTCAGGCTCCACTTCTAATTCTAGTTCTCTAGCTATTTCTACATCATCTGCGGCTACTTCCTCCACTAAAGTCTTAAACCTCATCCATGAGGGTTGGAATCAACTTCTTCCAAACTCCTGTTAATATTGATATTTTGACCTCTTCCCATGAATCACGAATGTTTTTAATGGCATCCAGAATGGTGAATCCTTTCCAGAAGGTTTTCAATTTACTTGGCTCAGGTCGATCAGAAGAATCACTATCTATGGCAGCTATAGCCTTACAAAATGTATTTCTTAAATAATGAAACATGAAAGTCAAAATTACTCCTTGATCCATGGGCTGCAGAACGGATATGTGTTAGCAGGCATGAAAACAACATTAATCTCGTTGTACATCTCCATCAGAGCTCTAGGGTAACTAGGTACATGGTCAATGAGCAGTGATATTTTGAAAGGAATCTTTTATTCTGAAAAGTAGGTCTGAACAGTGGACTTAAAATATTTAGTAAACCATGTTATAAACAGACGTACTGTTATCCAGGCTTTGTTGCTTCATTAACAGAGCACAGACACAGTTGATTTAGCATAATTCTTAAGGCTCTGAAGATTTGGGGGATGATCAACGAGCACTGGCTTCAACTTAAAGTAGCTATGTTAGCCCTTAACAAGAGAGTCGGCCTGTCCTTTGAAGCTTTGAAGCCAAGCATTGACTTCTCCTTTCCAGCTGTGAGTGTCCTCAATGACATCTTCTTCCAATAGAAGGCTGTTTTATCTACATTGAAAATCTGCTGTGTAGTGTAGCCACCCTAATTAATGATCTTTGTTAGGTCTTCTGGGTAATTCACTGTAGCCTCTCCATCAGCACCTGCTACTTCCTTCACCTTGCACTTTTATGTTACAGAGACGACTTCTTTCTTTAAGCCTCACGAACAAACCTTTGCTAACTTCCAACTTTTCTTCTGTGGCTTCCTCACCTCTCTCAGCCTTCACAGAATTGAAGAGCATCAGGGCCTTGATCTGGATTACGCTTTGGCTTAAGGGAATGTTGTGGCTGGTTTCATCTTCTGTCTAGACCACTAAAGCTTTCTCCATATCATCAGACTCTTTAGCTTTCGTATAGCACATTTCATTTCCTTCACGAATGTTTCCTTTGCATTCACAACTTAGCCGTTTGGTGCAAGAGGCCTACCTTTGGCCTATCGTGGCTTTTGATATGCCTTCCTCCCTAAGCTGAATCACTTTTGCTTTTGCTTTAAAGTGAGAGATATGTGACTCTTCACTTGAACACTTAGAGGCTGTTGTAGGATTATTAATTGGCCTCATTTCAACATTTCTTAATTTTTTTTAACATTTATTTTTGAGATAGAGACAGAAACAGAGGGCAAGCAGAGGAGGGGCAGAGAGAGAGGAAGATGCAAAATCTGAAGCAGGCTCCAGGCTCTGAGCTGTCAGCACAGAACCTGACTCAGGGCTTGAACCCACAACTGCAATATCATGACCTGAGCTGAAGTCAGACGCTCAACCGACTGAGCCATGCAGGGACCCCTCAATATTTCAGGGAATCAGGGAATAAGGGGGACTGAGGAGAGGGAAAGATACAGGGAATGGCTGGCCAGCAGCACAGTCAGAACACACAGCATTTACGGGTTAAGCTTGCCATCTTGCATGGGTGCAATTTGTGGTGTCTCAACACAATTACAGTAGTAACATCAAAGATTAGTAATCACAGAACACCATGACAACATTTTCTAAAGTTTATTTATTTTGAGAGAAAGAGCACAAGAAGAGGAGGGGCACAGAGCGGCAGAGAGAGAGAATCCCAAGCAGGCTCCGTGCTGCCAGCACAGAACTCAATGCAGGGCTGGATCTCAGGAATCCTGAGATCACCACCTGAGCCAACATCAAGAGTCAGATACTTAACTGACTGAGCCACCCAGACGTGGCCTCACCATAACAAATTTAATAATAATGAAAAAGTTTGAAATATTGTACTACCAAAATGTGATAGAGAGACAAAGTGAGCAAACACTGTTGGAAAAATAGTGCCAATAGACTTGCTCAATGCCAGGTTGCCACAGCCTTCAATTTGTTAAAAACAAACAAACAAACAAAGGAATTATCTGTTAAGCTCAGTAAAGCAAAGTGCAACAAAATCAGACCTGCCTGTACTAAAATAAGAAACACAAATGGAATGGATTTGAGGGTAGATACGATGGTTTAATTGTTGACAAGTGGACCTTAAGGTATCCATGAGACTTCTTAGTGAAGATGCACTAGGGACAGATGAAGAAGTAGGTCTGGATGCTTCAGATAAAGATCTAGGTTCAAAATATATTCTTGAGAATCACAAAGCTATAGACGGTGACCGAAGCCCTAAGAACAGATGAGTCCAGTGAGAGACACTGAGGGAAAAGCAGTCTTTGAAGAGCCATCTCCGTGAAGATCACCAGCACTTAAGGGTGTAGGACAACGAGGTGAGGCGGATGATTACATTGGCATAGAAGTGTCACCAAAAGAAAAAGGAGTTTCAAGAAGAGGTCAGCATTTTTAAGTATTCCTAAGAGCCTAAGTTAGATGAAGTCTAAGGGCTGCACAATTAGATTTAGCAATAATGTCGTGCTGGTTACATTCTGTTTGCCCCATCCTTCTTCAAGTTGTTTCACACCCAGAAGTTTGACCAGTAGGAATGACCTCAATGATTGCCATTGTATTTTCTATCTTCTGTTTGAGTGAGACCAATGGCAAGCACTGGCAGGAGATGAGGAGGAGGAAATAAGGGAGGAGAATGGATACTTTTCCCTCAGTTTCTTCTTTGTGGATTAGCTGCAGGCTACGCTTTTCTGTTCATGCCAGATAGTTCTCTCTGTTTACCCCCTTTGGGCCAGTATGGGCAAGAGCTTCCTGCATTTTTTAGCTCTGCAACATTGTGCTATCCCTGGGGGTGGGGGTGGGGGGTTCACTCTACTCTCTCAACAGCCTTTAATCTCTTTATTGTATTCTCTTCAAATTATTCCAACTTGAATGTCCCTTCTCTTTCCTACTGAAGTCTTGATTGACACGATGGTCATTTTGTGACTTTGGTGAGAATCCTTTCAGTTGGTGTCATGGAGGCAGAAGCCAGATTACAGGTGAATCAAAGAATAAGTGGGAGGTGAGGGAGAGGAAAGGGCAAGTAGAGTATTCTTTCACAAAGTTTAGCTATCAAAGGGTGCAGAGAGAAGGGGTAGGGGCCATAAAATATGGAGAAATTTTATGTTTTTTTTTCTTTTCATATTGGGAAGACTTCAAATATCATTTCATTATTTGTGAGAATAAGTCTGTATAGAGAATGATTTTAAAGGGATGGCTCAGTTGGTTAAGCGTCTGACTCTTGGTTTTGGCTCAGGTCATGATCTCACGGCTTGTGAGTTCAAACCCTGCATCAGGCTCTGCACTGCTAGTGTGGAGTCTGCTTGGAATTCTCTCTCTCCCTCTTCCCCTGAACCTTCTCCCATTTGTCCCCCCCTCTCAAATAAATATTAAAAAATTTTTTTGTTATTTTTTCCAGATTTATTGAGATATAACTGCCATACAACAAATTTTTTTTTTTAAGAAGAGAAAGTGATTTTAAAGATACAGGGGGAAAAAAAAGTAGCTAGCAATTAGAGCATGGTCCCCCTAAGGAGGTGAAAGGAAATAGGATCCTCCTAATAGAAAGCCTAGAAGAGACCCCCTTCCATTGTCATAGGAGGGAAGGAGGAAAGTATGATTTCCATGCAGGAAGTCTGAAAGCAGAATGGGAGACTGAAACTATTCTACTTTGATGGCTTCTCTTTTCCTCATGAAGCTGAAAGCAAGGTCACCTGATGAAAGTGAGAGTAAGTGAGGAGGTTGGAGATTTAAGAAGAAAAGAGAAGTTCTAAATATTCTGAAAAAGAGGAGGGGGTTTGTCAGAACTCTTCGAGAATCCTGTTGAGTGTGAAAATCATGCACAGAGGCTGGCACCAATCCGCAAGTGTGTATGAAGTTTGTCCAGGAGCACTGAAGAACATGGATATTCTTTCAGAAAAGGGGAAGAATTAGTTGGTCCAGGTTGGGGTTTTTCTAAGTAGTCAGACTGAAAGACAACAGGAGAAGAGAGTTGGGGACTTAGGAAGCAAGTATTTGAAATAATGAAGCATGGAATTTATTTGAATGGGGAAGGTAGTGATAGAGAAAAGAGGAGTCAAGAGACTAAATGTCCCTGAAAGACTGAAGACAGATGGGGTGGGGCTCATAGAGGGGGGCTGGTGATCAGATAGCTGAATGTCCAAGTTTAATACTTCAGTATAGCTTTTCTGAATGCTGACAAGATCCCAGATGCAGCCATGATCCTGGGTGGCTGATGTGGAGAAAAGATAAAGGACACTGGATATGAGACTTAAAGGATTATCCATGGGATGGTTTCCATTCCTCAGGTGATGTCTTCTTTGAATAACCTGAGCTTCTTTTTTAGTGCATGTTATTTATAATTAATGCCTCATAAGCAATTTATCAAATTACATTATGTCACAAATATACAGAGAAATATTGAAATGTGAGGTTATTCTTTACAATTCAATTCCAGTTTTCTGGGTCAATTAAATCCTTTACTTAAACATATTAACTTCAGAGATGTATTTTTTTCAGAAGAGAAAACAGGTGGGTTGCTTAAACCAGGCTGCTCAGAAGAGTTCCTCATTTGGTTTTCTAATTATAAAGCACAGAAGGAAGGTTTGGTTTGAAGTTTTAATTTACCAGAGCTATACAGGATTAGTTTTTCTTCATGCAATCCAGTATTTGACAGTTGTTAAATATTTGCTTTAACCGTGAATTTATTTTGAGTACAACACAATTGCACCTACTATCTCTGCATGACTCTTTTAGGAATTGGCATACACATAATATTTAACTAGAACAATGAATGATTTAAAAATAGAAAATGCACAAATTACTGTACTCCCTTGGAAGCACATAAGCTCAGACAGAAAGTAGAGTAAAGTGGTTGTGTAAAGAGCTTCAACATAATTTTTTTCAAAAAACCTCTTATTTTTATTAGCTTTAAATACATTTAACTCTTCAGTGCAATCTCTTTGGAACACTTGTTCAAAATCCAATAATGTGTGTCAGGCCTGTGATAATAGGCCTTAACTTTTTTCCCTTTGAAATCATAATAAGTCATTATGTAATGATGCATGTTATATATAATTATAAAATATTGATTAACATATTTTAAATTTGTATACATACACATGTATTCATATACATATGGCATTATGTGCATGTATGTGTATATATCCATATATATCCATATATGTGGGTGTGTGTGTGTGCACCTATCAGTGTAGATCTGGATAGATAGATACATAGATAGATAGATATAGATAGATATTTATCCTCGTCTCGGCATATAACACTATTAGTATTTATTGAAAAGTTGTGATGGATGCATTTTCTTGCCCTGTTTCTTTTGTGATCAATGAGTAAATTGGGTGATGGAAAAAGGATACGGTAGGTTTCTGGTTATAAATAAAGAAAAAAGTGCCTCTTGGTGCCAAGAAAACAGATATGTCCAGTTGAATGAACATGAACTTGGTCACATTAACTTCATGATCTATATCAACTGTGACAACCGTTCAGTCATTCATGAAACATTTATCAAAGGTCTGCTATGTTACTCTCTGAAGATAAAGTAAGATGTAGCATTTGCCCAAGTCTGGATCAGGCTTGTAACCGATCTAGTTACATTTAACGTTTCATATGTTACCTGTGGAATTGATGTGTATTCACACTGGAAATACTTTTTTATGAATCAATCTATGCTATTCTCCAGAATTTTAAGAAGTTTTAGTAGTTTTTAGTTATAAATACACTGATTCTCATACATCACTCCTGTTTACATTGTCCTCTTTATGACCCAGAGCATATCTTAATATACACTTGATTATTTATATTTTCTTCAAAGTTTTACAGATCGTTATTGTATTTTATAGCATTTCTTTTGATCCTATGGGGGAAAAGAAAGGATATTTGCAATCACCAACATATACTATACAATATATAAATGCAAACACTCTCCATGTCTATGTACAGGAGGTGAACATTAGAAGAAAAACGCTGATAGTCCAACTATGGGGCTTTGCCTCAATTCATATTTTTTCCCCTCAACCATTCCAGATTATAGAGGCTATACATGTGACCAAAGTCTGAGTATGAAGCAACTAAAACTATTAAAGCATAATTATCGCTTTGTTACTTTCATAATCTGTAACAATCATCTACTTATCATCTACTCATCAATAATCTTCTGTATTGATAGACTTTTCTAACCAGATCTAGGTCAATTAGAAGACCCAGATTATTACATTCATATATTAATAAAAATGATGAAAGCTCTGGCTTATAGTTTACTTGTTTAGAGAATGTTTGAAACACGTAAGAACTGTTAATAATCTTCTTTATTATGCCAATTAGCTTATAAAATATCTGACCTTTTTAAAAAAGTTACATTTTAAAGATCAAAGATTTGGTTATTCATTTATAATTCATTTTAAAAAGTTTCACAGATCCTCAGGAATTAAGTAAGATTTCCACTAGCCATTGTATTATCAAAATAGAGTCCAGACCCTCGTGGGAGTTCTAGTTGCAGGCTGTATTTATTCAGGCCTGGCATGCCTGTTAGAAGTAGAGATGACTGGGCCTTAGTTCAAAAGATCTGGGATATGGACTAGGAAACGGCACTTTAAAGAAATCATTCCAGGCGATTTTGAAGCACATTCTCAAGTCTCGTTCTGATGAAAGTGTTTTTGAATACATCTTTTCAAAATGCTTATCAGATTGTCATTCCTCTAGCTTAAAACCATCCAACAGCTGCCCCCTGAGTTTAGAAAACTCTCAAACTCCTTGGCATAGCTCCTGCCTTCCTGTCTAAACCTCCATTGGCCAAGTGTTTTCTAATTGGTGAGACTGATTTTATTGGCTTGCTCTGCTTCTAAAATTCAGCAACCTCATTGTGTGCTTGGGGGCTATGCCTTTGCTGTTTCTTCTGCTTGGATTCTACCTCCTCCATATTTTCTCTTCATTTGGGCCTCAACTCTAACACCACCTCTTTAGCAGGCTTTTTCAGACCACCCCCGCCCTGAGATTCTCCATCAAATCCTTCCTACAATTGCCTGATTAGGCAAACCTGGGCCGTGTGTACAATATTAGATTTGTTGGACTCACCCCAGATATCATCAATCAGCAGTTCCAGGAGACGAGCTCAGGACTCTGTATTTTTACTAAGCCACCTGGGTGAGTCATTATCAGGCAAGTCTGGAAAACTATACTGTCAGGTGTCCTAATTACTACCACAGAGGCTATCACTGTCAAAAAAGGAGCTTTTTTTAGGTAAGAGCAAGAACTTTGGGTTGTTCCAAGCTTTGTTCTCAGGAGTTGAACATTATCTGGCACCTTGTAGAAATGGCTCAATAATTATTTCTTGACTGACTTGATGAAACATGGGTTTAGGGGAAGCTCTCAGTCTGGTGTTTACAGGGAAGTAATTGGAGCTAGTTTTAGGATTTAACCATTGTTATTAAAGACAGAGATTAATTTTTAGAGGGTGATGTGATTTCAAACTTCTAGCAAAAAAATTATTGTAGTTAGACATTAAAATAAAAATTACTTTTCTTCTCTACACAGCCCTCTTGGTAGGACCTAGAAGGGCTCTAGGTTGGGGCTTTCTCCTGTGACCATCATTTGGACATAATAAACTTGTTACCAATAAATTCTGGGAGTCCAGACCATTCTTAACTCAGGGACTTCACCTCTTCTTCCTGCTTGTCTGTCAGAGTAGCTAGTCTTTTACTTTTAGACACTTCTAGGTATGAGTCTGTGTCCCCTGATTTGAGGAGACATAGGTCGAGGTCACTGAGCAGTCTTACCAAAATCTCTCTAGCAGGCAGAAAAGTTAATTTTCAATCTCCAATATCTCTTTTGATTCCACCAACCCATTTTGTAGACTGTAAATTGATTCATGGTTAACCAAGAGTTGCAAAACCAACTTGTCCACCTCCTTGAAAAGTCCAATGTAGGTAGTCAAACACCTCCCTTTAGAATATTGAAGTATTTTTCACCTCTTGTTTTATGAACTCAGCCAAAACTTAGGTAAAGATTCCCAATATAAACCCTTATAACTATAATTAGTGCCATGTAGAAATTAAAATAAGGCAATGTGATAGGATGATTAGACAATTCCTTCAGATTTGATGGTTCAGGAAGGCTTCTACTGACAAGAAAGACTGACCCATGCAAAAGATCAGGAGAGAGATCATTTTGAACAGAGGAAAGAGCTAATGAGAAAAGTCCTAAGGCAGGAAAAAAAAAATTACTTGAGGATGGTCACAGCACAGCAAGCAGGCCAGTGTGGGCAGAGTGTGTGGTGATAGGGAGATAAGTCAGAGCAATAACCAGAGGCAGGACTTGTTGGGCTCTGTAAACCAGAGAAAGAAGTGTTTCAGTTGATGGCTTGGAGGGGGGAGGTAAAGATAAAGAGGAATCAGAGCGAACTCCTCAATATCACCAACTGAGTTGATGCTAGTCATTATAAAAACACAAAGGAAAAGTAGAAAAGAGAGACCCTGCCCTTTTATGAGGAGAAGTCATGTAGCTTCACATCAGGCAGAGACTTTTCAGTTCATGCGACTAAACTGCACAACATTTGACTACTGGATCATCAAGTTTGAATGCTCGCTTTCTGAAAATTAAACATGTGATTCAGTCATTGAAAATGTTGAAATTCATGCCATTTCCTGGGCTCCTTTTTTTGCCTCCCTTCCGGCTGTTCTGGTTCCAAGTCTGCCTTATCATGTGTTTGCATTTGAGCCCAGATTGAGAAAGTAAGGGCTTACAAGTAGTCCTCTGTGTTTTAAAATGTGCTACTAACTGTGTAATGGCCAAGAAATGACTCAAAGAGGAAAGCCAGGAATTTCATTCTAGACTCTCAAGAGCTGGGAACTCAGAAGAGAGCTGTGAGCATCTTCAGAGCCCGTGTTCCCTCTGCAGAGAGAACCTCGTGACGGAAACATCAGTAAGAAGACCGCAAATGTCTATATTTGGTAGAGTGAATTGGAGGCTAGGATCTGGAGGAAAGCCATGGACATAAAGGAAATGAGTTCAATTTGTAAAAAGAAATGAAAGTATGGTGAGGAAAGAGGAAGTCATAAGATTTGTGAGTTCAAGAGAGAATCTTGATTTTCCTGGCTTGTCAGAATGTGGCTGACTGAGAAGCCTGGGGCTGTAGGAGAAGCTCATGGGACCTGGAGAAGAGATAGAAAGCAGAAATGTTGGATATTGAAACATGGCTTTGTGACATGGTGGTTAAGAGCATGCATGGGCTCTGAAGCTAATCACCTGAGTCAAGCCTGCTTTCTGTCTGATGAGTGACTGGCAAGGCACTTATCCCTCTGTGCCTCAATTTCTTGACCTGTGAACAGGAATGATAATGCTCCATATCTCCTAGCATTGTAAGGATTCAATGAGTGCATATGTATGCAGCACTTAGAATATGGCCCACACTACGAAGCACAATGTAAAAATAAGTATTAGAGACCCTTGAAATGACACTGAAGTGGCTTCCCCAAGCACACTTGCCAAGATCAGATTGGTAGACAGGACCCAGTTCCTTCTTCTTTGACAGTTGTGATTTGCATAGGTGATCTGTATAGGTGATCTGTATAGGTGATCTTAAGAGACTAGCATCTCTGAGATGGAATCAATTAGAAACAAGGCTCATACATGACAGTGGTAATAAGATGAAAGGCTCAAATAGGATTATGTTAATCTAGGAGCACAGGGACCGATAGAAAAGGATGGAAACAGCAAACAAGACAGTCTTGGATTAGGTGGTGAAAGCAAGCAGGAGAGCAAGATTGCAAGAAAGAAGGGTCAAATGGATAGGCTTAGGGTGAGTGGAAGAGAAAGACATGAGATCATTCAAGACAGATGATAAGGCAGTGGCTATATTAAATAAATAAAAAGATAAGTGGGTAGACAGATAAAAGACTTAATTCTTTTAAGAGCTGCTGGTAAGTGAAAAGAATCCATTTTGGCTACAGATGTAAATATGGGAGGAAAAGAAAAATGATGTGTTGAAGCTGACAGATTGCTCACTTCAAAAAGATAAAATGTGTTATAGTGTCACCCACCGAGAGAGAAGCCAGACCCTCGGGAAATCAGTTCTATCTGTTCTCAAAAAATTTACTGAGATTTGAAGGGTTAATGTGGAAAAGGGTGTTATTGGTGACAGGAGGCTTTTGGTATTCTTCCTAATACCCAAGGCACAGACCAAACATGCTGCTCCAAGCATAAGGCTAAGAAGGTAAATTTGAAAGAAATGGCTAGAAAACGTGTCTAGTTGTGTCTGCCACATCTTTGTGTGCTCAGTTTAAACTGATTCAAGTGAAAAATCCTGGCTGATCAGCTTTCACAGCTGCTTTGCCATAGGGAGCAGCTGCTGCTGGTGCCAAGTGAAATACTCACATAGGATGCCAACAGACAGACAGGGTGCAGACACCAGACTCAGAGGGCGGAAAGCGCTAAGCACAGTGGGAAACAGTGTTTCAGGTTTCTGAGTTAGTACCTTTCTAAATTTCATTGTATTATTGTTATCTTTTTTTTATTGAGGCATATTTGACATACAACATTATATTAGTTTCAGGTATACAACGTAATGATTTGATATTTGTTTCTTTAATGTTTATTTATTTTTGAGAGAGATGGCACAAGTGGGGAAGGGGCGGGGGGTGGGGACAGAGGATCTGAAGCAGGCTACATGCTGACAGCAGAGACCCCAATGTGGGGCTCGATCTCCTGAACTGTGAGATCGTTACCTGAGCTGAAGTCAGACACTTAACTGGCTGAGCCACCAGGTGCTCCAATGATTTGACATTGGCATATATTGTGCAATGATCACCACAATAAGTCTGGTTAACATCCATCACCATACATAGTTACCAAATGTTTCTTCTTGTGATAACTTTTAAGATTCATTTTCTTAGCAACTTTCAACTATTCAATACAATATTGTTAACTATAGTCACTGTGCTGTACGTTACATTTTCATGACTTCTTTTATAACCAGAAGTTTGTAACTTTTGAGTCCTTCACCCATTTGCCTACCCCCAGCCTCTGGAAACTACCCACCTGTTCTCTGTTTCTATAAGCTTGTTGTTGTTGTTGTTGTTGTTGTTATTGTTTAGACTCCACAAGTGAGATCATATGGTATTTTTCTTTCCCTGTCTGATTGATACCTTTTTTAAAAGTCAAAGGTAGATAAGCAGAGATGATGCAAGTATTCTGTCAAGTACTTTGTCAGCAAGCAACAAGACACATGAGGCTCAACTGCCTCTCTTCTTGCTTCTGTTAGGGCATGAATTTCCAGGCTTAAGTTCTAGTATGTGATCAAGTGTAGCTAAAGCAATGTCATTAATACAACTACATTCAGCAATACAGGACTCACAACTTCACCAAGGACCAGAGAATACTAAAGTAAGGAGCCAAAGGAGGGTGGGTGACTGTTGAAATCATTAAACTCTCAGGCTCTTGGATTTTGTTATCAGCATGGCTGATAATATTTCAAAGTATCTGGATTTCCCACCCAGGCATTTGAAGCCAGAACTGGGTTTGGGAGTAGGGATGAATTTAAGAGAAAAGAGGGAACTTTGAGATAGTGGAGGTGGAGGTAGATACTATGTGTTTAGGGAGGCTGAATTTTCAGTAAGGACAGGAAGAGAGATCAGGGAAGATCAAAACATCACATCTAAGCAGCAGGTAGAGAGAAAAAATCTAGGATTAGAAGTGATGGATTGGCCATTAGGAGGAAGGGTAGAGGCAGGAGAACGGGAGGGCCAGTGAGGGATGGCCTGATAGATGAGGGAGTCTAGAGCTGTCCTCAGAGCCAAGGGTGTGTAGGTGGAGAGAGCATTCTGGAGCAGCTGCAGCTGAACTCATAGCTGAAGGAAGTGCATTAAGGGCATAATGTGGTTTAGGATCCACATCTGAAGCAAAGTCAGACTGGAAAGACATTCAAGCAAAAGCCATCAAGGATTCCTAAGATAGCAAGATCAAGAGGCAAAGAAAGATAAGGTGAAAAATCAACACACCTCATTTTTTTAAATTGTGTCCTTGGATTTAACTCTGAGTTTACTAAACCAAAACATATTAAAAATTAGCAAAGTTGGGGCGCCTGGGTGGCTTGGTCGGTTAAGCGTCCGACTTTGGCTCAGGTCATGATCTCACGGTCCGTGAGTTCGAGCCCCGCGTCGGGCTCTGTGCTGACAGCTCAGAGCCTGGAGCCTGTTTCCGATTCTGTGTCTCCCTCTCTCTCTGCCCCTCCCCTGCTCATGCTCTGTCTCTCTCTGTCTCAAAAATAAATAAACGTTAAAAAAATTAGCAAAGCTTTCAGAACTTCTTTTTTTTTATTTTTTTTATTTTTTTATTTATTTTTATATATATATGAAATTTATTGACAAATTGGTTTCCATACAACACCCAGTGCTCATCCCAAAAGGTGCCCTCCTCAATACCCATCACCCACCCTCCGCTCCCTCCCACCCCCCATCAACCCTCAGTTTGTTCTCAGTTTTTAACAGTCTCTTATGCTTTGGCTCTCTCCCACTCTAACGTCCTTTTTTTTTTTTTTCCTTCCCCTCCCCCATGGGTTCCTGTTAAGTTTCTCAGAACTTCTAATGACTCTAACACAGACTTTCTCTATTCCTCTCACCCCACAAACAGTGATATAAGAGGGAATTTTAAATACACATCATTTAGAACAGATTAATGTATTATAGGAAGCAATTTGGTTAGCAGGAAACCAATTTTCTCTTTATTGGAACATTGTCAGCTTCCTAAAACATTCTAGTTCCTTAAAAAAAAAAAAAAAGCTGAAGAAATATAGTCTACTTTGCAAAATGAGTCAAGGCAATGTGAGTCTGAAAAGTGGGAGGAAAGAGGTAGAAGTGGAGTATATACCCCAGAGGACCATAAACAGGGCTTGCTGAGGTTGCTAATTTCAGTTCACATACAACCTGAGTGTCTGGGGCCAGATTTGCCTAGCAGGAAGAGGAAAGAAACTGGAAATGAAATGTAAGGAAGTTAAAATCACATTATAAATGGATTACAAAAAGCCCTCCCACTTTGCCTAGATTGGTGCAGTGTCGAGGACTCGGCCTCGCGAACATTCAGAACTGTTTCTGAGCAATTCTGCCCCATTAGGCTCAACACAAAGCCGGACACCTAATCCAGTTCCTGGTTTTGTGATCTAATCCAAATAACGAATCCAAGATTTCTCAAATCAAATTCTGCAACGTGATTCATGAATATTAGATTTTAAGACACTGACAAGTATTATTTTCTATAGAATGAGAAATCCATACAACATTGTCTAAAGCCCTGTAAGATGTATTTATCTTGCTAATCTGGTGAAACAAGATGCTCTGACAAAAAAAAACACACACGGTTTGCTCAGAATATCCTGAATTATGTTAAGAAGACTTTTCCATAAGTGAGCATCAGATTGGTGATGAAGTAATGAATAACCAAAGTTCAGTTGTATTTTAAACACTGAGTTATTGACTTCTTGAAGGAATTTTTCACAGAGAAGACTTACAGATGACTGGGGGATTACTGCTGGTATTAATTCAGTGGGTGCATAGCCGTTTTCTCCAAGCAAACACAACCCCAAATTTATGTAATAATAGGAGAAAGTGTTATTTCTCTAGAAGTTCCAGAATGTAAGCCCATATACTAGAAAGAGGAGTTTGCAGAGAGGACTGTTAAAGCTATACATAAAGGTTTCAGAAAGACTTTGATCAAAATGAATACTACGAATCAGAACTGTCGTATTTCAGATGATTTTTTCTCATTATCATTCATTATATGGTTTTTTAAATATCTTCTTTTATTGGTATTTTGTTGATACTAGTATTTTATAATATCTACAAGTTTATCTCCATCTTTGTTCCCAAGACTGTCATGTTCACAAAGCGGGTATCTTTGCTCTGGAGAGAATGACTTCGAGCAGTGCTTCTCAAACCATCTACATTGAAGAACTAGCTTTTTTAATGTTCTCTTTTCGTTGTGTATCAGTTCTATCATACAACAGTGGAAATGAACTACTGGCAAAATGAAATTAATAAAGCAAAGGTGTATAGACATAAGCCACGTTTTTATTTTTAAATTCAGTAGTTTTATACTGTTCTGTCAAATTGCTATAAAAGTTTTTAAATGCTTACTCCCAACATTTCTGTTCATAGATTAGCAACACTGGCCCAGGGTTTACAGTTTGGGTTGCGTTGACTTGGAGGGTTCAGATTAACCAAAACTAGCATGATTACCTACAGTATAGAGGGACATTTGAGCGATAGGGGTCCTATCCTACTCCATAGAGTAACTACAGAAACAAATAATATCTTATGGTAGCATGTTTTTTTACTTCCCAAAGTCTTTTCATGTTCATGTTCCCATTTATCTTCAGGACATACTGTTGCAGGCAAATGAAAGCTTATTATTTTATCATCAAGAAGCCAACATATCTTCATCATGGAAATGCATTTACTTAAGTGTACATGTTTTGGCTACTATTTGCTAGTATCATGCTATAAAGATCTGAATAGAACACACCATATGCAAAATAACATAAAATAAAATAAAATAAAATAAAATAAAATAAAATAATAAAATAAAATAATAAAATAAAATAAAATCAAAAAAGAACACACTGTATGTAAACCACACAGTGAACTGAGCTACTGACCTTTTTTATTCAATTCAAGAAACATTTACTGAATGCTCACATTCAGTGCTGTGCACTGTGCTTGACTTCATATGCAGGGAATCTGAGAGGTGAATAACATGTTTCTTGCAGTCCAACAGGGCAGATGAGGTAGCTATCAGTACGTCTAGTGCAGGGCACAAATGCAATAGCGGTATTACGTGAGTGCTGAACCAAGTGCTCTAAGAGTTGAGGAGAGGCTAATTTTGGCAGAGAGAGTGGCATTTGGGTTTGGTCTTGATGTAGTGTAGCTGTTGACACTGCTGCCATGGACTTCTGCTAAAGAGGTAGAATAACATGAGCAAAGTCACAGAAGTATGAAAACACAAGGGGAATCTACAAACCAGTTCATCCAAGCTGGGCTTTGCATATGCAAGGGTGACTTCTGGGAAATAAAGCTAAAAAAGTAGATATGTACTAAACCATGGAAAAGTGAGCTAGGAAGCCAAGAAGTCTGGGTCTTTTGGCTGTGCATCACTGAGTGGAGCCTCTCTGCTCTCAACCCTACTCACCTTGACTTAACACTTAATCTCAATCCCCAGAATGCAATCTTGACAATACAAAGGAGAACAAAAATAGATATTGCAGAAGGCATGATGGGGAAACACAAAAAGAGAATTCCATTATGTAATATACAGCAAAACCTAAGCAAAAGTCCTGATTAAACATTTATGTCCTTCTGAAGGACTCACCAAGTTTCTTAATGGCTACAAGATAATTCATCTCTTTTAACTTTTCCTTTTCTTTCCTAGGGAAATTAAACATCTCTCTCCATAAAAAAAAATCTCTCTCCATGTGTAATTTTGCATTTCCATATTCCTCATCCCATTCACTAAACAAGACATTATCATTAATATCATCATCCTTAGAATCTATTACAGGAAAGGTATAAATAACATTCAAATTTCTTTCTTTTTCTCCAATGGGAATGGTGACATACAGAGATATTTGTTAGATGATTGCTGGCATTAAAATAGTCGTGCAGTGTAAGGGGTTAAGGACCAGGGCTAAGCCGTAGAAGCTGCCAGAGAGTTGAGAAGCAGAGACAGAAACGAGGACAGAAAACACATGGTATTTGAGAAACAGAAGCAACAAACCCTGAGCATGACCTTCAGATCCACTTTTAGCTCCAGAGCTACTTGGACTCTTTCTTAGATACCTGCACAATGGTCCTTTATAGCCTTACATCTCTTTTTATTTAATTTAGCTTTAATGAGTTTTGATGATGAAGATACACTGCACTTACTGCCTGATTATAAGGAAAAGGAAGATAATAACTGCATAAATTACCTTCAAAAATGCCCACGTCACATTATAGTATAATCAAGACCGGGTATTAACTGTCTCCAGAATAATCCAGGCTGATCTTTCTCTCCCTAGTCTTACTGAAGCAGAGGCTGGGAATCTATAGTTTTAAGTTGCAAAACACTTATTCTTGGAAGTTATATTTCCTAATCAACGGAAACTTATGTAGGAAGAGGAAGGACTCTGGAAAATAACTGCATCAGGATGGTGGACGTACAAACTGCTTTGCAGCTCTCCACAATTCCTCCCTTTTTATGAAGGAGAATGGCGAAGAAAACGTAACAATATAATATTAATTCAGAAATGAATTTAAAATTAAGTTAAAAGAGATGAATTTCTTCTCAAGTAAAGTAAAAATTTAAAGCTAATGGGTTTATGATAAAAATCATAGAATCTTGACTCTGCAAATGGTCACAGGCTTTGTAGGCTGAAGTGAGCGCGAGGGTCTGTGTACCCAGCATAAAGATTCTTCTCACCAGCCACACTTTTACATTGTCTGTATTGTCACTTTGGCCATGAAGGACGTCAGTAAATACAGCACCCTCAGGAAAGCATAATGGGGGCTCATGGACACACTGCCAAGAGAAGACGTGAAGTCACCAGCATGGGACAGAACAGGCTCTCGGTTTCAGAACATTGCATTTGATGATTAAAAAGGGCTGGTGGCTAATAAAATTCAGTGATTATGATATGATTTCCCCAACGTTACTTAAGGTAACACCAAGGTTACTCAAACCAAGTATTTTAATGAATTCACAAAGACCCAAAGCCATTTCTAGATTTCCCAGCTGTAAGAGTTCTAAAATATAACTATCACATTCAGCTCAACAGAACAGTAAAGCAAAAACGCTTATTGCTGGTGACATTCCAGGGAACAGTTAAAATTGCTTTATAGCCTTTGGTAATGAGAATGGACAGCAGTATAACAATACATAATAAGGTGAGTTTAGTTTTATGTCCTGAGAACAATCTGCTTTACCCTTATGGCTCAGTTCTTTAAACAGTTTCTGTTTTAAGTAATTACAAAGCTAGCTGGCAAGTGACAGTTATAACCGCTGTAGCAAATGGACTTTGTTGTAGTGTTGTAGTTTACCCCTGAGCACTATTATCTTAGACTTCTAGGGCATTCCGTGTCAGTGAGGATGTCACACAAAACAAATGCCTCCCGACTTGCACTAGACTTATAAGGCTCTCCTTCAAGCGACACCAGCTCAGGTGTGTGGCTGGTCGTGTTTTCCAAAGGGTGATACATATAATGCTGGTTATGCTTGAGTTGCTATTAGGAGTCACAAGAAAAAAAACATGTATTTTTTTTTTTAGTAGTTACGTTTCTATTTGGAAATTCTCATATGGAAGTTAATATAAAGACTGCATCAAATGCATGATTTCAGAGGTATTAATATTTAAGACGGATGTATTTTAAAAGTTCATACAAAGGAAAATATTACAAAAGTAACAGTATAAGTGACATGTGGTGGAAAAGGCAAAACTTCTGATGTTGCTGTGTAATGACTCTGGCAGGGAAGTCTCCAAGATGGCTCTGTGGGCCTCAACTCCTGGTATTCATGCCCTTGAATACTTCCTTCCCACACTGAATAGTGCCCACTGGTAACTGATAGGCTATTGTGGAAGTGAAAGAGTCTGACTTCCAAGACTAGGACAGTTTTAACCTTTGGTCATTCATTCTGAGGGGAGTCAACTGCCATGCCATGAAGAAGAGCCCTATGAAGAGTTCCGTGTGCTGAATAACTGAGGCCTCCAGCTCACAGCCAGCAAGGAACGTTATCTTCTTGTTGACAACCATGTGAGAGAGGCAGCATCTCTGACTGCAGCTTTGTAAGGCATCCGGGGCCAGAACTACCTCAGCTAAGACCCTCTAGAATTTCTGACTCATAGAAACTGTGTGAGATAATACGAGTTTACTGTTGTTTTAAGATTCTAAATATGGGGGGAATTTGTTAGCAGCATTAGATTGCCAATAACAGATAAAGAATACCATAGCATGAGCAACACTGGGAAACAATGACAGGGAATCCCATTTACCAGTGCTCCTACTTAGCATTGTTTTTCCTCCTCTTCTCTGAAACTTCTGTTCCATAGAGCTGAAGTCAGATACCTCTTGCTTCTGTTTCTGGCTCAGTCTGCACATGGTACCTCCTATCTGACAAAGTGTTTACTGTCACTTATTCCTTCTGACAAGAGGATTATAGGCTTTTAATGAGTACAGAGTCTGTAGCCAAAAGAAATGCGGCGTCTTCCCCACAGCAGGTCGGTCTGAGAGGTATGACCTAGATCAACAGTTCTGAATCCCAAACGTTAAGTGATTTGCTATTTCTCTTGTTGTTTTTCTGTTTGGGAAGGGGCTCAAAGCAGTTGCCATCTCTCAGTTCCACCCTCATGTGCAACTGTATAGCTTTCCTGGGCCCCTACCTAGGTCCAAGTAAATTGAGAGTTATAAAGTTGTAATTTAATGCTTTTGTTTTCCCCCTACCAACTTCAAAAATACATTTTAGGTATCTTTCTTATTAGTTAACTTTTTCCTCACGTTAGCAGAAGCAGTTTGCTTTAGAAAGTTCCTTGAGCCATTCATCCAGCTTCTCACCTTTACTCAGAGGACTTGCGGGGGAAGATTCCCATGACACTGTCTCTCCCTTAGATTAGGAAGCAAAGAGCTAGTGGAAAGAGCATGGAGAGAAAGGAGACTTCAGTTCATTTTCTACATTTGCTCACGTATTCCCACTCACCTTTTTCTATTTCCCAAATATTCCTCATCCTGAATGGAAGTTTCTTACTAGGTCTTGGGTATGCATGTTGAAAATTAATTTGGTTTCCACTGTGTTCTGCTATGTCAGCATTTCCATAATTACACACCGCGATTGGCTGTCTCCCAGATGATTGCTAAAATTATATATCATGGGATTTAACTACAGACCAGACCATGGTGTTTTTTAATCTTTTCTAGAATTCCTTCCAAATAACTAAGGACTAAGGAGCTAATCATCCTCTTTTTTGGGGGTGGGGGAGGTTCTAGTTTGGACCTCTCTTGCAACAGAACAGAAGTTCTTTATCTTTTAAGTTTTCAAGCTGCTTTGGTTCATGGTTTTGGGGTGAAGGAACAAGACCTGCATTTCTTTATAACCCCATGGCAAGGGTCTGGTCATGAGCCAGACTCACTAATAATTTGCAGGATGTCCTGACCCACAGACACATTATTTGCCACATAATAAACTAATAAATACTAAATTTTGGGAATACCTAAATCCCATACTATCACTTCTTGATTCTACCTCAGGAATCCTATTTTTTAGTATCCACATCACAAAGAACCCAGGTGAAAGCAGACATTGGTAGAGAAGTAAACTATACCAGGAAAGCTAACTTCTAGTTCTGGCTCTAAATCTCTAACCATGACATGGGCAAACATCGTCACACTCCATCTCTAAGATACGAGGGTTGGAATAAATGACCAAAGATCACTTCCAGCTCTATAGGCCTAGAGCCTCAGTAACAGTGATGGCCACTCAAGACACCCACCCTTCCTGTGGGCACATGTTTTCTCAGCCCCTTTGTCCTGGTGTTCCTGCTCACTGGTCCTGCACATTGGCTATTTTACTGTCATAACCAAGCCAGTTCCTTTTCTTTGCTCTGTCCTTTGTTTTTGTTTGTTTGTTTAATTCTCCATTCTTTATATCTCCTAAAATTTCTACAAGGGAAAGGGGGCATGATAAAGATTTTCTGCCTCTTGATATGAACTATGCTTTTCTAGATTCTTTAGAAAATAGATCTGAGGGTCCCCTGGGTGGATCAGTCAGTTAAGTGTCTGACTTTGGTTCAGGTCATGATCTCCCAGTTTGTCAATTTCAGCCCCCCCCCCCCCCCCCCCCCGCCCGCACTGCGCTCTCTGCTTTCAGCACAGAGCCCGCTCGGGGTCCTCTGTTCCCCTCTCCTTGGGCCCCTCCCTCACTTTCTCTCTCTCTCAAAAATAAATAAACACTTAAAAAAAGAAAAGAAAAGAAAACTGAAAAGGGCCTTCCAGAAAAGTTGTCACCCAGTCATTCTTTACATTGTCTATCATTAGAGCACGTATGTTCCCTTTTAATTATTTGGTTATTTATTGATTTTAGGTCTCTCCCACCAGAATGTACTCTCCATAAAAAACTTCCATCTGTGTGCCATGTTCATGTTTTAGCCTGAGTTCTTAGGCCATTGTTTGACAAAATAATAATTGTGGTTGTTTTTATCAGCTTATATGCTCAGTATGCTAAATTAATTAATTGAACCAGAATCCCTTTCAAGGAAATCTGGCTTTTGAGGAAAGGATGCCCCCAAAGACATCAGAGCTATTTAGAAATAGCAGTGGTTCAGAAAACACTTAATGTAGTCACATTGAATCATCCCCAGTGTGATATGAGGCAGAAAATCGAAAAGAAAGGAAAAATTCCTAGACAGAAAAGTGCCTAGTAAACCTTCTCTAAATAGTTGGCCGCTGTGTGGCACGTGGTATGACTGGATAAAGAAACCTAACAAACACATTTGGCTTGGAGAATTCTGGCTGTAATTGTACTTTACATCTCTTTCTGTGGTCAGACATAAGGTAAAGATGTTAGGGGCACTATTTTTAATGATCATGGCATCTTAGATTATGGAAATTTCCCATTTGTTTGAGCTCAATAAAGATAGGCTTTACAAATCTAAACCTAAGCTTGTTTTTTAAGTAGGAGCTGTTTCTGAGAAAAAATATTAAATGGAAGGGAGGGAGTAAGTGAAATGTTAAGAATTAAAATTCATGATTCAA
This sequence comes from Lynx canadensis, assembly GCF_007474595.2. Taxonomy (NCBI): domain Eukaryota; kingdom Metazoa; phylum Chordata; class Mammalia; order Carnivora; family Felidae; genus Lynx; species Lynx canadensis. The sequence goes on along the minus strand of NC_044310.1, from coordinate 168,794,353 downwards.
AGCCTAGTTCTACTTTGTAATTTGGTTTGAAAGAAAGAATGGACTGTTCGATTTCAGTAATAAAATTATGTCTGAGTATTCAACTGGCATTTTGGAACTACATTGCTTATTTATTCATTCAAAAGCCCTTTGAGGGGCACCTGGGTGGCTCAGTTGGTTGAGTGACCAACTCTTAATTTCGGCTCAGGTCATGATCTCACGGTTCATGGGACTGAGCTGCTGGGCTGTATGCTGACAGTGAGTAACCTGCTTGGAATTCGCTCTCTCCCTCTCTCTCCACCCCTCCAGTCCCCCTCTCAAAGGTAAATAACTTAAAAAAAAAAAAACCCTTTGATATAATTATGGAAAGAAATGCAAATTTAAAAGATCAAAAAGATAGATAAAAGCTCAATTATTTCTATTCCTTTTACAGAAATCTAAAATTTAAAGATATGACCCACTGAAATATTATGTTTCAGAGAAATTTTGCTGTTTCTTGAAAAAATATCCTGAAGTACTTAACTTATAAAACTGATATGTCAAAGTGAAATTGTTTTGAGTTCTGCTGTTCCATCATAAACAAATGTGTCATAATTATGACATTGCTATCAGCACAGTGGCACCTATTAATGTCTCTATTTTTATAATTAAATTTTTAGTTTTGAAGTTATTCAAGCAGAAGTTTAGAAACATATTTCCTCTAGTACTTCTTAAGAAAATTACATAAATATTTAATTGAATGGAATTGGCAATCAACATGCTTTTTTGATGAATGTATAAGGAAGTTAGGAATGAGTAAATGTGATCTGAAAATCTAAGTAATGGTAATGAGAATGAGTGACAGTGACAAATTTAATTTCCATATGATACTTTAAATCCAGAGGATAACCTTAAATCTCTACATGACACAAGACAGTTCATTCACCACAAAACCTTAATTTTTTAATTTTAAAGATTAGTCACACTCAGTGACTTATAAAATTGTAAAAGCAAAGAAAAATAAAGGGAAGAAAAAAGTAAGCCATAGTAAAACCATGTGGAGAGAATCACTGCTAATATTTTTAAGTATTTTACATTCTTTTTCTATTTTTTAAATATAATGAAGATCCTAAAGCTTGCATGTACTTTTACATATTGGTTTTAAGAAGAAAACCTGAAATTTAATTTTTAATAATTATATAAGTCATATGCTACAGTGCCTGGGTGACTTAGTCAGTTAACTGTCTGACTCTTAATTTCGGCTCAGATTGTGATCTCACAGATCGTGGGTTTGAGCCCTACCCAGGCGCCTCAATGCATAGAATTCCAATTTGTTATCTCTGTATCATCCTTTGAAATAGCAAAATACTGAAAACGTCAATGTTCATCAGTGGCAGACTGGTTTCATAATTTATGGTGAATCCACAAAAATAGAATACTATGGAGCTATAAAAAAGCCATAAAACGGATGAAAAAAATCTCTCTGAAATGAAATGAGTTGAAAAATAATAATTAAAAGTCTCCACAATAAATTTTAAGTGAAGAAAAGCAAACTGCAGAAATTGCAGTATGGTGAATCCTGGAGAGAAAGATATTTTATTAAAAAGTTTTCATCTTGGGGTGCCTGGGTGGCTCAGTTGGTTAAGCGGCCAACTCTTGATTTCAGCCCAGGTCATGGTCTCACAGTTCATGAGATCGAGCCCCACATCGGGCTCTGCACTGACAGCATGGAGCCTGCTTGGGATTCTTTCTCTCCCCTCTCTCTGTCCTTCCCCCTGCACTCTCTCTCTCTCTTTCAAAGAAATATTTCTTAACGTTTCCATTCTTGAGGTATTCATTTTGAGGAGTTCTACCTTGGTTGGCATATATCTTAATTAGTTTTTTCAAGATAGATAGGTCAGCAATCCATTCTGTAAGACTTTGCCTAAGGTTTGCACATCTGTGAACATACTTCTATTGTTCCCACACATGAAAAACGATTTGGCTATGTATAAATATTTGGGGGTGTGATTTGCTTCTCAGAGCTGTACACATTGTTCCATTTCTCATTTTCTTTTTACATACGTTGCAGACGAAAAATCTGAGCATGATTTTATTTTTTTCATGTTGTAGATCTCTTTTGTTTTCCATTTTTTGGGCTTCTATTTTCTTATTCTTTTTTTTTTTTTTAACATTTATTCACCTTTGAGAGACAGGGAGACAGAGCACAAGTGGAGAAGGGGCAGAGAAAGAGGAAGACACAGAATCCGAAGCAGCTCCAGGCTCCAAGCTGTCAGCTCAGAGACCGACGTGGGGCTAGAACCCATGACCTGAGCTGAAGTCGGCAGCTTAACTGACTGAGCCACCCAGCCACCCTGCCATTGTAAAATAATAATAATCTAATAATTAGAAATAATGAGAACAATAGCAAAATTAAGGTAGTAGTATATAAACAGATGCCATTTATGACAAATTACTTAAAATGGGTGAACCTTGTGGTAGACACTTCATATTTCATTTCACGTAGAACTCAATATGAACCTGTTGAGAAGATATGAAAGTCAAAGTTCTATAGGAGAGGAAACAGAGACCACAAAAGTTTAGGTAATTTGTAAAAGATCTTCTGACTTGTAGATGGAGAAGTTTGGAATTAAAAACAGGGGCACCTGGGTGGCTCATTCAGTTGAGCATCCAACTTTGGCTCAGGTCATGATCTCACAGTTTGTGAGTTCAAGCCCTGCTTCGGGCTCTCTGCTGTCAGTGTGGAGCCTGCTTCAGATCGTCTGTTCCCCCCACCCCTCTCTGCACCTCCCCCACTCATGATCTCTCTCTCTCTCTCAATAACAACTAACCATTAAAAAATTAAAAAAAAAAAAAAGATGATTCTAGAGCAGGGCCATTGTTTTCCCCATAGAGTTTTTGAGGGTTACTTTTGGCAAATTCTTCCTATATGGTTGTCTGGAAGTCATCTGGATCTCTCCTCATGTAAACCTTAAGTGACTAACACAGTGTTGGCACAATGGGCATCAAACAGGTGAACAAAGGAATCATTGTACCACTCAAAGCATATCTTGGCACAGGGTAGGTCAGGGAAGAAAACCAGTTTAGTAGTCATGGATAGGCACACTTCTTCACATGGTACATAAATGACTCTAAAGTATTGAAAGAGAAATCCAAGTGGAACAAAATACACTATCTGTGTGATGAAACAGGAAGCATTTTGTGGTGGAGTCATATGCGAGAATATTTATATCCTCCAAGGTCCAGTTAAAGTCCTACCTCCTCAAAGACACCTTTCCTGCTAGCTCAAATCATTTTCTTCTTTGTTTTCAATTGCATTTACTCGCAGCGAGTGGCTCTTCTGTACATTCTGTCATGCATTATCTTGTTGAACTTTTTTTCAAGTGTTTATAAATTGTCTGCTGAATAAACCAAGCTTCTTTAGGGACAGGTACTCTTATCTTTCTTTTTATCACCAGAGTATTGCTTGGTGGCTGGCTTAGGAAAAACCAACCAAAGAAAGTTTAAATTTAATGGACGTGAGAGAAGAGCAGTAAGCCATCAGTAATAGCTTTGTAAGGATGATCACAGTAGAGTTCACAAGCTATGCTTCTTCCTTTTATGAATACAACTGAACCAAAGTTGGAACTTTTATCAGTCAAGGCCCAGGCAGAAAACAGAAGGCTCTGGGATCCTGTGACCCTGGGGTCATGACCTGAGCTGAAATCAAGAGTTGGACGATCAGCTGACTGAGCCACTCAGGAGCCTCTAATGTGTGATTTTTAATATTAAACTTACTTCTTATTGAAATCTATAATATATCTCCACTTGGTAACATGTTCTTAGAAACTACTTTGATACCTCACTTTTTCAAATCACAAATACATATTCACTTTAATTATTTAAAACATATAACAAAATATAAGTATTTTTAAAAAATGTTTATTTATTTATTTTGAGAGGGAGAGTTTGTGAGCAGGGGAGGGGCAGAGAGAGAGGTAGAGAGAAAATCCCAAGCAGGCTGCATGCTGTTAGCACAGAGTCCCATGCAGAGCTCAGTCCCAGGAACCATGAGATCCTGACCTGAGCCAAAATCAAGAGTCAGATGCTCAACTGACTGAGCCACCCAGGCGCCCCCCAAATATAAGCATTTTTAAGAAAAAAATCCTCTGTAACAGAAATGTGGAAATGTAATAGTACATTTCTTGCTTGTGGACTAACTTATTAACAGTGTTAACCCCCAGGAACGAACAAGAAACCACAATAGCCTTGAGAAAGAGACTGAAGACACAATCTATAAATAGATGCCATAAATAAAAAATATAAAAATAAACTCCTAAACTACTCCACAAGACCAAGGGTTCATGACTCACCTTTATAGCACCCTTCATTCACATGCTAAATCAGGCATGAATTCTGACACTCTAGTTTCAGTGTAGGTTTAACTTGTCCCCCCAAAGCCACATTTCCTATTTTTATTGATATGTTAAAATAATCCAACCATTTCTACATTGATATAATGATTGGCTACCACAATATTAAATCTGGCTGTCATTATATCACCTGAATAGCTGGTGTAATGCTATTTATTGAGTTGGGAAAGATGGAGGGATAAGGACATCTAGAGAGAAAAAAGAAAAATTAAGGGTTTAGTTCTGACATATTGAAACAAAGAGGCATATTCAAATCCCAGGGAGTAATTGGGTTTGGAGTTCACAGGAGAGTCTTGGACTGGAGATAATAAATAAGGGAGCTGTCATTACGGAAGGTGTTTAAAGGCATTAGCCTGAATAAGATCGTCAGAGAGGAAGCAGAGTAAGGAACCAAGTACTGAACAGCTCTTCACGAATTAAAAAGCATTTGAAGAAAAAAGGGAGCTAAGTATCAAACCGTATTTTTTAAATTGTAATGGTTAAAGTGATACGATATTGACTTACAATAGAGATCAATGATAAAGAGTCCAGAAAGAGACTCAGGTATATATGGGTGTTAATACATGATAAATGTAACAATTCATGGCATAGATTATCAATAGAACATAATCAGCATGGGAATCTTTCTCCATTTTCCTTGGTTACTACTATTTTTAAAACTTATTGGGGCACCTGAGTGGCTCAATCAACCTGGGTTATGGGATGGAGCCCCAAGCTGAGAGTGAAGTCTGCTCAGAACTCTCTCTCTCTCTCTCTTCCTCTGTCCCTCTCCCCTGCTTGTGCTTTCTCTCACTCTCTCCGTGTCTCTCTCTAAAATAAAATTTAAGGGGCACCTGTGTGGCTCAGTCAGTTAAGCATCCGACTTCAGTTCAGGTCATGATCTCCTGGTTTGTGGGTTTAAGCCCCATGTTGGGCTCTGTGCTGACAGCTCAGAGCCTGGAGCCTGCTTCAGATTCTGTGTTTCTCTCTCTCTGCTCTTCCCCCACTTGTGCTCTGTCTCTCTCTCTCTCAAAAATAAATAAACATTTAAAAAATCTAAAATTAAATTAAAAAAATTAAAAAGCAAAAAGGGGAAAACCCTTGTTGCTATTCTACTTTAACAAACAAAACCTAAAAGCCAAAAACCTAGAAAAATCTTAGATCCTGTCTTTAATTCATATGGAATGTATTTTGATGTAACTTATTAATGAATGAGTAGCATACAAGTGAAGAAAAACAATTTGTAGTTCTGGGGTAAGGAAGGTATATCTAAGCATGGCATATAAAATAGAAAACATTTAAAAGTCGATAAAGAATGAATAATGCAATAAAATAGTAAAAATATGATACTCTAGGAAAAATATTTTCGATAAAACTGACAAAGGGGGACGCCTGGGTGGCTCAGTCACTTAAGTGTCCGACTTTGGCTCGGGTCATGATCTCACGGTTTGTGGGTTCCAGGCCCACGTTGGGCTCTGCTCTGAGAGCAGAGCCTGCTTTGGATTCTGTGTCTCTCTCTCTCTCTCTCTGCCCCTCCCCCACTTGCATCTCAGTGTCTCTCAAAAATGAATAAACATTGAAAAAAAACTGACAAAGGATTATCTTCTTAATTTCTCATATGAAGAAGTTTTATAAATCACTTTTAAACTGAGGAATACATCCACAGAAACATAAAGGTCATGTTAGACAAGAAAATAATCATAAAAAGTACAAATGGTAAGAATTGCAAACATCACAAAACAATGTTTGGTACTTTAAGTATAAAAACAACCTAAACAATAGTGAAATACCATTTTTTACATCATCAGATAAGCAAAGATATTACTCAAAACATGTATTATTAATGGAGGTCATGTTGGTGACATAGATCAAAATTCATAATACTGGCTAGACAGTTTTCCAAAGACAGCAGCACCAATATATATATATATATATATATATATATATATATATATATATATATAAACCATGTCACATATTTCTCTTATAAATGTGACATCAACACTCTCCCATTGAGAGGTAGGGTCTATGTCTCCTCCCCTTGAACCTGGGTGACCTTTGTAACTGCTTCCGTTAACGGAATGTGGCAGAAGTGATGCTGTGTGATTTCCAAGTCTAGGTCATAAAATGCAATATGGTTTCACCTGGCTCTCTTTCTCTTGAGACCCAGCCCCCATCATGTGAAGAGGCTAGGTTCTTAGCCTTTGCCTAGCATCAAGCACCAGACAGCTAGAAATAGGAATAACTGACCAAGCCTTCAGATGACTGCAGACCCTCGGCTCTGGTCTTCCAGCTGAGATCTAGAAATCCTAGAGTACCGGAGAGTCATCCCTAGCATGTGAAATTCTCACCCACAGAAATCATAGGAGATAATAAATGACTCTTGTTAGTTCAAGCCACAAAGTTTTGGGGTGTTTTTAATGCAATCACAGGTAACTAATACCTTTTAGCACCATATGTCAAAAGCCTGAATACAGGGTATGTCTGCTGACTAATTTATTTTGAAGAATCACTAGGACAAGGGCACAAGTAAATGTTTAGAGAAATCGACTACAGCTTCCAATTTTTCACTCTCACAAAGATAATGTCAAACAATTGGGAAATGCTTAAATAAATTATAATATATCCATATAATGGAATACTCTTCAACCATTCAAAATATGTAGTAAATCTGTATTTGACATACAAGTTCTTCATCTATATTTTAAGTAAAAATTTAGATTTCAAAGTATTTTACTTCTAGAATCCCATTCTTTTGGAAAAATTATTCTCTTAATCTAGTAATAGAAAAGTTTTGAAAATAAACATTAAGATTATAATAGTACACGTATTTTATGATCAGTAAAATAAGCTATTTCCTAATTTGGGTATTATAAATAAAAATCACAAAAGACTTATCTCATTTAATACTCACAGATGCTGTGAGATAGGTATTAGTGCTTTTGTTTTCATTTATTTTCTTTATTTTAAAAAATTGTTAATCTTTATTATTTATTTTGAGACAGAGAGAGAGAGAGACAGAGCACAAGCAGGGGAGGGGCAGAGAAAAAGGGAGACAGAATCTGAAGCAGGCTCCAGGCTCTGAGCTGTCAGCACAGAGCCCGACACAGGGCCCGAAACCATGCACCGCGAGATCTGACCCGAGCCAAAGTTGGACACTTAACTGACTGAGCCACCCAGGTGCCCCAAGAGCATCTTTATATTTATTTTGTCAGATAGTTTTCCTGCTTCTGTTGAGATAATAATATGGTTTTATCTTTTATTTTGTCAATGAGAAATATCACGTTGACTGATTTGTGGATATTGAGCCATTATTACATCTCTGAAATAAATTCCACTTGATTGTGGTGAATGATCTTTTTAATATATTTTGGAATTCAGTTTGCTAATATTTTGTTAAGGATTTTTGCATCTATGTTCAACAGGGATCTTGGCCTATAGTTTTTTGTTTTTGTTTCTGTGTAATGTCTTTGTCTGGTTTTGGTATCAAGGCAATGCTGGCCTTTTAGAATGAATTTGAAAACTTCTCTTCTACTATTTGGAATATTTTGAGGAGAACAGGTATTAACTTTTCTTTAAATGTTTGAGGGGCACCTGAGTGGCTCGATTGGTTAAGCGTCTGACTTCAGCTCAGGTCATGATCTCGCCTTGGAGCCTGGATCCTGCTTCAAATTCTGTCTCTGTCTCTCTCTGTCTCTGTCTTTCTCTCTCTCAAGAATAAATAAACATACATACATACATACATACATACATATGTAAACAAATAAGTCTTTGATAGAATACATCTGTGATGCCATCTGATCCTGGACTTTTGCTTTTTGGCAGTTTTTGATTTCCAATTCAGTTTTGTTACTAGCAGTCAATCTGTTAAGATTTTCTATTTCTTCCTGATTCAGTTTTGGGAGATTTTTTTTCTAGGAATTTTTTCATTTCTTCCTCATTGTCCAATTTGTTAACATAATTTTTCATAGTACTCTCTTATAACCCTTTGTATTTCTTTTATTTTTAAATGTTTATTTATTTTGAGAGAGAGCACATGAGCAGGGGAGGAGAAGAGAGAGAGGAAGAGAGAGAATCCATGCTTCAGAGCAGAGCCTAATGCAGGGCTTGAACTCACAAGCCATGAGATCATGATCTGAACCAAAATCAAGAGTCAGATGGTTAACCAACTGAGTAACCCCGGTGCCTCTGCATTTCTGTAGTGGTGTTATTACTTCTCTTCATTTCTGATTTAATTTATTTGAGTTATCTCTTTTTTCTCGATGAGTCTGGCTAAAGCTTTCTCAATTTTGTTTGTCTTTTCAAAGAACCAGCTCTTGGTTTTATTGATCTTTTCTATTGTTTTCTTTAGTCTCTATATCATTTATTTCCTCTGTGATCTTTATTATCTCTGTCCTTCTACTAAATTCAGGTTTGTTTTTTCTTCTTTTTCTATTTTCTCTATATGTACAGTTAGATGGTTATTTGAGGTCTTTCTTTTTCTTTTTTCTTTTTTTGAAGTAGGCCTGTATCACTATAAACTTCCCTGTTAGTATTGCTTTTGCTGAGTGCCAAAAATTTTGGACCATTGTGTTATCATTTTTACTTGTCTATAGGTATTTTTTTATTTATTCTTTATTTCTTCATTGATTCATTGGTTGTTTAGTAACATGTTGTTTAGCTTCCACATGTTTGTGAATTTTGTCTAATTTTTTAGTTTTCATACCATTGCAGTTGGAAAAGATGTTTGATATGATTTCAATCTTCTTAAATTTATGAACACCTGTTTTGTGGCTAACATGTGACCTACCCTGGAGAATGTTCCACGCGCACTTGAAAACAATGTGCATTCTGCTATTTTTGGATGGAATGCTCTGTATATATCTGTTACGTCCATCTGTTCTAATGCATCATTCAAAGCTACTATTTCCTTATTGATTTGCTGTCTGGATGATCTATTCACTGATACAAATGGAGTGTTAAAGCCTCCTACTATTAGTGTATTATTATCAATCTCTCCCTTGTGTGTATTAATATTTGCTTTATGTCTTTATGTGCTCCTATGTTGAGTGTATAGATATTCACAATTGTTATATACTCTTGTTGATTGATCCCTTTATCATTATGTGATTGCCCTTCGTCTCTTGGTTATAATTTTGCTTAAATAGTGCTTTTGTTTTTAAAGAGGTGAGCTTCTTATGACATATTTTAAAAAATTACAAAATGCTGCCCTTGTCCTCACACTCCTTGTACATCTCCTTCCCTATTCCTTATCAAACTGGAAAGTTCCCTTCATTTTCTTAAAGAATGTCTAGTAATATGGGAATAGTAATTTATTTGAAGAACGTGCATAGATACCACCCTGAAAATAAAGGTTATTACATTCTTCCATATCAAAAAAGGCTCTGGATATATTATTATGGCTATTTTATAAATGATAAAATGTCTCAAAAACTCTAACTGGCTTGTTCATCATCAGTCAGAAATTGTTTGAAAATAAGCTAGATATGCCAACTCCAAAATTATCAACTTTGTACTCTATAGCGAAACCCCAACAAAAAGTTTCAAATTTCTATTGTGATATACTAAGTATTATGCAAAGAAATGATACAGTAACGTTGCCATAGACCATTATGGTCTATGTAAATTAGTACTCATTTACTTCATGTAAACAGACCGATGAAGGCAAAAAAAGATAATGATATTACACATTGAATTTTACAAATAGATCATTATAGAGATGATACAATAAAAAAGAAGTTAAGGTTAGTGTTCACTTCAAATCTGTTTTAATTATGTACCAAGTGAATTTATCTATTTAGAAGACTATATCTATGCTGTTTGTTGAATACATTCTACCTACTTTCTACGGTCTAAAATAATAAACATAAGGGACTTATTTCAAACCTTAATAATATAGTACTGGTCCAAGGCATAATTGTTAATTCAGCAAAAATTTGTTTTCAGCATTAATTCATATTTCCTTTATCCTCAGATTTCATTACCTAGACATATGGACATGTGTCTATTTTCCCCACAGGAAAGGCTGACTCTGGCCATAATTACTATTAGTTAAAACACATTGCCTGATAATTCTATATCATAGGCTCAGAAATAACTACAAATTTTGACAATTACAGTTTTAAATTAGCTATCCTGTCTTACAGTATTTGACTGATTTATTATGTTGTTTTAGGATGCTACATGGAATAAGCTATTGAGATTTTTCATAAATACCTTGGTAAGATTTTGCAAAACATTTTCTACCTTAACATAATTTATGTAGAGGTGTGGCATTGATTAGTAAAATGCCTAAGAAATCATCAGCTGTATCTCACATTCTATATAAGGGAGGAAATCGAAGCTCAGAGAATAGCCTTACCATTTGGATCAAACCATTTGGAGCCAGAAACAGAAATTTCCTAAATATTAGTCCTACTTCTTCTCCCCATGGTTCTATTTCCACTCTATGGCAACCATACATCTGCCTAGTTGGATCAGAGAAACCAGCAACTACTTTTAGTCCTCCAGGATAGGAAGTCTGCTGTCTATGGGATATTCAGAACACAGTGGTTGCTAGATTCTAATTACAAGACAGTTCTAAATGTGTTCTAAGGATGTGCTTCATACTATAGGTTGCATCCAAAGCCATTGTTTAATTGAGTGGTTATGGCATCTTCCTAATCATTGCAAATTATTAAGCAGCATGTGGTACAATTGGGACCAGGAAGGCTCAGGTGTAATAAATGATTGTCCTTTAGAGAGTCATTTCTTCATAATAGGGAAGTAATTCATTTAGGGAAATAAAAGAAACTTCAACTGTAGCAATTAAGCATATTGAAAAATCTTTTATACAGAAAATCCTTTGCTTCTTGTCTGAACTAAAACAGAACCAAGACCCATTTCTTAATAGTTTATCAAAACCATGCAAATTCACTTAAGACAATTGTTCTTTGACTCATTATTACATGGTGGCATAAAAACAGCCATTATTTTCCATGAAGAATGTTAAACTTACATTGAAGTATATTTATTTAATTCAGACTTTATCTTCAAATAAAATACAAAAAAAAAAAACAAGCAAATCTAAAAAACTCAAAGGAAAACCTATTAAGTATGATATTATTGGTGTTTAGAGATATATTTAAAAAAGTTGAAAAATCCAGGTATTCATAAAACAGAAGAATTAAAAACTGAATATGATATTAGGAATAAATCTATAGTTGTGACACCAAGATAAGAAGCCAAGGACTATAATGTCAAGCATTTAAGTCTCCCTGGCTCTGTGGTTACCATGTAAGCCTCATGGCTTCAGTGAAACTGATGGCATCCTTGCTTTTCTTTCTTTTCCATTTCTTAAAACCCATATATATCATGTCTGTCATTTCTACTTTTCATACACAATTTCTGAAGCATGTTTTCCTTTTTGACTACATGTTAATTTGTTTTTAATATTTTTTCTAGACAATAATTATAGATGGATATACCAACAATTAGAGCTACATTTTTTGGGGGGTTATCTTATCATCTCAGCATTCTTCAACATTAGTGAATCAATTTTATTCAAAAACATTTTTGTTCACCTTTCTTGAATGAGAAGTGATTTGTGTATACAGTACAATTTAAGGGAATCTCAAGATGGGTAATATTTAAGTCTCCAAAAGAAGAAGAAAGACCAAAAGTTTACACATTACATGCCCTCATTAAAAAAAAAAATCTAACATCTAACATCTGGGCGTCATGATCAGGCATTTAATTAGGCAAAATGAATGTCAAGAATTTCACATGGATTCCATTAATCAGATTTGCTATTACATCATTTGAATTGGAAATCCTTTATTTCTCCCACTTCATAAATATCTCTCAAGGACCTGCCTGGTGGGTGAAAATAGGACATAGAACCTCACATTCCTTTGAAGAAATAGATGCAGATAGGGGCATATGACTGTGAGGCTCTCTGTTCATTATGCATACTTAATGCACTGGACCAGGAGAAAGTAAGTTGTTCTGAAATATACAAGTCCTCACATTCTCTTTAATATGGACTTATTTTCTGAAAAATATTTTGGAGTTGAAAAAAAAATTAATTATGGTACGAGGTCTTGAAAAGATTTCCGAAAACTGGACAACTTAGTACTATGAAATGTCAAATGAACTAACATAATCTTCTACAAATATAGAACCAAGCACATATCTAATATTTACTGAACTCACTAATGATTGAGCCAGCAAGGATGATAAAATTGATCAAAGAATATTTGAGGACTTGGATATTTACAGGGAATGAAGAAGAAAAGTCAGAATAAGATTGCTAGGTTAAATACAAAACAACATAATAGTCTACAGTCAATACAATCACAATATTTTATACCAGGAAGAATTCATTTGTATCTCTACAAAAAAAAATATTATAAATTGATATGAAACTTCACAAAGCCTGGGCCTTAATCATAGTTAACAGTTGAATAAACAAAGCTCCATTCCTCTAGATAATTATCTTTGAGTGGTCCTGTGGATGACATGTCAGTATAACACTGAAAGAACATGCAATCCTACTTCATCTAATTCCTAAGTTTTTGGATAATTTTTCTTAACACCATTAATACTTAGAATGATGATTTTAATATGTCTGGCCAGGTCTATAAAGATCATGTTTATCAAAGAAAACAGATCTGCAATTCATTAGTTGTTATGTATAGTAACCACTGAGCCATTATTTTGTGTTTTTTTAAGGAAAAAAACCTATAAAATCACTCTAAGGCAAATAAAGTGAAGGACATACCACTTTCTAGTAGGCAACATCTCACCCAAGGAATTCTCAATATGATTAACAGCTGATTTCTCACTAGAAACCATTAAGGCCCAAAAAGCTGAGGAATGAATATTCAAAGTGCTGAAAGAAAAGGAATGTCAGCTAAAAATCCTATAACCAGTAAAACTATCCTTCATAAGAGGCATCATTGCCATACTCTCCTTTAGTTCTTTAAATACCATATTTAGAATAGCTGATTTTGTCTAATTAGTCCAATAGCTGAGCTTCTATAGTTCATTTTCTACTGATGGCCTTTTTTCATATCATGAGCCAAATTTATAACTTCTTGGCATGTATCATAAATTTTTGTTGAAAATTTGACATTTTAAATAATACAATGTATGTACTACGGAAATAAGAATCTCTATCTCCCTGGGTTTGTTGTTATTGTTATTTGCTGTTGTTTGGTGACTTTTCTTACCTAATTCCATAAAGTCTGTATTCTTTGTCATTTTTGGCCCCTAAAATCTCTGATCTGTTAGGTTAGCAGTCAGCTCATAATTAGGCAGAGATTTCTTCTAATGCCTAGAACCGGGTGAATCTCCTAATTTTTGAAAAAGGGGTCTATGTGCATATTGGAGTATGCCTTGGTCATTGAGCCAGACAGGTAAGAACTCTGCCTTAGCCATTACTTCCTGCTTGTACAGAACCTCAAGGTCAGCCAGGAGTGAGAACTTAGTGCCTTTTAGGGTTGTTCTTAAAAATTGTACATAGCCCTGGGCACATGCACAACTTTCTAGACTACCAGGGATACGTAACAGCTTGTCCAACCCCCTACATATTTCCCAACTTTTCCTTTTATAAGCTTTCTAGTTAGCCTGTTGTTTGCTCCAAATTTTATCCATGACACTGGATAAAACCACAATATTAACAACTTCCTATATTGCTTTTTTACAAATGCCCCAGAAATTTTTACAAATTCACACCAGTGAATATTCTAGCCAGGCCAAATAAAGAAATTTTGCAGGAGGGGTCCTTCAAGAGAACCACTAGATAGGTCAACTAATGACGGTTCTCTGGGAATGGGACTTTTGGAGGAGCATTAACTGTGTTCTGCTCCTTCTAGTGGCTTCTAGACTGCTGGTTTTCACTGTGATTATGGGCTGTTAGTTTTTGAGGCTATCACTGAGCGGGGGAGTGAAGATAAGAAAAAATGGTAAGTTAAGGGGCACCTGGGTGACTCAGTGGTTAAACATCCGACTTCAGCTCAGGTCATGATCTCACAGTTCATGAGTTCGAGCCCCACATCGGGCTCTGTGCTGACAGCTCGAGCCTGGAGCTTGCTTCAGATTCTGTGTCTCCCTCTCTCTCTGCCCCTCCCCTGCTTGTGTTCTTTCTCTCTCTCTCTCTCTCTCAAAAATAAATAAACTTAAAAAAAAGATAGGGTAAGTTAAGATGCCACAAAACTCACTGCTCTTATCATGATTTAGATGTTTTACTTGAATGACTCTTCTCAAAATGCTAAAATCCTTCAGTTAATTTCCAAAGTTTTGAAAAAGTTGATTCTGATCATTGTTTTCCAGTTTCCTCATTGCTTACACGGAGGAGAAAGTTTTCAGAAGTTCTGGCTCTGCCACGTTGCTGATATCGCCTGATGAGAACTTTTCAAGAGAAGAGCAAAAAGAGGTAAGGTGTAATAAAGGTACGGGAAGAGAAAAATACAAGAAAGCCAAAAGGTGAAAATTACAAGCACCCTATAGTTGCACAGATGTCTCTTCTCTGTATAAAAAGTTATAATTGCTTCTTAATCCCTACCCTACCAGCAGAGTTTCAAGGCCTGAATATTCTTACCCTATGTTAAGCTTGCAACTTTACTGTTCTCTATTTCTCAGAGTGTATCCCCCTTCCAGGACACAGGAAACCACAATGAGCCTCTGTCTCCCCTCCCTGGTCCTGCCTGGCATCCCACCCATGCTGCAGTTTATTGCTTTGGTCCAGGGCACTAGCTAGAGACTGCATGCTGGTTCTGTCTCCTGCTCCCAAGTGAAGGAGAATATGGGCATGAGGGATCCCCTGTGACAGCACCAAAGCAGAGATGGATCGCTGTCCCCTGCCACATTTGGTTGGCTGATTTCTAGCCCAAAGACTTTTTCTTCCTATAGGGACAAAATAAAAGTTTTTTTTCCCATTTTTTTCAGGCTATTAGAATAGACCATTTGAATTGAGTCAGAAACAGTGGAGCAAGGCTACTCTAACCCCAAATCCCCACTGATCAGTAAAACCAGTGACAAGAGAAGTTGTGACCAGTGATAGCACTATGGAAGATTTCAGACCCCACCCACAGGGATAAGAAACCAACGAGAAAGTGCATATTTAAGAACTGGAAGAAAGGATAGATTTGAAGGGAAAAGAGCAAAGTTAAAACGCAGTTCAATAATTCTGTGTTGTTGAATTTGAGCTGGTGCCAAGTGCACACAGGAAGACTTCTTAGTTGTCTGGTTCACAACGGTAATTAGTTATAGTTTTGTTCAAGTTGATAGTTTTACAAAACAGGATATATTAATTCATGTTACATGGGCTAACTGGGGTTGTTTCTAAGTCTTTAGTTAAAGAGAAATTATCCCCTTTATAATAAGCAGAAATATCAAAACCTGAATGTCTTCAACTGGCCATTTGCTGCCATTTTACTACCCAATCAATAATTCCCATTGCATTGGGGTGGCTGGGTGGCTCAGGTTGTTAAGCGTCTGCCTTCAGCTCAGGTCATGATCTCGCCATCCTTGAGTTGGGGCCCTGTGTCGGGCTCTGTGCTGACAGCTCAGAGCCTGAGCCTGTTTCAGAGTCTGTGTCTCCTTCTCTCTGCCCCTCCCCACCCACACTGGGTCCTCTGAAAAAAACGAATAACCTTAAAAAAAATTTTTTAACCTAATTCCCATTGCATTGAGTTTGCTTAAGAACCATCTATCCACTTCTATCATTGATCCTCAACGCTTAATCATTTAGACATTGTAGGGAAACTCCATTTAAATGACCTGGTAACAGGGATTTTTCCTACTTCTTTTGAAAGGTGGGTAAATATTCCATTGACATCTAACAGGGAATCCCTTGGATTTATTGCAGAATAAGACATTTATATTAAAAATTTTGAATCTACACTAGAAAAATACTAATCACTCATTCAGTACTGTAATTCAAAGACCATGTTAAAAGTGTCTCTTTGAAAAATATTAAAAAAATATTAAACATTCCAAATAAATGGAAACAAATATCTCTTTTAAACTCTCTTGGGAAATATACTTTTAAGGAAGTATAAATATTGAACAGTTCATTACCAATGACAATGAGCTACACAGTAATATTACATAAGCAGAGTTGATTAAGAAACTAAAATCTAGCAATTCTAAAACTGATGGGGAGCGCCTGGCTGGTTTAGTCATGGAGCATGCAACTCTTGATCCTGGGGTTATAAGTTCGAGCCCCATGTTGGGTGTAGGGTTTACTCAAAATAAAATCCTTAAGATAGATAGATAGATAGATAGATAATAGATATAGATAAAATATTTATCAAAGAATTCATGTGGTTTTGACATGATCTTAGGTCTTGTTTTTCACCGTACTAGGAAATATCATAATGCATTTTTGTCTTTCCCTTGAAAAATAGACAATTGTTGGAGGCATTACATTGCTTGTATTTTTTTCTTGTGTCTGATTAATCTTGCAATACTCAAAAGGGAAGCAGTTGGGATTATTCTTTATGCTAAATTGATAACCTTAAATTAATTACTGGTGTTGTTTGGAACATGGCTTTTAATCTCTTGATTGAAAAGGACATTAAAACAGATCTTTAGCTCTCTAATGACAGGAAACCCAATATCAGAGTGGATCACAGCGTTGCATATACTTAAGGACATATTCTTAACACAATAAACTAGGAAATGTTATTTTGAGGAAATATCTTGGAGGTACCTATCATTTTTTTTTCAATTATCTCAATAATTTAAGCCACCTCTAAATGCAAATCTGGCCACTTTCATAAAATTTGTTTGCAATTCAAAATTTTATCAGAATGGAAATAGTCAGTGTCTCTCTTGACTACTGAAAAAATGTCAACAAACAGCTGGAAACTAGCAGGGAATGCAACACTACCAACTAAAGTAACAAAGTAAGATTTAAAACAAATTGGTTTCTTAAGAAAACATTATTTTCTACATAATAAATAGACTCTAATGTTATCTGCTACATATTCAAGCGAGCAGAAAGACAATGTTTCCTCAGAGAGCACCCAGCCCAAATATCAGTAGATTATTTGACTATGTGACATCCCCAGAGGCAATTCTGAGCTGAGTCCATAACTGCCTGTGGAGCTCACCAAAAGGCCAGATGTTGCTACTAGAATGTTCCAAGGCTTGGCATCTGGCTTTGGCAAGCCCCAGAGATAGCCTTGGGTCTTGTGTCTATTGCTAAAATAGAAAACGAAAGAAAGTTCCACAGTGGAGTCTAAATGATTTTGAAGAAATATAAAGGAAGGAAAAGTAATTCAAAGTAACACTAGCTTCAGTAAATTATCGGTTTGTCTATACCACTTAAATCTACTGAGAGAATGTCAAAATAGTTTCAAGGCTTGGAAAATCATTTTCATTGACTTTAACTATGTTCCACAGTAATTGTATCAATTGGTGGAATTAGATTCCGGTAACTGAGCATGCACATTTTTCATTAGTGAAAGGAAATAACAGAAAGAAGGTAGTCATAATCTTACTCTCAGACTTTAGGTAGTTTAGTAGAGCATTTTTAAACTATTTTTAATCCCATTTCTATTAATTTAAGGTCTGAACTATAGAAGAAATAATATGGCTGTTGGTGTATAAAAGGAATTATACACCAGTTGTAGATTTATAGGTAGATTCTTAGTTGTAGATTTATAGGTAGATTCTGAGAAATTGCATGGCAGTAATAAGAACCTTGAAAAATTCACACTTTTAAATTTCCTCACCTCTTAGGAATTTGTCCTAAGAAATTAATTAGATACAGGCAAATGATTTATTGAAGGTAAATAGCTAACTACTGACACAAATATCCAGTAATAGGGGAGGTTACACACAATAGGGTATCTGTACCATTAAAATAATTTTAAGGACCCTTTAATGGCGTAGAAAATGCTCATGATATATTAGAGTAGGAGATAAAACTATATAAACAAGAGAAACTCAACTGGAAAAAAGTCAGGTGTATGCTGACTGAAGACTAGAAAAAATATCTGAAAGTATTAGCATATTATGAGGTACAGGTAATGTTTATTTTCCTCTTCTTAGTTTGCATTGTTATGTATTTTGAAAAGACTGTACATAAATTTTAAAAATATTATGCAAATAAAATTAAAGCAATGTGCTTTATTATTGTATTAGCAGAATGTGTATGGTTTGAAAATGCTGAAGATCAACCACAACGTCTTTAAACATGAAACACTAAAAATTCTTTAGCTGTTGGGATTTCTTTTTTGTCTTTACTGAGGACACAGCAACAAATCTGAAGAGGAATTCTGATACTCTTACTCTGATAGGAAACTATACGTGAAAAAGAAAGGAAAAATCCATTTTTAAACTAGAATAACATTTCCGGAATATATATATAGCAGTGCTGCATTAAGAAACAGTTTTCAAAAAGGAAACAATTTCATGATGATAAGTCCCCTCATTATAATATTTGTTTATTTCAATTTATTTCAAATGTTAAATCACTTACAGTGCCCTTCCCAAGATATACACCCTGTCCCATTTCTCCTATACTTAACACTGAAAATTAGTTGTAGCATTCTTACTGGGGTTTTTTTTTAGAGATTTTCAGTATTTCTTATTTTATATTACCCATTTATTTACGTTTAGCGCCTCTTAAGAGTATGTATCATCATATCAATGTATTAGATTATATATATTTGCAAACATACCTGGAACTTGAATACTTGAAGTATTTAATACCAATATCTATGTTTCCATGCAAATCTCGTATTTAATGACAAACATAAAACTCTCCTGCTTCTAATACCCTCTTGGCAGCTGGCTTAGTATTTTACTTACTTGGAGTTTAATTTTCACTGAACAGATTTTTTTTTTAATTCCAAACAAAATCAATGTAATCTATGTTAGATGCTCATTTAGCAATATTTCTGAGAGGTGGGGCTGCCTTTCAACAGTGGCAGCAAGAGAACAATACATTAAATCAGATTCCTTCTCTTTCGGAGGATGGCAGTGTGAGCTCAGCTGGCCCCCAGTCCTCAGCTCAGCCCTCGGCAGAAGCAGTGAATTCAACCATAGCTACGGCAGAGTCTGATCATTCTCCTGATGAAATTACACTGATCTAATTTGCACGCTGTGAAGACATTTGGCACTGGCTGGATCTGAGCCTTGACATCTTCATTGGAACTAAAAGTACACTAAGAAATTGACATTACATTTCACATTCTCTTCTGCCCAGGTTGTGGCATTTCATCCTCTTTAAAGGCATTATTTCAAGAACATTGAATTTGGCTTTGATATGCCTGCCATTTTGCTGGGTAGAACATACTGTGCCAGAAAAAGCTCAGCTGTAATAAAGTTTGGCACCAACAGCCCACCATATACCTGCACCATCCTGTGCAATTTAATTGGCATTCAGTGGGTTGATAAATGGATGTGGCTTAATGAGACAATATACTTGACATATGCAGGACTCTCCTGAGGAATAGGATTCATTTTTTCACTTCACACATCAACATGTTACAGATACCAACACAGTCACCTCTAGCAGTGGTGCTGTAGCCAATGGACGCCCTCCACTGGACTGACCAATAGCATTGTTATCTTCCAACTGTCTCCCTCCTCTCCCCGTCAGTACCAAGCAGAAGACGGCTTTTAAATATCATTGTATTTGTATTTTCCAAGACACAAGGAAGAAGATAACCCCCATGCTTATTTACATAAGTCTGTATTTTCCTAGGAGATCAAACAGCTTTGTGGCCTAAACAGATTAGTTTGACCTGCTATAAAACCGTGACTGTCGTATAAATAAAGTAATAATGAATTCTAGGTACTAACTACTGACATGCAATCATGTATAGGAGCGAGTGGGTGCCATTCTAGCTTCAGAAATGCTAGTTTCAGGGATGAATTAATTAAAACAACAAAGAGACACCATTTTTCACTCCTCAGATTAGCAAAGATTAAAAAGAACCATAACGCTGAGCGTTGGCAGGGGAGCAAGGAAACAGTGCGCCATGCTCTGCTGGTGGGATTCTAAATTAATACAACTTTTCTGGAAGACAAACGGTAATATGTGTCAAAAGCCTTAAAAATGGGCAAAAGAACATTAACTGGGCACTTCCACCTTGGAAATATATCCCCAAAGAAATAAAGATAAATTAAAAAATTAAGATGAATATTCAACAATGATCATTATGCTGATTATAACAGGAAAAATTTTAAAACAATCTAGATGTCTTATGAAATGGAGATTGCCTAAGTAAAATATGGAATACCTATATGCTCGAATGCTCTACAGCCATTAAAATAATGTAGAAATATTTGTCATGAAAACATGTTCTTGATGTCTTTTATGCCAAAGAAGTATTCTAAAACACTAGCTTCATTATTAATCAACTTTTTGTGAAAAATTTATATATAAATGTATCTAAATATTCATACCCAAAAAAAGTCAGGTATCAAAATAGTCACAAGGCTTGCTTGCCTCTGGAGGTGGAGTTAATTAGAGGCCTGTTTTTCTTGATGCTTATTTTTAAATAATTTACTTCAATGATTTAATGAAGATGGCATTTTAAACTTCTCAAGGAATTTCTGACAACTCCTTTCGGAAACTCTTTTACCATGTCATAAGTCAAATTCAATTCTCGTAGTTCCAGGTCATTTAATATTGTGTTGAATAGCTGTTCAGATAGATAATCCATCTTGGACAAATGAAGTTTCTTTCCACCTCCAGTTTCCTGGGATTTCTCCTTTCACTAGTAACAGCTTAGTAGTAGAGAGCAGCATATTTTTAAGGACGCAATTGACATTCAAAAGACTTCTGGAGTTTACAACTTGCAGCAACAATCCTTATTAACTGGAAACAGCTTTGGTCTCATTTTTTTGTTTTTACAGTGCTGATGATTTTTTTTGAAAGAGAGAAAAAATTAGAAAATAAGGATGCAGACATGAAAAGGCTATTTGTGAAGGCCCCATAGGAACCATATCGTGCCTGGCAATAGGGAAGATTGGGAGATTGGGTACCTGCCTTCAAGTCTGCCCAGGCAAATAGAAAAGGAAAGGTAATCGGGATGGAATGAAAGTGCTTCAAGGGGCAGATCAGCTTAGGGGAGCCAAAGTGCTCCATAAAGACCAATTGGAAGATTCGGTTAGCGTTTCAACCCAGGCAGGGTGAGGCTCCATGTGAACGGCGTCCAGGGCAGCTGCGCCGCTGGCAGCCTCGCTGTCCTCGGCGTCCCCACACTACCTGCCTCTGGCTTCCTTCCTGCCTCTGAGCTGGGGAGGACGCCCACGAGCCACTGCTCCTCATTTCAACTGGGTGCCAGTTTGATGCTCTCCATTCTGCTCCAAAGGAAGTTCCAACATGCAAATAAGCCCAAGGAAATGAAAAAATGAAACGGTGTGTGACAGTTTCTAATTACTGCATAAAAACAACATATGGAAACTTCATTGTCCATTTCATCGCCCAACATGTACCATCAAGTCAGACTTCTTTTACTCAAATCACTCTCTCGAGCATTTGGACCTGGTTTATTTACTTCAATCAGGTTTTTGTTTTTGTTTTTGTTTCGTTTTGTTTTGTTTTTATTTCTGATGGGGATAATAGTATTTGTTTTTTAATTTTAAACATCTCGATTGTTGGGAGGTTTTTATAACCTTGCTCTATTTTCTTTTTTTCTCGTTGTATTCTAGTTAGTTAATTCTATTCCCTGGAGTTACCTACAACCTGGATTGAAGTTGTCCATTCTTCAAAAGTTGAAATTAACTATCCCTAAGTACCTTTTATAAATGCTTGAATGGGCCCCTAATCACTTATTAGAGGAGGCACGAGGACTGATTCAGCACTTGTAGTCTGCTTCAATGTTCTAAAGGCATATGAATGGGAGGTCAGAAAAGAAAAATCAAGCAGGCAATGTTTGGTGACCTAAAAAAATAACAATAAGGCAAATGAGTGAAAACAATGTGCTGAGGTAGAAGGCTGGATCCAGAGTCAAGAGATGTGGGGTCTGTCCCCTGCTTTGTCACAATTATACCTGTGTGATCCAAAGCAAGTTCTTACCTTCCTCATCTGCTTTGAAATAGGATTTGGACTATAAGATTTCTAAGATTTGTTTCCTCTTTCCTGCCTTCTCAGCCTGTATAGAATGATTTCAGTACTATCTGTTTTCTGTACAAAACACTGCTCACCAAAGGTTGCTTGCATTTAAATGCTAACCTTGGAGTAAAGTTTAAAAGTCGAGGCAAGACCAAAGAAGCAAGGCATATATCAAGTGCCCGTTTGCTAAAAGCAAAACCTTCCAGTTTCTCCTCTCATCCCCCCTGGCCACAGAAGCAGAGTCGGTTAATGAATCAGAAAAAAGCTGGTTACCAGATGTCCTGGCTTATTAACACGCACATCGCATTCTGTAATGGCATTCAAGAGCAAGCTGTGTGGAACCGAGAGATGGCAAAGGCAAAGTTCTCCTCTCAGATGAGCTTCACAATGTGAATATGTTTTGATAAATTTCAGGAGTGGTTGCTACACAAGTTCATTTCGGCCATTGTCAGGCATTCTATCTAGCGGAGGCTTGCCTGGGTTATAAGGGCCTCTTCTCGGAGGTCATGGGATAGCATGCCTCTCTCAGACCTTCCTCCTTCCTCTGATCTGTGCAGAATTGCTGACGTGATCTCTTATATGTGGAAAGGAAGACAACAATAATAAACTTAGGAGCAATGCAAAGGAAAAGCCAATTCTGTTTGATTGGTTTTCACCACAGCTAATTTTAAAGCCACCCATTGTTCAGCTCTGCAGTCTAATTTTATGTTAATATCCTGAAAGTTGTCAAATCTTGGCAAAACCTATGCATAAATTACACAGAAAGTAGCTCACAGGAGGGGGAAAAGTAATGACTGTCATGGTTAGCCAAACCCATTAATAGTCTGACAAGCAATAACCCAGGAGCTCTGGTCAACTGCTGTAGACATCTGTGAAACTTTTGCAATTAATATCATTTTTTTCCTTTTTTTTTTTTTTTGTTATTGTTGTTGAAAGAGGTATCAGCTGTGAAATAGCATGCAACTGACTGATCATTATCAGCTCCGCCTGTAAGAGTTGGGTTTATCATCTCTCTTGGTTGACCATTGCCCTGCTTTTCTCAAAAGGCCACTTCTTTTTTTTTTTTTAAGTAATGCCATGTTTTTTAGCACAAAAATTGATAGTCTCTAGAAAACAGTTACCAATGGTGTGTGGCGACTCAAACAATAAAAAAAATAAAGATGCTTTAGTCTCTAATTTGTTACTGATTTTTCTCCCTGTGAGTTTGGAAAGAAATAAAGATGGAGACTTAAATTCCCTCTTCAAAGCTGCACCCTAGGTCCTAGCCTCGTTGGTAGATCATCTTACTATGCCTTCTCCTACCTTTTTCCATATGTTTTCTGTAGATAAGAGCTTCAGGGAAAAATAAATGTAGCCATCTGATTGATGGCTAAAACATTTTGAATATCACTCCATATGTATGTAGGTACTTGTATAACGTATACACATACAAACCTATTACTCATTTTCCCAGAGTATACTGCTGGTAGAATTAGCTGGGTTTCCAGGTATGCCTATAAAGAAAGGCTTCTCGGTCTTTCCCCAGAGCTGTAATCATTGATGCATCTAGCATCAGTACCCGGCACTGAGTGGATGCTCAAAAGCATTTGTTGAATGAATGGATAGATGGATGGATGGATGTTAGCAGGGTGTTCTCCCACTTATGACCTTGCCTTTGTAGCTTCATTTGTTGATTTTATACAGAAATTTCTTGCTGCTAAAAATCATTTCCTGTGCGTAGCATTTTCTCAGAAAATGCTGACAGAAAGAAGACTTGCTCTTATTAAAGCTTATAAGCAATTTGAAATGTCTGTATTACAGAATCATTTTGTACCCAAACTCTGTGCCAGGACCTGTGCTTGGGGGCGGGTATAAGAAGATGAATAAAACAGTTTCTGCTATCACAGAACTCACAGAATTGTCAGAGGCAGCTGTGTAGAAAGATGATTCCAAATGAAACACAGCACTTGCCATGATATAGGTTTCAACAGACTTCAAGGAGCAGCCCATTCTGCCTGGTATTGCAAGGAAAGGAATCATGATAGACATTTGGGCTGGATCTCAGTAACAAAAAGGACTGGCAAAGAGAGTGAAGAAAGGCTTTCAAGGCTCAAGGTATGCGTGTATCAAGACACAGAGCGGTAAAAGGGCATAGAATTTTAGAAAGTCATGAAATGGTGAGTGGCTAGAAGCAGAGGGCATAGGAAGAAGATGGCAGTTCATCCTGCTGCAATTGGAGGTGAATGGAAGCCTTGAACCAGAGAATCAATGGACAGTAGTGGTCAGGAGAGGTGTGAGGGGGATGGGAGAAGAGAAAGGGGCTGCAGAATCATGATAGGAAGGCCAGTGAGAAAGTCATTCCAATAGCCTCATAGACAGATGATGAGAAAGGAGAAAAGGCAACAGATTCTGAAGAAATTTCTGCAGCAGAACTGTCAAGATTGGGTGATTGACTGCATGTGGCGGTAAAGTAGCTATGACAGAGGAGGACTCCCAGCCTTGTGTAAATAGCGACACCTTTAATTAAGACAGGGACACAGAAAGTGGCTGGTTGGGGTAGACATAGGAGTGAGGAAACCACAAGGATATAGGAGAAGACAACATGTAAATGTTCTGGAGATAAGTCTTAGGAAAATAGTGAGTAGCCATACACCAAACCTTTTCCAATCACCACGGATAAAGCCAAAAAATCAAATGAGAACAAAATAAAATCTAACAGATGCATATCAAAGGCAAATGCAACTGGAAAGCCTTCTGTTTAAGGAAATATCAGGAAGAAAAACAACTAAAATATACAGATAATAATTAGTCCTTTGAACTTACATAAAAAGAGCTCATTAACAGGAAGCTGTTTATATATAGCCTCTGAGCTCTGAGCATTCTGAAATGAGTACTGAATGAAATGTGCAGTCTGACCTATTTCGCCTTCCTTTCCTAAATATTATAGTAACATTTACCAAATGAAAATGATATTTATAAAATATAAAGCCCGAAACAGTCTCAGTCTTCAGTTTGGCAACACATGTGGCTTGCTCTCCAGCCTTGTCAGAACGGAACATATTCTGGACAAATCAAGAAAGAAGAGAGTATTGGAGCAATCACATAAATGAATGCCAGTTGTCTGAAAAACAAGTCTGCTGTCATCTTGGGACACATCATTTTTAGAAACAATGACCCATTTGGCAGCCTCACACATGTTCCCATCTCTGAAGCTTTCCAACATTCCAGGCCTTACTTTATTTAGGTTTGAGATTTTCTTGATTATAAATCTTTGGTGAAGCAAGTGCAGAATCTTAATTCCATTCAGTATTACTCATTCCTTTCACACTATTTTTTTTTTCTCATTGTGTTACTGACCCTTGTTTTACTGCCTCAGAGACCTTGTCTGGGTACCTCATATCAAATGGCAGCAGTGTGGAATGTCTAATTATTTCACTATTGAACTTGTACAGCTGTCCTATGTGGTCTGTTTAGTAGTGCTGGTCCTCTGGCTTTTGAAAACAGCCTTTGTTACATGGCTTTCCTTATTAGAAAAAGTTACATTTTGGCTCAGTCAACATCTGAAGGGCTCTCAGTTAGTGCTGTTCAAAATATTAAGCTCCACTTTTTTTTCATTTTTTAATTGAATTTTTATTGAATACATAGAGTTTATAAAGGGTAGGAAGTCAGATGCCCAAAATCCAGAAAATATTCCACCTGTCTCCCAGCATCTGACACTATCACTTCTTATTAAATTTTGACTTGAAATGGTTCTCTTAGTATGCAGTTAACTCTAAAGTCCAAAGAAATTTCCTGGAGAATCTCTAGCCTGTAGATCTAGGTTGAGAGAGATTCTGGGGAGTTCAATGTTTCCGTTTGGAAAGGGAGGTCAGACTAAGTTTCAGGGAAAGGAAACAGGGTCACAGAAGTAAGAGTGGTAATTCAGTCAGAGAATAGGCCCCTTTGTTGGGGAAGCACAACATGGTAGAGCCATAGAAGCAAAGAGACCCTGTCTTCAGTGAAGGCCTTTGACTTCTGAACTCACCATCTCTTCATCCTTTATGGGGTTTTCTTCAATGTCAATTGCTCTTTTGTACATGTTTGCCTTTTAACCTGATTTCCATCGTAGGGTGATGATTCTACCCTCCCCATATTTAAGATCTTTAGACACAAATAGTCAAAATGATTCCTCCAAGTTCTTTGTAGGAATAGCCTGATAGGCTGTTTAAATTTCTGTTTCATTCAGATGCTCAGTTTTAGTTCTAACTGTATTGCTATGAAATGAATGTAATGTTTTCCCAAATTATTATAACCAGAACTAGTTCGTTCTTCATCTTATAAAATCATTGTCACAACAAAGTCATGTATTAATTCATAATCCTTGGATAGTTATTACCCTGAGACCATCAGAAGTAACAATTTAAAAAAGTTGAATTAACTCTTTCAAAGACAGTTTGCAGATATTTACATAGGCCAAATAAAATAATAAAATGTTAACAGTCCTCCTTTATAATTAAATGAAAACAAAATTTACCACTTTTCGTGCTCCCAAACATCCTTTAGGAAAACACTAAAATTGAAGTCTCTGTTTTCAGATTATGTTTGAACATGAATGAAACAACATTTTGGTTATGTTTTTCTGGTGAAGAAAAACTCAATTTTCAACGCTTAAGAATATTTAGGGGGAAATGATTGTGAATTGTATTTCCCAACTGTATCAGTTAACATGTATTCTTAAGTCTATGGATACATTCAATAAGTTGATGACATCATTGTGTGAGTAAACACATTCTTTTGAAAAATTAGTACATTACAAAATAAAAAATATACAGAATGTACTACAGTAGAGATCCCTTTTTCCCTTTAAGATGAATGGGCTAATTCACAACTTGCTGAGGGTCAACAAGGCCAAATGCTCTGAGCAATGTGGAGAGAAAACCCATAATGAAATGGCTAAAGACTACAAAGGAGTAATTGATTTATAAAGTGTGCAATCTTCTGGTCTCTGCTTTGTATTATGGACATTCCTTTATAACCCCTTTATTTGTGGATCAAGTAAGTCAGCCAAAGTGGCTGCCATGTAGAGGAAGCCTGGGGCCCACATTTGAGCCTCAGATCAGTTTTTTAGTAATTCAAGGTTATAACTTCTCACTTTTCCCACCAAAAATGAAGAAGGACTAGAGAATGCAAGATGCCATCTAATATTCATTCTCTGTCTCTTCCTCAGGAGCAAATATTTATTTGGGGTAGAAAGCAAGCAACCCAAAGATTACGGCTTTCTTCCTCTCTTACATGTAGGTGTGGCCAAATGAGGTTCTAGCCCATGAGGTGAAACAGAATTCTGGATAGGCTGCTCAAAGGGAACTGATTCAGCAGGGATATTCAATGTTTTGTTTTTTCTTCCTAATGTTTGGACTGCAGATGTGGGAATGGAGCTCTGGTTGCCATCTGGAATTATGAGGTAAACTTGAGGGTGGAATGGGAACCAAAGAAAAAGGATTGTGGATTCTTGATGATTATGTGGCTGTCACACCAGCCTGGACCACCTAACTCCAGATTTCTTCTATATGAGAGGGAAATAAACTTTTATCTTTTTAAAGTCACTATTACTATGGGTTTTCTGTTATATGGATCTAATTCAAGGTGGTAAGAGGAAGGGTATTATTTCAGTTCTGCTTATTGGGGGAGGGCTATATGACCTTCACTTTCTCCATATATATATATATATATATATATATATATATATACACACACACACATATACATATATATATACACATATGTACATACACATGTACATACACACATACATACATACATATACATGTACATATATAGGATTACATGTGATAGCATATAATTATAATAATGATATTACTATTATTTAATAAAAACTTTACGTGAGCCACCATCCAAGTTCTTTTTACAGGCTTTTACATATACAGTAAAACCTTGGATTGCGAGTAACTTGTTCTGTGTGCATTCTGCAAGATGAGGAAATATTTCTAATAAATTTTAATTTGATAAGCAAGCGATGTTTTGCAATACGAGTAGAGTGTGATGCCAAACATCACATGATCCAACTTAGCCAATGGTTCTTGAAATTTGTTTTGATACACAGTGCTTTGGATTACAAGCATGTTTCTGAAACAAATTATACTCGCCAACCAAGGTTTTACTGTATATATTTATATTGTAATTTAAAATATATTTATATAAGCAAATATATATACACTTTTACAGGTTTTTAACTTAATGTTATATATGTATGTAGTGTAGTTACTATATATATACCAACAAAACACTGAAGATAGGTGTTATTATTGTCTCTCATGAATAAGGAAACTGAGAAGCCACTTTTAAATGGTACAGCTGGGAACTGAACCCTAGACCAAAGTCCATGGTTTTAATCATGAAGTTAGTTACACTGCCTCCCAGTGAAGGTACTAGCCATCTCCTGAACATTTTTCCATCCTAGGAATAGTGTATTTTCATTTGTTATTCTTTTACCACCAATATGCCTTTGATATAAAGTGGAAACTCCACAGACTAGGATGTGTATATATAGATTCCTAGTCCTATCTTAACAGATTTAATCACAGAGCCCTAGGAGACTACCAGCTGAGCAAAATCACTTCTCAGACTCAACATTGCCAACCCTAATTGGAGTGTGGGGTGGGGTGGGGCAGGGGAGTATAGGCCAAATGGGCAGTGCTCCGTGACAAATAAAGTGTCATATCACTGTGGAAAACTAATCAACCACTATGCATTTGTCTTCCAGAATTCTGTTCAGGGTCTGCTTGAGTAAGGCAATAATAACACATACTAATATCGAAGCAACCTTGGAAGGCTGAACAAAGAAAGATCCTTGAAACATCTTCCAACTGTGAAGTGGAAAAGGGCATAGTCTCACTATTTTAAGATAAAAGAATTAACAATATCATGGAAAACAATAGCTTCTCTTCCATATTTGTTTGTTTTTTGTTATTGCTACTGCTACTTATTTGGCATGAAATACCATCAAAATATACATAGAATAGGGGCACCTGGGTGGCTCTGTTGGTTGAGCATCTGACTCTGGATTTTGACTCAGGTCATAATCCCAGGGTCGTGGGATTGAGCCTCGCATTCAGCTGAGCATGAAGCCTGCTAAAATTCTCTCTCTCTTTCCCTATGCCCATCTCCCCTTCTCATGCGCGCTCTCTCTCTCTCTCTCTCTCTCTCTCTCTCATCTCTCTCTCTCCTTAAAATATAATTAAAAAAAATATATATATATATACACATAGAACAACAGACCATTGAAACTGAATACTTTTTTATCAGGATAGTGTAGGCTTCCTACAGGAAAAAAAAAAAAAACAGAACTAAAAAAAAGATCTGCAAATCACAGAGCCCACAGCTAGGGACAAGAATTGCTGATATAAATAATCTGGCACTGCTCGTTAGTCACTTTTTTTTTTTTTTTTAATCAACTGCATCTAGTAATAGTCAAGTCTAAACCTCCTTTGGCGTCATTTGCAGATAAAGTCAAACCAGAGAAAATGCTTATGCTCCATGAAGCTCTCAGATATCCACTTAAAAATGTCTGCTGACAGCAGCCTGGTTTAACTCCAAGAAACTAACCATTTCTGGCAACTGGATTCAAAAGGGAGAAAGGACATGAGAAGGAAGTCCTTCAGAATAGATTATGGCTGATATCCTTGCAGGGGAAAAGGAAGGTCACTACCTCATTGTTTGTGGACTCGTAGAGAGAACAGTATCGGTGACGTCCTGAGTATTTGCGGAATGTTTTAGGAGGATTTGGGAAACATAAATAGAGAAAAAAGAATTTCAAAGCCTGATCAGAGTTTGTGTGGCATCATTAGACAAATACATGGGTCATAAGGTGTTTCCTTCCACCTTCTACATATACTATTTAATAAAAACTCTATGATGATAGTATTTTTCCTGACAATATTTTTCTTCACTCAACTATGTTTTCTTTTTTCTCTCTGAACAATTCTCTGTATTATATTTCATCAAAATTCCTAGTATCCAAATATTTCAACATATCCAGGTGCTTGATAGAAGTTTTCATTCTGAAATCTATTGTATCTAAAATCATATAATTCCTGCCATGATAAACAAACATAATTGCTATTTTAATGGCATACACAATGCAGTTACTCCTCTGCCATAATTAAAAAATATATTTTTGTTCTCTTTACGCTTTTAAATCTGGTGCGTTTCAGAGACAGCTGGAAGTCATTTTTAGCTAGCTATCTGTCCTGGGCAGATATAATGGCCCTAAAGTTCAAGATCTTGTGGCCAATACTAGGTATACCTGCATTCCACCTTAGGATCATTACTATTTGACCAAGTTACCCATTCCTGTTTTTGAGAAGCCACAACACATGCCCGTTTGTCTGCTCCTTCTGAAGGCAGGGCGCAAAACTATGTTGGGAAGACAGTATGGTGAAGGGAACAGAGTTGAATTCTATGTATCTCTGCAATCTTCTAAAAGCTTTCAACCACTGCTTCCAGTTCCCAGGGATTAATGCCATTATTAGAAATGACCATCCACACTACAGAGCCTTCTTTACCTAGACTCCTTTGTTTAAACTTCATTTGTTCAAAGTAGCATTTTCCTTAGATTGTTTTCTTATATCGTTTTAGAAGTTCTGGCTATTTTCTGACACGAGAGGAAACATGGGGGGTGGGTGTTAGCATTACCATTTTGTGATTCCATGTTGCTGCCGATAGAGTTTGTCAGTAATGACGGCACAAAGTGTATTTTACGAAGGCTGTGGGAAAGCTCCAACCAGGTCTGGAATAAGCAGGTCCCTTGACCATCTGCCACAGAAGGAAATAAAATTCCACCATTTCTTCTGCCTTTGCTACACCCTGACCAATATTCAAAGCTTCAGAATAGGGAGTTTTATTGACTAAATTTATTTCAGGGCCTAATGGAATCTAGTGGAAGAAACAGAAGGGAAAGCAGTTAGTTTTTCCGCTCGAGTAGGACTGCACACAGTGGGGAAAAGAGAATTCCCCAAAGGAAAGAATGAGAAGAATGGAGAAGGGGTTCTGGCTGACCGACAAGCAGTAAACGTTCACCTCTCCTTTTTGCTTTTGTGGGACAAGTGACAAGACTCACTGTCAGCAGAAACATTCCATGAAAGACCAAAAAAAAAAAAAAAAAAAAAAAAAGCTTACTAAAAAAACTGAAGCTGAAGAAAAAGGATATCTTTTTTTTAATGTTAGGCTGCTTTTTAAAAATGTTTATTTATTTATTTTTAGAGAGAGGGTGCACAGGGAAGGGACAGAGAGAGGGAGAGAGAGACAAGCTCAAGCAGGCTCTGAGCTGTGCTGTCCCAGAGGAACTCAATGCAGGGCTCAAACTCACCAACCAGGAGGCCATGACCTGAGCCAAAATCAAGTCAGAGCCTTAACCAACTGAGCCACCTAGGCACCCTGAAGGCAGATATCTTTATGCTGAATACAAACAAAAGATAATAAACTAAACAAAATAAAAACAAAACCTGCCTCCGAGTTGAAATAGGGCTGTTAACTTTTAGTGTCAAGATGTTTCTTTTTCTTTCTTTTAATTATTCTTTCTACCATGATATTCTGAAACAGAGCATAGCAAGGCATACCATGTAGTTCTACAGGTCCTACCAATTTGCTTGACTGGTTGGGCTACTGACTTTTGCAGTATTATTCATTGTTACTTATTTACCTAAATTTCCAAGCCAGGAGGATATAGTTTTGAAGTCTGGACAGACTTTACTCAAGTGGAGGGTAGATAAGGCTGGGTTTGGAATATGCTTTAGCTGCAGAAAGGTGGTGTATTGGGGCGTGGAGTAATTTGAATTCAAAGGGATCTTTGGCATCAAATTGAAACGTGACTGGAAAGGCTAAAAGCACAATTAAAGAACAAGTAGTTAGGAAAAACATACGGTAGAATCATAAAATCCTACGGTCATTACAGAGTTACATTGATTTGGGATGGCAAATACTTGGCTTACAAACTCATCTGATCTTATCCTATATTCAAAACATACCTCACAGATCATTCAAGATGCTCTCTACTGATTAGCTGCAGGGAAAACGGCCCATTGTTCTGCCCCTTCCCAGCCCACCTACCTTAACATTGTTCTCATCTTTTTAAAATTTCAAAGTAGATCTCTAAGACTCTTGACAGTCTTGCTCCAAAGGCACTTATTCCCCAACTCACATCCTCTGCTTCAAGTCACAGTGACCTTCTTAATATTTTCTTGAACACAACTCCATCGCTCGCGAGTTCATGACTCTATACATTTGGTTTCCTTTTTTCTCAAATACTCTGACCATCTTACCCACTGGCGAACTTCTTCCCATCCTTCGGAACATTTTGGCCCCTTTTTATCTTTGAGAACCTCCTGAATTCCACCGAACTGAGTTTGTTATTCTCATCTTCTGTACTCCTATAACACCTTGCGTTTCTCTAAGATAACTTTCACTGAAGTTTAGCGTTTATAGGTCTGTGTCCCTCATTAGGCTTCATGCCACTTGCAGGTAGACATACATCTTGTTCTTCTTTTTATTTGTCTTAACTTGAGGACAGTCTGGCCATGGTGGATGCTCAATAAGTGATACTGATTGGATAAATGGATGTCATTTGAGTTCCGTAGTCATCCCACCATAACCCCTGAGAAAGGAGGGGTCTTTAGACTCAGTGTTACATTTTTCTTCCCATTGAAAGGCACATATCTTAGGACTCGTGTGTATGGTATACGACCTCCCTTCACTTGAAATATTAAATTGAAGTTTATAGTTTTGCCTGTTTTATCTTGCTTTAGGCTTACTTGTGTATTGGTCTTTATAAATATAAATTAAAGTCTTATGCTATTTAGGGCAGCTGAGAGTAATCAAAACCCCTGTGCTTTAAACAAAATATCCATATTTATCACGTGAATTATATACAATTCTGTTTATTTTAACAACATTTTTCTGGATACAGTTCTGAATCCCATTGAGTAGATGTCCATTTTCCACCACATCTCATCATATAGTATTCACAGGAGTGTTTTGTTTAAAAATGCACAAAGGTATCTTATTAAATAATGTCACAAACATGAAGTTCATTATTATGCAAATGCCATCCTTGGAACAGATTTGTTAATTGCAACTCATTTGCATAATTAATGAACTCCCAAATG
Source organism: Lynx canadensis (assembly GCF_007474595.2). Lineage (NCBI taxonomy): Eukaryota > Metazoa > Chordata > Mammalia > Carnivora > Felidae > Lynx > Lynx canadensis. Next base: position 168,760,805 of record NC_044310.1, on the reverse strand, counting down.
AATTATGCCTTTGCAGATTTGTGCAGCATTGTTTTAAAATAAATTATAAAATACATGTCAAAGGAAAAGTGCTTTCTGGGTTCCCATAGCATTGTTTGAAAATTAATTACCAAATGCTTGTCAAATTAAAATGAGTTTGTAGTTTTTACAATGTTATTTTAAAATTAATCACAAAATAAAATGTCACTGCATTAAAGTAAACAACTTGTTATTTTCTCTAAAAGAACCACAGAAAACAGCGTTTTAACTTCAATTATATTGTTTGGTATAGCGATTCTAGTGTTTTATTCATTTCATTTTTACACTGTGACTTAACAAAGTTGTTAGCATGTTAATGTTTTGGTAAATTGAGATTTAATTTAATTTTATTATGTAGCTTATTTTATACGGTTGATGATTAATGCATCGCATATGAACCCAGTATGGGTTTGTTCATGATAAATTGTAGTTTAAAAAACATTCAAGGTCACTTAAATCTGTTGTATAAATGGTATTTTTTAAGATTTATTTTATTGAAATTTTGACTGCTGCCAGTTAAAATGATTAAAAGCATATAGCTGGGATGTCTTTCTATCTTTTCTGACAAATACAGTACTAGAATTCTTTTCTTCAGTACAGTGAAAGCTTTTGGTCCCCCACACCACTTTCTTCACTCTCTGGAAATTCACCATTCTTGTACAGAAGCCATAGCTACTCCCCAGTCCTGGACTCCCCAGTCTGCATAGAACCCCCATCTGCCCAAAAGTTAGATGGGAAATACCAGTATACTTAAAAAATGATTCGGCCGAAATGACTTTCAATAGATTTGGCAAATAGTTTTCAGGAATTAATGTTGCCAACAAAATGCCTTTCAAAACATTAAAATACAATCATCATCACCAACATCATCCCTGCCTAGCGTTTATAACACCCAATCGTGAAAAACTCAGTCACTTAAGAAGACTTGTTTTTTTCTTTTTTCTTTCTTTCTTTCTTTCTTTCTTTCTTTCTTTCTTTCTTTCTTTCTTTCTTTTTTTCTAAACAGTAGTATCCTCTCTTTGCTCATCTCTCCTTCTCCTTATTCTCTGAAGCAAACCAATTGTCTGTGGTTTATATTCTATTTTGTCAGTTCTTGACCATGGAAAGTTAATCTGCGGGGGAAGGCCTTTGTTTGACATGAATGCAACTATGCAATTTGATTCCAACTAGAAAATAATTCTTTTTTTTTTCATTTTTTAATGTTTATTTTTGAGAGAGAGAGACAGAGTGTGAGCCTGGGAGGGGCAGAGAGAGGGAGACACAGAATCTAAAGCAGGTTCCAGGCTCGGAGCTGTCAGCACAGAGCCCAACATGGGGCTCAAACTCACAAACTGTGAGATCATGGTCTGAGCCAAAACTGAGCCACCCAGGCACCCCTAGACAATAATTCTTAAGTAAAAGGATAAACCATTTTCTTTCTGTTTTTGTTGTTGTTCTATATATAGCTGCCTTTCTAAACCCCTGGGAGCTATTCTATGTTACCTTTTCTGTAAACTGATAAACACAGTAGTCCATTTTGAAGAGACAATATTTCTTCTAATTTATAGCTGGTGTATGAATAAGAACACAGTAGTTCATGTAGAAATATGGACTTAAGCTTTTGCCATTTCATGTTACATTCTGGCACAGATATTACTCAAATACTTAAAAAATATATATATATATATATATATATATATATATATATATAATATATATAACAATCAAATCAAATATAACTACTATTATCAAAACTATGATGCTACCCTGTAAGTATTCCTTTGTTTAAATACCTTGGGATACTTTTACTTGACACCCTTTTCTGAAAGTCTACATCATTATGCTTATAAGTACAAGACAATAAAACACCTAACAGACAAACTATCTCATAACTAACATTTGAACCAATAACCACATACTGAAAGCATAAGTTAATTTGTACAGATACAGGATATTTGAATTAATTAAATTAAATTAATTCCCATTGAATTAAAGCAGAAGTGTTCTAAGAGAGAATTTGATCCACAGTTTATACTCTTCAGTGAAATGTAGTCTGCAAAGCAAGCTGAAGGCATTCCAGTCTTTGGAAAATTTCCTAATGATGAGAATACGAGTAAACAAAGACATAATTTTTGTTGATTGAATGTCAACCTTTTGCGAAGCTTTATAAGGATTACTGGTTTCTCTCGATATCATCTTCATTTTATAGAAATGAATTCAGTTACACTTGAATTTAGGCTTTTTAGACTGCATTCATTTCTGTATTTCATTAGACAAATTCCAGAATTTTAGACTGAATTCATTTCTGTATTTCATTACATGAATTCTAGGACATGAATAGGATTGCTATCCTGTGAAATAAACCAGAATCCAAGCTTTCTTTATTAAAACCATGGCATTTCAACTGAGTCTGGATGTCAATTTATACAAAATATCATACATGTCGGGCTTGGAGAGGACAGTGGAGTTTATCTCTTAAGCTCTCCTGGAGGCCTTTCCACATCCTCCAAAAGAAACCCTATTGGTTTTTTCTCTGGGGGTTTCACCAAGCAGCTTTATTGTCCAGATCAAGATGAAAGCCCATAAAAACTAAGTCTACCTATCCCTTATTTCCAAGAGTCTGCCAAGTAGAAATAGGCTCCATCGTGCTTGGTAAATCAAAACTATCTTTGAGGCTGCCATGTCTAGAATGTTAATTTCCTATGTTTTTTGTTCTATTTATCTGAAATCTACTCCTACCTTATCCTTTTCCTGGTGGTATTTCTAGGCATTAAATATACGCTATTTCAAATTTGTAAGTTGTATATATATTTCAAGCTACAAGTTGGAAAACATACATTTCTCCCCAAACAAGTGATGAGTTACTTTTGTATTATCACTGGGCATCTGTTGGTCATCTCCTTCATAAATAATTTTGGAAAATAAATTATCTTATTTATAACAATAGAAATAATTCTCTTACACAACTTTTATACAATATTGCTATATTTAAATATCTATAAACTTCAGTCTCTTTGATGGAGGAACACATTTAAAAATGCTCAATGTTATATGGGTAAAATAACTGAATCATATTTTTCCTTTTTCAATTACATGTTTAGTTTGTGTAGATACATGGAAAGAATAATAAGCATTCTGTGGCTTTGTTAGTAATACAGAATTTAATTTTATTTATTTTCTCATTTTTGTGTGTACCTATGCTTCTTTCTGAATCTTGTGATTGAAAGATTCACAGACTTATTAAATATTAATGCATGGAATTTGAGATCTTTCTTCCCTAGAGTTCAAGTTGAAATACATTGTTGATGTATGTCCACTGTGACATGATATGATACTCTTTTGCAGTTATTTTTAATTAGATATAAAATATTAATCCATTTGAGTTTGTGTAGAGAATGTATTTGGAGGAGGAGGAAACTTGAATAGGCATACTGTGACATAAATTTTAATTTATTTTAAAGAGAATCACATCAACTTGAAAGGCAAAAAAAGGTTTGTCTTTAATAGTCCCCTTTGTGGTCTAAAGGAAGGAATTCCCAGTAACTACAAGTTAACAGAGAACACTAAATTCCCTGTATGGTTTGGTTCCTCTTACTAACCCCAAATGGATAAAACAACTTGTTTTCCCCCAGGCTTAAAAAGCAAGAAGCTGAATTTGTGTATCTTCTTCAAATCATACATTTCTACCACTAAGGATATCACTTTATGCCGAGTTTCAGTGAAGACAAGGTAAAGCATCTAAAGAAACTATACTGGTAGCTGGACCCCCATCATGCAATTTCAGTTTCCCTTCTGAAAAGAGGTCTAAGGCCTAGAATTTAAAGAATTTGTGAAGGGTTCTCTGCTGAGACTATTAGATGACTATTGCTAAGGAATAAGAGTGACTTCCACCTCAGTGGTATTTTGGAGATGTGATTATTTAGAATTCCATCTGGTCACCACCGTTGCCTTCTTAAATCACTGGGTAGCATCAAGAACTTAGTCTGTGCATACACTGTGAAAACTCTATATGCATGACTTTGTCAGTGAATGTTGAGCCATATACTCTGATTCTTAAATGGTTTTTAGTTCCTTCAATTTGGTTCTATCAACTAAAGTGGTGGGTTTGGGGGACAAAGATGACAACTGAATGAGCAATTATCATTTGATACAATAAGCTCAATGATGGTGGTGTGTGAAAAGGCTGCTAGTAGAGCTTGGAGAGAAGTGAGTCAGAGAAGCCCACATGTGCTTCCAAGTATTTTGGCATCGCTGGAATTTTCCCTGCTTAATCCTTAGAAGTTATCTGACCCATCTATCTGATCCTATATGAAAGTATACTAGCAGAAAGCTGATGTAAGATTGGTGATTGCCCTGTGCAACAGCCTAGTACCCTGCAGTATAGGTAAATGTGGACACAGTATTATAGAATGTTACACTAGTTCAGTAAAGACAAGTCAGCCCAAATTCTCCACTAATTAAACCCTGAAGTTATCCTATATGCTTTATGTTTAGAGATTCCCCAAATAATTCTGAGCGGGGATTTTATGGGGATTGCCTACACATCACATTACTAATTTGGTTTGTCCATCATTTGGTCATCCTTTCCATTTCCACCCCCCACAATTAAATGCTGAAATTAGTTCTCCTTTATTACATCAAGTCAATGCAGAGTTAGATATACTGTTAGCCTTCAACTGACTCTGCATGAGAAGGAAAACATAATTGTCATTTCATAAAGTATGAATGGCCAAAATCTATCTCCTTTCATTCTTAAAAATAAGTACTAAGTGCTTTACGTATTTTATCTCAATTGTAAAAACTGTTTTGGTAATACTATTATGCTCATTTTACAGGGAAATAATCTGGTCTCAGAAAGGTAAGGATCTTAAAGTCATGAGAAAGTAACTTATTGTGTATTTCTGTATCCATGCTTTTAACTACTGTGCTATGTTGGCTCTACAAAATCACCATACTCTTGACAACACTATGTTGGCATATGCTTCCAAATTCTTTTTGCCTTGCCATAGTAGAATGGCATATCTAAATATAAAAGAAATTGAAATCCCTATGTTACACAATATGACCTGTCATATTCCTCTGATATTCAGAACTTCATCAAAGGTTGTAGCTATCATTTGTCACTCAGTTCTGTCCTCAGGGTGGAACAGCAGCAGCAACAACAACAACAACGACAACAACAACAACAAAAACAAAAATATTCAGTCTTGACACATTTTTCCAGTTAAGGGGCAAGATCTCTCCACAAAGTTTTCTCTGTGAGCCCAGGCTAGAGCCCCAAAGAGCAGCATGAGTCACGATTCATTCATGCATTTAGCAGATATTTACTAAGTAACTAGTGGGCATGTGGTCTGTGCTTCCCTAGAAAAGTAACATAAAAGCTGAAATCTCAAGAATGAAGATGAGCTGAAGATAAGAACGATATAAGAAAAGGATAGGAACCATACTGAGAAACTGGACATTTGAAGACATTCCAAAGATGTAAAAACTATGATGTAACTATGGTTTAGAATAAGTCTGATATGATTAGAACCAAGATATCCAACTAAAAAAAATTGGAAAGATGATGATGATGATGATGATGATAGTTCACATTCATCTCGAACCTACCACAGGACACATTGTTTTTAGCATATTACAATGAACTATGTCATATAATATTCATAACAAACCAAAGATAGAAATATTATTAGCAGCTCAATTTTATAGATGAAATAATTTGATCATAATCACATAGTGAGCAAGTGGCAGAACTTTGAACCCAAGGATTTTGATTCCAGAACCCAAGTGACCTCTGCTGCCTTCAGATTATGATGGGCCTTTTAGGGAATAAGAAGAATTTTAGTCTCTATCTTTGGCCAGGATTCTCAGTGTATGCTCCCCAACCCAGACCTACGAATTAGAAACTATGGGGCAGGCTAAGCCATCCATGATTCCACAAGCCCTGTAGGTAAATCAGGTACTCAGTAGTTTAAGAACTTTTGATATAGGCAATGAGAAATTCTGCAACATTTAAAAGATTTTTTTTTAATGTTCATTTATTTTTGAGAGAGAGAGAGCAGGGGGAGGTGCAGAGAGATGGGTACAGAAGATCCAAAGTGGGCTCTAAACTGAGAGCAGCAAGTCTGATGTGGGGCTCAAACTCACAAACCATGAGATCATGACCTGAGCCAAAGTCAGACACTCAACCGACTGAGCCACCCAGGTGCCCCATAATACTGCAACATTTTTAAGCAAAGAAGTGATGGTGTTTCCTGAAAGATGATCATTCTCTTATTTTTATACCTAAATGGCAAGTCAAAGGGTTGGGTCTGATGGTTCGCTCCTTGGAGTGAAGGGAGACCCAAGCTTTCTCATTTTCCCCCTCTGCACCTATAAAGAACCATACCTACTTTCCTTCACTTAACACAAAATGAAGTTAAAAATAAATACTACTAAAAGTGGTAGGACTAAAGAGCAATTGAGCCTTCTATTAGAGGACCTCATCTGACTGCTGAATTGAAAGAGATGAAAATATCCTTTGTGATCCTATTGCAAGAAAGATGCCACTAATCAGACAGTTGTGACTTAGGTAAATTTTAATCTATTAGACTCGCTTAGTTTTATGAGCCCCCCCAAAAAGTGCACATAGTTATTATATTTCTCATTCCCTGACCAAAGGATATTTTTCACTAGAAATAGCTGCAGTAATAAAAAATTATACACATATTTTCCAAAATATATTTCATGGTATTAGAGTTACATAAAATTTTCACTCCTCTATAAAGGGGCCAAATAATAATATGAATAAAAATCCAATAATCCTGCCTTTAGAAAGTCACATTCAATATGAACTCCAGAAGGATTACCATAGAATAGTAATTTTCAATTTGAAATTGTTTTGTTCCTTTCAACTAAATTACATCCATTTCATTAACTTGTGATGAATTCTTCCCCTACCAGTTTTCAAATTTTAATGTCCTTTAATCTGACTTTCAAGGATTATATTTAGGGTACTATGATTTATTTACTGAAACTTCAGTTGATCTAGGAACCAGAAATTGTGAAAAACTTTTCAAAAAACATTCATTTAAAAGTTGATTAAAAATCCCCAATGTGAGGAACACCTGGGTGACTCAGTCGGTTCAGTGTCTGATTCTTGATTTCCACTCAGGTCATGATCTCACAGTTGGGCTCCGCACTGGGGATGAAGCCTGCTCGAGTCTCTCTCCCTCTACCTCTGCCCCTCCCCTGCTTGTGTGCATGCACTCTTTCTCTCTCTGTCTCAAAAACAAACCAAAAGTCACCAATGTGAAAATGACTAATAATGTATATTCCCTTGAAGAATATAATAAATAGAAGCTAATAAATATTGAAAAATTAACAGAGCAAATGAGTAGTTTTCCCTTTAACTTGACTTTGAAATAATCTTAAGGATAAAAAAAGGACTTAATCTGATGCCCACACCTACCCACATTAGTGTAAATTATGGTAAAGAAAAAGAGTTTTCCTATTTGTCATATGGCTAGAATTCAACATGTTATGCTTTATTTTTAATTCACAGAAGAAAATGCAGGCTTTCTCTCTCTCTCTCTGTGTATGTATATATATATATATATATATATATATATATATATATATATATATATTTAAATAAGAAACACCATAATATATATAACTATACACGTAATCTTTATATATATAATCTATCTTATATATTTTTATATATAATTTATAATAGTTACATACTTTATATATAATCTATAATAGTCAAATACCTCTTTAAGCCAACCTAACAATTTGATAAACAGAATTTTAATTCTCATTAACTGAAGGATATGAGGAGAAGTGAGGGCTCAAGGAAACTGATGCCTTGCTTCCTTCTTCCTGAAATATTTCTCTCCCTCTCTTCTCCTCCCACTTTTCACTTATTCCTTACTAGGTCTTCATGACTCAACCTTAACATCATTGCCACTTTTCCATATGACCAGGATAGATTTCTATAAGCTCTCATGTTCTCTGTACTTCTTTGCTGCATTTATAATGATTGTAATTAAGATAGTAAACATTAGTTTTCTCCAAAAGTGTAACCTCCTCTAAAAGATTAATTTCCATTACGACAGGAAGCATTTCTGACTTGGTCCTTGTTATAAATTCAGCAAGTAATAGAGGGAAGGTAGGAAGGACCTTGCATGGGAAGGGCTCCAATAGCAAAAAGAGAAACACAGACCAGCGTTCTAAGCTAAACCTTCATGTGACTAAATACCACTGCATTTGGCTACATGAACTCAAAAAGCTCTACATTAATCAATATCTCCATGTTTAGGTGAATTATCATATGCTTATTGATGATGAGTGAAAGGAGACAAAGTTATCTTTCTTAATTCAAAGTGACTACAATGCATTTTGGAAATTATCACACGAATAAGGAAAATTCTGACCAAGGATGCATTGGGTATACCTACTCAGCAGAGACAGATAAATCACTTGATCGAGGGGGAAATAGCATAATTGATCTACATAATTCATGATCAAACATTTCCAAATAGAGGCCACTCTGATCTGGCATGTGGCTTACAAAGGAAGTATGCCAAAGATATAGTGAAATGAGGATCATGAAGAACATGTCTATATAAATAGCCCAGGTAACCTGCCTGTTGCTGCATAGGTGGGCTGGAAGTGCACACTGCTTTCTACTTCTCATAGCCAAGAAATCAGCTCCTGGAAGCAGCTGTTGAAAGAGTCAACCTTCTACTCAGAGTTATTGGAAATCAACCTTTACGTCTCATTTATTCAACCACATTCGACAAATATTTTTTGAGTACCTACTGTGTGCCAGTAGTGTTCTAGATGCTCAGGACACTTCAGTAAAAAAAACAGAAGCAGTAGGTGTGGAACACTGTTCTGGGCTTATAATAACTACTAAATATAGAATAAATACAAAAGGATAATAGGCACTAAAATGTATAAAATGTAATCCTGGTTGATGCACATAAAAACGGCGACCTACCATGAATAACACATGATGAATGTCAGATTGTCTAGTGCAGTAACTCAAAAATTTATTTTACATGCTGAATATGTGGGATTATGTCAGCGAGGAGACCACTTTGAACTTGGGGGTCCTGGAAAGCTTCATGAGGAGCTATCTTGAGTGGACCTCCCAGCCAAGTTTAGAAAAGCAGACAAGGGGAGCAAAAGGAAAGATGAATGCTCTCTGGAATCTCATGTACAAAACCCTTCTTGAAAATCATGTACTGGCTACATTGATCAGCTGAGCACCTGCTGTGAGCTGGATATTATAATATGCTCAGTAGAGTACAGTAAAGTAAAATTTCACCCTCAAAAATTTATGGACTAGTAAAGAAGTTGTAAAAACGTGCATTAGTCACTAAAACACAAAGTAGAAAGTTCTGAGAGCGATAAATAAGAGAGGTGCTGATAAAGTTTTATGACATTTTAGAGGAGAGAGACGTTCACTTATAGCTGGTTATCAGAGGCCTCATGGAAAACAGCTGGCCTTCGGTGGGACCTTACAAGATATGAATGCAAGAAGGAGAAAGTGACATAATGGCAGACTCAGGAAAGGAGCCTGATACACAAATGGGAGAGATTAGAAAGTGGGAGGGTCATTTCAAAGCTTATTGCAACAGTAAAGGTAGTTGTCCAGGTAAAGACACAGATATTTGTTGACTGGTTGATTTTGTAATTGGCCACATGTACTTTCTTGTTTCTCTCCCATCTCTTATAAATTATTTTGTTATATTGTCTGAATCATAATATAATGTGAAGTTCTCCTCACTATTTAACATTTGCATCCAATTCACATGTTTTCTTGCTTTTGTTTTCAGATCTTCAGATTTTTTTTGTAATTTTTAAAATGTTTATTCATCTATTTTTGAGAGAGAGAGAGAGAGAGAGAGAGAGAGTACCCACAAGCTGGGGGAGGGGCAGAGAGAGAGAGGGAGATGCAGAATCTGAAGTAGGCTCCAGGCTCTGAGCTGTCAGCACAGAGCCTGACGTGGGGCTCTAATTCAAGAGCTGTGAGATCATAACCTGAGCTGAACTTGGACGCTTAACTGACTGAGCCACCCAGGTGCCCCGAATCTTCAGATATTTTCAATCCCACATTTCATCATCAGATTTGATTAGTCTTCACAATGTTTAATATTATTTTTATAATTACAATCTCAGTTTTACCTGTATTTTCTTAAATAGAGATCAAGGCTTATTTTTATCTATTTTCTCTTGTTTGCTGCGGTCCCTGCGTGAGCTTTCTTCCCTGCCCCACTGACTTCGTATGTTACATATAGACTTCTAGTGATTTATTTTATAACTATACTGTATGTGGTGAGTTATCACATTATCAGAATAAACAACACTAAAATATATAACTGCCTTCCAAGTATTTCATGGTCTTTCTCAGATAGTGACACTAAAGAGAATTGTGTGAAGTGCCTGATTTTTTTCTCTGAGGTCAACTTCAGAAAGCTGAGAATGTACTTGAAATAATATAGTTTTCCACAATATATTTTCTCTGTGAAAGGGTCTGAATGTATGCTACGTGAACAGTGGTATGAGAATGGCCTTGGCCATGTGTGAAAGCAGCAATTTTTTTGGTAGTGCACTAAAACCTTTGCTAGTCTCAGAATAAATTATGTCCCATTCTTATGTCCCTGATGGTAGGATATCTGACACCCAGAGCCAAAGGGGGAGGGATTGAGTATGGGCTGAGTAGAGGTTTGGAGAGGGGAGAGGAGCTTAATACCTGGGTCCCCTCTGCTTCCTCAAGGGACCCCCACTATGCACAACAGCCCTAGAAAAGCTAAGAGAAGAATGAATGGAGGAAAGCAGAGGTTTCTCTACTCTTTTCTGTCTACCCATTATTTAATTTAAAAAAAAAAAACACACATTGGTTACCAACTTTGTGTTGGGGATGTAGTATGAGTTATACTTCTGCCATGAACCTTGACTGCTTTCAGTTCGTAATCCAGTGGGGGTGACAAACATGAAATGAATCACTATGAGCTATCACATCATTACAATTGTGACAAATGCTTCAAGGTGAAAGTGCAGAGTGCTCTGAGGAGAATGGCTAGCGTTCTGCACTGTGGCAGAATCCATCCCCAGAACAGAAGTAACAAGAGCCAATTGTGCTTGAAGCGTAGCACTTACTATCAGGACAAACTATACGACTCTCCTTTCTTGGGGCAACAGCGGTATAGATGATATCACAACAATGGCAAGGCATTTAGAAAACTTTGGGCACGTGATAAATTACACATAAAGTTTTGTTATTGTAAAGATGACAAGGAATCCCGGGACTGCTCCCCCCACCTTTTAATAACACATATTCCTCATAAAAAGAAGAGAATCTCAATTAAAATCCTATGCACCTGTGTGGCTAGCCAATTATTCACAAAGCATGATGGGCCTGATATATATTTTCTCTACCTAATTCTGTTAGACAGTCAATTTGTAAGGCTAAACAAAATGTGCACAGGAAACTTAAATATAGCATTTCAGATATTCTATGAATATTCCTTTATTGTTTATTGTGGGATATTTACAAAAGTCAGATGTGCACACACATCATCTGAGCACATGTCCATCTGTCATCTAGAATTGCCTATAAATATAAATAGTAGCAATTAAGAAAAGAGACTCTCATAATGAGAGAACTAGGAATGGATCATATAAAATGATCACAGAGCCACATAAAGATAAGTACCAGACAAGTCACAAAAATACATAATAACACGAGCAGTCCTTGACAATTTCTTCAAATACTCTATTTCTAAGGATTTTTGAGGTAATTTTTATTATGTAAATTCTTTCCAAATAAATGAGAAAAAGAAGAGTTTGTAAATGTACTCCACTGGAAGGAACTTAATTCTAGAAAACAAAACCCAGATTTTATAAGCCCCTCTCTCTCACCCCTTAAAAGTGGAGGCTACTTTTGTCTTTACACAATATAGTCATCAAAATTCTTTAGTTGCATTTACTAAAAAGCTATGTCTGGATATATCATTCTTGTCAGCATTCCTGAATTCCAAGCATCTCTAGCTGATATTCTTTTCCTGGGTTCTAGTGCACTTGGGGAGACAGGCCTTGACTTAGAAAGGAAACTCTCTTCTTGCTTGAATAAAGGTCTCTGGGATGAGGAGTGCAGAAGGAGCCGATTTTGAAAGTTTCCTGATCTTTCTAAACCTGCCATTACAATTAGTAAATGAGAAAAAAAAAAAGGAGCAAGAAACCCTTTCTCAAAAGCACCTGCCATCCAGGGAATCTCCACACACACAGAAGTAAATGTGCTCCTGGCTTTGCATTGTAGAAAAAATAAACCAAAGGAGCAAATAATGCATCTTCCATTAAAATAAAAATACTCCTGTTTTATAACATTCTTCCTATTGTCATAAAAAATTACAATAATGTATAGCTTATGTAGAGTGCTTTTCAGACAATAAAGACTTCAAGTACTGTCTATTACGTCAGTTCTCTTCTGAGAGGGCTGGAGTTGGTCATGGACCCACCCACATGTGGACAGTAAACAACTTGCCAAGTTATTAGAGCAAAAATCCCCAGATATATATATATATATATATATATATATATATATATATGAATGAAAAAAAGCTTCTTAACTGATGAGATTGAAACTCACAGTTACTTGTTTATTCAAAAAAGTAAGTTTAAGCTGGGAATCATAAAAAACAATACACAGAAATCTTAACATACTAATTTAACTAAAGGAATACACTACTCATTTCAAATACACCCACTCAAGTTCAAGTGTAGGGCCAAGATTATTTCTTTGGTATGGGGCTATTGGCTGGTGCCCTGAGATGATCATTTGCACAGACAAATCCAAACACATCTTCAATGAATACTACTTATTTTGTTTTATTTGTTTTGCATATGTTTTGTTTTGTATATTTGTGAAATAAGAACTTAAAGATATAGATGAGCGATTTAACATGGAATCTAAGGTTTTCTGATTTTTTCCAAATCTTTTCTGTTTTCTCACCTGCACTTAATTTGATAGCAATGTTAAAGAAATTTTCAAAATTTTCCAAAACATTAAATTTAGTGTTCACAGACATAAAAACCTTTTACAATTACATTTTATTTATTTAATATTTAATTAAATTTTATAGTTACAAAATGAGAAACAAGTAGCATAAAGAAGTTCAAGAATAAACACAAGTAATTCATGTTAAGAATAAAGAGTTATGTGCTTATCCTTAGGAAGAGCCTATTTTAAAAGATCATATAATCCAATAATTCCACCACTGGGTGTTTACCTAAAGAAAACAAAATACTAATTCAAAAAATATATATGCACCCCTATATTTATTGCAGCATTCTCTACAGTAGCCAAGATATGGAAGCAACCCAAATGTCCATCAGTAGATAAATGGATAAAGGTGTGGTACACACACACACACACACACACACACACACACACACACTGGAATATTATTCAGCCAGAGTGAAGTGCTGCCATTTGTGACAACATGCATGAACCTAAAGGATATTTTGCTAACTTACAGAATTCAGACAGACAAAGATAAATACCACAATATTTCACTTATATGTTCAATCTGAAAAACAAAACAAAAAGAAATAGACTCAAAAATACAGAGAACAAACTGATGGTTGTCAGAGGGGAAGGTGGGTGAGGGATGGGTGAAATAGGTGAAGGGGATTAAGCAGTACAACTTCCAGTTCTAAAATAAATAAGCCACAACAACGAAAAGTACAGCATAGGGAATATAGTCAATAATATAAGGTTGTATGATGATAGATGGTGACTATACTTGTGGTGAGCACTGAGTAATGTATAGAATTGTTGAGTCAATATGTTATACACCTGAAACTGATAGAACATTGTATGTTATGTTATACTATACTTCAATAAGTATCTTTTTAAAAGAGTAAATTTCCACAAGCATGTGGGTGTCATGGGGCAGAAGGAATGGAGAGTTAGCAAGTCCAGAAAGTTGGTCAAGTAGGAGGTGTATTAAGAGAACATCCATTGTGGGGCAGCTGGGTGGCTAAGTCAGTTAAACAACTGGCTTTTGATTTCAGCTCAAGTCATGATCTCCAAGTTTATGGGATCAAGCCCATGTCAGGTTCCTGCTTGGGATTCTCCCTCTCCCTCTCTCTCTGCCCCTCCCCAACTTTCTTCCTCTCTCAAAATAAGTAAATAAGCATTAAAAAACAGAGAGAGAACACCCAGGGGGGCCTGGGTGGCTCAGTTGGTTAAGTATCCAACTTCTGCTCAGGTCATACTTATCTCACAGTTCATGGGTTTGAGCCTTACCTCAGGCTCTCTGCTGTCAGCACAGAGCCCACTTCTGATCCTCTGTTCCTCTCTCTCTCTCTGCCTCTCCTGCACTTGGCACTCTCTTACTCTCTCAAAAATAAACATTTTTTTAAAAGTTTTTAAAAAGAGCATCCAGGGGTGCCTGGGTGGCTCAGTCGGTTAAGTGGTCGACTTCGGCTCAGGTCATGATCTCACGGTTTGTGAGTTCGAGCCCCGCGTCGGGCTCTGTGCTGACAGCTCAGGGCCTGGAGCCTGCTTCAGATTCTGTGTCTCCCTCTCTCTGACCCTCCCCCGTTCATGCTCTGTCTCTGTCTCAAAAATAAAATAAAATGTTAAAAAAAATTAAAAAGAGCATCCATTGTAATTGCTATATTCCAGGTGTTTCTCAATAATTATTACGGTGAATAAATTAGAATTAAATTTATTTAAAAGCATTTGATAAAAAAATCATTTGATAGTTCTACATTGAATGTAATTTTTTAAAACAGAACATTTCAGGACTATTGTTTGGCATGACCCAATGCTCCTACTCATATAAAGGGAATCAGTGACTCTCCTGGCCAAATAGTAGTAGACCTATGCCTACATAGTAGACCTATATGGTATTCTTTTAAAAGCTCCAGGAATACTCTGCATTGCACGCAAATACATGCCTTGCCTACCACTGATACCTGTCCATTTTCTACCCTAGGAGCTATGTTCATTTCAGCAAGTGGGTCTCAGAATTTCAAGGGCATAAGAATTACAGAATGAACCTTGAAAATGCTGATCAGAGGCTCTGACTGATGATTCTGACCCTGTAGTAATGGAGGGAAGCTCAGGAATCTGCTTTCTAACACATCCCAGGTAATCCAAACACTATTTTTAGACGCTATCTACACACAGAAAAGTTTCAACATTATTCAAAATTTCATCATCAAGGACCATGTCTTCTGTCTTTTGATTCCAGCCATCCTGGACTACCTTCAGTTCTGGAACAAACTAAGATTTATCTATCCTCAGGACCCTTGTCTAAACAGTTCCCTTTTTTAGGAATGATTTTCGCATACTTTTTAGATCAACTTTTTCTTCAGGTGCAAATATCATTTCCCCAGGGGAATCCCCTGCCTCTGTGGACTAGTTTATGAACTCTTGCCATACACTCCATCATACTCTTTACCTTTCCTTGACCAGCAGGTACTACTTCTGTTCAGTGTCTTTCTCTTTGCACTGGTCCCGCTTCCAAATCATGAGCTCCACAAAGAAGAAACCATGTGTGTCTTGGTCATCATTTCATCCCCAACACTTCTCAAGGTGCTGGGCAGAGTGACCACTTGGCATCATTCCGTGAGTAAAAAACATGAGTGAAGGTCAATATGCAAATCTCTCCAAGACAGGCAGTATTACCTGCACTTCCTCAGTTAGCTGCCATTTAGATCCATTTTTTTTTAAGTTTACTTCTTTATTTTGAGAGAGAGAGAGAGAACTAGTGAGGGAGAAGAGAAAGAGGGGGCAGAGGATCCGAAGCAGGCTCTGTGCTGACAGCAGAGGGCCTGATGGGGGCTTGAAATCATGACCTGTGAGACCCAACTGGGCTGAAATTGGACATCTAACCGACTGAACCACCCAGGCACCCTGGATCCAGTTTTAAGAATAGGGTTTAGTAGGGAAAAGAAAAAGGGTATTTATTTTCAGAAAGAAACAGGAGGATATGAAATTTAAAATGGCTCACTCTATTGTTAAGAATCATTTTTTAATGTTTATTTATTTGTTTTGAGAGAGAGAGAGAGGGAGCGTGCAAGAGCAGGGGAGGGGCAGATAGAAAAGGAGAGAGAGAATCTCAAGCAGGCTCCACGCAGTGCAGAGCCTGATGTGGGGCTCAACCTCATGAACTGTGAGATCATGACCTGAGCCAAAATCAAGAATTATGTTTAACCAACTGAGCCACCCAGGCACCTCTGTTAAGAATTATTATACACTAACAATGTCAAGGATGAGAGTTATGAAACTGCTGCTGAAGATCTTGGAAAAGAATTCTAGAGAAAAATGGGATGGTTAATTCCATGCTAATTCACTAAGTCGGCTTCTACTGTTAGATTTTGAGGCATTCGATTGTGGCTATTTAGCATGATCTCTCAGAATATAACAGCAACAAAACTGAGAAAAAATGTTTAATTGATTTTTACTAATAAAGCCATCCATTCAATATACATTAAATAAGCCTGACTGTTAGACAAAATTAATAAAACAAAGTTCCTATACTCAAAAGGTGCTTAATCTGGTTGGTGATTCCATCAACAACCAAGCTGAGCAGCAAGGAGAAAAAAGAATAATAAAAAATGACAATGGGTTAAGGGAACTTAGTGACATCATCACATGTAATAGCATTTGCATCATAGGCATCCCAGGAGAAAAGAGAGAAAAGGGGGCAAAAAATTTATTTGAAGAAATAATAGCTGGAAAAAAAATAAAAAAGAAATAATAGCCGAAAA
The DNA here is from genome assembly GCF_007474595.2 of Lynx canadensis. Classification (NCBI taxonomy): domain Eukaryota; kingdom Metazoa; phylum Chordata; class Mammalia; order Carnivora; family Felidae; genus Lynx; species Lynx canadensis. The sequence continues at coordinate 168,744,029 of NC_044310.1, read as the reverse complement.
CTTCCCTAAATCTGGGAAAGGAGACATCCAGATCCAGAAGGTACAGACAGCCCCCAGCAAATCAATCTGAAGAGGTCCACATCAAGACATACAATAATTAAAATGGTAAAACATAGTGATAAAGAGAGAATTTTAAAAGCAGTGAGAGAAAAGAAAACAATTACATTTATGGGAGACCCCATAAGGCTATTAGCTAATTAATGTTTTCATCAGAAACTTTGCAGGCCAGAAGGGAGTGGCATAATATATTCAAAGTGCTCAAAGGAAAAAAATCCTGCAACCAAGAACACTCTATCCAGCAAGGGTATCATTCAGAATAGAAGGAAAGGTAAAAAGTTTCCCAAGTGAAAATTAAACGAGTTCACCACCACTAAACCCGTCTTATAAGAAATGTTAAAGGGAATTCTTTGAAGAGAAAAAAAAGGCCATTGCCAGAGGTAAGAAAATTAGAGAGGAAAAAATTTCACAGGCAAATACAAACATAATAAAAATAGAAGATTAATCACTTATAAAAATGGTACAGAGGTTAAAGCAAAAAGCAGTAAAATCAATTATGTCTATAAAAATCCATCCAGAGATTCATAAAATAAAAGGATGTAAAGTAAGTCATCATATACATAAAATGTGTGTGGGTGAGGGTAAAATTTTAGTCCTTTAAAAATGGGTTCTAACACAAATCAGGGAACTATAGATGCTGGAGAGGATGCGGAGAAACGGGAACCCTCCTGCACTGCTGATGCAAGCCGCTCTGGAAAATAGTGTGGGGGTTCCTCAAAAACTTAAAAATAGATCTACCCTATGACCCAGCAATAGAACTTCTAGGAATTTACCCAAGGGATACAGGAGTGCTGATACATAGGGGCACTTGTACCCCAATGTTTATAGCAGCACTTTCAACAATAGCCAAATTATGGAAAGAGCCTAAAGTCCATCAACTGATGAATGGATAAAGAAATTGTGGTTTATATACACAATGGAATACTACGTGACAATGAGAAAGAATGAAATATGGCCTTTTGTAGCAACGTGGATGGAACTGAAGAGTGTTATGCTAAGTGAAATAAGTCATACAGAGAAAGACAGATACCATATGTTTTCACTCTTATGTGGATCCTGAGAAACTGAACAGAAGACCATGGGGGGAGGGGAAGGAAAAAAAAAAGAGGTCAGTGAGGGAGGGAGCCAAACCATAAGAGACTCTTAAAAACTGAGAACAAACTGAGGGTTGATGGGGGGGTTGGTGATGGGTATTGAGGAGGGCACCTGTTGGGATGAGCACTGGGTGTTGTATGGAAACCGATTTGACAATAAATTTCATATTAAAAAAAATAATAAAATAAAATAAAAACTTTTAAAAAGTTAAAAAAAATAAAATAAAATAAAAGGTACTTTGAAAAAAAATGGGTTCTAAGAGTATACTTAACTTGATGAGTACAGAGAAATGGATTGAATTACTGACTCATTATATGATATACCTGAAACTAACATAACACTGTATCTTAATAATACTTGAATAAAAAATTAGTTTAAAATATTTTTTAAGAAATTCATTCTTTTACCAAAACAAGCAAATGCCCAAAAAACAAAAACACACACACAAAAAAACCAAAACAAACAAAAACCCCACACACCTGTGAAACAATGAGATACAATGATTATACAACAATAAACATCTGTTATGTGTCTGTGAAGTTTAGCTTATCTACATGGGTTCACTCATGTGTTTGAATGTAATTTGGGGGCAGGCTAATCCAGGCTGGTCTTGGCTAGATCAACGTGGCCCTGCTTCCTATGTCTCCTGCTCTTATCGTGGGGCCAACAGGCTAATCTGGGCCTGGTATTTTATGGCAAAGGCTGAAGTACAAGAGAATAAGCCCAATCTTTAAAGTACTTCTTCAAGTCTCTGTTTGCATCACATCTACTGATACCCCATTTGGCCAAAGCCAGTCATGTGCCTAAACTCAGAATCAAGAGGCAAGGAAAATACTTCACCTCTTGATAGGAAAACTGCAAAATCACATAGCAAAGGAAGGGAAGAAAAATCGGCATTTAACTCAATCTATTATAGTAATATAAACAAAGAAGCAAAAGATTAGGATCTAGTAAGAAATGGTCAGGAATGTCAGGATCGAGAAAATCAAGTGTATTACTTTATTTTTATACTATATTTTTAGCACAACTCTACTGACTTATTTTTAAACTTCAGCAGCAAGTCAATATGCTTGCTAAAACCTTACTAACTGGTCAAATTGAAGATCTATCTGAAGGATCAAGAATTCTCCATAAACCCTTGAATCTAAGTTTGCTGAACATTAGAAAAACATCAAGTAGCAAGAGTTTTAACAGCATGGGATAAGAGCTGTGGGAAAAAAAAGTGCTTTAGTGCTATTTTAAAACTACTAGATATCAGAATACCACAAGGAGAATGCTCTGAATTGTGTTTCCATTCTTTATTAAGATGCTTTGTGTAATTAGTAGTGTTTCTATCAGAATAAATAGTAATTTGGAATTCATCCAAATTAAAAGCCCAAATGAAACAGGAACATTAGTGATGAGTAGAATGTTAAAAGAGTCAAACTTCTCTAGGGTAGATACGTCTGTGCAAGTCGGAGCAATTTAAATCAAATCTGTAGAATCCATGTGGAGCAAAGCAGAATAAATAGAGAGGATGTTTGTGGGAGGAGGAACCAGGAACCCACACAGACTTCTAGCCAGAAGGGAAATTCACTTCCAGTTTTCTGAAAACTCAAAAAAATTGACTAACTTCTTTATGTGCCACTGTGAAATCTGCATTGGCAACTTAAAAAATAAAACAGTAAAAATGTGTGAAACAAGTTAAAGATATAAGATATAGTTCTACTAGAGGTGGGTGCTACAGAATGAAGAGTAACTTCGTCACATATTATAATTCCAGGACTACAGATACAATCTTCCATAGGGAAGGTTGTGAAAGCACTTTCAATATCACTTACCATGTTATCAAGAAAAGGGACTGAGGCCACATCATCTGGATCTAATTTGTTATCATGCCACCAGCACCTTCTTGTTTCAGTGTCTGTTGGCCATATAACAATGATTTGGCATGCCCATACACAGTTATATTGCATCCAGGGAATGATGACTAGTCTGTGATATTCAAAGTAAGTCATGTATAATTCCAAGGATAAAGTCAACATGGCAGTTCTGGCCTGTGCCTATCACAGAGGCAATTAATCACGAGCCTGGGATAATATAAATAAGTGTAGATATTCAGACCTTACCAGCTCCTACAAAACAGTGAAGATTCTGATGTAGTGGGCAGAGCTATGACCTACCCTCCCCCCCACAATGAACCTCGTATGCAAAGAAAATTAAGCTCTAGGATTAGCTCATACCATCTGTAGAACAACTAAAATTATGAAACTTCTAGGAAAAAACACAGGATAAAATCTTTGTGACCTTTGGTTGATCAAAGATTTCTCAGATAGAATGACAAATTGGACTTCATGAAAATTAAGAACTACTTTTCAAAAGACCATGTCAGAAAGAGACAACCCAAAATCTGTTAGCAAAACATCTACCTTTTAAAAGAATTATTCAAAATATATATAGAATCCCTATAATTTAATGAAGAGAAATGCCACAATTTTTAAAATATTTGACAAAAGATTTTGACATTTCACAAAAGAAGAAATACAGGTGGTAAAACAAACACATGTTAAGATTTCTCAACATCATTAAGTCACTAGCTAAAATCACAGTGAGAAACGACCTCACATCTACTTTATTAACTAGAATTAATAAACGGGAAATACCAAGTGTTGGAAAGGATGCAGAGTAATCAAACACTCACACATTGTGGTGGAAATGCAACATGGTAGAGCAACTTTAGAAAACAGTTTAGAAATTTCTTGTAGCGTTCAGAATATACCTACCATATAACCCAGCAATTCCATCTCTAGATGTTTACTAAAAATAAGAGAAAGACCTGTATAATAAATACAAAATAAATACAAAGACCTGTATGAGAATATTCATAACACTTTTTTTTTCATAATAGCCCCAAACTGGAAATAACACTGATGTATATTAATTGGTAAAGAGATAAATTATGGTGCAACTGGTACTCAGCACCAGGAAGAACAAACTACCTCTACGAGCACAAGTCAGATGAATCTCACAATCATTATGTTCAGTGACAAGCTAGACACACAGGATACATACTTTAAGATTTCAGTTGAATGACAATCTTAGGATAGAGAAGAGATCTAATATTGTTACTGGTTGGGAGGGGTGAGGCGATTGACTATAAAGGGCCATGAGAGAACTTTATGGGATGATGGAAATGTTATGTATTTTCATTGTGGTGGTAGTCACACAACTGTTTACATTTGCCAAAACTTATCAAACTGTAAAACTGAACATGAGAATTTTATTGTATATAAATTAATCTTAATAAGTTGACCTTTAAAAAAATGAAAGAAACAATGGTGGTTTAAACCAGGGTAAAGAGAGGAAACGGAAAGAAGTGAAGGAATAGATAGAAAGTTGGTGAATATGGTGCCTTAGAGGCTCCTGAATTCCCTTCCTCTCCACAGACATACCAAATGTACAGCCTCACACAGAGCAATTATCTGTGAGAGAAATTCAGAAACTAGCTGAGCAACTCCTACACATCAGGTGAATGAGAAAACACCCACAATGAAATGGGGAAGACTGGCACACTCTTGCCATAAACCCCAACCTCGATACAGTGCTATACAATTGGAAGAGAATTCCCAATGGCCTGCTTCTCTCTCAGGAGAAAAGGGTTCGGACTTCATATTTTTTTTCTTTTTTTTATGTTTTTTATTTATTTTTGGGACAGAGAGAGACATAGAAGACAGAGAGGGGAGGGGCAGAGAGAGAGGGAGACACAGAATCTGAAACAGGCTCCAGGCTCCGAGCCATCAGCCCAGAGCCGGACGCGGGGCTCGAACTCACGGACCGCGAGATCGTGACCTGGCTGAAGTCGGACTGGACGCTTAACTGACTGCGCCACCCAGGCGCCCCTCGGACTTCATATTTAATGCCCCCAACTTTTAAGACTTCCATCAGAGGGATGAGTTCCCAAAACACCTAGCTCTGAAAACCAACAAGGCTTTCATCCACAAGACCCACAAAACCAAAGCAAAGGAGCAGTGGTTAATAGGCATGGAAACTCCTCTCTTGGGGCCCAATATAGAGGGAACAGGCATAATCATCCACGTCCCAGGCTTTCCCTGAAAGGGGCCACCCACATAATTTGAAAGCTGCTACCTGCTGCTGATTAGCACACATCTAGGGACTTGCTGTGATCCTCCCGTGAAACCAAGGAAGTTAGTGGACACCTTCCCTTTCATCTACCTGTAGCCTGCTCACTACCTCCTTGAAAAACACTTATATACACACTTTCACCCCAAATTTGGAAGCTACTATCCAAGAGACAGGTCCCCAGATCACCTGGTTCTGATAGCCAATGAGTTTTCCATACACAAGTTCCATGTATAGGGGTAAGCTTCTCAACATTGGTCTTGGCAATTGTTTTTTGGATATAACACCAAAAACAAAGGCAACAAAAGCAAAAACAAACAAGTAGGACTATATCAAACTAAAAAGCTTCTGCTTGTGAAAGGAAACCCTTAAGAAAATAAGGCAACTTAAATAGTGGGAGAAAATATTTGGAAACATCATATCCAATAAAGGATCAATATCCAGAATATACAATGAACTTACACAACTCAAAAGCAAAAAAGCCCACAAGTAACTCAATTAAAAATGGTCAACAGGTACATGAAAAGGTGTCCAACATCACTAACCATGAGGGAAATGCATATCAAAATCATTTCAAACCTATTAGGATGGCTATTATAAAAATGATAAGAGATAACAAATGCTCTAAGGAAGTGGAGAAAAAGGAACCCTTGTACACTGTTTGTGGGAATTTAAACTGGTACAGCCACAGTGGAAAACACTATGGAGGTTCTTCAAGAAATTAAAAACAGAACTATTGTATGATCCACCAATCCCACTTCTGGATGTATATCCAAAGAAAAGTCAAAGATTAACTCAAAGAGATATGACCTGCCATGTTCAATGCAACATTATTCACAATAGTCAAGGTATGGAAATGATTCCAGTGTTTGTCAACAGATGAATGGATAATGTAAATATGGTATATGTATAGAATGAAGTATTATTCAGCCTTAAAAAAAAAGTCTACCATTTTGACAGCATGGATGGACTTAGAGGGCATTATGCTAAGTGAAAAAAGCCAGAGAAAGAAAGACAAATACTGTGTGGTTTCACTCAAATGTGGAATCTTTAAACACACATGCAAACACACACACACACACACACACACACACACACACACACACACTAAAAAGAAAAAAAGGGGGCACTGGGTGGTTCAGTCAGTTGAGCGTCTGACTTCAGCTCAGGTCATGATCTCACTGCTTGTGGGTTCACACCCCACATTGGGCTCTGTGCTGATGGCCCAGAGCCTGGAGCCTGCTTCAAATTCTGTGCCTCCCTCTCTCTCTGCCCCTCTCCCACTCATACTCTATCTCTTTCTCTCAAAAATAAATAAACTTTAAAAAAGAAAAAAAGAACCCATAGAAACAAAGAGTAGAAAAGTGGGTGCCAGAGTGTCAGGGCCTAGAGGATGGGGAAATAAGGAGAAGTTGGTAAAAGGCTAGAGACTTAAGGATAGAAATCAAGAAAGATTTTATCATGTAAATTCTAAGGAAACTGAGGACTAGGTGGATCATCGTGAGCACATTGGAAAGGGCAGGAATTAGTAGGCTGAGGGAATATAGGCAGGAGGAACATTCTATGCAATGAGCAGTTTGTTTGAAAACCCAGACACAAATGGTGCCATGGTGCGTTCCCAGAATCAGTAGTGTTGAGGGTGGCTTGAGCACATAGAAGTGCAAAGGGTGAAGTTGGAGAGGCAAATAGAGTCCAGATTACACTGGGCCTTGTAAAGCATCCTAGGTATTTTAAACTTTATCCTTAGAATAATGGGAAGCCGTTGAAGCATTTTAAACTGGGACAGATCCATTCTAATTTATGCTTCAGGAAAATTACATTGGCTTCAACATAGAGGACTACAGAAAGTAGTGGTGAAATTAATGGAAGGATCAATGGACATAGTGCAATGGAATGGAAAAAAGTGAAGGATTCCACAAATTCTTGTAAAAGTATAAAATCCAGAGATTGATTGGACATCAAGTATAAAAGAGTGGTAATAGTCAAGAATTATGCCCAAATTTCTGACTTAGGCAACTTGGAGAATGATCATATCAATTATTAAAGCTAAGAAATATCATAAAGGGAGCATGTTAGAAGGGAAGATGATGGATACTACATAATCATCATCAATTATTATTATTATTATTATTATTATTATTATTATTAGGTCATGCTCTAAAGATGCTAGTCGCATGGTATATCCATCCCCTTTTTTTAAAAGTCAGTGTTTCTGTGATATTCAGAACCGTAATTCTTTTGATGTTAAGAGCCTTTAATCTTCTCACTTTACAAGACATTTTCTTCCTAAGTCTATTGGCACATTTTTACTATCAGAAAAGGATACAAAGGACATTGGAGCAAAAGCTGCTTATGACAAAGATGGTGGTTAAAGACTCATTTTCTTTCTCCTCCTTTTTGAACTGATGAAAGATATGAGCCAATTATCTGAGTTTTAGGCAGAATCAACTTGTATCTTCTTATAAAGTTGCCCGTTTTTTTCTTTATCCAAGTTTAATATGAATTTATTTCTTTTCTACATAGCTTTGCAATTATAATTATCTTTTACATTCATATTGTTTTCTGTTGTCTAGTACCAACTCCTTCTGTCTCGAAGACAGAGGTTCTGCTTATTTTGAACAACCCAAGTAACTTGGAAAATCCTATGAATTATGTGAGCACTTAATAATTGTTAAATGACTAGAGTCTGTATCCTGAACCTGCTCATCTAATAACTTGGTTTAGGGGCACCTGGGTGGCTCAGTTGGTAAGCGTCCGACTTCAGCTCAGGACATGATCTCACGGTTTGTGCGTTCAAGTCCCGCATCAGGCTCTGTGCTGACAGCTCAGAGCCTGGAGCCTGCTTCGCATTCTGTGTCTCCCTCTCACTCTGCTCCTGCCCCACTCACACTCTGTCTCTTTCTCAAAAATAAATAAAGATTTAAAAAAATTTTTTTAAATAATAATTTGGTTTAAAAAGTCATTCCATTTTTTAATACTTTTTGTCAAATCCTTTAGCACCATCTACATTACTAGAACAGATGATGAAGTCTTACTCTAAATAATGTGGGGATGGAGGTGGGGAGGTGTGAAATGGATGAGGGAGGTCAAAAGGTACAAACTTCCAGTTGTAAAATAAATAAGCACTGGGAATGTAATGTACAGCATGTCAAAAAAGTAGAGTAATAAAAAAGAGTTCCATAAAGAAAATTCTTTCATAAAAAATAATTTAAAAATCAATCTTTAATTTGTTTGACATTATTCCCTTTATTTTTAAAATATTTATTTAATTTCAGTCCTTTTAAAAATTTATGAGAAAAGGCAATTTATCCTTCAAAATGTTTAGTCACTCAGACGTTAGAATACTTAAACTATAGTTGTCTAGGATGTGAATGATTGAGTGCCTTTTATGAGTAGTGAGACCACAATAGTTGCAAAAGTACTACGAAACACATAAACCATGAAAACCAGAATGTATGACTTTCCTCAACTGTCACGGATTGGTTGTAAACAGTTAGTGTGGTCAGGTGAAGCTACAAATGATGTTACCAAAACTGTACAGGAAGGTCGTAATCAGAACTTGAATTGTGTTTTGGAATTGGCTATAAATGTGACTTGTGGTTTAGTTCAAACATACATTGTAGGTTCATTGCACTTGCATACTTTCCTGATAACTGAAAGATTCTCATTTGTTTGTTTTTAACTTTTTAAAGTTTATTGATTTATTTTGAGAGAGAGAGAGAGATAGGGAGAGAGAACAAGGGAGCATGAGTGGGGTAAGAGCAAAGAGAGAAGGAGAGAGAATTCCAAGCAGCCTCTGTGTCAGCACAGACCCCGATACCAGGCTTGAACCCACGAACTGTGAGATCATAACCTGAGCTGCTATCAAGAGTCCAACACTTAACCAACTGAGCCACCCAGGCACCCCTGTTTGTTTGTTTGGTTGGTTTTTTTAATTTATGCCATCTGGTTAAGAAAACAGAGCTTGTGATTTGGGTTTTAGTAAAAGATTTAGTCTATTAACATATATGCTATCTGAAAAAAAAAATCCATATCCTCCAAATGACAGATTTAAAAAGCAAAAGGAAGGAAATGGAAAATGCGTGTTTACCTTGAGTCACTACTTAATCTGATACAGTACAGGGAATGGGTCTAGTATCAGTAAAAACGTCACTGTTATCTGAGCAAGGCCCACATGGCAGCAAGGCAGAGTTCTTTACTCATGGAGGAATTCATCATGGTGTTTGGGAAAAAAATAAAATACATTCCAGAACTACTATCTATCAGTATTTGTTTTAGAAGGGTAAGGTAGTCTAGGGATTAAGAACCTAAAGGCAGGGTGCCTGGATGGCTCAGTGGGCTAAGCATCAGGATCTTAATTTTGGCTCAGGTCATGATCTCATGGTTTATGAAATTGAGCCCTGTGCCAGGCTGTACAATGAGAGTGCAGAACCTGCTTGGGATTCTCTCTCCCTCTCTCTCTCTCTCTGCCCTTCCCCATTCGCTCTCATGTGCTGTGCCCTCTCTCTCAAAATAAATAAATAAACTTAAAGAAAAGAACCTATATGCAAAATTTGTTATAAAATGTCAAATAAACACCCTGCTTTCTTGGAAGCATCCTTTTTCAACATCATACAATTTTATCTTACAGTTTATATGCCTTTGAGTAGAAAAATAACAAGTATCACTTGACCATATTATAGCAATTGTGAACATGGTCGATTGGTCTATATACTTCTCCCCTGGAACATATACATATATAAAGAGAATAACAGAACAAAATTTAATTCATGCCTTGAATCTCTAATAATTCAAAATTTGGTCCTATTCCAAAGCCTATAGGTCTTCCTTTATAAAAACTGAATGGCCTACAAACATTTTGTATACTGGACTTTTTATAAAAATTAGTGGATGTGTCCACTAATAAGTTTTCTGTATATGAGGAATTATGTGTTATAAATATGTGATTCAAGAGAGCAGGCCAATAATTAAGTCAGAAATAAATTCCTTGTCTTTCAAATTTCACAGAGACAGGGGGGCTCTGAAGTCAACCAGGAAGGGATAAAGACTAGCTTATGAGCAGGAACTGTTTATTTTCTTCTCATTGGCAATATTCAACAAAAATAAGAAGGGCATGGGGGATTTACTACTTTGTGAAATAAATTAAGTTTTAATCTACATCTGGCTTGGTTCTCTATGAACTAGAGAACCTATAGCAATTATTTTTCCATATCATCAATCATTCTATGATAAGAAAAATTCTGATTTCTGAAACTCAGAAAAACAAATTCTTTGGTATTTAAGTGAGCAGTGAATATATAAAAACACTTACCTGATGATTAAAGGGAACAAGAGCTAATTGACAGTTTACCATATGGAATAAAAGGATTATTTGATTGCCATATCCTAATATACCAGACAGCTAATGCAAAAAGAATGAATTTCTGGGTAAGTTGTTATAAGGGAAGAAGATAGGAGAAAGAGTGAAAAGGAGACAATGAAAGCCACACATTTGGGCAGTTGTGCAATCTGAGGAACTCCACGACTACTTTGTGTCCAATTCAACATCTCTTTAAGGTACAAAGAGCTTTTGCAATGAATGTGATTATGCACTGACAAAAAAAATGTCTACTCTAGAACCATATGTATGTGACAACAAGGAAAAAGCAAGCATTTCATCACATAAAGGGTGATACAGGATCACATCTCAAAACTCAGCCACTCATTCTCAAGAGATTTCATGAGTCTACATTCAACTGTAACGACTGCATCTGGGTTCAAACGTTTTGCATCTTTGAAAATCTTTGTTCAATTCAAATCTTATACAAAATATAATATCTGAAGCATGTAAAAATGGAACTGCTTTGGTTTTGGGGTAGGGGGTGGCATTAGCAACCCCAAATAGTACCCACTAGCAGCCTCTTTCCCTGCTGTTCCTATGTGGTAGCTCTCCAGGTTAACTCAGTGGGATCACTATGGTTGAAAGATTTAAAGAGCAATTTAGATGTTTCAATAATACAGAATGAAAATACTTTCTGTTGAAATTAGACCTACTGTTTGTTGATTCCCCAGATCCCTGGCAAAAACACAAGGCTTGACAATTGTCAACATCTAGTTAACATGGCAGATTGAACAAATGTTTATCACTGCTCTCTAATCCTTAACACTCCTCAAGTAATAGTAAATCAACATCATTACTCACAAAGACAAAAGGAAGAAAAAGAGAAGCCAGTGTTAACAAATGTTGGGCAGATGGAAAATTGAAATCTGTAGGTCCTGGGAAAGTGAATTGATTCATGCCACAGAACCCCAGAACGGCTTGGGAATTGAAGGCACCAGCTACTACTGAAGGTTGAAATAAAGAGAGAGGATTATTTGAGCTAAGTAACAATCCCTCAGTTATCTTTCCAGGAAAGAGAAGGTTTAATTTCTAGTGAGGACTCAGACTCAAAGATATCTTCCTATAAAAGAAAGTTAAAAGAAATGTGTACTCTCTTTCAGCTCTCTTTCTCTGTTTAGCCTTTAGAATATTGAAAATGGGTGATTCAACACATACAAAAGCAAAAGAAAATCCTCAGGTGGTGGCTCTGTACCATCCTAGAAAAGCCAGTCTAGAATGCAATAGAAAATGGAAAGATACCAGAAAGGCCTCTCCAGGAATGGTGCTTTTCCTTATTAGCTTTACAGTACTTTAGTGCAGGTTGTTTTTTGTTTTGTTTTGTTTTGTTTTGTTTTGTTTTTTAAGTAGGCTCTACATGGGGCTTGAACTCATGACCATGAGATCAAGACCTGGACTGAGGCCAAGAGTGGATGCTTAACTAATGGAGTCACCCAGCCAAACCAGGTTTATAGTACTTTAAACAATCATGTATATGTATATAGGATAAAAATAAATTTCATTACAAATAAAGAATACTCAGTGTTTGATTACCATTCAGGTGAAGGAAAAACAGTAACATAGCTTTTGAAAAAATAGATTTCTAAACATCATTTATTCTTGTCCTTTGAAAAATAGTTACCTTCTTAACTGTCTCTTGATCAGATTCATAAAAAACATTCTGTGTTCAGTGACTACTTTGGGAGGAGATAGGGGCTATAAAAGTTTACAGGAAAGTAAGGACTAGTAATATCTATTATTGTCGTGGATAATTCAATCACAAATAATCCAGTTCAAATAATCCTGTTGACCACTTAAGGAGAATCCCTCATTTGATCATGTATTGTCCAAACTGAATTTTTGGACACATTATACCACTTCAGAGTACTAATGTTAAAAAAAAAGAGCCAAATCATATTTCTTCATATACTGCATAAATGGAATTTGCCCCCTTTAAAGTCGAGAGTGGTTTCTTACTTTCTGGCAAATTCATCTGTAAAGATTTCCAACTGGAAATGTATTTTGCATGATAACAGGTTGAAGTCATGAATCACTTGGTAATTCATTAGAGTGACTAGCATCAAAGGATCCCTTAGGAATTTAGGGGAAAGGTAGTTAAGCAATTAATGAAGTTATTTAAAATCCTGATATGGTTGAGCCTGCTTTGAAGACTGCTAGGGATTAATATTTATTTAATAGATTGTCAGTTTCCATGCCAAAAAAAGAAATGTGACAGAAGTCACCCTAGTCTAAATGTAAAAAGGTAGCCCATTTGGAGCATATTTTATTGCGGTAGTTGACACCATTATAGTCTGTACCATTATATCACCATACAAAAGCCATCATTCTCAAGCTGAAATTAACATTGCTGTTGTTTTCGATTAGAAGAATTGGCTCTAAATCCAGCAATTCTCTGCAGTGATTTATATTTTAGTAGCTGCCATCTTGCACCAGGAGAGAACATGGCAGAGTATAAGTGCTCTCTGATGAGACATAAGGTATTAAAATTGATAGGAGATGACAAAATGGGAGAATAGCATTGTAGGGGTAAAGTTTTCACTTGAGAACAGTCTCTGTTATGGCTTCATTCCTGAGACTCTCTGCTAATCTTTATGCTTGATTCAGAACCTAGTTCTTCCCATGGAAATGTAGAGGATGTGAGTCTTGTGTTATAGAATTGGCTCTTATCTCTTGCATAAAGTACTGAAAATGTATTAAGTGCTAGGAAGATCTCATTTGTAAGAATAAATGATAGCTGAGTTGAATGACAGAATGAACTCTCCTAAAGACGTTTGGGTAGTTTCCTTCATTGTATCAAGATTAATTTTTAGATGTTGTAGCTGGTCCCGCCTACTTTTATCACTAACGTCTTTTTTAAAAGCGGTGTAATTAGTGACTTTTACCCTGAAGTTCAGGACTAAAATCTCAGGATATTTCATAATATTTTATCATACTATTTAGTTTTTAAACTACCTTTATCCCTGAAAACAATCAGAACCCTCTAAAATCTCCATTTTGGATTTCTCTTCCTCACCCATGAAGCATTCTGAAGCAGGGCTGCCATTAAGAGATAATACGCATAAGTAGAAACTTTTTTCATGTCCTTAGCACAATACCAGACCCCTAAATTAATGAATAAAATGCCACAAGTGTTAAAATTTATGGTAACATATAATTGTACAAAAATATTAAATACCAATAAATAAGCATGTTAGATTTGATTTCTATTCTGGGTCTTGAGGAGAATGTCCTTTAGGGCTCGTGCATTCCTTATGTCCTAGATACAGTATACTTTTTTACTCAAGGTGCTTTCTTAAGGACTGCATATTCTCTTGTCTAGCTTCTAAAACAATGAAGTTGCCAGTGAAGGCTGGTAACTGTCTCTATCGTACCACCTCTAGATGAACATGCAAAATAAATAAAAAATAAAAATAAAATCTTAAGCTTCTAATTTTGCAACAATGGCACAGTGGTAGCCATGGTTGAATGGAGTGGTAAGGTTGGAGATGGAAGAGAATGTATTTTCAAGTGGCTGAGAGCGGCCAAATATCAGTAAATTAGTTCTAATGCCTATATCATAAGACCAAGACCTTGAAATGCATAGTCAATGCCCTGTGAAATGCCTTATGTAAGTAAGACAGGCCAGACAAGTAGCAAGTCAGGCAAATAAGGCATGTAAACAAAGAGTCTTACTGACTGTGACTTACTCAACAGAAAGTATTTTATGCCATAACATCAGTTTACCACTCACCACCTAGAAATAATTCAATGTCCAAATGTCAAAATAATGTCACCTATTAATAAGTTAGAAAACTTATTAGTTTCATCCCATAGTAATCTTTTTTTAATGTAATATTATAAACACTGAAAATGTGGATATATCTGTGTGAATTCTATCTCCTTTACCATACTTTTCACCTCTTTCCCAACTTCATTTAATAATAGAAAAACCAAGAACCTAGTATTACTGTCCTTGGAAGGTAAAGTTATTTTGTGCCTGGGTAAAAATACTGTATGTTTTCACTCTTATGTGGATCCTAAGAAACTTAACAGAAGTCCATGGGAGAGGGGAAGAAAAAAAAAAAAGAGGTTAGAGAGGGAGAGAGCCAGAGTGTAAGAGACTCTTAAAAACTGAGAACAAGCTGAGGGTTGATGGGGGGTGGGAGGGAGGGGAGGGTGGGTGATGGGTATTGGGGAGGGCACCTTTTGGGATGAGCACTGGGTGTTGTATGGAAACCAATTTGACAATAAATTTCCTATTTAAAAAAATAAAAATAAAATAAAATGAATAAATAGCATTAAATTAAAAAAAAAAAGTCATTGTGTAGAAGAAGAATTGTATTACTGCATTCAAGAGAAAAGTTCTGAGTAGGGTTTTCACCAAGCAATTCAGAGATGCTTTTTATCTGCCTGAGGGTTTGTTACCTCTCACCAGTGACTCTACCAATAGAGTAAGACACATTTGAACCCCTCTCTCAGATGTTTGAACGTCCAAATTTCACAGCTGCATTTTCCTCTTATCTATAGCTATTCCTCCCTGGTCATAACAGTGGCTACCAGCCATATAACCTAGTCTTTTCGAAAACCACATGATATGCTTTCCCTTCTCATCCTCTACGTCTATTCTCCTCATACATTGCTAATATGTCTGCACAGAACCACCATTTAAGCTTGAAATTCTTTTTTGACTCCTTTCTGCTCTCTGACATTTCTAAACACAGTTTCTAAACTATCCTCAAGCTCCCATTATCTCTTTCTCTCTGCAATTGTAATATTCTCCTAGAGTGCATTCTGAATTCTCATCTTTTCCTTGCTGCCAACCATCTCTATGTATTCTCATTATAACCTTACTAAAACCAATTTCCTGATTATTTCACTCTTCGAATATCATAGCAGACTCAAATGCACAATTTTGTGTTTATCACATCATGTCTTCTTCCCAGGGACACAGAAGGACCGCATTTCCTAGACACTAGATTAGAACCTCATGACTATATTCTGACATATAGGAAGATGAATCGACATAATGTGTCACTTCTGCCAATGACACATGAAAGCCAATATGCCTCTGCCATTTGTCTCTTTCCCTTCCTTAATTATCTGGGAAGCCATGTCTTCAGATGACAGTGTCATTAGATGGAAGGAACCTGAATCCCCAACTAGGGGAAGGACATGACCACCTCACAGCAAACATCTCATGAGCAGGAATTAAACCCTTTTGTACTAAGTCAGTGACTTTTAAGGATTTGCCTGTTGGAAAACTTGGGCTTACTTACCTAACATTCTCAGGAACTTTCATTTCCAGAAAACAACCTCTTACTCAGACACTTAAAGTTCTTCATGATCTGTTCCTAAGATAAACAGGCCCTGATTAGATGCCAGGCCCTGAGTTTAACGCTACATATGTTGTTTCATTCATTTTTATAACAACCCAGTGAGGGAAACAGAAGTTCCAAGAGGTAAAATAATTTACATTAGTTCACACAGCTAACAAAGCGTGCAAGACCAACACCAAAACCCACTCTCTTAACTACACCCAATTTTTCTCTCTCTTTGGCAAGGCCTCTCCTAGAGATGTGTCAAAAACATGCTCTATAGTCCATTGGGCTTGAGACTGCTGTATGTTATACTTTTCTTTAGCTGTGGGTCTAGTTAGAAATGGGGTCTTAGTTGCCTTGGAATAATTACAAGCACCAAGGAAGTTCTTTCTGATTACAGGGCAGCCTATTTATTCACACTCATTAAAAACTGAAGAGCACTATGGAAAGGGAGGCATGTGAATGTACCTGCTCTAAGCTGAACATGACATTCTATGCCATAGGAATTTCTGGGGCCAGAGCAGGTCCACCAGCAACAAATCTTACTGCTCTGTTAAAGGACATTGTGAACCAATACACGTGAGAGAGCCTTGAGAAGTTAGGCAGCTCTATGCAAATGTGAAGTAGGACTGTTTACTTTCTCCCTAAGTCTCTATGGAGTGATATCACCTGACCGCCAAGGCAACAAACATTAGGACCCTTCCATCCTGACTTTCAAACTCCTCTCATGTTTCCATTAATATCTGGCAAAACTCCACTGACAGCTGCAAATTTCCAGGGAGCTGTGCAAGCCGCTCTGAAGAATGAGTATCAGTAAATGGCAGAAACGAAGCAGAAGAGAAAGCTTATTTATAGTCTTGGGCAGACCTAGCTTCTAGGGCAGAACAGGCTTTGTGTTCAAAGACTCCTCTTAGGTTAAAACATCCTATTTTATGTAAACAGAAAGTCTCTGCTGGCAGCTACACCACGTTGACCAGATATAGGATTTTCTCTGTTACTTGGCATAAAGACATGCAAAAGTTTCCTAATATGATATTCTTGTAACTTGGAAAAATTAGTAACTCCCACCATGCAACCCTTGTAGGATCATGTGCTAATGAAGAAGATGCTCTAATAATTAGGCCTAGAGCCCACTGAATGTAACACCTTCCAATTAGCACTCCCCAGCATGAATACTGCCATTATCATTAAACAACAAAGACAAAAATGGGTATCAATCCACATAATAGAAAATAATTGATGAAGTTGGAGGGCGTGATTATTTGTGATTACTTTACAGTCATGCACAGAAAGTAGGAGAACCACAGCTAGTGGTTAATCTCTGGCTACCTCTTTGAAGATAATGAAATTGGCTTCCTACTGATGATTATTCATTAACAATTAATTCTTTCTCAGTGATCTGCCTCATTTTCAGCTTCTCACTACAAACATGCAATGGAATAATTACAAGTGGAAATGAAAAAGCAATTAGTGGCAGATAATGCCAACATCTGATTAAAAAACAGTAGAACAGATTAGCAGTTTCGTAACTGCGAGTCTGCTGCCTTCAGCAGGGAGGTGTAAGTCACCCAGTTATACTGCAGTTCAAGCTGTGCTCTCTCTTTTATTGCCTCCCCTCCATCATGGTCTGCCACATTAAATGCTCTCTTTTATTCTAGGGGGCATTGGCTGTCGTAAACACTTTCCACGGATTAAGTAGCGTTTGAGATGATTTGTGGTCCTACGTGCTGAAATACTAAAGGGCACTGTCTCACAGTATGAGGGCTAAAACCTGTATCTATACACCTTGCTTTGGGGACCACAGAAAATATCATCCTACATTGCTTTGCTTTTGTTTCAACTCAACCCTTGTTTAGTTAGGTGTCTGCAGAAGACGGGTATCATTCAATAAAAAACCAACACCTTCTTCAAGCAGGTTGACTCTTTTGTTACCACATGCATGGTTGCCTTGGTCTCGTAGGTTGGTTTCTCGCTTTGCATAATGTGAGACATAAACTGGCAGTTCGTGGATTTTTTACTTAATGTTTATAAAGGGTTAAGATGGTTCCGGCTGCTGTATAAATAATCTCTCAATAAAATGCTTATAATTTCACTGTTCTCAGCAAGCCAGCTGGTGTGTCAGTATTTCATATGATGTAGAACTACATGGGGAGTGTCAAAACCATTGGTTCAGAAGGTAAAAATGTAATTCTCTTTTAAATAATTTGGAAGATATGTTAATTTGAAGCTCTGGTAAGATCTCGCCACAGAACTCGACATGGTAGAACCATAGACCAGAGCTGTTTTAGGAAATTGGGTTTTGTAAAGAACTACGTTGACTATAATATCATTTGGTTATATGTTATTTTACCAGATCCACAAAGATCGACATAATACAGAAAGAAGGTATGACATGGAAATAAAGCAAACTTTCACGGCGTGATATTCAGCTGATATGTACCAGTTTGGTGCTTTTATGAACAGTAAAACAACTGTTCAGCATGGCTGTTGGAGATTTTTAGTCACCCCTGAATATTATTAATTTTATTATTCAGATTTTATTAAGCATCTTTTATGTACGAAACTGTGTAGGGACATCGATATTAATTAGATATAGCACCATAGCCCTCCAGCAGTTCCAACTCTAGTGGGAGAGAAAGATATGTAAAAAAAATGAGTGGAAGAAAATGTAATAATTGTCACATTGGGGCATTTGCAGGGTAGAAGAGGGAGTTCTGCAGGGTACAAGAAGGGGCAATAGTGACTGGAATGACTTCATAAGCAGCTAATGCTTGAATTAAGCCTTAGAAAGTGTCCTTTAACACAGTAGTAAGACTTGTTGCTGATAGACCTGTTGTGGTCCCAGAAACTCCTATGGTACAAAATTCCATATCCAGCTTAGCACAGGTACATTCACCTGCCTCCCTGTCCATTGTGTCCTACCGTTCTTCAATGAATGGGACTAAATAAGCTCCCCTTTTAATCTGAAAAAACTTCCTCAGTGCTTATAATCAGTCTCAGCTAACCAAACCCCTATTTCCAACACCCAGGGTAGTTTTCAAGATCATCTATATACCGGTGACTTCCAAATTTATACCTGCAGCTCTGGCCTCTACTCTGAACTCAACTTGTGAATCCCACTGCTCAGTCAGCATCTTCACAGGATGCCTACCTAATAAGCATCTCATATCATCTGGTTTTAAACTCAAATCTTGATTCCAGCTCCTTCCCACATCTGCCCTTGTCCCTAAGTTCCCTTCATCAGAGAATGACACCAAAAACCCAGGAGCTGTCCTAGATTCATCTCCTTATCTGTGTTTGTCTGTTTGTTTCTTGATCTTGTATTCTACATCCAACCAATCCACAAATATTATTTACTTTACCTTAAAAAATATCGGAATCTGACTGCATCCAATCTCTCCCATTGCTACCTACTGGCCTCCTTATCTGTCACCCAAACCTCTGCAGTAGACTTTTTTTTTCATTTTTTTAATGTTTACTTATTTTTGAGAGAGAGAGAGAGAGAGAGAGAGAGAGAGCAAAACCAGGGGAGGGGCAGAGAGAAAGGGACACACAGAATCAGAAGCAGGCTCCAGGCTCTGAGCCGTCAGCACAGAGCCCGATGTGGGGCTTGAACCCACAAACCGTGAGATCATGACCTGAGCTAAAGTTGGACGCTTAACTGACTGAGCCACCCAGGTGCCTCTGCAATAGACTTTTAACTGGTCTCCCTGTTTTCCTCTTGTTCATTCTCTCCAATGACAAGGAATTCTTTAAAATATAAATCTTATTACTTCTCTATTCAAAAGTCCCATGGTTTTGCATCATTCCTTGCCATGACCTGTATGCCTGGCCATGATCAGGCCCTGGGTCACCACTCAGTCGTGTTTCCTGCCACTTTTCCCATCACTCACTTGGCTTTATCACAGTACTCTTGCATTCAGGGGATGAGAGTACAAGCTGGTTCACGGAGGGTAATCCAGAATTCAGTCAAAAACATACTGATTGGGACATCTGGGGGGTTCAGTAGGTTTCAGCTCAGGTCATCGTCTCAGAGTCCCTGAGTTTGAGTCCCCTTGTCAGGCTCTGTGCTCTGAGCACTCTTAACGTGGAGTCTGCTTGGAATTCTCTCTCTTTCTCTCTCAAAATAAATAAACTTAAAAAAAAAATATTGATCTCAAAATCCCTTGACACGTCTACAGATGTCAAGAGAGCAGTTGCAAGACAGATCTTACGTCTCAGCGGGGAGGTCCGGGACTAGAGGTATGTATTTGCAGGTCACCTGCACATAGTATCAGCTGAAACTCAGCATGGATGTTCCAGAGAGAGGAGGTAAGGGACCACAGCATCTGAAGACCTAGAGGAGGAGTATGACATTATAAAAGAGTCAAAGAGACAAATAAGCAGTCCCCAAGAGGCAGGAAGAAAATTGGGGGAGTGATTTGGACGAAGCCCAGGGAGGTAAGAAACAGATACAGCTGGTATCTGCACTTCTTCAGAGAAATTTGGTAGTAAGGAGGAGATGAAACGGTTAAAGTAGAAAGATACGTGATCAAGTAAAGTAAGTTACTGTTTTAAAATTTTTAAGTTTATTTATTTAGTTTTGAGAGAGAGACAGAGAGAGTGAGCGGGGGAGGGGCAGAGAGAGAGAGGGAGACAGAGAATCCCAAGCAGGCTCTGCACTGTCAGCACAGAGCCCGATGTGGCGCTTGAACCCACAAACCGTGAGATCATGACCTGAGCCAAAACCAAGAGTCGGAGGCTTAACCAACTGAGCCACCCAGGGGCCCCAAGAAAGTTATTTTTATACCTGTGATTTGAACATACTTAAAAGCTAAGAATCACACAACTGAAGGGAGAATGGTAAGTAAAATTTTAAAAAGGGGGCAAATAAATAGCATCTCAGTTTAAGATGGTGGGATGCCCCGGAATCACAAGCACAGCGAATTAATTTTGGAAGCTAATCATGTAGAAAATAAACATTTAAAGATGTTTCTTTTAAAAAAATGAATGGTTGATTATCTAAATACAAACCTTATAGCTTAAAATTACTAGAGAAGAAAATAAATAAAAGAAATCTCAGATAATAAAAGGAAAATGAAACAAAGAAACAGGGATAAGCAAATAAAATTAAAGAATAAAAGAAACAAAAAGAGAAAGAGAAGGAATGGGAGGGCCAGTCCATAAATAATGATATAAAAATGAATAGAGAGAATCCATTGTTGAAATAGAGATTCCCAAAGTTTGGTCAAGAAAATGAAATCCTACATGCTACATACTTAAGAGCTACAGAAAACATACATAATAAAAACAAATGCAGCTCAGAATGAATGAAAGGAAAACTGTTGGAAAACATTTCTTCATTTAGAGAACAAGAATTTTAACTTGTTATAAAGATGGCCACAATCTATGGTGAAGGTATAATTGTTGTAAGCTTAAAATGCTGAATAACTTAGTATCAAAGTATTTATGAGGCAAAACGGTAAAAAAAAAAAAAAAGACAAAGAAAAAACAAAACGGTAGTGGGAAACTTAACTAGAGCTCTCTCAATCTTTGAAAGGACAAGCAGATAAAAGTGAATATGGATATACAGAGGACATGAATAATATCATTAATACATTTTATTTATTGGCTATACCATGAGTTCTATGCCCTACAAAGGGGAGAATCACCATTTTTCAAGTGTCTCTTGAAAATTTACAAAAAATCAGCTATAGGTAATAACCCCCAAATAATCATTACAAATATCCTAACATAGACATAATATGAACCATTTGCACAGATCACAGTGTAATAAAATTCCGTAAGTAATGTTCTCTCAAAGAGCATTTGGAAGAAGCCATTTGCAGAATGTATTTTAATATAAAACATGTCGGAGATAATGAAAAATGTAGAGCTTACCCACTCACTAGTCATTCTCCTTAGCCAAGTATTTATGAAGATATTTATCAAGTGAATATTCATCATTTTCAGAATATTTTCAGTTACTTCTTTCAAAGAATTGTTTACAAGGTAATTCACACCACTATAATAATCTAACTCACTCAAATCAGGGTATGTGTCCCGAAGATTCAGATCTGCAACTACCACATTCATTTTCAATTTCATGTGGAATAAAGTTCACTTGCCTTGAAAGGATAAGTTTAGTTTAGTCAAAGGAGGGAAATATGTATCTTTAATATGCTGATCTGCAAATCCAATCCAAATTATGCATATGCTTTTACGCATTGTGTAGATTTTATCACCAAAGACATGAAGTTTTTCTTCAAGTTACTGCAGAAACCAGTAATTGGTTGCAATCGATGTGAATATTTTCTTTAAGGTGAGAAAAAAAATAGAGAATTCAATTTGCTTGTCCCTAATGTGATTAAAAATCTTTACAGCTTGATTACTTTCTTTCCTTAAATTTTGAAAGCCATTTCTGATGGTGAAAGCTTTCCTCATGCCCGAAATAGTGAGTAGATCTTGTTTCCAGTACGACAGCTTGAATACATGGAACAAATTGTTGTCATTGGATACCACTGCCTCGGTGCCATCTGTGCATACCCCAATGCATCACTTGCATGTTACTGTTTATCTTGAAGTTATCAGTAGTATTAAAATCTCTTCTCCAGTTGTAAGAGTTAACAAAGCCTGGCCAAACAACACGTCTTCGGTCTCCTTTATTCAGCTCATATCTGACAAAAGATCAGTTGAGACGCTAATACCAGGGAATTCATCTTGGAGTCTCCAGAGAATATTTTGGAGTTTTCTGTACTAAGGATAATAACTGCTGCTCTACATCTGGGCCATATCTGTCACTGTTGGATAAATTATTGTATTTGACAGAGTTGCCCCATCAGAATTTCTTGCATTGTCCCAGATAGTGTCACTTGACTGGCAGCCAAACAGTAATTGGTGTCTCACCAATCAGTTGAACAACTGAACCTTGGCAATTGAACCTACCACTATAAACAAGGCTTCTGCAACTTTGGTGATTTCATCTCCTACCACCCTGTGCTGATGTTTCTGAGTTACTTGAATACCTTCCTGCTTTGCTTTTAAAAAGTCAAGACTTTCCACAGCAGTCTTTGCACATTTCAGAATTGGTGTTTGAGATAGAATGTTTTCTTGTCAGAATTTTGAGTGTCCCCAAACACTCTGTACCTACAGGAAGGCGTTTACCGGCCTTGTCAGTCCACTGAAATCCAAATTTTAAATAACTAACATGATATTTTTACACCATATTTGCATGATATTTTTGTTTTCTTTGCAGATGGTGTTTTTACAACAGTAAAGAGTGTTTGCAGGTAATTCATCCATTTGGTCTTTATACCATATCTCCAAAACTGATTTTATCACAATTACCATTGTACCTACATTTCCATCAGAATCTTTAGCATTCTGTTTCAGAAGACTTATTTTTAAAGCACTGATCCATGATAAGCTCAGGAGAAAAGAAAATCACAGTGTGTATAATCTCAATTTCGATTTATAATTGGTATTTTGCATATTAAAATGATACGCAGGTGTATCACTGAAAAGAATGGCATAATAACAGAAATTTTCAGTATATGAGAATCTATCTTAGTGCCCAAGCAATCCATATTATACTTATATCCTAAAAGCTGAACTACTAAGAGTTTCAATAGGTATGCCTGAGCACCACCATAAAATTCATGTGGCCTATGTGGGTTGCCCACTGTGATCACTACTTTAGCCTCATTCCGCACAAAAATATTTTGAACCATAGATTTGATTAAAGTTAAACTTTTAAAAATACATATTTAAATGAATAACTTTTGAAAAAGTTTAGCTACCACATGTGTTCCCTTAAATCTCGTGCTATGCATATTACACATTTGGAAACATCATGTTTGAAACCACACTTGATAAAGCAGATTTTTTCGTGATTAAATTTCACCTCTAACACTTCATAACTGCAGGGCATGGAACAAGTTTCATAACTTCTCTAACCTTCAGTTCTTTTACCCATAGAAGGAACAATACTAGTACTTTTATCACAGAGTTACTGTGAAGGTTAGATGAAATTTTTCACGCATAGTGCCTGGAAGATAATAATCTTGGCCGCTATAATGGTATACGCTAGATTTTTATAGTTAAAAGTAGCTTTTTAAAAGTTTTGTTGTTGTTGTTAAATAAGAGTATTAGTATTAGAATTTGCATTTGCATATTAACCCATCAGTTCTAGTCTCTAGGTCCTTAAGCAAGAGCAAAGGAGACAGATTACATAGCATTTGAGTCCGAACTACCACCCAGATAAACTCAGAACACGGCTGACCCTATCATAAAAAGTGGCTACAGTGATTGTAGCTCAGTTCACATGTTTTAACTCAGGGTATGCTCATAGAACATTAGGTCACACTCAGTTACAACCATCCAACCTCTGTAAGTTTGGTAATATATGTCACTACCATTTGCTTGAAAGTTACAGTAGTTGTTATCATTTTCAAAATGTGGAAGAGTGCCATTTTGACCCTGAAAAATGAAAGGATATTTGGTAGGCCAAGCTTAAATTAAAGCTTGAAAATTTCCCCAAATTTGAAAACAAAGTATTATGTTTTAAAATTATTTTCTAACACTCGGGACACCGGGGTGGCTTAGTCAGTTAAGTGTCTGACTCTTGATTTTGGCTCAGGTACTGATCCCACGGTTTGTAGGTTCAAGCCCCGCATCAGGCTCCATGCTGACAGCAAGGAGTCTGCTTGGGATTCTCTCTCTCTCCCTCTTTCTGCCTCTCACCTGCTCATGCTCTCTCTCTCTCTCTCTCTCTTGCTCTCTCAAAAATAAATAAATAAAACCTAAAAAAGAATAAAATTATTTTAAAACACTTAAAAATTAATTTTGAAATATTTATAAGTATCTAAAATGTTTATTTAAAATGTTTTTCAGGAGTGAAAAAGAAACATTAAAAGTGCTACATTCATAGTGGCTGAATTACAACTTCATTATTAAGAAAACTTATCATAATGGGGTTATAATGTACTTTAAAATATTCTGTCATAAATTTCTATTTTTCTTTCATTAAAAAATGTATGTGGCAGTTATTTTACTGGACACTGGAGAAATGTAGTAAACAAGGCAGAGAGGTGCTTACCCTCAATGAGCTTATCTTCTAGATCGTCACTACAGTCAACTGATAAGAGAATTTCAGTAGTTTGGAAAAAATTAAATAATACAGAGGTAACTTTTCAATGGCTTAAAGGCTAATAAAATTTTGAGTCCTGTGGATTCAGTTTCTTTCATCTTACAAACATAAAACAATCTGTAGCTAATTCCAAAGAAGCCGGAAAAAATCCTCAGATTTTACAAGTAATTTCTTCTTTCCTGAAAATAAGTGAATAATTTTATAAGCCACAATCTTATTTTCCTTCAGATTAAAAAAATAAAAATATTTATTTATTTGAGAGAGAGAGAGAGACAGAGACAGAGAGAGACAGACAGAGTGCGAGCAAGGGAGGAGCAGAGAGAGAGGGAGACATAGAATCCAAAGTAGGCTCTAGGCTCTCAGGTGTCAGCAGCCCCGATGCAGGGCTCAAATCCACAAACTGTGAGATCATGACCTGAGCCAAAGTCAGATGCTTAACTGAGCCACCCAGCACCCCCAGATTTTTTTTAATCAGCAGTATTCCATCACTACCATCCAATAAACACTGGGAGTTGAAATTGTGGCAGAGAAAACAACAAATTAATTATGAAAAATGATAGGAAAATTGAGAGGCTGAATTTCGGCTCCATGGAATACAATGATCTAAGAATCATCTTTTAGTGGCATCTTATAAAACTAGGGCATATCTGAAAGGGCACAAATGATTCTATTAGTATGTTTGCCACAGTCCATTATATGGCAGTGGGAATACCAGCGGCCAGAAAACTCTATTTCATGATTTGTAAAGACATCATCTTTGAACCAGTACTGTTGGCCACATTTAGTTTTGAAAGTCAAATATAGATGTGCAACTTCTATTTGCTCTATTTGAAGTCCTTTAAATGTTTTACTTGGCCAAGTTTGGAGGACAAATTGCAATATGGATAAGGCTTCTTTATTCTAACGGCGATTAAACAAATTTAACTAAACACAGTCAAAAATTTTCTGAATATTCCTTTAATTGAAAATTTCCTCTGCCTTCTGATTTATTTGGTATTGCCATACAAAATAAAAATCTCTACCTCGTTGATAAAGTGTAAAACTTAACTTCTAAAGTATTGGTGGAAGAAATGCCTTTGGAAAAAATTAAGTTCCTTGTACAAACCTGTTAGGCTCAGGGACGTAAGCAGTAATTCTCCACCCTGGTTTCATATTAGTCTACAGAGCCTTAAAAAAAAATGAAAATAAAAAATAAACGTAATGCTGGGACTCCAGCTCAGAACAACTAATTCAGAGCTTCTTAGTGGGGCTCAGGTGTATTTTAAGTGTTTCTCAGCTGATTGTAATGTACATCAAGTGCCGCTAACCCCCATGTTAGAAAAACCGTGCAGAAGGGGGAGCAAGGGAAGCACAATGTAACCGTAATGCATTAGATCATTGGTATCACATCGAAATACAAAGTGAGTAATTTTAAATACTTTTATATCTACATTATAAAAAGTAAAAAGAAATAGGTGAATTTTACTTTAATAAATTTTACTTAACTCGGGGCGCCTGGGTGGCTCAGTTGGTTAAGCGTCCAACTTCGGCTCAGGTCATGATCTCACAGTTGGTGTGTTTGAGCCCTGCGTTGGGCTCTGTGCTGACAGCTCAGAGCCTGTAGCCTGCTTCGGATTTTGTGTGTCTCTCTCTCCCCTCCCCTACGCATGCTCTCTCTCTCTCAAAAATAAAAAAAACAAACATTAAAAACTTTTTCAAAAAAAACAATTTTATTTAACCCCATATAATCAAAATATTATTTTGTGCAATGAATAAAGTTACTAATAAGCTATTTTACTTTTTTATAGTAAATCTTCAAAATATGATGAGTATTTTACACTTATACTTCAGTTTGGAATAAGCATACAGTAAGTGCTCAAGAGCTATATGTATCTACTGGCTACCATATTGAAGAGTGCCTTGCGTGCTCTGTATGTATGACTTATAAAACCCTAAACTTCATTGAAAAATGCTTACTTCTGATTATATGATGGAAGGCTATGGGCATTCACAAACAATAAAATACTTAGGCATAATTTTAAGGAATTATATTCTATAGATAAATTAGAGATGTAAACTCCCACCCTCCCTCTCTTTCAAAACATAGATTACCCTTACAAATGGGTGCATAATATAAATTTTGTATAATGTTTAGTTATTTATTTTGAGAGAGAGAGTATCCACAAGCTGGGGATGGGCAGAGAGAGAGGGAGAGAGAGAGAATCCCAAGCAGGCTCCGCACTGTCAGCACAGAGCCCAATGCAGGGCTCAAACTCACAGACTGTGAGATCATGAGCAGAGCTGAAACCAAGAGTTGAATACTTAACCAACTTGGATTGAGCCACCCAGGAACTCCAGGTACATATTCTATATACCTTTATAATTGTTTATATGGTATAACATGGAATAAGACTGACTGGGTTTGTATTCTGGCCTCACTACATTCTATCTGGGTCATTATAGGAAACCTCTCCATACCTCAGCTTTTTAATCTATAAAATGAGACTGAAAATAATAAATACATCACAGAGATATTATGAGGATTTAATGAAATTTACAAATAAACCATTCACTAAGTGTTAGTATTAATATTAATAATTTTACCATTTTATTAGCATTGTTCATTATTCTAATACTTGTGTGTCATTCCACACTGTGGATATAGAAAACTTAATTTACCAGTTTTCTGTTAGTGACATTTAGGTTGTTTCTAATCTTGGGTATTACAAAAATGCTCCAGTGCGTATCATTGGGCATGCATCATTTTGCACATTAACCTGTATATGTAGACGATAAATAAGTACTTAGAAGTGGAATTTCTAGGTCAAATTTTATATGCTTTTTACATTTTAATGTATGTTGCCAAGTTGCTCTTCACAGAGGCTCTACCAATTTACATCCTCACAACAATATATGGCAATGTCCATTTCTCCTTTCACGGGAAGTTAGCAATTTGAGGTGTTTTTAACATGACATGTGAAATGCAACCCGATATAAGAAGCACTTCTGGGCTTGATTGAAGAAAGCATATTGAACTGATTTTGCATGAAAAAAAATCATCAAATAATTGATTTTAGAGTTTTAAAATGTAGATCTTGGAAGTCTTAGAACTCTAAGAAGACATACAATATAGGAGAAAAATAAGAAAAGATATCACCACTTAATTTCTCCAATATTTTCTTCTATCTGAATGGAGAGGTCTAATATTTCAATGTCTCACAATAATTAACAAGTTAATTTCACTAATTTATCACTTTAGAAAGTTTAATTATTTCTATAGATCATTTTGAATCACTTTACATTCAATTAAGAAATAAAAGTAGTGGACCTATGGTATTACAATTTAATTTATACATTATGGTTTTATAACTAGCTCATATTATTAAAATAACTTGTTTCAAAATTAGACTCCTTGATTACCGATCCGTGAATTACTACAGCCTATGATTATAAAGGACTAATGATAAAGCTCCTGGGAGACCCCTTTGTCCTTATTCTAGTTAGGCCCATTACCCCTGGGTCAGGGCATGAGCTGTGCCAAAGGAGTGTGCTGCCTCAGGCTTCCCTCTCATTAGCAAGAACAAGAAAAAAAGAGGAGGTCCCAGAAATTTTCTGACAAGGTGGTAGCAAGTACTCACAGTTAAGCAAATTGAATGAATCTGACAATACCTAGGAAGGCAAATTTTTAAAATGATTATGCTTTAGATCGACTGGGAATAAAGATTTTCTTTCTTTTTTTCTTCCATTTGTGACCACGGAAACTCTGAACACCTGCTTCTCTCCTGGCTTTGTTACTTTCAATTCAGAAAGAGATTCCCGTTGAGCACTGAGAGGTTAAGTGCCCAGAGATATTGCACCAAAGCATAATATTGTAGAGGGAGAAAATCGGCTATAGAATAGCCTCACTTGGGGGGCTATTGTTTAGGGGAGGTTTCATCTTGGAATTTTTCCCAAATATCACCTTTAAAGGAAAAATACAGAGGCAACAAGTCAGCACTGTGAATGAAATCCTTCTTTGGGGATCTTTTTTTCCTTTAGGATTAATATTAGTCTTTTCATCTCATGAGTTCTTCCTGAATAAGATGGATGGAAGGATGGATGGATGGATGAATGGATGGATGGATGGATGGATGGATGGATGAGGAAATAACATATAGATATGGGATAGGTATGAGCTAATGAGAAAGGGAGAGAGCCTGAAAAGAAAAGAAAATAGGAGAAACTTTCAGGGAAGTAATACATGAAGTGAAGGATGGTGAAACCAGATGACTCCCTGAAAAATAAAGTACACTGATATTTTGATATTTATGAGTTTGGAGTCCCTAACAATGGGTAACAATAAAACTACCCATGTCATATGCCTTGTAGGGGTGATCAGTGTGTTCATTTCTAGAGTGATAATACTGAGCAATATTCTACCTTTTTCCATAACCCTCCTCTTCATACCTTGAAATAAAATGGGGAAACATTAACAGACAACCCATCAAATTGAAAAATGGGTGTGTATAACAAAAAAAATTATCATGACCAACTTCACTAAGAGAAATTAAATATATAGGACTAGTTTTTTTGTATTTAATGTTTTAGCTTCAATCATGTCCATATTCTCTAATTCTGTATTCATTTCTGTAAGGAGTAAAAATAGGAAAATACAATACTCTTGCTATATTCCAAAATTTGGTAAAATATTAGTTATATATTATTTGTTGTTATATTCTATGCATAGCATTAAGGTTTTATTGCCTCATAACAAAAAGAAAAATCATGAGTCTTTAATTTGTCTTTTTCTTAGGTGAGATTATATCTGAAAATTCTACATGAGAAAATTAACTTGACACCATAAAAATTTTCTATGTGCTTACCTATGTAAACTCAAATAGCCAAATCAAGAAACAGGAAGAAAAAAAGGAAATGGGTTATATAGCTGCTGTAAGTCAAAAGCGTACTAAACTCCGCACAAAACAAATCCCCAAACTGTCCTACTTTATGGTACAGTATCAAGTAGCAAGTCTAAGCAAATAATTGATCTATTCCTTGATATTGTATTTTCACCCTGCGCTATAAAATACTCTCATAAGTGACATGCCAAGTTTTGTCTCTACTGTGTGATTTCACCGGTGCCTTCTCACAATCAGATGTCTCTATGCTGTGTCTCATGAGCACCAAGAGAAAAGACAATTAAGCCAAAGAGGTTCACCCAGAGTTTAAAAAAAAAAAAAAAAGTGGAGTCGCCTGGGTGGATCAGTCAGTTAAGCGTCCGGCTTCGGCTCAGGTCATGATCTCACAGTTAGTGAGCTTCAGCCCCGTGTCGGGCCCTGTGCTGACAGCTCAGAGCCTGGAGCCTGCTTCGGATTCTGTGTCTCCCTCTCTCTCTGCCCCTCCCCCACTCATGCTCTGTCTCTGTCTCTCTCTCTCTCAAAAATAAATAAAACGTTTAAAAAATTTTAAAAAGTGAAAGATATTTGTGTGCATTAAAATTCAGGATAGGCAAAAGCACACATTAGAAGAGACAAAGTTGTAGATAATTATAAATACTGATAGCAAAGAACTTATCTATCCACTACATAAAATAACGTTGAGGTAGTTGTTTTTTACTTAACATGACTGAAATCATTGGCTCCCATGGAGAAACTCAACCACTGTGGCAATGCTTTTAATAAAGGAAGAAAAATCAAAATTGAAAATCAGAGTGTAAGAAAGGAGAACTCAAAACATGGACTTGAGGGTTTGCGTTTCTGAGTTTTCAGCAGCGAGTACTGGTTTCAAAGGTAGTGGCATAGGGCGTGTAGCAGGTGTGATGCTAATGACATTTACCATCTCCCTTTTTAGAGTCTGCTGCTGGTATCACTTTTGTCGATGCACATATCGTACTCAATTTCCTCATTTATAAAGAGAGAGTATTTGATTGGGTGGTTTCTAGAATCTTCTCCAGCCCTCATTTTCCTAACCTTACACAACCTCTTTGGGGTAGTGACAGCGTGTGAAGAGATGCGAGCAGAGGGAAATTCTCCTCTGTTGACCATTTATTTACATGAGCTCATTCCATCTGCCAAACCACACTTACACAATACAAGCCTTCTTCTCTTTTTGCCAGGTAAAGATGTGATGCCAGGAAGTGGAATAGCTTTCCTCACACAGGTGAAGGGAGCAGGAGCGTTGGGAGTCAAATCAGTGACCAATGGACCTAAACACTAGCTCTTTCCATGCCAACACAATGCTCAATATTTTATTTGACTTTCCTGAGACCAGTATTTATGTAAGCCATCGACTGCATGTTTCCTCAGACAAATTTCTCCAGAAAAAGAGCTGAAAATATTATTTTAAGAAATCTATATTTTCCTTAAAGTGAATAAATATGCTTACATCTGCTTTTGCTTTTTACTACTATGTAAAAACAGTACTGTGAGGTTCCTACAAATTAGAGTGAATTTTTGCAAGCCTGTATGGTTAAGACTAAAGCAGCTTATGCCTGGCAAAGGGAAAAGCCATGCAAGCACCTATTACAAAACTGTACTTCTCCCTGACTGTGCACCAAGATGGAGCCCACCTACCAAATATCTGTAACCAAGTTAATATGGGCTGGAAAAAGAAAAACCAGTCAGTCCTCAGGTACCGTGCTAGACACTGGTGTGAACTAAACAGGAGCTTAGAGTGTAAAGCTGGATCAGCCAGCAGGGTCCCCACTAGTTTCATGTGGCTATTTAAAAATAAATTAATTCAAGTTTGGGGCGCCTGGGTGGCTCAGTCGGTTAAGCGTCCGACTTCAGCCAGGTCACGATCTCGCGGTCCGTGAGTTCGAGCCCCGCGTCGGGCTCTGGGCTGATGGCTCAGAGCCTGGAGCCTGCTTCCGATTCTGTGTCTCCCTCTCTCTCTGCCCCTCCCCCATTCGTGCTCTGTCTCTCTCTGTCTCAAGAATAAATAAAACGTTAAAAAAAAAATTAAAAAAAAAATAAATTAATTAATTAATTCAAGTTTAATGTAATTTTTGGGGGTACCTGGGTGTTCAGTCAGTTGAGTGTCCAACTCGTGATTTCAGCTCAGGTCATGATCCTGAGGTCTTGGGATCGAGTCCCACATCAGGCTCTATGCTGCGCATGGAGTCTGCTTAAGATTCTCTCTCTCCCTCTGTCCCTCTCCCCAGCTCTCTCTCTCTAAAATGAAAAGGAAAAGGAAATTCAATGCAATTTTTAAAACTGTTTGTTTATTTTGAGAGAGAGAGTACACAAGTGGGGCGGGGCAGAGAAACAAAGGGAGAGAGGAGGGTGGGGAGGAGAGAGAGAGTTAGCAGACTCTGGGCTAACAGCACAGATAAGAGAGGCTTTTGATCCCATGACCCTGGGATCATGACCTGGGTTGAAATCAAGAATTGGCCACTAAACTGACTGAGCCACCCAGGCGTCCCCCCTCCACTTTTTTTTTTTTTTTTTGAGAGAGAGAAAGCACAAGCAGAGGAGAGAGGCAGGGGAGGGGGAGGGAGAGAGAGAGAAACAGAGAGACAGAGAGAGAGAGAGAGAGAGAGAGAGAGAATCCAAAGCAGGTTTCATGCTCAGCGCGGAGCCTGGCACAGGGCATCTCATGATCATGACCTGAGCCTAAATCAAGAATCCAATGCTCAACCAACTGAGCCACCCAGGCACCCCAAAACTGAAAATCAGAGTGTAAGAAAGGAGAACTCAAAACATGGATTTGAGGGTTTGCGTTTCTGAGTTTTCAGCAGTGAGTACTGATTTCAAAGGTAGTGGAACAGAGCGTGTAGCATGTTTTTTTGATTTCAAAATTATGTAGATAATATGTATCGAGCCTATTGTGTGTTAAGAACATTATATGCATTCTTACTTGATAAAATTTCTCACAACTGTAAAGTATAAATTATCTAGTTTATAGATGTGAAATCTGAGGCATATAGAGATTATGCAATTTGTCCAAGATATTTAAGCTGCACCTATCTAAAACCAAGGCCTGCACCTATTAAAAATATGAAATATCACTTCCTTTAGGAAGAAACATCTGTCAGTGTCTCAGTCATACATAATTCCATAAAATGAATGCATTGGGTTTCACGAGTGTTATATCAACCTGAAAAAGATACGAGTTTTTACTGACTGTGATTTTAAAAGGTCAGGGAGCACTGGGCTGAATATCATAGTCTAAATTAAAACAATATCACACCAAAACTCAAGCAAGTCAGTTTGCAGCCTGGTCACTGTTATTGCTTAGCCAGGCACATTTTCTTGGTACAGTCAGTCCCCCTCTGTAACATCTTCTCCTACTATACAATGGGATAACACATCCACTCTATCTTTCAGAGTTATTGTGGTAATAAATGAGTGAACATGCATAACAATGCATGGGGATAATAGAAATATTCAGGCCGATGATATCTAGAAGCCATTTCGAAAGCTGACCTAGCAAATTGCATAATAGCTTCAGATAAAGAGACAATTTAATCATAGGTCAACCCCTCTCCAGAACATTCTGCCTCACTTAGCACATTTTGTTCTTTTCATACTAAGTCTACAGGGTGCCTAATGGTCATTTAATATGTTTCCAAGCAACCGTATTTCTTTAACCTAGAAATAGCAATATTAATAGGTGCCACCATGTAGGCAATATTCGTCAGAAGGTCTAACGATTTCAATTATTTTTATGTAGGAAGAATCTGAAAGAATTTGAAGGACGTATTCTTACAAAATGTATGTGGCTTTCATTTTCAGCACTTCCTATTTTCATTTAGTATTTTCTCACGGGACTTACACACTTCTGCTTCTAGATGAACAGTTGAAACCCTAAGTAAACTTGCAGGAGGATCATCATTTCTTATTTTACCCAAACTGACTTATACATCTCTAGTTTCATTCCTGAGTCAGTATAATCGGTTTTGAGGGAGAATTTACAGTGAGGAGCTGGGGGGGAGGGGATTTGCTTTGTTCTACAAAACAGCAGCTTTCTGATTCACCATGTATTGTATTTGGAGATTTTTTGAATGATTTATTTCTCTAGAAGTAGGTCTTACAAACTCGTGAAGCGTGTGACTTGCTTTTCTTCCTCTCTGGGCATTACCATCTTCCTGTCTCTGCCATGATATTACCATTTTCCCAGCAGTATCTTAACTCACTCTAGCATTTCCTTGCACCATGTCCTTTCTGTCCCCAAGGTCCCTAGGGGAGAGCCACATCCACTTTAGAGATGAGAAATATAAGAGATTTTGCAACCTGCCCAGAGTGATTAAGCTGGGCCTGTCTAAAGTCATGCAGAAGAGAAAGTCACCTATCTGCCACTTTTATCCTTATCTAAGCTGTCCCAGTTTGGGCTTTATTGCCTCAAAATTCAGCTAATCTAGCTCCAGTGTAGCTCCCTTCTGAGCCCCTGCACATCTTCTCATGCCTCTACCCACAAATTCCCCCACACTACCATTCCCTACCTCAAGTCCTGACTGGAAGTTTTTCCTCTGTCCTGTCCCATTTATACCAGGGATTCTCAGCTTGACTGAATATTTAACTCACTTTGATAGCTTTTAAACCATATAAATGCCTGGACTTGACCTCAGACCTGTCAAATAAGACTTTCTTGGGGTGGGACCTGGACATTCGCCACTTTAATATGCCACCAGTGTTGAGAATGACAAGCTTAAATCTACACATTCTTTACATGCCATTCTAGTTTTATTTTTTTTAATGTTTATTTTTGAGTAGGGGGGGCGGAGAGGGAGAGGCAGAGAGAGAAGGAGACAGAGGATCTGAAGCTGGCTCTGCCCTGATAGCAGTGAGCCTATGCGGGGCTCAAACTCACAAACTGTGAGATCATGACCTGAGCTGAAGTCAGATGCTTAACTGACTGAGCCACCCAGATGCCCCTTTAAAAACCATCCTAAATCCCAGTTTCTGAACTATAGCAACCCATTTGGCTCTTATGCTCCTCTGAAGGCCTTCCATGTAGTTCCCTAAATTTTTATTATCATTAATAATTATTTTGGATTTTTTCATTATTCATTTAATGAGCACTCGAGTACCTATTGAGTGCCTATTACTTGCAAAACCTTATGTATGTCATATATATGATTTTCTCTCTTCAACTAATTAAAACAAGCTTGAAGTTATGTCTGATACTTTTTCTCTAACCAAAATGGACCTATTGCAATTATAAGCTCATTTTGTATCTCAATACTATTTGGTGAATTACTCTAGTTTTGGATTTTGTTCTTTTAGCCACCCAGTTTTGCAGTAAATATTTGTTGAATTCCTAATTATGTAGAAGATACTGTGATAGAATTTTTCGTTTTAAAGTATAATCGTAACCCTGCCTGTCTATAACACCCTTATTTTCTTCTTTTATGGTTTTCTGTTTTAATGTTTTGAAGTGACTTGTGGTCTTTTTAAATTTATATTGGACAATGCATCATAATAACTAAACGTATTAAATCTTCTTATATGTCAGACATTTATCTGAGTTCTTTGCATTTATTAATTTATTCAAAAGCCCAGACTTGTGAGATAGTACCTTCACGGGGGGTACTTTCTGAGAGGAGAAATAACTTTTCCTAAGGTTATCTGTAAGTAAGAGGCAGACCTGGGACTCCAACCCAGACCTCAGAGCCCACCACTTTGCCTCAGGAAAGAGACATTTTCTGAAGAGACAGTTTTAAAGTAAATGGTATTCCTTCACTTCAGGGAACATAGCCACAGTGTCTTTAGATCCTTGGGCTATGCATGATTATCAACTTGCCAGAAGAATTCAAAAATAATTGTAAAGCAAAACCTACCATTACTGGAACTAAAAGTTGTTCCCACTCAAATGTCACTGATAGCACTAAAATATTTTGCAGAAAAAAGATCTAAGAAACCTCAACAACCAGTGAGAATAGCCTATTTGTTTTAAATCTTTGTCACTTTAGATTATTAAAAAATATTTTGAATCTCTACAACGCCCCCCAGATGAGGTTAGCATTTTTAAGTAGCCGCGAACAAACTTCTCCCTTCTAACTTCACGTTTCATTTTTTTCAAAGAGGAAAAAAACAAAGGTTTCAGTTACTAAAGTAAACAGTCTATAAATGTACATCCTGTCTAAAGAGGCAGAGAATATGAAACCAGAGGATTCTCAAAATTCAAGAAAGGCTGAAATTCATAGCTAATTTACAAATATCTTTGTTCTTCTGGACATTTTTCCTTCACCTGGCCGTATCATTTTTCTTCCCCCCGTTTCCCTCCTTTTTCATAATTTATCACCTTTTTTATTTCTCTTTCATCTGATTCGTTTTTGAATCTCTTTGCAAGTGTGAACAAAATTCTTAAGACATTACAGAAAATTTTCAAAATAATAAATGCTCTTCTCCTTTCCTCATGTATCTGTCTTCTTCATCCATCCTACTCTGCCCATCTTCTCTCTTTTGTCCATCTCTGCACAGTGACAGTCTCCACATCTCACTCTCCATGTATGTGAAATCATAAGGCGTCTCGTTTCAGCAAAACCCAGCTCTTTATTAGGAACATCTAACTTGTGAGGAGTTAGGAATTAGGTGCTTCTTCCTCAGTGTGATGTTAGTACTATTCAAAGCCTAATATTTACTTAATAAATTTATTATCAAGCCTCTTGCCAGGCACATTTAAGGTACAAGTTAAGACGATATAAATGGTAAAGGCTCATACTTAGGCAGAATTGAGAACTGAATCAACAGTGAGAGGAAAGAAGACAAGTAACATGAAAACTCTCAGACATGTCTACCAAGCTATGTATCAAATAGGCATGAACATTTGCACTGAACTGTCTAAAAGAGACCAGGTATGTCTTCTGGGTCTAATCCATCCCGTCCAGAAAATACTAAAACAACTGATACCGGCAAAGAAAAGTCAGCTTCTTCTTGGACCCTATGAACTGACTGTTTAAAACAACACTACCTAAATGTGGCTTGCTTGTGGTAACTCATCCTATCCAGAAACCCAATCAACGGTTTTATACACCAGACCTAAGAAAATAGATAGTAAACATTCACGGTAAATAATAAGTAGCACATTTTCTACTCTTGTGGCCAAAGGCAAAAGATGTTGATTACTAAGCCACAGGCAAAGCAGGTATTTTTACCTTCCCAAGTATGCAAAAAAGGTCATGGTTAGTGTTTGTGTGTGAGTGCGTGCGTGTACATGTGTGTGATTGGTAGAATGAATAGTATTGTTATCTTTGCCTAAAGGGCTTGAGGATCTTTGAAAGAGAATACCAAAACTGTTAGAACAAAATGTTTCCACTTCACACATAAAAATGGAAATATAATTGAGAAATGAGAACACTCAGCAAGAACTACATTCATGTATATTTACTTCACAAATATTTATTGGGCACTTAATTTGTGATTTACAACACACTGTTCGGTTCTCAAATCAAGTTGTCCTGAGTTCCCCTCTTCAGTACTATGAACTGTTAACTGTAATACAATTAATAAATCCTTTGTAACATTAGCTTAATAATCTCTTTGCAGGGTGAAATTGTATTTATATTTTATTTATCCAGGGAGGTAATAAACTTTCTATAATCTAATGAAAATTTGGAACAGCATTGCTCACAGCTGTCAAGAGATGGAGAAAACTAGAAATAAATCCATAACTGATCATGTTTTAACTGGTATATTCACATCACGGACAGGCGCTCACTGTCCTTTATCAACACTCACAGGCCAACTGAACACTCATTGTGAAGCATGGAATTGTCAAGGCTTGTGTTTTCCTTACAGACCCCATTTTGTCAACATACCTCAACTGTTTTAACACATGCTCTGCAAGATAAGAAAGCACACCACATTACAGATATGTATGTGTGTATCTGTATATCTATATGTCTAGAGAGAGAGAGAGAGAGATACACTCAGAATTGGTACCACAGGTTCAAACTGTCACTATAGCTCTCCAAACCACAAACAGTGCCTCCACTTCGCGGGGAGAACAACTGAAGTATTTTAAGCAATTTTCTCGTACAATGGTTTCTTTTCTGTTGACAGTTAGCCTGAGCCTCTGCCTTGGCTTGCAGGTCAAGGAAACTGTGCGCTGTAACTTTCGATGCCTCTCCTCTGCTGACTCCTGTGTGGAATCCTTCCCAGTCATCCCTAAGAGGACTCTGCCCTGCGGTGAGCGCTGCTGTGCTTTGTGCGTTGGTTCCACAAGGAGTCAGGATCCAAAGGCCCACATTTCACGCTCTGAACTTCAATCTACACTTTCATTGTTTCACAAGACGTATTTCCCGAAGCACACTGGTGCTTCTCAGTTTAAAGCCCTGCGCTTACCAAGGTATGTGGCACAATTTACAAACTTCCAGTGAAGAGTAAATGGCTCCCTCTCACTCTTTCAAAAAATGTCCCCCTTCTTTAAGGTACACATCGTTGATATCAGCGATTAGTTTAAAAAAGGAAAATAACCAAGATTTTTTAAAATCTCCAAATTTGTGGTATTGTGATGGACAGAGCACAATTGTTGAGGTCAGGATAACCCCTGTTTGGATCTCACTTAGGACCTATGTGGCTTTTTTCACCCCCTACCAGGACCTGTGTGTGTGGCCTTGGGCAATTTACCTAATATCTCTGAGATTCAAGTTCCTCACCAATAAAATGGAGAGAATAAATATTTACCTCCTACACTTGTGTGGGGTTTAAATGAGGTCAAGTGTCTGGCATTCTGTGGACACTCAGTGAATATTAGCTCCCTTCCCTAGTGTGGGGAAGAAAGCCAACTAAGTTCACAAGCTTTGATTATCATTGAACAAATTTTCTATTATTCTGAGGGGAATTCACAAATTTAAATTATAATACAAAGAGGGGCGCCTGGGTGGCTCAGTCGGTTAAGCTTCTGACTTCAGCTCAGGTCATGATCTCACGGTTCATGGGTTCGAGCCCCACATCAGGCTCTGTGCTGACAGCTCAGAGCCTGGAGCCTGTTTCAGATTCTGTGTCTCCCCCTCTCTCTGCCCCTCCCCTGTTCATGCTCTGTCTCTCTCTGTCTCAAAAATAAAGAAACGTTAAAAAAATTAAAAAAAGAAAAAAGAATAGTCCTCAATCTCTTGTCAAAGAAGCAAGCTTAAACACCAATCTGTCATGACCCATAGCTAGATAAACTCACAAATTTTCATCGTTAATGAGGGCAATAGATATAGATACTCAAATCTCCAGTTCTAGAAGAGATTTCAAAGAATCACAACAGTCAGACTTACCACAAAACCCAGTTTGTAACCATGGCTAATCAAATACCACGGCAGCTGTGGAGTCAGTCAAAGACAACAAAAGGATCATTTCTGTGTCATGTGAAGAAGAGGGCTCCTGTTTGATGCCAACTTTCCCTTTATTGCCAGCTGGTTAGGTGCTCTGTGGACATGGCCCACGGAGAAGGACAGGCATGATATGATTCTAACTCTTGGATCATACACAGAGTGACAACTGGAAGCTAAGACTCCAGGACCCTGAATGTACTGCAACCAAGATACCAAGGTGTGGGTAATCTTTTTTGCACCCTTGACATCAAATTAATAAATGAAACCTGCTGAGATATGGCCGCCGGTCCTTTCCAAACTGGTAC
The DNA here is from genome assembly GCF_007474595.2 of Lynx canadensis. Classification (NCBI taxonomy): domain Eukaryota; kingdom Metazoa; phylum Chordata; class Mammalia; order Carnivora; family Felidae; genus Lynx; species Lynx canadensis. The sequence continues at coordinate 168,704,431 of NC_044310.1, read as the reverse complement.
ATGGACTCTGTAGTAATTTTCGATCCTAATTCTGCCACTTAGCTGTCTGGCTTCGGGTAAACTACTTCCTCATCTGTAAACTGGGCATTTTACTAGTCCCCACTGTATAGGGTTGTCAGGATTGTTAACTAAGTTAATATATTTGTACTTAAAACACTGGCTGGTCTGCAGGAAGTTATTTCATAGACTTTCTTAAATAAAAATAGCACATTTCTCACACAGAGGATTAAGATATTCAGAACAATAATCTCAGATCTATGCCAAAATCTTATTTTCAACTAGGCAAGGAATCAGACAACCAAGTTTTTTAATGATTGAAATATTATTTTACTTATTTAAATAAAAGAATCAAATACCTAACATCATATATGAATGGCATATATTTAAAAGAAATAAGGAAATATATAAATCACATATACTATACCTCACTTATTATCTATTTAATTTAACATGCGAAGGTACAGGGTTCTACTTTTAAGTGTGATCAATTTCAAGATCAGACTTAGAAGTATTTAGTCTGTGTGTGTGTGTGTGTACAGTGTTTTCATATAGCTCATAACATTTCTATCCTGCAATCAATTAGTTAAGAATATGATTGACTATTGTGAACACATTATCTACACTGCGTTATTTTCAAGTTAATGAAAATCCGATTTTACAAAGTTGGCTGTGCAAAGTCAAGTCACTGACTAAACAACCTTTATACAAAGAAACAAGATTATGATGTGGTCTTAACTTAAATAATAATCACATTTGTGGTCCTCATTCTTTTTGTTTGTTTTTAAAGTGTTTTATGTATTTTGAGAGAGATAGAGAAAGCAGGGGAGGGGCAGAGAGAGAGAGAGAGGGAGAGAAAGAATTCCAAGCAGGCTCCATGCTGTCGGCGTGGAGCCTGACATGGGGCTCAATCCCACGAACCATGAGATCATGACCTGAGCCAAAATCAAGAGTTGGATGCTCAACCGATTGAGCCACCCAGGTGTCCCATGTTTGTGGCCTTCAATTTTTTTTTCTTTTACATTTTGTTTTTGTGACAAGGTGCATGTCCTTCATTCATTAAAAATATTGTAAGAGGATAAGGAAACAGAGGACTTAGGGACTCTCATAATTTACATTAGAACTTCCAGCATGTCTTGTACATGTACACTTCAAAATTCTTCACTCTGGTTTGCAATTAGGAATACTGCAGAGCTGTTAAGTGGCTCCAGTTTTTCTCCTCTGTGAATGAGCGTCATATTTCTATTGACAGGCCTACCGGTGGATATTTGAACATATATATTTAAAGCATCATGGGGTATTTTTTGTGGTTTCTCAATATCATATTTGAAGTTAGACAAGAAATTTTTAAATATATAATTATAACCTAATAACCAATTGAACAATAAAAACAAGATAACATTAAGAAACAAAACAGATGAACACAGGAGAAGGCAAAGAAAAAATAAGATGCGAACAGAGAGGGAGACAAACTCTTAAATACAGAAAACAAACTGAAGGTTGCTGGAGGGGAGTTGGGTGGGGGATGGGCTAAATGCATGATGGGCATTAAGGAGGGCTCTTGTTGTGATGAACACTGGGTGTTATATGTAAGTGATGAATCACTAAATTCTACTCCTGAAACCAAAGTTACACTGTATGTTAACTAACTTGAATTGAAGTTAAATCTTGTAAGAAAAAAAACAAGATATCAAATCAATGATTATTTTACTTATGTGGGGATACAAATTCTACTCTCAAAAAATGTGTTGCATTATTTTTCTATCTCCTCCAATAAGAAATGCTTCCTGGGAACTATGACCCTCAGCTTGGATAACACATTATTCATTAAAACACACACACACACACACACACACACACACACACACACAATAAGCATCCTACCTATTTCCTTCTTGAGCTGGCATTTTTTGCATAAGTTGAAAATGGTTCTTTAGCCATCAAAACAGTGTAATATTGGATTCAAGCAGGAATTGAAATCAAAGCCCTTGGGGTGCCTGTGTGGCTCAGTCTGTTAAGCGTCCAACTTGAGCTCAGGTCATGATCTCACAGTTTGTGGGTTTGAGCCCCATGGTGGGCTCTGTGCTTACAGCTCAGAGCCTGGAGCCTGCTTCAGATTCTGTGTCTCCCTCTCTCTGCCCCTCCCCCACTCACACTCGCGCGCGCTCTCTCTCTCTCAAAAATAATAAAATAAACATTAAAAAAAAGAAATAAAAGCTCTCAAATGACATATTTTGGGAACCATCAAAAAGCTGACTTCATAGGTGCCTGGGTGGCTCAGTCGGTTAAGACTCAGTCAGTTAAGTATCTGACTCTTGGTTTTGGCTCAGGTCATAATCTCATGGTTTGAGTTCCAGCCCCACATCGGGCTCCGTGCTGACAGCGCAGAGCCTGCTTGACATTCTCTCTCTCCGTCCCTCCGCTGCTCACTCTCTCTGTCTCTCTCTCTCAAAAATTAATAAGTAAACTTTAAAAAAAAGCTGACTTCATAGTTCAAATAGGGATCACCAGGAGTCATGTGTACACAATGCACATATACAGGTATGGCCATATGCAAGGATAGGATTTTTGCACCTAAATTAGTCATTCACAGCTGAAGACCAAGATCAAACTTTTGTTTAAAGCTAAGGCATGGGATACAATCTGCTTTAGTATAATAAATAGCACAATAATAACTGCTTCATCGTAAGAAAATCCTGGAAAAATTGCACATAAATAGTATTTTCGATAATCAAAACTGTTGCAATAATCCAGGAGAAATTGGATGAGGCCTGAACTTCTGTAATTGTATTGCTATCAAAGAGAAGGGGACAGTTTTGAGACACAGGTGTTAGAATGCACAGGTCCTGGTGGTCCAGTGGATGTAGGAAGGAGGGAGGAATGAAAATAATGGTCTAGTTTCAAGTCTGAGTGTATGGGTGGGTAATTGTACTATCTGTTGAGATCAGGAGCACAGGAAAGGAAGCCGATCTCGAGCTTGGAAAGAGGGAGAAGCCTGAAAAGATGAGTGTGTTTGGGATATGTTTGAGGTATACATGGAACATCCAAATGAGGATGTCCAGTAAACAGTATGTCATTGAAACAATGAGGAGCTACACTGAAAGCATAAATTTGGAAGTATTGCAACACAGGCAATCATTGAAGCCATGAGTGTGTATCAGATCATTCCAGAAGATAATGTAGAGCAAGAAGAGGGAAAAGCATAGGTAAATGGTTTGCTATACCATTAAAATGGTCACTAAGAGGTATGGCTTCATTGAAACATCGAAATATTGAAAATATATGCTATGATAGCATTGAGTGATATTGTTTAGCAATAATACTGTAAAGCTGGGCAAGGCTGTAAATTAATTTTGCTTTCTAACCCCTCCGACATCCTTTTGTTACCCAAGTGTGGTTTGCTCAAGTTACCACACGTAACTCCCGGGGCTGTTGAGGCCGGCTGGTTTCACTTTATGCCACACAAACAAGCATGTGGCATGAGGTTGAATCCTCCTAGCCACACATCTTATTTATTTGTGTTTTAAAAAATATAGACTTACAACTAAGGAATTTAATTAGCATTATAAAAATCTTCTAATTTCTCATAGATAAGTTACTTGTGCAAATGACTGATATCATACATATTTCACAACTGCCCATTTTCAACTTCCTCTCCAGTTTTTTTCCACGTCAGCCTAAAAGAAAAGAAATAAGTGATTTGAGTTTTTGCTTTTTTCCTCCCAAGCTTTGTTTCTTTCTCTCTTCAGAGTCCAACACCTCACTAATCCCAAGATCTTTGTCAGATCCTAACAGAAAGGACATTCTATAATTTTTAAACTCTATGTTGAACTTTACTAAAGAAGCAGGATTCCATGTATGTCTCGTGAATTAATGTTAAACGAAATCAATGTGCACAAACAAAATAATCCCAGGTTGTATGTGTTACTACACACGATTCTTAAACTGGCTTCCAAGACCGTTAGCATTCTAATAGCTGCTATGTACTCCTATGAGATTGGTCCATTTTCTTTAAGTAAAATTTAAAAAAAAAATTTTTAATGTTTATTTAGTTTTGAGAGATAGAGTGCACGCAGGGAAGGGGAAGAGAGAGAGGGAGACACAGAATCTGAAGCAGGCTCCAGGCTCCATACTGTCAGCACAGAGACCAATACCAGGTTAGAACCCACAAACCATGAGATCATGACCTGAGTCAAAGTCAGATGCCTAACCAACTGAGTCACCCAGGTACCCTGAAATTTTTTAATAGTTCAAGAAATCTGAGTTACCTCATAATATCAAATATATGAATCATTTCTATTCCTGTCATAGAAACCAGGGTTCCAAATTAATTTTTTAAATTATCTTTTAAGTCTGATGAGCTTATGAAAATACTTACCCGCATGTCAATTTTACACACACAAAATTCGTCTTCATTTATGTTTTTATACATTATAAATTTCCCTATTGGAAAGTCATTGAATCTTCCTTCTCAGCTACAATATCACTAACTTCTATAACTTAAAATGTCTATAAATGTCTATTAGAAAGTCAGATTGTTTCCAAAGAAAGGCTGTAATGAGGGCATAATGCTCACTCTGACAGTGTGAATATGACACATTTCTGTGATCTTTGGTACCGTGGGGTATTTTTACTTCCCCTTCATCTTAAAAAAAAAATGACGTGTACTCTCAGAATATTTAAGGCAGGAACTGACTCTGAAAGTTTTAGGTTGCCTGTGGGATTAAGGAGTGTTTTCCTGGCTGTTTTCCAAAAAAAAAAGTATAAAGCTAGGTTGAATATTTCAGGAATTGTCATTTGTTAATAGAGTAATATTCAGACTCAGAAAAATGGTGGGGAAACTAATACTTCGGTGTGATCCCCCAAAAAGAATCTAACTGCTTCCTCATGATCAAGTGAATTTTCTTAAAATGGAAACAAGAGAAAAGCACCATCACCTATCCTCTATATACTCCTACTGGTTTGAATGGCGTTCACGAGCATCACCTTTTTGTAAGGGAATGATGTGTGCCTAGAGAAATATTGGAGAATGCTGTGGTGGGTCTGAAGTTCCAGTACTTGCAATCAGGTCAAATCAAAGACAATGTTTTCTCTGCCCTATGTGTAAAATAATAAAAATTATTTGAACATATTTCCTTCCTCTTTACCTTAATCTTGAATATTGATGGGCTAATCTGTCCTAAACACTCAGCCTCTAGGTTACCACACGACTGTTTGTACTGTATCTGCTGTACTGTACTTTAGCAGTCTGCTTGTTAACCTTCCTTTGGACTCGGAGCCCCTCAGGGATAAGAATGGATGCAGAATGAATGAATGCTCATCTATATAAACTCAGCATCCGAAAAGGTATCCGGCTCATCACAGGCAATAATAAGTGTTTGCAGATAAATGTACCAGATAGACTAAATGGATCATGGCGATATTAATTTAGAAAGAGAATAGGGAGGCAGTATGAAGTTGTTAGAGCATAGCTTCTGGCACGTCAACTGTAGGTTTAGCTCTCAAATCCATCATTTACTAGCCACATAAATGGGGAAATTGTTTAGCTTTCCTGAACATCAGTTTTCTTTCTCTAAGAAGGGAATAGTAATGCCTGTCTTTGAGGATTATACGAGGATTAAATAAGAAAATGTATATAAAGCAGTTATCACTGAATATGGCTCAGAGTAAAGCTTTCAATAAATGATGACACAAACAAAATGAGTTTAAATAAACAAATATCTCTAAAAGGAGTATTTTTTTTCTTATTCATTGTTAAAAAGGAACTGGACTTTTGGTTCAAAATAACCAACCGAATGCCTATATTTATCTCACCTCTCTCCTGTGAACCCATTTCAATGACAGTAAAAACTGACAAAAAGAATAAATCTGTGACAGTGTTAAAAATAAAACCTCAAGAGAATTAAAAACAAAACTAGCCACAGTGGGAGAAAATATTTCCAAAGGACACCATATCTGATGAAGAACTGTTATCCAAAGTAAACAAAGAACTCTTAAATTCAACAAGAAGAAAATGAAGAAGCCAATTGAAGAATGATATAAACCTGAATGGACACCTCACCGAACAAGATACATAGCCGGCATATTCAACATGATATGTCACTAGGGAATGTCAAATTAAAACAATGAGATACCACTACATAACTATTATGATGGCAAAATCCAAAACAGTGACAACACTAAATGTTGGCAAGCACATGGTTCAATTCAAACTCTCAGTCATTGATTGTGGGAATGAAAAATGATACAACTGCTTTGGAAGACAGTTCGGCCCTTTCTTACAAAACAGAACATGCTATTACCATGTAATCGAGCAATCCTGTTCCTTAGTATTTACCCAAATGAACTTAAAATTTGTCTCCACACAAAAATTTGCACATACACATGGATGTTTATAAAACTTTATTTATAATTGCTAAAACCTGGGAGCAACCAAGATGTCCTTTCGTAGGTGAGCGAATAAACTGTGGTACATCCAGATAATAGAATATTATTCACTGATGAAGCGAAATAAGCAATTGAGCCATGAAAAGGCATGGAGGAAACTTAGAAGCCAATTTGAAAAGACTACATATTATATAATTCTAACTACAACACAGTCTGGAAATGGTAAAACTATGGAGACAATGAAAAGATTAATAGTTGCCAGGGGTTAGGGAGAAAGGAGAGATGAATAGTCAGAGCACAGATGATTTTTAGGGCAATGAAATTAATCTGTATGATATTACAATGGCAGATACATATCATTATACATTTGTCAAAATCCAATAAATTATACAATGTCAAGAGTGAACCCTAAGGTAAACTATGGGCATTAGATGTATTAGGTGGGTTCATCAATTATAACAAATTGATTCTTCACTGTGGTGAAGAATGTTGATAGTGAGGTGAGGGAGTTTGTATGTGTATGCATGTGTAGTAGGGACATGGAACTCTGTGTAATTTCCACTCAATATTGTTGGGAAGCTGAAATTGCTCTAGAAAATGAAATTAAACAAAAAAGAAAACATATTTTCTTATATTTAATTAAAATATAAATACATGTGTTATTTTCTTCAAAAGCAAAACAAAAAATCCTGGTTATTCACATGCAACGTTATTTGCTACATTATTGCTTGCTATTTTAACTTCATTAAATAATCAGTTATCATGTGATGATATTGAGGGCATCACTTCTAAATGTTGGACATTCTATAATTACTGGTTTCTTAAGAAGTATCTTCATTGATTTCTAAATATTTCATCACATCCCCTTTCCTCTTAGGGTAAAGTATTTTGGAGTTCTCTCTCATATTTTGAGGTAGCACAACTTCAAATACACACAGCTAAGTGATAAATATTTTTATAGGTATAAAACATACTGGATATTAAACTTTTATTAGTTCATATCCCCTGCAGGATAGAAACAGGAGTCTTATAAATCAATATATGTTAGTTAATAGTTTTCTTCTATAAACTGCTACCTGCCTGAAGTTCCTATTTTATGGTTAAACACAAGCAAAATACCTCAGACATGATTCAGAAGTATCAATGTATCACTGCAGATCTGTAGAAATTAATTTACAGATTAACATGAATCATTTTTATTTCCGTGGAAAAGCAATTAACCACTAATAGTAACCTAGTTTAAACCTTAGTCATTAGATCATTTGTTCTCTTCATTGCTATGGCTGACTCAAGATGGAAATTAAAATATTGATTTAATTTTTACTTCTTATCCTAAGTGTCTGGACACATATTTACAGCCCCAAGTGGTACTGGATTTGAATCCTATAATTAAAATGTGTCCTCATGAAAATTTCCAGAGCAGGGGCGCCTGGGTGGCGCAGTCGGTTAAGCGTCCAACTTCAGCCAGGTCACGATCTCACGGTCTGTGAGTTCGAGCCCCGCGTCGGGCTCTGGGCTGATGGCTCAGAGCCTGGAGCCTGTTTCCGATTCTGTGTCTCCCTCTCTCTGCCCCTCCCCTGTTCATGCTCTGTCTCTCTCTGTCCCAAAAATAAATAAACGTTGAAAAAAAAATTAAAAAAAAAAAAAATTTCCAGAGCAGTTTCGTGTAACAAAAATATGACACAGAAGCACAAATAGAGAAAGATCATGCATGAGAACAAGATAAAAAAGAAATTTGAAAATCTTTTTCTTGTATTTCTCCAAGCCAAGTAAACACACATGCATGCGCGCGCGCGCACACACACACACACACACACACACACACACACAGCAAAAATTAATATTACATAAAATAGAGATTAAAATGGGAAAAGATGCATTCTTTCAAATAATACGTGGCACACACCTTTCTAAGGCATTGATTTGCTGTGACATTCTAGGTTGCTTTATTCTGTTTTGCTAAATTTTCATGAGACAAGGGAGGCACAAGTGATGATTACCAAGGTGGACAGGAGAAGGAGGGGTTGGTATTAAAGTGCATAGATGGGGATGGAGCGAGTATTTTAGATTAATCATAGTTTACAGGAAGGAAGAAAAAATTGGTATAAAAGTCTTCTCTTACTTTTTGGTTCCACAGAATTCACATTTCTGTTGCATTATGGCTTGAAATATGTGGGAAATACAGAATGTTTATAATCCTATCTAGATCTATTGTCTATGCTCAGATTATCTACAATGACAGATCAAGTAATTATATCAAAGTCTGAATAAATTACCTAAAAATATATAATGGCTATTCTCTGGTTCTTTAAGAGCATGGTTTTGTCTATGTAACATCTCTCTGTCTCTCTCTCTCTTTTATTCTTTTTTTAACTCTATTCCAAGTTCATCCACAGCAATTCTGCTCAGTTGTATCATTTGGATTCATGTACCACCAACCTGTGCACCCACTCTTTCCCTGGCCTCAATGGAGTTCCTCACCGAGCTTAAATGCTACTTTCCCTTGACCATGGTGATTTGTTCAGTGGTGAGGAATGTAACCAAAGGCAATTCTTCCCAAGAGTTTTGTCAGGGATATCTGCAAAGCTATTGTATGATTTCAGAAATATACGAGCAGCATATAAAGAACTGGTAAGTTGTTTGGAAGGATATAAAGGCAAACTTAAATACATGGAAAAGCATACCATATTTCTGTAAAGGGCAGGAAGACAAAAATTGATAAAATATTCTCTACAAATTAATCTATACATATTATTAATTGTAACCAAAATTTAAGAAAAAAATAGTAAGAGAATATTGTTTATCTGAAAGAATAAATGTATCAGAATAATTTGGATGGAACAGATGAATTAGATTTAAGTGTAAAAAAGCTGGAAAAGGACTATGACCCTCAGGTATGACTCTATTCTTAAAGGGGAAGTGATTTGTGTTACCACAGATCTCTATATGGTGTGGTTTCCAGGAATGCATTTTGGACATAAATAAGGACTGGTTGTACTATTCCAGGATGTGACAATGGAATAAACCAACATTTGAGTGAACACTCAAATGCACCCAGAAATCAACTACTGTATAAGGTACAAGACAAATAATGATTCTAATGAAACTTGAGGAACACCACTAAATGAAATTTAATATATTGCTCCCTAACTTATCTTTTTTTTTATGACTCTATATGGGGCTAATTGTTTTCCTCAAACCTGTGACAAAAAGAATTGGAGGGAACAGGAAAAGCAAGAACAATCTAGTCTCAGTCAATTCTCAATAAATAATTGTTGAACTGTAAAAACAAACAAACAAACAAACAAACAAATAAATAGGGGCGCCTGGGTGGCTCAGTCAGTTAAGCGTCCGACTTTGGCTCAGGTCATGATCTCACAGTTCATGAGTTCGAGCCCCACATCGGGCTCTGTGCTGACAGCTCAGAGACTGGAGCCTGCCTCAGATTCTGTGTCTCCCTCTCTATCTGCTCCTCCTCCACTCACACTCTGTCTCTCTCTCTGTCTCTGTTTCTCAAAAATAAACATTAATTTTTTTTAAATAAATAAACAAAATTGACAAAACTTTGGCTAGATTCACTAGTAAAAAAACAAGGACTCAAACACATAAAATCAGAAATTAAAGAGGAGACATTACAATTGATACCACAGAAAAACAAAGGATCACAAGAAGCTATTATGAAAATTTATATGCCAACAAACTGAATAATCTAGAAGATGTGGATAAATTTCTATAAACATACTACCTTCCTAGACTGAATCATTAAGAAATAGAAAATCTGAGCAGACTACTAGTAATGGAACTGAATGTAATTTAAAAACAAACAGAAGTCCAATACCAGAAGCCTTCACTGATAAATTCTACCAAATATTCAAAGAAGAAAGATGAGTCTTCAAACTCTTCCAAAAAATGTAAAAGGAAATACTTTCAAACTCATTTTATGAAGCCAGCATTGTCCTGATACCAAAACCATACAAGGATACCACCAGAACAGAAAATTACATGGCAATATCCCCGGTGAACATAAATTCAAAAATCCTCAACAAAATTTTAGCAAACCAAATTCAACAATACATTAAAAGGATCATACACAATGATCAAGTGGATTTATTCCAGGGAGGTAAGAATGGTTCAACATCCATAAATCAATGTGATACACCCCATTAACCAAAGGAAGGGGGAAAATTATATGATCATCACAATAGGTACAGAAACAGCATTTGACAAAATTCAACATCAATTTATGGTAAAAAAAATTTCAACAAAATAGCTATAGGAGGAATGTAACTTAACCTATTAATGTTATATATGACAAGCCCACAGCTAACATCATAGTCAAGGGTGAAAAGCTAAAAGATTTTTTTCTAAGATCAGGAATAAGACAAGGATGTCCACTCTCTCCACTTTTATTCAACATAGTATTGGAAGTTCAGGCCAGGGCAGATAGGCAAGAAAAAGAAATAAAAGACATTCAAATTGATAAGAAAGAAGTAAAACTGTCACTATTTGCATATGACATGATAATATATATAGAAAACTAAAGACTCCACTGAAGAAACTGTTAGAACTAAGAAATTCAGTAAAGTTGCAGTATACAAAATCAATATACAGAAATATGTTCCATTTCTATTCACTAAAAACTATCAGGAAGTGAAAATTCCATTTACAATAGCATGAAAAAGAATAAAATACCTAAAAGCAAATTTAATCAAGGAGATTAAAGACCTGTACTCTGAAAACTATAGGACATTGATAAAGAAATTGAAGAAGACACAAATAAAGAGATACTCTGTACTCATGGGTTGGAAGGATTAATGTTGTTAAAATGTCCATACTACCCAAAGCAATCTACAGAGTCAAGGCAATCCTTACCAAAATTCCAACGACATTTTTCACAGAAATAGAACAAATAATTCTAAAATATGTATGCGACCTCAAAAGACCCCAAATAGCTGAAGTAATCTTGAGGAACAAGAACAAACCTAGAGGCATCATGTTCCCTGATTTCAAAACCTATCACAAAGCTATAGTAATCAAAAGAGAATGGTACTGGCATAAAAACAGACACTTAGATCATGGAATAGACTAGAGAGCCCAGAAATAAATCTGTGAATACATGGTGAATTCATTTATGACAAATGAGACAAGAATATACAATGAGGAAAGAACAGTCTTTTCTATAAATACTATTGGAAAAACTGAACAGTTACATGCAAAAGAATGAAACTAGATCACTATCTTAAACCACATGCAAAAACTAACTTAAAATGGATTAAAGATTTGAGCGTAAGACCTGAAACCATAAAACTCATAGAAGAAAACATAGGCAATAAGCTCCCTACATTAGTCTTGGTGGTGATTTTTTGGATTTGGCATCAAAAGCAAAGGCAATGAAAGCAGAAAGGAATAAATGGAGCTACATCAACTAAAAGGCTCTGCAGACCAAAGGAAATCATCAACAAAATGAAAAGGCAACCTATCGAATGAAAGAAAATATTTGTGAATCATGTATCTGATAAGGGGTTAGTATCCAAAATATATAAAGAACTCATATCACTCAATAGCAAAGAAAAAATAATTTTTTTAAAAGTGTGCAGTGAATCTAAATAACTATTTTTCCAAGAAAATATACAGATGACTGACATGTACATGAAAATACCCTTAGCATCACAAATTATCAAGAAAATGCAAACCAAAACTAAAATGGGATATCACTTCACATCTGTTAAGATAGGTATTATTAGAAGGACAAGAGATAATAAATGCTGGCGAGGATGTAACTATTGGTAGGAATATAAATGGGTGCACTCACTATGGAAAACAGTGTGGAAGTTTCTCAAAAAATTAAAAATAGAACTACCATATGATCCAGCAATTGCACTTCTGGGTATTTAGTCAAAGAAAGCAGAAACACTAACATGAAAAGATCTATGCAGCCCATTTTCACTGCAGCATTATTTACAATAGCCAAAGTAGGGAAACAACCTAAGTATCCATCAGGAAATGAATGGATACATAAAATGTAGTATATACGATTGACCCTTGGACAATAGGTTTGAACTACACAAGTTCACTTATACACAATTTTTTTAAATAAATATGGTACAGTTCTGTGAATTTATTTTTTCTTTCTTATGATTTTCTTAACATTTTCTTTTCTGTAGATTACTTTGTTGTAAGAATAAGGTACATAATATTGTAACATGCAAAATACGTATTAAGCAACTATTTGTGTTACCAGAAAGCTTCCAGTCAAGTAGGTTATTAGTAGTTAAATTTGGAGGGAGTCAAAAGTTATACTTGGTATTTCATCTGCATGAGGGATCAGCACCCCTAACTCCTGCTTTATTAACTGTAGATACAAAGGAATATCATTCAGTCATTTAAAAAGAAGGAAATTTTGCCATTTGCAACAATGTGCATAATCTTGAGGGTATTATGCTAACTGAAATAAATCAGACATAGAAGAACAAATACGGTATGATCTCACTTTTAGGTGGAATCTGAAAAAAACAAGAAGAAACAAGTCCATAGATACAAAGAACAGATTGGTGGTTGCCAGGGGTTGGGGGGCGAGGAGTGGGTGAAATGAATGAAGGGAATCAAAAGGTATGAACTTCCAGTTAGAAGATCAATGAGTCACAAAGATGTAATATACAGCATCGTGACTATAGTTAATAATACTGTATTGCATATTTGAAAGTTGCTAAAAGAGTGGATCTTAAAAGTTCTCGTCACAAGAAAAAAAAATTCAGTAATTATGTATGGTGACAGATATTAACTAGACTTACTGTGGTGAGCAATTCACAATATATACAAATACCAAATCAGTATTTTGTAAAGTTGGAACTAATATAGTATTGTATGTGAATTATACCTCAATAAAAAAAAGAGGGATTTGGTTAACAAATGAAGACATAATAATAAAATGAATGCTAAATATCCATTAAAACATATACAGAGATCTATATGATTTTATATGAAAAGAAATTTCTGCCATATTGCAGGATAAAAGATTTTAATTACAAAATGTTATAAAAATATGCAATATTAATTGTAATTCAGCTTCCATCTACTGAGTGCTTATCACATGCCAGGCACTAAATTACACACCAAGTGCCATGTATGCAAAAACACACATGTGCAAACACGTACTCATGTATACATGCGTATATGCATCAAACTTTTATTACCTTTGTGGAATGAGATTTCTGGAGCAGAGAGTGGGGGGCAGGGAGAGGATTGAAAGATAAAGAGGCCCAAGAAGGCTCAGGTTCCCTTTCCTACACAGAGCAGTATTTGCTTCAATTATTTTTATCATGGACATGTATTTGCTCTATTATCAGGAGAAAAATCAAAGATGCTTTCATTTTGAGAGAAAAAGAAATATATGATATTTTGTTCATTCTTAGAAAAATTTTCAGAAAGATCAGCTGCAATTTTTGTATAATTTTTATAATCTTTATAAAATATGATTATTTTATAAAAATATAAATATATATAATATAAGCTATATTTTATAAAATATAACTTTTATAAACTTTTCATACTTTTTATTAAACAGTATAATTTTTTGTACAATTTTGTATAATTTTGCTGTATAATTTACTTTCCTAAATATGGCATCTTATTCATATTTGCTTCTCATATAGTTTCTTCACATGAACAATTATTAATAAATGGTGGCTCAACTGAATGACAATTTACTTTTATTAGAACGTCTTGGGAATAATAAGGTTTTATAGATTGGGTCTATTAATTAAGAAATTAATGCTATAAAATATTCAGTTTTTAAAAATATGTATTTCTCAGGGGCACCTAGATGGTTCAGTCAGTTAAGTATCCAACTCTTGATTTTGGCTCGGGTCATGATCTCATGGTTCAAGGGTTCAAGCCCCACACTGGGCTCTGTGTTTACAGCAGGGAGCCTGCTTGGGATTCTCTGTCTCCCTGTCTCTGCCCCACTCACACACTCTATCTCTCTCTCAAAAAATAAATAAACTTTAAAAAGTAAAAATAAAAAAAATATGTATTTCTCCATAATATACTTATTTAAAATAATAAACAAAAGTACAATTTCAGTTTTTATGATTAATGTTGCTCTTTGGATATTTAATATTTTCTTTTTGTTGTTTATTTATTTATTTTGGAACAGAGAGAGAGAGAGAAAGTGCAAGCAGGGGAGAGAGAGAGAATCCCAATCAGGCTCCTCACTGTCAGCACAGAGCCCTATACATGGGGTTTTACTTCAGAAACCATGAGATCATGACCTGAGCCAAAACCAATAGTCTGACGCTTAACCAAATGAGCTACTCAGGCACCCCTGGATATTTAATATTTTCAAACACAAACATAGTTTATTCTGTTCCCTTTGGTAAAGAAAAATTCAAGTAAATTTATTAACTACATATTATAAACAAACATATGTATGCACACACATATTCTGAATATCTTTAACATATATATTCTGAAACTGATATGGTCTAAGATAAGAAAAATCATTTGTTTTACAAGAGTTACTCCAGCAAATAGCATCTTATGCCATCACTCCTACAATCCCTTTTTAGGATATATTTGGGCTCAAAAACACATGATTAAAATATCTTGTCATATAATAAAACACTTTGACTCAAGGGGCAGAACTATCCACCCAGATTTAAAATAAGGAGAATGACAAAAAGGGGTCTTAAATTCAATTTTAAAATTCATAAAGGGTCACTGCCACAAGAAACATTTATCACTGAAGGTTTGACATTCTGCATTGCTGTATTGCTACCTTTTTGTGCCACTTATTTTATGAAATATGACCGCATCAACTCTGAGGGAGATTATCCCATTCAATCAAATGAAACCAAATAACCTGAAAAGTTCTCACCTCTGTGGGTTGGAGGATTTTTTCCCCAACAGTCAGGTGGCTATGTGTCAAGGATCCTCTTGATTAAGACGTTCCATATCTTTGGAAAAGAAATACTAAAAGCCAAATAGCATTGCACTAAAGTCACATGTGGAAGTATGGATTTGAAAATCACAAATACAAAAGATTGAAAGATTCATTATTTGACACCAAGTCACCCTCCTGAATATGATGCCCTCACTGTGAAAGTGTGTGTTAAACAATAAATGGTAATGTTTTCGTATAAATCCCTGCACTCTTTTCCAGGAATACACTGCTGAAATGATTTTGACTGAGTATTCAAGGATATGGGGCAGCTGGTCTACAGAAGGACTGTCTTTCACAAGAATATATTGTACCTTTTTGCTACAAGATATGTCTCAACTTCAAAATCAGACTTTAAAAATTGCCATTTTGACTCAGAATTCATATATTAAGTAATTATAATTTGGAAAATTGTATGAAATATGATCTTTTATGAGTGAAAACTGTTGGGTCCCAAGGCAAGAAGATATTGAGTGACTGAATGACTAACTATTTTCACTCTTAATTAATACTAAATAAAATTAGCTAAAAGAAGAATGAGGTAATCCTCATTATGAATAAGCAGATAAAAAACAATTAAGAACTGAGCACACCTACATTAAAGGAATATGTTATGGAATAAAGATATGAGATATGTCTTGTTCCCTTGACACTATTTTACAAAGCATTTTGTAATTATTTTGTAAAAATTAAATTCTCTTCTTTGCATGGACAAAGATTACTTTAAGATTACTTAAAGTAGATCTTTAACAGAAAAATCACTTTGAAGAAGAAAACACTTCAGTTTGTGTTTTTGTGTGTAAGAGCGATGAGACTTTAGCATGCCTACAACACTGCTTGCTAATTCAGCCCTTGGAAGCATCCTATTGGGTTGGTCGTGGTCTAAATGAAAGGTCTGATAGTGATGTTTAAATGCCATATTAAAATATTATCATACCTTTAATAAAAAAATCTTAGAATGTGAAAACTAAACTAGAAACCAAGAAGTAACTCTTTGGCGCCTGAAAGTACATAGAAAGATACAAGAAGGCAGTTTGGGCAATTAATCCCAAAACCTTATGTCTTGTATCCATTTTTTAAGGGGGAAAATAATGGGCATACCTCAACGTATTAATTGTACAAAACCAGAATTAACCAGATTTTAATCTTCTATATTTCCCTAAAGCTAGGTATACTGCTTAGCAACATAAATCCGAGTCCACAGGAATTGTGGGTGAAAAATGTACTCACCAAGACTAGTATGACAAAAAATAGCAGAGACCTATGCAGACAGTAATCTGAAAGAATTCTTTGAGCAGGAGGAAAAAATACACCAATTGTTAGCAATGATATTTTGCATGGGAATATATGGATTGTTCTGTGGTTCTAAAAGATGAGAGAGTAGAGATGTGGGGGCAATGAATTTCTAAAGCAAAGGCCATCTCCAAAATGTTTCTTAGAAGGATTGGTTTAGTTTGTTGTCTTGAGATTTGTCTGATTACAAGAATCACATGGCATACTTGTTAAAAATACAGATTCCCAGCGACGTTCCCCCCAGTCCCCATTCCAAACCAGTAGGCTGGAATGATGACTTAATCTGTATTTTTTATAGGCATAAATAAAGTAGATTTAGGAAATCCTTTCCTATTCTCTTTAATTGTTCAACCTTGCTCTTGACCAACATGCCTGATTACTAATCATTCAGTACTGAATAAAGAAAACCACCCTCATTAAAACAAGCAAGATCTATGAGAGAACAGAGTTTACATTAGTTCAATGGGCACCAGTCAAAAAGTAGAGTAGTTAATTTATGTCTTTTGCTATCTCAAAATTTTTTTTAGTTATAACGCTAGTAAAAAGTAATTTCCAGAAGTCATAGCATGTTTTCATACTGTTGTTATTTGACATGGATGTCTTTTCATTTAAATAAAAGAATGAAAGAAATATATTTATTGCCGCTTCTCCAGTCTTTATTCCATTTTGCCCAATCTTCTCCAAAACAACAATTTAGTAATTCTTAACATACAGCACTGCTACTTACGTAATTAAGATTTTCTGGTCTTCAGTAGTTTTGATGATGTGCCCCAGTCATCTCATGTTGAGATTCTGAAGCCATATTCAATTATTGCTGATATGTATTCAATAATTCATATTACATATTCAATTTAATGAAGCAACCCATAAATCAGAAAAAAATTAGAAAGAACTATTTTGCAATTTTAAAACTTTTTTTAAAGAAACTAAGCCCAAGGACAAGTAATTTTTCTTTGCCATGATTATTAAAAGTCTTTAATATTGAGTAATCCTCTGAGGATTTTGGGTGACTTTCTTATATTATCACAAGGACGCCAATCTTCCCAATTGTTTCTTTGTTCCCAAAGTGCATGAAGCTATCCTTCTTCAGAGGATGAGCTCAAATCTGCTCTCATTAAATGCCAACTGAAAATATTGTCTTAAAATAAGATGGCTGCATCTATCTCTTAACTTACTATAAGTACTTCCTTAAATCAATGAACTGGACCAGGAAAAGGCTACATAGTTGAACTGCACGAACTTTGTTCTTCGTGGACAACTTCACTGAATATCTATTATTAAGACTTGGGCTTTTGTCAGAGGATCAAACAAGGAACCACACGTTACTAGTTTTCTTTCAGGAATATATTGTTGAAAACATGACCCATTGTTATCATAAAATGCATAAAAGGTAACTATGTTAGTCCTAATGATATACAAAGACATATCCTCCCATACAAACGGGCACAGGCACAAACACATCTACACACATATTGTCTCTGATTTTCCTTTCCCTCCCCCCCAAATACTAAGAAAAATCCTACTTCTCATTTTGAACATTTTAGAAATAATCCACTTCAGTATTTTGTGGGACAAGGAAGGATTTCCTACTCCCTTTCTTCTACTCCTCGCATATTTACTACTACCACCAGCACCAGTACTAACCAACAATCATTTACTGAAGTTTGGTCCTAGGTCCTAATTTTTTTAAGTCTATTTATTTATTTTTGAGAGAGAAAGAGCACAAGCAGGGGAGGGGCAGAGAGAGAGGAGACAGAGAATCCAAAGTAGGCTCCAGGCTCTGAGCTGTCAGTACAGAGCCCAACACAGGGCTTGAACTTACAAACCATAAGATCATGACCTGAGCCAAAGTCAGACACCCAACCAACTGAGCCACCCAGGCGCCCTCCTCCCCACCCAGTTCCTAATTTAATCCCATCCACTAACCACTGTGATATGTTGTAAATTTTAAACATAGTGATATTAAAGAAACTCGAAAATTTGATTAATTTTGACAGTATAATTATTTGAAATAATAAACAACTGTCATATATCAGTCTTTATTTTCCATTTTTAGTCAGTGATATTTGTATCTTACAAACAGAGCTTCGTACTTTATTGGTTAGGGGCTGTGTCTTCTTTTTACTTTATACCATAACAATTCAGGAGGTAAGTCACAGTTATCAGAAAAAAAATGGCAAAAAATTGTCAACTGTTAAATAAACAACTACTATTAAACAAAAAGAAATTACTCTCATGTTACTTAACTATTCTAGACTGAAATGCAATACTCCTGTTCTGCTTCACTATTAGGTTACCTCATCACCAACATATTGTGTTATACTCCAAAGTCAAATTACTAACAGAGATGTTAGGAGATATCTATAATGAGCCTACCTTACCTGATTCCCCTCTGGTTCTACGTGCCTCCTCAGATCCTAAACCTAATTCTAGGTCACCAGGTACAAGAAGTACACTCTATTATATCTGCCTTAACATAAAATTAGTTTCTTTGCAATGCTCTTCTTAGAAAGATGGATCTTGGAATGCCAACTAGAAGGTAGCCGTCTACATTTTCTGCTAGTGGTAAGCATAAATTAGGCTGCAGATTCTTGGAATACT
Organism: Lynx canadensis; assembly: GCF_007474595.2. Lineage (NCBI taxonomy): Eukaryota > Metazoa > Chordata > Mammalia > Carnivora > Felidae > Lynx > Lynx canadensis. The sequence goes on along the minus strand of NC_044310.1, from coordinate 168,685,215 downwards.
GCCATGAAGGCAGGTGGTCCCTAACATTTTTATTCAGGGCTCATATTTCTAAGTGCTGAGAAACCACAATGATAGATGACATGAAATGCATGGCTAGATATTCAAGGAATTAGTTTAAGTCAAGTATTTATCAATTCTATCTTTTGACATTTGCTCTCTAGAGTTAGAAACTGGATTTTCAGTTGCCCTAGTCTATCAAGTCATGTCATGGTAGACCTCAAAGCTTTGTATGAAATTTCCTATAAGGCCTGTTCCTCATTTCCATGGAGACATGCAGGATATTCCTGTAAATATGAACGATAAAGATCGGCAATTTATACCAGTTTCCTCAAGCTATTTATTAGCAACATTGAAACAACAGAAACCAGTTTTTAACCTTGCTTGCATTAAATATATATTTTGAAAATGTACTTTATTGCTTTACATGTATACCTAGATAAAGAAAGGTAGCAATCTTCTTTAACAGTTACTTTTATTGGTATAAAAGTGAACCAAGGTTATGGAAGTTCCACATATGCCCAATTTGTACAAGGCAGAAATTACCATCAATCATTCCAGCATCTTATCAATCACTATCAAGTCATGTTGCTTCTTAGCTTCCACATCTAATCAATCATAAATGCTACCCATTGAACTCCCTTACAATTTCTCAGACCTATCCCTTCCCTCCATCACCACTGACATAGCCATTGTTCAGGTTACCATTGTCCCCAGTCCAATTAATTACCATTGTCTCCTACCTGGGTCTACGTCTGTCCTCTTCCCATTCATCCTGTATACTACTGTCACAGTGTTATTTCTAAGAGCCAGGCTTAATCGTGCCCCGCTCTTGACTAGAAACTTTTAATGACACGTAACCAACTAAAAGTTCTAAGTCCTGTTTAGTATGTCAAACAAGGTTCTTTAAAATCTGGCACGTGCATACCCTTCCAGGATTACCTCTCATCATTCACTCCACTCCTCCACCACAGGGATTAGGAAAATGCTTTACACTCAGTAGATAATCAGTATTTGCTAAATTAATAATTGTCTGAAGACACTGATACACAGAAAAGTTAAGTGACTTGTTCACAGTCTATACAAGTGATTTGGCTACCAAATATTGTTTTACAACTTTTTAAAACCATCAAATAATGAAAGAGGTATGCATTTGTATTGACCTTTGCACGATACATCCATTAGCTCACACTTTCAACAGGCAAGCATTTTGTCCTGAGTAAAATTTCTCCCTCCTTTCAAGAAGACAGACAATAAAAAATGGATACAAATGGGGTCAGGCTCTGAGTCAAGTTAAGAAGTTGCTCCTGTATTCATATTCTCTATTAATACCTTCCTCGTTTTGCCATTTCACTGTATAGGCACATCTATTCAAACCATGTGCTGTGAGCTGCCTTGCATATACTTCCCCTATGGGCTATTTCAGGGAAATTACCAGCTTTCAAGTGAGTTCTTAGAGTAATGTGTGGGCTCCAAGCAACTGTGTGCTACTTTACCATGATCCCTTATGTCTTTGATAATTTGCAATTCTATAAATCACAACATAAACATAATTTTAAAATAATTTTATTCATATGTTCCTACTCTCATAGGAAATTTTGCTGTGCTTAATGCATTTAATAAATCATTAAATAAACCAAATGAAAGCAGAATGTGATATAAATAGACATGAAAGGCTTTCCCTGGATAAAATTTAAGTTTACAAATGAGCCAAGAGACTTGACCAATGGGAAGGAAGCCAGAATGTCTCTAGGGGGAGAAAAAGCAATATACAAACAATTGCATATGGTTCCATGTCAAAATGACTCCTGCCTGTTTCCCCTGACATATCGATACAACTATTGGGTTTTATGTTTCATTTGCTCTGAATTTTAGAACTTTTTAATGTTATCCTTTGATAGGGATCATCATATAGTGATAGTATTTCAGGTTCTTCTAAGTTCACAAAGGTGAATTATGACTCTTTCTGCCTGAACACTTGAAAGCTCTCACTGCTTTTCCTATGTTCTTCCCAGCATCCCCAGTATTTTAAAAATGTACAATAAGTTAAATATGATTCCTGCCCTTGGTATTCAGTGCCAATATGTATTGGGAATTAAGGCTTGTACTATTCTTTCAATCATCTCTTCAACCTTGAAATCTCCAATTCTTTTTTTTAATTTTTTTAATATGAAATTTATTGTCAAATTGGTTTCCATACAACACCCAGTGGTCATCCCAACAGGTGCCCTCCTCAGTGCCCATCACCTACTTTCCCCCTCCCTCCCACTCCCCTTCAACCCTCAGTTTATTCTCAGTTTTTAAGAGTCTCTTATGGTTTGGCTCCCTCCCTCTCTAACTTTCTTTTTTTTCCTTCCCCTCCCTCTTGCTCTTCTGTTAAGTTTCTCAGGATCCACATAAGAAATCTCCAATTCTGAGTTTGCAAAAGTAAAATACATAGTTAATTATGTCAATAAATGTTATAAGTATTCTTAAGACTATTCTTAGAATCATGGATCAAAAATACACTATGCAGCAACTTACGGTATATAAAAAAAAAACAGTCACTGTGAACAAAAGTTGAAATACTTTTTTCTAATAAGACAGACAGGGAAGGTTCAACCAGTTTTTCTTTTATACCCTTATATGTAGAGTCACATCAATGAACAATAATGCTTAAAGAAAAGAAAGAGAGATTATGGAGAAAGATTTTTGTGATGTACTTTTCAAGTAAAGATTTTGCTCTTTTGGTTGTATTTAAGATTATAAGGCCTAATACTGATTACATACAAACTAGTTTTCAGGAAGCTACCTACTCTCCACTAACGAAATTTCAATTCCTTAATCTGGAAATTAGAAACATTGGGTTGGATGGCTTGATCTCTAAATGTTCCCTAAAGCCCTTTGTGCTTGAAGCATTCTGTTCTTCATGTATATTATTTCTCAATCCCACTCTACTAATTTTCATGTCTGTCAGAAATGCCTTATTTATTTTATTTATGGCTCAATGTTAAAAGGAATACTTTCTTTGCATGAACATTGAGGGAACATAACATTTTCATAGCATTCGGGAGGAAGAAGCACAACCTCAGAGAGACAAGATACATCATAAAAAGTCTTCCAATTAAGGTCACATATTTATTATAATCATACCTTGAGAATGGGTGGTCTGAACTCTTTATTTTTGAGATCAAATGGTTATCTAGAGTGAAGAATGTTTTAACTGGCCTTTCAAGACAATAAAAAATATTGAAAGCTATATAATGGTCGTATCTAATATTTTTGTAGTTTTTATTGCCAAAAGACTCAGTGCTTTCAAAAAAAATATGTTCTAAACAATTGTCACTCCTGAAGTAGGAAAGCACCAAGGAAGCTACTTGATTTTCTACTTAACAAGAGCATTTGAGTCCAATTATTTTCTATTGGATAATGAAAAAAAACTATATAGTGGAAACTATCTTAGGACATCTGCCCAGCCCATATCATCTTTGAGAAGTCCCTCCCACTGCCCTGTAGCAGCCATTTTTTATACTTTGCTTCCTGCTCACAGATGATTGGACCAAGAGTGGAAACCCTTCCCTAGCATAGTCAATCCATTGGCTGAGTTGTTAACAATCAATACTCTCAATAATTGTGTCAAGAGATACTAGCCATTTGGTCAGTGTCACTCAAGCTGGAAGTCCGTGTAACCTAAGAATGGGTACCATTTGCACTTTAAAGTATCAACAGAGTTGGTGTGCCTGGGTGGGTCAGTTGGTTAAGCATCCGACTTTGGCTTAGGTCATGATCTCACAGTTCATGGGTTCAAGCCCCGCGTCGGGCTCTGTGCTGACAGCTCGGAGCCTGGAGCCTGTTTCAGATTCTGTGTCTCCCTCTGTCTCTGCCCCTCCCCTGTTCACGCTCTGTCTCTGTCTCAAGAATAAATAAACTTAAAGAAAAAGTCAAGTATCTACAGAGGAAGGAAGGAGAGAGGAGTAAGGGATAGAGAGTGCCATATTTTTACACTTAAGTTGTGTTCTAAAATCTACATTCCAAATAAATTCTAACTCAATCTAATTTGCTTTTTTATTCCTTGTAACAAATCCTTTCCTAAGACCCAATGACTCTGAACTTATTCATGATTCTCTCCCTAAACCTTCTTTTACTGGAGCAATGTGCTATCTAGTTAATGCCACCAACATTTGCAAAAGCAGGTAAGGAGAACTGCAAGGTATAAAACAGTCTCTAGAGGTGCCTAGGTGGCTCAGAGGGTTAAGTGTCTGGCTCTTGATTTCGGCACAGGCCATGATCTCATGGTTCATGGGTTCGAGCCCCACATCAGACTCTCTGCTGTCAGCATGGAGCCTGCTTCAGATCCTCAAACTCTCTCTGCTCCCTGCCCCCATTCGTGTTCGCTCTCTCTCTCAAAATTAAACATTAAAAAAAATGTTTAAAAAAGGAAAAAGCATAAAAATATGACTTCTGACTTTAACAATTTACCCCTAATTTAAATCCCTTTTTTGCGTGTGTATCCCTCAGGTTATATGGGTACATGTGGGTATACCACGTCAATTAGAAAAGCAGAACCATTATGAATGATTTAGAAAAGGGATTTATAATGGACTTAGAAAAGGGATTTATAATGGGGTTTTGATCTTACACAATTGTGGGAGCTGGTTAAACAATTTTTGAACACTGTTGCTTCTGCATCTGGTGCTGGGCCTGAAGTCAGGCGGGCAAGCAATAAAGAAGCAAAGTATGCGAGGATAAACTAGAACTAAAGTCAATTTCTCACAGCCTCCCACGAGGATGGTGTGGGTGTCCTTCAGGAGAAACTCATACTCCTTATCACAGAGCTCAGCCCGCACCTGGCCGGGGAGTCAGAGCAGCTGAAGTTCTGGCAGGAGCTAGAGAAGCTTCAGGCCCACCACGGTCCACACCAACAAGGTGAGTCAACGCCTGAACAGCAACCTCTGTGAGCTGCTGGCTGAGCGCCGTTCGGGTGCCCTGAACGGGCCTTCTGAGCGTAGAAGAACACGCTTTTGGCTTCTCTTCCACCTACGAAATTTCACACACAGTGCCTCTTGCATCTCACATTGACGTGCAAGTAGGTAGGCAGGAAAATTCTGGAAAACTTATTTCCAGCTTCACTAAGTTGACATAATGCAAATCCACCATACTGTGGTGATTGCTTGTTAACATCCTCTTATCAGTGAGAAACAAACAATACCCAAATCTTAAATGTCTCCGTTATTTGACAAGGTATTCTTGTGCCGAAACAAGAAAAATTATAAAATGGCCAAGCTTCAAGTTCCCATATTTTCCCACCAGGAACCTGTGGTTCCTGGCTAATAATCAATGTTAATAATTAATATTGCTAAAGTGAATTAAATCTGATTGAATTAGGTGCTTTGCAACCCATAACCTGGTACTTGACCTCATCCCTTCTTTTTATCTGTGTCAGTCAGTGTCCCTTGATCAGGTCAAGTCCATATTTATTCTTCATTTCCTTTCTCTTCCCAGCTCTTTCTTGAGCAATTGCCAGTAATGTACAACATACTGTAACCTATGATTAGTTCCCATGGCTCTTTAAATTGTTCAGATTGTAAAGAGACGGTGTCTGATGACAAATAGCTTGGACTTCTAGAATATCCATCCAAATGGAAAATATGTTACTGGTGTTGTAGTGTACTTGTTTGAAAGCATAAATACAGCACTTTCTTTGTTCTACACTTTGGCTATTTGCAAAGCTTTTTTGGGTTTTACAGCTCATTTTTCATACGAGATAAACCCTTGTCTCCTACTATTAGTGGAGCTCTGGTTTCTCCCACAGTTTCTTACTATTTGGACCCTCATGAGAATGTATAAAGGCTATGCACTCTCCCTTCAAAAAAAAATACAAATAAATATACATGTATACAATTTTAGAAGAGTCGATGACCCTCTGGAGCTTCTCTAAAGATCCCCTGAAATACTTATCCACCTGAAATTAAGAAATCCTACTTTTTTTTAATGATGATGGTTATAAGGAATACGTGACATCTCTAGGATATTAATCAAATGTATCTTGTTACATTGAAATCCCCTTAGGATGGGGATGCTTATGCCACATTTTTAAAAGACTTAATGAGTATCTACACTAGGCAGTGACTATCATTTTGAAACTGTTTTGGGGTTTAAAGTTTGTCTCCCCCCCATCCAAACTGTGTCTTATATTTTTGTTACGGTTTGATCACCCACCTGGTTTTCTAACAAAATTTTTTGCACTTAATTGATGCCTGTGCATGTATTTTCATACATTTAAAATTACCAAATAGTAATGGATATTTTATTCTTTATGAAAATGTTTTCAAATTTTCTAATCCTACTTTTCTATTTGGTGCATAGGCCTCAACGTTATTTTCATTCCCATATGGTGCTGATCGAATATCAAGGTTTGGACCCTGGAGACAATCTTGAAACAAGGAAGAGATTTCAGTTTTAATAACTAAACCCAGTTACATTTGGAAAGTAGTTTCCCACAATTTAAAAAAAGTCCAGTTTGCATGGAATGTTTTTGAGCCTACACACATCTGTATATATTGTCCATCATCTAAATCACAACATGAGGCTCTGATTTTTAATTTGTTCTGGCATGAAATTGAGAGTAACATCTGTTTTGCACATGTTTCACCTTTTTACCCGTTTTGCTCATTATGATAGTTTTCTACCTAAAGGTTTCCAACTGCAAATTTTTTGAAATCTTGATCCTTTTTCTTAAAGATAAGAAGCTTTAAAAAATCAGTTTACTGTGCTTAAAATTCAGTAAAAATGATATACTACCAAGGTGAGGAAATCTATCAATTAGGAAAAAAAAAAAGAAAGATTCACATAGCTTTGTCTAAAACTGGCTTCCCTTTAGCGAGGTGGTGAGGGAAGATATAAATTATTATTACAGTATTATCATGCCTTCCTGATCACTGTGGTCTTCCCTCACGCATGGTATTTGTATAGATCAGGCTCCATAGCTCCCTGCATGGCTTTGGAGGCTAATCCGAAGCTAATTAGCCAGAGCTCTACCTCCCTGAACATCATTCGAATGACTCCCAGAAAAGTAAGGAAGAGGGAGAATGGGTTGAGGGACTGGTACCGATGTACTGTATTCAAAAGGTAAAGAAGTCATAGCAAAATGGTGTGAGTGTAGACAGGTGATTGCAGTATATCTTAAGTAATTTAATGGATTTTTTTCCACCTATGTGTTCTGTTTCTTATACCCTCAGATTTCTAGCTGGTAAACAGGCTTAAAAAATTTTTTTTAACGTGCATTCATTTTTCAGAGACAGAGAGACAGAGCATGAGCAGGGGAGGGGCAGAGAGAGAGGGAGACACAGAATCTGAAACAGGCTCCAGGCTCTGAGCTGTCAGCACAGAGCCCGACACGGGGTCCTAACTCACGGATCACGGTTCGAGATCATGACCCGAGCTGAAGTGGGACACTCAACTGACTGAGCCACACAGGCACCCCTGGTAAACAGGGTTTTAAATTTCTTATCTAGAGATTCTTTTTCTCTTTTTAATTTTTAAAAATGTTCATTTATTTTGAGAGAAAGAGAGTGTGTGCTAGTAGGGGAGGGGCAGAAAGAGAGAGGGAGAGAGAGAACGAATCCCAAGCAGGCTCCATGCTGCCAGCACAGAGCCTGACTTGGGGCTCAAACTCACGAATCGTGAGATCATGACCTGAGCAGAAATCAAGAGTCAGATGTTTAACTGACTGAGCCACCCAAGCACACCTAGGGATTTTTTTTTAAGTTTATTTATTTATTTTTGAAAAAGATAGATTGAGAAAGAGGCAGAGAGAGGAGAGAGAGAATCCCAAGCAGGTTCTGCACTGTCAGTGCAGAGCCTGACATGGGGCTCAATCCCACAAACTGTGAGATCATGACCTGACCCCAATTCAAGAATCAGACGCTTAACCCACTGCCACCCAGACACCCGTTGTCTAGAAATTCTTAAGCCATTTCCTTCACTCCCAGAAGACATTCTTCTAGGTGACTGGGAGGGGAGGATGGGGAGGGAGGGTGGGGTGGAAGGAGAGATTCCCTAGGACATGAACACTAGATAGAAAGAACTCTGCAGGTCACGTGGGTACGTGTGTGTGTGTGTGTGTGTGTGTGTGTGTGTGTGTGTGTGTAGGGGTTCCTGCAGTCAGAAGTCACATGCATATGACACTGCCATGTGAAAATAGTAACCATCACCCACCAGTGTCTGGGAAAAAAACAGGAATAAATACACCAGAAAATTAAAGGACTTGTATTGAAATGGTTTGCTCTTCTACTAGTCTGCATTGAGATTTTTAAGTACTAATTTCTTTTTTAGTAAAAAAAGAAACATTTTCACAAAACAAAGATATTAACCTCTTTTAGCTCTGTTTTTCAAAATGGGGGTGATTAGAAGCAGGCCAGTTGGAGCGACATAATTTGGGTGCTTCAAGATGTTTTTCTCCAATTACTGCAAGAATTTCTCTCCACACCATTATATGGTAATTTTAAATATACCCACACATGCTAAAGCATTCTTGAAGTGCAGTGCTGTATGCAAAGTAATGCTAGACGCCACAATAAAAGAAGCCAGATATGTGCTAAAATACAAGGTGAAAATTAATAAGAAAGAACTCTCAGAGTAACTTTTTAACATATTCAGTATTGTGCAAACTTATCAAAACTGTAGTTTCTCTCTACACATATAGCTGAAAAGCTCTAATTTGGGAGATGTCTCTTAAAATAACTTTTTCAATTATTTAAATCTTTGAGAAATTCCAGTAACTGAAAATATTAATTGTATGGTGAGTGAGGAAATCACTCATGAAGAAAAACAACCTGAAATCCATTCTAAAACAATGCCGAGGGCACAGGGGTGGCTCAGTAAGTTAAGCATTCGACTCTTGATCAGCTCAGGTCATGATTTCACAGTCATGAGATCAAGCCCTGCATCAGGCTTTGTGCAGGGTATGGAGCCTCTTAAGATCTCTCTCTGCCTCTCCTGTAAAAAATAAAAAATAAAAATATTTAAAGCAGTGCTATAATTTGGTTGAACCATATCCCTTGGTAAGTCACTTTCGAAATGAACATTTAAGAGGAATAAAATTCCTTTTGCAAAATAGTAACTACAAAAAACATAAAGCTTTCTAAATCTGCCTAATTATATCTTCACTTATATGCATATTTAATGAAGAACTCAAAGTAATTGCTAACTCTGTAGTAAGTAATGGAGTATACAAACCTATTTATTTTCATTTAAAAAACACACAGCTGTCCCTTTGAGAGCCTTCAGGAGGTGGTTATATGAGTCACCACTGCAGGAAGTTCCCAGCATTTATAGCTTACACACGCAATTTTTTTCACAACTTGTTCTTTACATTTGGTAGTGAATGGCTTAATTTGGAAAATGCTATGTCTTGTCACTGAAAAATAACACTACACTCTGTAGTCTAAAGACTTCTTTTATACTCAGTAAATTTCTGAAACCCAGAGTGTAAACATGGGTGTAAAAAAATTCCATCAGCCAAGTGTTGCATCTTTTAAGTAGCTTTAAAAAAATAAACTTTCAGGGAAATCGCAGATATTTTTGTCTTCCAGCTTAGACCTACATTACTCTTTATCAGAAATGGGAAGTTTTGCTCTAAATTAATGCAGATTATGCCCTGGGAAGTTAACAAGATATATGATAGTATAACCATAAATAATGAGACAGGTTTTCTCTACCACAAATGGAAATTTTGGCATTGTATTCATTTTCTTACATGGCAAGTAATAATGTTTTCACCAGGTAATTCAGGGTGGTGGGCAAGGACACAGAACAAAGGACAGACAGCATCTGAAAGAAGGGAGAATTGTGTCCAGGCTGTGTTTTTCCTTCAGGCACTAACTCACTCTGAACCTTGGTCTTCCCACCTGTGGAATGGACATTATAACAAGCACCATACATTTGATGTGAGGATTGAATACTATTATGTCTGGAAAGCACGTAGTCCAGTATCCCACGTAGGAGTCTTTGATGACATTGATATTACTGTGATCATTGCTATGAGGTCAATAGAAATTGTGGCTCATGTCTGTGGTCTGCCAAATTCCCTCAGTTCCCTTCATATTTTCCTGGATCTAGTGTTTTACCTTCCAAAAGCCACAGCTGTGACACTTCATCAGAAGGGTAGGCTACCCTCAGCCTTCCAGAGCCTACTTTCCCTACCTAGACAGAGAACAGAAAGAACCTGGAGATTTGTGTTGTCCAGGTACTGCCTGTGGCCACTGGCTGATCTTGTGTGGGTATTAATACACCAGTTCCTAAGACCTGGGCCACGGCAATTTGAGGTGTGGCCCACATGCCTCCTGAGTTTGTTAATGGAACTGAGTCAAAGTTAACCTTCCTGGAATTTGGCTTAATATTGCAACCTTACTTGGCCTCCTCTCCAGTCCTACCGTCTGCTCCACTTCCATTTTTTCTTGGGGGCATTTCTCAGTAAACCACTTTTCTACAAATTCTCATCTTAAGGTCTTCTTCTGGGGAACCCTGATCCAAACTAGTGATGAAGAAGGAGACAGAGGGGGATAGGAGGAAGGTGAATATCATGGTTAATATTATGCATCAACTTTATTGCATTCCAAGGTACGTAGATATTTGGTTAAACATTATTTCTGCGTGTGTCTGTGAGGGTATTTCTAATTTTTAAAGATAAATATTTGAATCTGTAGATTGAGTAGAGTACCCTTCCCAGTGTGTGTGGGCCTCATCTAATTTGAAGACCTGAATAGAACAAACAGCTAAGTAAGGGAGAATTCACTCTCTCCACCTGATGGCCTTCAACTTGGGACAAACCTTTGGACTTGGATTGGAGTTTGCACCATTGGCACTCCTGGTCAGATCTTGGGACTTCTCAGCCTCCATAATTGCATTAGTCAATTCTTTATAAGATAGGTAGATAGCTAGCTAGCTAGCTAGCTCCTATTGGTTCTATTTCTCTGCAGAACCCTGATACAGAGGAAGATTCAGAAGTAAAGAAGTTCCTAACATTCTTCCTTCCTTTGAGTTTGAGTAGGAATGGGGAGTAGGGGTGTGCAATAAGCCTGACTAGAGAGTTTCTATAGTAGCTGATGGAGCCAAGACCAGTGCTCCTCTCTCTCTTCAAGGAATATGTGGGGGCACACAAAATGTGAATCAGAAGACTTTTCTTTCCTGTTCGATTTCCAATGGATACAATTACTGTCAATCTGCAACATTTCTCTGTACTAGTCTAGAATTATGCTCCTATGAGCTTTCTTAAGGTCACCTGCTTAACATAAGGGGCCACCTGTGAATCCCCAGTGCGTATTGAATATTTGATGCATATGTTAGTGGTTGAGTAAATCAATAGAGCAAACTTTACAGAATTATCCCATAAATGCCATATTTTGAGCATCATATTTCATAACATGTGTCTTTAAGAGAAATGACACAGCATGATGAGAAGAACAGAGCCAAGAGTCGGGAGCCCTGAATCCTGACCATTGTGTTGTCACGACATACTTCCCTGACTTGGGACAAGTTGCCATTTTTTTGAAGTTCAATTCATTTACATTTTAAATGTTTGAATTTTGAATATTCCATTAGCTTTTGTAAATGTTTATCTATTTTGAAAGAAAGAGAGAGAGAGAGAGAATGGGAAAGAGAGCACGAGTCCAGGGGTGGTAGAGAGAGGGAGAAAGAGAATCCCAAGCAGACTCCATGCTGTCAGAACAGAGCCAGATGCAGGGCTGGATCTCACAAACTGTGAGGTCATGACCTGAGCCAAAATCAAGTCAGTGGCTTAACCAAATGAGTCACTCAGGTGCCTCCAAATATTCCATTAGCTAAACATTATAGTTTGCTACATGAAAAAGTTTGGCTGGGGAAAAAAACAAACAAACATGATTTTTGCATTTAAACAATGTGTAAAATTCAGAGTGATGACTAGAGACCAATCCTAAGACCTGGGGCATGTAGAATTTTGCAGCCCCCTTTAGGACTACAAAGTTATAAATTCAAAACCCTCTACAAAAGTGTGTGTTTTTTTAGACAAGAGGCATTCTTCATTGAAAATGAGAATGTTATATGAACAACTATATAAAACATGCCAGTGCCTAGCCATTTGTAAATCAACATTGCAGTCCATTAATATTAATATGCAATTTATGAAAGGCTGTGAGTACAAAGGTCTTTTTACTTTTTTATTTTTATTTTTTTATATAATTTATTGCCAAGTTGGTTTCCATACAACACCCAGTGCTCATCCCAACAGGTGCCCTCCTCAATGCCCATCACCCACTTTTCCCTCTCCCCCACCCCGCCCCCCATCAACCCTCAGATTGTTCTCAGTATTTAAGAGTCCCTTATGGTTTGCCTCTTTCCCTCTCTGTAACTTTTTTTTCCCCTTCCCCTTCCCCATGGTCTTCTGTTAAGTTTCTCAGGATCCACATATGAGTGAAAACATATGGTATCTGTCTTTCTCTGCCTGACTTATTTCACTTAGCATAACACTCTCCAGTTCCATCCATGTTGCTACAAATGGCCAGATTTCATCCTTTCTCATTGCCATGTAATATTCCATTGTATATATAAACCACATCTTCTAGGATCCAGCAATAGCACTACTAGGAATGTATATTATTTTAAATGAGAAAAAAGTCAGAACAAATTACAAAATTCAAAAGCTAATAAGTGGTACAAATAAAATTTAGGAAACTGTCCTAAATTTGTTGACTGTGTATTTTTTTAAGAGAGAGAGAGAGAAAGAGCATGCTTGCTGGGGGGGTGGTCCCAGAAGGAGAGGGAGAATCTTAAGCAGACTCCACACCCAGACTGAAGCTCAGACTCACAATTGTGAGATCACAACCCAAGCCAAAATCAACCTTAACCAACTGAGCCACCCAGGCATCCCTTGGATGGGTGCTATTTGATTGCCTCTCCATACGATGATAATTTGCAACGTCAAATAGAGAATAGGAATATATTTAGTCTTGCTTTTGCATGATTGGAAAGTTGCCTTTTATTGATTAGAAAATACTTTAATGATTTTAACATTGGAGGTTTTAAATTCTATTGTAAATATGCTAAGGGGGTATTTAACATTTCAAAGCCTCTGCCAGCCTCCTATCTTTTTTTTTTTTTTTTTGGCTTCCACCATACTTCATACCAGTTATATTTGAATGTTGATCTGATTATCAGTTATGAAAAATATACAAAATTAAATTGAAATTGTCACACATAGTAGGTCAAACCATTTGCTGCTCCACGGTACTGAGCACTATACTTGTGTAATAAATTCTTCTATCATATATATTGACTTACTGATAGATATATGTCAATTTCCTTTCCTGTAAACTAAGTTGATTTTATAGGGTGATTATTTTCATTATAAACTTTCAAATATAGAACAACAGCACAATCCTCATCCATATACCCACGAACTGGACAATTATTAACATTTTACCGTATTTACTTCACATATATATTTGTCATTTTACAGTACCAGTAACTATGTTGCATGCTATTTCATCTGAACCTGCCAGACTTCCTTAGGTAAAGATGAGCAAGATTCTCTAAAACATAATGTGCTACATTTAGATACACAAAACATGCAATTTGCACTCAGAGGTATTCACTGTATAGTACAGCACTAGAGTTTCTGACAAATTCTATTTTGTGTAATTCCTCCACATAGTGTATATACTGCACATTTAACTATATGCCACATTGACCAGTATATTCCTGATAGAGGAGAACTTGCTTTTTGATTAGGCATGCATGAGAATCATGTCCTTAGTTTCCCAATTTGCTCATATTCTGATTGGATGGCCTTTCCCAGATTAGCTGTGGCTCCACTGATGTTGACCCATTGTTTCCTTCAATCCCCAAGTACTTCCTGCACCAGGCACTGTAGTTCATGTTGTTTTAAGACTTCCGCCAATGGATAGTAAGAGTGTTCCTAGAAGTCATGCATATCCCTGGAGAGCTAGCAATAACTTCACATTGCACAGTAGTCATTGTGAGCAAACTAAGTACAATGTTTTAAGTGCAATCCTAAATATGTTCACAGTCATTCCAATCCCACTTTGATATGAGTGTGTGTGTGTGTTTGGGGGTGAGGAGCAGGGGATACTGCAAGGGAGGAGAAGCCAGACTGAAATGCAATAATGGTCTTAAGCAATTATGGCTAAGACAGTTTTCCCTGACAAGTTTAAAGTAAATGACTTTAAAAGGAGCCTGTATAATTGGGAGGGCCAGAAGTTGTAGTGGTAAGAGCTTCGTGATACATCTGTCTCTGTCTGACCTCTCATATATCTTTGTTGAAAACTAAGTCCAAGACATCCAGAGATAGGACTCTAAAATCATCCTTTGAGTGGGCTTCTGATCATGGAGGAAAATATTTTTAATTTCTTAATATAATAAGCTGAAGTACTTAAAGATGAAGTGTCCTGACATCTATAATTCATTGTAAAATGACTCGACAAAATCATAAATAGGTATACATGCATGGATGAGGCAAATCGTGCAACATATTAGCAATTGTTGAACCCAGATGCTGTATATATGAATGTCCATTGTACCATTTCTTCTACTTTTCTGTGTGCTTGAAAGTTTTTATTAAAAGTGTCTAAAGGGGTACCTGGGTGGTTCAGACAGTTAAACATCTGACTTTTGATTTATGTTAAAGTCAAAATCTCAGGGTTCTTGGACATGCTGACAATGTGAAGCCTGCTTAAGATTCTCTCCTTTTCTCTCTCTCTCTCTGCCCCTCCCCTGCTCATACATGCATACATGCACACTCTTTCTCTCTCTTAAATAAATAAATAACTTTGAAAACTGTCTAAAAATAAGGCATCAAATAAACTCACCTACTCAACCAAAACTGAAGCACAGAGAAGCTAATGGATTTGGCCAAGGTCACAGCACAAGCCGCTCTTCCTTCTCTATGGCTGCTTCTCCTGACAAGAGGAACCAGGATCCTGCTTAGGGGCTTTCCCGTAGTAAAGATCAGGTGTTCATTTGATTCATGCTGCAATGGTTCCTTTTTGACACAACAAAAATACACGGATTGTGATAACAACATGCTAGAGAGTATAATTGTTCCCTTCTTCCATTCATGAGTAAGACCTAAGCCAGATGATGACTCTGCTGCCCACTGACAAGCCTGGGAGCCAACACAGAGCACTGTAGCTAATCTCCAAGAGTGAATTTCTTGGTTACATGCTAATTCTGGTGTTTCCTTTATAGATGTTTGGCCGTTTTCTTAGCGGGTATATGGGGTATTATTCTCCCAAAGGAAGCAGATCACTTGGGAAAATCTAGAAGACACTTTCTTCAATGTAGGAAGTTTGCAACCATATGAAAATGGACAAGGAAAAAACTAAAGAAAGGGGAGTCTATCCAACCTCAGCTGCAATTTCTATCGCACTGTGTGGTTTCACTCTAGAGAACCATCCTTGGCAGTTGGGCAGTTCACAAATACGTACTGAAGATTTTTCTATGTCCATATCTATCCTAGTACAAGGTTGTTACAAGGTAGACAGTGACTGAAGTAAAGATGCCAAGAGCAAAAAGTACAGGAGAAGAATGCAATAAATCATCTGTGAATGAACAGCTCTCCAGAGTTAGAGGCATAGTGAGAGTCCCAGTGGAGCAACAATCTTCAGAGCCCCCAGATGATGCATAAATACCACCTAATTAGGGTGATGAGCCTGTCAGAGCCTTAAAAATGCTCACTTTTGCTATTCTAAATTTCTTATATAACCCCACCCGTGGACTGCTTTAGAGAAGCTGGCTCTATGCCTGCTTGCTCACCAGATCAGATAACCAACATCAAACACTCCTCCATATTCCTGGTAATTTACTGTGAGACTCACTGAATGGAAGGTCCCAGGCATTCCAACTCTTCAGGATAGACTTCAAGCCTGTCAGGGAACCCTTCCCTATAGCAGGCTTCTGGCAATGCAGCAGTGATAAAAATGCAGCCACTGCCCTTACAGAGCTTAGAGTTCCGTGGTCAGAAAGACATTAAACAACATATTTTAAAAATTGTAAGTAATTGCAAATTCACAGAGCTTTGCAAGAAAGAAAAGGGAGGCAATCATGTAAATATGGAGAGCTACCTCTTGGTCTATCCAACAGATACACACAAGTACACTTTACTCCAAATACACTGAGAGCCTTGCTATCAATGGTAACTTCTCTGGTTACAAAGAACAACTCTTAAATAAGTGCTCTCAAGTATATGTTAAAATAAAAAAGGGGAGAATCTCGGACATCCTGCTGGGCCTCATTGAACCCCACAAGTCACAGGAGCTCAGTCTACAGAGTCCCTAAACACGCTAAGGAACTAGAAGTACATCGGTTTTCCAGAGTAGCTCTTTCTACTTGGTTAACTATTTGCACCCCTACCAAAAGAGTTGCATCAGTATCAATAGCATTACTGAACATAGATTAGGTCATAGACATTATTCTAACTGCCTTACTTTGATGGTACATAGAGAAGGAAATTAAAACATAGGAAATTTAAGTGACTTCCCGAGTACACAGAGCCAAGATTTGAACGTGGAAGCCTAGCTCCAAAACTCTCTCTTTTACTTTTCTTGCTATAGTTAGTTAATGTTTCTCTTTTTGTCATTACTCACTAACCACCTTATCCTCCACTCTGGATAGTACTCACACTCTTGCTTGTTAGGTGATGTTTCACAGCTTCTGCCACTGACTTTTCTCTGTGTGTCTTTATACTCCTGTTCTTACTGTCAACCTACTTTATCTCTCTATCTCAAGTTCAAATTTTAGAGGAAATTAAATTGTCCCTACCAAATAAAATTCTGGGAGTAAGCCACATACTCATTCTGTAATTTGGCGGTCCTCAGGTCAGATGCTTATCTGTCTTAGTTGTCTACTGCCGTGTAACAAGTTACCCAAAACTGTAGTGGCATAAAATAGCCATTTATTATGCTTACGGATTTTGCGGGTTAAGATTTCGGATGAGGGAGAGTAGGGACCACTTGCCTCTGTTTCACTATGTCTGGGCCTCTCTCAGCAGACTTGAAGTCTGGGGACTCTAAGTATCTGAAGGCTCATTTTCTCACTTATCTGGTGATTGACAGTAAGAGGAATCTTGGAAGTTGGGGACAGGAACAGCTTGGTCTCCTCGGGCATCTCTCTCTATGTCTATATCATCTCTCTAAATGATCACTCTGGGATGGTGGCCTCAGGGTAGCTAGTTTTTATATATCCCAAGAGAAAGGGCCAAGGGCAAACTGTATTGTTTTTTTTGTGTGTGTGACCAAGACTTGGAAGTCAGGAAGCATCACTTCCCTCTTAGGCTCAGACTCATCCAAACTCAAAGGAAAGAACCCTAGACCAAAATTAGGAAAGGGACAGTGGCACTGATAAATAGGGAGATGCTTATGGAAATACTTATCTATTTGCTAGTTTCTTCTACGGGCCTCCCTGGCCTCAAACTCATATTCTGCATATCCTTTAGAGGCTGTGCCACAGTCATTTGGTCCAAATGTTAGAACTATGACTGTCCTACTAGAAAACTGAATTGTCTGAACTGATTCCTTGTACTTAGCTTGTGGTTCTCTTCCAGTATGGCACCTTCAGGACCATAAAGCAAAGGAGCTATTTATTTTCAATGTAATATGAGTTCATGTGGAAAGAGAAGTAGCTACATTATTACATATGGAGAGTATAAATGATTCTGGATGCCATTTTCTACCCCAACCCTTTGTCAGTGTGGTATCTTTCCCAACCTTCTGGACAAGAGTCAGAAAAAATATCTCCTTCAGTTTTGGATTGAGCCAAGAAGATGCTACAGATTCTATGCTATCCTGAGAGAAAAGGGATTCTATTCATCCCCCTTTTAAAGTAATTAATTTGCATGTGTTTTACAAGTATGATTGCACTATTCCTTCTATTGTTACAGTCCAATTGTAAACTCTCCTATATTAAATTATGGTTATGTTCCCTAATCTACAGTATGGCAAGTATTTTGTATGATAATATTTTTAGAGAATAGACAGTTATCAAGAGACAATGATTCCCTAAACACTAGAAACATTTTTGATTCTGAGGAGTTCTAAAATAATACAATCAACCTTTCCCTCTTGGAGCTATTATTTGCAGTTAGATTTACAGAGGCCTTTGGTGGTTTGTTTCATTGTTGTTGTTTTCAACAAATTATCTTCTCAAGGAAATCATACTATAATGCTGTATTTTTTAAAGAAGATAGATTTCTCTTTGCCTTTTGATTATAAGTGATATATTTTCCCTCCATATTAAATTTGAAAGCTAAAATCACTGACTCCAGACAGATAAAATGTGAACAGAAGCTTCTCTTTTGGGGCATTCCCCTCATAGATCATTAATATCCTAAGCATGAAATTATGCAAATTTGCAGCAAGCTTATTCTTTTCTCTCTCCAACACCTTAAGCATGCATTTAAGGTACCCAAAAGATAATTCTTTGACAAGACCTATCAAACTGATAAGCCTCCAGCCAAAATGTCAGGGGAAAAACAGAAAAGACGCAAATTACCAATACTAGGAATAAGAAAGGAAGCATCTCTGCAGATTCCAGGCTATTAATGGGATTATATGGATAATGAAAATTTCATGTAAGTAAATTTTAAAATCTAATTAATTAATAAATTAATAAATCCCTTTGAGGACACAAACAGTGAATCATCACTAAAGAAGAAATGCTAACCTGAAAAACCCTATATATAATAAAGGAACCAAAATTATAGTTTAAAATTTTCTCCACAAAGAAAACTCTGGTTTAAATGGATTCATTGACAAATTCTATCAAAAACTTAAAAAAGAAATTATACCAACTCTCACAATTCTTTCAGAGAATTAATGCTCATTCTATGAAGTTACCACTTTTCTGAAGTCAAAACTGAAAAAGATAGTACAAAAGAAGTAAACCATAGGTCAATATATTTCATAAGTATAAGCAAAAAAAAACCTGTAAAAACAAAAGCAAGTCTAATCCACCAATATATAAAAAGGATAATATATTATGACCAAGTGAAGCATTATCTCAAAAATCCAAGACTGGTTCAACAACTAAAAATCAATCAATTAAATTCACCATATGCAGAGACAGGGAAGATGGTGGCATAGGAGGACGCTGGGCTCACTTCATCCTGCTGATTGCTTAGATTCCACCCACATCGGCCTAAATAACCCATAAAACCACCAGAAGACTAGCAGAACGGACTCTCCTGAGCCAAGCATAGACAATAGGCCCATGGAAGAGGGTAGACAAGAGGCCCATGGAAGAGGGTAGGAAGGGCGGAGAGGCGGTGCGTGCTACACAGACTGGTGGGAGGCAGCTGGGGCAGTGGAGGAGCAGCCGGCTCTGCAAGGCAGAGCCCCCGAGTCTGGCTTGCAAAAGTGGAGGGGCCGGACTGTGTGAGTTCTGACAGCCAGCAGGACTTAACATCTGGAATGTTAAAAGTGAACAGCTCTGCTCTGGTGGGGGGGGGGGGCAAGAGGACCTCAGAAGGGAGAGTTGTTGAGTCCCAGAAGGACAGAGCTTGGGGAGGGGGAACAAAGGCTCTGGCAAGCACCTTCTCCTTCTCCCATCCCCCAGCCAAAATTCCAAATGGAACTTGCTTGCACCATGCAAATGCCTAAGGCTGTGCTTCTGTGGATCCATCCCTCCCATGGGCCTGCCTCCCTCCTGGTGCTGCAGGGCCCCTCCCACAGGGGACCACCGAGGATGGCAAAGTGAGCTAAGCCTGCCCCTCCCACCCCTGTGCACCTTCTGGATCCACCCCATCTGATAGGCCCTTGGCCAGATCCCGTGGAAGCAGCACCCCAAGCCAGGCAGTGTGCAAGCAGCCCAGTCAGGGGTCACACCACTCCACAGTGAGTCCTGCCCCTGGGAGAGGGGAAGATAAGATAAACACCTGTCTGACTGTGGCCCCAGCAATGGCCTGGGGGCAGACATCGGGTCTGGCTACAGCCCTGCCCACCAACACAAGTTTCTCCGGACAGCACAGGGGAAGTGCCCTGCAGTTTGGAGCTATCACAGGGACTACCCAAAATGATGAAATGGAAGAATTCTCCTCAAAAGAAAGTCCAGGAAATAGCAACAGCTAACGAATTGATCAACAATGATTTAAGCAATATAACAGAACAAGAATTTAGAATAGTAGTCATAAAATTAATCGCTGGGCTTGAATCACAGCAGAGAATCTATTGCTACAGAGATCAAGGGACTAAAAAATAGTCATGAGGAATTAAAAATACTATAAATGAGATGCAAAATAAAATGGAGGCAGCCATAGCATGCATTGAAGAGGCAGAGGAGAGAATAGGTGAATTAGAAGTTAAAATTATGGAAAAAGAGGAAGCTGAGAAAAAGCGAGATAAAAAAATCCAGGAGTATGAAGGGAGAATTAGAGAACTAAGTGATGCAATCAAATGGAACAATATCTGTATCATAGGAATTCCAGAAGAGGAAGAGAGAGAGAAAGGGGTAAAGGTGTACTTGAACAAATCATAGCTGAGAACTTCCCTGATCTGGGAAGGAAACAGGCATTGAAATCCAAGAGGCACAGAGAACTCCCTTCAGATGTAACTTGAATCGATCTTCTGTATGACATATCATAGTGAAACTGGCAAAATACAAGGATAAAGAGAGAATTCTGAAAGCAGCTGGGGATAAATGGGCCCTAACATAGAAAGGTAGACACATAAGGGTAGTAGCAGACCTATCTACCAAAACTTGGCAGGCCAGAAAGGAATGGCAGGAAATCTTCAATGTGATGAACAGAAAAAAATATGCAGCCAAGAATCCTTTATCCAGCAAGTCTGTCACTTAGAATAGAAGCAGAGATAAAGGTCTTCCCAAACAAACAAAAACTGAAGGAAATCATCACCACTAAACCAGCCCTACAAGAGATCCTAAGGGGGACTCTGTTAGTAAAATGTTGCAAGCACCACAAAGTACCAGAGACATCACTACAAACATGAAACCTACAGATATCACAATGACTCTAAACCCATATCTTTCAATATTAACACTGAATGTAAATGGACTAAATGCTCCAACCCAAAGACATAGGGTATCAGAATGGATTAAAAAAAACAAGACCCATCTATTTGCTGTCTACAAGAGACTCATTTTAGACCCGAGGACACCTTCGGGTTGAAAGTGAGGGGATGGAGAACTATCTATCATGCTACCGGAAGTCAAAAGAAAGCTGGAGTAGCCATACTTATATCAGACAAACTAGACTTTAAATTAAAGGTTGTAACAAGAGATGAAGAAGGGCATTATATAATAATCACAGGGTCTATCCATCAGGAAGAGCTAACAATTATAAATGTCTATGCGCCGAATACTGGAGCCCCCAAATATATAAAACAATTACTCATAAACATAAGCAACCTTATTGATAAGAATGTGGTCATTGCAGGGGACTTTAATACTCCACTTACAACAATGGATAGATCATATAGACACAGGATCAATAAAGAAACAAGGGCCCTGAATGATACATTGGATCAGATGGACTTGACAGATATATTTAGAACTCTGCATCCCAAAGCAACAGAATATACTTTCTTCTCGAGTGCACATGGAACATTCTCCAAGATAGATCACATGCTGGGTCACAAAACAGCCCTACATAAGTATAAGAAAAATTGAGATCATACCATGTACACTTTCAGACCACTATGCTATGAAACTTGAAATCAACCACAGGAAAAAGTCTGGAAAACCTCCAAAAGCATGGAGATTAAAGAACACCCTACTAAGGAATTAATGGGTCAACCAGGCAATTAGAGAGGAAATTAAAAAATATATGGAAACAAATGAAAATGAAAATACAACAATCCAAACACTTTGGGATGCAGTGAAGGCAGTCCTGAGAGGAAAATACATTGCAATCCAGGCCTATCTCAAGAAACAAGAAAAATCCCAAATACAAAATCTAACAGCATACCTAAAGGAAATAGAAGCAGAACAGCAAAGGCAGCCTAAACCCAGCAGAAGAAGAGAAATAATAAAGATCAGAGCAGAAATAAACAATATAGAAACTAAAAAAACGGTAGAGCAGATCAACGAAACCAAGAGTTGGTTTTTTGAAAAAATAAACAAAATGGATAAACCTCTAGCCAGGCTTCTCAAAAAGAAAAGGGAGAGGACCAAAATAAATAAAATCATGAATGAAAATGGAATTATTACAACCAATCCCTCAGAAATATAAGCAATTATCAGGGAATACTATGAAAACTTATATGCCAACAAACTGGACAACCTGGAAGAAATGGACAAATTCCTAAACACCCACATACTTCCAAAACTCTAATAGGAAGAAATAGAAAGCTTGAACAGACCCATAACCAGCGAAGAAATTGAATCAGTTATCAAAAATCTCCCAACACATAAGAGTCATAAGCCAGATGGCTTCCCAGGGGAATTCTACCAGACATTTAAAGCAGAGATAATACCTATCATTCTCAAGCTGTTCCAAAAAATAGAAAGGGAAGGAAAACTTCCAGACTCATTCTATGAGGCCAGCATTACTTTGATTCCTAAACCAGACAGAGACCCAGCAAAAAAAGAGAACAACAGGCCAATATCCCTGATGCATATGGATGCAAAAATTCTCAACAAGATACTAAGAAATCAAATTCAACAGCATATAAAAAGAATTATTCACCATGATCAAGTGGGATTCATTCCTGGGCTTCAGGGCTGGTTCAATATTCGCAAATTTATCAATGTGATACATCACATTAATAAAAGAAAGAAGCATATGATCCTGTCAATCGATATAGAAAAAGCATTTGACAAAATTCAGCATTCTTTCTTAATAAAAACCCTCGAGAAAGTCAGGATAGAAGTAACAAACTTAATAATCATAAAAGCCATTTATGAAAAGCTAATATCATCCTCAATGGGAAAAACTGAGAGCTTTCCCCTGAGATCAGGAACACAACAGGGATGTCCACTCTCACCACTGTTGTTTAACATAGTGTTGGAAGTTCTAGCATCAGCAATCAGACAACAAAAGGAAATCAAAGGCATCAAAATTGGCAAAGATGAAGTCAAGCTTTCACTTTTTGCAGATGACATGATATTACACATGGAAAACCCGATAGATTCCACCAAAAGTCTCCTAGAACTGATACATGAATTCAGCAAAGTCGTAGGATACAAAATCAATGTACAGAAATCAGTTGCATTCTTATACACTAATAATGAAGCAACAGAAAGACAAATAAAGAAACTGATCCCATTCACAATTGCACCAAGAATCATAAAATACCTAGGAATAAACCTAACAAAAGATGTTAAAGATCTGTATGCTGAAAACTATAGAAAGCTTATGAAGGAAATTGAAGAAGATACAAAGAAATCGAGAAACATTCCAGCGCATGGATTGGAAGAATAAATATTGTTAAAATGTCAATATGACCCAAAGCAATCTACACATTCAATGCAATCCCTATCAAAATTGCACCAGCATTCTTCTCAAAGCTAGAACAAGCAATCCTAAAATTCATATGGAACCACAAAAGGCCCCGAATAGCCAATGTAATATTGAAGAAGACCAAAGCGGGAGGCATCACAATCCCAGACTTTAGCCTCTACTACAAAGCTGTAATCATCAAGACAGCATTGTATTGGCACGAAAACAGACACATAGACCAGTGGAATAGAATAGAGACCCCAGAATTGGACCTACAAAGTGTGGCTAACTAATCTTTGACAAAGCAGGAAAGAATATCCAATGGAAAAAAGACAGTCTCTTTAACAAATGGTGCTGGGAGAACTGGACAACAACATGCAGAAGAATGAAACTAGACCACTTTCTTACACCATTCACAAAAATAAACTCAAAATGGATAAAGGACCTGAATGTGAGACAGGAAACCATCAAAACCCTAGAGGAGAAAGCAGGAAAAAACCTCTCTGACCTTAGCCGCAGAAATTTCTTACTTGACATATCTCCAAAGGCAAGGGAATTAAAAGCAAAAATGAACTACTGGAACCTCATCAAGATAAAAACCTTCTGCACTGGAAATGAAACAATCAACAAAACTAAAAGGCAACTGATGGAATGGGAAAAGATATTTGCAAATGACATGTCGAACAAAGGGCTAGTATCCAAAATCTATAAAGAACTCACCAAACTCCACACCTGAAAAACAAATAATCCAGTGAAGAAATGGGCAGAAGACATGAATAGACACTTCTCTAAAGAAGACATCCAGATGGCCAACAGGCACATGAAAAGATGCTCAGCGTCATTCCTCATCAGGGAAATACAAATCAAAACCACATGCCAGTCAGAGTGGCTAAAATGAGCAAACCAGGAAACTATAGATGCTGGAGAGGATGTGGAGAAATAGGAACCCTCTTGCATTGTTGGTGGGAATGCAAACTGGTGCAGCCGCTCTGGAAAATAGTGTGGAGGTTCCTCAAAAAATTAAAAATAGATCTACCCTATGGCACAACAATAGCACTGCTAGGAATTTACCCAAGGGATACAGGAGTGCTGATGCATAAGGGCACTTGTACCCCAATGTTTATAGCAGCACTTTCAACAATAACCAAATTATGGAAAGAGCCTAAATGTCCATCAACTAATGAATGGATAAAGAAGTTGTGGTTTATATATACAATGGAATACTACTTGTCAATGAGAAAGGATGAAATATGGCCTTTTGTAGCAATGTGGATGGAACTGGAGAGTGTTATGCTAAGTGAAATAAGGCATACAGAGAAAGACTGATACCATATGTTTTCACACTTATGTGGATCCTGAGAAACTTAACAGAAGACCACGGGGGAGAGGAAGGAGGAAAAAAGTTACAGAGAGGGAAGGAGGCAAATCATAAGAGACTCTTAAAAACTGAGAATAAACTGAGGGTTGATGGGGGTGGAGGAGAGGGGAAAGTGGGTGATGGGCATTGAGGAGGGCACCTGTTGGGATGAGCACTGGGTGTTGTATGGAAACCAATTTGACAGTAAATTTCATATTTAAAAAAAGAAATTCAGTCTATAAAATTAACTCTGATATGCTGTGATGAAGCATAGTTATGACACAAAGCCAAAAATAAAAAATAAATTCACCATATGTATTAACTAAAGAGGAAAACCATATGATCATCTCAATAAATGCAGAAAAAATATTTGATAAAATCCATCATCTGTTCAAGATAAAAAAAATCCTCTCTGCAAATTAGAAATAGACAAAAATTCCATCAAGCTGATAAAGGATATCTAGAAAATGCATAACCAACATTATACTTAATAGACAAAGACTATATTCCCCCAAAGCTATAGAGCAAAGCAAAGATATCCATTTTTACAACTTCTATTCAAAACTACATTGGAAATTAGCCAGTGCAGTAAGGAAATAAAAGTAGGAAACTTCTCAAACTCAACACCCAAAAAGCAAATCATCCAGTGAAGAAATGGACAAAAGACATGAATAGACACTTCTCCAAAGAAGACATCCAGATGGCCAACCAACACATGAAAAGAAAAAATGTTCCATATCACTCATCATCAGGGAAATACAAATCAAAACCACAATGAGATACCACCTCACACCTGTCAGAATGGCTAACATTAACAATTCAAGCAACAACAGATGTTGGCGAGGATGTGGAGAAAGAGTATCTCTTTTGCATCACTGGTGGGAATGCAAGCTGGTGCAGCCACTCTGGAAAGCAGTATGGAGGTTCCTCAAAAAATTAAAAATAGAACTACCCTACGACCCAGCAATTACCTACTAGGTATTTATCCAAGGGATACAGGTATGCTGTTTCAAAGGGGCACATGCACCCCAATGTTTATAGCAGCACTATCAACAATAGCCAAAGTATGGAAAAAGCCCAAATGTCCATCGATGGATG
Source organism: Lynx canadensis (assembly GCF_007474595.2). Lineage (NCBI taxonomy): Eukaryota > Metazoa > Chordata > Mammalia > Carnivora > Felidae > Lynx > Lynx canadensis. The sequence continues at coordinate 168,659,341 of NC_044310.1, read as the reverse complement.
AATGTATAAAGAAGATGTGGTATATATATACAATGAAGTATTACTCGGCAATCAAAAAGGATGAGATCTTGTCATTTGCAACTACGTGGATGGAACTGGAGGGTATTAAGCTAAGTGAAATTAGTCAGTCAGAGAAAGACAAATATCATACGACTTTATTCATATGAGGACTTTAAGACACAGAACAGATGAACATAATGGAAGGGAAGCAAAAATAATATAAAAACAGGGAGGTGGACAAAACAGAAGAGACTCATAAATATGGAGAACAAACAGGGTTACTGGAGGGGTTGTGGGAGGGGGATGGGCTAAATGGGTAAGGGGCACTAAGGAATCTACTCCTGAAGTCATTGTTGCACTATATGCTAACTAATTTGGATGTAAATTTTAAAAAAAATAAAATAAAATAAAATAAAATAAAATAAAATAAAATAAATAGCTAAATATATAAATAAATAAATAAATAAATAAATAAATAAATAAACAAAAAGGAAAAAAAAATAAAATCTTTAAAAAAATCGTGTGACCAAAAAATTTCTAAAATTTATTATGGTGATGGCTGTCTAATTCTGAATATACTGAATTGCATACTTGAAATAGCAAATGGTATGGTATCTGCAATATATTTCAATGAAGCTACTTTAAACAACTGATCTATAGAGCTAATGCAATTCCATCAGCATCCCAGCAAGCATTTTTTTTTAATTTTTTTTAATGTTTATTTATTTTTGAGACAGAGAGAGACAGAGCATGAATGGGGGAGGGGCAGAGAGAGAGGGAGACACAGAATCAGAAGCAGGCTCCAGGCTCTGAGCCATCAGCCCAGAGCCTGACGCGGGGCTCGAACTCATGAACCGTGAGATCATGACCTGAGCTGAAGTCGGACGCTCAACTGACTGAGCCACCCAGGCGCCCCATGCATTTTTTTAAAGAAATCTATAAACTGATTCTAAAGTTTCTATGAAAACACAAAGGAATTAGAATACCCAAAAACATTTCAAAGAACAAAGATAATGTACTCACATTACCTGATTTTCAGACCTGTCATACATAAATCATTACAGTGTAGTATATTGGAAAGGACAGACATATTGATCCATGGCACTGGATAAAGTATCCAGAAATAAACTCTCACTTATATGGTTAATTGATTTTGACAAAGGTATAAAACACATTGATGGAGAAAAGATAATCTTTTCAACAAATCGTGATAGAAAAATTGAATATTCCTGTTTAGTAAACACAACTTCTATCGCTATCTCACACCATATACAAAATATTTGCACAGTTATTTCACCAAAGAAGGTATGCAAGGGACAAATGAAGACATAAGATACTCGACACAATTAGAAATTAGAAATTTAACAAATGCAAATTAAAACCACATTTATATTCCAGTACGTACCTATTAGAATGCGTTTTGAAAAATGGCAGTACCAGTTGCTGACAATGATGTAGAACAACCAGGACTCATATATTGGTGGTGGAAATTCAAAATGGCATAGCCATATAAACCTACCATATCACTCAGAAATCTCATTCTTAGGTATGTAACAACAAAAATGAAAACCTACGATCGCACAAAAATGTGGATGGTAATGTTTACATTGGCTTTATTATTAACCCCCTAAACTAGAAACAATCAAAATGCCCTTCAACTAAGAAACAGGCAGACAGGGGGTGTCTGGGTGGCTCAGTCAGTTAAGCATCTGACTTGGGTTCAAGTCATGACCTTGTGGTCCATGAGTTTGAGCCCCAGGTGAGGCTCTGTGCTGACAGCTCAGAGCCTGGAGCCTGCTTCGGATTTTGTGTGTCCCTCTCTCTCTGCCCCTCCCCTGCTCTCACTCTTTCTGTCTCTGAAAAATAAATAAACATTTAAAAAATTAAAAAAAAAAAGAAATAGGCAGACACAGTAGGTGACATCAACAGATCGAGTACTATTCATCAGTAAAAAGGAAGGTACTACTGATATATGCCATAAGATGGATGTCGCCAAGGGCACTATGCTTAGTGAAAGAATCCAGACACAAAAAGGTAAATATTGTATGATTTCACTATGTGATGGTCTTGCAAAGGCAAAACTATAGGAAGAGAAAAAAGATCTGTGATTGTTAAAGTCTAAGAAAGGTGGAGAGATTGACTACAAAGGAGAATGTGGAAAATGGGGAACACGGTGAGAGAACCATTCTATATCTCAATTTGGGTTGTAGTTACACAACTGTGCTAAGTTTGTCAAAACTCACAAATCGTACACCAAAAATTTGGATTTTACTGTATCTAAATTACATATTAAAATGGAAAAAAAGAAAAGCAATTAGACATTTATGACTTAAAAAATTTTTCAGAATATTTTATTTTTGATGACTCCAATTTTATATAATAAAAACATTCATAATCTAACTCAAATTCATGTTTCCAGGTTTTGGCTTTGACAGATTTTATGATGGCACCACTATCCAAAACCAAGTCAATGAGCTCAGTGAGTTTTCACAGTATCAGGACCATAAGATAGACTTAATGGCAGAAGGGCTTGGAGAGAATAGAGCCAAGTAGTGATCCATTCCAACACAGTGGAACATGCATCTACGATAAACAAGCAGCTCACTTTCAGCTAACTCCCTAGATATCTGTGAGTTTAAAGAGCTGCTACTTTGTTCCTTTTTACCCCATAATATTTTAAACATACTTATCAGGGTGAAATCAACAACCTAAGAGTAACTGAATAAATACAGGCAATGCATGTGTATTTCCTCCAGCATAATTAGAGTTCAACTAGTGAAGTAGATGCTTTCAGAAGACATAATCCCTGTGGGTAGAAAAGTGAGGAGGTAGAAACAATATAGAAAATGAAGATGTGCTCCTACGATGGGTATTTTCAAGATAAAATATTGTTATTTCCAGCTTTACAGGTTTTTTAATTTATATTTTTAGACCAAAAAAATAATAGAACTTTAATGAGGAAAAGTAAATCTTCTTATCTCACTAAACTGTACTTTACATTTAAATCACTATCTATTTACTGCTTTCATCTGAGGAAATCATTCAACAATAGAATTTCAAAAGCAGAAGAGATCTTAGCTAAATAACCCTTGCCCTTTACATATGAGGAATCTAAGATTCAGAGAAAACAAGACAGTTGGCAAAGATAATTCAAATAGTTAATGCCAGAACTGGTACTAAAATTCAGGTCACTAGATTCTTCAGGAGTTTCAAATTATAGTTTAAAAAACTATTACTAGCTATCTTCACAGTAGAGAAGGAAACAGGATGGGAAATGTTTAAAATGGCATTAGTACCAAACTTACAAGTTACTTTAGCAGATAATTTAAGATCCTGTTTTAGAACTGATACAGGTTAAGTCCATTGCAATAATATATAAAATAAAGGATAAGAAACGTGATTAAGGAACACAAGACATAGTTTATGTTATCAAAGTTGTGGCCATTTTCCTAAACATTTCAGTTTTCCTTTTTCAATGTTACTGCAATAGTTTAAAATACATAGGATTCACTAGAGGACACTGTGTCCAATTTTGAATTTTACATAATCATTCCTGGAGACACCTTCAAGTCAAGTACACTAATGCCCTTCTAGAAAAGTCCTTGGAGAATTGATAATAAAACAAAGTAACTGAGTTTATTTCTAAATGATTCATGTAATTATACTTTAACATAATTGGACATGAATTTTTATTGAAGTTTAATTTCTGTATTCTGGAATATATATGGTGGGAAACGTTTGGTCGTAACGCATCTTTCCTTCTCTCAAGGATGTAAAAGCCTTTGACATTGCTGGATGATTCTGTCACTGAGGAGATGGGCACCATCTGTCCCTGCTTAGTTGTGTTGAGAATTTTGACCTGACAGCATTTAGCAGAAGTGAAGAAACCTGAATGAGTATCTCCATTCTTTTTTAACATAGTAATAAGTTATCTGGAGTGTTGCAAAGCATATGAGCTTGTGTCTGCAAAATGAAGACAGTAGAATTATTCTCAGTCTGCAAAAAGATTAATTATGGGAGTTTAGAAAGAGAAAGACTTACACAGAAGCTATCTGAGTTCAGAACCAATAACCTTTTCCAGCTGTCATACAGAAGTAAAGGGGAGAGACAGAGATTCTCTGTTTGCTGATGATCTAATTGAGACTGCCGAGTTAGAGACGTAGGTGAGGGAAGGCATATTAGTGTGAAAAGAGGCTACATTGATTGAGGACATTGTATGATTAGATTACAACAATATTGTACTTAATTCCCAGTAACTTGGGAGGATAGATTTGTAATTGTAATTCACCTTTCATTTTAGTCTATTATAGTCAAAGACCAGAAAACAGACACAGATGTTAAACAACTGAAGAGGTTTTATTTTCTCTAATTCAACATATCTAATTTTATTAGCCCATTATCTCCACTAATATTATATATGTGTAACTAATTAACTCATTGTGTTCTCTCTGAAATATTCTCTTCCTCCTCCTTGTGTGCTCTCACTTTCTATTAATGGAACTAACATCACTTCAGTTCCAAAACTTGGATTCATTTTAGCCCCATTTCCCCATCAGTTGCTTGGTGATTGATTCAACTTCCACAATTTATCTCCCATTTCTTCCCTTTGTTTTCCATATTGCAATCACAATTCCTTTTTTACCATGTGTTTATTCTCTTAAGTATTCACTAGCTGTATCATGTATCCCCAGTCTTCTCTATGGTCTGATCTATGATTCATTTTCCTAGAGAATAACTCTAGTCACATTTCTATGATGTAAAATTTTTGGTTATCCTGAAGTATCTATTGAATAAAGCCCCGATGCAAGCAATCATCACATCCCCTTCAGTGACTTTATATTTCCTCTATCCGCCTTCATGTTCCCTGCTCTGAGTTTGTCTCTTTATCTTATTTATGGAGTTTCCTCTGCCTGGAATGTCCACTCACTTTCGATTTATCCTTTAAGACCTATGGGGCACCTGGGTGGCTCTGTCGATTAAGGGTCCGACTTCAGCTCAGGTTATGATCTCACAGTTTGTGAGTTCAAGCCCCACGTCAGACTCTGTGCTGAAAGCTCAGAGCCTGGAGGCTGCTTCGGATTCTAGGTTTCCCTCTGTCTCTCTGCCCCTCCCCCACTCATGCTCTGTCTCTTTGTCTCTCAAAAATAAATAAATATTAAAAAATTAAAGTTAAAAAAAGACCTAGATAAAATTTCACATTGACACAGAACTTTCTTGGGTTACACAGCTATGAACAATTTTTTGCCACATGAATGTTCAGAGAGTGGGACTAAAAAGTAATCAGCCAAGAATTTTATGGGGACGAGGTGTTGAAATCATAAAACTTGACCAACATATTTATCTTTGCAGTTTAGACCACCATGTTACAAAAGAATGGTAGACGGCCAGTATAACTCCCTACCCTAAGATACTATCCAAGTATGACTCTGGAAAATAAAGATTGGTCAGCTTTCCCCCCACACCTAGAAATTTGAATAAACTCATAATAAAAAGAAGCACTAGTAAAAACTTAAACACACACACACACACACACACACACACACACACACACACACAAAATACCATATGAGAGGGGGGAACATATTTTTAAAGAGAACAAATGCTTGAATAAACCACTAGATTTTTTTGAAAGGATAGATAAGCATGAAAGTGATATGGGACCAATAGATACTGCAGTTAGACTTCAATGCCAAAGGAATATTTCCTTTCACTCCATCCCCCATATCTATAACAATCTTTTAATATTCTTCACAGTTCTTTAAAGAAGCCATTCTATTCATATGTCTATGCTTATTCATCTTCTTCTTGCTTTGTGGGGATATATTAAATGTTATCTCTGTTTAAACCTTCCCCCAAAGCAGAGAAATAAATTCACTTTCATCTTTAATCTCCTGGTATTTTGGTCCTATATCAATTATGACACCTCTCACTATAGTGCCTTAAATACCTCTAACTTATAGATAAGTCCCTGGACAGTAGTGCCTGAATAATTATTCATTCATTCTATCACTAAAATTCAGTGAAGTGCCTAATACATAAAAAAGTGTCCAATAAATATTAGATAAATGAACGAATGAATGAAGTTATGATAGAGACTACTAACCCCAAATTTAAAAAGAAAATGAGACTCAAAATTTAAATTAGTTTTGCTCTATCCAGCCAACTCATCAGTAGAGTTAACATCAAAACCCAAGTTTTCTTACTCCAAGGCCAATGCTCATTTCCCAAATAGATGGACTCACTTGAACTTGCTAAATCCTTGAATATTCAAACCAGGCAACACTTTTGGAGTTTAGCTAGGTTTTTGAAAAACAAGAGGCTTGCTTACTTCTTTACACAGAGGCTGGACTGTAATAGGATTAAATACAAATAGCCACATAAAAACAATTACATTTATGAACAAGACACATTCACAAAAGATTATTAACGTAAAGCAAAAGATATTTTAAAAATTCTTAACTTTGAGAGAAGCATGCTTTTCTTCACAAACCTGCCCTTCATGTAACTGTAAAGACAGACTTGAACGCAATGAATCTGGGTCTGAACCAATATTTGGTTCAAACATATTTCAGCATGATAAAAGACTATGGAGTGCCACTTGGTGTTTGTGATATTAAGAGAACATAAACTGATTAATGCAACCTGCTAAATATACCAATTTATTTTTTAGTCAGGCAAAAGAACTATATGACTAGGTTTCAAAACACATCAACCAAAAACAATTGAAATTGTTTTAAGTGCTTGTAAGTGGGATAATAGCAGTCAAATCTTATGTCCATATTGTAAACTGATTAGCCATGCACCCCATTTCATGATTGATTCCAGCTGTGTCTACAGGCTTGGCCATTGAGCAATTCCAAGAAAAATTTCCACCTATCAACACTATCCTTCTCACTGGCAGGACTACTGGCAGAGATAAGAAGGATTGGTTAATCTGCTTATACCAGTATTGAGATGAAACACTCTAAGTTTGACAGAGATAAGAAGAGAACATTTTTAAAGGAGCCATTCTGCCCCATCTGATCTCCTTTATTAATGAATTTTTTTCCTACCCAAACGTGATATTGGCTACTTCGAGGATGAGAGTTCAGACTATGTGGATCGTTGGTATGATGCATTGTAGCCATATTTGTGTTCTTGCCTTATGCTCTCCTTAAGCACTCTTTCTCGGTGCTGATTTTAAAGGGAGATTATGCAATTTGTTGTCGACTTATGCAGAACTGCTGAAGTGTGATGTCACTTTGGTCAAAATTAGATTGCATGAATTCAGAAACCCTAATCTGAGATCATTCAAGTTCTCAAATTATTAGATGTACATATTCATAATTCCTAGGGTATTTTTCTTTTTACCAGATCTAATTGCAACCAGAATTTATGACTAGGGAACTTTTAAAATCCAAATGCAATGGCTAAGTGCTTCAAGCCTGGAGCCTTGCCACACTGTTACAGAGACCCTCAGTTGGGTCTGAAAGGTTGGGGCTTTGCATTTTACCCTGTTTTCCCTCACAGAATTGTTCACTCCACACTGTTTAATATATACTCACACACTCCCAGAAAACCCTACTGCCAAATGATGGCAACAAAAGCATTTGTGACCATTGATTCAAAATATGTTCACTTTTCTACAACATTTATCTTTATCATGATACATACATAAAATTCAAGAAATCATAATTTTTCTCCTTGGATTGATCTTAACCAATTTCCATAGTATCTATGAATTTGAAAAGAAAAAAAAATTGGAACCTGGTTTCTGTATGCATGTGTGTTCTGAGCTATGAGTTTTGAGTGTCCTGCCTTTGAAGTAACAGGATCTTCTTCAGAGGAAAGGAGTTAGTGAAGAAAATCCTGGTTCATTCAAAAAACGCTTATGCCCTTGATGGCTGGGAGAAGCAAGCTTTGTTTGGCGGAATATTTCTGTATTCAGTAAAGAGAGTTTATGTGTACATGCACATGCTTACTGGTCGGTTAAAGAGCCATCCCAAAGGCTGTAGTAGGTTGGGTTTAAATGCAAAACTCTTTTGGCCTAATGTAAAAACAAAATGAATGGCAGTATGTTTCTCACTAAAGATCTTTCAATGAAGGCTTCTTTAATGCATAGTCTACTTGGACAGTGATTAATCTGAAACCAGAGAAGAAAGTCTTCAGCCGCTAACAGCTGAGCAGAGAAGCAGGACCAAGACTGAGAACTGAAGTGGAAATGGTATTCCTCAAAAATTTCTCTATATTAAATTCAATTTTACAAATATTTTTGAAGGACTTCTCTGTGAAAGGCACAATTAATGTTGCAGATATAAAATCAGTTCCTGGGTCTTTATCTTAACAAGAAGAGTAAGAAAACTTCACAAACAAAATACAAGGTGCTAAATGATACGTGCATAGGTGAGGAGCAAATTACTGCTGTGTTCAGAGATTAAAGAGAGATCACATTTGAGTAGATAAGAAAAGGCTTTGTGGAATGCATTCATGTAAAATAGACTTGAGATAGAGAAAGAACTGGGTAGGTTGAAGGAGGGGGTGATTTTCTAGGTATAGTGGAAACACCACATGACCAGGAGAACAGAGGCATGGGACAAGTCTAGGTGATATTACATAGTTTGAATGTTCTAGGAACTTAACTAAGAAGACCAAAGAGCTGCTATTACAACATACTTTTGGGCTCATATTGGAAAGAACATTAAAGCCCTAAAGAAATTTTTACTATTTGTGTAGGCCTGAAAGAGGTCTTCAGCGGGAAATTGATTTTCGTTTACTTTGCCTTTAAGTAAGGGTAGAGAATTTAGAATTAAATTATAGTTTAAACTGTAGTCTTTGGAAGGGTTAATTAATATTAGGTGCTTATATAGCAAGTTAAATGTGAGGGGATGAATCAGTGGTTATCTAGGACTTATCACAGTAATATAGGCAGGGGATAAACTGGGTTTCAAATTGATCCCCTCCTTCATTTAACAATAACAATGATAGCAATAATTATAACAACTACTCACTGAGTATGGTAATTACTATATGACACAGTATATGTGACCTATTATTTCATTTGCTTATATTATTTCATTTATATTATTTATACTTTATTTATATTATTTAATTCTTACAACTGCCCTATGAGGTGAATACCCATTATTTCATACATGAAGTAACTAATATGCCAAATCTACATTAAATACCTAAGAATCCAGGTTAAACTGGCCAGGCTGCACATGCTTGACCACTACTGTCTCATGACTCCCATTGGACACCAGACAATTCTTCCCCCCTGTTGGTAGATGTTCAAACACAATTGTCCAAACAGAGCCTTAGAAGAACTTCACTAACCCACTTCTTCTTCAGATCAGCACCTCTGCTCTTGACAAAGTCTATGAGTATGTTACTAGCCCTTCAGGTTTCCCTGTCTGAGACTACCTGAAAGAGTAGACAGCATACCACGATGGTACAGCATGGAGTTTGAAAATGAGCTGCAGGGGCGCCTGGGTGGCGCAGTCGGTTGGGCGTCCGACTTCAGCCAGGTCACGATCTCGCGGTCCGTGAGTTCGAGCCCCGCGTCGGGCTCTGGGCTGATGGCTCAGAGCCTGGAGCCTGTTTCCGGTTCTGTGTCTCCCTCTCTCTCTGCCCCTCCCCCATTCGTGCTCTGTCTCTCTCTGTCCCAAAAATAAATAAACGTTGAAAAAAAAAAAAAAAAGAAAATGAGCTGCAGAGTTCAAATATGGTCCCTGCCACATGCCACGTGGGTGGGAAAATACCCCTCTACTCCTTGGTTTACTTTACCTAGAAAGCAAGGTAATAAAGGTACCACCCTCGTAGATTTGTTTTGAGTATTAAATGAGGTAGCATATGTGAACTATTTAAAATTTTATCTGGCAAATAGTGAGGATTCAATAAATGTTAGTTATTATTTTCAACCAAATACCAGACTCAGTTACACAGTTATACCAAAGGAGAACCAAAACAAATAACAGATTTCTTTATTTGGTGGCACCATGATGCTCCTATTTGTAACTCCCTTTCTCTGTCTTTGGATTCTTTCTTATTTCTATGTAGGTAAGCACAATCCCTGATAAGTGTCTTCCAAGAAACCCATAGAAGGTCAAAGGCAATGCATCTAAAAATAGGAGTATTTTTAAATCCTCTAGCCAGGAGATCATAAATCATTTGCAGAATACAAAATAAAGTTCAGTTGTAATTATAGAACAGGAGGAGCACAATTATCTTTTCAAAACCACTCTAGCATCATGTAAAACTTTCATCTGTTCTTTTAAAAATGGCAGAACTATTCTTTTTTTTTTTTTTTTGAGGATTCTCAGCTATGTGATAACTAGATAAGCAGTATGCAATGATATAGACAAGATAAAGAAATGAAGGGGGAAATGTAGACTGAAGTCTTATCTGGCCACTGAACACTCATGTGTTCCTATTTTCGACGACCATAAAATTCTCTTATTTCAATAGAATTGCAATTTTGTTTGGATTGTAGTTATAGAGAAGAGAAAAACATCAACATTTTCATCAATATTTACGTCCCAAAAGTTTCTTGGGAGGCAGCCCTCAAAACTTTAAAATACTCTGTGTTAGATAAGGCAATATGGGCTGGCTGGCTGTGCCGCATTTTGCCCAGATCTGTTCAAGTCCTTCCCTTCCTGTGCTCTCTGTTACAGGAAGCCACATTTCCCAGGCCCCCTTGCCCTCTAGCTTGTAGGTAGGTTTGGCAGATGGGAGGTAATGATAGAAAACTGGAGGAGTGCTAAGGAGTGAGGCCAAAGTATTTCTCCCATCCTCTCTGCCTTCAGTGACATTGTTAACCTTGACTGAGTCTCCTCTCTGATTCCATCTCCAGCAAATAGCTCCTCGCTCTGTGGTTCTAGCTTCCATTGCACAGTCCCAGTCTCTGGGCTCCAGTTACACCACTTCCGTTGTGTCCTTCCAGTCCTAGGGGGTCTGGTGGCTTCCCACTATGGTTAATGTCTGGATTTGCTCACCATCTCCTATTTGGCTCCTTGGCCCTTACATCACCCACGTAAACAGTGTCCAACATTAACTTCCCTCTGTTTGAAATATTCACATCGGCTTTTTTATTCTCTGACTCTACTAACAGTGTATAACCCTTTCATCCAAATGTCATTGGTCAAGGTTTCCCTTGCCACAAGTGTGAGGCAGGCATTTTGCCTTCCATTATTTCCTCTTTCTCATTTTGCATCCACATCCTAACTTCATGTTTCTGTTCAGGGACCTAGTGGCTTCAGAGTGTCAGCATATGATAACTCATCTCCCGTCCTCACCTAACCTGTGCCTTCTCAGAATGCCACATTGGCAAGTAATCAGAAAGTTAGCTTATTATCATAATATCTGACATGTTTATGTGGGACCCGTCCCAGGGTTATTTGGTTAAAGTCACTGTTTTCCCCCAAAGCCAGAACCCTTCCAGCATAAATTATATTTTGCAGTAGAATTTTTGCTCTTTTAATTCCTCTTGCTCAAAATTTACCCTCACCATTGTTTCTATAAGCAATTAGCTTGCTTAGGGAAAACCACTCTGGTCTATACAGATTCCATGAGCTGCTTCAGAAACAAAAGGGCCTTGGAGATGAGATGAGGTTCATTGGCTGGGTTTGAGTTTGGGTTGTGTTTGATCAGTGTCCTATGGCTAGCCAAATTCTCTGACATTTAGAACCATTAAAATACTGGGTTTTAGTGCTACTGATACATTTAAGAACTTCCCAAGAGACAAGCATGCCAGCTGTTGATATTTATGAGACCTCTATAAAATGATCAAGAAAGAAAATATGTATTTGAACAGTTTAATATTATAGATATTCTGCTAATTTATCTCAGCTAATGAGAGCTTCCAAAACAGCTCCTAAATCTTTTGCTGAACATCTGTGCTAAATGTAGGTGGTTATGATATACCAAGTAAATTCAGTTTTGGCTAATTTATTGCCACAAGCTAAAATTTATAACACAATTCTTTTATTCAAAATAACAAGGTGCTAAAATCATAGAACATAATGCTTTATATGAAGAAATATTATCCTATTTTCTTTATTTTTTGTAAAATTCAATATTCTAAATATTAGTGTCAAAATATTTTAGATGAAAAAAAAAGTATAGAAATTCTATACATGAGTGAAAACCTGTAATCACTTGTCTGCAACCAGTGGCACCTAAAGATGGCATGGCTAGTTTTGGTTCTCTTCAGGTCAAATTATCTGTTGGCATTCATCATTTTTTCTCCCTTCTATCTTGTGCTGGTCTGCTCCTTTATTTCCCAATATTAAGCCGGGAGAAATGTCTAGAGTAATGAAGGGGTATACTTATCAAGTGGCTGGCTCCTTTACTTTGCTTATAAACTCTCAGATGAGTGATTATATTGATTATAAACTTCTGTAGTTTTTATAGATGACTTTACCACTCACCCAAATCATTGGTTCCTCTCTGTCTCTCTTAATTCATTCAAACTTGAGTATTTTGAGGACATAAAGGATGACCAATGAGTTGACTATTCACAGTGCAGATCATTATAGGAGACTTTGCAAAAATCCAAGACCCCAAAGTTCCTCCACTAAACCCAATCTTCATTGTCAAGTTACATAGCATGACCATTCTTGAGAGAAGAGATTTAGTTCAAAGGGGATACAACCATCCATCTATCCTAACAGGAGAAAATGAGTCTATTGATTAATATGGGGTTATTTTTATAAATTTAGGCCTGAGAAAATAACAAATATTGACTGAAATAAAACTATAATTTAGAGGCCACATAAAGAAATTTTGATATAATTAAAACATAAGAAATAAGAGGAAAAAGGAAAAGCAAGGACAAAATTGATAGTTAATCTCTATTTTGTAAATATTCAGTCATTGAAGCGGCTAAAAAGGTCAGATAAGTGTATTTACCAGGAATTTGATAAGTGTAATAACAGAAAACCACTAACTCTGAAATAAGAAGAAAGGGAATCTTGGAATTCACACATGTACAGATATAAATTTACATTATTTATCTACATAATATAAGGCAAAACTATTTTCTGTCTAATTCCCAAATATTTAAGACATAAATATCTTCTTGGCTTTTGTTACCTAGATAAACCTGGACAGCTCACTCTACCTGACAATTTTTAAACTGACTTTGGCTTTAGTAGGGTGATGGGAGGGCTAAAGATTCAGGTAATAATTGCCATGCTTTAAATCAAGGAGTATTAACAAGCTCTATGAAAAAAAAAATAGATTTTGTATTTTCTTAAGTTAACTTAATCTTAAAATCTAATGAATTCCAAAGAGAATGACAATCAATTTTGGGGTAAAGAAAAATTTTTCTAGAAATCACTTGAATGACAGTCATGAAAAGATACAAGAAAATGCAGAAAAATGAACAGATATTCAAATATTGCAAAGTTAGCTTTAAAAATATATTTTTGAAGTAGGAAGAGAACACATAGGTATATTGATGGAACAGGATAAAAACAAAGACGAACAAATAAGAATTTAACATATGATAAGGTAACACTTCAAATCAGGAAAAATGGACTATACAAGCATATTGAGCTCAAATTGGTTATGAAATATATATGTATGTATGCATGTCTACAAATATATATGTTTACCTATATTTATTTACAAATAAATGTATGTATATTTAGATCGCTATCATGTACACAATATATATGGCTATACTATACTTTATACCAAATGCCTCCAGGTAAAGTAAAAGAAAAACATAAGCCAAAAAATATTTGAACAAAATAAATGTAAATATAATTTTTCCTCAATGAGGGAAAGTTCTTTTTAAGTTTTACAAAATGTTGAAACCATAAAACATGTAATTGGTAGATCTGACTACATGAAAATGTAGAAATTCTCTACTACAAGAAACAATTTTTTTAAGAAAAGGAAAAATGGGGGCATAAATATTTACACCCTATATGAGAGACTTCAATTCTATCTGATCTGAACATCTGAATCTGTATGTACATATATATTTATAAAACAAATAACATCTAGGGAATATCAAAATAATGCATTTTGCCCTGAATAAGCTCTGGTTTGTAGTTGTCCTGAGGTGCCCATCTCTAATTGTCAAAACTAGTGGATTCAGCTCAAAAGCTTTCTTCCATGCTTAAAATTTATCCCCAGGGGAGCCTGGGTGGCTCAGTCAGTTAAGCATCCATTTTAAAGCATCTTGATTTTGGCTCAGGTCATGATCTCACGGTTCCCCCACATGGAACCCTGTGTTGTCAGCACAGAGCCTACTTGGGATTCTCTCTCCCTCTCTCTCTGACCCTCACTTGCTCACTCTAGCTCACTCTCTCTCTCTAAAAACAAACAAACACAAACAAACTTACCCCAGGAACAGAATATAAGGGGAGTTCCAAAGGAAGTTCCAACTAGGCAGGAAGAGCAGGAAAACCTGCTGATTCTACCCTACCTGAGTGTGGAAAAGAAAAATGTAGGGGAAGTAAAGAGTCAGATAAAAGTACCCTAGCTCTTCTCTCTTGAACCAAAATCTGGCAGGAGTGGGGTTTTAATTTTTTTTTAATGTTTTTATTTATTTTTGAAGGAGAGAGAGAGACAGAGCATGAGCAGGGGAGGAACAGAGAAAGGGAGACACAGAATTTGAAGCAAGCTCCAGGCTCTAAGCTGTCAGCACAGAGCCCGATGCGGGGCTTGAACTCATGAACCATGAGATCATGACCTGATGCAGCGCTCGAACCCACAAACCATGAGATCATGACCTGAGCCGAAGTCAGACGCTTAACCGACTGAGCTACCCAGGTGCCCTAGGAGTGGGGTTTTAGAAAGATGAAGAGAAAAGTCATAAGCAGGAGAGGCTTATCTCCCACTTCCAATGTGAAACTGAAAAAGACAAAAATGGCCACCTGAAGTGATAGTAAGAGAAAGAGCCTGAGTTAATAGTACCAGTCTTTCTTTGGCTCTTGCTGAGTATAAAATGTTTCCAAGGCAGAAAAGTGGAGAAACTAAGCCAAAGCTAGATAGAATGTGACGAGGCTCCAGCTGAGGCTGCCAAGGGGGTCACCAGGCGCTGACCAAGCCGAAACCAGCATCAGTAGAAGATTCCATCAGAGAGCCAGATAACTAGATAGATAATAAAAATCACAGAGTATTACACAAAAACACCTTTGTACCCTTTGTCAAATCACATTCCGCCCCCCGCCCCCCCCGCCGCCACTGTATGATGGGATCACATAGGGATCACTGTAGGGATCACATAAGTCCCTATCCCTGCCAACACACAAATTTAATCAGATATCACTGTGGTTAAGGAGCAGGGAGAAAGAAAATATACCTTAAAGTCTGAGCATTTACTTGAGATTGAATTATCTAAAGAATAAATCTGTTTAAATTAGAGCTGTCTGAAATATTCTCACTGATAAGTTTAAGTTCTGCTTCTACACAACTTTTACCAACCCCCTTACCCAGGAGAAAGATTAGAGTAGTTGTAGAAAATTAATAAGCTAAATTTCCTTCTTTCTTGATAGCACTAAGGAAATCAGTGACTCTCCTACATATATAAAAAGCTCTTTTAATGCAATACAAAGAAAAATGGGCTAAAAACATAACTAACTCACAAAAGAACAAATTAAAAACCTACCATGACACCAACAGTGAACTCTAAAGTAAACTATGGACTCTGGGTGATAATGATGTGTCAACGTAGGCTTATCAACCATGACTCTAGTGGGGGTGTGTTATGCACATGTGGGGATGTGGGGGCGGAGTGTATGGAAAATTTCTTTCAATTTCACTGTGAACCTAAAACTCCTCTAAAAAATAAGGTTTATTTTTTTTAAAAACCCTACTATAATAACACATTCGACTTATTAGTAAAAAACTATACATATGGAAACCTGCATTTTCTATCAAACTATTGAACATATAGTTTTTTAAGTGCTTTCTCTTGGTAAAGGTGCAGGGCCACTGACTTTGGTATAAACTAGCAGGTGTTTCTGGAGGCAATTTAGCAGTGTATTTTACAAGCTTTAAAGTTCCTTTTCTGAAATAAGAGAAAATAAGAAGCCAGGTGACCACCTGCTCATGAGACCTTCTTTCATTTTCATTTATAATACTGAAAATATGGAAACAAGAAGTGATTGGTAAAATATAGTTGTATAAAATAGGATGATACATTTTAAAATGTTATAGAAGTATAGCTTTGACAAGGAGAAGAGTTGCGCAATACACAGTTGGGGGGAATTAACAAAAATTACAAAAAAGTTACAAAAAATATGGACTAAAAAACAACTTTTGCAATTATATGTATATAGATTTAGGTAATACAAAAGAGGGCACCAATTGATTAAGACTTTATTTTTTTCATATAATGGAAAAGCGATGTTTAAAACTTACTATTAATTTTTTTATCTTTAATAATGATGTTTCTCCTTTGTTCTAAATGCAACAACTCTTGGAAGCTCTTTCAATTATTAGAATCACTGAAGTACTAGTGGCTAATGTTAATTGAGCTCTCACTGTACCTGGAGCAATATTAAACACATATTCATATATTTAATCCCCATGACTACACATGAGAAAGGTGTAATTATTATCAGCCCTGCTTTATTGATGGAGACAGCTGATGGGCAAATTGCACAAGGTCATCAGCCAGAAAATGACAGGGGACAGCTTTAAATGGGAGCTGTCTGGATCCCTAAAGGTATTTAACCATTAGGCTACACACCATCCCTAGCAGAAAGGTCGCTGCAAGACCAGTATCTAGTCAATGTTCAGAGGAAAAAATGATAATTAGGTATATTTGGCAAGGCAAGGCCCATCTCTTAGATGCTCTGGATGGGTGAAGCCAGATAGGCCCCTTCCCCCAGGTATTCAATTATATCCACAAATTTATGTAGGGGTCAAGATGATTTCTAGAAGAAAATGGATCAAGGTCAAAATTCAATTCATTTTGTGATTCAAATATCTGCTCTTTTGAAGCAGGGGGTACCTGAATGAGACATGATTGGAGGAAATAATAACTAGAATCTGGAAAAAACTTAGGCAGCTACAGCCAGCAGGTTTGTACTTATGGTCCTATCTCTTGACACTTGACCTAGGCCATCAGGAGACACTTGATTTTGAGAACAGTGTAATGCTAATACCTGATCCAATCCCCTGGGTACCTAGAAGTGTACCTGGAGAAAAAAGTAATAATCACCATATGTTGGCCACAGACTGATTACTGAGAGCTGTAACTCTGGGGCTTACCAGTTCAGGAGAGGTATATCCATGACTGAACTTAGCACCCCAGGAAGCTGCCTCCTTCTCCTGTATGCCAAGGAAGCACTGTGTGGAGTGGGAGCAGTAAGGTGAATGGGGCATACTGAAGGTTGGCCAGGTTCTGCATCAAGGTGAGATGCACCAGAGGGCTTCTCTGGCTTGAGTCTAAAACGAGTCTAAATTCTTGGCCACATCCTATAAAACACTAAGATGCATGGAAAGACCAGGGTTCCATAACCATGGGCATACAGAGGAAGTTTTGCAATTTTAATATTGATGGAAACATGGCCTCACATTGGTGTCATAGACTACTGAGTCTCGAAGACATCTGGTTTATGTGCATATTTATGTCTGTGAATTGGGAAGGGAGTGAAGGGAGATGTCTATTGGTGTGTATAAAAACCCATATAAAAGAATAAATACCAATGCAATAAGCATAGCTGTTGTTGGGCAGGTGGGATTCTCATTATTTGAAATGTTCTTTTGTCTATATTTTCTGATATCAAGTACTGAGTTTTCAACAATAAAAAAGCAACTTTATTTTAGGGAAAACCACCTGAAATTCCAGTTAATGTTGATCTTGCTATTTAGTTTTTCTCCATGATATTTAGTAAAAGTAGGCACTTTGTAACTTACACCTTCTCCAAAATGAACACATTTTCATTTGTCCTTTGACAAGATTCACAACAGCAATGATCTTTTATTTTTCAGCTCAGATGAATATCTCCATTCAAGGTATATGACAGAGAAAATTCACAGAATTTTCTATAAAAGAGATATGTTCGGAGATTAAACATAAAATATTGTTCAGATCATTAAAGCTTTATTATTTGGAGCCGGTGTTGTACTCTCAAATTGGTAACAAAAGTGAAAAGATTAAATCAGATTTGTTAGACAATACTATTTGCAAAATGACCTACAGCTTTCTCAAGACGTTAAGTTGTTGGCAAATAACCAAGTTCCTGTGCAGGCAAGGCGATGAATGTAAATGAGAGAACTTTTATTCACGATACAATTTAGTGACGCAGCCTTCTTTCCTTTATTCTCAAAGAAAAACGTGAGAAGGATTTTAACATTCATTTGTCAACCGCAAATGCAGTGAACTTCTGTTGTCTCCAACTTATCAGTGCAGTGCCTACTGGGGGGAGGAAACACCTTAGTACATTCAGTGAGGGCACTCTTATTTCCCCCTTAACCACATACCCCTTAGGACTTGATGTACCCTATGATATCACTGCATTGGCATCGGGTTAGTGGAATCCAGAGGATTTAGTGATATGCTCAGAATAACCATGGTGGCAGGGGCCTCAAGAGGAAATTGTGGAATTAAGACATTTTATAACTAAAGGGACTCGAAAAATCAACTAACCCACGAGTGTCATTTTACAGTTGAAGAAAACAACTGGAGACCTAGAGAGATCAAAGGTCACAAAGCTAATGCTAAACAATGCCAAGGGGAGTGCAGACCTTTTTGTTTCCTAAACTAGTACAAACTTTTTTACCCAAAGTTTAACAAGGTACAAGGAAAGCTGAACCTTAACCTAGTTTTAATTTATTTTGGATTCAAAGGTATTAAGAACCATTCTTCACCCCCTTAAGATTCATTATTGGACTATTTTTTCAAATACAATTTCTAGTGTATATTTTTATTCAATAATTTTAGGTTCTCATGTTTCAGGCATTTTTTTAAATTTTTTTAACATTTATTTATTATTGAGAGACAGAGCATGAGCAGGGAAGGGGCTGAGAGACGGGGAGACACAGAATCTGAAGCAGGCTTTAGGCTCTAAGCTGTCAGCACAGAGCCCTACACAGACTGGAACTCACAAACCGCGAGATCATGACCTGACCCGAAGTCGGACACCTAACCGATGGAGCCACCCAGGCACCCCTCAGGCATTATTTTAATTGTATGATTAAGCAATGGGTAAGAGTTATCCAGAGAAATAGAACCAAGAGGATGTATAGAGAGAGAGAGAGAGAGAGAGAGAGAGAGAGAGAGAGAGAGAGAGAGAGAGAGAGAGAAAGAGAGAGATGTATTTTAAGGAATTGGTTCACCTGATTGTGGAGGGTTGGCAAGCCCAAAATCTGATGGAGTAGACCAGCAGACTAAAGATGGAGGGAAGAGTTACAAATTGAGTCTATAGGCAGTCTGCTGGCAGAATTACTTCTTGCCCTGGAAGGTCAATCTTTATTCTAGTGCGGCCTTCAACTGATTGGATGAAACTCAGCCAATGAGGGTGATGGAGACTGCTTTACTCAAAGTCCACAGATTTAAATGGTAATCTCATCCATAAAAACACCTTCGCAGAAACATTCAGAATAATGTTTGACCAAATATCTGGGCACCATGACCTAGTCAAGTTGACACATAAAATTAACCATCACAAGCAAGGCCGCAAGTAGATCAGGAGCTGTCTTTAAACTGAAATCGGGTTTGGCTTTAAATTACGAGAACAAGGTTCTGGTTCCTTTATTACTGATGATGCCTGATTGGATGACTAGTTAGTAGACACATTCTCTTAGGCCCACCAACGCCTAAGAGAATTAATGAGTCACATTTTTTTTAAGTTTATTTCATTTATTTTTGAGAGAGACAGAGACAGCCTGAGTTGGGGAGGGGCAGAGAGAGGGAGGGAGAGAGAATCCAGAGAGAGAATCCCAAGCAGGCTCCACACTGCCAGTGCAGTGCTGACGTGGGGCTTGAACCCACAAAACTGCGAGATCATGACGTGAGCTGAAACCAAGAATCAGTCACTTAACTGGCCGAGCCACCGAGGCACCCCTTAATGAATCACTTTTATGGACACAGAAGAGTTGTTAAGAGCTGTAAATTTTCTTTAATTTGTCTTGCCACAAACTCTAGGAAAATCCAGGGACTCACAGAAATTGGTATACAAGGAGACAATACTCAGGTTCTCCATTCCAAACAAGCAGGTGGAAATTATAATCCAGCAGTCCTTGTGTAAAATGCCTTCCCGCTGGCAGGTGAAGTGGCTTACTGAATCTTTACTCAGAAACCAAAGCTAGTCCTTGTATGAAAATTAGACATCTAATTTCCTGAGAGCTTGGCTATTTAGTGTCCTCCCAAAGGCCTCAAAGTATAAGACAGTATCCAGTGTATTCTTAATAAGAGAGGAAGGGGAGGAAGACCAGGGATGAAGCTTTTCTTTGAGTGGCCTTGGTGTGTTTGTCTTATAGGGAGGTGTGGCCACTGTTTCAGACCATCTGAGGTTGGAAAGAAACCACACTTCAGATGAACACTATAGGATGGCAGGGTAAAAAACATGTGTATCTCTCTCCTTCAGCCTTCATCCATATAAAGAAAAGTTTGAGAGTCTAACCTCAAACCCAAATACTACATTACACCGTGTCAATTACATAAGTTCCTTCGGAGGAGGTATCTACATGCAAAATATGAATTGCACATCTCTATAAACTACCTTTAACCTACTGAAATGAAAACCTGACTTTAATTCAAGTAATGAATCATATTCGTCTTTGGAATATGAACTCTACTAAATCTAAACCACATACTATATATTTCAAGACGTTTCTAGGCTTTTAGAAATGCTAACTGAACACAGATCAGTATCTAGTTTTATACCCTGTTAAGAATAATCTTTCTCCCTGGGTTTGAAGAGCACAGCAGGTCACCTAGTTCAGTATACTCCCTCAAGCTACATAAAAGAGTGCCATTATTCCTCCTAAATTCTTTTGGTTGTTTTCAAGTTTATCAGAACCAAGATAGCTTAAATGTCATATGATCACTTTGAGCATTAGCAGTATAATAAAACAATAATTAGTTCTTTAAAATGACTTGTTGAAATAGCTTATCTTTCTTGATGATTTCTATTCATTCATGAATAAAGAGACACTTTAGGATAACTAGATGTTTTCAGTGTAAAAAAATATCAAAATGCATAAGAAACTGTCTGCAGAAAGTATCAAAACTCAGAAAAAAAATTCCTAAATTAGTCTGAAATTTTGAATGTCTCAAACATCAGCTGGTGAGCCTTGGAAAAATATGTATTTTGATTAGGTAAATCTTTCTGTGATTATTATCATTTTTTAGTACTGATGTCTATCCTGTCAGACTCAATTCTAATACATTCAATGAGTATGTTTTTGTCACAATTCATTTTCACTGACATAAAAAGGTGCTTAGAAATTTCCTTTTTAGAGGGCACAAGTTCTCAGAAATATTTGGCTTTTTTATCACTTTATTCCTAGAAGTTTAATCAGGACCATCTTGAATTAATACTTCTTCTCTGAACTTGAATAACAAAGATAATGGACTTCTAACTAAAAGTATTTACATATAGTCCATATACATCCATTAAGAGAAGAGATTCTATTAGCATAGAAATCTTTGAAAGTTTTGGAAATGTTCAATTAGTGAAAAATATAAATGATTATGATTCGGGCTCAGTAGTTAAAGTAGCTCATAATAAACACTTTAAAGGATTCTATTTATAGAACAATGTGTGTAAATACAAAGGAAAGTTGAACTAGATATATAATTGCCATAAAGTTTGCCTCCTTTTAATATTTTGAATAAAAAAATTACTTAGAACTAGTTAAGTGAGAGAGAATCTGAGATAAAGCTAGAAGTTCTGAATTGCAAGATTTGACATTAATATCACTTGAGTAACTGTGGAACAAGAGTTAAAATTTTCCTCTGTGAAGCAGGAGGCTCACTAAAGAATCATCCTAGAAATTAAAATACCGTGTCTAGACATCATGTTCTCATCTCTTTCTAATCTACATTGCATCGCTAAGAAGTCCTTCAAAAAGTGTAAGTATACTTAAATGCGTTTAAGTCTTCCATTCGTGCCACACACACCCTCTCTTCTCACGCCCAGAACCTGACATCCCTCTTCAATGGCCACTCTTGATAGCCACGTTCAGAGTTGTTTATCTCTTGACCAACTTACCTCTTCTTTTCTCATCTCAATACCCTCTGAATTCTGCTTCACATTTTAGTTGTAATTCTCACCATATTTTTAAATCAAATTCCTTGTTTCTAAATCCAAGAAAACATGATTTCTCAGTGTCTGGAACTGCTGACCCCTTCCTCCTGGTAAAACACTGGACTTTCAGGACAATGGATTCTAGTGGATTAGCCCATCGGCCCAGTTAGTTATTAGTCTCACTGACAGACTTTTATGTCTCATATCTGATTTTTATTTTATCTTATTTTATTTTAATGTTTAACAAACATTTATTGAAAAATACAGCTGGGGCACCTGGGTGGCTCAGTCAATTAAGCATCTGAGTAGGACTCTGGTGGCAGGGAGAAGCCTGCCTGGGATACTCTCTCTCCCTCTCCTATGCCCTTCCCTTTCTCATGCTCGCT
Source organism: Lynx canadensis (assembly GCF_007474595.2). Classification (NCBI taxonomy): domain Eukaryota; kingdom Metazoa; phylum Chordata; class Mammalia; order Carnivora; family Felidae; genus Lynx; species Lynx canadensis. The sequence goes on along the minus strand of NC_044310.1, from coordinate 168,636,759 downwards.
CGCTCTCTCTCTCTCTCTCTCTCTCAAAATAAATAAATAAACTTTAAAAAAAAAAAAGTACCAGCCCACATTCACCTGCTATAGGGAACTTCACTCAGATGTAGGTAGCATCAACTAATTAACAGGGCTAACCTAAACTTAAAAAGCAGTGGCCATAGCTTGGTGGGGAAACACAGGAGCTGTTGTGTCCTCCCTGCTCGTGGGCGTCCAGGGCCTGGCTACTGGAAAGCTGAGTGAGACCTGTAGGCAACCCCCAGCCCCGGAGCCCTGCCAGCGTACCCCTGCCTCTCCTGGGGCACCTGGGATACAGGGGAGCCCCTGGCCCCTCACAGGCTCTGGAGGCTGCAGGAAGAGCAGCAGGTGCATGAGGCCCCCATGGGACAGGCTGGACCTTGGGCCCCGAGTGGACCAGCCTCTGCCTGAGGTGGTAGCCTTCTCTCCTCAGCTCCTGGGGCTCTCTCTCTGCCGACAGAGGGGCCCTCCCACTCTTGCGGCCTCTCCCCTTACTCAGGAGGACGGCCTCTTTGTAAGAGGAGGTGGTTCTCTGAGATTTTCTGCCCAGGTCCTCAGCCATCTTCTTGTGAAGACTGCGGGTCCCACAGGTAGCATCCAGGCTCCCGCATGCCTTGGGAAGCTGCTTCTCTCCATCTCCACACGATGTTTCCTGCTCAGCCCGCTTTCCCTCCAGTTGCAGGACATGCTCTTCGCATGCCTCACGCTGTATTTGGAGCCTGACCTGGAGCTGCTGAATCTCACTTTCCAGCTGGGCATTTTCGACGTGCAAAGACACTTCCACAGCTTGGAGGTGTGTCCTTTGTCCTATGAGGTCCGCAATCCTCTGATTTTCCTCCCTTAGTTCCCTGGACAGCTCTTCTTTCTCTGCGTTGGGACTGTCTGAGGGTACACTGAAGTCCCCCATGGTCAGCCGCACCTGTCTGAGGGACTGCTGACAGGTGGACAAGGCCCCGACTGGTCTCCGCCTTCCTGCTCCCCACTTCTCCAGAGCCCTGGAGCTCAGGTCTCTCTCGGCCCAACTGCCCTACAACACACCTAGAAGGAGGGTCGTGGCAGGGCCATGCCATCTCCCTCCTCTGCATGTGTGCTTCTGGCATAATGGGACCTGTCTGTGGGCCAGGATCATCCCCCTATTCACAGCAGCCTGGTCCTGCTATGAATGTCCCAAGATCTCCCCCTCTGAGGTTCCCTCTGCCCTTGTCTTTGGTTGAAAAGGAGGGGCGGGGTACAACTGAAAGGTGTCCCCTGAGGTACCAAGAGCCTAGATTCAAGTTGAGACAACAATGGAACTGGCAGGGTCTGAGATTTTCATGGATGTCAGTGCCGCCCATTTTCCACATTTAATCCAACTGTCCTGGAAGGGGTGATCTACTGTTGGGGGGGGGGGGGCAGTGACACTAATGTGTCACCTTCCTTATTGTGGCCCTGTGATTTTCAGCTAATTCTTCTCAAGGTGTCTCTGGGGAACAGTCTCAACTCACCGAGTCATCTTTGGAAAAGGCGTCTGCACAGGGCCTGGTCTTCCTTTGCCTGAACTTGCCGCCTCTCATTTGGCCATGTCTGTATTTTAAATCCTGAACCTTTTCATGGGTTTTCCCTTCTCATTTTTACACGGTCATAGTTTTTATCATAGGCTGATCAATTCCAAATTAACATCTCTAGAACAGACATCTTCTGCTCTCCAGATTCGTGTGTCCAGTTGCCTACTATGAAATTCCAATTAGAGCCTCAGCAACACCTCACACTAAACATTCCCCAAATATCGTCTTCTGACAAATAATGCAGCTCCTCCTCGTGTCGCCCGTCTCAAGTTCATATAAAAGCACAAGCTCAGAACATGATTACCATCTTTTAATTTCCCTTGCCATCAGCCCCGTACATGAAATCTTTTCCAGACCCCCTTCATAAAATGCCATCCACTCAATACCCCCTACCTTGTTTCCATGATTTCTTCTTCTCCCTGGCATTTTTCGTAACCTAACGCACTTAATGTTTTATTGATTCGTCTTGTCTACTGGCTGTTTTCTCTTCCTACACATAAGTTCTCTGAGTTCAGAGAGTGTCTTGCACACAGCTGGAACTAGTATCTGCATAGAGTAAACTCTTTTTGTCAGCACTATTTCTAGGTTCACTTTTATCGTTTTATGACCTGATTATCAGATGTTTTTCCTACTTTTCTCAATGTGTAATAATTTTTTATTGAAAGCTGAACCTCGGGAATAATATATTTGAGAGGCTCTGCAGGATTTGTCTTCTCAAGGCAGTTGAGTTTTGTTATGGCAGGCAGTTATGTTACTGCAGATTTATCTTATCGTGTTGGGACCTGGTTTGAGGCTGTTAGGATGGCCTATTCTCATTTTGCTTTTACTCTTAAAACATGATACTTACTCCTACAATGTGCTTTCTAGGATCCAGTGATATGCTAGCAGTTTCATCAGGGTCTCCTCACTCTGGCGCAGCTTGCACTCCAACATCTTCCCTGCACTGAAATGTCTGCTTAGCTCTCAGCCTTCTGGAAGAGGCTCTCCTTTGGAATTTCATCCTACACATGTATAATTTAGGAGTTGACCAAGGACCTAAGAAGGATTTCCAAGGATTTCTTGAGTTTCTTCTCTAGAGGTCTCCCATATTTGATGTCTTAAACCCAAATATCAGCCAACTGAACAGTCAACGAACTCCTTCATTTGGCAAAACAGATGCTCTTGAGATCTCACTCCCGGTATGAGAGTCTGAACTATGTCCTTGGAGAGAAAACCTGTGTAAATCTGGAGGTTACCTCATGTGTTTTTCCTTTCCCAAGGATTGTAGCCCAACACTGAGTGGCTAGGCAATGCCTGCAGATACTATTTTGTATATTTTGTCCAGCCTGCATAGTTATTTACAGTGAGCATGTATATCTAATATCAGGTTTTCCATAATGCTCAGACACAGAAATCCAACAAATATTTTTCGAGTGGATCAATCATCAAATCCTGTTGATTCTATCTTCTTAATATTCCTGGAATCCATCTTTCCTTTTTCCTTAGTGCCTCTATTTTAGCTTAAGCCACCATTACCTCTAGCCTAGCTTATTGTTACAATACTCCGACTGACCTTCTCATCTCCAGTTCTGCCCCACTACAAATCCAAATCATTCACCACACTCCAGTTGGTATTTCATCTTGTTTTAAATGTTAATATTATATGTTACTCCTCTGTGGAAACCCTCCAATGGTTCTTCATTGCCCTCAGGATCAAACCCAAACTCTTGGTATTCCTCTATAACCTCATCTCTCCCTGCTTCCCTCCTCCACTCCCTCCTCCCCTAATGTATACTATAAGTTACTTTCAGGACCTGGACATTTATGGTTCTCTCTCACTTCTAGGCTCTTTCACATGCTGCTTTCCTCTGCCTGAAACGATCACATATTCTGCCTGATTCCAGTCACCCACTCACATGCCATGGCTTCTGGGAAGTCTGCAGGGCTTTCCCTGGGGTGGATTAGGTGCCCACTTGTAATTGCTTTGCTCCACACTTTTCCCAATCATCACCTTCATTGTACACTTTTATAATTCTGCATTTCCTTCTCTGTACTCCCACCACACCAGAAGCTTCTTTGAGGCAAGTTCCCTGGGTCATGAATTATTTTAGTCTATTTACTAGATTACCAAATATCTCTTGAATTAAAGCATATTAATTTTTAGCAAACTTCCTGACAAGAATATATTCCTTTTCAATGATATGTTCCCATTTTATGCAATAAAGAAGTAAATGCATAAATGCACCTACCTCCAAGAGTGAGTGAAGCAGAAGTCAAGGGACACATATTAATAAGAGTAGGTAACTAAAGTTACACAAAACAAAATGAAAAGCTTTGGATATATCTGTGTCAGATATCTAATACACTAAAGCCCCCACATTCTGGTTTTGTGTTATATGAGTCAGGTGAACACAATTTTGAGGAATTATCCACTTAAGTTGTAATACAACTGCTACAGTATATGCAATTATGCTGACTTCCTACTATCTTACGAGCACTACACAATAGTTAGTGAAGGAGTTCACCCTCTTCATAGACGCAGAGCTGAGTTTGAAGAAAACAAAGTGGCCTGCCTGAATTCCCAGTTAGTTGGACGGTAGCACTATACCCCACGTTTCCCGTGCTCCCTCGATTGTCTTCCAATGTATTACGTTCTTTATGAAAGAAACATAGACCATCACCAGCATGCACTAACATCAAAGGAAATAACTCCCTCACCCCCCACATTCGTTTCTTATCTTAGGACCCAGTTAGAGAACTACCAAAAGAGTAACCACAAACACATTAGAGGAACTGAAGATTGGGTGGGGTCAGAAAGAGGGCCTTCCATGAGGTGTCAAAGACTGCGATAACATGACCACTTGCTGTCAATTTATAGTCAGCTCATAATCTAAAAATAAATAATATGGCTGTTTAATCCCAAGCTTTCTGACAAGTGTCTGTACCTTAGAAAAACATTTCTTACTCAGTTTCTGTTGGATTTTAATGAATAACACATGCAGCAGAGATGTGTTCGGATGAAACTGAGAAGAAAAATATTGACTTCTTTCCATCGAGGTATTAATACTGAAAGCCACAAGATGACAAAAGTAAGTATATTTTTTGAACATATTCAACAAGTGGTTTCCAGTGGTCTTAAATCCGTTTTGGAACTAGGTGGGGTAACTTAGAAATGAAAAAGCAAATGAGTTTTAGGTTTGCTTGTAATAAATGAATGGCCAAAATCAAGTAGTGGAGTGGACACAATCTAGGAATCAGTTACATTCCAGCAACATTTCTTATTCACGTAATTTAGGGATCTAGATGCTTAAAAATGTTTATTAGAAAAGTGTCTCATATCATGGCATTAATGTTATTGTTTTGGAAAAGTTTTGACTAATAAGTTGAGTTATCATACAAATCATTTTCTGGTCCTGCTTTACGCCTCCCCAGAAGAGCTAAAAGTGCTTGTAAGAATGGTCTTATTTTTTTCTCCCAACATAGCTATAAGCAACATTGAACTAACCTACATTTTACAAACAGGGACAGTTAGGTATTTGGGGTTCACGCTTCTTATCTAGCATCATAAAACCATTTAGCACCAGCCTCAGAAAAGAGGGAGAAAAACAGATTAGGCTCATAAAATCAACCTAGTTCTGAAGGCAGATAGTCACGTGAAAGTAAAAGCATTGCCAGCACGGGGCTCTGCCCAATGGACAGTCACACTTATTAATACTTTTGATGTGCAGAAACGAATTGCTTTATAAGCATTAACTCATTCAATCTGTCAATATCTCCATTTTATAGATAAGGAAACAGAGAGGCACAGAGTTTACTTGCTTTAGTAGCCCAGGATTGAAAGCAAGAAGTAACAGAGCCAGGACTTAAAGTCAGGAAGTCTGGCTCTAGCATCTTTATTCTTAATCACTTACCCTGTTCTACTGGCCCACATAACCCACCTTTCTATTTTACCTCACAAATGCTGCCTCAGTGAGAGAACAAGTTCTTCCTCAATTCCCTTTTGATCTTTGCCTTCTTCAACAAGCACCAATAAAACAGCTGAACATTTTTATTTTATTAAAATGAGTTCACTTAGGGTAGCAAGGATTTTAAAACTCAAGGCTAGAATTAAGCAAGTAGGGACCTCACAGGAAATGTTTATTTGTCCCAAGAGAATCATTACAGCCCTTCTAGCTTAAGAAAGTGATACAGTATATGCTTTTGAGGATTCAACATAACCCTTATGTCAGCTGTCCCAGCCAGTATTCGCCAGAGAATTCCATGTATCTAAGGTCTCATGCTCATGTTTTAAAATGAAGAATATTAACATGGTGACAATGCCAAAAGTCAAGTTCCAAATACTTTAGCCCAGACATATGGCTTTCATCAACTCCACAAATCTTGAGAGATATTCTATCAGCCCCTAATCAAAGGAAGCAGCAGGAGCCGATACAAACAAGAGACACGGGCAGCGTACTCCACTCAAGCACACCCCAGGGCAGAGCGTCTCCAGGAACAGAGACAGCACATCAGCATTTGGCTGTAGTAGTCCAATGAATGAAGGTCTCTTGAAAGGCAAAGCCCTGAAAACAGGGAGCTTAAAATAAGATCCTGATTTAATATGATGAGGTCCTCACTCAGGTGTATATTGCTATAAGAGAGATCTTACTCATGTGAAGGTCCTGTGAACTTGCTTTCAAACATGAATGGAGTGAAGCACAAAAATCATGTGACTTTCTCAAGTGTGCTTAGCTCTGAACAGATAAAATGGCTTCATTTGGAATCATTGGGGAGGAAGAGGGAAAGGCATCTGCAAACCATGAAGCTTATTAAACAAATTTGTTTCCCAAGTACTTGAGGTACTCTCAGTCCTAATTAATGTCTCCTGCAAATGCACCCTCATAGCTAACGCTCACTTTCCTAATCTAAGCCATATGTTCCTTCTACCATTTTAAGGATATAAATGGAAATCATTGGTGTTTTTTCACTGAATATTTCTGTTACAAAAACGCTCTTTCCAAGCTGATGCCCTGTGCTGAGATCAGTGAGTTAGAAAATCCCTCCCTGGAAACAGTCTCCCACTTTTTTGTCTCTTCTTATTGCCCATATCCAGAGTTGAAGCCTTATGTATGACTTTTAAGTGTTGTATAAAATACCTCCCGAATTGGAAGCAAGCTTCTCTAGTGGTACAACTTTCCACATAAAGAGCAGGTAAATTGAAAAGGGTAGCTGAGTCCCATATAATGCCTGTATGGTTGACGTACAGTGATCACATCCCTCTTAAGAAGAGGTTTAAGGTTTGCAGTGAGGTTTAGAAAATAGCTTGCTCTTTTTCAGAAGCTAATAACTTAAATCAAATTCCTTAACCTTCTCTAGCTACTGCTGTATATCTGCATCCAGTTTAAAAAGCACTCTTTATGTATGTGATGACAGTAAAGAGAGATGTGTACAGATGTGCAAGATTCCAGACCCAGAGACCCAGCAATGACCCAGTCAAGTGGTCAGTGAGCCTTTCTGTGTATCCCAAACACCTGGTGAGCTTGGAGACTGGTTCTTCCCCAGAGACAGTCCAATAGACCTGATGTGGACCTGATGTAGACAGATATGTTATTTTTCAAAAGCACCCTAGGTGTGGGGCGCCTGGGTGGCGCAGTCGGTTAAGCGTCCGAGTTCAGCCAGGTCACGATCTCGCGGTCTGTGAGTTCGAGCCCCGCGTCGGGCTCTGGGCTGATGGCTCAGAACCTGGAGCCTGTTTCCGATTCTGTGTCTCCCTGTCTCTCTGCCCCTCCCCCGTTCATGCTCTGTCTCTCTCTGTCCCAAAAATGAATAAACGTTGAAAAAAAAAAATTAAAAAAAAAAAAAGCACCCTAGGTGATTCCTATATGGGGCCAAGCTCAAGAAGCATTGATCTTGTTGACCCATCTCTTTTGGGGCCAGTGATATTACCTTGTTTTCTTTTATGTCCATAAACAGTTGTTAGCGGCAGAGGCAGGACTATAAACTCAGGCTCTAGGCCACGCCTATGACTTGTCCTCCACATTATATACTTCTTAAAATCTGTGTTTTTTCAAAAAAATAGAATCAATTTGGAGACAAAAACAAAACAAAACCTAGAACTACTCTCTACTCTCCCCTTTCCAAAGACCTCCCCCCATCTTTTATTTTTCTGTTAGTACAGTCTCTCCAGAATGCCAGCTGTACATTAATAGGTGTAACTACATAACCCCAGAATTCGAACGAAAGTATTAGTGAACACATTCCAGCAACACACACACACACACACACAAAGTACGGCCTTTAATGGTGCAAGACACAAAGAAATGACTCCTATTTGCTCTCATATTAAATCATGAAAGTAGCAGCCAAGTAAGCAGTCTGTGCCAGGTCCTGTACCCTGAGTGTTCAATTGAGATCATCTCATTGCATCCTCAAAACAACTCGATGAGGTCAGTATATTATTATTCCCATTTTGTGAATAAGAAAAATGAGCGACCATAATTCGAGTTATTTCCCCAGTCCCCCCAGTTTGTCATTTTGCATGGCTAGGAACTGGTAGTCAGCTTAGTCTCAAAAGTTATAATGTGACACTGCCCTTCAAAAGTAGCTTTCTGTAATTAATCATGATAAAATAATATTTCCAAAGCATTTTTAAAAAGAACACTTTGCTCATCATTCATATGATCTCATTTAAACATTACAAGATTGCTTAACATCACCATTTGGTTGGAGAGAAACCACGGCTTGGGGAATTCAGACTGTCCTCACAGGTCGTAGGTGGCCAAACCCAAATGGGAGCCTTTGTTTGTGACATGTGGGGTGTTGCACTCAATCCACCACACTGCTTTAAGTCTGAAGATTGTTTCATGGCTCTAATGAGCATTTCATATGATCAGTGCTGCTAGGAAATAGTATAACGCTGACTATAAACAGCCAAAAAATGAATGCCTTGCTGCTCAGATTAAACTGTTGATTGTACTGAAATTCATGGGTACACTAAGAAACAAAATAAATTGCAGCAAATCTCCCCAAAGATTTTGTTGTGCATCCTTTTATTTTTATTCACATCATCTGTGTTTACTGAGCTGCAGTAAAGGATGCATGGGCTATTTTTATTCAGAGAAAGGCGATAGCACCAGCCAAGCAGAAGGACCCATCCATGACCAGAATGCAATAGCCTTCATTATCTTCCAACTCACTCCTAAATGACTCACGGAGAGCTGGCAGATGGTGTTTTCTCTCACCCCTTGCCTCGCACTTATTTAATTATTTTGACTTACTTTTTGTTCTGCTACCATGATACCTAATAGGCACATATATTTCAGAGTTGGTTTCTTCTTCTAATATTAACCAGTGCATCTAGAAAATCTCTCAGCCTCTAAATTCTGGATCAAGTGAGAGTAGAGAATAACGATGACAAAAAAAAATTATTACTAATGATAACTAACACTTACTGGGCACATACACCCTGCCGGATACTGAGCCAATGAATTTGCATGCATTCCTCATTTAATGATCCGATGACTCACAAATGGGGAGGCTGAGGGTTAGAGAGGTTAAGAAACCTACTCTGGGTTAAAGAGCTAGTAAATGGCGGAGGCAGAGAATCTGAACCAAGTCCCTACTCTCAATCTTTATGCAACGCTCATGTGGTAGCAGTTATAAGCTCTAATACTGTAGGGAAATGAACCAATACAGCAAAATGATAAGGAAACACACAAAGTTAATAGACATGAAGTCATAAATAAGGCATCATAGAACTGAAGGCTCCCAGAAGACTCAGAGATGCACTACCCTCACCCCCCCCACCCTGTGCAGCCATAGGAAGCAAAATCAGGGGGTAGCCTCCAGCAATCAGCCCCAATTGGCTTTAATGGCAGAGAGCCACCTCGTCCACAGTTTCACCCTACCTGGGTAAGTCTGCATCCTGTGACCAAGCCAGGCAAGGGTACAAAAGTCCAGACATTTTGACCCGAGGCTCTCACAGGGAAGGCCTTCTTCAGAGGTGTCTGCCGGGTTCACCAAGATTTTGCTAAGTCTGCTTCACAATTTGACTTCTTTTTCTAACTTATCTTAGTTTCTTCCCTTCTCTCCCACTGGTGTTAATTCCTGATAAACCTCTTGCATCCTAACTCTGAGAAACTAACCTGTAACAGTGCATCAAAGACATTTAAATAGAAAAATACACACACACACACACACACACACACACACACACACACACACTGCTAGGAACTTTTTGAGTCTCAAGAATTCATACATGTGGCTATACCAAATAGTACATATTTGACACTAGTCTCTAGACAAAGAGTTTCCCAAAGGGGAGAGGTGGGGGGTGTGTAAAGGTGGTAATCCTTCTTCAAACTAAACTGATTAGGTAGTTCAGAACTTTCTCTGTTTCTGGCACAAAAGCAGGAGGTCAACATGTCCATGAAACCCTCTAAATGAAGGTCTATATAAACCACCATATCCTCTTAGATCCATAGTTCTCCTAAAAGGTTGTCCCATATTATTATCTGATGCAGCAAGACCTATGTAATTATGATATCAGTTCCATGTCAGATGATTTCTATAAAATTATTTTTAAGACATTTCAAATATAAAAGGTTCTCCTCAATATTCCTCAACAGTTAAATCCTGTTACAGATGAAATCAATATTCTGCATAAAAGTTGCTAACTGAGGGGTGCCTGGGTGGGTCATTCAGTTAAGAGGTGGACTTCAGCTCAGGTCATGATCTCACAGTTCATGAGTTAGAGCCCTGCATCGGGGTCTGTGCTGACAGCTCAGAGCCTGGAGGCTGCTTTGGATTCTGTGTCTCCCTCTCTCTCTGCCCCTCCCCTCATTGTGCTCGCTCGCTCTCTCTCTCTCTCTCTCTCTCTCTCTCAAAAATAGACATTACAAAAAAATTTTTTTATTAAAAAAAAATACTGCCGACTGACACACAATGTAGAATCACCTGAATCAGTCTCCATTCCTTATAACTTTCCAACCCTTCAGGTACCCTCCCATCCATTATGATGCCTGTTCTAAGTGCTATTTCACTCTATTACTGTTAACTGTATCCTATTAAAGCCATCTCAAGAAAATTTGCATTTTTAAAGGCACTCTTGGAACCCAAGAAAACTTTCTGGACCCCATACAATGAAGCAATCACGGTGGAATTAAAAGGCATATGGCTCATGTTTGGTGATAAAGGACTTTCTGTCACTCTCAGTGGAGAAGCCAACGTCAGGCCCTGTGGCCAGGCTTGTAGATGAACCATGTGTTAAAGGAGAAGGTGAGAGAAAGCCAAACACATGCTCTTTCCCTCTTTCTAGTGTTCCACCTCACCACAGACTAAGGATTAGTTGGCACAATTTGATAATGGTTTTAGTTGAAAAACTGGTCTTCATTTCTTAACAGTGTGAAACACTTGAGTGTTTTTCAGAATGTTAATCCTACAAGAAAAGTAACTTTATTTTAAAAGGAAGGCATAAAGAAAGAGGGAGAGAAGAAAGAGACAGAGAGAGAAAGAGGGAAAGAAGGAGAGAGAGAGAAAAAAAGAGAAGAAAAGAAAAGAAAGGAGGAAGGAAGAAGAGAAAGAAAAGAAAAAATGGAAGGGAAAATAAGAGAAGGGTAGGGAAGGGAGAAAGAAAAAGAAAGAAAGAAAGAAAGAAAGAAAGAAAGCAAGAAAGCAAGCTTAATCTTGATTAACTCTTAGAAATGTGTATCTACAGGATCCTGGAGAATTAAACAATTGGTGCATAATATAAACATGCCAGTTATGTGGGTAATGACTGACATTAAAAATTTTGATAAAGAATCAGTGATGGATATCAAAAAGGGAGAAGAGAATAAAAATATTTGGTTGCAATCTTACAATAAATCACTCACTTTTTAAATTGTATGTATTAAAAAAAAAAAACTAGTCACAAATCATGGAGATAACTATTGATCAAGTCCTAAAACTTGAGCAAATAAAAAGAAATACATATTTGGAACTGATATGCTGTGTCTCCTAAACACAAAAATTTCATAAATTACTTTTAAATCATTCCAGTGTTCTTTCATTCCCCAATGCTGAACTGGTTTTCTATTCTCTTCACTCTGCTCTCAAGTCATTAAAACTAATCTAGGAATCTACAGTTTAAGCAGTGCCTAGATAAAATGAGTTACTTCAAAGGTACATGTTTTAATGAAACATTGTATGTTGTCTGACTGAAAACCATAGTTCTACTCAAAGAAAATTGTCCACAAAATCCTGTTTTGGAGCTCAGTGCTTCTATGAAAGGACAGAAGCAATTTAGGGGCTTTGTGCAGCACAACATGGGCCCCACATCCCAGGAGTCCTGAGCCCTCTTCCTGCTGCCTCTGCTACTAAGGCTGACCCCAGAGGCAAGGTCAACTGCTCTTGTCACCAGAGGACTCTGACCAACCTTTGGCACAAATAAAAGTGGAACTCATTCTGCAGTTTCTATCTCCTTCTAGATAATGCTACCAGCCTCAAATTTTCCAAACCAAATATATATCGTAAATAAAGTAGGAAAGCCAGATTAACAGATAAAGACATAGTACCTGCAAAGGAAAATAGTCATTGGAATCCTCATTTTCACATACCTTATTTTAGTTACTTAACACTTTTATTTTTCAATGTGGTTGGCTACCTTCTTCACTAGAAGAAGTATAGACATCACTATGTCTATGTATTATTTTGATTTTACTTAGATTGTTTGAGGTCCCCCAAAAGTTACACTATTCTTTTTTTTAATGCTTTATTTATTTTTGAGAGACAGCATAAGCAGGGGATGGGCAAAGAGGGAGACAGAGAATACCAAGCAGGCTCTGTGCTGCCAGCACAGAGCCCAACGAGGGACTCAAGCCAAGGAACTGAACCATGAAATCATGACCTGAGCTAAAGTCAAGAATTGGCCATTTAACCAACTGAGCCACCCAGGTGCCCCAAAAGTTACACTATTGTAATAGTTGAATATTTTTTGAGAGCCAATCCAAATGTGAGATGTAAAATTATAGATAACCTATTCTCCCAAACACTTTACTTGAAAAGGCAAATTAAGTGTGGTAGGAGACTTTAAAGTAATAATAATGAAGCTTACATATGAGCCATTCTCCATTTTATAGATCCCAGCCATGCATACTCTGGCTGCTAACATAAAACAACCAATCAAAACCTACTTTGTGTCCCCGAATGTATTAGTTTTCTGTTGACAGTGGGATAATCTGACCACTTGTGCTGTGATAGGAGGGGAGGCCATGCTCCTGAACTGTGTGTTGAAGCAACTGACCTCAGAATATTTTTCTACTGACCTGTGTCAATTTGGTCAATTGGGTTAGCTTTTCTGAGCTTCCATTTTATCTAATGAAAATGAAGATATCTTCCCTTTTTTAGAGCTGTAGGAAGAAAGAAACAAGAAATACACACCAGGTGCCAGGCTCACGGCTTGGTAAATGGTGAATGCTTGTTGTAGTAATTATGGTTGTAATGGTGATTTTCTTTTCGTTTCTTTTTACATTGGTAGCAGTTATTCCACGGAGAAGCTAGCTGGGAAAAGATCGTATGATAACCACATGTTCCCCAGTGTTCCTGAATTCCGGTCAGTAAGGCAATTATCTGCATCACATAGCTTTTCCTGCTGTAATACATCCATATGTGGGAAAAGAACAAACATGGGAGAATATCCTCTGTCCATACTCCAGGTCACAGGCATAAGCAGAGAATTAATCATCCAGAAGAAATCATTTCAGGATCCAAAGTATCCACCAATCCTTACACTTTTCCATCACTGGTGATTTCTGGCAGGACAAATACAAATTTGGTTCTCCAAATATTAGATACAAGATGTAGTCCACTTACAATGTATCCGGAACAAGATACAAGAGAGAAAAGATGAGGAGTGCTCCCTTCCTTTCCCTTGAGGAGCTACAGTCTAATGGAAGAAAGATGGGCATGTAAACAGAACAGTGAAGGGACCAGGAAAAGAAACCAGCAATCAAAGATGCGAGAGGAAAACACTGAGTAAGAGGAGCAGTCCAAAACTCCAGGGGACTGGGAGCCTGTAGATGGAAGCCAAACACAAACACTTCTACCCGTGCCTGGTTTTCCATTTGTGTTCATGGTTCCCTGGGCGTTCCTTATACTTTCTTTTCTTTTTGCTTCATTTATTTATTCATTTTTGAGAGAGAGAGTGAGCAGGAGTGGTGGAAGGGAAGAGAGAGAGGGAGAGAGAGAATTCCAAGCAGGCTCCATACTGCCAGTGCAGAGCCCGATGTAGGGCTCAAACCCACAAACTGTGAGATCATGACCTGAGCTGAAATCAAGAGTCAGACGCTTAGCCAATTGAGCCACCAGGCGCCCCTTAAACTTCTCTTTGTAAAGCCTCTTTCATGAGGTGAAGAAGGTGGCACATTTGGTCAATAGCTATATAATGTATCATTAAGCCATAATTCTAACAAACAATCTATGCTAACCCCTCAAATCAGTTGTAATATTTCATAGGGTAGCACAGAGGCCAAATCCCACATTCCTTCGTTAAGATAGAGACATAATTTCTAAGTATATACTAAGACACATTTTCTACATTTATTTGAATTGAATGAGGATTCATGCATATTACAAATGCTAACCAGAACTTTTAAAACATCAGTACACTGAGAAAGTTTGAAAAAGCCATTGAAGGAATCAGCATAAAGAAATCTTATTAGAACTTTCCTTATCTGATAAAAGTAGAGCCTCCTGTAAATATGGTTGCTACAACCCCCTTCTGGAGCACCTTCCAGCCTTCTTTCAGGAAGGAAACTGCCCAGTAGAATCTCCCATGCTTTCACACTGAAGCCCTAATACACACACACACTGATATAAAAACCCTTACCTCTGGCTGTTCTGCTGGCTACTCACTGCTGAGTTCAACCACATGCATAATAAATTTTTCTCCTGTTAGGCTGTCTATTGACAATTAATTCATGGACCCCACAATGAAACCTAAATTGGAACCATTCACTTTCCCACATGAGATGAGGGGGGAAAAATTCTTCCCTTTCACTCTACAGGCAACCTACTATAGATCTGAAGTCTAGACTTTAAGCATGTTTTATGATTTATATTTGTTGATTTTTTTTTTCAAAATTTATGGAGTTTGGGAAGTTTTGTCACATAGTCAGATGCTACTCCTCTATTTAAGGACCAAATCAGCATGCCTTTCTACTGTATCTTGTTAATTTTTGCAAGATGTTATAAAATAATAGAATTTTTACTTAATACAAATGTTTGTGGTTAACATTTTTTTTTTGGCTAAGTATGCTTACATCAAAAATTCAAATGCACTGAACCAAGTAAAAGCTGTTTTACAGGATATCATCTCCAACAAAGCAAAGTGTATGTAGAAACAAAGCATGAAAAGTACTAAAAGGGTGTTCTGTGATCTTGGTTTCATGGACTCAAATTGAGAGAATCATGCATTAATTGTGGTGGTCACCACACCCAGAACAGTGATGTTTCCGTAGTAACTGATACAAAGAAACACAAGTGATATGGAAGAAGGAAAAGAAACTAGAGTGAAAAATAGAAGTAACTGGCCTTGAATCTATAATGACAGCAAAAAAAAAAAACCCCACTGAGGTAAGCCATGTCAAGATGGTGTTTTATCTCAGGAAAATATTAGAAACTTAGAAGAGTCTAAGATGAAACTTCTTTGAATCTTCATGTAGTCTAAAATAGAGATGTGCACATAATAGGCACTCACATACTTGATGGAGAAAGAAAGAGAGAAAAGGAAGAAAGTACAGGGGAAAAGGAGGAATAAAATGAGAACATCCAAGAAAACAAACACTTCTGTACTATCAAATCAAAAGGCATCCAAACAATAGGGCAAATATCAGGGATCTCTTTTGCCATCAATTCTCATACATAAGGATAAAGGGGAAATGGCCCTTATTAAGACCTATGATTGCAGGTGTTCATGAATTCCCTTCGAGTCAGTCCTGAACTCTGGTTGCCACTGTGCTAAGAAAGACTCAACCTGAAGGTGAATTATTTTCCTAAGTTTGAGTTTAATTCATTCAGCCAGTTTTGAATTCTGAGAAGAGAAAAACATATGTTTCCTTCCCCAGTGGCAATTTTACACTCAAATAAGTCAAGTAACTATTCTGTTAATAACTCAAGTAATTAAAAAAAAAAAAGCACGATGTTAAAGATTCACACACTTAACGCACGTGGACATTTTACAGCATGTTGGTAGGTATTTCAGTTTTTCAAACGTGACTTTTAGGGTTTGATTTCATTTTGTATTTTCTGTTCTAAGCCTACCTATCTTTAAGCTTACAATAGTAATTAGAAATTAAACCGGCCACACTGGAGAGATTAATTTATTTGCGTTGCAGATTGAAACAAATAATTCATGTTGTATTTACAAAGCAGTTTGCCTCTATAAACCATAATGCTCTCTAAAAACATCATCTAGAAGTCCAAATTTTGAATTATTATGCTGACTGCATAGAAACCAACCGTGTGCTTCTGTGACTTGAATGTTGCACACACATCCCTGAGATCTTGTTAATATACAGATTCCGATTTACAAGGTATGGCCAAGGTTCACCATTTCATCTAGGCCATCCTGAAGCTGCTTGTCCACAGACCACATTTTGAGCAGCAAGGTTTTAGAGAACTAAAATCTTTCCTTAAATATTTCCCATTTTCTTTCTTTATAATTTGTGATTGATTCATTTAGAATTTTAACCTTTAGAATAGCTAAGTGTTCCATCTCTCTATATTTTTTTAATATATAAAAAACACCGCACACACAGAGTTTCTTTAGAAATCTGTAAGAATTACTCACTCCAAAAGGTTAATTTGATTGTCTTTCTGTCTTTGGTAGAGATAGAGAGTCCTGATTATTTTAAGTCTAACTGTTACAACAAGTTTCACTAAATTTACAAAAATATGCTAATGTTAAAATCTAAAAGAAATAGTCAACAGTACAGAAGTATCACAAAACCTGATCAACAATAACATTTTTGGCAACATATGGAGGAACAGGAAGCTATAATGAGTTTCTTTTAGTCCAAACACCGACCACAAACATATCTCCTACTGTTATTGGAAAAACAGAATCAATGTCCTCCATACTGGCCCGCAAAAAAAGACTCCATTATAATGCTGTTGGAAGCAAACAGGAAGACAGGGAATCTTTGGGGAGTTCTCCCATGGCCTCCACTCTATTAAAAATATAATACATACACATGAAGATTCTCATGATTTTTTACATTGAGCTTTTTGTTGTTTTCCATTTATACACATAATTTCAGTACAATCTTGCATAGGTAACCAGGCAATTCAACCTGGCTACATACCCACCTACCTAACTGTTATTTAATTGATCTTATTCACCTGGTTAATATGTTACAGTTTTTAATGAATATAGATGTTCAATGAGCAGAATACTTTATAAGGAAAGAGTAGAATTATGCAGATTTATGTACTTTCATACTAAAATAGAACAGAATTTCAGGAGGTAAAGCAAATATATAGATATGACAGCAACAGTAATTATCATTTTTTTCAAAAGCATGATGTTCAGCTTCTTCTAATACACATGTACTAACTTACCTCAGTTTATCTTTGCTAAAAGCTAGTGTGGACACTAAAATACTGTTATTACCATGACTTCCTTTTTCTTAATTTGTCTTATAAGCATGCCTCTTAAGACAGAGTGAAAAAAATGGTTCGTGATTGACTATATACATTAATGTGAGTCAAAAAAGCAAATTAAGTGGGGTTTCAGGTGCAGAACTCTTTTCAAAACCTCAATTCATGCACATTGGATTCATCAAAGACACTAAATTATTGTAAGAATGTAAATTTGATGTGCTCAAAATGTTTCAAAGTATAGTTGTAAATACTGTATTTGTACCCACAAACAGAATACAATAACTTTAAATGCTCTGATTCCTATATTAAATTGGCAAATACATTCACCGAAGCATTTTTTAAATGTTTATTTATTTTAAGAAACAGAATGTGAGTGGGGGAGGCACAGAGAGAGAGGGAGACACAGAATCTGAAGCAGGCTCCAGGCTCTGAGCTGTCAGCACAGAGCCTGACTTGGGGCACAAACTCCCCAACTGTGAGATCATGACCTGAGCCGAAGTCGGATGCTCAACCTACTGAGCCACCCAGGCGCCCCTCACTCAAGCATTTATGAAACAATTCCCCAAAGCTCCAGAACTCTGAAAGGCATCACAATTTCCTTTTGATGTCTGAAGTTATATTAATCTTTTTCATTTGCTATGCAACTGAGGGCAAAACCAAAAATCCCTAATCCATGAGGTTGTACAACCTCCATTTTATTATTACTTTTTTTAATGTTTATTTATTTTTGAGAGAGAGAGCAGGGAAGGGAGAGAAGGAAGGAGGGGGAGAGAGAGAGTGAGAGGAAGAAAGAATCCCAAGCAGGCTCCACACTGTCAGTGCAGAGCCTGAACTTGAATTCATGGGCTTGAACTCATGAACCGTGAGATTATGATCTGAACTGAAATTATGAGTCAGAGGCTCAAACACCAAGCTACCCAGGTGCCCCACAACCTCCATTTTAAAGCACAGACACCCTAGAAAAGTAAGAAGAATGAATTTCTTTCACATTTGTTCCCAGTATCTTAATTATTCATGCCCTTATGAGGATATCATATCCTATTTGGTAAGGCTTTTCACTAAATTCAGAATGGAACGTTAAATTATAATGGGTGACACCAGAATTTCTTATAATAAAGATATTTTCTTATATAGTCAACATTTTCAATTCTGTATAATGCATTTGTACTTACAGTTATAGAAACCAACCCACATGATGCTAAATACATTTCCAAGATTCTACTAGAACACAAATGTTTTCCTTCTGATGTAAATAAGAAGGAAATATTTGCTGAACTTTCCCTTTTTATGCACGAATCAATTTTTCAAAGATTATTATGAAGCTTAACTGATATAAATAAAGGACAAAATACCATTCCTGAGATTCTATAAGGTCTTGATCTAAACAATTAGTGATCAAAGTTCAAAAAACCTGTCTTTTCAGTTACCTCAGTACCACTGTTTCCTTGGAGAGCCCATGGGACCTTTCTTTCTCTAATCTAGAGACTGCATCCAAAATGCCATGGGCCACATTCGGCTTAAACATATGGGTGGCATCATGAATATGTTTCAGTGTGGTTTGGTTTTTGCAATTTGGTATTTGGAAGGCTTTTAGATGGGGCCTGACCTTGCCGCATCACCCCACATCTCACTTTTCCCTTTTGTTTAACATTCCATCATATCCACTCATTTTTCTTACCTGTCTGATCTCTGCTCTAGTCCCTGAATCATGAGCCAGCATCAGTGGAAAACCCCCAAATAAAACAGCACCCACTGAGACATCTTCACATGGAGGGAAAGCGCCCCTATTCTCTTGCCTTACACTGTCATTGCTAAGTGTCCTTTCATTTTATACAACAGCGAACCAATATTTGAAACGCTACGAAATATTCAGCACAAACCAGTTTCGGCAGGATTTCAGCAGCTCTTTTGACTGTGAGCATCCCGGAAAACTGCTGATCTGTATGCTGCTCAGCTTGGTATCTGGTCTGCTTTGCAACATTATCTTGCACAACTGAATGAAAATGTGCGATCTTCCCTGTGCCCTATCCCCCTATCCTCCCAACCCTTCAGATGATGGAATTTTCCACCAGAAAGAGACACTACAGTACTTGAAGGGGAAACTCAGTTTTTTGTTCTCCTTCTTGTGTCCACTATAATACAAAGCTTTGCTCCCCCTCTCGGGAAAATGTAAGGCTGGCTGGCAGTCAGTTTGACAGAAGGAGAGCAGTGCAGCGGAAAATTGGATAACAGGATAAAATCTATGGGGCCACAGGAATCCCATCAAAACCGGCTCCTCCTGTCAAAACCTAGACAAGTGACAAGGACAAATATAGAATGTTATTTATATTTAAATATTTCTAATGATATCATAATTATACTCTGCCTCTCTTAGGCAGCCATTTTCCTGTGAGCCACCATTCTGCAAACCAAATGTTGTATGTTGGAGAAAATCTGCATAAGAATCAGACAGCTTCAATCAGACATCTAGGAAAATCCTATAAGCTCCTCAAATAGCTCTTTCTAAAGGACAGAAAATAACAATTTATTTTTTCAAAGACATTTTTCCTAGAATACAATAGTCAAGTTCAATAAAAACAAATTATTCCCAGCTCTGTGGGAATGGGAAAACTAAGCCATCTAGTAGGTAGCTAACATATCGATTTCACTTAAAATTAGGGCTGGTATTTTGGAAAATTTCCTATTTTCTTTTTTCGCAATGTGTCATCTTGACTCATTCTATAGATGGGGTTATTGACGGTCTTAATTTGTGGAACTTCACAGTAAGTTCAATAAACTAAAATGTAAAATTGCCAAAAGATGTAAAATTTATAATTTTAAAACTTAGGGAAAATTTTTGATGTAGATATTCTAAGTCAATATTTATTATACTTAATTCTATTATTAAAACATTATGGAGTACTATTTTAATATACTATAAGTGATACCAAAGAATTTAGTAACATGATGGAGGGCATTTATAAAGATACACTCTATACAGAATACAATTCACATTAGACTTTCATAGAGCTTTAATTGTAAGATTCCTAAG
The DNA here is from genome assembly GCF_007474595.2 of Lynx canadensis. Taxonomy (NCBI): domain Eukaryota; kingdom Metazoa; phylum Chordata; class Mammalia; order Carnivora; family Felidae; genus Lynx; species Lynx canadensis. The sequence continues at coordinate 168,616,575 of NC_044310.1, read as the reverse complement.
CCCTTAATGGTCATCTATAATACATATGTACTTTTTCTGTTTTGTAGACCCTTACAACAGAAGATTGTCAGCATGCAAACTCATTAATTGATATTAAAAAATATAGTTATTGCTCATAATACACAAGACAACATGCCACATGCTGGGAGAAAAAGAAAATATAAAGGGGTATTCAGTCACAAAAATATGCCACCTAAAACTTAAGTTGGGAGTACTACAAGCAGAGAATAGAGGAGGTGAGGAATCTGTATGTCATTTCCAGTCTAAACACCTCTGCCATACTAGGAAGGCTCCCGACGACTTGAACCCATTTTACTGAACAAATTTAATTTTTCGCCTTCTGCTAATTCCTTCCACTCTGTTTTAAATGACTCTCTCACTCTTGCTAAGATGTACTGTTCTCATCCTTGCCTTCTCTTGCGTACGCTCTTCCTCTGCCTGCATTGTCCTTGACCTCACTCTCTCTTGAGCAAAGCCTTTAAGATTCAGCTAAAGTGTCATTTCACCTTGAAACCTTTTTTGACTAACCCAAAGGACTGTTGACTTTGTGTAAGGCAATGTTCAAAGTGCTTAACATATGTGACCATATCTATCACAGCTTCATAGGGAGATAACACTCTGTTTCAGAGATGCAAAAAGCTCAGAGCAGTAAAATAGCTACCTCAAGATACACAGCAAAACAAGTAGTAGAGTCCAGATTCATGCCCCATATATCTGATTCAGACACCTGTGTAGGTAAGGAATTACTCTGTTATTTTGTTCCCTTTCTCATACTTTTCTATCTGAACTCATATTTTACACAGTGCCAAATTATTCAGCACTTATTAGTTCTTGGGTTCACGGTTACTACTCTGGGCTCTTCAGTTAGACTGCAAATGCAGAGAAGTTTGTCTACCACTCCAGCCTAAGACCATGCATTTCACTTGATGGGTTGAAGCTCGTTAATCTACAGCATTCTAATGTATTAGACAGAAAGCTATGCTTCTCAGATGATTACTATTTTGCCACTGGTTTGGGTTGTCTGTAGTTGTATTCACTCCATGGGACTCTTTGCCTTCTAGTGCACTATAAAATGTGAAGTTCCAAAGGAATATCTTAATTTTCATTCAACAAGTCTTTATTGAGTGATGATTGCGTGATAACATTTTGCCAGGCAGATGGGGAAAAATACCAAAAAGGCTTAAGGCAATCTCTACTCTTAAGAACCTTATTATCTTGTTGGAAAGAGATTTTATCTATATTAAATTATAGACATATGTTATTTTATTAAGTATATGTTACATGTAAGTATATAATATACATATATATATATATAAGTCTATACACAAAACATGAGTTTATACATAAAATATGCTTTAGTACAGCGTGTAGCATATGGTAAGAACTTAATAAGTAATTTATTAAGGGGTAGGGATAAGGGGATGGGTGAAATAGGTAAAGGGGATTAAGAGGTACAATCTCCCAGTTATAAAATAAGGAAGACGTGGCAGTATAATGTATATCATAGGGAATATAGTCAATAATATGGTAACAACTTTGTATGGCGACGAATGGTAACCAGACATTGTGGTGATTGTTTCATAAAGTATGCAAATATCAAATCCCTATGTTGTACACCTGAAACGAATACAATATCGTATGTCAATTATTCTTAAAATATCCATCCAGTTGTCGTAAATGGAATATAGTGCACAAAACTTAATCTGCCATCATTCATAATAGCTATCATTTATTGCCGCAGATATCATTCAGCAAATATTTAGCATGTTTCTAAACAGAAACTTAACAGTCTGTCAAAATCAATGCTGAGAAGGAAGTATGAAAAACATAACAAACCGGACTTTTTCTTATGGAGCTCTCTCCTGAAAAATGTCTTCTGGACTAATTCCTTGGCATGAGCTCACTTTTTCCAGTAACATTTCTTTCTCCTCGAAAATGGGATACAGGAAAAAAGGACAATATTTTTGTACATCTAGTTCAGATGAACTCTGATTCTTATTTTATTCTAGTATTAACATCAATATACAAATGCTCTCTTTTATGATTGTTTACATTATATGAATTTGTATACACCAGCTTAGGGTGAGGTAAATTAAATGGAAAGATATCATCATTAAGTCTAGTATCAAAAGCCTTATGTGGCTCTTCAATTCTGTGACTTACTTAGTGGATTACAATGAAACCTCAGCTAAGGGGCTGGTAATTTAAATTATAAGCAGAGGGTTCAACGCTGTGGCTAATTCATTACTCACACATCTCTAGTTGAGGTAGTAATTTAAAGTCATGTGTGTCGCATTAATTGTAATCTTGTTTCCAAATGACAAGATAAATATCTCAAGGAACATAATGTATTATGGTCATAGGTCAAACCAAATGAATGTCTAAAATAGATTAGCACTAAGTGCATGCAATATGTCATGTTTATAAATTTTGAAAAGGATAAATTATATTAGCATTTAGCAGATTGTTCATTACACATCATCAATGTTTAGCTTTAAGTGCATTAATACTTAATTCAGTTACCGCATTGTCTGAAAATACCACACACAGAGATGCCACAAAATCTCTTACTAAAAATCTAATATTTAAAAAAAAACAAAACCAGAGCAAGCTAATTCATACCCTCTCCCACCAGGATTTTATCACTTTGTTTCACCTATGTGTGAAATCGATATATTGTGGCCCTGACTTGAGTCAGATAAGGGCAATGTTACAATTGGCAAAAGAAGAAAATTGCCAAAACGCCAGGTCCCTACCAATTTGCATGTATATCTCTTCTAATTTAAGTCTCTCCATCAGCTGGCACTGCATCAGAACCTCAACCACTGTCCTAGATTAGAAACCCCAACACCACATGGCAAAATAAGTGCAAAATAAGGATGCAGGCTGCTACTGAAATTATAAAATAGACAGCTGGTTTTTAGAGTTGAGCTGAAATTTAACTGTTGTGATTTCAATATGGATTCATCAGTTTTCCTATCTACAAGCCGTGACATCCCTGGTGATTTATCCAACTCTCTCTCACCATCTCTACAAGTCGTTGTACACTGGTATCTTAGCTTCATATTACTTGGATCAGTATTTTGAAAAGCCACTCGAGGTAGAGTGAGGACACGGAAGAAGGAGCAGCAAACCAGCTAACCCCAGCTCACAGAAATATTCTGTTTAGCTAGCACAGGTGTCTTTGTGGTTTTGCAGTTTGTGTGTATGTTTTTCATGGAATTGGAGTGTCTTTAAAGCAAGGCAGACAGCCCCCAGCTCATCAATGGCTTCCTCTACTCCCTCTTTCCTTACACAAGCCGTCCCACAGCAGTGTGAGCCACAGGCAGTAGAGTTTGCAATAGATGGTTGCTGCTCCGCTAAAGATAGGACGTTTGTTTTGCCAAGTGCAGTTTGCATGGATCCAAAATGATCAAGACAACAGAAGAGGTTTTTAGGGTCTCTGGAAGGGAAGAGAAGGGGAAAAAATGGCAGCTGAGACCACTGGGAGGGAGAGGGAATTTGAGGATGAACACCAAACTAATCATATGGAGGTTCTGCTGGGCTGTGTGGAGTGGGAATCCTACACTCTGGTACAAAAGAGTCTTAGTAAAATATTAATACCTCATAAATGTATTCTAAAATTGGATGTGTTCTGAGGAACCAACCAAGTGTTCAGTGCCTCAGTACAAGGCAGGGATTGAGGATATCTTGGGCGACCTTTGGCTTAACACAAAAGAGTAAATCCATGCGCTGGGAATTCTTTCTCCATCCACGTTATTACATGAGAGTGTCCTGCCACACGACTAAGAAAGTTAACTGTATTTAGCTGGCAGAGAGGTGTCGGGTCCATGACCAAGGCTTGGCCAGTCAGATGTTGCTGCTGGCGTTTAGAAACTTGAGAAGGTGAAGGAGAAGGACACAGCGACAGTTTGAAATTATTTACAGTTCAGTGTATCCCAGGAAAACATTTAGTCATAAGTGGAGTTTTTCAAATAGTCCAGAAAACTCAGAATGGATCTTTTACTCTGTTCTAATGGGGACCAAAATATTTTTTTTTTAAGAATAGTTAACATATGGTGTTATGTTAATTTCAGGTGATTCACAATGTAGGTGATTCAGCAATTCTACATATTACTCAGTGCTCATCATGAGAGGTGTACTCTTAATCCTCATTTCCTATTTCACCCATTTTCCCTACCCATCTCCCCTCTGGTATAACCATCAGTTTGTTCTCTATAGTTAAGAGTCTGGTTTTTTGTTTTTGTTTTTTGGTTTGTCTTTTTTTGTTTCTTAAATTCCACAGGAGTGAAATCATAGTATTTGTCTTTCTCTGACCTACTTTCCTTAGCTTTATACTCTCTAGATCCATCCATGCGGTTGCAAATGGCAAGATTTCATTCTTTTCTATAGCTGAGTAATACTCCATCATACACACACACACACACACACACACACACACACACACACATATATTGCTTCTTCTGTATCCATTCATCTATCCATCCATGGACCCTTAGGCTACTTCCATCATTTGACTATTGTATATAATGCTGCAATAAATATAGGGGTGCACTTATATTTTTGAATGAGTGTTTTTAGGTTCTTTGGGTAAATATGCAATAGTATAACTACAGGATCATATGGTAATCTATTTTTAATTTTTGAGTGAACCTCTATACTGTTTTCCACAGTGGTTGCACTTGTTTGCATTCCCACCAACAGTGCACAAGGGTTCCTTTTCTTCACATCTTCACCAACCCTTGCCGTTTCTTCTGTTTTTTATTTTAGCCATTTTGACAGGTATAAGGTATTATCTCATTGTGGTTTTGATTTGCATTTCCCAGATGATTAGTGATGCTGAGTGTCTTTTAATGTGTCTGTTGACCATCTGGATATCTTCTTTGGAGAAATGTCTATTCATGACTTCTGCACATTTTTTAATTGGATTATTTGTTTTTTGGTGTTGAATTGTATAAGTTCTTTATGTATTTTGGATATGAACCCTTTATTGGATAGTTCATTTGCAAATATCTTCTCCCATTATGTAGGTTATTTTTTAGCTTTGTTGATAGTTTCCTTTGCAGTGTAGAAGCTTTTTGTTTTGCTGTAGTCCCAATAGTTTATTTTTGCTTTTATTTTCTTGCTTCAGGAGATATTTCTAGAAAAATGTTGCTAAGGCCAATGTCAGAGAAATTACTGCTGGTGTTCTTTTCTAGGATTTTTATGGTTTCAGGTCTCACATTTAGGTCCTTAACCCATTTTGTGTTTATTTTGTGTGTGGTGTAAGACAATGCTCCAGTTTTGCCAACACTGAGACCAAAATAATTTTTTAAACTTCATATTAAGCTTATTTAGAAACTACATCAACATTTTCAGTTTAAAAAATATGTACAGGATACAAAATTCACAGGGAAAGTATAACTGTTAAAACCTTCTTGCCTGGATTTATTAACATACAGTATTGTGGATTCATTTTGAGAGCTCACATTCCAGTTGACTATTATCAACTGTGTGACTGTGGACAAGTCACCTCCCTGTGCTTCGGTTTCTTTATCTACAACTTCAACCACTAAAGGCAAAGTGGGGGATGACTAGCATAAAGGGCAGCAGAGTCACAGCTGCAATCAGAATAGTCTGAGTCGTGCAGACCTATGGTGTAAACTAGTATTAGTCAGCTGGAACTGCCCTAATGAACCCCACGGACTGGGTGGCTTGTACAATGGAAAGCTCTTTTCTCACACTCTGTAGGTGGGAAGTTTAAGGTCTGCTTCCTCCTGAGGCCTCTCTCCCAGACCTGCAGATGGTCTGTGTTCTTGTGTTCCTACATTTCTCTGTGTTCCTACATCTCTGGTGTCTCTTCCACTTCTTCTTTTCTTGATGTTTATTTATTTATTTTGAAAGAGAGAGGGAGCACAAGCAGGGAAGGGGCAGAGAGAGAGGGAGAGAGAGAATCCCATGCAGCCTCCGTGCTGTCAGTGCAGAGCCCAACTCGGGGCTAGAACTCCTGAACCAGGAGATCATGACCTGAGCGAAGACCAAGAGTCAGACACTTAACTGACTGAGCCACCAAGGCGCCCCTGTCTTCCTCTTCTTGTAAGGACATCAACCATAGTGGATTAGAGCCCCCACATTTATGACCTCATCTAACCTCAAGTACTTCTGTAGAAGCCGCATCTCCAAATATAGTCTCATTGGGGGTTAGGGCTGCAACATACTGGTTTTGGGGAGACCAATGCAGTCTCTAATAGGTATGAAGAGTGCCTACTTCACAGTGCTGCTAGGGTAATCACATAAGTTAATATCTGTAAAGTATTTAGAACAGTGGCTGGTATGGAGAAGGGCCATGAAAATTGTTTATTAAATGATTTTGAAAAAATGTAGACTTTTTTAAACCTGAGTTAATATCCTCACCTCTAAAATGAGAGAGGCCTTTCTCTCTTCCTGACAGGTAAGAAGAATCAGGCATGTATGTTAGTGACCTATTTCTACATAACAAATTGACCTGAAATTTAGCAACTTAAAACAAAAATAAACTTTTATTATCTTGCACAATTTCTGTGGGACAAGAACTCAGGGGCATCTTAGCCAGGCCATTTGGGCTTAATCTCTAATGAAGCTGCAATCAAGGCATCAGCTGAATGCTTAACCGTGACTGGAGGAGCCACTTCCAGGATGGGTTCCCACACATGGCTGACAAGTTGGTGCTGTTTTTGGCAGGAGGCCTCAGTTCCTTACCATGTCTACTTCTCCAAAAGGCTGTGTTAAGTGCCCTCACAAGATGTCAGCTGGCTTCCTCTAATGCAAATGATCCTTGAGAAAGCAAGGCAGAAATAACAATGTCTTTTATGTTTTGGTCTGAGAAGTTACAAACCATTACTTCTACCATATTCTATTGGTCACACAGATCAGCCCTAATGCAATATTGGGGTGGAGCTGGGAGGTCTGCACAAAAGCATGAATACCAAGTAGCAATCATCGGTAGGAACCCATCTTAGAGAATGGCTACCATACTTGGCCAGCCAGATGCTCCTGCCAGGACTTCAAAATCTGTGGAAACGAAACAAAGATACAGTGGCGGTAAAGATTACTTATATCAAGTGGGGACAGCACTGGTTATAGCCAAAAAATTATCCTGGTGTGTCCTGCACTGTATTTTTGATTGTCCAACTTTTTTATTTTTTTATTTTTTATTTTATTAATTTTTTTTGTCTAACTTTTTTAGATTCTCATTCTCTAATCTTATGTCCCCGTCTTCCAAACAATTCTGTCACAGGCCCAATATTTTTCCAGTAGTTTGTTTTTTAATCTGGTGTCAGTTGGCTTCCATTGTTTGTGACCAAGAACCCGGACTGATCTAATGTAGAAATCTTCCCCACCCATTAATCTACTTCCTCCCTCAGACTTCATATCCCAGGTCACATACTATTTCCCCCCCACCCCCACCCCGAGCCCTCAGACTAGAACAAAGCAGAAAACGTGACTATCATGTTCCACACTATATACCTCACATCTCACGTGGCAAGCCTCTCAAAAAAAAAAAAAAAAAAAAGAAAAAGAAAAGTCTAATACAAACTTTTTACTCTCTTTATGATTTTTGTGAGAAAGCGGACATCCTTCAATCATGCATTTTAGTTTGAACTGAGAATGATACCACCTTTGTTCATTTTTACATTGTCCAATGCATTTGTTTTATTAATTTTGAAATTAGTGTTATCAAAGCTCAGTTTAATGTTGCCATCCTCTGCCACCAAGGAGTCCAGTTGAATACGTACTTTATTTAGTAACATACATACTTTATTCTTTCCCTATAGAGAGGCTAACATGTAAGTTTTCTTTACGAACATGGAATTTAAAAAGGAAGGGGTTAATTATTTGAATTCATTGTTCAATGGCATCCGGCTAAGGAAACATGACTGAGAAGGGAGATACTCCTGCCAAGATGTCTGACGGGTCCATGAGCCAGGACTGCCAGTGCAGTCCCTCTGCAGGGATGGAAAGTGCCAATACTTGACTCTCTGGGGCTCATTTTTCTCTGCCGACCCACGACCCCTCCCCTCTTCCACTTGTTTTACTCTCTCTTGAGATACGTTCCTAACACCCACACCTAAATTTGATGTGGGAATAATTTATTTTAATTATATGCTGATCAGGTTCAGAAGCTAGAAAGCAGAAGAAGGAGTTGCAGAATTCTTAGGAATAACTCTTTAAGCTTTGGTTTCTGTTTTTGCGGGTTTTTAAAAATTAATATGGTAAAATCAATGTGGCCTTCATTACCAGCTTGAGGTATAATTAAGATCATAAATCTTTTTAATATTCAAATTAATCATTCAATCCCCCACAGGACCAATTTAAAACGAAGTCCAATGGCTACCTCTTGAAATCTTTCCCTTTCTTATGTAACCCAATGGGGTCATCTCTGTTTCTCAGTTACTCATTGTTAGCAGGAGAATTAACAAAGGAGGCAAGGAGGAAGGGAGGGAGAGAAAGAAATACTAAAGAAGGAGAGAAGGCAGGCACTCCAGCTGTCTGACCAGTACCAGCCCCAACATTCAACGGTCATTTCTGTTGTCACCGCTATACCAACTCACTGCACTTAACAGATCTAGTCCAGTGCAACCATTTGAGCCTTCTATCCTCCCCAGTTACACAACACACCACAAAGGTACACCACATATAGGCTTCCAAAGTTACAGGTCTCCTTTTACCCTTTAGGGACATTGTTCTCACAATGTGCCTGTTGTGACAGAGAGGTCTTCCAACCACAGACCATTAAGGGATGAATCTTCCTTCATAATGTTCTAGAATTCGCTAGTCAAACATCTGTCTTCCCTCAGGGCGAATGCTCCTTCAGAGACACAGGGAACTTATTTGAAATCATCTCAGTCATATGATGCTCTTCTGATAGATGGTCTCCATTGAAATGGGGAGATTGTTTCCCCCTTAGAAGTCTTTGACAATGCAGATTTACTTCACTTTCCCAAAGTTTGCATAGCAAAGGTTCTTTGGGGGAAACGTTATCAAGCCACAAAATATTCTGACATATACTTCTCCTAAGTCAATAGTTTCTCATTTTTTCCATTTGAATAAGAAGAGGGCTTCAAGAAACTCCTCAGAATTAAGAAAAATGGCTCCAATTTGGACCCTTTGGCTCCAAACTGTCACCTAGCAGAAAAGTAGCTTGCAGCTTCTTCACCATGCAAGAAAAAAAACCAAAAAACAAAAAACTGTTCTCTCTTGCTGGGTATCACTCATACCTCTATTTTAAGGAAAAGATATAGCCCATAATTATTAAAGATATAAGAAAATGTGGGACTGACATAAAGGGTATAATAGATAATTGCAACATTTGGCAGAGTTACCTTTGGTAACAGTACTCTAAATTTTGTCCAAATATCAAGCCATTCTAGATGCAGCCTATGTGTTTGCAGTCAACTGACTCCCCACTATCATGTCTATGAAAGGAAGCACATATCATGAGTCTAAACTAAGTCTCTTTCCCTGGACACAGTGATAAGGGATGGGTCCATGGCTCAATATCAGTCTATAAGAACAAAGTTTTTGCTCTACTCTTGAAGGAGAGAAGTTCTCTTTCCTGTTAGATATGGAATCACCACTAAAAAGCCTATTTTAAAATGGAGCCAACCCAGAGGAAGCATAACTAGCAATAAATCCTGGTCATGGCAGATACAGAGTGTTCAGTTAATGAAACAACAAACTTCCTTTTTGGTTGACTTATTTTGGTTTGGGGTTTCTGTTGCTTTCTCTCCAAAGATTTTCATATGATATCTATGAACAAATTAGCATATCAGAAGGTTTGATGATGAACTGGGTAAAAGGAAAAGGGTGGGGAAGCACATTTCTTTTCCTCTTTAAATCTGTGCCTCTTGTAACCACTATAACAACAGGAAGTACAGTTTAATTGGAAATGGGCTAACATACTTCTAAGAATAATCATGTAAGGCTAACTGCCTGGGTAGTTTTGAAGTCAGATAAATTGGCTCTTTTGTTATAAAGTGCATCTCTCCTGATTAGTACTTGATTAAACACCAACAACAAAAATCGCCTCTTAGAACTGACATATCAACAGCTTTCTGGATTCCATTTTCCTTAGCAAGATAATGAGCATAGTACACTGTTTAGAATATTTTTAATTGGATGTATATTAGATATACACGTTCTTCTATCACCAATGCCTTGTGTGTTAAGAATTTCATTACATCTCAGAATTACCACATAAGATTTTCTTTGTATTTGTCACAAGAATATTCCTACGCACAGAGATAATCGCCACACCTTCACCATATATGTTGAGCTTTTCTTTAAAAGTATCCACTTGAAAGCTTCTACTTTTGACCACGATTTGTCCTTTTTCAAAACAGATATATTATATATATATATATATATATATATTATATATATATAATATATATAACATATATATATATATAACATATATATTTTATAAAGGAAGAAAATTTGAGTGGATTTTTGTTTCAAGAGTAAGTCCTAAGCAGCTACTGATGGTGTACTCCATGTAGTTCTGTAAGAAAAGAGAAAGGAAAAATGTGGTCCTTGCCCTTTAGAAGTTCATGATATGGTTCTAGTTACAAAACGGGCAGGGTGACAATTTTTTAGCACTATTTACACAGCAAAATACAAACTAATACAATCCAGGATCATTATATGATGAGAAAATATTTGGTAAAAAAGCTCTTAATAAATATTTGTTGTCTCTTGGAGGGAAATAAGTTAGCCGTCTTGTTAAACATTCATCGATACCTAGAGTAACATTGTATCCCCAAATCAATGATTTTTATCATTAATCTATTCAATAAGTGATTATATACATTCAATGTTTTAGCTGCTGTGTTAGACACTCATGGTCCTTCTGGCTTTAGTCTTTTACATTGATGCAATCAATTGTGCAGAATCATTATCCTTGGTTAATGACACTATCATTGATTCATTTGGGAGCCACAATTGGGTTGTTTCCAGTGTAGGGCTATTATAAACATATTATGTTTCCTAGTACACATGACTGTGTGTGTGTGTGTGTGTATATATATATATATATATATATGTATATATATATACATATATATATATTTGTAGAATTGCTGAGTCAAATGGTATGCAATGCTTTCATTTATAAGATAATGCCAGAAATAATTATCATTATTATTACAAATAATTATTTTCTATTTATATCCCAAACAGAAATGAATGAGAAACCCCAGTGATCCACATACTCACTAACACTTAGTATTATGACTGCTTAATTTTTTCCAGTCTATTGTATGTAAAATGGTATCTCACTGTGGTCTTGTTTTCCTAATTAACCCTAGGTTGAGCATCTCTTCCTATATTTTGTGGTAATATATGTATTTTCTTCCCTTCTATTATTGGCTCTGTTAATATCCTTAACATTATCAGGTACAGATATAGATATTGAAAATAGAATAGCAAATAAAGATTCTAGGGTCGCCTAGGTGGCTCAGTTGGTTGAGCATCCAACTCTCGATTTCGACTCAAGTCACAATCTCATGGTTCATGGTATTGAGCCCCACATTGGGTTATGCACTGACAATGCAAAGCCTGCTTGGAATTCTTTCTCTCCCTCTCTCTCTGTCCTCCCCCAACTCATGCTACCTCAAAATAAATAAATATACATTTATTTAAAAAAAGGTTCTAACAAGTCAACAAAATATGAAGGATCACTTAAGAGCTAAAAGTCTCTCATATTCTTTGCTTTGTGTGTGGTGGGATGGATATGTGAAAGAAAACTTGTACTTCAGTCTAGTAAAGAAATATTAACTCCAACTATTATTCACCTTATATTACATTAGACAGCTTCGCATAAGAAGACCTCAATTTCTCAGCCTTTCCCAAACATAACCTCATTCCTATGGCTCATAGAATTCCAATCAAGTCAAAAGAAGAAAGTGTGGACAGAAAAGGCCCCTTTTACACAGAATGACTCTGAGTGGCTGAGAGGTTCATGAGTTCTGGTCATGGTCTGAAGATTGGCCAGGAATACAAAATTCTCAGGTCCCCCTGGAGCCACCCCTGATGGCCACAGTGGGACAATCACACTGTGAGACTACAGAAAATTGCTTCAAGTAAAAGTAGAATTGGAATGTACATTACAGTCAGAGGGCCAAGGAACATTTGCTTTAACCACATGACAGAATATCAATTATAGTCACACTCTCATGTTTTCAATTTCCAAATGTGAAAGAAAGATAATGATTGTGCAAAAGCTTTTGCTTCCCAGAGAGTCTGACACTTACTGAAAAGCACAATGAAATATTGGAGACACTGTATAGCGATAAAGACAAACCAAAAATAATTTAACAAATTAACATAAATTTTTAAGAGGTGGAAAGAAATATATACATATTCAAGCCATATTCAAAATCTACAAACTTTTTAAGATCGTGGTTTGTTTTATTCCTCCAATGAGAGCAAGAAATTACAAAGCTTCAGGATCCAGTTTCCAAAATAAGCCTAAGAGATGGAAGAAGTCTATTGTAAAGTTGTAGTGGTCTTCATTTGCATTCACAGACTGTTGTCTTAATCTACTCTAGCTGCTATAACAAAATACAAGAGACTGAGTAACTCACAATCCATAGGTTTATTTCTTACAGTTCTAAAGGCTGGGAAATCTAAGATCAAGTTGCCAGCATGGCTGCATTCTAGTGAAGACCTGCTTCTTAGTTCGTCTCATGCTGTTCTCACATGCAAGAAGGACTAGAGATCTCCCTGGAGCCACTTTTATAAGGCATGAATCCCATGCATCAGGGTTCCACCTTTCTGGCTTGAGGACCTTTCAAAGGTACCACCTTCGAACATCATCATCACGGTGGGCATTAGGATTTCAACACGGAGATATGGCAGAGATACAAACATTTAGACTATGGTAACTATATTCCTATTATATTTTTCTTCAACATTCTAGTATTTTCAGAAAAGGCGGATGTTGAAATTTGCATTTTTTACCACTGGACAAACTGAGTCAAAGAGAATGATGGCTTTCCAAAAGCCACAAGGGGGGTTAGCCCCACAAAGAAACCAAGAAGTCACATCTCCCAAATCTTACTGGCCTGCAGTTGGGCAAACTTCTTTCTGTTTCTCTTGTGATAAATAAGTGAAAAACAAATAAACAGCAACAACAAAAACAAGTATAATTCCAATAGTACATCAACTCAAAGCTTCTCTAAAAAAAAAAAGCTATAAAAGTACCATGTGATCAGCCATTTTAATTCTGTGTATATATAATCTATAAAAAGCTTATGAAACTAGTTACCAGTCACCTCAACCCTTTCTGTGTGTCCTTATGAAAAAATTCCCAGATGTCACAATTGTCACACCTACTTGTTAAATTGGAGAAATTCTTGAACCACAGTAAGCAGATGCTAGAACAGATGGAAAATTTCTTTTTGGGCTGAGAAAAAGAAATTTCCAATTAAGAAATGCCTGGACACTATTTTATCTCCCTTCTAGTTGACTGAACTATGAGATTTCCTTATGTCACCATTTAGAATTTTAAAAAAACTTTCTATTTCCTCCAATATTCTTTATTTCTTCATTATATCCATAAGCATTAGCTTAACATCTGCTCATTTTTATGTCCCCCTCATAAAACTGCTACGGTGCTTTCCAAAAAAGTAGGAAATTAATAAAATATTTTCATGTGATGCTTATATTCAATGCTTTTATCCTTATGCACGTTGTATCAAGTTTGCCTCATACATTTTCTCTCTGTTCGTGTACAACTGTATACAGTATCTATTAAGTGCCTAACACTTGTTTCGTCAGTATGTTATCCCCAAGCTACCCCAAAAGAAGCATTACAAAAAGCAAAATATTTTCCTTGAACAAATAAGGAAGCAGAGGTCAGCTTTTCTACCAACTATCATCCCAGCCCCCCAGATGCAATCTCCAACCAACAGTTACCTTCCTTAGTATCTTTCTGGAGGAGAGGTGAGCTGGTTGACTCCTGAACCAACCACCTGGCAACTGCTCCTCTGACAGGTACTCTCGCCATGCCCTGATTCTTCTTGTGAGGCCTTTCATGCTTCACTGCTAGCACAACCCCAAGCTCTTTCCTCCCCCAATTTACCACTAATCAGAGGATACAGAGAGCAGCCTTCCTAGAAGGTCTGTGGCATTTCAATGTCCCCAGCCATTTCAATGTGCTTAATTTTGTAGTGCAGTTTTACTTTCACAGCAAAACTGAGCAGAAAATAGGGAGAGTCCTCCTATACCCCCACTCCCACACACGCTTGTTCCACTATCAACACCAGCACCACAGTGGTATGTTTGTTAAAAATCAATGGACCTACAATGACACATTACTCCAAATATATGATTTACATTACGCTTCACTCTTGGTGTTATGCATTCAATGGACTTTGACAAATGCATAAGGACATGTATCCACCATTGTAATATCACACAGAATAGTTTCACTGCCCTAAAAATCCCCTGTACTCTGCCTATCCGTCCCTCCCTCTGCCTACCCCTGGAAACCACTGATCTTTTTACCATCTCCATAGTTTTGTCTTTTCCAGAATGTCATATAGTTAAAATCATACAGTATGTAGCCTTTTCAGTTTGGTTTTGTTTTCACCTAGTAATATAAATTTAAGGTATTTTCATGGCTTGATGGCTCATTTCTTCTTAGCATTGAAGATTATTCTACTCTCTGGGTGTACCACAGTTTATTTACACATTTACTCCCAAAGGGCAACTTGGCTGCTTCCACGTTTGGTTCATGATGAACATTATGAATAAAGCTGCTATAAACATCACTGTACAGGCTTTTTGTGTGGACAAAAGTCTTCAGTTCATCTAGGTAACTCCCAAGGAACACATGTGCTAGATCATATGGTAAGAATATGTTTAGTTTTGTAAGAAACCACCAAACTGTCTTCCAAAGTGGAAGACCATTTTGCATTCCCACCAACAATGAATGAAAGTTCCTGTTTGTTCCATATTTTGTCCAGTGTTTGGTGTTGCTGGTGTTTTGAATTTGAGCCATTCTAATAGGTATGCAGTGGTATCTCACTGTTGTTTTCATTTCTAATTACCTAATGACATATGATGTTGAACATCTTTTTGTATGCTTATTTGCTATCTGTATATCTTATTTGGTGAGGTGTCTGTTCAGGTCTCTTGCTCATTTTTTAATTGGGTTGTTTGTTTTATTGTTGAGTTTTCAGAGTTCTTTGTATGTTTTGGATACCAGTCTTTTATGAAATGTGTCTTTTGCAAATATTTTCTCCTGGTCTGTCTTCTTGTTCTCTTGACATTGTTTCTTCAGGAAACTTTTTCATTTTAATGAAGTCCAGTTTATCAATTATTTATTTTATGGATCCTGCCTTTGGAGTTGTATCTAAAAAGTCGTCACCACACTCAAAGTTGTATAGATTTTCTCCTATGTCATCTTCTAGGAGTTTTATAGTTTTACACATTACATTTAGGCCTAGGATTAATTTTGAGTTAACTTTTGTGAAGGATGTAAGGTCTGTGTCTAGATTCATTTTTCTGCATTTGGATGTCCAGCACCCTCAGTCATTTCTTCAGTGACTGCACTTCCAGATTCCCTGTGCTTCCCAAATTCCTGTTTTTTTATTGTAAAATAGTTTTCCTATTTTTCATCTCCTCAGTTCTTCCAGAGGGTTTCATTTTTATAACCAAACACACTGATCCAAAGAAACAAGACACTCCCTTACGACATGTCCTCCATTAGCATGTTAGGGAACATGTGGGTAGGAGGGATGTGCTCACTGACTTTGCCATAATTTTGTTGCAACTACAGATAAAACAGATCCAATGATATCATATAAAAAAATAAGAAATTATTGTGCTGGCATATTTCCAATTTTCATCTTGTGCTTTTTCATTCTTATCTTTCTTTCTCCTCTTTTTCAATGTTTTGTGAAATAAAACCACAAAGAGCCTTGATAATTAAATCCTGATTAAAGAATTTAAGAAATGATGGGGCACCTGAGTGGCTCAGTCACTTGAGCATCTGACTCTTAATTTCAGATCAGGTCATGATCTCATGGGTTCGTGAATTTGAGCCCCAAATTGAGCTCCACACTGATGGTGTGCGGCCTGCTTGGGATTGTCCCACTCTCCCTCACACTCTTTCTCTCTCTGTCTCTCTGCCCCTCCCCCACTCTTTCTCCCTCTCTAAATAAATAAATAAATAAACTTTAAAAAAAGAATTTGAGAAATGAGATTACTTGCTGTGTTTTATTTATATATATGGTCTCTGTTTTATACTTTATGTATCTCTTTGCCAATATTTAATAAACCCTCTTAATTATCAACTTTCAAATGTTTACTCTTGTATCAGGATTCTGGCATTTCTTAGCATCATGTTTTCAAAGATATATTTTTTATATTATTTTATTTGAGAAAGAGAGAGAGAGAAAGAGAGAGAGAGAGATGGCAAGTGGGGGAGAGGGGCAGAGGGAGAGAGAAAGAGAATCTTACCCAGGCTCCATGTTCAGCACAGAGCTTGTTACGGGGCTTGATCCCACGACCCTGGGATCACAACCTGAGCCGAAATCAAGAATCACATGCTCAACAACTGAGCCACCCAGGCGCCCCCTAAGATATATTTGAAATAAGTCAACACACTGTAGGAAATCTTTTAGTAAGTGACAAAGCACCTTCTTCCCACTTGCTTTCCAACTTCAAGAGAGCCACTGTAAAGAACAATTATTACATTTCTTACACAATTCGAGAAAAGATTTGAGGTGCCAACTATTGTGATTCGTTTGCAAGGTATAGTAGAAAAGTTTCTTAAGAAATTATATGTCATTCCTATCCCTGATGACGTCATCAAATATATGAGGAAAAATAAAGTAGTGAGCGAGAGTAAGAAGTGCCTACCACATAGGAAGTGAACGCTGGGAAATGTGAAGGAGCCGTTACAACAAAGTATCTATGTAAACAAGGAGTTGACGATCAGACAGCGGGAGGCGTTTTCCTGGGGTTCCACCTGTGTCCGAGCCCATTAATTTTGGGTAAATGAAGTTCCGCTCAAGTTCCTTAGAGTCTTCAGCTTTGAGCTTCTATAAAAATATGCCTTAATTGATTTTGAAGAGTTAGGAATATTTCACAGACACTAACACTTATTATTCATTTGTGTTTCAGCCTTTACTTTCACAGGCCTTATAACAACTTATTGAATAAGTTGTTATAAATATTTATAAAGACACTCCTCATATCCTGGAGTAAATTTGGTGTTCTCCTGCCTTCTATGAAAGCAGGTAAACAGAAACAGAGAGGAATTAAATGAATTTTTTTAAAAAGATAAGAGAAGCTTGAAGATACACAGGCAATCATTCTAAACTATCTTCCCTAGAAACTATTTCCTTTCTACCAAACTTCTGAAAATGAAAGGATTTTCCAGTTAAAAAGGAGGAAATGTCTAAAATCCAACAATGAGGGTCACATATAAGCATCAACACATAATTTTCCTCTAACAATTTAAACATTAATTGCCAAGGCTCTATAAGACTGGTGATAAATTAAGATTTAATACCAATGAAAAAGTTAAAAAATAAAACTTTAACCTCATTACAGAGTTAGGCTTTATATATTTATCCTTTTTTCCTCTTTAAATTCTGTTTAATTTTATATGTAATTTGTAGGTTCTCTGCTATTTTTCAATAATGCCTTTGTTTTCCCAAATAAAAGATGTAATGATCTCATGAATTCGCTCTAAATTAAAGTTTTACAGAGACGCCTAGGTGGCTCAGTGAGCATCCAACTTTGGCTCAGATCATGATCTTGCAGTCTGTGAGTTCAAGCCCCACGTCGGGCCCTGTGCTGACAGTTCAGGGCCTGGAGCCTGCTTCTGATTCTGTGTCTCCCTCTCTCTCTGCCCCACCCCCACTCATGCTCTGTCTCTCTCTCTCTCTCTCTCTCTCAAAAATAAATATTAAAAATAATAAAAATAAATAAAGCTTTACAGTAAAACTCGTTACCTCTTTATGTTGTTCGTTGCTTTTCTTCAGAAAACAAGTTTGAAAGTTAAATACCTCCATCACAAGCCAACAAAATATGATCAGTTTGGTTTTTTTTTTTTAAACTACTGCCCAATGCTGCATTTGGGGCCTCT
Organism: Lynx canadensis; assembly: GCF_007474595.2. Taxonomy (NCBI): domain Eukaryota; kingdom Metazoa; phylum Chordata; class Mammalia; order Carnivora; family Felidae; genus Lynx; species Lynx canadensis. The sequence goes on along the minus strand of NC_044310.1, from coordinate 168,598,451 downwards.
TTCGCAAACGTGTGATTACATTTTTATGCAATTGAAGCAATAACAATTTCTCCTCCAAATTACTTTGTATCCCCCAACCAAGTGGGCTTTAGTGTATAAAACAAAAGTTTACTGAGGTTTGAAAAGACTGTCCGAGACTGTCCTATTCAGAGACTTGGCTGATTTAATCTGAAATGAGTGCGTCTCCATTTTTTACTCACTGCAAACAAAGAGCTCCCAGCTTTTTGGTAGCAACAATGAGAAACAATTAAAGACTGGTGAGTCACTGTTCAAATCATCAGCCCAGCTGAGGAATTGGCCATTGACAGCTGGACTGACGGAATATTATGAGTCGTCAAAGGAAGCCCATAAGAACCATATGGAGTGACATACCAACACTTTTAATGTGCCCATCAGAAACTCCCACAGCTGATGGCGTTCACACAGCTGTAGGTTATTAGGAAGGAGCCTTAAATGAACGAGGGAGCCCTCTTTAGGGTCATTCGCTATCATAATAATGTTAACTAAAACCTGCTGGTGGCAAAGCAACTTCATAGAGAGGAACCATATATCACAGTTTTTTGACACCTGACATAAGCTATAGGGAGTTCTATCTTTTGTGTGTTTTGAGAAATTAATTTTATGTCGGAGTTTTATAGTGATCTCCTAGGGCTAATAAATGTAGCTTTTTTACCTGACTTGCAGAGCTCTTAAAATTTCAAAATATGCCTTTATTAAATACATAAAATTTTACTTAAACTACACGTAAAAAAAAAAAGAGCTAAAAAAATAAACACAAAGAGCCTCTAAATAATTTCTTGAATATCTCAAGTAAATAACAAAATAACTTTTTTGGTCTACAACCAACATGAAAGTTTTGAAATATTATTCTGAATAGCCAAGGCTCCATTTGAAGGGAAGATATAGGAGTAGGTGCACTTCTCTGAAAATTATTTCTATAATGTTACTGATAACAGGTTAAGGATATATTACTTATTAGTAAAATCAATCACTAAGTAAAGAGTAGTTTTAGGATAAACCCAACCTGTAACTGTCATTCTACAGTGGAGAAGCCAGGTTCTTTGCCCATTTGAATTTCAAGTATGCCAGAGTTTAGAAAATTATGGTAAAATAAGTCTCACATAGTCCAAAAACATTCTGTGACTCTCTCTACCGTTCTTTCAACAAACACTTAGTAAGTACCTGTTATGTGTAGGATCCCAAGATCCCCATAATTAATAACTCTGACTCAATTTAAGAGCTTCTGTTTCTGGACATGGCTAAGAGAAATGAAGTCAAGAATTAGGCTAAACATATTGGCCTCTGCCAATAAGGAAAGCCAGAGAACCACTCATGGCTCATTATAAGATAATGATCAGATTTTTCTCATATATATAGATGCTTTACTCAACAAGGTTAATATGGTTGAATCAATAAAGCACTTAATCAAAAAGCACCACCAAGAAACCTATTAACTAAAAGAAAAAGAAAGTTTTTAAGGTTTCCTTTTCCATTATAAGGCTTCTCTATAGACGAATAGCACCTGAATTAGGACCAAGGCTAACAGAAAGCATTACTTTGATGCAATACCATTTTTCCTCTTTCCTATGCACAGCTGTCACTTCATCCACAGACCACCGCATGTGGCATTCACGTAGATGAGAAGCTGCAGCCTCAAGCAGGTTTAGCTGCTGACAATCCAACGAGCAAATGTCTAAGAAGCACATTCAGGGGAGGCATGGTGGAAAGTGACTCCCAACTCCAGGACATTCCCTTGATTCCCCTCTTGATTTTTAAGTTTTTCTGTTCTCAAATTTCTGTTTTGTATTATTTTATGACGTGGTCAGGGATGGCCACAGGAGGAGACAGAGGAGGGACTCGGGAAAACAACATTCACTGTACTCACAAGTGGTAGAGACAGGAGGCACAGCAGGGCAGGGCACAGTGTGTAGAGCCACAGGGAAGCTCACCAGGTGGCCAGGAGGCAGAAGACAGGAATGAGGGCAGAGCTTGGGCCTCAGCATTTACTGGGGTTTCTGCAGAAAAAGCAAGCCAGGGCAGATAAATGGTTTGGGATTGGCTTGTTTGAATAATTTCAGCAGTCTGTGGACTATGGAGATGCTTCTCCAGCTGTTCAGGACCTGGCCCTGGGATGAGTAAGGCAAAGAACTGTTATTCCCGGGGTGTAGGAGCCAGATAGAGATGTGGCTCTGGGTTGGATGGTTTGCATATAAAGGCATGCTCTGACTGGGCCCTCCGCTATGCTCTCTCTTAAGAATTCTCTAGTCCCAAGAGGAACAGAGTCTCCCCAGCCAGAAAGATTTTTGTTAAGATGTCACAACATCATAATATACAGAAGATATATATATATATATATATATATATATATATATATATATCCACAGACACACACACACACACACACACACACAAAACACATTGCCTTAGAATGAACTCAAATAAGGAAGAAAACCCTTACATTAATTTATCTTTACACAAAAACAGTCAATGATGGCCATTTATACATTAGGCTTTTCGGGGTGCTTTAATAAGACTGATATTGATTTCTTCCCCATCCACCTTTTTTAAGCAGCATTTTTTTCATAATTAAGCAGCAATTATATCATAATTCAGCAGGGGGCACCTGGGTGGTGCCAGTTGGGTGTCAGGCCCTTGATTTCAGCTCAGGTCATGATCTCATAGTTTGTGGTATGGAGCCACCCATTGGGCTCTGCGCTGATAGCAGACTCTCTCCCTCTCTCTCTGCCCCCCCAAATAAATAAACATTTTTAAAAATAATAATCAGCAGAAAAACCAAATAAAGACTCAGAAGTCCCATGGTCTTAACCTCACTTGTTCTCTCACCTTTGAGCTGTGTTTCCAAACCCCATTTTTCTTTCCTTCCTCGTACACTACATGAAGACTTGGATACGTAATGTTTGTTTCTACCTAAAACGGAGCACAGCATAACAACCAACTCTTTTGACACACACAGGTTGAGCACAAAGTGTTCTCTGGCTGAGACTCAGACTTTTATAGAGAAGACAAGCAAGGAATTTTTGAGGCCCACTTTGGTGAGGCTCCAGGCTCTGGGGAAAATGTGTGAATAAGTGCTCAAGGCTGAAGAGAAAGGGACTAGCTGAAAATGTTCACATCAAAGGATGTAAAGACCCACAAGAAATAGATGATGTCCGTTATTTCTGAAGTGATAAAGACTCTGGGAAGATTTGCCTTCTCTATGCTGCATGGCTAGGTGGTCACATATCTTGTTGGCCCCTTTCCCTGCCGGTTTACACCTGTTGTTCCCGGGGAGTTTGAATAAGCACTCTTTTATTTTCGAAAGTGTCCTGATGCTTTTAATTTAGACTCTAGCTCCACTGTTTTCTAGGAAAACTGGAGCAAGTTTCTTGATGTCCGTTTTATCATGTGTAAGTGGTAACAGTGGTACCTCCCTCATAGGAGGCTTATGAGAACTATATTAATGCCTGTGAGGTGCTCAGAATAGTGTCTTGTACTTAGCAAGTACTAAATAATAGTTATGATTTTCTGTCGTGGCATTTTTTTTTTATGAATCAAGAACTATTATGTGGTGGTTTCTTATATTTTGGAGTCATCATGGGTTATCTGCCTGTAAATGTGAAATAAATATCAGATTTGGTTTCTAGAAAGAATACACATTCCCATGGTATATAATGTGTAATTTTTTGGCCACAGGTAAATAAAAAAAATATATTAGTTGATTCTTTTTTTCAAGTTTTTATTTAAATTCTAGTTGGTTAACATGTTAGTTTCTCTGATTCATCACTTACATACAACCCTCAGTGCTCGTCATATGAGGTGCCCTCCTTAATACCCATCACCCATTTAGCCCATCCCCCACCCACCTCCCTCCATCAACACTCAGTGTGTTCTCCATAGTTAAGAGTCTGTTTTATGCTTTGCCTTTTTTCCCCACTATGTTCATTTGTTTTGCTTCTTAAATTCCATTTATGAGTGAGATCATATGGTATTTGTCTTTGACTTTTTTCACTTAGCATAGTACTCCCTGACTCCATCTACATCATTGCAAATGGCAAGATTTTATTCTTTGTAGCTGAGTAATATTCCAGTGTGTGTGTGTGTGTGTGTGTGTGTGTGTGTGTGTGTGTAGGTTGATTCTTTTAAATTGGAGTTTTTGTATATAAGTAAATGTAGAGTATGCTATTCAATACAAAGATGTATTTTTCTTTCAATAACTCTCAATTCAGAAAATAGCTTGCAATCAATGTATATAAAAGTGTGGTATTCCCTATTCCATAAATTTGTTTTATAATCATGATATTTAGAATCATGAAAATAATGATATTTGGAAATATATACACACATATATATGTATATATTTATATTATATGTGTGTATATATATCAAATATCACCTTCTCATATGTGTGTGGATATGTGTGTGTAAAGTGGCTTAATTAATAAAGATACTGACACATTTGACCATATTAAAATTAAACGACATTTTAAGAAAGTGATAAAACTGGCCACAAAATGGGAGAAGGTGCTTGTCACACATATAACTGAAGGTGATAGTATCAAGAATATATAAAAGGCATACATATCAACAAGAAAAAAAAATAGAAAAAGCAGGGGAAAGTCAGGAATAAGTATATCATACACAAGAAACACATTTGGCCAACAAACAGATCAAGTTGGTCGCTGTCATGAAACACCTTGACAATGTATATTAGACCACAATGCAACATCATCTTTCAAAATATGCAGCCAAAATTAATAAGTCTGACAATACTTGGGGCGCCTGGGTGGCTCAGTCGGTTAAGTGTCCCACTTCAGCTCAGGTCATGAACTCATGGTTCGTGAGTTCGAGTCCCACATCCAGCTCTGTACTGACAGCTCGGAGCCTGGAGCCTGCTTCAGATTCTGTGTCTCCCTCTCTCTCTCTGCCCCTCTCCCTCTCATCTGTCTCCCTCTCTCTCAAAAATAAACATTAAAAAAAAAAGTCTGGCAATACCAAGTGTTAGAAAATGAAACTATCTCAGCAGTCTTATAAAAACAACTTGTAAAGTTGTAGGTCTTGTAGATTTGAACATTTGTATCCCCAAGGCCAGCAAGTGACTTCCAAGGCGCACATGCAGGGTAAATGTTTGCATGTGTGGACCAGGCACCAACACGAGAGAGCTCCTACACCACACTTCAGGGTGGCAAAAGCTTTGAAGATGCCAAATGTCCATTTGCAGGAAAATGGGCTCATTGTGGTGCATGTTCATGTGGTGTATGTTTGTTATAGACTAATTTAAAAGTGAATGAATTACAAATACGACAACATGGATGAATCCTAGTTACATACATGTTGAAAAGAAGCAAAAGTAAACAGAATCAAACAATGCGTTGTATAGATATATGCAGATCTTCATGCTTATGTATTTATGATGAAACTATTTGTTAAAGGGGATAAGTTGGGGTGCCTGGGTGGTGAAGCGTCTGGCTCTTGATTTTGGCTCAGGTCATGATCTCATGGTTACTGAGATCAAGGCGTACGTTGGGCTCTGTGCTGACAGGGCAAACCCTACTTGGGATTCTCTCTCTCCTTCTCTCTTCCCTTACCCCGCTTATGCGTGCATGTGTGCGTGTTCTAACTCTCAAAAATAAATAAATTTTAAAAATAAATAAAAGGGATAATAAATAAATATGGGATATCGGTTTCCTCTGAGGCAAGCGACGAGGGTCGGAAAAGAGTGTACGGATTAACTTAAGATAAACATAATATTCCGGTTTTGGGCTTAAGTTGTAGGCTCATGGGCATCTTTATATTATAAAACAAACAAAAGAAGGTCATGCTTATTCAAATGATGATGGTATATCCTGGAGCAAAAAGTATGACTAACTCAATTCCAAGCATCTGGGGTCAAGAAAAGACAGCAATTGGCTTTAAAGGATTAGTGGTGAGTGGGTTATTTGCTTTTACAGACTTCGCTTGAGCATTTTGTGTCATACTGAGTATCTTACGAGGGTCACTCCACATGTCATTACTTTGCCTTTTTGTAACCAATGTCAAAAGTTAGTTTTACAGAATAGGAAAACATGTGCTTTGACATTTTACAGTATCTACTATGATGATCACTGCTTGGCAGGGTGTGGAGAACAGAGGTGATGCCTTCAAAACTGTTTAGGTAGCATAAAATAAGACAGAACAAGCAAACAGACTAAAAATAATATAGAAAAGTCTATTTGTTTTTCTTAATTTTTCTTGCAGTCACATTTATTTGGCAGATCTTTGGGTGCTGCGGCTGCCATGTGTTCCGTGTTCCCACTGAGAAGCACAGATCAGGTGGAGGTGAATAACGTCCAGTGTCAAATTTGAAAATATGAACGTGGGGGGTACCTGCGTGGTTTGGTCAGTGAAGCAACCGGCCCTTGATCTCAGCTCAGGTTGTGATTTTGCGGTTCGTGAGACTGAGCCCCATGATTGGTTCTGTGGTGACAGTGTAGAGCCAGCCTGCTTGGGATTCTCAGTCTCCCTCTCTGCCCCTCCCTGGCTCTCTCTCTCTCTCTCTCTCTCAAAATAAATAAATAACCATTTAAGATACAGGTTTATATTTTCTTCCCCCTCCCCCCACATTTTGGTTTAAATTCCAGTTTGTTAACATAGAGTATAACATTAGTTTCTGGTATAAAATTTAGTGATCTATCACTTAACATAGAACAACCAGGGCTCGTTACGAAAAGTGCACTCCTTAATACCCATCTGTAGGTACAATCGGAGAGAAAAATGTATGGCACAAAATGGTTTTAAAAAGACTCAAGGAGAAAGAGCTTTTGAAATTCATTAATCTTGTAATTATTACTCCCTACATTCAGAATAAGATGTTACAGAAAAGCACAGCTTTAGACACATTATGTTTTGTACTTGGTCATTTAAAGTTTAAAATTAAAATTCGCTACTGTGATCAACTGAACTCCTGGCAACAGAACAAAGAATACATAATTTCGAGGTGTCCTAAATGTAATAAAATATCGTAGGCAGATCAATATACTGAAGATAAGAACATAAAACCCTGAATTCGAGCCAACCTAAAAAAACCCGTTCATAAACACCTAATTATTTACTCTACATAGAATAATCTTGACTAATTCCAGAAATGAAAAGGCAGCACTTTTCTCAGAACTTTAAGACTATGACAACAGACTTGGCGTTTGATCAAAATCTCCAAATTGGTGATGTCAAAAAGTTCAGCTGAGGAGCACATGTGCATCTGTTTCCTCACATGGTCGCTTCCGCGGCCACGCTTCACGAGTCATCTGTGCTTAGCCAGAGAGCTTTCTAGTTCAAGAGGAGTTGGGAGTGGGGATATAATGAGCAAGAAGGGGGGAAAGACCTGTGTGGCATTCCTTCATTTGTGCAATAAATATTTATTCGTGTCTTCCACGTGCCACATGCTGTGCCGGTTGCTAGCAACACCGGCTGAGCAAAAACAGCAAGCCCCCTCCCCTCCCCGCGCCCTGCAGCTTACCATGGCGGGGGGGGGGGGGGGGGCTGCAGCCCAGAGAAGGGAGTTGCAGACTTCGGAGACACGTGGGCTGTGACAGAAGCACCGGGGGCTATAATGCTTGCAGCAGTCCAAACTTTAACAGTCCACAAACACAGGGGTGCCTGGGTGCCTCAGTCAGTTTAGCATCTGACTCTTGATTTGGGTTCAGGTCATGATCTCATGGACATGAGATGGAGCCCCACATAGGATTGATTCTCTCTGTGTCTCTCTCTTTCTCCCCCTCGGCATCTCCCTCTCTTTCTCTCCAAAAAAAAAAAAAGAAAAGAAAAAGAAAAAGAAAGAAAGAAGAAAGGAACCCACAAACATAGTCTCAAATCCAAGTGTTCTTGTGTAAGAGTAAACCAATGTCTGCACATTAGGATCACCTAGGATTGTTTATTTATTTATCTATTTATTTGAGAGAGAGAGAGAGAAACTGTGTGAGCTAGCGGGGTCTGGGGGTGGGGCAGAGAGAGGAGGACAGAGGATCTGAAGCAGGCTCCACGCTGACAGCAGCTGTCAGCACAGAGCCCGATGTGGGGCTTGAACTCACGAACCTCAAGATCGTGACCTGAGCTGAAGTCGGAGGCTCAAGTGACTGAGACACCAAGGTGCCCTATCTCCTAGGACCTTTTTAAAATTGCAAAAGCCAGGGTCACCCTCCAGATTGACCTAAATGATAAGCTCTGAGGATGGAACACAGGCATTGGCAAATTGTTAAGTCCCCCAGGGGATACTAATGTGTCCACAAGTTTGGGAATCGCCAATCTAAAAACAGGAAGATAAACAAAAGCCAACTGGAAATGAGCTCTGCATAATGCACTTGGTATCATTTTCAGACTACGAACTACAAACTCTGTGTAAATGACTGCAACTTCTCTTTTAAGGCCCCAATTGCACAAGGTGGCTGAAGTTTCTCTTACATCTTCCCTTTGTTCTCAATTCACTAGGGCTGGGGGTGGGGAGAACAATAAAATACCAAAGCAGCAGAGAGGAGTTGGCAGTGATGAGGATCCATCTCACCTCCAGCTAACCTCCACCCATGTTGACTCCACTGGGTCCCCTCAACACACATCTTCTCCAGTGTCAGTTTCTGAGACCCTCGTGCGGCTGCTAGGGTCATGCCATCCACAGGGACTCTGGGGCCCCTAGGTCTGCCGCTCCCAGCCTCACTGCTCCTGGCCAAGGCCCAGACATTCTGCTCCATCCCACTTTATACTGATGTTCAAGGGGGCAGGGTCGCCTTTAAAAACAGTGTAGGAAGGAATTACTGGGAATGAAAAGCACTGTTTAATAATATATCAAAATAAATCTTGATTCTTGTTTCTCCCTATCCTCCATTAATTAGGCAAAGAAACTTTTACATTAAAATATGCTTTGTCTGTATTATCAATATTACCTTCAACCCTCTGCTTCTTGCCTGAACTGTTTTTTAAGCCACTTGTCCATTTGGTCAGGGTTGATTTTTTTTTTAATTAAAAATGCAATCCATAAACCTCCTTAATTGAATGCACAAAGCTGCAATACTGTGCAATATACTGAAAGTTACCAGGCTGGGAGGATGGTGCCATCAGACTGTCCACTTCAGAGAACTCCCAGGATGCCCTCCAGAAACCTCCTGAATCCCAGGTGACTCAGACCTGGTTAATAAGGCAACAGTGTCAATTCCTTGTTGAGAGCAAATTTTTCATAAATGCAGGTTAAGCCCATGTAAAGATGAATACTGGCCAGTTTCTGTCTCATAGTACTTTAGTTCCTGTGTGAATCTCTATTTTGCAAACTCGTATCAGGATTGTGTTTCCAGCATCAGCAAATAATAAGTGATTGAAGTGAGAGCCTGTGTCTGTGGTTGGCGAAATTATTGTTGATTTGTGATTTTGTGCTATTTAAGCTTTTAATTTCATTAAAAGAGGCAACAATCCACTGGAATATACCAGGATCATTTTTGTTAGGTGAGGAAATATTTAACATGAAACATAATAGCAGTTCAGCAAAACTTTTACCAAGTATGCTTACCACTAGGTAAAAGGTGTCTGCAGATTTGGAAAAATACTAGAAGGAAACAAGAAATCAAATTAGTGATTATGTGTAAGGTAGCGGGGAAATGGGCATTTTTCTTTGAGGTGTCCTTGAATCCTTTAGTGATTATTATAACACTCCATATTTTTTTTTAATTTTTTTTTCAACGTTTATTTATTTTTGGGACAGAGAGAGACAGAGCATGAACGGGGGAGGGGCAGAGAAAGAGGGAGACACAGAATCAGAAACAGGCTCCAGGTTCTGAGCCATCAGCCCAGAGCCTGACGCGGGGCTCGAACTCACGGACCGCGAGATCGTGACCTGGCTGAAGTCGGACGCTTAACCGACTGCGCCACCCAGGCGCCCCTAACACTCCATATTTTTAATAGTGTCTTGATGCTTATTATGCTAGATATAAACACAACTACAACTCTGCTCACTAGAATATAGTTTAGGGCGTGTCCAGGCTTGAGTAAAGTTTCTTAAAGTAGACTAAAACTCCCAAACTGTTTATAGTCTGTGGTACGAGAATTATGATAGTCCTAAGCATCAGCATTGTAAAGGACTACTGCTTTCTACACAGGCTTGTCTACATCTGAGAAGTAAGGGTTCAAAATGGTAGGCTTATTTTTAAACCGCAATATGGTGCTAGGGCATGCCAAAGCATTTATCATTCATCAATAAAAATTGTGCTCAGGCTGAGTGCTTTTAAATATGCATGACTAAGTTCCCAGTGTACTCTGTGGTCGTTTATTTGCTATGTGGCAGCTTGCCTGATTGCCTGTTATCTGATCAGAAGCAGTCCAGAACTCGAGGTGGAATAGCAGAGAAAGTTCAGGTTCAGAACACTAATTCTGAAGAGTGAGTGCTACTATATGGTGTCTGAAAGAGGAAATAAAAAGTCCTAGGTGAGAACAAGAATGAGCAAATCCGTTGCCTTTGCCTTTTTACTGAGAAAGGAGTGGGAGAATCACCCTGGCTAGGATCAACTTTCCAGGAGCATCACCCTGGCTAGGATCAACTTTACATCTCCCAGATCTTCCTGTACAGTGATGCTTTTCCTCCTTGAAATAAGCAGATTCCAGGTCACAATCTGAGCCACAAAAGTGAGTTTTTGCAGACATTGTGGATGTAGTATCTGGGCGGTGAGAGAAAGAAGAGGGTTGGATGGCCCCACCTTCTTTTGTTAAGAAGTAGATGGACTGTAAGTTCTGAATGAAATGAAAATACCCAAACACAGACACTCTTTCCTCCCTCTCTTGGCAAATGCAAATCAGACCAAGCTTCAGCTATATTTAGGTGCTATTGACAAAGACTGTGCGAGTCCAGAGACAGTCTGACCTCATGCATCTTCTAGTCAAGTAAGAGTATATAAGTGTAAACAGCTAATGTACAAGGGAAAGTTAAGGAATGGGCCACAGAAGAGAGGAGTGAAAGTTTAAAAGAAAGTAAGGAGGCTGGCCGAGAGGATGAGGAAGAGTTTGGGGGGACATATAATTTGAGGTGGACTACCATGATAGGTAAGATTTCAATAGACTGGATGTCAAGAAGACGTTCCTGGGAATAAGAACTACAAGAACAAAGGCTAAGAGGTGAGACCATGGAGGTCACAGTGGGAAAAAGGCAGGGCATAGAACTTAAAGTCTATATAGGGGAGAAAAATATACTACATATAGAAGGAACACACTTTCAGACCATAAGCTGAATTTAGCTATCTAATGACTTGTTTGACCTGGTCAATATTTACTTTTCTTTTTTAACTCAAAAGAGAGAGAGTTTTGTTTGAATGAGCTACCAGTATTTAAATAATGGGAAGTTACACATAAAACTCTAAATGTTTGGCTTCTCTTGAAAAAATCTAAAGTTCTGGCAGCAATGCTAGGCCTGTATTTCCACATATCAGTAATTAGGAGAGATGAGAAGCAGACCTCTGAACAGGGCCCAAAGTCTGTTGATGGCCACAGTTCCTATCACCTCCTATCACCTCTGCAAATGTCAGTTACCATTTGTTATTATGACTAGGCTGCCTTATTCCTGTTGTCATTTGTAGTAAAGACACAAGTTTTTCTTAAACCTTGCTTCCCATATGTCTGATGCCTGTAGGGTATTTGAGTTGTTTTTACCTCCAACATAAAGGGAGACATTGAACATCAGCTGGAAGCATTTATTCTTCACTTGGTAGCCAGCAAAACTTTGAAATATTTGGAGAATTTAAGTGGCTGAATGGCCTGTGCCTTAAGAAGCGTAATCTAGAAAAGGAAAATGAATTAATGGCAGAGGGAAAATCGAGGTGGAAAAAACAATGAGAGGCCAATTCTTCAGTCAACTAAGAGTAAAGAGGGTTGGACTTTGGCAGCATGAGTGGGGAAAAAAGACACACATCAGAGATACTGCAAAGATAGGAGCAAGCAACTACTGAATTGGAAGAAAAGATGAAGAAGGTGCAAGCAATTCAAATGACACTTAGGGGCGCCTGGTTGGTTCAGTTGGTTGAGCACCCAGCTCTTGGTTTCAGCTCGGGTCATGATCCCAGGGTTGTGGGATGGAGCCTCACATCGGGCTTCATGCTGAGCATGGAGCCTACTTAAGATTCTCTTTCTTCCTCTCCCTCTGCCCCTCCCCCCTCCCCTGCACACACACTCTCCAAAAGAAAGAAAGAAAAAAAGAAACAAAGAAAGAAAGAAAGAAAGAAAGAAAGAAAGAAAGAAAGAAAGAAAGAAAGAAAAAGAAAATGACAGTGAGATCTGAGACCACAGTAGAATGGTGGTTCCAATAACAGAAATAGAAGTGAATTAAGTAAAATACAGTTAAGTCTAGAGTGGCTGCTATTTTTTGCCAGGGGAAACTATCACTTGCTTTGAGGCATGGTGAGTTTGTGCTGCCTGCTGAACATTCTGGTACAAAAATTCATAAAGAGGTAGAGCCTTTTCTAAAAGTCAATACAGCAGAGCAGTTAAAAGCATGGGCTTTGGAATTAGATAGAGCTCAGACCCTTCATCTATAAAATGAGGGTAACATGAGACCCAACTTACCCTGAGAAGCTTAACAAGAAAATGTGTAATGTACAATGGCTGCTTAATTAAAAAAAAAAAAAGTTGTTGGGGCACCTGGGTGACTCAGTCTGCTGGGTGACCAACTCTTAGTTTTGGCTCAAGCCATGATCCCACAGTTATAAGATCTAGCCCCACATCAGGCTCCACCCTTACCATGGCCCCTGCTTGGGATTCTCTCTCCCTCTCTCTCTGCCCCTCCCCTGCTTGCATGTGCACTCTCTCTCTCTCTCTCTCTCTCTAAGATAAGTAAACTAACTTAAAAAATTGTTAAGTATTTGAGCTGAGAATGGGAGCTATGAGAATGGAAGAAGAAGCTAAAGAAAAGACTGTAGAAAGAGAACACGTGATATGGATGTCACTAAAAAAAGAAAAAAAAAAACAACTAGAAATGCAGTGATAACTAAGCCAAGCTTTCGGTGATTTGGGATTCAACATAGATTGACAGTCCCTGGGTGCAGAGTTAGGGACCAGAAGTCTCAGGGAAACAATATACCTGCTCTTAAACTTCCAGGTGGTCTCTCCTTTTTGATTGTTAATCTGTTTGTACGTGTATGACTGGAAGACTTATCTCCAGAAGTATCTACTGGCCTCATGTCACATCCTTCCTCGATAGACAGGACTGGTGACAGAGAGGGGAGATGATGGATTGAATAGTACTGCCAGAAATTAAAAGGATTTTGTCAAAAGATCTTACCCTAAGTTACAGATACAGTAGACTCCTGAATTAGTAAATTTAACCTTTTCATTTTTAACCTCTCACAAAAGTCAGTAATACTCAGACAAAAGAGAAAACTGGCTAGTGAATAGGCCTAGTGAAGTGTTGCCTTTTATCTCAACATGTCTCTCTTGGCAGATAAATAAGTAAAATAACAAACAAACCATTTCCAACTTCTCTTCCCCAAGATCTTTAACCCTAGAGCTGGCAATAGAAGGAAAGGAGCCGATGAAAGTGGGCTGTGATGAAAGGCTGTCTGTAAGACTGGAATTTTCGATTCAGCAGTGACTTAGTGTCTTGGATTAATACGAACATTTCATATAGAAGCAAGTTCAAGCAGTCGAAGAGCAGTCTTCACCTACACTCCAGCCAGAATAAATGTTGTTTACTTAGCAAGAGAGAAAATTTCATTAGAAGTTGGAAAGGTGGTTAAAATGTGGTAAGTGGCACAAACATTCACTTGTTAATTTGGGAAATCAGGAGATGTCCTGGGTCAAGGGTATACAAATAGTGGTGAAGGTGAAGGGGTTAAACTGAATGACCTCTAGTTTTGAGACCTTCCAGCTCTGACAATTCATGACACTCTATAGAAATAGGTTCTCCAGTATATACTGTGTTAGTTTTCCATTCTTTTTTTTTTTTTTCACATCTCTAAATTGTATGTTTGGGATGCATAAAAGAGCTTCATCTGCTTCACAGAAAACATTGATTTTTGTTAATTTCCTTCAGTACTAGGTTCCAGAATGACTATAAAATGGAGCCATTAGATGAAGGCAATTTTCCAAGTGAATAGTTGGAATAGGGTAGCCCACAGATCACTTCCCAAAAAACAAGATATGTTTGAAAGAATTTCTAACCAAGAGAATCACAAGGGACCTCTCTTAGCTTCTCTTTGCACATAGTTCAGTTAGACCCTTAGCCTCCTATTAGTTCCTCAACAGAGGCCAATATCTACCTGGACTCTGCTCTGCTTGCCAAATTCCCTTATTCAAGCAAGAGGCAGTAGTGCAAAGTTTCAAGGCACTCAAAAGTGCCTCAAATTAGGATATATAATCTAATATTACATATTTTAAGTTTATTTATTTATTGTGTGTGTGTGTGTGTGAGAGAGAGACAGAGAGAGAGAGAGAGAGAGAGAGAGAGAGAGAGAGAGAGAGAGAAGGAAGGGCAGAGAGAGAGGGAGACAGAGAGAATCCCAAGCAGGATCCTCACTGTCCATGCAGAGCCCAATGTGGGGCTCAAACTCATGAACTGTGAGACCATAACCTGAGCTGAAACCAAGAGTCAGATGCCTAACCGACTGAGCCACCCAGGCAACTCAATCTAATATTATATATTTAATGGCTCAGTTATGGTTCTTGACCAAACCTTGTTAGAGTGAGGGCAGCACGGGTTATGGGGCCCAGTCTCTAGCTTCCTCACACGTATCTGGATTCAGCTGGAACAGACATATACAAAACAAAATCATCAGAACGATTTTTCCTCAAAAGATACACTGATTGTTCTTCTCTGACTGAATTCTGTTCATCTTGATATACTGAAAAGCGATTTGTAGTAAGAAAAAATATATATTTCTCAACAATATTTTTATAATAACTTTTACAATTTTAAGGTTGAAGAATTTATTTTGAAATATTTGACCTATATCAAAGTTTGACTGATTTTAGACTATGCATTCACAGGGCAAAGCTCTGCTCTTTGTGGCTTTCATTATAAAAACAGTCCCAGTCTGCAAAACTCCAAACTGAAACCATTCTGTATCAGACTCCGAAATCTGTTCCACTTGCTGGATCTGACTGCTAAAACAGAAACGTATTCAAAACACAAAAAACATTTCATCGGCGCAATGTGGGCAAGGACCCCTTAAAGAGATCACAACGCATGCCAAACAAATCACAGTAAGTATGTTCAGATATGTTCAGAATATCAAGAATTTATGAGCGAGTTATAGTATATCTGACAACTTTATGGTGTGTACTTTCACGAGTTCTAGAAGCTCTTCCTTGAATAAAATGATCACAACAAAACTGGATAATCAGAGTTACTCTCAGCCTCTTTGCCTGGGTCACACGGTACTTGTCATTATTTTTAGAGTAGCATCTGAAAATACTGATGCTACGAAATAGTCCCTTCAGTGTCAGAAGGTCAGAGCCTTCTAATTTTAATACTAATCAAACTATAAACCCTTTGGAAGCGCCCTGACTTCTCTTGCTTCTGTAGCTTATTATATTCATTACCTCACTTCCATCAGGTTCTGGATGACTTGTTTCTATTCTAGGCAGATTCCATGTAAGAATGGTTTAATCATACTAATAAGGATTGGCCTGATTCTCCCATCCCAATGCTCATGTAACTTCCATAAAGCTACAATCCCCTTCAAAGTGCCTTAATCTTGAAAATTCATGTGCTGCCCATATGGGAGTATCTGTACATCTTTAAGATGATTGGAGGTTTTTGCCATTATTATCTTCTCAAAACAAATAGAACAAACAGTGCATGTCAGGCCCATCTTTTTCAGACAAGAAATCTCCATGAAGCACTTAATGGGCCAACTGGAAAATGCTCTAACAATACAGTCTTTCCTGGTTTTTCAATTTACTACAGGTGGATAATCTCTGAAAAACCCAAGACAGTGAACAGATTGAATCACTTTTAATAATTTGAGTCTTGAATGAATTCCAAAGTGCTTAGAGTCAAGCTGTTTTTCCTTTAACTAATACCTCAAATAAAGATTAAATAATTTTTCTTTGAAAATTGGCCCAAAGTACCGGAAAACTGTATGCTTCAGAAAACCACATTCATTATAAAATGAGCATTTGGGCATTATCATTACTCTGATATTTTAACTGGTGTTGCCATAAGTTCTGGGGCAGGGAGTATGTCTTCACATTTTTCTTTGGTATGCTGAAGTTTTCTAAAAGAGACACAATCCTAATAAATTGAGAATTAAAACATAACTGGGAGATTTTAATACATAAATATTATAATGGGCTTTGAAAAGAAAAGTGGCAGACTTTCAATACCAAATACACTAAAGGTATTTTTCAACATTTTAATGGGCCTCAGAATTTTAGTTTTGTATAAAGTCTATCACCAGAATCATAAAACTACTCTAAATTTAGTACCAACCAACATTTTAGGCTGAACTCGCCATCAGCTGAAAAGTAAGGTCAGGAAAGCAAATGTATGTATGCATATGCCTTAAAAAAAAAGATGGCGTACTCTGCCCCTCCCCCGTTCATGCTCTGTTTCTCTCTGTCCCAAAAAAAAATAAATAAAAAACGTTGAAAAAAAAATTAAAAAAAAAAAAAAAAAGAAGAAGGGGGCGCCTGGGTGGCGCAGTCGGTTAAGCGTCCGACATCAGCCAGGTCACGATCTCGCGGTCTGTGAGTTCGAGCCCCGCGTCAGGCTCTGGGCTGATGGCTCGGAGCCTGGAGCCTGTTTCCGATGCTGTGTCTTCCTCTCTCTCTGCCCCTCCCCTGTTCATGCTCTGTTTCTCTCTGTCCCAAAAAAAATAAATAAAAAACGTTGAAAAAGAAATTAAAAAAAAAAAAAAGATGGCGTAGTCCATTCAATTATAATGCACACAACAAATCAAAATATAAAGCTTGACCAGCTAGCATGCGATCTCTAACTGAGATTTAATTTCCGAAAACCTGAAAATAATCTCTTTTCTAAATATGTATATTTCGATGTCTTCAAAATTCACTTCAATTTCCATTGTTAATGAGTATGGCCAGAACTACCTTTTACTTCCTTGATTTAAATATGGCAAATGCTGAAGAGAAAGATAGGTTACTGATTCTTGACATAAATGAAATAGCATTAGCAGATTTATCATCATGTATGAAGAAAACATACTTTTTATAGTCATCCTGTGTCAAGAAAAACCTTTCAATCAAGCCATCTCATTCCCCCATATGCACAGGAAACATTTATCGTCATAATCACAAGGGTCAATGAACAGTGTAGAAACCACACTCAGAGGTTAAATGAGCATAGACTTTGCCATCACTTTCAGGCTGACAAATGTGGCCAAACTTACACTGATTCTGGAAGAATATGAGATATTGAGAAGGAGACATAAAGATAATTTATCCTAGCAGTTGCTTTGGAGTTTGAACATTAGAAAAAAATGAAATAAAATAAAATTTGGCACCTGTGTTGTCTAAAATGCACAGCTACATAAGAAAATCTCATCTTTTTGTAAAAACTTCTGTTTCCCCAGTTGCACTGCTTGAAAGTGAATCTGTGTACCAGAAGGTTGTTCAGGATTATGAAACTTAATGCATTTTACCACAAGCAAATATAAACATTTTCAAGGAAAGCACAAGGCAAGAGACGTGAAAGACCATATGTTTTCAATGCTCTCCATGTCAAAACAATACCAGTCTCCAAGAAATCACTGCTAGTCATATTGAATTATTTTGCCAGATATCTTCCAAAAGTTACTTGGAAGAAAGTGCAGGGCACTCCACGTACCGTGTAATAGATAAAAATAGATTTCCCCAGACCAAACATATTACATTCATGAATTATTTTATTGGCCATAATACTTGAAAAGATTCTGCAGTTCTACTGCACATGGGTTAGTGGCAAGGTAAAAATGAGATAAGAGAAAACCGAGACTTAATTCTTTGGAAAATGTTTCTTAACAAGCTGTGTAAACTCCTTTCAGATAAACTAATGTTCTTAATACACAATAACAAACAGGGCATTTTCCTCTCTCTTCCAGAGTCTAAAATTATTTTTTTTTCTTCCTGCTGAGAGTCTACAACCTTTAACAGGTTCACGCCATTCTTGCCATGCTCCGTTTTGAAGTTCAAACACATACAGAGGACAAGAACAAATCAACCTGGAAATGGAGGGGCTGAGGTAAAGGTTTTATAACGCCTTCCAGCTCTAACACCCCCTGGGCTACCTTTTAACTGGTATCAAAATACCACTCAGGTGAGCGGATAGACAGGCACCCCAAATGAGGTGTTCAGCCAATCATCCTTCCTCACACCGCTCTAGAAATGGCCTCTTAAATTGCAAACCACTTTCCAGAAAACGCTATCAAAAGCTTGGGGAATGAGTCCTCAAGAACAAAAACTCTATTACCAAAGGAGCAAGCCATGCCCTAGAAATAGTCACTGATACTGAAGATAGGGAAAGAGGAGGGAAAGCAAAATGGAAGGATTCTTCGCTTGTGATTCTGGTAGGATTATTTGTCCCTTCCAGAATTTCCTTTCTCATCTCTTTATATTTTGAGCACACCCCGATTTGCTTCCTAATCCTGCTACTTATTGAAAGTCTACTGTGTATCAGACCCTTTGTGAAATGTTTACCATATCTTACCACATCTAATCTTTTCAGCAACCTAATGCACACCTTGACACACAGAACAGACTAAATAAATTTCAGGGCCCAGTGAAAAATAAAAAATGTATGGCCCTTGGTTCGATAAAACAGGTAAAGAGTGTCATTAGAGACACTAAAATCGAAGGACTTCCTTTCATTTGTGGTCTCTGTCTCAGGTGCTTTTGTTTGTTTGTTTTTGTTTTGTTTTGTTTTGTTTTGTTTTGCTATGCAATGTTAGTTCCCTTGGGCTGAGGCCAGTCAGCACAGCAGCTCACAGAGCTGTGGCCTCACCCATCGTGTGGAGTGTGTGCACGTCTACAACATGTGGACACTCATCAGCTGCCAGGTGTCCCTTCTTGCCAGTCACTGAACACACACACAGTACCCCAGTTGGGGTCAAGGGTACTGAACCAGGCATCTTCATTATCCTCCCCTCCCACAAGCTCAACACCCCAGCCCAAGACAGATAGGTTATACTAGTTACTTAGATCAGGAGTGGGCAAAAGGCTGGTCCCCATGTGTGCAATGCACCAAGGCCCAGCTCTTAGATACTGTGGGATGGGCAAGACCCTCTCCTCAGCTGTTCCCAGGACCCTGCAGAGGGAGGAAGATCTGGGAGGCCAGAAAGCGTCCAGGGATCAAAGGAGCCAGCAGCTAAGAACCACCTCAGGGTGGCAGGGCATCAACTGGGAGGTCCTCAATTCTTCTCCATTGTCATATCCAATTTCACCTACCGATAACACAATTAAGATAAAATGACTAAGAATCTTAGGATAGTGGCCATAGAAGCTTCAATCAAGTGGGAGATCCTGCTGACCATGGAGCCCTTTGCAACTGCACTGGTCACATGCCCATGAAACCAGCCCTGCTGATGTAGAGAAGACAACCCCTACGTACCTGTTCCTGTCTCTCCCCCAAACTTTCCCTCGCTCTGAGAACCCCAAAGGAAAAAAAGAATCATTTTTTGGCTCTTATTTCCTTTTTTTTTTTTAAACAAATGAAAAGAGTGATGCAGAGAAAGCTTAAGTGACACCTAAAACCGATGCTCCTTGTGGTGTGTATGTAGTAGACCTGGATCTAAAACCAGGGTCCTTGGCCTCTTCCATTATGTGGAGCTGCTGGGGTAACTAAGAGGGAAAAATGCATAACAAAGGCTTCCTAACAAATACATTGATATCTGACAATGTTACAACCCTACTTATACGATTGACTTTTAGCAAAAAAATAACCAAAATATCCTGACACTTTCAGCAAACGTTCGTGAAATATTCTCCTTTTGTGTGTTATGGTTTTAATGTGAATGCAACATTTATTAGAAGAACAAAAGTATCTTTGAAGCTGGCCATCATTAACTTGTTAATTACTCACATATGGTATAATTTACAGATGCCGTCTCACCGATTTATACTTTAGAAAGAAGACATACCTAACTGCAATCCTATTCTTGTGATAGTCTTGAAATGCACTGTAAAATTAATCTTTTAATGGTCTTGAAATACACATGTGTGTCATTATATGTTATATAAGCCAATGTATTTTACATAACTTTTGTTTTATTCTTTAATTCATATTAACCAAAACATCAAAAAGTCATATTACAGAAAATTTGGAATATAAGGAAAAGCAAATAGGTTACCCATGACCTTTCCAGTCTCACACAACCAGTTTTAATTCTGGAGTATGTTTGTCCCCCTAATACTGTTATATAAGCAACAATAGTAGCCATACTGTAGTGCTTTGCTTACATAAAAGGAAAATCTAAAACGAAAGGTAAATGCCCTTACATGATTTTATTATTTACCTAAAGACAGAGACATGGGCTAGATCTTTTAAAAGATACTTTAAATTATAACTACTTTTTTTTAATTTTACTTATTTAGAGAGAGAGAGAGAGATTGAGAGAACGTGTGTGTGAGTGAGAAGGGGAGGGGCAGTGATAGAGGGAGAGAGAGAATCTCAAGCAGGCTCCACTCTGTCAGCGCAGAGCCTGACATGGGGCTTGATTTCACAATCATCACGAGATCATGACCTGAGACAGAATCAAGGGTCAGACACTTAACTGAAGGAGCCAACATGGTGCCACCCAGGCACCCCTAAAAGTGAAATTATAATTTCTTAATTTGAAAAACACTAAAGAGAAAAAAAAAGTAAAAATCTCCCAAAGTTCACCTTAGAAGTGAAAGTTTCTCTCTGTTCCACCCACCCAACTCCATCTCCTAGACTAGACTCTTCAAGTTTGGTATACATCTGGCCCCAAATTTTCCAAACCTAGATAGACACATATCAATGTACATGAATATACACATGAATTTTTATAAAATATGAATCATACTACAAACTGGTCTATAACTTTATTTGTTTATTCAACAGGTTATAACGTGAGCTGGTACTAAAATGTTAAATCACAGGTTTTTTAAATATTTATTTTGGGGAGAGTGCAAGCAGGGGGGTTGGGGGGGTACAGAGGATCCTAAGTGGGTTCTGCGTTAACAAGCTGACAGCAGCGAGCCTGATGTGGGGCTTGAACTCACAAATTGCTAGATTATGACCTGAGCCGAAGGTGCACGCTCAACCGACTAAGCCACCCAGGTGCCACCTAAATCACAGTTTTGACCTGCTTATGTTTACTAATGTCTATCTAAATAAGCCTAAAGGGCTAAGATATTTTCAGGTCAGAAAATAACATTTCTCGCACTGACACACCTAGAGGTTTTTTGGTTTTTTTAACATGAAGACTCTTTTATTAACTCATCATCAAAACAAACCTAATGTATCTTGTTTCTCCTGTAGTTATTAGAACAGTGCCTTGTATAAAATATGCCTTGTAGTTAATGTTTGTTGCTCAAAAAAGTGAATGAATGACAGATGTGATTTACTTCAAGTTGTTTCACTAACAGTAGTATGCTTTGCACTCATCAGTCCAGATTCTCATGTAGTCTTTGTCATTAACCAAAATTTGACATGACAATTCAAGTTAAGTAAGTGAGAACTACTGAGACAACCAATAGACCCCTGTAACAACTAAACTTGAAGCCTTGTTCTCTATCCTGATCATGAACAGGGGACTTGCATTAGGCATTATAGCCTTTAAAAATATCCTCTTACATTTGATCATCTTTAACCCATTTGACTAGCTCAAGAGAGTAACAAGCTTCTAAAACCTTGACTCTTTTTAATCTCTGGGAATAAATAATTATTCAAATAAACCTTTTTTTGTAAGATTTGAATTTACAGTCCTATCAAATTACATACATGTCTTTATTTATTAATGAATACATATATACATGTCTTTGTGTCCATTTTAAGTTCTCTATTCTTTTTTTAAAGTTCATTTATTTTTGAGAAAGAGAGAGAGCATGATCTGGGGAGGGGCAAAGAGAGAGGGAGACACAGAATCTGCAGCAGGCTCCAGGCTCCAAGCTGTCAGCACAGAGCCTAACGCAGGGCTCAAACTCACGAACTATGAGATCATGACCTGAGCAGAAGTTGGATGCTCAACCAACTGAGCCACCCAGGCATCCCTTAAGTTCTCTATTTTTACACAACCCTGACCTTACAAATAGTATTTTCCCTTGTTCAAGTCCCTGGTTTTTTTTTCAGGTTTTGCTTATGCAGATTTTCAAATGTACACAAGACAGAATAGTATAATAAACCCATCCTAAAATTTTAACAATAATCTACCAGATGTTTACAATCCCAAAAGGGACATAATTTGTTCCCAGAGAATCAAACAGCAGTTCTTGTCAAGCTCCTTTTCAAGTGCTAGACAAGGCTTTCTGCAAAAGTAAACAGGACAAGAGTCACTTCAAAACAAACGATCCTCAGGAAGTGAAAACCGGAACCACATGTGCACCCTAACTGCAGCTTTCAGTGCAGGACAGGCTTTATGCTTCAGCATGTTGCTCACAAGGTAGAGCAGTAGAACACAGAGTTAGGAGAAGTGACTGCATGTGACGAAGGCTGCTGCGTGCACAGAATTGCCCCGGACCTTCTGGAATGCACCGAGAGGGTATGAAGCATAGTCTTCGCCATCAAGGAACTCATACATTTATGTGTAGGAAATAATAAGCTATCCAATTATCAGAAGAAATGTATGCATGTAATTTGATAAACCAGAAAGAAATTATTGCAACGGTGTTGAATCATTTATACTCTATGTATGTTTTTTTCAATCTAAGCAAAAAATGTCCTTGTTTTCAAATCACTAAGCAACATATTAGTGATAAACACATAGTTTGGTAGAAAATTCCAAATTTTTTACCTTTAACTATTAACAAAACCATATAAAACTAAAAAAAAAAAAAAAACTTAAAAAAAAAAAAAAACTCATGTCATACATATGTTACCAACAATCTTTTTATTTGTTGTAGCCCAGGAGTGATCTTAGCATGCTAATATATGATAGAACAGGTACCTTCTTTTTAGTTGACTTATCTGCAGCAAAGTGTTAAAGAAACTACTTCCTCACCTTACTCTGTTGGTATCAATTCACCCTGGCTTGAGTAGATTAGAAGGTCAGCCCACTGTTGGGAGAAAAGAGAGAAAAATGGAGTGGAATCATGAGATTTACCCCAATCTCTCCTCCACATTATGGAAGTGTGGTCCAAGGACCAAGAGCAGAGGCATTCCCTGAAAGCTTGTTAGATATGCAGTAATGAAGGCCCACTCAGTTCTACTAAAGCAGAATTTACGTTTCTATAAGATCCCCTGCTGATTGATATGCCCATTCAAGTTTGAGAAGTATTGTCTTAAACTTTATCTCTAGGCAGTGACTATGACACCACAATACAACTATCAATTGAGTTATTTTACCACATTTCTGATAACATGGTCTCTCTCTTGATTAGAGAATCAGGTTTCACATACCTTTTTTGAATGATATATATGTTCACGGATACATTTGATGTAGCAATATTTTGTGTATACATCTCAAGCTAAAAGCCTAGCCCTTTTCCTGCCCCCCACTTTAAAGTTAATACTTACAGTTCAGACCTTTGATTTCTAGAAATCAGAAATCTAAGCTAGAAAAGAAAATTATTTTACATTTCTTTAACAATCAAAAGATTCATCCATGATGCTCTGTCTCAGCAAGAGAAAGAGTAAACACTAAAACCAAATATTAGATTGAATAAATGGAAATATTGCCATTAGCATAATCTAACTCAAGACATTATAAGAACACACACACACACACACACACACACAATTTCATGGCATCTTTCATAGCCATTTTGTATAGAGAAGATAAGAATTTAAACTTTAAAAGATTTTAGTTTCTGAATATCTGCAAATTACTTTTAACTGGAGAAGTATGAGAAGGCTAAAGTACTTCCCATTTTATTACATTGGGCCATTTAGAAAACTCTGGCTTTGAAAATTATTTGAAATGTTAATAAAATATTTTTATTTAACTATTCCTTCATACATTTGACTTAAGCAACATTATAATACAGATATACAATTTAGCTTTGTCCTTGTATGTGGGTTAGAATACATGTGTCACAAATGTCTTTATGAATCCACAGAGTATTTAACAAATCTCTCCCAATTTACTACTTTTATTTATTTTAAATTTTTTTTAATGTTTTATTTATTTTTGAGAGAGAAAGAGTGCAAGTGGGAGAGGGGCAGAGAGAGAGGGAGACACAGAATCTGAAGCAGGCTCCAGGCTCTGAGCTGTCAGCACAGAGCCTGATACGGTGCTCAAACTCAGAGATCATGAACTGCGAGATCATGATCTGAGCTGAAGTCAGATGCTTAACCGACTAAGCCACCCAGGCACCCCTTTACCACTTTTATTTAAACATACATACACACACACACACACACACACACACACACACACACACACAGAGAGAGAGTCTGATCTCAGTAAACTAACAGTTCCTTT
Source organism: Lynx canadensis (assembly GCF_007474595.2). NCBI lineage: Eukaryota > Metazoa > Chordata > Mammalia > Carnivora > Felidae > Lynx > Lynx canadensis. Next base: position 168,573,921 of record NC_044310.1, on the reverse strand, counting down.
GGAAAACTAATTTGGAGTGGAAATGAGATTAAGTGGCAGACCAGAGAAGAGTTTGGCTTGGGTAATGGCTAAAAGGACAGACCCAAATATTGGGTATTTGGTTGACTCTAGGATGGGGTATCCCTCTTCTTTCTTCTCTCCACATTCTCCTCCCCTCTTCCCCCTCCACCATCAGGGCCAGGTCCTATGCTTATCCCTTCACAGATCAAGGACTCCTCTCCTCACCCCTTAGGAAAGGCCAGAAAACATCTTTAGACTGTTCCCAGTAATTTGCCATAGGCAGATTATTAGGGACTATCCTTGAAGACAGAAACACCTAGTGGTCTCAGCTTTAAATTAATCATATCCATGATTTTAACACAGGTCACAAAATAACAGGTATGATCTTAGTAGTTAAGAACCTCCCTGGGGGTGCCTGGGTGGCTCAGTCGGTTAAGCGTCCGACTTTGGCTCAGATCATGATCTCGTGGCTTGTGAGTTCGACCCCATGGTGGGCTCCGTGCTGACATCCCGGAGCCTGCTTCAAATTCTGTGTCTCCCTATCTCTTTGCTCCTCCCCTGTTTGTTCTCTCTCTCTCTCTCTCTCTCTCTCTCTCTCTCTCTCTCTCTCTCTCAAAAATAAATAAAAATTTTAAAAAAAGAACCTCTCTGAAGCTTTTATTATAAAACACGTCTCCTTAGTATGTTTGATTCATAAACATAAGAGCAATTCAGCATTGGACTTGCCAAAACTTAGGCTGCTTCAGAAAGGGAAGATTCTGGAATTAGGCAGACCCAGGACAAAGAAATGAAACTAAGTTCATCATGGTTCCAGAGGACGTGGGCAGAAGTCTAAGCAAGACCCTCCAGAAGGGCCATGGAGAGGCCCATTTTAGCCTCCATGAACAATGGGACCCAGACCTGTGTCTGGCAGCAGTAGGCAGCAGCAGGCACTGTGATCAGGGATAGTCCTCGAGGACAGCCAGGTGGTACCATTCTTCTGAAATATTTGTCTTATTTTGGTAAACAATTATATTTTGGGAATTAGACATTTGAGGCTCTTATAATAGTGTCTAATAGTTTTTCCTAAGAAACACTTGGCATCTTTGCTCCTTTTGCTTTTCTTATGCCAAAACCCTCTTAAATTTTAAATTCTCTTCTCCAATCTGAGATCATCTTGACAGACACACAAGCTGTAATGAGACATTTCCTCCTCCTGACAGACCCATGTGTTTTTCATCATAAGCAATGGTATCAAAAAAATCATGTTCTTCAACATTATTTGTGAAGTCAGTGTTTCACTTCCCTTGTTCAACTTTCTGTTCCAAACTCTTGACTTTCAAAAGCAGGAAGAATTTTTTTTTTTTAATTTCTGCCCATATACTCAAACCATTCTGTTTCTATATTTGAATCAAAATTTACAAGAAACACATTCTACTTCTTTTTCTCAGTGGTATCATTTTCTTCTTGGTGTATTAGTAGAAGCATGTAGAAGTTGGTAGGCGGTAAGAATCTTGACACATCTTGCGATTTGCCATGGACACCACGTCAAAGATCACTATTATTCTGTAGAATGTGGTTCTGCTTCAGCAAAAGGTAAGAGTTCATATTTTATGAGAAAAGCCTTATTTGACTCCAGAAGTAGTTTCTTCTTCAACCTTTCCTCTGTGACATAACACGTGCATTCACTTGCCAATATTTTAACCTTAATATTTGTTTTCCTACACCTCCTCAAACTACTTATTTTGTGTCTGGTTTTTTGTGGGTCTTAATGGTTTGTCTAGGAGCTCTTCATCCTCCCAAATTAGTTAGAGTGAACCCAGTCCACTCCTCAAAACGTTTTTCAACATTTTGTTGTGTTTTTCTCTATCACGTAGTAGCAACATATTTTACATACTCGATCATGTCGTATTGTCAAGCTTTCCATATGTCATCAAGCTTTTCTTCTCTCCCAAAGGACTATATTCTCTTCAGAATGTATTAATTTCTTTTTAACCACCACCACAACCAGCATCACCACTACTGGGCCTCACACACTGATGACATCAAATAGAGATCTAGCAGTGTTTACTGAATTACAAAATGAACCAAGACCTATTTCTGTTTTGACCATAATTCTTTTAACTGCAAATGGATTATAAACTCGTACAGTAGAACACTACTGCAAATTCTTGAGTAACAGGGGGTCCCTTTGAACTCTGTCTCCTTCTTGGGTCCAAAAATTAGTAATCTTCTGTGTAGTTATCAATTAGCACATCGTCATCCAATGAGCCCAAACTCCTTCAATAACCACAATAGCACCCTCATATTTTTACCAGCAGTGAAACAAAATATTTCACTCACCTCTTCCTGCCATTATGTATGTATCTTACCGCTTCCTGCTTTGGGAACATGAGAGTTTTAGGAATGACATTTTAAAGCCTTGTCTGGCTATTTTACCATCCCTTGATTCCTCCTGTGAGAAATTTTCTTTTCTTTTTTCGTTTTCTTTTGAAAGAAAGAGAGTGAGTGAGCATGTGCACGCATCCAAGCAGGGAAGGGGCAGAGGGAGAGGGAGTGAGAGAATCCTCAGCAGTCTCCACCCACGGCCCTTCCAGGGGCTCTGTCTCACGACCTTGAGATCACCTGAGCCGAAATCAAGAGTCAGATGCTTAACGGACTGAGCCTGAGCCACCCAGGTCCCCCTTCTGTTAGAAATTCTCTATTTCTTTTTTTTTTTTAATTTTTTTTTCAACGTTTATTTATTTTTGGGACAGAGAGAGACAGAGCATGAACGGGGGAGGGGCAGACAGAGAGGGAGACACAGAATCGGAAACAGGCTCCAGGCTCCGAGCCATCAGCCCAGAGCCTGACGCGGGGCTCGAACTCACGGACCGCGAGATCGTGACCTGGCTGAAGTCGGACGCTTAACCGACTGCGCCACCCAGGCGCCCCTTTAAATTTTTTTTTCAACGTTTTATTTATTTTTGGGACAGAGAGAGACAGAGCATGAACGGGGGAGGGGCAGAGAGAGAGAGAGGGAGACACAGAATCGGAAACTGGCTCCAGGCTCTGAGCCATCAACCCAGAGCCCGACGCGGGGCTCGAACTCACGGACCGCGAGATCGTGACCTGGCTGAAGTCGGACGCTTAACCGACTGCGCCACCCAGGTGCCCCAGAAATTCTCTATTTCTAATTTAACAAAATATTAGATTCCGAAGAATAAATAAATTTATACTCTACATTTGCATAATCAAAGTGAAACAGAAAACAAAATTATAAATCCTGTGTAACATTTTGGTCATTTTACCTTGGTTTCCAAATATCTTTAAAAATCTTTTCATAATTGCATAATAACAACAAGGGAAAAAAGATTAACAGATTCTTAAATGGGCGACAGAGATATAGCATGTAAAGTGTTACAGTTAGAATTGAAAATCAAACTCCAAGGCAACCATAATTCAATAAATGCTAAATACCAGCAACATACTGTTCACTGAAAGCTACTTGTTATCCATAAATCTTTACAAAAATTATTCATCCTTGAACTTGTAGGACCTAGCATGGTGCCTAGCTTGTAATATGTCAGTTTAGCTGAATTATACACAGTATTGAATCAGGTACTAAGGAGAGCTGTGACAAAAATTAAGGATATTTACTTTTAAGAAATCTGCAATTTAACGTCTGCAATATATAACAAATGTAACATAAGTATTGGAGCTTATACTAATAAGATTGGATACAAAGTTAGTTTCCTTACTGAAAAAGTTCTTAGAACATTTAATACATTCAAGTGCACTAAAAAAGATAGATATAGGGAGCAGAATGAACCAAATTTAGTTTACCGTGAATTTCTTTCCCTACACCTCCGAAAGAACACTTATTGATATCTTTCAAGAAAACAGTGGTCCCTAAAAAACCTTTCAGAAAGTGATGAACTAAGATAACGGCACTGACTAAACAAGACATCATTAAGCAAGAGAAGATTCCTAGACAGAAGTGCTGAATTGAATTTTGACACGTTTGGAAAAGATGGGGAAAGACATCAGAAGGCAAGACTAACACAGGGTCTTTCACTCCCATGGAGAAGGGTTGCAAAGAATTGAATATAGACTAGCTTAACTGTAGTGGTATCAGTAAACCAAAGCTAACAAGGAAAGAGTATTTAGGTAGAATTTACTAGCATAGATGAAGAGCAGACCCACACCTTTAAAACGGAGGTTATGCAAAGATGGTGTTTGCAGGTACATTGATATTGATGTGATCATTGGCACACGTTCAAATTATAACAGCATGAAAATGAAGTCTGTTACTTAACCTAAGTAATATTAATCTACTCCCATGTCTCGCTACTTCAAAAATAGCTTCCCTTATCTGTTTGAGAGACTAAAGTCCTCTTCCAAAATTGAGGGTCCGCTTGGACAAGTTGAAATGCATTCAAGCTTTTGTATTTCCTCACTGAAAGGAGGAAATAGGAAGTATGTGGGAGTTGGAGATTGGAAGGACCTAGGGAAAACCAGAGGGAAAAAAATGATAAATAATGTGATGCCCTGGCATCCTTCTGCCAGACAGTTCTAAGGATAGGTTTTGCAGCATATAAGGAAGAAAAGTTGGATTCAGAGCTAAAGCTTCTATTTTCCAGTCAAACTCTGAGATCATGGGCTCTGGGACCTAGATAAAACTTTAAATGAATATGGAAAAAGAAGCATCCCCACCACTGTTCTGAATAAGACTGGAAACATCTGGTGAGGGCTGCAGAGCAGTGGCCAAGCACCCCTGAGGCCAACAGAGACCAAGGAAGCTGCTTTCCCAGAAAGGCATCAACTGCAGGGGTTGTAATGTGATACCTACTCCAAATGACTTGGTGGCAGCATGGTAGAAAACATGAGTGATTTTTTTTTTCATGTGCACATATGAGACATCATGGAGATTTTAAGAAATAGGTGGTGCTAAGATGTGTAGTCAGGTATATAGAAGAACCATAATTATTTAGCAATAATGTTAATGAGACTTTATTTGAACTTGTAGGTTGGTCAGACCTGGCCATATTTATGTAAGGTAAAAAGATACAGTGTTTTTATATGGTATCAGATGCATACATCTAGATCAGGAATTGCAAATAGTAATGTCTTTGAGAGCTGTGCAATGAACATAAATAGGAGTAGGACACCAGGTATGATGCAATACGTACAAAACAGATAGTATCCAATCCAGCATCACTCTTGCTGGATGTTATGTTTTAAAACACTATCCAGGCATAACATGAAGGCTGTATAAAGCTAACAGACCTCTGTTGTTTCACCTTGCTCTCAATGCTTCTCTTGACCCTTTCATTACTCCCCATGTCTTAGAAATAAAATCTACTTTCATTGGCTTGTCACATAAAAGTCCATCATAATTTGTTCTATCATTTTGTCTTCATTTCTCATCGGCCCTCATATATGCTCTAGTGTTCAGCTGAAAATACATGATGAATAAATAAATAATAAATAAATTTCATATCCAAAACACTACTAAAAGCATGGTTGTGAGGCTCCTGGGTGGCTTAGGCAGTTACGCGAACCAACTCTTGATTTCAGCTTATGTCATGATCTCACAATTCGTAGGTTCAAGCCCTGTATCAGGCTCCATGCTGACAGTGCAGAGCCTGCATGGCATTCTCTCTCTTTCTCTCTGTCCCATCTCTCCCCCCTCACTCTCTCTCAAAATAAATAAAATAAACTTTAATAAATAGATAGCCTGGTTGTGACAAAACTTGCCTAACTTTTCATCAAGAGTCTGAGCCAACATTTCTCCATCAAATGGGCAGAGACTATAGGACAATAACATGAAATACTGTCACAGAAAAAGAATAGCTCTAATTCATTTGCGGTATGCCATTATTTGGATGAAAGATTTCTGTATACCAAAATTCCTGCTTGCAATTGTTCACAAAGATGCAAAACCTTCCTGGTGCCAAAATGGTTCTGCATTCTTTAGTCCTTTCAAAGCTGGAGAAGCTGAAGCTTACCCATAAACTAGGCTTGTGAACACATCCCATAATGTTGCCATCATTTCAGCATCACCCTCTTCAAAGGCCCTAAGATCCAGGACACAAAACTTAATTCCGGTAGACCCTCTCCATCCTATCTAAATAGAGATACTGAGGGAAGTCACCACCCACAAATCACCAATTTCAATGAAGGCTTTCCTGCCATGACACTGCTACTCATCTACAGAAATAATTACTGCCAATGTTTCTCTGCTTTGCCTAAATTAATACTATTAATCACTTCTGACCCCTGTCCTTTGGACTACTCTGTATTAGTCATTGAAATAAAATCTGTATGCCATCAAGAAAAGACCATAGATCCGAACACATTCTTCCTGAGGACTACCCATCACTGTAGTTAATGGATTAGTTGCCCCCCAAGCTCTCTCTCATCAAGATGCTGCAGATAAACTACTCCACTGACATATAGCAAATGTATTTGGTTTGGTTCACTAAGACTCACATGTTTCCACAGTAAAAATTGCTCTTCTGGGTCCCAGCCTAGGATAATTCAAAGTAGGATTTTGAAACCTCATTTCTGGTCACTCTGCTTTCTCTCACAATAATAGACTAAAATATAGTATTTTCCTTAAAATCATTTTTTTGTCTAAAAGTATTTTGAGTCTACAGTTATGTTTGAAGAAAGCCAACAATGATGAAAATATAACTATTTACTAATTGAGCCAGGTAACTAAAAAGATGTTATATGTAACTTCTTTAGGATACAAATTGTCTTCAGCAGGAAACTGTTGAGACAATCACTTGGTCAGGCTCATCTTCTCTTTTTTGCTGATGATAAGTAGGCTCAAGAACCTTCCTAGCTCTCTGGTGCAGATGCTGCCTCTTGATAAAGTGTCTTCCTTCTCTGTAACTGCCTTGGGAGACATGCCAGCTACATATAGTTAGTGCAAGGATGAAATTTCAGATTCTTGGAACTTTAAAAGCACTACCACCTGCAGGATTTGAAAAGGTTACACCATAGTAACCCCTCTGATATGGCATAGCTGATTCCTCTCCCATTTAAAAGGTCATTTCAAATCCTTCATATTTTTATGTCCCATAACCAACATCCATTTTACAAGCCAAGTGCACTAAATCTAAGACTTCAAAGAATCACAGGCTTCAGATGGAGTTTGAGGAATTACTAAAAACAAATTCTTGCTTACAAGGAATGCTACACTTAAGCCATCCCAGAAAACTACCCTATTTTTAAAGACCATGACAGAAAGTTTTTCTCAGTTTGCATAACTATCCTATTACAAACCCCTAGCAGTCTTCCTTCACAAGAAGTTCTTAGTAACATATTATCAAAATCTTCCATATCCTAGCTTAAGTACGTTTTCCCCTACTCCAATCCTTTGCTAACTCACCATCTTTCCTACCAACTTCCATTGTTTATTTCAGTTGATGGAATTATTCTCTTTACTTATCAGGGGTCTAAATTGTAGCCATCTATCTTTTATGACTGCTAAGTCATCACTTGACTGATCACCAATCAATCCTTCTTCTACAAACTTCTCTGAATCCATCCATATTCCAAGAGTCTCCAAGCTACTCACTATGCTGTCTAGTAAATGGGATAAAATGGAAAGAATGCTAAACAGAATCCTAGAAACATCTCCAGCATTGGTTCTGCTCAAAATAAATTAATGATCTTGGATAAGTCTTTGCATTTTCTTGAGTAAGTCCTCCTCAATAAAATGAAATAATTAAATTTATCAGGTTAGTTTACCACTTACTACTCTGTAAGTTTATGATTCCTCAAAACTTGTTAATGGGTTCTCTGTTTTTGTATTCCCCTCATCTGCACACTGTCATGAAATTAAAATTCTCAAGATGCCATCATCTGTTCATGAGGAAACTAAGGTTTATAGAGAGTAATTTACACCTCCAAGGCCACATACTTCATAAGCGATAGAACCAGGACATGTTTAAGGCCAAGACTAGGATCAGGCAGACAAAGTACACAGGGAACAAAATTTAAAGTAACACTTACTCTCTGGCTAGTGCAAATGCAAAGTTGGCACCTAACACTCTACCCTGAGTGCCTTATTTGCTATATTCTAAAGAAATATATTCTCTTAGCTCTGGAATTATATGATCATCATGACCTTTAAATTTTATATTACTATTATTTATGCCATATTAGATATGAAAGGACATAAAATTTTGTTCAATAAAGCACTTCCACTATTATTCATCTTAAATAAAATAAAGAAACATGCATCCTGTTTTATTTTAAAATAAAAAATTCCAGAAGAGAGCAGGAAGATAGCAATGGACTAGGAGGAGCCTAGGCTCACAAAGCTAGATATCCCAGAAATCAACCTGAAGACTGTCAGAATAAACTCCACAACTAAAGGGAGAGAAGAAGCCACATTCGGGAAAGTAGGAAGATCAGAGACATGGTTTAGGGGAGAAACCAATCATGGGTGCTGTGATGGGGAAGGAGACATAGTCACAGAGAAGGGCAAGAGAGAGAGTAACACACAGGTGAATACACAAGGGAAATGTTTCCCCAAAACCATTGGCTTGGAAAATGAGAGGGGCTGAATTTCTTATGTTCTTACAAGAGGAATCAACAAAAGCAGGCCAACATCAAGACATATAGTAATTAGATTTGCAAAACATAATAATAAAGAAAAATCTTAAAGAAAGTAAGACAAAGAGGTTATTAACTTACAAAGGAAAATCCATAAGTTTAGCTGGTGATCTTTTAAAAGAAACTTGGCAAGTTAGAAGGGAGTGGCATGATATATTCAATGCACTGAATGGGAAAAATCTGCAGCCACTAATACTCTATCCAGCAAGGCTATCATTCAGGATAGAAAGAGAATTAAAGAGTCTACCAGACAAACAAAATAAAGGAGTTTGTAACCACTAAAGTAGCCCTGCAGGAAATATTAAAGAGGACGCTTTGAGGGGAAAGCAGAGACAAAAAGTGACAGTATAAAGGCAGGAAACACAAAAACAGTAAAAATGAACATTTATGGAGAAGTCAATTAACTCACACACCAAAAAAAGGGATGTAAAATATAGGGAGCCTGGGTGGCTCAGTCAGTTAAGTGTTCAACTTTGGCTCAGGTCATGATCTCACAGCTAGTGAATTCAGACCCCACATCAGGCTCTGTGCTAACAGCTTGGAGCCTGGAGCTTGCTTTGGATTCTGTGTTTCCCTCTCTCTCTGCCCCTTCACTGCTCCTGCTCTGTCTGTCTCTCTCCCAAAAATAAATAAACATTAAAAATATTTTTTTATAAAAAGAATATAAAATGTAATAACAAATACCTAAAACATGTTGATGAGAGGAGAAAAGAATGGGTTGAAACTTGAATAACCATCAACTTAATATAAACTGCTATATGCAGAATATGTTATATACAAACCTAATAGTAACCATATATCAAACACTGCTAATAAACATGCAAAAGAGAAAGAGAAAAATCCAAACATATCACTAAAGAAAATCAGCCAAACATTAAAAAACAGAAAGACAAGAATGGATCAGAGAACATCTCCAGTAACAAACACAAAACAAGTAATAACATGGCAATCAATACGTGTCTATCAATGATTACTTTGAATTTAAATGGACTAAATGCTCTAATCAAAAGACATAAGGTATCAGAATGGATTAAAAAAATAAGACCCATATATATGCTGCTTACAAGAGACTCATTTTAGACCTAAAGACACCTGCAGATTGAAAGTGAGGGGATAGAGAAACATTTATCATGCAAATGGATGTCAGAAGAAAGCTAGAGTATTATATTGGACAAACTAGACTTTAAACAAAGACTATAACAAGAGACAAAGAAGGGCACTATATAATAATAAAGGGGACAACCAACAAGAAGATATAGCTATTTTAAATATTTATTCACCCAAACACGTGAGCACCCAAATACATAAAACAATTAATAATGAACATAAAGGATCTAATTGATAATAACACAATAATAGTAGGGGACTTTAATATCCCACTTACATCAATGGACAGATAATCTAAAGAGCAAATAAACAAGGAAACAATGACTTTGAATGGACCATATGGAGTTAACAGATATATTCAGAACATGCCATCCTAAAACAGAAGAATACACATTTTTTTCAAGTGCACATGGGACATTCTCCAGAATAGATCACATATTAGGCCACAAAACAGACCTCAACAAATTCAAGGAAACTGAAGTCACACCATGCATCTCTTTTGACCACAACACTATGAAATTAGAAGACAAACACAAGAAAAATCTGGAAAGACCACAAATACATGGAGGTTAAATAACATGCTACTACAAAAATAAATGGGTCAAGAAGGAAATCACAGAAAATAGAAGAACAGATCAATGAAACAGGAGCTGGTTCTTTGAAAAAATTAATAAAATTGATAAATGTCTAGCCAGATTTATCAAAAAGAAAAGAGAAACAATCCAAATAAAGTCACAAATGAGAGAAGAGAAATAACAACCAACACCACAGAAATACAAGCAATTATAAGAGAATATTTATGGGGGCGCCTGGGTGGCTCAGTCAATTAAGTGTCCAAATTTGGCTCAGGTCATGATCTCACAATTCATGAGTTCAAGTCCCACAATAGGCCATCAGGCTCTGTCCTGACAGCTCCAGTCCTGGAGCCTGCTTCAGATTCTGTGTCTGCCCCTCTCTCTGCCCCTCTCCCACTCACACTCTCTCTTTCTCTCAAAAATAAACATTAGGGGCGCCTGGGTGGCGCAGTCGGTTAAGCGTCCGACTTCAGCTCAGGTCACGATCTCGCGGTCCGTGAGTTCGAGCCCCGCGTCGGGCTCTGGGCTGATGGCTCAGAGCCTGGAGCCTGCTTCCGATTCTGTGTCTCCTTCTCTCTCTGCCCCTCCCTCCTTCATGCTCTGTCTCTCTCTGTCTCAAAAATAAAATAAAAACGTTAAAAAAAAAAATAAACATTAAAAAAATTTTAGAAAGGAGAATATTATGAAAAACTATATGCCAACAAATTAGACAACCTAGAAGAAATGGATGAATTCCTAGAGACATATAAATTGTCAAAAATGAAACAGGAATAAATAAAAAAACTTGAAAGATCAATAACCAGCAAAGAAATTGGATCAGTGATCAAAAAATTCCCAAGAAACAAAAGTCCAGGACCACATGGCTTCATAGGCACATTCTATAACACATTAAAGAAGAGTTAATACCTATTACTCTCAAACTATTCCAAAATATACAAAAGGAAGGAAAACTTCCAAATTCATCCTATGAGGCCAGCATCACCCTGATACCAAAACCAGATAAATACAGCACTAGAAAAGAGACCTATAGGCCAACAACCACAATGAACATGGATGCAAAAATTCTCCATAAAATATAAGCAAACTGAACCCAACAATGCATTAAAGAATCATTCACCAAGATCAAGGGGATTTATTCTTGGGTTTCAAAGGTAGTTCAATACTCACAAATCAATCAACATGATATATCACATCAAAAAAGAAAGGATAAGAACCATATGATCATTTCAATAGATGCATAAAAAGCATTGGACAAAGTACATCCATTCATGATACAAATTCTCAACAAAGTAGATTTAGAGGGAACATACCTCAACATAATAAAGGTCATATATGAAAACCCCACAGTTAATAGCCTCCTCAGTGGGGAAACACTGAGAGGTTTTCCTCTACAGTCAGGAACAAGACAGGGCTGTTCACTCTCACCACTTTTACTCAATGTAGTACTGGAAGTCCTACCCACAGCAATCAGACAACAAAAAGAAAAAAAGGCATCCAAATCAGCAAGGAAGAAGTAAAACTTTCACTATTTGCAGAGGACATGATACTCTATATGAAACCCCGAAAGACTCCACCAAAACATTGCTACCACTAATAAATGAATTCAGTACAGTCACAGTACCCTAAATCAATATACAGAAATCTATTGCATTTCTATATACAAATAATGAAGCAGAAGAGAAAGAAATTAAGAAATTGATCCCATATATAATTGCACCAAAAACAGTAAGATACTAGGAACAAACCTAACCAAAGAGGAGAAAGGCCTATATTCTGAAAACTATAAAACACTCATGAAAGAAACTGAAGATGACACAAAAATGGAAAGACATTCCATGATCATTCATTGGAAGAACAAACATTATTAAAATGTCTATACTGTCCAAAGCAATCTACACATTTAATGCAATCCCCATCAAAATACTCACAGCATTTTTCACAGAACTATAACAAACAATTTTAAAATGTATATGTAACCACAAAAGACCCTGAATAGCCACAACAATTTGGAAAAAGAAAAGCAAAGTTGGAGGCATCACAATTACAGACTTCAAGTTATATTTCAAAGCGGTAGTAATCAAAAAAGTATGGTACTGGCACAAAAATAGACAATTAAAACAGTATAGAAAACCCACAAACAAATCTCTAATTATATGGCCAATTAATCTTTGACAAAGCAGGGAAGAATATCCAATGGGAAAAAGAGAGTCTCTTCAACAAATAGTGCTGGGAAAACTGGACAGCAACATGGAAAATAATGAAACTGAACCACTTTCCTACACCAGACACAAAAATAAATTCAAAATGGATTAATCACTTAAATGTGACACATGAAACCATGAAAATCCTAGAAGAGAGCCCAGGCAATAACTTCTTTGACATTGGCTGTAGCAACTTCTTTCTGGATACGTATCCTGAGACAAGGGAAACAAAAATTAATTATTGAAACTACATCAAAAGAATAAAGCTTTTACACAGTGAAGGAAACAACCAACAAAACTAAAAGATACCCAATGGAATGAGGGAAGACATTTGTAAATGATCTGATAAAGGGTTAGTATCCAAAACATATAAAGAGCTTATAAAACAACATCCCAAAAACAAATAATCCAATTTAAAAATGGGCAGAAGTCATAAATAGACATTTTTTCAAAGAAGACATACAAATGGCAAACAAACACATGAAAAGATACTCAATATCACTTACAGTCATGGAAATGCACATCAAAACTACAATGAGATATCACCTCACACCTGTCAGAATGGTGAAAATCAACAGCACAAGAAACAGCAGGTGTGGCAAGGATGTGGAAAAAGGAGAACACTTTTGCATTGTTGGTGAAATTGCAAACTGAGGTAGCCACTCCGGGAATATAGTATGGAGGTTCATCAAAAAGTTAAAAATAGAACTACCCTATGATCCAGCAATTTCACTACTACGTATTACCCAAAGAATACAAAAACACTAATTCAAAGGGATACATGCACCATGATGTTTATCCTAGCATTATCTACAGCAGCCAAATTATGGAAACAGCCCAAGTGTCCACCAATTGATGAAAGGATAAAGTAGGTGTGTTATATACATACAAGAGAATATTATTCAGCCATAAAAAAAAGAATGAAATCTGGGACACCTGGGTGGCTCAGTCGATTCAGTGTCTGACTTCTGCTCAGGTCATGATCTCATGGTTCATGAGTTCAGACCTCGCATCAGGCTCTGTGCTGACGGCTCAGAGCCTGGAGCCTGCTTCAGATTCTCTGTCTCCCTCTCTCTCTCTGCCCCTCGCCCACTCACGCTCTCTCTCTCTCTTAAAAATAAATAAACATTAAAAAAAAAAAGAATGAAATCTTGCCATTTGCAACAACATGGATGGAGCTACAGTATTATTATGCTAACTGAAATAAGTCAGTCAGAGAAAGACAAATGTCATATGGTTTCACTCATATGTGGAGATTAAGACACAAAATAAATGAGCAAAGGGGAACAAAAGAGAAAGAGAGAGAGAAACCAAGAAAAGACTCTTAACTATAGAGAACAAACTGACAGTTACCAGAAGGGAGGTAGGTGCAGAAATGGGTTAAATAGGTGATGGATAATAAGGATTACTTGTGATGAGCACAGCGTTATGGAAGTGTTGAATCACTATACCGTACACCTGAAACTCATATTTTAGTGTGTGTTAACTGGAATTTAAGCAAAAACTTTAAAAATTAAAAATGGCACAGAACTTGAAACAAAATAAATAAAGAATTCCAAGATAACTGTATAATATGATTATTCTATATTTCTTCATTTGCCTACAAATAAACAAACATGATTTACACATGGATGTTCACATCATAATTTTGACCATCATACCATCATAAGATGTAAAGCACTAAATTTTGAGACCCTCCTCTGCAACCTTTGAACTAGAAGCAGGCCTATTACTTCTGAGAGGACAATGAAGTTTCTCTTCAAAGACCCAGATGCAGTTGTTTATTTTATAATGTACGATGGTGGCATAAATTCTTGTCAATGAACATGTCACAGACTGAGATTCAACTCTGCTGACTCCAGGATTCAAGCCTGAGTGGACATATTAGGGAACTGTTAAAACCCTACGTCCTAGCCTCAGGCACTAAGAATCTTCTCATTAAACAATCAAAGAGAAAAGATAGTAGAGCTATACATGTTTTAAGAACAGTAGGTCAGTTTCAGAGGAACCAAAGTTTCTAAAATAGCATTCATTCAATAATCATTTGTTGATCCCTTATTTTGCATCATGTGTCATGAAAGGTGCCAGACATGCAAAGGTAAACAGGACCCATTGCTGCCCTGAGTACTTCACAGTCTAGAGTATTGGGAAGGTTACCGTGTGTCATGTCATCATACGTTTCATGGGGTTTAGAGGCCAGGCGAATGTGCTGTGAGAGCACTAGGGGAAGCTCTCCCCCACACTGGGGCAGTCAAGGATGCTTTCCTATGGGAAGTGACCTCTGATCTGAATCTTGAAAGGGAATCAAGAGTTATCCAGGCAAAAATAAGTATGAAAAGCATCTCCAGCAGAGGAAGCAAAATGTGGCAGAGAGAAAAGACAATAGTTTCTACTATTGGGAATGCCCTCTGTGTTGGGGCTATCGATTCACATGATAAAGTAATAATCAGAAAAAATATAATCAGTAAAAAACAGAGAACTACTTCTCAGAAATCTCCATAGGTTACCAAGAAGACAGAGTGTCAACTCCATCAGTACCAATTGTCTCTGCAATGACAAGAACACAGTGCCCTGAATATCCTTGAGGGATTAATGGGTATAAATAGTTATCTTAAAGTTTTTAGCTGACATTAATAACAAACATGTAAAGAATTTGGCCTTGCCGGAAGACAAGGGTTGGCCTTTGGTAGGTAATCTCAAATTCTGGGAGGTGGTCTCTCCTGATAGGAATGACTTTAGTTACCTTGGGACCTCAGGTCATGCTGCATAGTCTAAGGAAGTGATTTAGGGTGGGAAAGGGCCGCACCCAATGGTATTTAGGGTGGGGGCTGACCACGTGACTGTGTCTGAACAACCAGCAATGCAACCTATGGCTGGGGTGGGGAGGATTTGAGTCATACATACCCAAATGGGCTAGAGACTAGAGATTGAGATCAACCACATGGGCATGCCTTCATGGTGGAGCCTGCAGTAGACACTCTGAACACCATGGCTCAGGTGGGCTTCCCTGGTTTGCAATGATCTATGTATCCAGTCACATACTGATAGCAAGTAAAGCATCCTGACTCCAGAGGGAAAGACCAATGGAAGCTTTGTGCTTGGTGCTTCTTCTAGATTCTGCCCTATGTGCTTCTTTGGCTGATTTTAATCTGTATCTATTCCCCATAATAAGCTGTACCATAAGTTTTCAGTGAGTTCTTGGTGCCTTTCTAGTAAGTTATCAAACCTGAGGGAAACCCCTAAATTTGCAGTTGGTCCTGGAGTTGAGGGTAGTCTCTTATGGGAACGGTTTCCCCTAGCTTATATTGGACCAAAGTTCTCACAAAAGATAAAAGTTATAGCAAGCCAGAGAAGGAGAAAAGAAAATGGGAGGCACTGTTTATGGAGAATAAATGAAACATCCACTGACGACTTCTAAATAATTTAGTAGAAAACTGACAGGGGATAAAATTCTCTCTGAGTAGGCAATGGTGTGGCTGAAAATTTTTTCTTAAAACTATTGTTATGATTGTATTTTAACCCTTTATCTAGTATAGCCTGAGAAATACAGGATGCATTTTACTGTGAACATTCTATTTCCTGTCATGGCCAAATAAGCTCCTCTCAGGCAAACCCTTTTGTAGGTAGAACTACAAAACTCTACATAAAATGTAAAATAAAACTACTTGAAGACACTGGAGACTGAAAAAAAATAGGATTCAACACTTACTAAGTGTAGAGGATTCAAAACTTAAACTAAGGAAAGGGCATAATGTGCTTCCTATTTTTTTTTAAATGTTTGTGGGTTTGTTTTTTTTTTTTATGTTTATTTATGTTTGAGGGAGACAACATGAGCAGGGGAAGGTCAGAGAGAGAGAAACAGAGAGAGGGAATCCCAAGCAGGCTCTGAGCTGTCAGGGCAGAGGCTGATGCGGATCTTGAACTCATGAACCATGAGATCATGACCTAAGCTGAAATCAAGAGTCTGACACCCAACCAACTGAACCACTTACACACCCAGGTTTGTGGGTTTTTTAAACCCAAATGTAGGATGGTGCTATGAAGGGCACATATATGGGATGGCTAGAACTCAGATAGAAAGCCATGGTCTTATGACCTAAACCACAGGCAAAGTTTAGGACAATTACAACTGCTGGAAAATGGGGATGGATTAGGAGATAAAACCCTCATTTTGCACGGGGAACAACAATTAAAATGAGTGTCTACATCTCAGCAGAAACACTGGGAGCTAAAACACCAACAAACACCTCTCATGAGTTGAAAGGGAAAATAACTGGTCAACCTAGAATTCTATATCTAGTGAAAATGAAGTCGAGATATACATGCAGGGAGACGCATGCCAATGAAAACCGTGTAAGTACAGAATTATTTGCTGTTTTATCCCTGCTTTTTCATTCCTATAGAAAATGTGTTTCCTAACTTGCTTCAAAAACTCGAGATTTATAACTGTTCACATAAAGCACCCTCTACCCTCCACTCAGTATTATAATGTTTACCTGCTGGTTTACCCATTACATCAACATGTTTTTAAACTTTATGGGATTGGGGATATACCTTTTTATATCTTTTCAATGTCTTCCATGGTTATATCATTGCCTTTATGAATGTGAGACATGTCATGACCCTCAGCCATCAACAAGAAAGCTGACAATACCTCCCTTAAAGAGTAGGCCAAGAAAGCGTTTGGGATTACATCAATACTTTGAATGCCTTATGCAAAAGGATATCAGAATGTTGTTTACAGCAATATTAAAAAAATTAAACTGTTTGGCACTCAGATGTAAACATAGATCCTTAAATTTATATAAAGTGTTTTGAATTTCTCTGACAAAATAATCATGTAAACAGAGCATATTCAGATAAAATGATCCTAAATATGCCAGATGTCCTAGATGATAAACATCAATATAAACATTGCTGTATCCATTTTTTTCTTTCTGTTTCTTAAACCTACCAAGTTAAAGTGTTTCTTGGAGAAATCTGATACAGAGAGATTTTTGTTTTCTCTTTGCACGAATATTAATCTTTCATGAAACAAAATATTGAGTGTTGTTTATGTTTAGAATATTGGTTAAGACTCCTGAAGACTATTTTCCTTTCTTAAACATCTGGTTGTCAAACAAGAAATGTCAACAGACTTCCAAGTTTGAGAAGCCAAATAAGCAGAAATTTTTTCACAATGATGCTCGTTTCAGAGACTCTCCATTAGCCTTTCTGGTGGGAGTTCTGACGGGGGAATTGAGAAAGCCATGTGGAAAATTCTACTGTTAACTGCAAAGTTCTCAGCCAAATACAGTTCAGGGAGCTTTGACTTTGTGGCTTGGTTTTATACATCAACCTTCTCATGTTACATTCACTAGCCTTAACCCTGATATGAACTCTTGAAAACTGAAGAGTCATTTTAAATAAGCATTTTCCCACCACACAAAGTATTCTGTAAGAATTCTGCCATCACAAACCACACACTCCAATTGATGTGTTTGCAAATCTTCCCTCACATTGGTCATTTTCATTCTTCAAAGTCTCACTTGCCCTGAGTTATTCAAGAAATAACCACTCTCTTCTTGTGTGAGAACACCAAATTATTTTTTTCTCATTTTAGAATTTTTAAATCCACGCTCTGTGTTTGAAAGTCAAGTTATACGTTATAAAGTAATTCAGCGTGGTTACTGGAATTGTGACAATGCGAGTGAATATATGAATACTCGTAAAGCTGCGTCTTGCTTCTCTGAATGCCCCCTCTCTCCTTTTCTTTTCTACTGACAATGTATTTTATGCTTACCCAATACCAGCTATGCCAATAAGTTTTTGTATGCATTCCCTGACCTCATACTCACAATTGTAAGATGGTATTATTTTTCCCATTTGAAGTTGAAAAAAACAAAGCATATTTAACTTGTGTTAGTGAGTAAGGGGCAGACCTAAGATCTGAAACATCAAGTGGAGTAGATTCTATTACTTATGCTACACTGTTCTCCTATTGTCTCTCTTTTAATCAAATATATTTGAATTACGTGTATGTATGTCACAAAACTACATAACTATGTATGTTTACATAATTACACATTATAATTATACATTGTAAGTATATGGTTATTTTATATATTATACTTAAATAACATATAATGTATAATTATGTATGTTATAGTGTAAATAATATGAATATGTATTAGAAAATCATATAAAATATATCTAATTCGGGGTGCCTGGGTGGCTCAGTTGGTTGGGTGTCTGACTTCGGCTCAGATCATGATCTCACTGTTTGTGAGTTCAAGCCCCACATCAGGCTCTGTGCTGACAGCTCGGACCCTGGAGCCTGCTTCAGATTCTATGTCTCCCTCTCTCTCTGTTTGCCCCTGCTTGTGCTCTGTCTCTCAAAGATAAATAAAGATTTTTTAAAAATTTAAAAAATACAGGGGCGCCTGGGTGGCGCAGTCGGTTAAGCGTCCGACTTCAGCCAGGTCACGATCTTGCGGTCCGTGAGTTCGAGCCCCGCGTCGGGCTCTGGGCTGATGGCTCAGAGCCTGGAGCCTGTTTCCGATTCTGTGTCTCTCTCTCTCTCTGCCCCTCCCCCATTCATGCTCTGTCTCTCTCTGTCCCAAAAAATAAATAAATGTTGAAAAAAAAATTTAAAAAAAAAAATACATATATATATATCTAATTCATGGGGTGCCTGGGTGGCTCAGTTGGTTAAGCATCTGACTCTTTGTTTCAGCTCAGGTCATGATCTCACGGTTCGTGGGTTCGAGCCCTGCATCAGATGCTTGGAGCCTGTTTGGGATTCTCTCTCTCTCTCTCTGCCCCCACCCCACTCGTGCTCTCTCTCTCTCTCTCTCTCTCTCTCTCTCTCAAAATAAACTTTAAAAAATCATTTAAAAAATAATATATGTAATTCAATACATACATTATATATGCAATACGTATGTGATTATAGCATCAGGGTTCCAAAAAATTTGTAATCTATAAGTATAAAGTCATGAGAACCAAGGTGTTCTGCAGATATAACTGAACAGGAGTCAGTACGTTTTAGTCCTATCTCATACTTTGAAAACATCCCTGTTCCAGACCTTTATAGCTCTCAAATTATGATTGCCTCTTCACACAAGCCAGTCTAATAATGGCCCCATAAATTATGCCACTCTAAAAGAATTATGACTATTTCAGCCAGGAGTGGATGTGGCAATAGTTTTTGTTAAAGCAGCTTGTATTCATTACAATGAACAAGACTTTACTTGTAAAACTAGTCATTCTACTGAAGATCATGTGAAGCTATGGTTTGGTGACGTAGAAAGAAAATAACCTGCTGGCAAACGTGTTGCTGTTTTTCTTTATGTTGACAAAGATCTAACAGTATCCACCAGAAGAGTACATAGCAAATGAACATGTGTCTGCCATGATTAGTTGTTTCCTGTGCTATATTGGTTAAGTACTTTTAAAGTAACCCTAGATACATAATAAACACAGCTTGAATTTTCCTGTGCTTGTGTGGTAAAGATAAAGATTTAATAAATGGCCCTAACACTCATATTTTAGGCATTTGGTTTAGAAATAACAGCATACATTTCCTTTGTGGTCCCTTTAACTCATTTTCAATCTACATCAGTAGATTTGGGCTGGATAAACTTGTTTCTGCCAGATAAAAGTACATAGTCTAATGAAACATAATATTCAAATAAAGGAGACTGAAGGCTATTTTTTATTCAAGAACAAAATTTCAAAGGACTAAGATCAGCTTTAAATGATCATTTGTTTTTTTTATACGCATGCACCAGCGTGGATATCCACATATATGTCTCCATTTTCTGTGACAGCAAAGCAGATTTAAAATGTAAAACTGACAATTTGAAACTTTTATTGGATAAGCTGGTGCTTGGTTTTGTTTTTGCTTTTGTTTTTTGTTTTTTGTTGTTTTTTTTTTTTTTTTTTTTTTTGTGCTGAGATCTTAACTTGCCAAAAATAAGCTCTTTATCTTATCTTTACCATTTCTTAATAGTATGGTATATACAGCAATGATTTCAAACAGAAATATTTTCTACTTTGCTTTTTGGTAGAGCAGGCTATTTCACTGCACATAAAAGAAGTGATATGGGCAGCGTATAAAGGAGCTAAAACTAATGAGCTCTAGTATTTAAGAAAAAAAAAAGTGTGAAGCCAAGTTAGAAGTGGGTGAGAAAAATGTATACAAAGTAACTACAAGGGCAAGCCTGAAAAGTTATGCAGGCATTAGTTTACGAATAGGTGTGAATATAACTTAAAATGCTCGCAGAAAAAAAAAGTGTAAAACAGGGTGTAGAATAAATTAAGTGCATGTTTACAGCTGTGATGCTTAAAAAAAAAACAAAAAAACAAAAAAACACTCTCACCAACCAGACTAAGAATCATGGGGCCTTAAAGATACTGCCTGGTCAGAAATAATGTAATTTCCATAATGATACTAATAGTTGTCTTTGAAAGGCTATAAGACATCTATAAAGACATCTACGCTGGGTTACTGACTAAGGATAGCTTGGAGTTTCCAGCTGGGCAGTTTTGATACTCCTAGAAATCGGCTCTCTTTGACTTACAGTTGAACTACAAAGAATCTCACTATGCATTTCATTCCCAAGAGGTAGAAAGTGTGTCTGAGTGGGAAGACACAAATTAACTTGTCATCTGGAAGGAGTGTGGGACATAGAATTTTAAAAGATGGGTAAATACCTGAAATTTTTTAATGCTTTCTTTTCTTCAGTTTAGATTTGCCTTAATTTTTAAAGTAAGCCACAGTTAGACACATTTTCATATAGATTTTAGGTGTTTGCCTTGACATTCTTTTATTCCGTGTTAATTAAAACATTTATGATATGTGTTCTTTGTGAAATAAAGATCATGGGATTTGGAATCAGAAAGTCAGTTTAGTTCTGGCTAAACTTGAACAAATCATTTATCTTGCCTGAGTCTAAGTTTCTTGGGGCTATTAAAATCTTAAAAGCATTGAGTAAGTCAGTCAAATGATAATCACTATTTTTTTTAAAAACAGAGTAGGTACTAAGGTAGATGCTTTAAAATTATAATTCATTTAACCCTCATAATTCTCAAGGAAAGGATTATTCATTTCATTTTTCTGATGAGAACTAAAAGCATAAAGAGGTAACTAATCAGCCTCAGCTCACACAGGTGGTAGGTGTGGGAGCCACAAATTAAATCCAAGCCTGTGTTATCTCAAAGACCGTGTTCTTTTCATTATGGCACCTTATCCCCCCTAAAGGATATGACTGTATTTTATAAACTGAGAAGTTTATTCTATGTTATTCTAATTGAATGCAAGGTTAGTGATTAGGATTTTTATCACTTAATATAATCAGTTAACCCTTTGCTTCATATTTTGAGCATGTCATAATACACTGTAGCAATTTCTTCTTTCCACTTTCTATCCTGGTTGACATGTAAACGAAAGCTCAGGAAGAAACCTGTGACAGATATTTTCTCTCCCTTCTGGGCCCACAGCCAGACCACCTTTCCCAGCCTCCAATTCAGTTACAGCAGGCAATGTATTTAAAGTTCCAGGTGATGAACCATGGGCAGAAGTAATGTACAGAGCCTCTGGGGCTGGCCCAGAACACTTTCCATTTTTCTTTCTTCCCTTACCAGCTGTTTCAACGCCAAGGTCCCAGAAGGGGACTCCAAAGCCCTTGGGGATGGTAGAGCCATTAGACAAAAGGAATTATGTCCTTAAATAACTACATAAAATACAGCTTCTTCTACTCCCAGACCATGCCATCCACACTCTGCTCTAACTTGAGTAATCCACCTTTGCTGTCTTAAACCACTCAGATTTGGGAGTAATTCATTACATTCGTTAGTCTGCCCTGACTCATTTAAGAGCATACCTAAGAAATGGTTTATTGAACCTGACCTGTGGCCCATTTAGCTCAGGTGCCTGTCTCACCTTTGCACAGGGGTACATTACATAAGAATAATGAAGTAACAACGGCCGCTACAATTCTATAAAGTACCTACTATGTGCTAAGCTTATAGTTAAATGTTAAGTACAAGCCACTGACCTCAGCTTTACATATTTTATTAAATCTTCACCCTATGAGAAGGGCACTATTCATTATTTTCACTTTACAAGAAAAAAAAAAAAAGATTCTAATTCAGTTTAAGTCACTTGCTCAAACTCTAATACAATTCATTCTGACTCCTAAACTATAAGTCTGTATCCATTATACAGGAAGGTTTTGTTGTCCTGGATTCCTTAAATAATCTAACCACAATGTATCATTATAAATTTACCTAAACATTTAAGCAATGTATGTATAGTTTCAATTTGAACCACCAATATTTAGACCTTTCCAATCTTTACTAATTTCTTTACATGTCTTCGAGCTTTTTGCTTGGAGCTGTAAGAAGTGACCCCTCATTCTCTGCAATTCACTGGCTTTCCTGATGCAAAACCTCCAAAATATAGCTTATCATGTAGTTTTTGAAACTCCATTTTTAAAATAACTTCATAAAAGTATTTTGGTTGACCTCAAAGAGGTTTTCTACTAACTTCCAGGATTTCCTTTTTGGTCATGAAAGAACGTTGAGCCAATTTTTTTGAAAAAAAAAATCATCTATAAATTGTCCATTAGTTCTGAAATAAAGTTCTAATTATTCTCCGTAAAGACAGACTTACCCTTGTGTGTATCAAAGTTACTGGCCATTTTCTGCTCACTCTCAGAGCCTGCGGTTTTTTCTCCTCTCAGATTTTACTGGCCAGAAAAGACTGTATCATATATAAACTTGAACATTTCCCTCTGCCTTCTTTACTCCAATACTCAATAAAACAACATCACCGCCACTAATCTGCAATGGACACTAGTGGCAGTGCTTTATCTATGTGGTAAAATAACTGTTCGTCATTAGTCAGTTCTTGGTTTTTTTAAAGCCAGTTCCCAACCACTGATGTATGTGGAGGCTGTCTGCCACTTCCAGGGCTTGGTTTATACCTCTCTCACCCTCCACTCTGCCTATTGCCCCCACAGTCGCACAATTCCATGTCACGTCCCCAGGAATCCTTCCCTGAAACTGTCATCCCCTCCCCTACCTCGGGTTGGCTACACCGACTTTCCCTTGGATGTCATAATAACCTGCGCCCAACACCATCACTGCTTTTGCCCCGTTACGTTTTAATTATCTATGTACCTGTCTTCATCATTATACTGTTAGCTGGAGGGCAAAAACTTTGTCTTTTGTTTTTACATCTCAAGGTCCTAGCGGATGTTCCAGCACATAGCAACTGATATTTCGCAAATGAAAACGTTAAGTGTATTCACAGTAAGCTCATGTGACCACCCAAATTAAGTTCTGACAAACTTCACTGATATGCATGTCTGTGGACGCTGCTGCCTCAAATCTGGTCTTCCAGCCTTCTTTTTAACTGAGGACCTCTTTTAACTGTATAGGGTTTTTTGCGTTGTTTTTTTGTTTTTTGTTTTTTTCCATGGCTATAATCCTGCTTCTTTGAAGGTTTTTTGGTTTTTTTTTTTTGTTTTTTTTTTTTTTTTGGTACCTTATCAAACATTGTCTGGGTTTTTTCTTATTTTTTTCTCTCTACGTTCTCATACAGTATTTTGGTTACTTGGTAATGGAGTGGAGTGGTTGGCAAAAATTATACTACAACTTACGTGTTTTTTTTAATTATCCTTAACTAGTTGTACATGCTATGACATTTTGATAACAAACTATGACATAACCAACTTAACTTATTTCAAAGTATGTGCATCTGCACCCGTTTTGACCATCTGTAGATTCAAAATTAATATCGGTCTACACAGTAGCTTTACTGATTATTGGTTGCAGATTATGCTAGTCCATGGGTGTTTCAAATTTCTGCATTCTTGAAGCTGAGGGTTTCGTCAACTTCCTTTCCTCCACCTCAAATTTTCATAACAAATTTTGCTGCAGTTAGGACATACCAACAAATATACCTATGGGCAGAACATTTTGATTGTTTATAATGCAGCAGAGTAAAAAGGTACTTGATTTTATGATTAAAGGAAAGCTAAAAATGACTTCTTGTGACAGTTTTTAGCGTCTAAAACTTTTCACCTCCCAAAGCGCAAAGTAAAGACTGTGCATATGTTATGCTACAAGACACACAAAACTTACAAATAAACCAGGAAAAACTTTGCCTTGTACACATAGAGTAAGTCTATTTACTCTACAAAGAAACTGACAACAGTGACTTAAGGAAACATGGCTTGTTGGTACACTAGCAATACGCAAACATTAAAGTAAGACATAATGGATATCAAAATGTATTTCCAGTAAAACTTAAATGATTACATCGAGATGTTAATAGTATCTCTCTTTAAGTGGACGAAATACAGGCTTTTTTTTCTTCTTCTCGATTTTCTGGATTTTCCAGTTTTCCAAAATAAAGATCTGTTCAAATAGGAAAATTACTTCTGTTCCAAAAAAAGAAATAAACAAAGACAGTATCTCTGCCTTTCTATAGCTCACATTTCTAACCATAATCTCTACTAATTTGCAGGTTTTAATGTATTTTCATATTTAAAATGTCATTTGATCCACTCAAGAAAAGAGAGTCCTACAAATGAGAAAAATTAGGCTCAAAAATTAAGGAAACTTTCTTAAGATTGCCCAGCTAGCTATTAAGTGGCAGAGACACTTTTTAAACAAATTCTGATTATATCTTGAGTATTGACTATTTTGTTGAAAAAGGTAATCATAGACATGTGAAGAAGGTACAGGAGGGAGAGAGCCACAAACCTGGAGAACAGGAGGGGTTATCAGGAGGAAAACCAAGAGCTAACATTCACTCACTGTGGACCACATGCCCCACACTGAGTTAAAAGGGCGGCACAGAGAATGGCCTTTAATCTTCTATGAAGTACTTATTATTACCATCTCAGTTCTACAAAAAGGGAAACAGAAGTACAGAGAGGCCACGAAATTTGGTCAGTCACGGAGACGTAAGTGGCAGGGCCAGGATTCAAACCCACACATTCTGACGCATTCTGAGTCAACACATTCTGACTCCAGGGCTGCCCCATGCTAGCTAGTGGCATAAGCATAGAATCACCAAAAGACCTAGTCAAGTTTCAGGTTTCCTTGAAAGACCAGAATGATTAGCAATGAATCAGTTTTCAATCAGTTCAGCAACCTATGATCTTTTAAAACTCACCATTTAAAAAAATATTAGTTTTTGTTGCTTTTTAACAGATGAAGGGAAAGCAAAAGATTAAACAGCAAAATGTAACCGTGATTTAACAATCTTTTTAAAACCATGACTGTAGGGCACCTGAATGGCTCAGTCAGTTAAGCATCCGCCTGTGGCCAAGATCATGATCTCATGGTTCCTGATCTGGAGCTCCGCTTGGGATAAAACATGAGCCCCGCTTCTCTCTCTCTCTCTCTCTCTTTCTGCCCCTCGCTCACTTGTGCCCTCTCTCTCTCTCTCTCTCTCTCTCTCTCTCTCTCTCTCTCTCTCTCTCAAAAAAAAAAAAAGATTGTGGGAGAAAAAATGCTTTTATTGCATGAAAATACAAATCAACTGGTTGTATTAATCATGAAGCAGATTCAACAGCAGAATCGACACTAACAGAATAACCATCTGATTTTCAGGTTACAGCATCACTTCAACCTTCCCCGTTTACTAATAAAGCTAACATCCTGGCTTTGGTTTTCCTCTTGCTCAGAGCCCTAGCTGTCATCATTTTAAGTGGGAGAGCAAGGAAATGTGTATATGTGTCTGTGTGTATGTAACAAATATACATCGACAGAGAGAGACTTTTTAAGGGTCTTGACTTCTCATACTAAACTCACCAGTGGAGTATTTTACTTTGGACTTTACTAGACTTTGCTGAAAATAAATTTTCTGACCCATGACGCCTCCTGAGTCAAAAAATATTTTTTTTTTTAATCTTTGAGTTCTATAAAATTAGATTTGAATTTAACCACTTAGCCATTCCAGATTACAAGTCTGGTTTCCTCCTAGGTATAAACCCAATGAATATAAATCATTATCTATTGCAATCCCACTTGAACATGGTACACTTCATAAAACAAGCACAAGAAGAGTGCAGCTAGATTCTAACGCAAACGCTAAGTCTCAGGTTTATTTAATTTCCTTTAGACTTTCTACATGGAATTTAGTGAATCAATTATTAAATATTAGCGTCACTCCTGGCATTAGATAATCTACTAGCTTTCCTGACCTAAGTATTACCAATTCACTTCCTTTGTCTGCACTGATTTTCCAGAGAGAGAGAGAGACCCAAGATAAATTGCCTGGTACATTTTAAACTCTTTACCTTTAGACATTTCCTTTGCTGTTTTTTTTTTTTTTAATCCTTGCAAATTTAGACACGACAGAAAACTGTTATTTGCCTCATAATGGCCTCTTCAGTGTGTTTCACAGTCTTTTGTAGAGAATAATGACATAATGATAGTGTTCTCAGACCTATATTTTCTACTTGATAAACTAGCAATTATATGATTAAAGCATTTTTAGAAACTCACATTAAGTATATGATACCCTAGAAACCAGTCCATCATGTAATTACACAGTCAGGAGAGAAATAATTTACATAACTAAAAACCATCTGAAACAGTATTCAGGACCAATATGTGATTTTTCTAGCAGATTAAGTATTTCAAAAATATTAAATAATTTAATTATAATATACTTTTAATGTTAGGATTAAAAATTCTGAATTTTATAAACTGTATTTAAACTTTAAATTTTTGTACTTACTGAAAGGAAACTATGCGAAACTCTGCTGAAAACATGTGCTAATGTGCTGGGTACATTAGGACCAGCATAGAGAAACCTTATGATTTCTCTTCACAGAACACATACTTACAACAGAGAAGGTTCTGTTCTAAGCAGGCTATGCCTAGGTATTCAAGCTCTATGATGAACATCAACTTTGCCCCGGACTTTTCTTAGGTATAGCTTATAGGCAAATTTGATTAGATCTTTGTGATTTTTTTTTTTTGAACATCAGATTACTACACCTACATCGTGTTGAGTTGGAGGAGATATAAACATATTCGTACATATCATTTTCTTTAGAAAATAGGAAAGACACTTAATGGATGTCCAAGAGATTCAAACACCATACCATAACCAAAGGATATAAACACCATCCTTAAAACATCAAGATAATGTCTCTTTTCAGTTTTTTGCTCAGCTTCTGGAAGAACCAGTTACTTTGCTTTTCCCAAATTCACTGAGGAAAACTATAAAAAATTATAGAAGTATATCCTGAGGTCTAGCCCTTCAAAGGGATAATTTCATACACATAATCACAGCAGTGAGAACTACCTCAAAAAGTAAGCATGCGTTATTAAGTAAAAATAAGGGTGCCAAACACTGTGTATTAAGACACTGTGTGTTTAAGAAAAACAATGTATATTTATATATTTGCATGGGGTTATAAGCATAAAAAATTATTTCTGTGAATGTACACAAGAAACTTATACCTGGGTTACCTTGTTCATATCCATGGCGGGGAAGGATGTGTGTGAATTAAGCATGTAGGCAGGAAACCAAGCATGACTTTTCCTGTGTATTGTATACTTTATGATTTTCGAATCATTTGAATGCATTATGTACTCGAAAAATATGTCAATCTCGGGGCGCCTGGGTGGCGCAGTCGGTTAAGCGTCCGACTTCAGCCAGGTCACGATCTCGCGGTCCGTGAGTTCGAGCCCCGCGTCGGGCTCTGGGCTGATGGCTCAGAGCCTGGAGCCTGTTTCCGATTCTGTGTCTCCCTCTCTCTCTGCCCCTCCGCCGTTCATGCTCTGTCTCTCTCTGTCCCAAAAAATAAATAAATGTTGAAAAAAAAAAAAATTTAAAAAAAAAAAAAAAGAAAAATATGTCAATCTTAAAAAAAAAAAAAGAAAAGAAAAAGGAAAAGAATGCAAGGGGTCTTGATCCGTGTGTGGAGATAAGAAATATAGACCAAGTATGTTCTTAACTATGATACCAAATGAGTTTTAAGAGCAAAAAACAGCAAAATTAGATGCCTCTTGTTACTAGTTTATTCCACCACCACTACCAGCCCTCAATGAGGTTGGCTTTTATGTTTTCTAACTCAAAAAGAGTTAATGTTAACATTTTGTGTTAATAATGATAGCAATAGAATCAGACCACCACAAGGCATTTGGGTATCCATATCTGATGATCAGCAAAATCGTAAATACCCTTGACAGTTTCTGAGAGATATGATGAGGAAATCAGCCATGGCCAACAACTAATTGCCACCATCATATATAAAGCTTACCTTGACCCTCAGTAATGTAATCAGGATATCCATTCTCAAAGCCTCTGCTATCTAAAGCACTATAAAGGGGTGGAGATAAAAACAAAGATAGCGAGGAAGTACATAAATACCATCACAACATCCCTGATCTGACCAAACTTATGTGCTGTTATCTGTTTTTTCCAGATCTACACTTCCTGAAACATTCGCTTTACAACTGAGTAACCATCCCCTCTGATATTAGGAAACAAGAAAAAAAGAATTGTTAATTTGTCAGTCCTGTGTAAAGAATAATAATGATGGAGATACCATCTGACATTGGCATAAAGCTTCACAGAACTATCGCTTACAGCACCTCATGGCCCCATCATCTCTGGGAATTAGGTAGGCTTGGCATCATTAACTGTACTTGGGGGGGGGGAGGTGGGGGGGAGGGGAGAGCCTATTTCAAGGCTAGCAAGTGGCAGGCCTAGGACACATCCCAGGTCTTCTGAGCTCATGTTCATTGCCATTATATGCTGTGTGTCTTCTCAGCATCTGGGTTTTCTCCTTCCCCAAAGAGCAAAGGCTTGCCACAGTTGTGGACAGTTTGATACATAATAAAGTTTACCGCTCCATTGAGGAAGGAGGCCAACAACATGCTGTTGTCTAGGTCTCTAGTGAAATTTCTTTATAAAGATCAAAACTGTTAAAAAGGAACTGCAGTATTTTGCAAAATGAAACAAACATCGATTGCAACATTTGAGCTTTCAACTGGGACTTAAGAACATCGTGTCCTGTAATTTGGATTTTAGATAACCAATTGTAACTACTGATACAACTCCTGGCTGACCTTGTCAGTTTACATCTAGGGATGCATGAATGGAAAAAATATTGAATTGTTTCTTTATTCTATTTCTGCCTGCTCGTAAAAATCCCATCTTCCTAGCCACAATGGGAGGCAATGTGGTAGCATAGCAATATAATACACTACAGAAATGAATCAAAACTTGATGGGAAATCTAAATCACATTATACTTTGGGCTATTCAAATAAGAAAAAAACAACCTTGAAGAAGTCTGTTCTGAGTTTATTTGCACTGCCCTTTGGTATATGCTGGTAGAATTTCATTGCACCCTCTAAGGTCTTCAATGTAAACCTTTAGAGGTCTTGAGTTCAGGCAGGCTACACTGTTGTCACTAATTTCTTGTGCTAATGTTATACTGAAGAAATTTTTAATCATTTGGTATAAACAGAGCAAGATAAAAAAGAAAGCTTTTCAAAACTAGACTTTCAGAAAATTAAAGACAATAATTATGACATTAAAAAATGTCACCATTTGTGCCTTGATAATATGACCTATCACAAAAATGCCATTTTAATTGTTTTACCATATATTTAAACATTTTGTGTTGTTTTTCCCAGTAGGGCCAAGCTTAGTTTAAGACTATTTTTAAAAATTTTTTTAATGTTTATTAATTTCAAGTGAGAGAAAGCACCAGTGGGAGAGGGTCAGAAAGAGAGGGAGACACAGAATCCGAAGCAGACTCCAGGCTCTGAGCTGTCAGCACAGAGCCCAACACAGGACTCAAACTCACTAACTGTGAGATCATGACCTGGGCCGAAGTCGGACGCTCAACTGACTGAGCCACCCAGATGCCCCGAGACCATTTTTTTTTACTAGAAATCATGATACTACTGAGCTCTAAGGAAAACGCTATCCATCACACTTCTGTTGCAGTCATAAAATAATTACTAACGCTTACATATAAAGTATATATAACGTAAATATGTGTATGTGTATAACTTGACAGGTAAACTTTTTAAATAAAAAATGAAACACTTTAGTTTTTCTCTTTTCCATAAAACAAATCACGTCTAATGAATTTCACTTAAATTTTACAGATAGATGAAACAAAAGAGAACACAACCCAGCAAAGAATTTCAGTGTATGTTGAACAGCACTCAGGTCCTGTTGATAAAGACACCTATCACAGGAGCAGATAATCCTGGGATTTGGGGGCAGGTACGTGAAAGGCTCTATGATAACGCTGCTGGTGGGTGCTCTTGGGGTCAGAAGATGTGGATGCCAGCCCTGACCTCTCCCGACCTAGCCATCCACTCTACGCTTGAGAGTTGAATTCTCACCTTCACATCTTTACAATGGAGATCCCCATTCCTGTTTTAGGTGGTATTTGGGAAAATTAAATTCAGCATCTAAATGAAAATGCCTAATATACTGTAAAATGCCACATAAATGTAAGATAGCACTATGACTAATAATACCTGAATTTTAATGCGAAAGACCATGCTAAGATTGTAGCGTACAAATTCAAACAATACAAAACGTTGTAAAAGTGAGTAGCAAGAATAAAATAGGCTATCATTTTAATTTTTATTTCATATGTTTTTAAAAATACAATACAGATGCTATTTATACTGGGGGAGCAGCAAAACATCTGTACCTATTCTTAAAGATTCATTTACATCTCCTACTCCTGCTTCTCAGGCAAAACACAAAATGTTCATCTCCTACTTGCTAGACGGAACACATAGATGTTAATAGCATTATTTTTTTTTAATGTTTATTTATTTTTGAGAGAGCAAGAGAGAGAGCACAAGCAGGGGAAGGGCAGAGAGAGAGGGAGAGAGAGATAAGGAGGGAGGGAGAGAGGGAGACACAGAATCTGAAGCAGGCTACAGGCTCTCAGGTGTCAGCACAGAGCCCAAAGCGGGGCTCGAACTCACAAACCATGAGATCATGACCTGAGCCACAGTCATAGGCTTAACCGACTGAGCCACCCAGATGCCGCAATAATGTTACATTTAATAAGGCAGTATGGGAGCTGGGGTCTTGAATCTTACAAACCTCTCAAAGTCCGCTAATTTTGTGAGCGTGGGTACATAATGTGTTTCTGTTTCTTCAGTTACGAAAAGCAGTTAACAGTCGTACCAACGCCTCAGAAGACTTAGGGATATAAATGATCAAAGGTTTAGAGCTTAGCACACTGTCTGCCACATAGTAAGAACTAAAACATGTCTGCTGTTTCAATATGATTATATATTTCCTCATATGGGCATTTCAGACATGCCGACCACTTTCCAAATTCTATTTATAAACACCAAGGAGATAGGAATGCAACCCAGATTCACTTTCTTTCATGAGTTGGGGCACTTGCCCTATAAAGTCCATTCAGATGAAATTTAAGTGATCTTGCTTTCAAGTGTAGCTAGTGAACTTGATAACCAAGATCAACTCACCAAAAAAAGTTCTAACACACTCTAATAGCTTAACAACTGTATTTTCTAATCTTTAAATTTTTTTTTAATGTTTATTTATTTTTGAGACAGAGAGAGACAGAGCATGAACAGGGGAGGGGCAGAGAGAGAGGGAGACACAGAATCTGAAACAGGCTCCAGGCTCTGAGCTGTCAGCACAGAGCCGATGCGGGGCTCGAACTCACGGACCGTGAGATCATGACCTGAGCCAAAGTCGGACACTTAACCGACCGAGCCACCCAGGCGCCCCTGTATTTTCTAATCTTAAATGATTACAGTAGACTTAGTAAAGTTTTTTTTTTTCAAATTCTTGTCTTGTAGTTTTTATTTCTTCATTTTTTTTTTAATATTTATTTTTGAGAGCAAGAGAGACAGAGCATGAGCAGGGGAGGGGCAGAGAGAGAGGGAGACACAGAATCTGAAGCAGGCTCCAGGCTCTGAGCTGTCAGCAGAGAGCCCGACATAGAGCTCAAAACCACAAGATCATGACCTGAGCCGAAGTCGAACACTCGACTGACTGAGCCACCCAGGTGCCCCCCCTTCACTTATTTAAAAAAAAAAAAAAAAGGTATTTACGGAGCCCCCTATGACATTCTAGGTATTGTATTTGGTGGTGGGATACAAAGTCAAGCAAAAATACCTCTGCTTTCCTATTTTATCAACGTTTATTTATTTTTGGGACAGAGAGAGACAGAGCATGAACGGGGGAGGGGCAGAGAGAGAGGGAGACACAGAATCGGAAACAGGCTCCAGGCTCCGAGCCATCAGCCCAGAGCCCTATGCGGGGCTCGAACTCACGGACCGCGAGATCGTGACCTGGCTGAAGTCGGACGCTTAACCGACTGCGCCACCCAGGCGCCCCTGCTTTCCTATTTTAAGAAAGATTGACATGGGGCCCCTGGATGGCTCAGTCAGTTGTGCGTCTGACTTTTGATTTTAGCTCAGGTCGTGATCTCACAGTTCCATGAGTCTGAACCCCACAACAGGCCCTGTGCCCTGGCCAGTGTAGAGCCTCCTTGGGATTCTCTCTCTCTCCCAATCTCTCTGCCCCTCCCTTGCTCGTGCTCTCACACTCTCAAAATAAACATTTTTTTTAAAAGATGGATATTAATCACAATCACTCCACAAAATGAATATAAAATTACAACTGTAAAAACTACTATACAGGAGGAAAATCTAGCCCTAATGGGAGTAGGTCATTAAAAGGAAATGAACAAATTATGTCAATGGGGAAAGCTTCCCTGAGGAAGTGAAAATTGAGTTAATATCTGAAGAAAGAGTGGACTTAACAGGATAAGAAGTGTAGAAGTGTAAGCTACTGTGTTACAAGATTTACGATCTGGGTACTGGTAGGAAGGAACTTGGCCCCTTTCGGGCCTAAGGGAAGGCCAGTGAGACTGGACCCCAGAGAAGCAGCAGCCGGGAGGGCATCGATGAGGCTGGTGGACTGAGCCACGCCCTGAAAGCATGGGTAAGACTGTTTTCTTATCCTACCCGCAAAGGAAAACCACTGAAGAATGTTAAGCCTGGGTACGTGAGTGGTTTTGAGAAGAGGAAGAGGTTGACAGGATCCAATATGAATTATGTGTATAATCAGTTTAGCGGGGGTCAGAGTGGTTGTGGAGAAAACAGTTAGGTGACTGCTGCTGGCGTTCAAGAAAGAGAATGTGAAAGCTTAGATTAGGGCAGTTGGGCTGGATGTGCTTATAAGTGATAGAGCAAGAGCTTGGTTTTCCATAACGCATGTATTCTTCTCTTTGATTGCACAGGCCTGTTTTTCATGTAAAGACATTTTTCTCTTGAAACATTCTCTTGAAAGGCTAATGGTGGGTATGCCATTTAGAAATGCCAATTTCTAAATAATCAGAACCACCTCCCTTTGGTGAAAGCCTTGCCCTGT
This sequence comes from Lynx canadensis, assembly GCF_007474595.2. NCBI lineage: Eukaryota > Metazoa > Chordata > Mammalia > Carnivora > Felidae > Lynx > Lynx canadensis. The sequence continues at coordinate 168,540,032 of NC_044310.1, read as the reverse complement.
ATTTCGGTAAAACATGGACTGAGAATGAACCAAAAGAAATAAGGTCCATTGAAATACTCTTTTTAGTGTGAAAATGCCACTGATTAGCAATCACTTAGGAAAAATTAGATCAAAGAGCAGTAATATCTTTGAAATGAAGCCGAAAGACAGAAAAACACATCCCAGAAAGGAAAAGAGTCAGAGGAAACAGACTCTACTAACAGTAGTAATTCTAAAATAACCAATGGCATCATCTTTAGAATCTCCCCCAAAGACTAGCTGCTGCCTTCGCAAAAGTACCTCCCATATTTTGGCCACTAATCAACCGTACCTAATACATAAAAGTGACACACAATAGTCAAGACACCTTATAGTACCACACACCAACTGAATGCAGAAATACACACACATACACACACACAGCACTGAAATGAAGCCCACACATATCAAAGGATTAAGCAGAAAAGCAAAAAGGATAGCACAAAACATACCTTCATTTTGCAAACCAGACACACAGAAGCATCCATTACAATTGCCTCTAAGACAAATTGTATCTCTCAACTGAGAGGGAGAAAAAAAAATGAAATCGTTGGCAGCCTAGTTCTCCCTGAGTAGAAGTGAGGCATTAATTTAGATCATTGTGCACATTGAAAAGTTATTGCACTGCAGGGATTTCCAATTACATAATGCAGACTCGGAACTCTGTTTGGGTGTCACTTGGCTGCCAGCATCCATGGGTGAGCTGTGTAACACTCCTCTGTCATGTAGCTCATGTGAGAAAAGAATTCTGCAGTTCCAAGAAATGGCACTCATCTTGGAGACCTTCCCAGTTACACAAAAGAACATAATTTCCACATTATCCCCAGGCATACTGTCTAGGATGATAACTCTATGAGAGCTTTATGTGTAAATTATACACACAGTTCTACTAACGAAAGGCATGCAGACTGCCTTTTGGTGGTGGCAGGGCCAAGATGCAAAACCAATTTGTTTTTCAATTTTTTAAAAATGACACCTGAGCTCTCTAATAATCAAGCGAGACCGTGAGGGTTAGGTGGTAGATAGGGTAATTGCAGCATGGTTATGTAACAGATCAGAACTAGAGCTGACAAGCAATGTCGAAAGTGCAGACCTAACAACCACCTCGTAGCTGGCTTATTTCAGTACTTCAGATTTAAGTCCTTCAAACTTTTAATTTCATACTAATCTCAATTTTTCATCAGGAACTGCACTCTTGCATTCTGGTTTAATTTTTCTGAAAAAAATGGAATGAAAGCACACTTACGAAAAGAAGAGGCCGGAAGTTAAAAAAAAATAAAAAGATGGATATTTTCATATTTATCGTCTATTTGGTGACAAAATTCCACATGTAGTACACAGTGTGTGCCAGACATGAGATAAACCGGAAGACGAGACCGTGTTCTTTTCCTCTAGCACCTCACACCTCCCTTTCTAAGAAGTCCAAAATATGAAAGCTTCTGTGTACTGCTTATCAGTACCATTTGGAGGACTTACTTTCTTGTACTAAATTCAATCATTTTAAACCAAATGAAGAACAGAGATTAGAAAAGTGAGGCAGGCTTAAGAACACTGAGCATTTGTTGAGAATTTACTATATATATGTAAGCTTTGCACATATTTAAACCTACTGACGGTCTTGCCATTAGATCATTATGTTCGTCATTTTAAAGATGGGGACACTGAAGTTTACACGAGTTAGAACACAAGATCCCAGATCTAAGAAGTGTAGTGTGAATTCAAACCAACGTGATCTGATTCCACAGTGCTCTTTTAAGTAGGTGACACACAATGTTACATTAGTTTCAGGTCTGCAACATAGTGATTCGGCAAGTTTGTATGTAATGTTGTGTTCACAAGTGTAGCTACCATCTGTCATCATACAACACTATTACAATACCCCTGGCAGTTCTCAAGTTTTGTTTGTTTAAGTTCATTGCTTGATGTGGGAACTTTTTTCCCATCCATTCTCCCTTTTATCTTATCTAGAAGAACTTACGGAGGAAATTAACCAAGCGTTTTTCTGGGTTATTTCATTATTGTTGAATACATAACCATGCTGCTCTCTCAAACTATTCTTCTCTTGCTTTCAGGCTAAAATTAATTTACTCAGCACCTGTCATCTGCCAAGCACTGGGTTATATGCTTTATGAGTAAAGATATGGTCCTTGCCCTATACTTACAGGAAAATCAGAATTAAGGTAATAAAAAAAGATCTAGTAAGTGATATGGTAAAAAGAGTGCAGGGTGCTAAGGAAGCAATGGCCAGCAGGGGGCTCAGGTGAGGCTACCTGTAAGAACTGGCATTGGAACTGTTGCCTGAAGCTTGAGGAGTACCTGGACCAGGTTCAATCTTTATGTCTCCCACCTTGACCTATCTCCCAGAATGTGGCTTTTCTCCATACTGCTCAACTAAATTCGCATTCTCATTGGCCTCCAACCATCACCTAATTTTCCAACAGAAACTAAACAGCTAAACTCTCCTGAACTCTTCTCCCTTTTTTATTTTTTTATTATTTATTATTTTTATTTTATATCTAGCATTTGCCTTTATTTTTAGTCTTTCATTCAACATAATTATTTTTTAATATTTCTTTTTTTAATTTTTTTTTTAATTTACATCAAAATTGGTTAGCATATAGGGCAACAATGATTTCAGGAGTAGATTCCTTAGTGCCCCTTATCCATTTAGCCCATCCTCCCTCCCACAACCCCTCCAGTAACCCTCAATTTGTTCTCCATATTTAAGAGTCTCTTATGTTTTGTCCCCCTCCCTGTTTTTATATTATTTTTGCTTCCCTTCCCTTATGTTCATCTGTTCTGTGTCTTAAAGTCCTCATATGAGTGAAGTCATATGATATTTGTCTTTCTCTGACTAATTTCGCTTAGCATAATACCCTCCAGTTCCATCCACATAGTTGCAAATGGCAAGATTTCATTCTTTTTGATTTCCAAGTAATACTCCATTATATATATGTACATCTTTTTTATCCATTCATCCATCAATGGACATTTGGGCTCTTTCCATACTTTGACTATTGTTGATAGTGCTGCTGTAAACATTGGGGTGCATGTGCCCCTTTGAAACAGCATACCTGTATCCCTTGGATAAATACCTAGTAGTGCAATTGCTGGGTTATAGGGTAGTTTTATTTCTAATTTTTTGAGGAACCTCCATACTGTTTTCCAGAGTGGCTGCACCAGCTTGCATTCCCACCAGCAGTGCAAAAGAGATACTCTTTCTCCGCATCCTCACCAATATCTGCTGCTGCCTGAGTTGTTAAGTTAGCCATTCTGACAGGTGTGAGGTGGTATCTCGTTGTGGTTTTGATTTGTATTTCCCTGATGATGAGTGATGTGGAGCATTTTTTCATGTGTCGGTTGGCCATCTGGATGTCTTCTTGGGAGAAGTGTCTATTCATGTCTTTTGCCCATTTCTTCACTGGATGATTTGTTTTTTGGGTGTTGAGTTTGATAAGTTCTTTATATATTTGGGATACTAACCCTTTATCTGATATGTCATTTGCAAATATCTTCTCCCATTCTGTTGGTTGCCTTTTAGTTTTGCTGATTGTTTCCTTCTCTGTGCAGAAGCTTTTTATTTTGATGAGGTCCCAGTAGTTCATCTTTGCTTTGGTTTCCCTTGCCTCTGGAGACATGTTGAGTAAGAAGTTGCTGCGGGCAAGATCAAAGAGGTTTTTGCCTGCTTTCTCCTTGAGGATTTTGATGGCTTCCTGTCTTACATTGAGGTCTTTCATCCATTTTGAGTTTATTTTTTGTGTATGGTGTAAGAAAGTGGTCCAGGTTCATTCTTCTGCATGTCGCTGTCCAGTTTTCCCAGCACCACTTGCTGAAGAGATGGTCTTTATTCCATTGGATATTCCTTCCTGCTTTGTCAGGATTAGATTAGTTGTCAAGATTAGTTGCTATATGTTTGTAGGTCCATTTCTGAGTTCTCTATTCTGTTCCATTGATCTGATGTATGTTTTTGTGCCATCTTCTCCCTTTTTTAAATACCTGATTTAAACTAATTCCTCACCTTTTTTTGTTGATTTTCCATTGCATATATGATATTCTTATATATTTATATATAAAACATGTAATGTGGTATATTAAATTATGTACTATATATGACATTAATAAAAAAATTATAAATTCAGTTAAAATATTTAAAATTGTGTCCCTATCTTAAAAAATATTCTGTTATAGGAATCATTTTTGTATTATATGTGGAATTAACATACGTTAAGATTCTTTTGAAAAGCAAATAGATTACCTATGCTTGGAAATAACAACAAAAAATTACAAAGAATAATAAATACGTATTCATACCCAAAATGCCATTGATCCCCAGATCTTCCTTTTGATTTATCAAGGGACAGAGATATTAGTTTTTTGGATTGGAGCCAGAAGGAAGAGTGGCATTTTTTTCACAATTTCTAAAATTGAGAGAAATGTTACTGTCTCTTCAGATAATAGACTTCATGTAGAAACGCCTATGGCTTTCCAACAGCCCTACCATTCAAAAGTATCCAAAACATGAGTGAAACTCTATACTGAATGGGATAAATCAACAACATCTTTATTTTGTCACAAAGATGAAAACCCAAGTATTTCACGAAGTTAGTTGAAAACAGACTTTGAAGCTGGGAATGAATAAATGTATCTGTAGGAGATTACATTTACTGAATTTACTATGGAAAATGTAATCATATGATTGACAGGAGTTAAAATTGCATCAGCTTCCTAAATTTGTCACCTTTGTAGAGTAAAAGAGAACACTCAGAATTAAGAATGTTAACAGTTCATTAAAAGGTCATGGATAGGTCTATTTTTAGCACTTTGAGGAACCCCCATACTGTTCTCTAGAGTGACTGCACCAGTTTGCATTCCTGCCAGCAATGCAAGAGGATTCCCCTTTCTCTGCAGCCTCGCCAACACCTGTGGTGTTTCTTGTGTTGTTAATTTTAGCCAATCTGACAGATGTGAGGTACTATCTTATCATGGTTTTGATTTGTATTTCCCTGATGATGAGTGATGTTGAACATCTTTTCATGCATCTGTCAGCTGTCCATTGACTGATGAATGGATAAAGAAGATGTAAGATGTATGTGTGTGTCTGTACACACACACACACACACACACACACACACAATGGAATATCACTCAGCCAACAAAAAAGAATGAAATCCTGCCATTTGCAATAATGTGGGTGGAGCTAGAATATATTACGGTAAGCAAAATAAGTCTATCAGAGAAAGAGAAATATCATATGATTTCATGCATATGTAGAATTTAAGAAAAAAACAGATGAACAGGATGAAAGGGAGGAGAGAAGAAAGAGAAACAAACCATGAAAGACTCTTAACATTAGAGAACTGAGGGTTCATGGAGGGAAGTGGGTGGGAGATGGGTGATGTGTATTAAGGTGGGCACTTGTGATGTGCACTGGGTATTACAGGTAAGTGATGAATCACTGACTTCTACTTCTGAAATCAATACTGCACGTATATTAGTTAATTTTAATTTAAATTTTTTAAAAGATCATAGAATATATTCTATATATGAATAAATTTTGTCTTTCTCTCCTTGCCTCCTTCTCTCCTAGTAAGGTAGGAGTTGATGAGGGAGTGATAAGACTGTAATGGCCCAGCATGACACATGGTACTGTGGTATTAGAGCCCAAAAGGGATTAGGAAGTTGATTAGAAAGAGGGAGAGATGGTGGGCAGAAGCCTGGAGCATAGTTGGAACCTGAGCAGGATAAGGAAGGTACCTATTTAGGAAGCAGTGGTACTGAGGCATGGAGGTGGGAAGTTTTACATACAGGGGAGGTCATATTAGTATAGGGAACCTATACTCACTATACATATGATTTCTTTATGGAAAGGGAAAACACTGAAATGAACTTCATGGTATTGGATCAGAATTGTAGTATCAGTGTAAATTCAAGGTTTTCATTACTCATTAACAGATATAAAAATACAAAATAAGTGTAAATTTATGTATGCATATATTCCCTAACACTGTCTACCAGGAGAACCTGGGAGCATTGACACTCCAGCAACAATAAACACATCTAACACCCAGATGATGGTTTCTAAATACCATCCTTTAAAAAAAGAAACAGAGACACTTGGAGAAAAAGCCAGGGCAGAAAAAGTACAGCCATGTGCCTTCTTGTGCCAGAAGGTAAGAAACTCCTCAGTGAATTAAGGAACATGCTAAAAATACACAGAAGCCAGAATAAACTCCCACTGGCAAATCTGGGACAAAATAAGCATCAAAATAAGTAATGATATTAGCAAATGATAAGTCATTGGATAAAACACGAATCCATGAATTCATACTAATAAAAATAAATAAGTGATTAAATGGGGAGAATAGAAGGATTTTTCTTACAGTAGACTACAATTAATAAATGCAGAATGAATGATAGAATTCAAAAATCACCATTTGTCAACCATCACAATAATTCAGTCAAGAAACATGAATAAATGTTAAAACAAGGGGAGTGAAAGTTTGATAAGAAATGAGATATTTGCACGGTTTCAAATTATCTCCATACAAATAGTGATTAAGTTATGAAGGGAAATGAGTAACTTTACAACGGAGAAACCTAACAAACATAACCTTAACCAACAGATCAAAGTTCCATCACCAGTACTGAGATAAATAAAGTGAAGCAGCGGGCTATGTAATATCCTGGAACAGGGTACAAAAAACATAACATCCCTTCTGTAATATTCACACCACAATTGCAAAATCTAAATCTAATATTGAGGAAACTGGAAACATACTTAAACTGAAGAACAGTCTACAAAATAGCTGACCAGTGTCTGGGTTACAAAAGCAAGGAAACACTAAGGAACTGTGCCAGACAGAAACTTTAAGAATCACAGCATTGCAATGTCACATTATCCTAAACTGGATCCTTTTGAGACAATGGGTGAAACTTCAATAGGTTCTGTGGATTAAATGGTAGTAATGTATCAGTGTTAATTTCTTGACTTTGATGGTGGTACTGTGGCAATGCGGAAGAATATCCTTATTAATCGACATTATACACTAAACTATTTGGGGGTGATGTGGCAACTTGGTGTCACCTTACTCTCAGAAAAGTTCTTTGTATTGGACTTGTCACTTCTCAGTAAAACTGATGTTATTTCAAAATAAACTTATATACACATTTGTGTGTGTGTGCGCGTGCACACACATTACACACACAGGAAATACGTGAAAGTCAATTTTCAACCAGTCTTTTTTTTCTCTCACAAATTTTTTCACTTAACATGTGCAAAATGTGTAACTTTCTCTCTATAGTAGAAAACCAGCATTAATTTTTGTCATTTGCTAAGGATGTTTTCAGTTCTGAAGCAAAGCTTTATCCACAAAAGAATCCCATACAAGTAACACTAATGTAGAAATATACGGATATTCTTACTCTTTTATCTGGCATCTACTTTTCCATATGGCACAAATGGGCATTTCTTCCATTTGAGCAGGGAAGGACAGCTGCTGAAAACTGAGGGGAAGCTCCACAGTGCGAGAAAAAGAGGAATTTTCCTAAGGACAAAACTGCTAATTGGCTCTGGAGGTCATGCATAATGATCAAATAGAAAGAGAGCCCCCCCAAATGTGCTTTAAAATGATGGGTAAGCCAAAACACTGCAGAAAAGAGCTATCTGCATGGATTTTGTTTTTGCCAATAAGAACCTTCTAAATGACACTAACATTTAAAATCAAAGGGCCCATATTCATATTCTTGCCATTTTCTCTTAAACTGACTTCACTTGAGCTTTGGCCAGAACGATTTTACCCAAATTGCTGTTTCTAAGACCACCAAGGACCCCCATATTGCCATACACACTAGTTATGTTCATTTTCTTCTCACTTATTCTGTCAGCAAAATTTTACAGTAGTGATCACCTCTTCCTCCTTTCTTCACCTTGCTTTCATGTCAACACTAATCTTCCAAACTCACATCTGTGGAATGATGTGCAATCTTGGAATACCCCAGAGGAGGGACCTTAGACATCTTCTCTATTCATATATTGCTTAAGTGATCTCATCCATCCTCTTAATGCAATCTATAGCTCTTAATGCAATCTATTGAGGCTGGACCCCTCCCCTGGTTCCAAATTCCAACTAAGAAATTGTCCACTTAATACCTACTAAATATTGAATAGAGGTAACATGTCTACACTCCTGACTCTCCCTTCTAAGAGCTGCTTTTCTGTCTTCTTATCTCTATTAATGGCAAATCCACCTTGCTAGCTGATCAGAACAGAAACTCTTGGAGCCATTCTTGACTTTCTTTCATACCCATATCAAATCTAATGCAAACCCTGTCAGCTCCAGCTTCAAAATATATTCAGAATCCCACTGCATTTGACCACCTTCACTGTCACCTTCCTGGTTCAAGCCACCTTCGTTTTGCCAAGAATACTAAAATGGTCTTTTAAGTAGTCTCACTGCTTTATCCTTTGCCCCTGTAGTCTATTTTCAACACAGAAGCCAAAATGATCCTTTAAAATTCATCATATTATATTATTGTTCTGGTGAAAGCCTTCCAATGGCATCTTATTTCAAAGAGTAAAAGCCAAAGTACTTACAATGCTGTATAAAGTCCACACCATCTACCATTCTGTACTTTTTTTCTTTAACTTCACCTTATAGTTCCTTCCACTTGGTCACTCTACTCTAGCCCCTCTGACCTCCTTGCTGCCTCTAGAATATTCCTGGCATGCGCCAACCTCAGAGCATGTGCTGTTTCCTCTAGTAGGAAAGCTCTTGCCCAGATATTTACATGGAGACCTCCCTTTCGTCTTGTCATCTTTTCAGTGAGGCCTTCCCTGGTTACTCTACCTAGAATTACCACTCTTCCCATTTCAATCCACTCCAGGCTCTCAAATTCCCCTTTCCTGCTATATTTTCTTAATAGATATGCATAGACAATGCCTAACATTGTCTATCTAATATGCTATATAATACCTTTGTTTTGTTTCATGTTTATCTCCCTGCTAAAATATAAAACACAAACATATTTTTTCTCATCTTTTAGTTTACTGCACACATTTCTAGTACTAAATGCCTGGCACAGGGTACTCCCTTCATAAATATATCTTTTAATTATTTTTAAGTTTATTTATTTTACACAGAGAGAGAGAGAGCAATCAGGGGAGGGACAGAAAGAGAGGGAGAAAGAGAGAATCCCAAGCAGGCTCTGTACTGCCATCGCAGTGCCTGATGTGGGGCTTGAACTCACTAACCATGAGATCATGACCTGAACCGAAATCCAGAGTCAGGTGCTTAACCAACTGAGCCACCCAGGCGTCCCTCTGTAAGTATTTATGAATGGATGAAACTTCATGGGAAAACAATAAAGTAGGTCACCCAGCAGCTAGAACTTGATGGACAATGTGGTAAGGTAGGAAAGAGAGAAAATAGAAACCACACCCTTATATAGCATAGATACCAACCTCAACTTGGCAGTAAGGTCAGCCTGCCAAACTATAGCTGTTTGAAATCTTCTTGGGCAATGAGGTATCTCAGCATGAATAAGAATTACACCCTAGTTACTTCTGATCTCATCAGTGCAATGTAGTATGTACTGAAAGGAAGAAAGGGCCAAGGACTTAGATCACAGACTTTGACAAACTAGTGTCTACACAGAATTTCAAATATTAAAAGTTAAAATAATCAGCACAAAGGCTGATGTTAGTTTAATAACTGTGCTTTTAGCAATTCTAAATATCACAGGAGAGTGGGACTGGTCATTAGCTGATTTTAGCTACTTAAGATTTGGCAAATCACAGAATCTTGACAATTTATATATATATATATATATATATATATATATATATATATATATATATGAATAGTATTTTTAATATTAGAACCTCTTGGGAGAATGAGAGCAGTGCTTTTGAACCTACACAGAATACAATCTCATCTCTCAGACATGTCCCTGGTCCTTTATAGACGCTGTATAGATTCCTTATGTATATTTGCAAAAGGTTGTCTGGCAGCAGGACTGAGCAACTTAAAGCTCATGCTATGAATGTTTAAGTATTAGTTTTGTGACCTTGAGGGAATAATATAATCTTTCTTAACTTTATTCCCATCTATAATATGAGAATAATAAAGATAACGTCTTCACTGGGTTGTGAAAATTAAATGAGATATTGTGGCCTATTACATAAATGTTAACTACTACAGTCACTAGCACATATAGTAGATATAAATACAGAAAGAATATAATGATTAGGACTCACCTAGGTAAGTAAATACGACATAATTTGTGTTTGTAGGATATGTCCTAAAAATATTTTTTGCTCCTTTCTTGCACTCTCTCATTCTTTCTGCTTTGAATGTCCTTCTCATATGGCCAGTATTCACATATTTATTCTACCCTCTGATTTTAATCGTCAGGATCTCATAAATGAAAATCTAAAAAGTCTAATTTTTTTTTCCCAAAGTAATAGCTCTTAAAGAGGTTATCCTCTAATTGCAGGATTTGACCAATCTAAAAGCAAGTAGCAGTGATAGTCTTTCTAGTATCAGGAAATCACAACAAATGTGATTTCAACTCAATCAGTTTCTTCATTTGAATACCTGCTATGTGACGGGCAGCATCAAGTGCCGGGGATACAGTAGTAAGCAGAGATATGTTTCAGACCCCCCAAAGTTTACAACCTAGTAGAGAAAGACATAAAACATGTAAATAAATAAATAATTACAGAATATAAGTGCAAGATGATTAAGTTCCATGAAGATAACAGGCAAGGCACTATGATAGAAAACCAGAGTACTTAGATGAAAAGTTAGTGGATGGGAATGCAAGCTGGTGCAGCCACTCTGGAAAACAGTATGGAGGTTCCTCAAAAAACTAAAAATAGAACCTACCCTACGACCCAGCAATTGCACTACTAGGCATTTATCCACAGGATACAGGTGTGCTGTTTCGAAGGGACACATGCACCCCCATGTTTCTAACAGCACTATCAACAATAGCCAAAGTATGGAAAGAGCCCAAATGTCCATCGATGGATGACTGGAAAAAGAAGATGTGGTGTGTGTATACATGTATATATATACACACACACATACATACATACATACAATACATACAATGGAGTATTACTCGGCAATCAAAAAGAATGAAATCTTGCCATTTGCAACTACATGGATGGAACTAGAGGGTATTATTCTAAGTGAAATTAGTCAGAGGAAGACAATTATCATATGACTTCACTCATATGAGGACTTTAAGAGACAAAACAGATGACCATAAGGGAAGGGAAGCAAAAATAATATAAAAACAGGGAGAGGGACAAAACAGAAGAAACTCATAAATATGGAGAACAAACTGAGGGTTACTGGATGCGTTGTGGGAGGGGGCATGGGCTAAATGGGTAAGGAGCACTAAGGAATCTACTCCTGAAATGATTGTTGCACTATATGCTAACTAATTTGGATGTAAATTTTAAAAAATTAAAAAACAAATTAAAAACAAAACAAAAAACAAAGCAAAAACAAAAACAAAAAGTTAGTGGAAGCTTGACTTCAGAGGTATTATTATTTAGGTCAAGACGTGGAAAATGAGAGAACATCAGTCATACCACAAAACAAAGGGAAAAACATTCCACGTGGTGGTAAGTCTCTAAAGTAGGAAAGAGTTTGGAGTTTTCTAGAAAGTAGAGTTGCCAGTGTGACTCAAGCCTAGTTAAGAAGGATGTGGGGGCACCTGGGTGACTCAGTTAGTTAACAGTCTGACTCCTGGTTTTGGCTCAGGTCATGATCTCATGATTCGTGGGTTTGAGCCCTGCATTGGGCTCCATGCTGCCAGTTCTGAGCCTGCCTGGAATTCTCTCTCTCTCTCTCTCTCTCTCTCTTTCTTCCCCTCCCCTATTTGTATGCTCACTCTCTCTCAAAATAGATGAAACTTTAAGAAAAAAAGAAGCATGTGAAGAGTTCAAGGTAATGTTGGACAAATCTCTTATATCTTGTAGGACATTATAGGGTGTTTGGATTTTTATTTTATGTGCAATGAGAAGGATTTTTTTTAAATATGATTTGACTTGGTTTACAGTTTTAAAAGTTCACAAAACTTCTATATAATAAATGATTATGATGGGATAAAGAGGAAGCAAAGGAAGGAATAGGGAGACTAGTTAGGAGACTGTTATGGTAATCTCAATGAAAGATGTCTGTACCCTCAACTAGGATGACAGAGGTAGGGATGAAGAGAAATGAATATACATTTAAGATATACTATGGAGGTATAATCTATGATTTGCTGAAGGATTGGGTATTGGTCATGAAGAGGAAGGAGAAGTCAAGAACGATTTTCAGATTTAAGTTTGAGCAACTTGTGTTTGCTGGTATCACATACTGAGGGGAAAAGCAGCGTTAAGAGTTTAAGACAACTGTGAATCATCCAAGTAGACAGATCAAGAAGCTAGCTAGACAAGGCTTCCACATGCAACCAAAATGAAGTTGGAACAACACAATAACCAATTATGAAATATCTTTTCCGAGACATTTGATATGAGCTGAGTCTTAATATGATCTCATTTAAATCCCTGAGAAAGTTCCCACGAGGTGGCACAGGGAAAGGGAACATGGCAGATGCCCTGTGTTGAGTAGATAGAGCTAACTGTATAGGAAAATCAAGAAGGCTAGAGTTCATAGGACAGAAAACTGGAGAAAAGAGAGCTGCACTAAGAGAGAACTCTGGAAATCTACAGAGAACTCCTTTAAGTGTTCAGGAGAGCACTGACCATTACATGCATTTGAAGAAACTACTTGAGCACTGAGAAGGAACAACCTGGAAGGATGGGAGGGAATAAAACTTAGAGTTTTCATGGGCTGGGAACAGTCCTGTACACAAAAGCCAGACTATAATTGATGGGGCATTAGGTAAGTACTCAGAAGATCTTGCTACAGTAATGATCATTGCTCTAAACACTGCTCTGATACCACCTAATAAATCTTTAAAGATTTAAGAGAATCAAATGGTTTCCAAATGACATAAAGGCATCCAAAAACAAAGCTCAGGATTATAATAATAAAAAAAAATCTAACAGGAGCAAGGTAAAATTTACAATGCCTGGCATCAATTCAAAAATTACAAGACATGCAAAGCACCAGAAAAATATGACCCATTATAGGGGAAAAAAATGAATCAAAGCCAATCAATGAAACTGACCTAGAAATTACACAGATTTTAGAATTAGCATTCTAGAATATTAATTATTATAAAATTGTTTTCCATATTTTCAAAAACTCAAAGATCAAGACATAATAAAAGACAACATTTCTGAAGATGAAAATGACAATGTCTGAGATGAAAACTACACTGAATTGTATGAACGGCAGATTAGTCATTGTGGAAGAAAAGACTTAATGAACTTAAAGATATGGCAATCAATCGAAATTATCAAAATGAAAGAATGAGAAAAAAAGAACTGTAAAATAAACATAGCTTCACTGAGATCATTCTAAAATTCATAAGGAAATGAAAAGACCTAGAATACCCAAAATATGTTTGGGGGGAAAAGCTATAAGAGTAACACTACCTTATCCAAAGGATACAAAGGATACAATTGTACTACTAGGTATTTATCCAAAGGATACAAAAATGCTGATTCGAAGAGGCACATGCACCCCAGTGTTCATAGCAGCACTATTGACAATAGTCAAAGTATGGGAAGAGCCCAAATATCCATTGACTGATGAATGGATAAAGAAGATGTCATGTATATATAGATGTGTACATACATACATGTGTATACATACATATATATACACACAATGGAAAACTACTTGGCAATCAAAAAGAATGAAATCTGGCCATTTGCAACAATGTGGATGGAACTAGAGTGTATTATGCTAAGCAAAATAAGTCAGAGAAAGACAAATATCATATGATTTCATTCATATGTGGAATTTAAGATACAAAATAGATAAACATAGGGGAAGGGAAGCAAAAATAAGATAAAAACAGAGAGGGAGACAAACCATGAGAGACTCCTAAATACACAGAACAAATTTATGGTTGCTGGTGGGTGTCGGGTTGGGGGAAAGGCAAGGGGCATTAAGGAGGACACTGGTTGGGATGAGCATTGGGTGTTATATGTAAATGATGAATCACTAAATTCTATTCCTGAAAAATAAATAAATAATAAATAAATAAATAAATAAATAAATAAATAAATAAATAAATAAAATTTGATTTAAAAAAAAAAAGAGTAACACTACCTGATTTCAGTATAAGCTACATTAATGAAAGTCATGTGGTACTGGCATGAAAACACACATATAGATCAATGAAACAGAAAAGAGTTCAGAAAAAGACCTACATCTATATAAACAACTGTGTTTGCTTTTGTTTTTGTATTTTGTTTTTGGCAAAGGTGAAAAGGCATCTCAATTGAGAAAGAATAGTCTTTCCAAAAGCAGTTTTGGAACAACTGGATACCATATGCAGAAAAATGAAGTTTGATCCATACCTCATACCAAAAAATACTATTGATAATTAATTCAAAATGGGCCTTATATTTAAGTGTAGAACATAGCATTATAAAAATTCTGAAAGCAAATACAGGAGAAAATTGTTATGACTCTGGTTTAGGCAAATATTTTTAAAATGCGACACCAAAAATGTGATAACAGAAAACAAAAGATCAGTCAATTGTACTTTATCAAAACTAAAGACATTGCCTCTTTGAAAGGTGCTGCTAAGAGAATAAAAAGACAAGCCACAGACTGGGAAAAAGCATTTGCAAATCATATGTCTGGTAAAAGACTTGTATCTCAGTAAGACACATCCCAATTAAAAAATAGGCAAATACTTTGAACAGATACTGTACCAAAAAATGATATGCATGTAGGAAATAAACACAGAAAAGAAACTCAACATTACATGTTATTAGGGAAATGCAAATTAAAACTACAATGAGATAACAGTACACACCTATTAGAACTAAAATTAAAATTCTGACCATAACAAGTGTTGACAAGTCTAAGGAATAGCTAGAGCTCTCCTACCCTGGTGGTGAGAATAACAAAGGCGCAACGACATTAGAAAACAATTCGGCAGCTTCCCCCAGTTTTTAACATATGCCTACCATGTGATCCAGCCAGTCCATTCCTCAATATTACCCAAGATAAATTAAAACATATATCCATACAAAGCCCTACACAAATATTTATAGCCACTTTATGTGTAATAGCCAAAAATTGGAAGCAACTCAAATGCCCATCAGCAGGTGAATGGATAAATGAATTATAGTGTATTCATACAATGGAATACCAGTACGGTGGAATGCTACTTCTCAGCGATAAGAAGGAATGAACTATTGATAAATGCAACAACATGGGTGAATCACAGAATAGTTAGCATGAGCAAAGAAAAGCCAGACCCCCCCCCCAAAAAAAAGGTAAAAACATTATTTCAAATAGCTGTTTAACCTTTTTGAGTTATATTTTGTCATTGTAAAGCTACAGCCCTGAAACCCTTTAAGTACGAAAGAAACTTTCCATTCATTATATCAAATCTTTCCATTTATAGGGGCGCCTGGGTGGCGCAGTCAGTTAAGCGTCCGACTTCAGCCAGGTCACGATCTCGCGGTCCGTGAGTTCGAGCCCCGCGTCGGGCTCTGGGCTGATGGCTCAGAGCCTGGAGCCTGTTTCCGATTCTGTGTCTCCCTCTCTCTCTGCCCCTCCCCCGTTCATGCTCTGTCTCTCTCTGTCCCAAAAAATAAATAAATGTTGAAAAAAAAATTTAAAAAAAAAAAAAATAAATTAATTAAAAAAAAATCTTTCCATTTATATACAATTCTAGAATATGTAAACTAACGCACGGCGACAAAACAGCATTTTGGTTGCCTAGAGACTAGTGAGGGGGCGGGAAAAATGAAAGGAATTAGAAAAAGTATGAGGGAGCTTTTGGAGGTATCATTAAGTTCACTCTTGTTTGTGGTGATGGTTTCACAGGCAAATACATATGTCAAAACTTACTACATTTTACATTTTAAATATGGGCCATTTATTTTATGTGAATTATTTCTCGATTAAGCTGTTAAGTGGAAAAGGAAATGCAGGAGGATGAGGAAGAAAAGGAGTTAGAGAAGCATGTTTGCTGCAGATCTAAATGTGGTACTCACTAGTGTGTGGAAGGTACCTAGGAGGAATGAATGAGGCCACCTAGGGAGAGAGGACTCAGAAAAGAGATGGGAACCTGGGATTCTGCTTTAAGAGACACCAAAATTTAGATGATTAGGAGAAAGAGGTTCATGACAAACTCTTTGGTCTTCTAACGTTGTTTAAATCCAACCAGTATCAAGTTTGAAGTATCTCATCATCATTGTTTTCACTACAGGCTGAACCAGTAGGAATACAGATTTATGTAAGATAATTTATAACTTAGCAATTACTGTGTCCTTTTATACATGTTCCTTTTCATCAGTCCTTAGCATTTCACACAGTTATTCATCTTAACTTATAGAAGTTGTCTTTTGTTTTGTCCCCAATGTTAACTATTTTCAAAAGTGCCACTCAAAACTCTCCACTATAGAGAAAATATTTTCTTATATTTCTATGATACATGCTAGCATATTCTGAAGATAAAATGCATTCTAAATTAATGTTAAACTAAGTGTTTTACTTGCCAAGTATCATCAACAGAGTATTGATACAATGTAGTCACAGAAATGCAGGTGTGAACATTGTCATTTTAATGTTTTTAAGCATTTATTCACTTTGGAAAGAGTGTGAGTGGGGAAGGGGCAGAGAGAGAGAGAGGGAGACACAAGATCTGAAGCAGGCTCCAGGCTCTGAGCTGTCAGCACAGACATAGCCCGACACGGGGTTCGAATTCATGGACCACAAGATCATGACCAGAGCCAAAGTCAGCCGCTTAACCGACTGAGCCGCCCAGGCAGCCGGTGAACACTGTTGTTTGAATTGATACTCATGAGATATGTGTGTGTCCAAAATCAAGCTCATCAGAGTTCAAAAATAAGTAAAATTTGTGTCTAAGCTTAATATAATTTATTCCAAGCGACTCTTTAAATTAACTTTGTCCATTCTATGTCTATTTTGTTATATTAAAGTGATAGCCCTGAAACCTTCTAGATACCACAGGAACCTTTTAGATGAAATCCTCAGAAGTGGATCAGAACTGGAGTTTTTATTTCCAGAAACAAAATATGAAGGGCACCTCTTCCCTCAATCTTCTCTCTAGCTCAGACTACCGGCTCTGCTTCTTCCTGCCCATTATCAGGTATTTCTGCAGGTGCTGTTCGTGCTCCCCGGCTTCACTTCTGTTCCTCTCAGCCAGTCACTCTTCCGAAACTGCTCTCTCAACACCCCCATAAAGTCCCAGGTACCAGCTTCCCTGAGCTCGCTCCTGTCCCCCGTCACTGAGCTTTTGCTGCAACCCTTGACACGGGAGATGTCTGCCGTCTTCTCCCAACCCCCTTTTCCTACTGCCGGGTTTCCACCCTTCTTACTTAGCTGGCTATTACTTTTCAGTGTCTGAGCTTTTCCTTCTCAGCTCTCATTTTGAATTGGCCTGCTTCTATTTTCTACCCTTTTCTTTCTCTTCCCTCTTCCTGGACAATCTTATCCCCATCCCTCCAGCTTCATAAACTATGTGCAGTTCTGCAAAAGAAAGACAACTCTCCCTTTTGGAGCCAAAACATCTCTGCCTGCCTCAGTTTCTTGGCTAATTTGTACTGGATCCGGAAGATGCAGACCAAGACACTATGTTATTTTTAATGGCTCAGAAGTCATGTCCATTCCACAAGAAGCAAGTCTATTAACAAGGAAAACACTTTGCTCTCACTATCCGAAAGTAGAGTGCTGCCATGAAAACTTTTGTAAGCCAGAATGGAGAAAAGCAAAAATGCCATTACCGTTAATTTACATGGAAAAGATGTTGAGCATTCCTAGACCTCAAAAATAACCTCTCTCAGGCTTTTCTGATACCTTAGGAAATCTTAAATGGAAGCACAAAATACACCTAGATGAAGCACAGATACTCTCAGACACAGTTCAAAGCTATGGCGGCTCGATGCTGAGATACTGGGCGTGGTTCCTGGGAAAGAGCTTGGTGGGGCCTGCTCTCATTGCTGGGGTGCACACAGCCTCTATCACTGCGAAACAAACACTGCTATTTTTGGTTTTTGGCTTTTCTAAAAGCAAAAGTTCTCTTCATATTTCTCTCAGTGAAAACAGGTACCAGTATAGGTCTCAAGTGAAAGCAAAGCGGCACAAACAGACATTCAAAATGAGGGGGATACCTGTAACTGTGTCCTAATAATATGTAAAGTGACAGCCAATCAGTTCCGATATCTAACACATTTACTTGAGAGGTTGCTTTCAGGAAAACAAGCAAAAACAAACTTATGGTTATCGCTTACTGAGCAGTATATAAAACTTGTGGGGAAAAGCTCTAGAAAATGAAATACAAGAAAGATTCTGAACTTCCCACTTGGCCTAGAGCCAGGGCTCATTCTACATGAATCATATAGACATCCTGTCTAGTTGAAAGTAAACAAAAGTAAATTAAGATATAATTTGCAACCAGAACATACACCATTATGCCGAAGCCCAGAGAAGCTCTATTCCTCATATCTGGGACTCTTCAGCATCCTAGATGGAGCCGACTTTATGCACAGACTTTCGCAGTATCACCCGCCCTGGACAAAGCCCAGATGTATCTACAGTGAGGTCCATTTTATTGGTTGAGAAACCCGGAGGATTTGGAAAGGCTTTATTCATGTAGATGACATTAATGGAAGAATATGTCTCATTGTCACAGAAGCATTTTGCTAAACAAAATGATTCACTGAAGAAATTCTTCAACAAAATCATAGTTTATGGATAATAAAACATATATAATTTGTATCTATGTGTTCATAATCATGTAAAATTAGCCTGTATGATTTTTTCATTTTTAGGAACATTTTCTTTGCATGTTCTAAATAAAATTTTAGTGCTTCTAGCTGCCATTATCTGAAATTATATATCGACCTCAATCTTTCAATTTTCATCAGAATATTCATGTTTGCATGTGGTAAAGAAAAAAGTGTCTGTGTGTGTGTGTGTGTGTGTGTGTGTGTGTGTGTATATAGGAAGAATATAAAACAGAATGGAATTAAGAGATGGTAGAGAAATTAAGCATTTATTCAAATTAATTTTGCAATAAGATAAATAATGTGTGGGTCATAAAATATTAAAAGTTTTACTCCACACAGCAAATTTTAGTTATGAAGTTTTTAAATTCTTAAAGATCTCCATATTCACAGGTAAAAATGCTTGCATATTGCTCATTATGTTTCCAGCAATACGCCTATTTTTATTTTTTTAGTTTCATGATTTTCATACCTGAATCACATTAAGACATTTAGTGAGCTTTCCAAATTAAATTATGTTTAAACATATTTCTCAGCACTTCCTATTATTTAGAGAGTAGCAGATAACATCAGTACATGTGTATAGTTAAAAGAAAGACATTCTGTTTGTTATTCTTTGGTGACCCTTTACTGAAATGAATTATATTCATGTAGTTTTAACATGAGAACAGAAAATTATAAATCTTAGAAGAGACTAGAAGTATGGAGTAGATAGGTCAATGACATTTATAAAGAACATTATCTTAAACAGCTGTCCATTAATATGCTTCTGAGCATGTTGCTTGACAGACACATTTATAATACAGAGAAGAGTCTGCTAAGGCTTTTATTTCAATTACTGTAAAGATTCTCCAGGGTGACTCTAGGTGTTCAGGATGAAAGGCCATTGTAGTTAGTCAATACATCTTCTGCTACTAATTTTCTCTACTATTTTCTCTACTAATAAGATTGAGGTATATTATTTAATTGTTTTAAGTTCCAAGACCTTAAAAAGGGTGAAGATGTTAGACTTTACAATTAAGCAAAACCCTAAGGTACTGGAGGGTTCTCTCTATAGAAACCTGTCTTGTCAAGAGTCATTGAGCTGAAGTCTAATGTCTATACTGACGCTTGTCAGAACATGACTGGAAGGACTGCCACATGTTAATACTGAAAGTAAGCTTCTCAGCTCATCAACACATGTAAACTTCCCCAAAATTCTGAAAGCATGGGCTTTCAGCATGGCTTCCCTATTTAAGAAATCTAGCTCATTAATTTTAAAAAGGACACTGCAAAGCGCCCCCCCCCAACTCCTCCCTACCTCCACCTTTTCAGAGGAATTCATTTAAAGCAACAAAAGGTAAAAGGTCAATCATGAGACCACAGGAAGAGCAGCAGCCTGACTTACCCCTCTTTATATACTGCAGATTTCCTCCAACGTTGCTTAAAAAAAAAAAAAAGTGAAAGAGTATTTCCATTTTTTTTAAGTTTTTGACATATTTCTTTTGAGCTTTGCCAGTTCACACAATCAAGACTTCTGTCCTAAACAAGTGATTGTCAAAGCCCAGTATTTGTAGTGAAAGAAAACAATTACTAATACCAGCAATTTGTTGCTGGTTGATGATTATTAAGAACGCATGTTTGAAATTCAGAATTCTTACATGGTGTTAGTCTATCACCCACCCTATGTCTCCTTTTCATATTATGCACATTTGTTTTTGAGAAAAGGAAAAGAGTTTGGTTTTATAAATATGTTCATGGAAGAAATTGCTTAAGAAACCTACAGCTCAGAAAAAAATTCTTAGAATTTCCCCCCACCCCCAACTTCAGGATTTAAACGTCTTTTTCTCCTCTCAGAAAAATAATTTTTGAACTAACTTAAAAATGTCCAAATGGTTTGTGGCATGTGTTGGCTCAGTTTCTTTGTATTAGCATAATTTTTAATGTTCTTCTCAAGTTATACCACTGATGTCCATCTTTTTTTTTTTTTTTTTTATTTTTTAGAGAGAGGGGCGCCTGGGTGGCTCAGTCGGTTAAGCTCCTGAGAGAGTGTGCAAGTAACAGGAGAGGGGGAAAAGGAGAGAGAGAGAATCTTAAACAGGCTCTACACTCATCCTGAAGCCCAACATGGGGCTCAATCCCACAATCCTGGGATCATGACCTGAGCCGATTTCAAGAGTCAGTCACTCAACCGACTGAGCCACCCAGGCATCCCCTTTGATGGTCATCTTTAGAACAGTCATAAGCCAGAAACCCTGTAAAGATAGGACAAGTAGCACACTTCTATTGTAGCAAAACCATTTGTGTCTTCTAAAATGAGTCACTATGAAATTTTATCTTTCCTTCAGGGAGCCTAAGTTTAGAATTAGTATCCCTAAATTATCCTATTTAAAGTGAAGACAAATGGGTAACTGAAAACTGCCATCCAGTGTCTGTGAAAATAGGACATAATCCCACCCTTAGAGCTGGTAGGAAATACAACCAAGACTAATGAATATAAAGCTCAGATGACTGAAAGCCAGGATAAAATGGATATATTCATTCTTACCTGAAAATACGTTTTTTCCTGGTCATGAATTGTATTGTTAATGATTCAAACCGTATATTCTGCCTCCGCTTTCTTGCATTTCTAAGACAATGGGACTTTATTTTCAGAATGTATACCATTTCTAACTCGATGTTTTTCCCCCCAAATTTCTGAGAGTTCCATAGAGTTCTTTTTATGTATGCAAACATGTTACCATTAATCACTGTTGTCAGCCTCCCAGGTGTACCTCCCTGGCTCAGGAGCCTTAAGGTCCCTAGTGAACCATAAAAGGCCCAAGCAGTCAAGAATCAATTTCATAGTGTTTCTTCAGAACTCCCCAAAGATGATGGGTAACAGCCACAGACCATCAAGGACTCATTGCATGAAAAACAAACGTAAAGTACATAGTAAAAGACAAGTATCTTTTTCAGAGAATGCAAGGAGATTTTAAGTGGTAGACAAAGGCAAGACTTCAGTATGCTTCCTGGAACCTCTAGCAGAATATCAACACTGACTTGCAAAGGAGAGTCTTTAACTGGGGCGAAATCAGCCAGCAGGAGTCAGAGGCTGACACTGTCAAGATGGGGGTGGGGAAGGATGCCGTGAGGCATACCCACCAGTGCACACGAAGCTGTATCTCACACTGGCAATTTTTTAGTTGCCTTTCAGCCATCTTTCAACCTTCTGACTCCCTTTCCACACCCTGCTCAACCATCATCCTGCACACTCTTCCCCAGATAACCAACCGTTACAATCTGGCAAGCTATTTCTGTACCCATTCTCATGAAATCGTGGATAGATAGAAGCTGTGGTCACTGCTTAGGGTCCTGTCATATACACATTTCTGCATCTGCACTTCTTCCTTAATCCATTTTGGAAACCCTTCAATGATATCAATCTAATGCATTCTTCTCCATAGTTGGGTAAGACTTCATGTTATATCTCTCGATTCATCTGAGCATTCTCTTACCAATGGGCATATTCCTGCTGTTTATTTGTTCATCTGCTACTATCCAAAATTCATTCGGGCAGCAGGTGTTTATTAGATGCCCTCTAGCACTTAGTGACTTCTAGGAATGGAGCAGTGAACAAAGTCCTCACCCTCACAGAATACCCATTCTAGAGAGGGGACAGACAACAATTTATCCTGCAACATAATGTTGTACTTTTCTAAAGCTAAATAAGGAGATAGAAGTTAGAGAAAGTTACTTATTACTTTAAATGCGGTGGTCAGGATGGCCTCTCTGAGGGGCTAACTGATCAGAGACCTGAAAGGTTTGAGGGAGCAGGCCAGGGACAGTGTCAAGAGAAGAGCAATCAGGTAGACGAGAGTGACTGGGAACGGATGGCAGCGCATTGTGACTGCTGTGTGATGAGGCACCAGGATGGAGGCAGACAAAGGGGTCAGCAAGATATCCTGCCAGGGGCCCGGATGCTGTGGGGTGTGGCAGGCTGTGGTAGGCAGTTTAGAAAATACCACAATAAACGTCACAGATCTCGCTAGATTGGCTTCCAAAAAAGCTGTCACAATTCACATTTCTACAGGCCTTCTAGGAGTGTATTTTTCCCTGAAACCAGGTGCAATTTTCTACCTTTTAATAATCTGATGTGTGTAAAGTGATATTTTATTGTTACTTTAATTTTCATCTCCCTGTCTCCCGGGGGAGTTGAGCATTCACTTACTTCTTTCTGTCTACTTGATAAAAACACAAGAGCACTTGCTGTGTGACAAGCCCTGCTGTTAACAATTCATATGAATTATCTCATATAACAACCCAGTGTGGTAGAAACCATTACTTTACAGTCATGGAAACTAAGGCAGATGGCAGTTAAGCATCTTATCTAAGATCACATACTTAGGTAGCAGTGGATTAAGAATTTAAATGTCGGCATTTAGGCTCTAGAATCTACACAGCTTTTTGCCACCCATTTGAGTTTGCCATTGATTAAAATCCACACATAACCTACAAAGTATCAGGAGAAAAAAATCTTTGCATATAAAATCTATACACATGCAAACTATTCTTGTTAGTTTATCAGGACTGTCAACCCAAAGAGAGGTCTAGATATCAGATCTACCAGTGAGAAATAGGACAGTGTTGCTGTGAAAAACAAAATCATCTCAGGTTGGGAAAAAAAAAAAGAAATTCTGGTGTAATCTCAGGTCCAATGGCCTCTACAATAGTTGCCAGAGCCAGACCTGGAGACTTCAAATTGGCACAGAGAGAGCACCAAACTATTGGATGGGATAGGCTGCTAAGAGGCCCAACATGTATCACACAAGAAATAACGGTCTAGGTTGGAAGGAAGTGGTCTCTTAAATATGTCAAAATGCCAACTTTCAACTGTAATTATAATAAAATAGTTTAGGTCAATAAAAATGTGTACAATGTGTAAAAATCAAAATTAAAAGGACGTTTTAAAATTATCATTGTTCAATCTTTTCTCAAAACATCTGGTCTTATTTCTTAATTGATACATCTTAGTTGATCAACCTTACATTCTGTGAGGGAGGAAAGGGGAAAAGTGGAAACAGCCTGAAAAAATCACAAAAGCCCTAAAGCTCAATGGGTGGCAAAGTCTTGAAGAACACGAACCACAAGTACGTGTCAAGTCTATGTTGCTTTTTCATGGCAAGGCAGGTTTAAGGATCCCTTAATAATCTAACACAATATAGGAAAAAAACTGCTTCAAACACTGAAACCTATAGAATTTGTAGATGATGATAAAACACTCATTTAAAGAGGTCATGTACTGGAGTCCCTGGGTGGCTCAGTCGGTTAAGCGTCTGACTTCGGCTCAGGTCATGATCCCACGGCTCATGAGTTCAAGCCCTGCATCAGGCTCTGTGCTGACAACTCAGAGCCTGGAGCCTGCTTCCAATTCTGTCTCCCTCTCTCTCTTCCCCTCCCCCACTCACACTTTGTCTTTCTCTCTCTCAAAATAAACATTAAGAAAAATAAATAAAAGAGCCATAAACCCCATGTTCACCAAAAGGAAAGTAAGAAAAATCTTAGACATGATACTGAATCCACCCCAAGTTTACAGCCCCTGATGGGGGAGAAAAGAGGAGGCCTGATGAACAACAGGCCTTTTCCTTTGTGGGTTATACTAATTTAAGTTTTAATCTGCACTTTGGGTTTAAAGATAGACTTTTAGAATGAAACAGCAAGAAGAAATTCTTCTTAAAAGCCAAGGAATTAATAAAACTTCAGTTATATTTTCTAGCCATCATCTGTCTTTTAAAATTCCAATAATCTCCCATCAAAAAATAAAGCATTTCCTCTTGTCTAGACAACATAACCTGCTTCCTTCTCAGGGCATTTGGGACCCCAGACTCTGTCCCATTTCACTCACGCTGTCTATGGCACCACAAAAACAGGGCCGTAAGTCCCTTCCACGCCCCAGATAGGGAACCCTGCGAAGCAGTGCTTCCTTCCTAGCATTCTTGCCCCAATGCCTTTATCAGATTCTGTTTTGAAAAGCATTTGTTCCTGTTCTGTTTTGTTTTTTTTAACTTACCTTCTGAAGTTTCATCCCTGTGACACCTGACAGTGGCTTTGGGTGTAGGCTAACTCGAAAAGAGAAAGCAACAAGTAGTGGTTAGGGAGGTGGCTTTCTGTGGAGCAGACAGATTGAGCAATCTAACACAGAACGTGCCAAGTTCAGGTCAGCCGCCAAAGAGTAAAACTGAAAAGTCAACGGTAGTGTAACATCAGGTGGCTACACGTTTTCACTACATCCACACTGAGAGTAGTGAAGCATTCTGGCTGCATAATTTTAATTACAGACTTCTGCTTTTTAAAAATATTTCTTCCAGCTTACAAAGATTTTTATAACTGTATTCTTGAGAAAGGGAAGCCTTCTTCCTGTAAGCTATATTATCCAGGAACCATGATATGCATCTCTTAGAATGCATCGCTACTGCATCTTCTAAGTACCTTCAGGCAAGGATCCGTCTTGTGTTTCTTCACATTCCTCATGATACTGGCACAGTGTGTTCGCAGGAGGTGAAGGTGTGCATGTACATGTTGTTTGCTTGTTGGTTCATCCACTCATCCATTTATTCGTTCATCTAATTTATTAGCCATACACATACTAAACTTCTCCTCTTTGTGTCTTGAGGCCATGACCACAAATAAAACATAGTTCCTGCCTTCAACGAGGTCATAAAATCTAGCTGGGGAAAGAAAACTGAGCAAGTAACTGTGACTATCGTGCGAGAGATAGGATAATAAAAGTGTATACAGAATACATTGGGCCCCAAGTGGGGAGATGGGCAATCTAACTGGAGTGAAAAACTTGATCAAAGGAGATTTTTAAAAAAATTTTTAATGTTTATTTATTTTTGAGAGAGAGAGAGAGAGAGAGAGAGAGAGAGAGAAAATGAATGGGGGAGGAGCAGAAAGAGAGGAGACACAGAATCCGAAGCAGGCTCCAGGCTCCGAGCTGTCAGCACAGAGCCGACACGGGGCTCGAGCTCATGGACCGCGAGATCATGACCTGAGCTGAGGTTGGACGCTCAACTGACTGAACCACCCAGGCGCCCGATTAAACGAGATTTTTAACCACTGGTGAGACTATTGTGTGGGCATTTTCCGTGCAAGGATATGCTTTCCCCACTGGAGGCCCCTAGTGTATGTACAGATCCAGAGGCACAAAATAGCTTAGCATGTTTTGAGAACTGCAGACAGCTCTATACTGATAGAGTACAGAGAATCCCGACCACGGATGACATGGAGACATCAACAAGATGACGTTTTAATGTCAGGAGGCATTTCTCTCATAACAAAAATAAATGGCAAGCGTACCCATGTAACACTTATGAAATATTTTAAAGATCGATCATTTTAAAGAAAATTGTGAACCAAATGTATCAAGGTGCTTTCAATAATATAGCCCATGCCAAAAAAAAAAAAAAAAAAAAAAAGATGTTGGCAGATTTTTACAATGGTGAATGTTCTAAATGCTACCTCATGAAATACATTTTAAAATTCTAATCCCTTTTGGAGAAACTATATCCACTTTATTTTCATTTAGCATAATGACTTAGACCTAATAGAAAATCACAGTAGCTTTAATAGTATCTGGCACATGGTAGGCACTCAATAAATAGATGTTAATGGAAGGACCACATACAGCTGCATTTGGCAAATAAAGAAATGCTTTGTGTACTGACCCTGGCTCTCCAGCTTGTACCTGCCACTGCTTCTTTGATACGTAGTCTTTTTCCCTTGGGACCCCTAGAGTAGCATTCTCTTGGTCTCTTTCTGGTCCCTCCTCCTAGCCAACATTTCCTCTATTCCACAGAGAGCTTGAGATACTTGAAAATGTGGTCTCTAGGTGTGTCCGGGACAGTTTGAAGGATACAGTCATCGTGCTATTGACCTTGGACATGCAAACCAAAGGAGCAGAGCAGCCATTATTGCCATCAGTGGCAACTGAAAATGTGCAAATCTAAAAGCGGAAAGCAAGAGCTCCAGGAAGCAGATAACCCATTTACTTTGTGCTCTGCTCTCTACCGTTTGGGTTCACGTGGCTAGGGGGCAGGGTGGTAAGGACACTGAAAAAAGTGCAGGAGAGAGAAGAGAGTCATTCATGAACAGAAGGCAGTCTAAGGTAGACATGTAAATTCTCAGGCCAGACCCAGATACCATTTCAAACTACAGAAGTGCCCACTCTTGGACCCTCCTGCCCTACTTAGCTCACCACGTCTTGGCATGCTGCCAATCACTCCCCATCCTCTTTAGAACCTCTTTTCTCTGACTCCTTTCATCCCTTTGTTCAGAAACCACTCCACTACTTTCGTTTCACCAAAATGGATCACTAATAAACTATGAGCTGGATGGGATTTTGGAGACCACCCAACACAAACCCCTCATTTCACATTTGAAGAATGGAAAAGACATCCAAAAGCAGGAAAGGTCTAGCTTCTCCTTGAAAATGGTGTTTCTGGTGTGTAGAGTTGAACCTCTGTTTCCTGACAACCTCCCCCCACCTCCACCAAATTCAGGCATTTCACCATCACCAGGTGATCACTGCTCCTACCAGCTTGGTAGTGAATGATTATGGCTTTAATATAGGTACCACAAACTACATCTAGACTCTGTCCTCGTAACCCTTTCCAACAAATCATCAATTCGTGTTAGGTCCTTTTTTTCCCCCATGCTCTGTGCTTCTGTTCCATTTTCAGTGGCTCAAATACTTTTTGTTCCAGCCTCAGTTGTCCTGCCCTTTTACGAATCAATCTATCTCAATGTCACCACAGTTCTCCATCCTTCTTCCAAACTCATAGCACCTCTCGTCTGAACTTTATTTTGGAGGCATGTGTTTACTTTCTTGATTAAGCTCTTGAATTGCTATTTGGTTTACTTGTACATTTTGTTCTTGCCTAGAAAATAATCATCTTGAAAGCAGAAACCATATTTTATTTGTTTCCGTATTTAGCCAGCAGCTAGGATTACGCTATGCACAGGATTTAAGAAATATTCGCACAATGAGTAGACCCTAACAAAATGGATGCTTTAATGAAAGAAGGTTGCAATGAAAATAAACATTTCTTAGCACATAGATTTCAAACACCCTGTAAATCCTGCTATATAGCTAACTTGCACCATACCAAGAAGAAAAATGGGCCAAGCAAAGGTGTGACGATTCTTTAGCCCTAACCTGTGTTTGTGAATTAAAGGAAGAGGAGGATATGCCTAACTTGGTGATCTCTGAAGTGCTACCTGGCTCTTAAATTCTAAGTGCTACACAGCGAAGGAAACAATCAGCAAAACTAAAAGGCAACCGATGGAATGGGAGAAGATATTTGCAAATGACGTATCAGATAAAGGGCTAGTATCCAAAATCTATAAAGAACTTATCAAACTCAACGCCCAAAAAACAAGTCTTCCAGTGAAGAAATGGGCAGAAGACATGAATAGACATTTTTCCAAAGAAGACATCCGGATGGCTAGCAGACAAATGAAAAGATGCTCAACATCATTCATCATCAGGGAAATGCAAATCAAAACCACAACGAGATACCACCTCACACCTGTCAGAATGGCTAACATGAACAACTCAGGCAACAACAGATATTGGTGAGGATGCAGAGAAAGAGGATCTCTTTTGCATTGTTGGTGGGAATGCAAGCTGGTGCAGCCACTCTGGAAAACAGTATGGAGGTTCCTCAAGAAAATTAAAAATAGAACTACCCTATGACTCAGCAATTGCATTACTAGTTATTTATCCAAAGGATACAAAAGTGCTGATTCCAAGGGGCACATGCACCCCAAAGTTTATACCAGCACTATCAACAATAGCCAAAGTATGGAAAGAGTACAAATGTTCACTGAGTGATGAATGGATAAAAAAGATGTGGTGTATGTGTGTATATGTGTGTGTGTATAATGTATATATACATATATATATATATACACATATATATATATACACACATACATACACACACACACACACACACACACACACACACAATGGAATATTACTCGACAATCAAAAATGAAATCTTGCCATTTGCAACATGCGTGGAACTAGAGTGTATTATGCTAAGTAAAATAAGTCAGTGAGAGAAAGACAAATATATGATTTCACTCATATGCGGAATTTAAGAAACAAAACAGATGAACATAGGGGAAGGGAAGCAAGAATAAGATAAAAACAGAGAGGGAGACAAACCATAAGAGACTCTTAAATACAGAGGACAAACAGGGTTGCTGGAGGCGTGTTGGGTGGGGGGATGGGCTAAATGGGTGATGGGCATTAAGGAGGACACTTGCTGGGATGAGCACTGGGTCCTATATGTAAGTGATGAATCACTCAATTCTATTCCTGAAATCATTATGACAGTATATGTTAACTAACTTGGATTTAAATGAAATAAATAAAAATTTAAAAATTTAAAAAATAAAATAAAAATATAGTTTTAAACACTAATCACTAGCAGGAACTAAGAAGATGTTATAAATTACAATTGTGTATTTTTCTATTTAGAAATTCAGCATCACCTGCTAAAGAGTGGAAAGAGAGCTGTTCTGATTTCTCCTGATAAATCTGAATATCATATTACATAACGGCAATATGTATAGTTTTAATAAAATAGTTCTGTTTTACCAGTTAATTTAGCATTTGTGGTTGGAAGGGAGTCAAAACACAGAGCGGCACTGTATCCCAGGGTCATACATATGAATGTGAAGCAGTAATGTGTTCTCAAGGTCAGAGGAAAATGAGCCTATAAACTACAAGAGTTTTGGAAGTTACCAAATAAAAAATTAACTCATAAAAAATCTTTTTGTATTCATAAAATATGACTGTTACCCACCAGTGGCAGAATATGCTTTGATAGAATATTGGTCTCAGAAGGCAAAGCACTTTTGGGATTTCAATCTCTCTACCTTTAAGTTGAATATCCAATCTCACATGGTGCGAGATGTAAACAATTTATCTGACTAAAATAGTGAGAGTTATATTTTCTTGGTGAGCCTTACCTTCGCCTTAGTGTTCAAAGCAGCATTCTGTCTCCTTTCTCTTCTCTACAGCAAATGTGAATAATCTCTCCAGGCTTCAGGAATGTTCCTGAGGGTTATACACACATTGACAGTCCTCATGATAATGACTATCTTTTATTTCTTCTAGTAGAGGCCTATTTGAAGTAGGTGCTCATTTTGCAGATTACAATAAAGGAGCTTGAGATACTACAAAAGTCTATGTTATTCTTAATGAATTTATAACACTGGTAGGTTCAGAACACTGCAAAAGATGCTTGTGGGGATTATATTCTTCTGTCCTCTAAAGAAAGTAATAATATACCTAAATTTGATTAAATCAATTTCATTTTTAGCAGGATTTATATTTAATTTACAAAGATATGCTTGCAGAAACTTCCATTCAAATAGGTACTTTATGTAATTAGTTTTGACAAAAACTATTTTAAAATGTTCTACTGTAGAATGTGAGAATATAGTTTGAGAAAATATAGTCATCATAACGAAACACTTTTTGGGTAATTTTGAACATAAAAATAAGTATTTTGGAAAATGTATAATAGAATAAAGAGGCAACCCTAAGTTTCATTGTCTGGTTGGACTGTATGTTAGTTATCACATATAATATTAAACCAAATTTCACAGTTGAAAATTTTGTTATTACTTCTCTTTTCCTTTGTCATTAAAAAAAACATTTTGTGCACTTAAATGAAATAAATGAATTAAAATCATAGCTGTCCCATAAAAAAAGATTCTAAGTGCTACAATCTATGCTAATAGTTGGGATATGGAATAGTTAGATTTACAACATTCTTCAAAGTGTTTTCCTAGAATCACACTGAAAATTCAAGCAAGCAGCCTCATTCTTTAGCCTCTTCCTTGATGAACCTCTGTCTTGTTCCTGAGAAAATATGGGAGGATGTGATCTAAACTATGGGTTTTGGTTTGTTTGTTTGTTTGTTTTATGTCAAGACGGGAGGTCAAGATGCAAGTATGTTATGGGAAATTACCTCGGAACTCAGAATGTTTTTCCTTTCCTTAACAATACATAGAAAGTAGAGCCTAAAACATAATTAGTTTAATTAATTCTATAGTTGAAATATAGGTAAAATAAATTTTACTATTTAGACCGAGAACAAAAGCTACTGCCATTTCAATTTTATATATGGAAATCTGCATATAAAATTCTAGAATACCAAATTACAAATAGGCATTTGGAACAAAATCTGTTCATATATTAAAGAATGTTTGCAGCTACATTTTATCCAGTAAAATCAATGCTCTTGAACTTTTTTTTTTAATTGAATGTGGCTATACATTTGAGTGTATCTATAGTCTTTCCTTAATTGGCCCCATAAGAAAGGAAAGAACTTACCATCTCATCACTTTGCAATTTCCTTGCAATATGTTTTTACTTCCTTAGGAAGAAATGAACTACCATATAGCACTTAATACATGCTACCTCTCAGGACAAATTTCACTTCTCTGCATGAAAATTTTAAACCGTATTCAATTTAAGCTTTAGTTATGTATATTCATTTTGAATTGAAGCAACACTTGTCCACTTAGTTCAGTTTAAACTAAATTACCTTAAGGTGCCTGGTGGCCCGGTTGGTTAAGCGTCCAACTCGGTTTCAGCTCAGGTTATGATCTCACAGTTCAGGAGTTCAACCCCCCCCATCGGGCTCCATGCTAACAGTGTGGGGCTGCTTGGCATTGTCCCTCTCTCTCTGCCCCTCCCAGGTGCACACACCCTCTCTCTCTCTTTCTCTAAACAAACAAACAAACAAACAAACAAACTTTAAATTACCTCAACTGGAAACGCATAATATTTTTAATAGTTGAATATCTTGCTCTTAGCCAGAATCACATCTTATCTGAAAAGGTGGCTGGTATATATCCTATACACAGCTGTATGTGAAAGTACAACAGAGGTTTTCTTTTAATTCAACCAACTGTCAAGCATGAGTTACATGTAGGAACATGTATCAATCTAATCTCGGAGTCCACTGAGTTTAAAGGGTGCTCTCTCTGCTCTCAGGCAAGCTTCCATCACTTGGTAGGGCACATCTGATGTCTTTATCCACATTATTCAGGTGACATATCAGCAAAAACTGGACTCAACTTTTTAGTGTGAAATTTCCAGGAAGCATTACAGGAGTGGCATGGCGTGGAAGAGCTCAGTCAGTCTTTAGAGACAGATGTGGATTTGAATCCTGGCTCTGCCTCGTATTAAGCAATCTGATTTGGAATAAATTAATTAACCTCTCTAAGCCACAGTGTCTTTCTTCATCTGTAAAATAACGCCTACCTCTGCGGATGATGTTCAACTACCACAGAGTTACTACCGGTTAATAAAAACTCGAAGCACTTGCATCTTTTGGGAAATGGCTATTGCCCAAATGCCACCAATCCCCATATCCCGCCCTACACCAGGATCCTCTGGACCTCCCCAAAATTCAGGAAACCAAAGGGTCAAAACCTCACCACCAGAGAGTCTTCTGGGATTCCACTCCAGTGCTGCTATTCTGATTGGTCAGTACCCTTGCTCTACTGGTTGTTAAACATAAAACAATAAACATAAAATACCTCACACAGCTATTCTTAGGATTTAGTGGGATAACAATGCCTACCATTTAGCAGGGATTTGTGCTCTATGCTGTCAACTGTTTTATCTATATTCAGTCTCAAAATACTGAATATGCCTGCTGTGGCTTATCAAGAAAATCCATTACTTCATAAGATCATAGAAGCTTTTACCCCCAAATCATTTCCTTTCTTTGATCGCTGGCAATTCTGATTTGTATGTCTTTAGTATGCATGTATTTAGTGATCTTAAAATGCAGGAAAAATCCAAGATTTCTAAACTATCAAAATGGGTTAGTAGATGGACTTTGAATTTCAAATTTTTTTTTTTTTTTTACTTTCCTAACGCTTAACTCAGTACGAGTCTGTACATTGTTTCTCTGTTTGCATGGTTTGTCTGACATACAATCGCATACACCCAAAATGAAGGAGAAAAAGTAAGGTTTGTAATTTGGTTTAACTCTGAAGGGGGAACCTCATTTTCATTTCCTTGTTTCAGGCAAAGAAATGTTCAGTTCTCAGAAATCATAAAATAAATTCCTTTTCTCCAACTTTACAGCTAAAGACAATGGCTAATTCCGAAAAAGCAAAATGCAAGAACTATATAAATCTTTGACTTTGAAACGACCAAGTATAAAAGCAAACAGATGCATTGCAGAGATATTTGTGTATTTCCCTGGTTTTGCCGCTAGTCCCTCTAGCAGGGAACGAAAACGTGACTGTACATCCCTGTGCATTTCTACTCAAAACCGACCCTGTGTCCATTGCATCAGAAGCATTTCTGCTCCGCTCTATTCCTGTTGGCCTTCTAGGGCACAATTAGCATCGGACACTAGGTAAGGCAAAGAGCAGATAGCTTGCCAATCAGATTTACTATTGAAACAGTGGGTGTTGCCCCTTCTAGCCATTTCTGACAGTACGGTTAGGAATTAAATCATGGCATCAGCCGAGCGCTATTTGGCTGTAGAAACCTAGTAGGTCATCAGTTTATGCCCCGCACCCTCCAGACAAGTGGCAGGTGGAACACCGCTGGCCCCTGCTAACACCACGAGCTAGAGGCTCTGGCCAGTAGATGAGACTTGACAGGGTTTTGTTTTTTTTTAATTCATCAGGCCATATGCTGCCAGGCTCTCATGCAAATAGACAAAATTACAAATAATAAAAAAGGACCAACTGTTTTAGTGGTTGGCTGTTTTCGGTCACTATTGCCATCTATGTGAGAGGCCAGTTAATGAAAGAGGAGTCTTGGACTCCCAGTGACATCCACCTAAAGGGATGGGATACTTCAAAATCCAAGCTTCATTCAAACCATGTTAAACCTCTGCCCTAGGTTAACTCAGTGCCAGGGTCTATTTGGCTGAAAAGCAGGGGAGCCTGGCTTCCAGCTGGCCAAGAGATCGGGCGAGCTTTTCTAATGCTCCCTGCAGCTGAAACCCATTGTCCGCTCATGTGAGCAGAGAGAAAAAGGTTAAGTTGAGGCTCATGAGTTTATCAGATTCAAACAGAATAAGCAGCTTTTGAAATAAGAAAGATTAGTCGACGCAGTTTTCTGTTTTAAAATTACAAGAAAATTAGCATTGATAAAAGCTGGTTGGAAATCCCTAACTTTTTAGTATCAAAGACTGCAAGAAAATCTCTCCAAAAGCATATTTAAACTCTTCCCCTGAAACACTTACATTTAAAATTAAAACGTTGCTAAACTTTTGTATAATTTCTGCTATTTCTATATTCATAATTATTACCAAGTTTCCAGTCTGTACAAATGGAGGATTTCACACCCTTGATAGCATTCACACATCTATTTCCCATTTTAAGGCAATAAACTTCCAAAAAATGAAGTAGACTGACTGAATTCACGTCTATATGTGTGCATTTAAAATGATTCCATTTTAGAAATGTGCTAATGTTCATTTGCACCTCTACCAGGTTGCTTTGGAGCCATAATTTATACCTTTTTAAAGACAATTCAAAACCAGTTGTACTTACTATGCAATGTGCTACAATCAAGAATTATCAAAATGAGAGTACCATGGAAATATACATCCATGTATGTGTGATACTGGGTGAAGTTTGTGACGAGAATCTCTTGTTCAACTCTTGCTATACAACAAGGATATACTGATGAGTGCTTTGCCCATGGTAGCTGAGGCACAGAAAACGTCTTCCAGGCAACAAAATGCAAATTATTGTCCTTCCTTTTTCCCTACCATGTTACCAAAACCCGTATTCCTTAGTATATCACTGGGTTTGTTTTTACCTCCTGGCTCATTTGTAATCTCAGGTGTGCTTACAAAACACACACGGGCATAACTCTATCGTCAGCAACAGTTCCCAGATCTACTGAGGGGGCAAATCACAGTCACAGGCTGCAAAGGTTTGTCTCCAACAAATTGTCATAAATACATTTTACCAAAACCTGACAGCTTTTCAATGATGAAAACAAGTTGGTTCATAGCGTAAATTAACATTGTTAGAAAAGCTATTTCATGTTGCATGTAACCAAGAAGGGCAGTGAAAGATAGTGCTATTCAATAGAGAGCGATTATGGAGTCCTGTAACAGGGAAAAACAGACTCTATTTTCACTGATATTCATAATCCTGTATTCCAAATCAAGTTGAATTTTTTTCTAATTTGAAAGGATTTACTTCACTAGGAGGCAAGGCCCATCATGTCTTACAAAGAAAGGTCTACCTTTGCCACAAATTTAAAGCTCAGAAAACAGCACCCGGATTGGCCCTTAACTTGAACATACGTTAAAGCAAGGAGTAATTCAGCCAGTTCATGAAGGATAAATGACAAGATTTTCTACCATTTTCATGCTATGGGAAATTACATAAGAGCAATGGAAGAACAGGCGACATTCTAAAAGCTGGTGGGAAATTACAAGATGTACTACTTTCCACAATGAATTCTAAAATTTACAAATTCACATTTAATGGTGATAAAAATTCTTCCCTCACATGAAAATGCACATCCCTAACAGGAAAATTTATTTACATGATGCAAAAATGTACCTGGAAATTACAATGGACTCAGGTATGACAGCTAGCCATAAATTTTAGGAACAAAATGGCTAATTAAATTTAGCGGTTAAAAAAAAAAAAGAAAAACAAGGACATAAACAACTTACTGATGAAGGGGCGCCTGGGTGGCTCAGTCAGTCAGGTGTCTCTTTGGTTTTGGCTCAGGTCATGATCTCAGGGTTCGTGAGTCTGAGTCCCACGTCGGGTTTCGCACTGACAATGCGTAACCTGCTAGGGATTCTCTCTCTCCCTCTTTCTCTTTGCCCCTACCTCATTCACTCTCTCTGTCTAAATAAATAAACTTAAAAAGAAAAAAGGAAAGAAAACAACTTACTGATGAAAATCTCACTTTTGATTGGCTAAAGTGATAAGGCCATAAACAAAATGCAGATGGTGTGTGTGTGTGTGTATACATACACACACACACACACACACACATATACATAAACACATACATATGAAGCAAAACATTTAATCATATCCTTTAGTGATTATTTTATAAATGATAGATCCAATCACATCTTTATCCCACTGAACTCCAAGTAAAGCTGTTTTAAAGAACAAAGAGGCTGTACTCTGGGGACACAGCTGAGTTCATGCACTCATTCATTCAACAAATATTTATTGGACTCCCCTGTATGTGCCAGGCACTCAGTTTTTCTAAGCACTGGGCATCCATCTTTGATCAAGAGAGTCTCGAGCCCCACGGAAAGGCAAACTCTAAAGAGGAAAATAAACAAACAAACAAGATCATTAGAGGCTGTGGTAAAAGCTATAAAGAAAATAAATAGGTTATATAATCCAGAATAACTGGCTGAAAAGAGCCATTTCAGACAGCTGAAAATGATTCTTTCCCTGGTATGAAAAGTGTAATATCATTTACTTATGCCATATTCAGAGAGACACAAAATCACAGAGTCAATTCTTTTCAGAGCTAAAAAGGGCCTTAGAGAGCACTCAATGTTACTCCCTCATTGTATACAATAAAACCAAACTTCAGGTTGGTTAACTGGTTTACTCAATGTCCCCTAACTTTAAAATTTTTTTTTCAACGTTTTTATTTATTTTTGGGACAGAGAGAGACAGAGCATGAACGGGGGAGGGGCAGAGAGAGAGGGAGACACAGAATCGGAAACAGGCTCCAGGCTCGAGCCATCAGCCCAGAGCCCGACGCGGGGCTCGAACTCACGGACCGTGAGATCGTGACCCGGCCGAAGTCGGACGCTTAACCGACTGCGCCACCCAGGCGCCCCAATGTCCCCTAACTTTAGCTGAACAATTAGCTTTTGCTGTGAAAGAGTAAAAGGAAAAGTTTTGTTGGCATACATTTACTAATTATTCCATGTTGGTGGGACGTACATCTAAGTGGCATAACTAAATCTGGTTATCAATTTAGTTACAATGGGAAGAAAATACATAAATATGATCTTCATCTAATTAGATTACTTCCTAACTCTTATATGGCACGTAGACCTGAATATTTTACATTAAGTTTCCACTTTTATCCCTTCATAATAAGGTTTTTTTTTCCCCCTTTCAGAATGATCTAAAACAACTCTATTCCTTGAATATAAGATACATAGGTAGTTGGACAGAAAACATTAGCAACAAAAAGCTCTCCTGAACTTTGTAAGAAAGATCATCATCATCATAAAATCTATAAGGCCAGGCCAGATCTTAAAGCCTATTTAACAACCATCATCATCATCATCATCTCAATCTCATGTATTTTCACTAGGACACTTATCCCCTCACAAACACATATCACAGAATCATTGGGTACTTAACACAGTGCCAAGATCCAGGACAGAAAAAGAGACGTTCTTTATGCTCCAGCAGCTCATAGTGTAAATGTGTGTTCTCTCTCTCTCTCTCTCTCTCTCTCTCTCTCTCTCGCACACACGCACACACCCCAAAATGGATCAGCTTGCTTGAACAATGAAAGCAGAAATGGCCCTCAGCAGCCCGATCTTCCTTCATGGTGTCTCACTCACAAACATTTCCCTCTTCAAATGTCCCATTTGTAAATTCTCAGCCACGAAGGTATCAATAGTTCCTCGTGTTAGAACACTGTCAGGCTAGCTTGTCTCCTCACTTTCTAAGGGTCATATTAAAGAACACACCAAAGAAGCGCATATGAGGCATTATGACAGACTAATCTGCTTCTACCATTAACATAAACGCAGTATATTTAAACTGTAATGGACAAACAGAGGCAGCCGAAGCCAAAGAAGTGCCCCAGGCATCAAAATGGTTTCATTAACTAGGAAATTTGTCCCACCAGGCTAAAGAAACCCACTACAGAAAGACAGATTATTCCGTCATCTTGTGGCCAATATTGCTATTATGTGAGTCCAGCTCAGCACAACGTCCCTAACCGCAGATGAGTTAGCCATTGGGATTGCAATTGCTCGCGCAGAGGCTTGCTTGTAAAGCTCTAAAATGGCCCATTACATCAGGTGGTTCAGAGGCATTTCACAATCCTGACTTCCAGAACAAGCATAGATAATTAATAAGGCTGACAGAGCCCATTATTTTTACACTCAAGTGCATCACATTAAATTAACAGACAGAGGCCACATGATGTGTGACATTTTTTCCACTGATAATCATTTACGTGGTGCCACTTTTGCTACCACATTTTTCTCTTTCGCTGGCTGAACTCCAATCGCCAGTCGCTATGCAGCCGTTCTTTCAGCACCCAGGTTTTTGTTCGGTTTTGTTTTGATTTTCCTTAACTGGGAAAGCTATTTTGAGTCATTCTCACTGGCGGGACTTTGACATGGTGGGAAAGAAGTTTGACATAAAATATTAGCATAAAGCAAGACAAAATATACAGCTGACGCTGTTTCAGCCAAAGGACGTTCAATGTTGATAGCAAAAAAAATATGGCCTTAGAGTGTCTGTTAGAAAATATTTGACTCTACCTTCATATATTCAGAAATGAGTCTGTGGATTTTAATGAATCATCTCATAAAATGCAATGGTTCTTTGAGGAATTAAAGAGAATATTCTTATTTGCTCTGTACTTTCCAGTTACATGATGTGTGATAAATCCTCAGGTTTAGACATAAAAAAATAACTTAGAACGTCTATTATCAGTAATGATACAAACAGTACACTTTTGCATTTTGTGTGGCTTTCGTTACGGAAATAATAATTGAAGAGTGATCGCTAAAATTAAGTAGTTCATGTGCATTAAATCTGACTGGAGAACAGTGAAACCTATTCGGGACAAACGCACTGGAACATGTATAGTCAAATGTTTGCTGCCATCACAGTCTCCTCAGAAGACATCGTGAAGCCAATGTTGCTCCTATTTGAAACTAAGCGAGAATTTGCAATACATGAGTGTAAGAGTGTTCTTCATAGTTACATGGTCTTTCTTCCTTCCCTTTTTCTTTCCTTCCTTCCACCCACCCTTGCTTCCCAATCTGTCTTTTGACCTAAGACAGTTTGCTAGAAACTGACCACCTATCACATATGGTGATCTTCATAAGTAAAATATCAAATCGACCTTAAATATTGAAGGATTCCCAGCAGTGAAATATTCACCCACCACATAGCTCGTATTTGTAGTGCAACCTGCTTTCCTACGGAACTCAAAATTGTGACAAGTATTATTAGCCTTTAAACACTACAAACATACATACATACATTCACTAAGGCTCAATATAGCGACAAATCCATTTGACGGGGGGTACTTCTGTGGCTATGTAGAAAGTGCTCACTCCCAAACAGAGTCTGTCTAACTGACAGTAGACGAATTCCACTTTGAAAATACTATTCCAAATTATTAAATCAATTAAGCTTTCAACTTGCTACAACAATGTCACTTACGGACCTCACCTGCGACTAGAAAGCTCCTCATCCCAACCCCTACATAGCCACCTTTACTTCTCCAGCTTCCTGGCTTTATTGGCTAAGAAATTAAAATCCTGGAGTTATCATGTTGTTTTGAGACATTCCAGTCATATAAAAAGAACACCTTCTCACCATTCTGCTGATACATTTGAAACATCGGCATCGAAAATTTTCAAATGGTGTTCTCTGAGCTTTGTAAGGCAAACTTTGGCCGGCACACTGCCCTAGGCTCTCTGTCTCACTGATTAAGTCTGTCATTTATTGGAGAGCTGCAGGCTTCTCCCTGTCAGCTCAGGTTTGTGTGCAGAGAAGTCATGTGTGTAAAGCACATGGAATGCCACCCTAACAGATGCCCATAAAACATGAGATACGGATGTCATTTTTAAAACATCTCAGAAACAAAATCATCTGCTGAGGCAGTCTCAAGAGCCTGATAAGCAAATGTAAGTTTTTTTGATTGACCTTAGGTTGATTGGTTTTACAATCAGTTTCTTACAAACCTGAGAATGGAAACATCCCTGTGTAGAAAGAAGACAGAACTTACATGAGGACAGAAGCCATGAGGACAGAAACCACTTGGCACAGTATGATTCAAAAAGATATACTTGATTAGGTCACCAGTCTCCCCCCGCCCCGCCCCTCCCTTATTACCCTGCCTGGCTTTTGCCATAATGCTATCTTCATTTTCTCATGTGTTAAAGACCACAAAAGCTGAGGTGGTGGAGGGGTAACAGAAAGGATGACTTCAGTAGATCAAGGTACCACAGATAAAATTCTTTTTTTCACACTCTTGTTTAAGACCTTGCTTGATTATAACGACCTAACTCCGTAAAGATGTAAACAGTCTTTCCCCCCTAAGTAACGTCCTCCGTTAATTTTGAAGACTACCGATCCTACCTAATGCCTCCTTTTCTCCCATACTTAAGGTCTACTAAATTAGATGTGTTTTAGAAAAATTGGTTTATAGAAAACACTATACCTTGATTTGTATCTACTTGTTGACCGTCACTATAGTTTTAGGATTCAAAAAACACCAGCCCTAAAAATTAAATTTTTTTTTAATTTTTTTTTTCAACGTTTATTTATTTTTGGGACAGAGCGAGACAGAGCATGAACGGGCGAGGGGCAGAGAGAGAGGGAGACACAGAATCGGAAACAGGCTCCAGGCTCTGAGCCATCAGCCCAGAGCCCGACGCGGGGCTCGAACTCACAGACCGCGAGATCTTGACCTGGCTGCAGTCGGACGCTTAACCGACTGCGCCACCCAGGTGCCCCAAAATTAATTTAAAAAAATCACCTTTGTGAATATTAATGGTTACCCCCATGTGTTCTGCATAAGAAAGCCCCACACACCTGGGGCTGCATGGCCACTGACAACCCATCCCTACTTCGAGAGTCTAGAATCTTAACTATTCTCCTTTCCCCCAGATTTGAATTTCTTATTATCATACTTTCTCAATCACTTCGCCCTATGGATCATCACAAGGACAAGATCATTAAAGAACTAACTTCCAAAATTTCCCATCTTGAATCATGTTTCAGATTATAATTAATCTCCTTTGCTATAAAGACTGGAATGTTTGTGTCCCCTCAAAATTCATGTTGAAACCTAATCCCCAGTGTGATGATTAGAAGATAAGGCCTTTGAGAGATGATTAGGGCATGTGAGCAGAGCCCTCATGAATGGGACCAGTGCCCTTACAAAGAGACCCCAGGGAGTTCCACTGCTCCTTCTGCCCTGTGAGGTTACAGAAAGATGACTGGGGTCTATGAGCCAGGAAGCAAGCCCACATCAGACACCTTATCTGCTAGTGCCTTGATCTCAGACTTCGCAGCCTCCACAACTGTGTGAAATAAATTTCTGTTGTTTAGAAGCCACCCAGGCTATGATCTTCTGTTATGACAGCCCAACAGGATAAGAAAAAAATTTTAACCTGCCTAAATTTGCCTTCCTTCCTCTTTTAATAAAACTTGGGGACTCCTTTATTTCAGCTCCCCTGCAAAGCATTCTATACTCCTTGTAGCCAGTGCTTTTAAGTTTTTACTTCAAGCCACTTGGGCATCTAGTTAAAATGCAGATTTGGATTCAACAGATCTGGATGGGGCCTGAGATTTTGCATTTCTAACAAGCTCCTCAGTGATGCCTACATTGCTGATTCTTGGATACGCTCTGAGTAACAAAATTCTCTCCTATAACGGTATCTACTTCCTCCAAGAAGGGCAGAGCAGGCACCATGGATGATTGATTCATGTTTATGTCTCCAGTGAATCACACTGTACTTGACACATCACAACACTCAATAAATATTTGTTGAGCAAATGACTGACTGAATGAATAAATGTGTAACATTCACTCTGGCACTTAGATAATTCTGCTTAAAAGAGAGTATTTTTATATGTACTTTTTCTTTGACTGAAACTCAGTTGAGGGCAGATGACATGTTGTACTTCTTTGTATCCTTACAGGGCTGTATATACCCTACGTGTCCACAGAAAATAGGCACTCAATGTAGTATGGATTATGCAGTCAGTTGAGAACAAGGATTGATTAAGTATCTGGCAAAAGAGAGGCGTCGGGTGTAACCCGCACATGAGGTATCTGAGAGGCCAAGGTCATTTGACACACTGGCTGTACTTACACAGAGAAAGCTTCAAGTCCAGCAAAAGGCAGAGTAAAGGGGCAAAGATATTAAAATGAGCAAACAGGAAAATAGGCCCTTTGTAGACACAGACACATTCTAATGAAAAACGTGTTCCAGTTAGTTAAAATGCCAAGCCAGTGGTTGATATGCTTGGGAATAAAACCAAGCATTATTACATGGGTAGGCAGATGGTGCATTTTTTTTTTAATTCAAAGCTTCACTTTTGTAAATAACAATGGAAATTGAACAACTGGCACATACCAAGCTTTGCAGACTGTGTTAAAGGTTTTCAGACATGAATTTCCTCAACCATTTCTGCCTTTGGAGTATTTAAATGTATACTGACTTGCAGTAGTTTTTATTCACTATTTCACATCTGTGTGTTATCGTCTCCATCAGGCTACAGCCACCCAGGGGTTGGGACCTTACGATGCATATGGTGGGCCCGCGGTGACGCTTGTCGAATGAATAAAATATGCGGAATAAGTTGGAAGGCACACCATTCTGGTTCCAGATGTGGATCTAGTATTAGGCAGAGAAGAGCAGGAAAGGTCGGGAAGTGGAATCTGTGGCATGTAACTTCAGTGGGTTCCCCAACTGGAGAGGGACTTCACATGCCCTGAAGATAGATATCTTTCCTTTCCTTCTTTCTTTCCTTTTCTTCCTTCTGGCCTTTCTTTCCTCCTCCTTTCTTTCCTTCCCTTCTTTCTCTCCTTTTTAAATTCCATTTCCAGAAGGTAAACTAACTTAGAATTCTGCCAATTACTGGTTCTTAAAGATATCATGTCATGTAAATAGATGACAACCTTGTTGCCCTGGAGCTTCCCAAAGCACATCACCAAACGTTGGCTCTGCCATCAAATTACAAGTAGGCCAGATACAAATAACTTAGCAGTAGAGGCAATATGTTATTATCTTCTCTGTCAGAAAAGTAATTGAGGTGTTGAATTTTAGAAACACACACACACACACACACACACACACACACACAAAGGCTCAGATAACTATATGGTTGAAAATTTACCTATAATGCTTCAGATTCATGTTGTAATCTATTAACTACCTAGTCTCTAATTACTTGGACAATTATGCTT
Organism: Lynx canadensis; assembly: GCF_007474595.2. Classification (NCBI taxonomy): domain Eukaryota; kingdom Metazoa; phylum Chordata; class Mammalia; order Carnivora; family Felidae; genus Lynx; species Lynx canadensis. Next base: position 168,496,902 of record NC_044310.1, on the reverse strand, counting down.
TAATTCCTCTTAAAAAGAATTCTGGAAGAACAAAGGGGCTTCTCATAGAGTTTCTAAAATAGAATGGAATTAGCAATCTGTAACTTAAAATTCTACATGACATTTAGCTTCATTTAAAATTAGAGCGCCAGAAGAAGCAGATTTCCATGGCATTTTCATTATGCAGAGAGGTAAACAACAAATAAATAAGCCATACATGAATGTGAAATTAACAGCATGATAATTGCTTTACTCCTACAGCGTATACGATATTAAATCCTCAAATAAACACTTACTTAACCTCATTCTCACATATGCCTATTGCTTTTTATCAAAAGCAGCATACCTGGAAAGCTCCAACTAAGACAGCTTCCACCATGTGGCACCAAGTCCACAGACATTACTGCCATCCCCTGGACATTTCAGAGCGATTTCTTTGTAAGACCTAGGATCGACCGTATAGTCCAGAAGCAGAAAAGTGAGAGGAAATTTAGAAGTCGATAAAAAAAAAAAAAAAATGCATTTTACGTATCATTGTTATTTTGTATATGACATCATGCTTAACTTCTCCGCTAGTTCTTCGAAGCACCTCATCCAGATCATGAGCACAACCATTCCAGGGAAGTGCTACCACCTGCCCAGACCAGGCCCAAGCTCTCCCTCTCTAACACAGACCGCTGCCAACCTGTTTTACAACATTCATGCAGGAAACTGGTAACCCTTACTTCTGCTGAATTTTTCCTTCTCTGCAGTAAGCAGAAATTTTTTGTAGTTTCCTTATGGCTCCTAATAACAGCTGAAGCCTATCTTATGCTCTGGGCCCAGCCTTGCCCTAAATTTAACCCCAAGTAATAGTTTCTCTGTCTTACTCAGAACCTGAAACTGACTCATTTATGAAGAGGTTTCTGGCACTATTGGAGTTTTCCAGTAAGCAAGAGTTCGAGGGCCAGTAATAATGTTACCTCTGCCCTCACAAGTATGAAACTGTTGAGTTTCATAGAGTTCAAAGTTGTTTGATAGAACTCGAAAAATGTCTTATCATTTTCCATAGCGTACTCAAAGGTAAGGTTCGGAAGGGAAGTACAGCTTGTGAACACGTGACACGTTCTTTCCTTGCACAAAGTATCAACCACTTCACTGCAGAGCCAGGGACTAAAAAACAAAAAGAAAACAAAAATAATAAAACAATTACAAGATCCCAAAGGAAAAAAAATCTTGTCCAAAATTCGCATCTTTAAAAATTATGAAGTTCTCTTGTTCCAGCAATGAAATTAGTAGGTCTTTGTTGATCTAAACTTAAATTTGACACAATGGGTAAATTTCGGCCCGAGGCTTGTATGCCATTATCAGAGCCTCTGTCAGTGAGTGCTTTAACCTAATTACATTTGATGCAGCAAATCAACAAAACCACTGCTGGTTATGACCTCTGCCAAGAGCACTAGCGAGCTAGACAAATGGAGCTTAAGATGCTATTAGTTTTTCTGTTGCAAAGTTCCAGATACAACCCGACAGGAGGCTGTTGCAGGGCTTGGGCGTGCATCCTCCAGATGGCATTCTGCATTGGCTTGTGGCAAAGCTCACAGGGATACTGGCACATTTTCTCTGTCAAAATGAAAGTTTTCCAATTACAAGGAGATAATGTGAGGAGATGCAAACTTAATCTCTTGAACAAAAGGTTGCAAGCTGTGTAACAGCCATTTCAGGGGAGAGATTTCGGTATCGTTCAATTGATTTAAACATTACAGATCACAAAATGGGCTATCTCTCCTAATAAAACCAAGGAATCGGCTACAGTTGATTTTATTTCCTAGAACAATGTTGTAACGGTCTCATCATCTAAGGGAGGCTTCTAAATGAGGTCTCTTCTGAACTGAACCTTATGATTGTTTTTTTCCCCTAATGTGTTAACAGGTACAAAGAAGCCATTTTTCCTTTTAGTTAAACACCAAATGCCTTACATGAAGTTTCAGGTGTCATGTTATCACAAACCACTGTGGGATATCAGATCACAGGATTTCATTAGCGAGACTACACATGTTAAGTGTCAAGAAAGCACGATCATCAGCAAAACCTGTGAGACAATTTAGCTAAAAAGTTTGCTTCATTTTCTAATCCAGAGAGCACTAGTAAAAACCACATGTAGAACTATCAATAGGTATGAAAACGAAGGGATCTGCCTCGATATTGTCCAAAGATAACTGACCCATCAAAGCAAGGCAGTGGGAACTTTGTTATAAGGAGACTTCCTCTCGGGAAGATGTGGATTTGTCACGTGACATGACATGCTGTGACAAAGGAGACCCACTGTATATCCGCTTCTACGAATCCAATAGGGACCTTACATCGGCTGAGAGCGTGAGAGTGCGCATGCGCTGGCTTCCCGCGGAATGTTCGCGGCTAACTGTAACCACACCCCTGTACTGAATGCGATACCCAGAATTTCAGCAGAAGGTAAATGCAAATGATCATACCATTCCAGTGTACTCACTGGAATCAGAGATCCTTCAGTATTTATGCTCGACTCCTTTGTGTGTGTGTGATAAGGAGAATTATCAAATCCAAAATTTCTAAGCACACATTCAGAATGTTAAAGGGGACAAGGTAGGCTTCCAAAAAATTAATTACGCTAACCCCCACACAGAAAATACTTTTACATCAAGTTCCAAAATCATTTCAAATATATGTTTTACCCATTCGATGAAGATCAGTGTTGCAAGGTTGTATAAAACACCAGATTGCAGTCGATAGGGTAAAACTATAGTAGGCAGATGCCTTTTGTCGTTTCCATAGGAAGTAGTGAGGAAACTGTCATTTCTTTACTGAAAATTCAGGCAGCTAAATAAAGCAGGATTATAAATTCTAAGTAGTCTCAACTGTAACATTGTAAGATGTGTAAATCAGTCAGAAATATAAGCAGGCCCTTCAAATCACTCAGAAAACTTAACAGATTCCTACTGAAGAGTTAACATTTTCAAGCAATGAGCATTTTTAAAAAGTCTCAACATCAACATAAAGTGGTCTAGAACAGCTGTTGTAAAGCTCAACATCAATTTTATGTCGGCTCAACTGCTAAACAGCAATCACAATGACATCCCTTAGGAGGCATTTAAGGGCCCAAGTGTATAGCAATTTAAAAACTGAGCAGGAAATCAAAACTAATTCCTCGTCTGTTTACAAAATTACTTCTCCCTGTGTTCTTGTACCACCACCTAGTGGTTACATAGCTCTCAATCGGCCCATTAATAAAAACCAAATCGTAGCTGTTGTGATATTGTAAAATGAAAAGGAGAAATAAAGGAAGAAGAGAGGGAAGGAAAGAAGGAGGGAGGAAGCAAAGAAGAAAGGAAGAGAGGGAGGAGAAAAACAAAAGAGAATATAAAAAGAAAAAAAAGGAAAGGAAAAAGTAAAAACAAGACAAAAACAAGCACACATCTAATTTCCAGGTCTTAGGATCTACTTCCTGATAAATTCATAGAATATTATCAATTTAAATTAAAAGATTATTTAAAACCACTTTTTCCTTGTGCATTTATCAAGTACATGAAAATTCTACTGTTGAGAGAACCAACTATTAAGAAAAAAAATGGGTGAATTTCTACGGAATTATTCCACAGTATAGAACCTACAGATTCTACAGCCTGTACAATTATTTGTGATAGCTTTACTGATGATCGACAGAGTTGTTTACATAAATCATGGCACATTCGTAAAGAATGAAATAGATCTTTATCTTGCCATGGAACAATCTCTAAGAAATTTGGGTATGTGGGGGGCAGAGAGCATACTACCACTCGTATTAAAATATAGGTCTTCCTTTACATGCATACACTCTCTGAAGGATAGACAAGAAGCGGGAAAAATTACATCCACAGAGGGGAACTGGGTGAATTGGAAGCCAAGGCAGGAAGGAGATCTTCGTAGTTTACACCATGGGGATATAGTCCCCATTCAAAACTATGTAAATTTGAAACCTAAAAAATAGTACACATTAAAAGACCACTTAGGGGCGCCTGGGTGGCTCAATCGGTTGGGTGGCCGACTTCGGCTCAGGTCATTATCTCGCAGTCCGGTCCGTGAGTTCGAGCCCCGCGTCAGGCTCTGTGCTGACAGCTCAGAGCCTCGAGCCTGTTTCAGATTCTGTGTCTCCCTCTCTCTGACCCTCCCCCGTTCATGCTCTGTCTCTCTCTGTCTCAAAAATAAATAAACGTTAAAAAAAAAAATTTAAAAAAAAAAGACCACTTAAATAAATTTTAACCCTAAAAAATAAGTATCTGATTAAAAGAAACTAAGTATTTTACATGTGGCTTTTTTAAATCAATAAAACCATCTGTGAAACTTTTCATTTAAAGAAATACTTGTCACATTGAATGTGAATGTGAATTTCACGTAAGTGTGACCAACACTGAAGTTTCAATTTTCTCCTGTAAAAGGAAATACTGCTGTAGTTCAGAGGGGAGAAGTTATTTGTAAAAGGCGTAACATTAAAGTAATGAAATTCTAAAACCATTTCGCCCGCAGTTTGACGAGGTCTGCAAACCCGAGCTGGGGCCTGTGCTTGCCAGAAGAGCCAGGATGTTTTGGGCCCTCACGCTCTGGGCTGAACTGCGTGGGTGCTTAGGAAGGTCCACTGGAGGAATACTAACTGCTCATCAGATGTCTAAAGGTAAAGAAGTTGAGAAAAATTAGGGAGTGAAAAAAAGTAGGGAAGGTGTAGGAAATCTTGAATAGAGGTGAAATTAGGCCAGGACCATTTGTACTCAGCTCAACCTTCACAAAGAACTATGCTGTTAGAGGTTAGCCATTTAGCTTCCCAGCGGCACGACACCCATAAGCCACAGGGAGAGATGGGTACAACTGACAGAGGAATTAGGTCCACTGTAAGGTGATGTGTTTAAACGTTCATTTGTTGAATACACACATTTAGGGGCGCCTGGGTGGCTCAGTTGGTTAAGCATCCAACTCTCGATTTCAGCTCAAGTCATAATCTCGGGTTCATGGCTTCGAGACTGATGTCAGACTCCATACTGACAGCATGTGGAGCCTGCTTGGGATTCTCTCTCTCCCTCTCCGTCTCTCTGCATGCTCGCACATGTGCTTCCTCTGTCTCTCTCAAAATAAACTCGAAAAAAATTTTTAAACATACATATTTAACATATACCATTGTTTCTGTACTCCTGACTTGGCAGTACAGTTGCTTCGCTTTTGTTACGCTGGGAGTCTCGCAAAATGCAAATCTCTGAGAAGTCCTGGAAAAGATCCTGAGTATGCAGGAGAAGCTAGAAAATACGTTTAGAAAGGAAAAGACAACAGGTGTTGGGTGAGACCTGGGGAAAGTGAGGTCACAGGACTGGAGAAGAGCATATGAGAACAGCAAGGTAGGGAGGTCCGGCATGGGTGAACACAGACAAGGAAGTGCTTTCCCTGCCTGCTGCCCTAAGAGAAATGCACTGGAATGCCTGACTTTTCTTTCATGACCCGATAAAAACTTTCTACTATTGATGTGCCTCTTTTGATATTCATACCATTCACTCTATTTCAAAGGTCAATATAAGCTTAATTTTGCATGTCAACTTGACTGGCCCATGGGGTACCCAGATATTTGATTTAATATTATTCTGTGTAGGTCTGTGAGGGTGTAGGTCTGTGAGGGATGACATTAATATCTGAATCTGAGGGGTGCCTGGGTGGCTCAGTCGGTTAAGCATGGGACTTTTGGTTTAGGCTCAGGTCATGATCTCATGGTTCGTGAGTTCGAGCCCCACATCCAGCCCTGTGCTGACAGTATGGGCCATGCTTGGGATTCTCTCTCTCTCTCCTTTTCTCTCTCGTCTCTCCCGCTTATGCCCAGGCCCCCTCAAAATAAATAAATAAACTTTAAAAAAATATATCTGAGGGGCACCTGGGTGGCTCAGTCAGTTAAGCGTCTGACTTCAGCTCAGGTCATGATCTCGTAGCCCTGTGAGATCGAGTCCTGGGTCGAGCCCTGTGAGCTGTTAGCTCAGAGCCTGGAACCTGCTTTGGATTCTGTGTCTCCCCCTCTCTCTGTCCCTCCCTTGCTCATGCTCTGTCTCTGTCTCTCAAAAATAAATAAACATTAAAAAAATTAAAAATATATATATCTGAATGTGTCGAATGAGTAAAGCAAATTATCCTTCTCAATCTGGGTGGTCCTCAACCAATCACTTGAAGGCCAGGTATAATAAAAGGCTGAGTAAGAAAGAATTCTGCCTTCTTTGAGCTGGGACATTAGCCTTCTGCCTTCACACCCAAGCTCAGACTGGAAGTTACTGAGAGAAATTTGGCATATCTGACTCCTTATTGCTTCTATTTCCCTTGCCGCTGTGACCCATAACTTAAAAACTACTGATTAGCCCTGCACATAGACATGTTACAGATGAGATTTGCAAAAACCACTCTCTACCCAAAACCTACCCTGCTCAAGGAGATAAGGAAGTATGTACAGAGACAACTATGCTATGCTTAAGATTTACGGGGATGACACAACCAGATTCCTATACACAAAGACCAAATGACAGAGGACAAAGTTGCATAACTTTCCTCAGATGTCTACAGATGTCAGTCACCTTTTCATTCCAACCCCCTCCTTCTCCTTCTGCTGACATACAAGAAGCTTGGATTTCATGCAGAGGGCAGATGGTTCTTTGAGACAACAGTCAGCCATCCCCTCAGTTTGTTAGCTTTCCAAATTAAGTTGCTTCTTCCTTGTCTGTTGGCTCATTGGTTGGTTCTGTGGTGAGCAGAAGAAATCTGGCCTCAGTTATAGTTTTACCATCGGCATTCCTGGTGCACAGACCTTCAGATTCAGACTGGAAGTACACTTGGTCCTGGACATCTCAGCCTCCATAATCAAGTAAATTAATTCCCTATAACAAATAAACACCTATATACTTACCTACAAACATACATACACACACACGTCCTATTTCTGTGTCTCTGGAGAACCTGAGTACAGCTACTTTTCCAGGTGTTAAATTCTATAAAAAGTTCTTAAATAAGTAAATATGTAAAATACTTAGTCTTTAAACTACAAACAGATAGTTTCTGGAAAACTTGGCATCAAATCTGTACTACATCCTGATGAGGGTAAGAGATAGCCTAAATCAATGCATGCTGTAAATAGAACATTTGAAAAACTGAAAAATATTATTGAATATTTTAGCATATTTAATTATCAGAAGTGACTAGGGTCTGTTTGGGCAAAGATATGGGGAAGAAGATGTGTCCAAGAAGCAATATGAAAGAGCGAGATGTTCTCTTTGGGACAGAAACGCGTGACCGCTCACTCATACGGGTGCTGACCCTTGAAAACAACATAATAAATATATTTCTACGTTAAATCTACATAGTCTCTTGAACTTAGCTTTTTAATTTACAAAAATTAAGCTTTTTATTTTGAGATTCTTGTATATCAAAATTCAGTTGTAAGAATACAGGAGCTTCTGTGCACCCTGTACCCAGGGTCCCCTAAGAGCAACATAGTGCAAAAGTATTGTGCAAAATCACAACCAAGACATTGACCTACATTCAAGATATAGAATATTTTCATCACCAAAAGCATCACTCATGTTGCCCTTTTAAAGCCACACCCAGTTCTCTCCAACCCCCACCGCCTTCTTAACCCCTGGCAACCACTAATTTATTTTCCATTTCTATAATTTTATCATTTCAAGAACGTTGTATAAATGGAATTATGCACTATGTAACTTTGGGGGAATCGGTTCTTTTTCACTTGGCATAATTCTCTGGAGATTCATCCCAGTTGTTGTCTCTATCACTAGTTCATTCCTTTTTATTGCCAAGTAATATCCCATCACACAGACACACCACAGGTTATTTAAACATGCACTTGTTGCACGACATCTAGGTTGCTTCTCGTTTGGGGCTGTTACCAATAAGGTTGCTATAATTATTTGTGTACAGGTTTTCACACGATCAGAATTCTTCCTTTCTCTGGGACAAATGTCCAGGAGTCCAATTGCTCGGTCATATTGTAGTTGCATGTTTAGTTTGTTGTTGTTAACAAAAGATGCAACTTGCTTCCCAGAGTAGCTGTACCATTTTACATTGCCCTCAGCAATGGAGGAGGAATTCAGTTTCCCAGTCTCCTTGAGTCATTTGATACGGTCACTGTTTTCTTTTAGCTGTTCCATTAGGTGTATACTGATAGCTCATTGTGGTCTTAGTTTGCATTTCTCAAATAGTTAGACAGTTGAACACCTTTCCCCTGCTTATTTGCCATCCATATAGCCTCTTCGATGAAATGTTTCTTCGCATCTTCTGTTAATTTCCATACTGGATTTTTTCAAAGGTTGGCTTTTGAGAGTTTTTAATATATTCCACACATTAATTTTTTGTCAGATATATTTGTAAATACTTTCTCCCAGTCTGTCATTTTTTTTAATTTTTTTTAATATTTATTTTTGAGACAGAGAGAGACAGAGCATGAGCAGGGGAGGGTCAGAGAGAGAAGGAGACACAGAATCTGAAGCAGGCTCCAGGCTCTGAGCTGTCAGCACAGAGCCCGATGCGGGGCTCGAACCCACGAACCGTGAGATCATGACCTGAGCCGAAGTCGGACACCCAACCGACTGAGCCACCCAGGCACCCCTGTCATTTTCTTTTTAACTTCTTCACAGGGTCTTTCCCAGATCAAACGTTTTATTTTTGAATTTTGATGAAGTATAATTCTTTTTAGGGATTGTGATTTTGCTGCCGAGTTTAAGCACACTTTGCCTAGTTGTAGGTCCCAAAGATTTGCTAGTATTTATTTTTTACCTAAAAGTTTTAGAGTTGTATGGTTTACCTTTAAGTACATACTCCAATTTAGTTAATATTTGTATAAAGTGTAAAAAAGGTTTTGTATAAATAGTGAATTCAAATTTCAATTTTTGGCCTATAGATGTTGAGTTGTTCTAGCACCATTTTTTAACAACATTGTCTTTCCTCCGTTGAACTCCTTTTGCACATTTGTCCAAAATTAGTTGTGCATATTTATGTGAATCTATTTCTAGGTTCTAGTCCTCTGTGACTACCCCACAGTCTTGATTACTGCAGCTATATGACGTCTTGAAATCGGGTACACGAATTCCTCTCATTTTATTCTTCTTTTTCAAAATGGTTTTAGCTATTTTAGCTCCTTCGCTTTTCCATACATATTCGAAACCAACCTTTTCTCCATCTACAAATAATCTTACTGCAATTTTGATCATTGAGTTAAAACTCCTATATTGATTTGGAGAGAATAGACCTTGGCTTGGTATACAAAGTCTGCCAATCTATTAAAATGGGATGTCTCTGCAGTGATCTAGATCTTTGATTTCTTTCATTGGTGTTGTAAGTTTTTAAGACCCAGGTCCCACATATTTTGTTAGATTTAAGTGGGTTTTTCTTTTTGAGTAGTTTTAAATAATACTGCATTTTTAATTTCAATGTCCATGAGCTCATTATTAGTACATAGAAATGCTGTTTATTTGTGTTTGCTGGTCTTCTATCTTGTGGCCGTACTGAACTCACTTATTAGTTCTAGAGGTTTTCTGGAGATTCCTTGGGATTTTTTACACAAACCACCGTGCCATCTGCAAATATGGACAGGTTTATTCCTTTCCAATTTGTATTCCTTTAATTTCCTTTTCTTGTCTTAATGCACAGACTAGACGTTCCAATGTCATGTTTAATAGGGATGGTGAATGTGGACATCTTTGCTTTGCTCTTAGAGGGAAAGCATTCAGTGTTTCACCACGAAGAATGACATTAAGTGGGGCACCTGGGTAGCTCAGTCAGCTGAAGATCCAACTTCAGCTCAGGTCATGATCTCATGGTTCATGAGGTCGAGCCCCACCTGGGGCTTTGTGTTGACAGCTCAGAGCCTGGAGCCTATTTTGGATTCTGTGTCTCCCTCTCTCTCTGCTCCTCCCCCATTCACGATCTCTCTCTCTCTCTCTCAAAAATAAAATAAATATTAAAAAATTTTTTTAAATGATGTTAAGTGTAGGTATTTTATAGATGACCTTATCAGGCTAAGGAAGTTCTCCTCAATTTTTTTGAGATTTTTAATCATGAGTATTTGTTAAATTTGGTCCAGTGATTTTTCTGCATCAATGGATAGGATGTGACCTATTTTTTCTTTAGTCTATCAATATAGTGGGTTACATTGATTGATTTTCAGATATTGAAGCAGGCTTGTATACCTGGAACGAAATCCATTTGGTCATGTATCCTTTGCAGATACTGCTTAATTCCATTTCATAGTTATTGTTAAGCATTTTGGGGGCCATATCCGTGAAGGATATTCATCTGTAGTTTTGTTGTTGTTGTTCTGTCACTGGTTTTAGTATCAGGCTATTTTTAGCTTTATATAAATTGGAAGCTTTTTATAAATAAAGTCCTCTTTACTGGAAGACATTGTGTAGAGTTGGCATGAATTCTTTTTTAAACATTTGGTGGAATTTTCTTATGAAAATATCTGGGCCTAAAGATTTCTTTTTTGAGAATATGTTAATTACGGATTCAATTTTCTTAATAGTCATAGAACTATTTTTTAATTTTTTTAACATTTATTTATTTTTGAGACAGAGAGAGACAGAGCATGAACGGGGGAGGGTCAGAGAGAGAGAGAGAGAGAGAGGGAGACACAGAATCTGAAACAGGCTCCAGGCTCTGAGCTGTCAGCACAGAGCCCGACGCGGGGCTCAAACTCACGAACCGTGAGATCATGACCTGAGCCGAAGTCGGAGGCTTAACCGACTGAGCCACCCAGGCGCCCCAGTCATAGAACTATTAAAGTTATCTATTTCTCATTGGGTGAGTTGTAGTAGCTTGTTTTTTTAAAAAAAAAAAATTGTACACTTCATTTAGCTTGGCGAATTTAGGTCTGTATGTAGTGTTATTGATAGTGTCCTCTTATTGTACTTTCGAGATCTGTAGGATGGATAGTGATACCTCTTGTTCCAGTCCTCCTAATATTGGTCATTTGTGTCTTTATTTTTTTGGTCAGTCTTGCTAGAGGTTTGTAAATGCTACTGAACTTTTCTAGGGACCAGCTATTTTATTTGCATTGATTTTCTCTATTATTTTCTCTTCTCAATACTATTGATTTCTGCTTTATTTCCTTTCTTCTTCCTTTGGGGTTATTTTGCTTTCATTTCATTTCAGTTTCTTGGGGTGGGCATTTATATAACTGATTTAATATTTTTCCTTTAATATAGTCTAATATAAATATTTAGTGCTATAAATTTTCCCTTCAGCATTGCTTCAGCTGTGTCCCAGAAGTTCTGATATATTGCATGTTTATTTCCACTCAGTTTAATATATTTTTTTAAATTTCTCCTAGGACTTCCTCTTTGATACATGGATTATTTAGAAGTATATTATTACATTTCTGAGTATTTGTAAATGTTCCTGTCTCTCTTGTGTTCACCTCTAGTTCAATACTGTTGTGATTGTGGTCAAGAGAACACATGCTATATGATTTCAATTCGTTAAAAGTTGATTTCATTTTATGGCTCAGGATTTGCTTCATCTTGGTATATGTTCTATGAATACCTAAAAAGAATATGTGTCCTGTTATTATTGGATAGAGTGTTCTATAAATGTCAATTAGACATTGTTTGATGGTGTTGAGTTTTTCCCATATCCTTACTGATCTTTCTAGCTCTAACAATTGGTAAGAAAGGGGGAATAAAGTCTCCAACTATATTTGTGGATTTTTCTATTTTTCTTTTCAGTTCTACCAATTTTTGCTTCATATATTTTCCATCTCTATTGTTTAGTGGATATATATTTAGGATTACTATGTCTTTAGGGTAGATTGACATAACATTATACAATGTCCCTCTCCAGGGGCTCCTGGGTGGCTAGGTCGGTTAAGCATCTGACTCTTGGTTTTGGCTCAGGTGACAACTTCACAGTTCATGGGTTTGAACTCCACATCAGGCTTCATGCTGACCGAGCAGAGCCTGCCTGGGATTCTTTCTCTCTCTTCTTCTTTCTGCCCCTCCCCTACTTGCTCTGTCAAAATAGATAAATAAAACTTTTTTAAAAAGTGCCTCTCTGTATCTTATAATGTTCTTTGCTCTGAAGTCTATCTGATATTAATATAGTCACTCCTGCTTTCCGCTGATGAAAGTTAGCATCATGTATATTTTTCCATCCTTTCACTTTCAACCTGCCTATATAATTACATTTTAAGTAGTTTCTTACAGGCTAAATAGTTGGGTCTTGTTTTTTTTCATCCATTCTGCCAATCTCGGTTTTTTAATTGGTATAGAGCTTTTATTGAGTGTGTTTATTAATAGGTCAAGGTGTAAGTCTATCATTTTAGTTTTCATTTTGTTTGTTCTGTTTTTAATTCTTGGTTTTCCTTTTCTTGCCTTCCAATGAGTTACTTGAACATTTTTTAATTTTATTTTTATTCATCAATTGTGCTTTTGAATTTATCTCTTTGTACATCATTTTAGTGATTGTTTTAGATATATGTTATCTACATCTAACATCACAGTTTACCAGTCCAAGTGAAGTATAAAAAAAGTTACCTCCCTATAACATTGCTTGCTCTTCCTGTTTATAATGGTCTTAAATATTTCCTCTATGTACACTTAAAACCACACCGAGGAGTGTTATATTTTTTCCATTCACCATAAAACATAAATTAGAAAACTTAAGAGGAAAATTAAATTCTATTTCCCTATTTTTGTCGCCTCAGAACTGGAACCACCTGGTACCTCTGAAGGCAGGAGCATGGGCATGGAGAACTGAGTGAAATTTAAGTTTGTCTAATTGGCAGTTAGACACCTAGACTCCCAACCCCCACCCTGTAGAACCTTCCACTATTCTCACACTATCAGTGCTTCCAGGACAGCAGGCAGCTAAAGAAAGGGTGAGATATCTATGGAAAACAGGGATAATGAACCAAGTATCCGCATAACAGCAGTAATAGTCCATTCCTCATCCCTTTGCAACATCACCTCACACCACTCCACTCAGATGCTGGCAAGCAAGATGATACTCTGAGACTGAAGACTGGAAGATTCCTTTTGTTAGTGAACTATACCTCCCCAACCCCCAAAACATCCTACATAGACTGGCCCTTTAGTGTTTTTACCACTAAATCCTTATCATCCTCTGGTGAAACCCACACGGTGAGGAAGCACAACCATGCACACAGAACTTCCAACCCGCTTTGTAGAGACTGACTCTTAAATGTGAACAATCAAGAATCACCTGGCATTTAAGGAAATCTTAGAAACCGAGGAAGATGGATAGGAACAGGAGAGTTCTGGAAGGATCAGGACAATGCAGTAAGCTGAAAAACAATTGAGAGAGAGAGAAGATATTGCATTCATAAAGAGGATACCAGAAAAAGGAACATTCACAGAATAAGAAAGAGCTCTCGAAAATAAAAAATATAACAGATATAAAAGATTCCACAATAGATTGGCAGGTAATGTTGAGGATACCCCTTAGAAAACAAAAACAAAAGACCAGAAAAACCCTGAAAATAAGAGAGAAGAAATAAGAAAACAGTAGAATCAAATGAGGAAGTCCCATAATCTAGTAATAAGCGTTCTGAAAAATGAGTTCGGATAAAATGAACAGGAAAGAAATTAATAAACAATAGTAGAGGCTTCAGATTGGAATGGAAGACAGTTCAGCAGTGCTGACTTTGAGGAAAAAATTGAAACTGATTAGTTAGCTATGTGTTAAATTATAGTAAGCATTTTAGAAATCTACAGAAGAGTTTCAAAACAAGAACATAGAAAAGTAAGCCACATAAAATTAGGCAATTTTCTGGAGGGGGGAAGGGAAGGGAAGCAAAAATAATATAAAAACAAGGCGGGGGACAAAACATAAGAGACTCTTAAATACAAAGAACAAACTGAAGGTTGCTGGAGGGATTGTGGGTGGAGAGACGGGTTAAATGGGCAAGGGTTAAGGAGGACACTTGTTGGGATGAGCACTGGGTCTTATATGTAGGAGATGAATCACTGGAATCTACTCCTGAAATCATCATTGCACTATACGCTAATTTGGATGTATGTATGTATGTATGTATGTATGTATGTATAAAGAAATAAATAAATAAATGAAATGAAATGAAATAAAATAAAATAAAATAAAATAAAATAAAATAAAATAAAATAAAATAAAGTAAAATAAAATAAAATATTTTAGGAAGAGGCAATTCCTCCCTGGGTCTCCAGCCTGCCAGCGTACTTTACAGATTTTGCCTTTGCCAGCCTCCATAAAATCATGTGAGCCAATTCCTTAAAATAAACCTCTCTCCTTTTTTATCTATCAATCTGTGTATTTCCATACATCCTACCGGTTCTGTTTCTCTGGAGGACCTAATACTGTAGGGTTTTAAGGATATATTGAGAATGGATGTGAAAACAGAGAGGAAGGAGTCTGAACTACTTGAGCAATATAAGATATGCTCTAAAAGTCCTTAGGAAATGGAAAAACAAAGATAAACTGGTTAGGTGTTTTGCGTGCTTTCTGTATACAGAACTGCATAAAAAGGATGATTAATATGAGGCATGTTCAAAGATTTAAATTTTCATAGTAACTTAAGAGATGCCATGCTGGTGGTTGTGCTCACATTAACACAGCTGCAATTCTTTTTTCACTCAAGCCGAAGACCCAGGAACAAATTGGGAGAGAAGCTGAAATAGTAGAAAGTAGTGAGGAACCAAACTAACTTACTTTCCGATCCCTGGAGATAAAGTCAGGTTCAAATCCTTACTTTGTCTTGAATTTGCTGTACAGTCTTAGAACAGGTAATTCATGAAAACACTGTTCTCATATATATACAAATGGGGATAATTATACTTCTCGTGTGATTATAGAGAAAATTAAATAAGAGGATGCATGTGAATATAAAACCCACATCATGTTGGGCAAGAAGTCGTTAACAAGTAATGAATATTTGTTGCTGCCAGGGAGCACTGTAAAGGACACAAAGTCTTAAGTGACTCTTCCTGGCAGGGGACTTCCATAGCTCTCTTATCAGAACAGAGGAAAGGACAAAGGAAAGGGGGAGGGGAGAGGGAGGGAGGGGAGGAAAGAGGGAGGCAGGAGGGAGGGGGAACTCTGATCACCCTGAAATAAAATGACTGCATGTAGAAAGAGAAAGTAGGAAGAGTGTCCAAGTTAGTGGATGCAGAGAGCCTGAGGTTCAGGAGCAACTGAGGAGGAAATGGAGAAAATATTTCTTGCTTTATTTCTCATTTGTCACTGTAGGCATAGTGAGGTTAATTTTTTACTAGGACTTGAATAGCTGGCACCAGAAATCCTCCTAGGGAGAGACGGTCTTCGTTCAGTTAGAAGTCTTGCTTGTGTGCTCCTTCCCCCCTTGGCTCGGAGCTTGGTGCCAGCAGGAAACATGATGTGAAGGAAGGGGAGCTGCTCTGCACTGGATGAAGGGAGAGATTTTTTTTTTCTCCCCTCTGGATGGAATGAGTAAAGGTCAGATTGAAGGAGGAAGGGGAAGCCAGCAATACCTGGGAGAAGCTGAGAGGCATCGGTGAACCCCTTGGGTGGTGGAATGGTCAAAGAAGAAATGCCTGATGTGACTGTGCTCTGTTAGGGTATTTACTTTGCTGTTGTAGACAGCAAGATGGAGTCACTCATGCCAAGCGATGGCCCCTGTCAAGCAGCGATGCAAACAGCCAAGGACATTGCAGCTAAGACCAGATATGTCCAAAACCAGCCCAGGCTGAAGACACTCAGAACTGACAACCAGCAAAACCAGAGGCCTACAAAAGGCCAAGACTGATTAAACTCTTTTAACTTTTTAAGGGAGAACTTTTGCAGCAAACTATCAGACTCTCCAGATGCTGACCCTGTCAATTGTGACCATATCACAAAAGCAACTGCCACTGAAGGCCCTGCCCAAGTGATCTCTGACCACAACAGACCCTCCACTGCATGAACATAAGAAGCAGTAAGTGCCAAGAGCTGACCCAGACCAAATAGAGGCCCCATTTCAATCACACGCTCATGGACCGACTTCATATTTGGTTTGTTAACTTCCTATCCCTGGTTATATCTTGTTGGTTGTGTAACTTTGTATTGAGCTTTGCTTTGTACGACATGTATGAAGCCACTTTATTTATCTATTGATTTATTTTAAATGTTTAAGTTTATTTATTTATTTTGATAGAGAAAGAGAGCAAGCAAACAAGCACATAAGCAGGGAAGGAACAGAGAGAGAATCTCAAGCAAGCTCCACACTGTCAGTGCAGAGTATGATGTGGGGCTCGAACTTACCAATCCTGAGATCATGACCTGAGCCAAAATGAAGACTTGGACACTTAATATACCAAGCCACCCGGGCATCCCTGAAGCCAATTTAAATGCATACTGAAATGTCATTGAGTTTGCAATCCTGAGCCTGCCTTACAATTATGATAACCTTCCTTTGTGATCGAATAAAGCTGACATTATGAAAAGACACAGCCCATGTGTGCACCTTCATAGTATCCTGGAGACAGTTGCAATGTGAGTTCCCACTGCCATTGTCCCCAACACGGAACTTTTGTAGGAGGTAAGTTCATGGATGTTACAAGGGGCTTTTATCGTACATTGGTTCTTTTATTCTCAGAAACTTAGATTTTGAAGACCCCGGGACAGAAGGTGTTGGATGGGTCTCCCAAGTCTCAAGGAACCTACTAGTTTTCAAGAACTCACTTTTCCAAACTCATTTCTCATTCCTTCTCAATGCAACTATTCTCCTAAAACTATTTCTCAGCACATCACCTACCAAATGCACTTTTTTATTGTCAGAGGTATTACCATTGTCCCCTCCCATCTTCTTCTCCCTGTTAAATCTCTTTCTCTTTTTTTTAATGTTTATATATTATTTTTGAGAGAGACAGACAGACAAAGACAGAGAGAGAGAGAGAGAGAGAGAGAGAAAGCAGAGGAGGGGCAGAGAGAGAGGAAGACAGAATTGAAGCAGGCTCCAGGCTCTGAGCTGTCAGCACAGAGTCCAGCGCAGGGCTCGAACTCACGCACTGCGAGATCATGACCTGAGCTGAAGTCGGACGCTGAACCGACTGAGCCATGCAGGCGCCCCTCCCTGTTTAATTTCTATACAAGATTCAGTTCAATAGCCTTTCTTCCCTTAAGCCTTCTTGATTAGTCTAACAGAACTTTTCTCTCCACCTCCATCCCTCACTTGAATGTCTCCATCACTTCTGTGTGTCATTAATTTGCTCATGAATCCTTATCTTTTCATATCCATATACCTCAGTCTCTAGACCGCTTCAGAGAAGGGGCAGTAAATTCAGCACAAGTAACCTGTAACAGAGTAACCCATGATGGTTTAATGTTGTAGACTCAAAGGCCAAGTTGTCCAAGTTTCTCAGATTTTCAGCGATATGTTTCCAGTAGAACCGTTCATAAAAATCAAATTGGATTCTCATTTCTTTGAGATTTTATGCCAATTCCATGTCACAATACTTTGGCTAAGACTCCCAAGTTAACCATCATAATTACAAAGAACAACACATGCTATGTTGGGAGGGTAGGACTTGGTCTCCCCAGTGTGTACAGCAGATCTGCTCTGTGTACTGCCCAGATAGATGATCAGTGAAGTATCCTTGCAAAGGACTCCCTATTAGTACCAAGTATAGTTTTTTGGGCACAACATGTTTTTGGCTGAGGGTCTTCAATCAACATCTCACGCCTTTAATAACATGGAGAGGTGCAGCAAATTATTTTTTGATCACTCTATAAATACAGAAATAATGGAATTTTGGAGCCACAAAGCTGTTCACAGAAACACTTTGCTTTTTCGTGGTCACTTTCGGTGTCAGATGACACTGTTCAAGAAATCAAGGTAATGATGACATACCATGTTCCCTACGGGACCCATTTTTGCTTCCAGCTTCATTGAGCATTACATTGGCGTAGGATTGCATAGCACTATCTTTGGCTAACTCCAACAACAACCACTGCAGATTACAACTACAGAAATTTAAAAAGAATAATGCCATGAGAATCGAACACAATATGAAATACTCCTCTCACTAAAGCACAGAAACTCTTAACCATCAAGTGATACCTTCTTAGAAGGCCATTGTTATAATATACGTATCTTGACTGCAGCGATGATCATAAGCAGATAAAAATGATGGCTTTTTGTGTCTCTATCTATCTCAGAATATCTATAAGAAAATGAACAATAGATGGTTGTAGAAAAACATTTAGAAGGGAATGCTCTTGCCAGTTATCCTGGGAGTAATGCCTCCACTGCCAATGACACTATATTGCAACAATGGCGTGTCTACAAACGTCTTGACCAATTATTTTGACTTGTGGGACCATACTTTAAGAAACACTGCTTTGGATCTCAGACAGCAAAGGTCTTACGCTCTCTACAATGAGAAATGGAAATAATGTTGCTGGGTCTGCCCCCTCTCCACCCCAGTATTGTTCCAGACCTGAGTCAATCTGGGCTCTAAGGCAGGTAATCATGTTGAGAGAAAGAGCATGCTGTACTATGTAAGGAAGGACTTCAGTGCTGTATTTTTAGTGATTCAATTGTGTGGATAAGTTTCTCTAACTAAAGAGTTAGCATTTGATGCAAATTGAGGAAGAATGATTGGTTTCCTGGCACTTCAGTACATAGGATCATTTTTATTTTTTATTTTATTTATTTATTTTAACATTTATTTATTTTTGAGACAGAGAGAGAGCATGAACAGGGGAGGGTCGGAGAAAGAGGGAGACACAGAATCTGAAACAGGCTCCAGGCTCTGAGCTGTCAGCACAGAGCCCGACGCGGGGCTCGAACCCATGGACCGCGAGATCATGACCTGAGCCGAAGTCGGATGCTTAACCGACTGAGCCACCCAGGCGCCCCCATAGGATCATTTTTAAAATTGGGGCACAGTACTAGCAGCACAAGAAACATCCTTTCTAAGATAGGGTGGCTTGTGTTCCTATTTACTATGGTGTAACAAAAGGCCACGGGCTTTGCAGTTACAGCATCCTGAGTTTGCATCCTGCTTCTGCCCCTTGAAGGTTCCTACCTTGGGCAAATTAGTCTCCATAAAATCTCTTACGCTGTGTGTGTGTCTGTGTGTTTTAAGCAATCAAAGAAATCTCATATGGAGACGACAAGGCACAGAAGTAGTGAGTTCTCACCCTTTCTTACTCCCTTTCTCAGTAGCATTTCCTGTCTTGATTAACCATATGACTGTGTAGTAAGTCACCCACACTAGAAGGTTCAGAGTGGTTTTTAAAACTTCACCCCCTTTTTCACGTGTCTTATCCAATTAGCCACCAAGTCTACCAGCTCTGCTCCTGAAAACCTTACCGACTCCCACCTGCTCTATCGCAGATGTTTATACTTGGTGCATCCTTTATCTAGAATGTCCTTCCCCTTCTACTCCTCTCTAGGAGAGGGATGTCTCATGCTCTCAGAATGTCACAAAGCCTTTGATCATTCAGTGCTGCCCAGACTTCCCGAGGATAACAAGGCAGCTATGTGCCCCACAGTGCTACAGGCAAAACTGTGACGATGTACAGGTGGATTACTCCCTACAATGGAGTCCCTTCCTCATCTGGACCCTTTCTCTAGGGGTTAACGAATGACCTTTTAACACAAGCTCTGGTGGAGTGCTGAAGATGGTTGTCATCTTTAATGTATATCACCAATACCTGCCTCTGCCCTCTTGAGACTCCTAGGGCTGCCCAAGTAAAACAGCCTACTCCCATCTCTCCCTGGGGCTAACCTCTTAGGAAAGACAAACAAATCTCCTGGGTCACAGATAAAGCCATGGTTTCAATTTGCGTAAAGGAGTTTCCCTTGAGTGTAGTTAACAAACGGAATTAAGATACAAAGACCATCTATGCTAATTAGAAATAGACCTAGAAAACAAAAAATCAAGAGAACTTCCAGAGAAAAAAGATTTCTTTTCAAGAAGGAAAACCTGAATTACCTATTTAAGAATAACTATATGGAATTTAAGAAACAAAGCAGATGAACAAAGGGGAAGGGAAGGAAAAATTAGATAAAAACAGAGAGGGAGGCAAACCATAAGAGACTCTTAAATACAGAGAACAGACTGAGGGTTGCTGGAGGGGAGGTGGATGAGGGATGGGCTAAGTGGGTGATGGGCATTAAGGAGGGCACTTGTTGGGATGAGCATTGGGTGTTATATGTAAGTGAGGAGTCACTAAATTCTATTCCTGAAATCATCGTTACATTATATGTTAACTGGCTTGGATTTAAATTAAAAAAAAAAAAAAAGAAAATTTTTAAATACATGAATGAATGAATGAATGAATGAATGAATGAATGAAAAACATTTCAAATGACCTACCTTGGAACATAGCTACTCTATCTCCCTACCTTGGTTTCTCCAAATAGTTTCTGAAAGCTAAGCACCATGAATTACATGTTAGGAAACCAATAAACATTTGTTAAATAAGCGATTTTCAGAAACCAATCAATTGGTTTTCAAAATTCATATACAGGTAGACCTAGATATAAAAAAGTACATTTACACAACATATAAAGTGATGATTGGAACGAAATCCAAGAAGAATGTTGTTGCTTTCATCTCGCTGCTGCCCATTCCTGGAACCTAATTGTGAAGTCTTGAATGTCAATGACTGAGAGCACAGTTATAAACCCAGCGGTGGCTAGCTTAAAACTGGCAGGGAGAGAAAAGCGGCATGTGTGGGCCCCAGAGACTGGTCCATCATAAATGGACTTAACAATGATTAAGAGATTTATTCAAACATTTGCCAAATCAAAGACAGCTTCGTGAGGTTACTACAAGAATGTGTCCTGGGACTCTGGTAGGAGCATTGATGCTTCTGTAATATCATGATAAGGAGGCTTTTCTAAGACACAAATTCCCTACCGCTTTATTATTCTTCCATGGCATTTTTAAAAGGTCATTTATGGTTGGAAATGCTTATGCCAACTAAAGAAATAAGTCCCCTGTAAGAGGGTGAAGTAGGTACAGTTAATCACAAGATTAGAGCTAGAGAAAGAGCAAGGCTAGTCAGACTGTCTAGGCAATAGGGTTCCTTTGCTGGAAACAAAGATTATCAGGAGCTGTTTGATACTGTGTACATCCAAAAGCCATAACTGGCATTGACAGAGCACCTACAATGTGCCAGGCTAATGCAGAGTTGTGCTACACTCTTTGCAGCCCTGGTCTCATCAGATCCTTACAGCAACCCTATGAAAGAAGCACTAGTTATTACATTTTACAGATGAAGTATTTAAGCCACAGAGAGATTCAGTAATTTACCCAAGGTTAAAGAGCAAACATGAGGTAGAGAGCTCATGTTGTTAACTGCCACACTATCTGGCCAGTCTTACTATGTAATACTAAAATTTGTTTTAGCTCATCAAATTCTGTTTACTTCTCATAAAGTGAAAAAACAAAACAAAATCTTGTTAAAAGCTTTAAGGTAACTATCAACTCATTCTTTCTGTCTACTCAACATAAAACTAAAAGATTTAATCAATCCAGGTAAGTGAATTATACCGTGAAAAAGGTACCAGGGCACTCGGAGAAAGGGAAGGTGTTGTCTTCATGAAAATGAGGTTGTGGAAAAGCCAGCAATGTTCCCAAGGTCTAAAAGTTGTCCCATTAAAAGCAAAAAGAAATCAAAACTGTACAAATGGCTCCAGACTGTATGAATGCAAGACCTAGTTAACATCTTTTTATTTTAAACTCATAAAACTCACAGCAATTTAGATCTACAACCGTCTCCCAAATAGCAACAATACTAAATGTAGAAATAAAATTGATGCAAAACATTTGCTTCTACTTCCTTAATGTCACATTTTAAGGTAAGAATGAGCACTTTTTTAGTCAAAAATCCCCACCCCCTCTCCCACAGGAAATTATGCCAGCGAGTGGGATACACATGGCTGGCTGGGCAGAGGATCTAGAACACAGTTAGGTAGGACACCGCCTGGTTGATGAGCACACACCTCCCTGAAAGAGGAAGGAGAAAATGCTGAGCCTGGATTGGGCTGAGAATGGTAAGAAACAACTCCTAAAGCAGCTTCAGAAGCATCCGGAACAGTGTGTCTCATCAGCTAGCCCCTCTGATGATGGGCGGGGGGGGGGGGGGTGGTCAATTTTACCAGGAGAAGGAACAAAACCAAAACCTCAAGTTCCTAGCACTGAAGTCGAAAAACTACCCCCTCAATTATGCTTCATCCACAAGAATGTATTAAAGGCACGAAAATGTGACAGTCATCAGGTTAGACACTGAATATAGAAAAATAACAACTCTGTTTCCAAGGAGCCTATTTGTAGTCTAGCATGAGACAAACAAGATTTTCAACAGTCCCCAGATACAGGGAAGGGTGGGGGGCTGCTGAGTTCATCGGGAATAGAAAAGGAGAAGCATGGGTTCATGATATGGAGGAGAAATTGGGCTCTGCCAGCCTTGATAGCTCCCACCTCCACAGAGGACACAGCCTTTGTGTGAAGTGCTGGCACCCACCACACAGGGGTGGGGTGGCAGCGGCAGTAGCCACGGCCACGGCCAGTGGGTTCTCAGGCCTACGCTGAGAAGTTCATCAGAAAAAGTCCAGGTAGCTGCATTTCAACAGAAGGAACTTTCCAAGCAACATCTCCTTTATTAACTAGAGAGACATTTGAGGGACCAAAGCACAAAATATCTGTTGACACATCTTCTGATGGGCCCCCAAGGCCAAGGACCTAGGGGAATCATGTCTGTTATGTATGAGTATAAGGCCATCTTTAATAGCAAGTAACTGGTAAGTATTTCTTGAGCTACTATCAGCATGCTAGACCCTGGGCATGCAATGAAGGAGTAAGAAGGCATGGTCCTTGTGGTCACCTGCTTGAGATGCTCAGGTGGGGAAGACAGACAGTCAGCTAGCTAGATACCCAAATGAGAAAATATCCTAATTGCAGACTAAACTGATTTCTCCTAAGAAAAGAGCCTGGTTTTATAAACCATATAAACCACAAATGAGGGGCACCTTGGTGGCTCAGTCGGTTGAGCATCCGACTTTGGCTCAGGTCACGATCTCGTGGCTTGTGAGTTCGAGCCCCGCGTTGGGCTCTGGGCTGATAGCTCAGAGCCTGGAGCCTATTTCAGATTCTGTGTCTCCCTCTCTCTGCCCCTCCCCTGTTCGCACTCTGTCTCTCTCAAAAATAAATAAAACATTAAAAAATATATTTAAAAAACAAAATTTATATATATATATTAAAAAATATATATATATATTTTATATATATATATATTTATATATATATAAAAAAAATTTATATAACAAAGGAAACTGGCCTAAGTGGGTTGGTGAGGTGGAGACAGTTTCCCATGTGAAAATCTTTTATACTAATAGAACAGTATGTAACTGAACTGTTGGCGTTGAAAGTTATTGAAGAAATCCATTCACCATAGTAGATGACCTATAGGATTCTAGAAATATGTAGGGAAAAGAAATGTGCTCTGGATTGATTTGTTCAGATTAGCACTGCTAAGCAACCAGCCTCTAACAAGCAATATTTGATGGATCTTATTATTGCAGTTTCATATAGTAGTTGTTAGGAAATCAGGGTTTCTTAACTAGTTCCGCTTCTAACACCCAGGTGTGGCATGAGATGCTTTGTTATTAACAGTTCTCACCGGTTCCCAATAAGGAAAGCTAACGTTCTTAAGTTCGTGCCCATGGAGAAATTCCACAAACCACAGCACACAGTAGCTCAAATTGAATGGCTGTACATTCATGAAAGGAATAAAATGAATTTGAAAATGAAAAAGGTATGATCTCCATACTGAACATGTTTTAAAATGTATTTTTAAACATTACATTTACCATATTTAATCTTTGAGACAAATTAAATTGTGATAATGCTTAAGCAGAAGCAATTATTTTCAAATACTGCTCTGTGAAGAGTAGGAGCTGTAACCACATTCCTCATAATGATGATGATAGCACATTCAGAGAGACTGAAGAGAGCCGATTTAAATGGAAAGGGAGCCGCTAGTTAGAAAACAAAAATCTGAGTAACAGTTTTGTACTTCAGGTTGTTGCAATAATGATTACGACCGAAATTCCTTTCAAGGGAACTTACTTTAAGTTATAATACTTTTATATTTAGCCTATTTATCTTTTAACTTATCAAAAATAGAATACGCATTGTTCTAAGGAGATACGAACATTGAAAGTGAAAAAAATTTAAGAATTCTCAAGTTCTTAAAATATTTCTGTCGAAGTTTTGAAGAGGTTTTCCAAGACAAGCCTGCAACATTTAACATAGTATTGGGGACGCCTGGGTGGCTCAGTTGGTTAAGCATCCGGCTTCAGCTCAGGTCACGATCTTGCGTTAAATTTGAGCTCTGTGTAGGGCTCTGTGCTGACAGCTCAGAGCCTGGAGCCTGCTTTGGATTCTGTGTCTCCTTCTCTCTCTGCCCCTCCCCCGCTCACACTCTGTCTCTGTCTCTCTCAAAAATAAACATTAAAAAAAAAATTAAAAGAGTATCATTCCTAATTCCTGTTGAATATCCTTAAGCAAGTTGGAGATTTTAAGAAATTCAACCCACCACGGCCAGGAATCTGTGACATAAATAATTTTGAGGTCTGTGCCTACTGAAATTATGTTGTTTATCCTCCTATAAATTAGTATGAAAGGCATCAATACAAAACCTTGATCTTACTGTGTGTGGCTAAGCTTACAAAGACAAAAAAACATCATGAGAGCTTAAATAACATCTCCTAGCTGATATTGTTTTGGCAAAAATAAGAATACTGGGCTCACCTTTGCAGCATGTCAGGAGGCGCCCACAACTCAGAATTTCAGCACATGCTGGGGTTCCAGCTCGGTGAGAGTTGCAGACATGCCTTGTGAACATGTTGTCGAAAGCACCGCTACCCCAAGTCTGTTCTTGGCATCAGAAGTCAGAAAGACAAATCCGTGGTCCAAACTACTCACTTAGAATCTCTGTGGTGGGGCCCAGCAATCTCTCCACGTGATTCTTGGTTGCACTCAAGTGCAAGAACTTCTGGTCTAATGGACCCCCGCAAGCTGCGTGAAAGGACTTGCTACAGACAAACAGGTGAAGGAGTTTAAGTTCCTCCACTGACAGCAGCATGGACATCACCTGGGAGCTTTTAGAAATGCAGAAACACCCGCCCCAACCCTACAAAATCAAGAATCTGCATTTTAGTTGGCAACCTCCTCTGTTCTCAGGAGGTTTTAATCAGCCCTGCCTGCTCTTAAGCAGTAGCCACAGGGCTCTGGGCTTCTTTCACTCTCTCCTCCATCAGGATCTCCAGTTACCCAACAACTTGCTTAGCCAAGGGTGGACAGGGATGAGGAGTGCTTTTTCTAAGCCAATGAGCTTTAGTGTATACTCACTGATAAAACTCAATGTGTTACAGATTCCTGTAAATATCAGTATTAAAAAGAAAAGGTTTCTGGAAGTGACTATATTTTAAGCCAAAGAATGAATCTCTAATAGTAAGATTCTAGGCACAGCGAGAAACTGTAGAGAAAATAAAGATTTTGTGGAAAGTATAGTTTTGATACGCCACATATCAGGCCAGAGATGAGCTGAGCTGGTCTCGGTCTTCACTTGGATTCCTTTATATTAAACAGAGAATTCACCCCCAAATGGGACTCCAGTCACCTCTACTAATCAATCACCTAGATTTGTTGCAACTAGACCGCAAGCCCAGTGTTCGGTTTTAGGCTTGTAACATTCTCGTGGCTCGAGCAGTCCAAGAATTAAACTGAGCACACACCTGGGGTGGGGTGACTTTGCATCAGTAAATAGTATCTGCACCGGTACTTTGCAGCACCCTGAGGAGTCCTGGAATCGCACATTTGCTTCCTCCATCCACCATTTCCATTGCCAAATCTGGAAATCCGGGTTTCCAAATATCACGGTTACAGGATGGAGACAGTGGCCAGGAAATACACACAATTTAAAAAAACCTTTCTAGGCAATTCTGATGCACATGCCCAACTTCTCCAACTGATAATCACTGATCAGCTGTGTAAGTTTTATTATTGTCCATGAATTTGATATATAATTCAATGGTGGCTACTGTATTATTACTTGAAATGATCCATATCACAAAAGTGCAAGTTTTTTTCACACATGTGAAGTTATTTTATATCTCAGTTTGATCCATGCATGATTTGATATATAGAAGTTCTGAATCAAAACATTGGTTCACGTATGCAAAATCAATAGCTCTTAGGATTTTTAATTTTAAAAGTTTCTCTAACTTTACTGTAACTCTTTTAATCTTGAAGCTTTTAAAATGAAAACACAGACTGAGGGGAGCTACAGTTAACAGACACTTCTGCATCAATATTTAGTTAACATTGACAATGCACTAAAAACTAGAGCAAACAGCCTCCTGGGGTTTGGACAATCATTTATTTTCAATTAAAATTCACAGTAAAGTTTGAAAATATGACCCTGTACTGCCAGTTTAAGCTTGGTTTCTGATTTAACTGACATATTTGAAGTAAATAAACCAAACCAAATCTTCTTGAATTTCAGTTGTTTACAACATACCTCACTGATATGAAACAAGCCTTTATGAAATGGAGATTGTGGCCAATTTTTAAAAGATGGACAATAAGGGGGAAATCATTTTTTCTCTTTATTTATTATAAAAACAATATTACCACGTAAAGGGGAAGATTAAACTCACCCACAAATCGACCACCCTAACATCTTTTCTGTGTATTCTTTAAATCTTTATCTACAAACATAATATTTACATAGTTATAATCTGCCTATTTATACAATTTGGGGAAAATCACTTTAAATACTAATATACGGGATTATGTGTAGATTCCTCTTGAAGGATATTATACAGTGTAAAACCTACACTATGCCTCATGATCCCCAAATACCCAAGAGCTTAAAACTTGAAAACTAAATTACAACTGCCTTTCTTTCCCTCTCCACTTGAGTACGTGAACTAAGACGACTCTCACATGAGGTGAGTTCATCACCTCTAAAACAGTATATGGAAAATATAGTTGTTATTGTCTTGGTTCAGCACATCGTCTTTGTATCATCCTGCTAAATAAAATCTTAAAACTACATCTCTAACATCCCCATACTAACTTAACCGATAACCACAATGATTCTTTCCTATTTCACTCCTCTTGAACCTGTTTTATAGGCAAGGTAGTTAATACAAACGAGAGACGAAGGGGAATCTGCACCTACATACATTTCCATACCTAAACAGCACTATTTAGGTAGAGTAGGTTCTGTGTTTGCAGAAATACCAGCCTGGGTCCGCAAGACGCCGACTATGTGGTCTTGGGCCATTTTGTCCTCTTGCACTTCAAGTTACTCTACTGGAAAATGTAAAATGAATATTTGCAATCTATCTCTTTGAGGTTATTATGGCAACATCAGAATACAAGTGAAGAATGCTGCAATCCTCAGACAAAAGGGTTCATCTTTTATTAATATTGATTAGGACAAATATAACTTATTACTAACCTATATGCTAAAAGTTCTCTGTATCATTCTCATTGAAAATTAAAAATGAGTTCACCTACCCCGTATGTTTCAAGAATGGATCTAGAAAAGCACGCGGAACCAGTTTCGTATAGTGACACACTGACATCTAGTGGAGATTTATGGTGCGCTATGGGACACTGCAGAGCCCCAAATAACTTCACAGTGCTGGTGGAACCTGAGAAAAGCAAAAGCTCTTCTTTTGGTCTTTATGCAAAGCATCAAGAAAAAATATAAGTGAATTAAAAAATAAAGGTACACTTCTTGTATACTAAGATTTTTGTTGCCAAAGTAAAAACACTGACCGATTCTCAAGAAACTGAAAAGTTTACGGGATGATATGAGGGGGTGGCAAAGATCTGGTTGGTGTTGCTGTTGTGAGATATCCCCCAAACCCTCCCTCTGACTCAGTTTAAAAGAGCGAGGATGTGTAACTGTGTATTCACCTGCTCTTTTCCTTCTACAGTGAATGCAGGGAAGAGCTGGCAAGGAAGGGGAGAAGGTAAATGTGGGGGGGAGTAGACTTTCTAGGTTTTTCATGATGTCCCTTGAATTAATTTCCGTACTTCTTTGCGGTGAGCATTTTATTAAATCCAGAGGAAAATTTCCTTTAAGCAAATATACGTGTAAGCTTTTTGGCATATCACTAAGCATTTATCTAAACACGCTCATCTAAATATACTGCATTTACTTTGCAACAAAAATATAAAATAAAATGTTTCTATTACCCTGAGCTTTCACAAATACATAGCACCATCAGCAAATTATGGCTTTGCATTTCAGGTCTGTCCTTTCCAAAGGCTACAGGAAATACATGTTGAGTGGCCTTAGGAGAAAGTCAACTTGGCACCTACATACTCTAACATGTATTTAAATTAAGATCACAAATATTCATTGGAAGGTTGTCACAATCACATTATGTCTGCTACAGTACTAGTTACATGTAAATGTTGTCCCCTCCTCCCCCTTTAGTGAATGTGGAAAGGATGGTTTCATCTACACCGGCCCATTTCCTTGTTTTCTACAGAGCTCCAACAACTGGATGGGACTTCTTTATACCACTGTTTAGGGGCTTCATTATTCCAATGAACAGGAAAGGTTGAAGAGGAAGAGTTCTGAAAGCTGGAATTTTTTTTTTTTTTTTTTTTTTTTTAACTGCTGTGTGCTTAGCCTCTGGTTCTGGGAGACACTTCACCACACCTCTTCTGAAAAGAAAAAAGAAAGAAAAGAAAGGAAAATGGGTGGAAACATCTTACTGTTGGTCTGGAGGAAATAGCATGGAACTAAAAGAAACCTCCAGGATCAGGAAATGTGTGATTTTTCTCTGGAGAAGAATGTGCATGAGTTTGTTCCCACCACACCCAGAATGCTTTTAAATTCTTTAACTTCTTCACTCTTTCGTGGATGTCTGGGAATCGGAAGAATCATCTAGAAATGATTAGACTAGACCAGATCTGACATGTAAAATCCTAGAAGAATCTTAAGGCAGCTTAAGACTCAATCTTAATTATAATCAAACATTCTTTAGTAAATATGTATCTGTTATTGGTGGTGTTAAATTTAAAAGAAATATACTCACTTATGTCCTTCTTGGCAATTAATAGCAAACTTCCATCTTCAGAGCCCAGAGACAAAAACAAACAAAAAACAACAAAAAAAGATGCGACACAACCTATTAGCACAAGCAAAAACAATGTTCTAATAGTGAAGCTTCATGCTGCACTCAAACATGTAATTATTCACACAATTTGCAATTGTCTTGTTTTGCTGCTTTAAAAAAGTCTTTCCAGATTGCTTTTATGATGCCCAGTGTTTTACCACTCATTTTTCCCCATCACTAAATGTTTCTGCAGTGTTATTGTCTTTCGTTCAATTATAGAATTAAGAAAATTCAGGCCCAGAGACATTTAAAAAAAAAAAAAAAAGGAACACCTACAGAGCAAGACATTAAGAAATTTGAAAGCTTACTCTACCACAGGGTGGTGGTTAATTAAACTTTTGGCTGCAGAGTTCAGTATTCCTAAGACCCACAGTACGAACTGAAATAATTATTGGGTGTTTTACCCACAAGCAAACTATTGTGATAAATCAGTGACTTCTAATTACACTAATTGGTAATACAACTTTAAAAGTTGTGACCTCCATATCAATTTCTTTCAAGAGAAAGTGTCAAAATGCCAGGCTACAACGCTTGGTAATTAGTTTTCATATATATGTAATATGGATTCCACTTGAGGATACAGTTTTGTTTTGGAAAAGGTGATTTTAAAGACTCCTGGGCAGGACCCCAACTTTGGAGCTAAGGTTTACAATCCCTACTGTGTTGAGTAAGCACAGTCCAGTGATTTTCAGAGAGGTCATCAGTCATTGTGGGGAGGGTGTGTGTGTGTGTGTGTGTGTGTGTGTGTCCTAAATCACTCTTCTAGTTCCGTGTTCCCAAACTATGCATATGCCACTCTGTGGTAGACAGGAAGGGGGTCTTCCAGACATCTGCAAAGTGTACATGCTAAAGCAGAGGCAACTTACTGTAAGAGATTGGTCCATGGGTATGAGATGTGAAAAGACCGAGAGCTGTGGTCAGGGTAAGTGTACACAACACATTTAATGTCAGAAAAAGAATTTACAGTAACATTATAGACCCAATACTAATATCCCCACCACCAGAATCCACCAGCCTTTATGGTCTTGGCGTCCCAGGAAATGTAGAGAAAACAGAGACAAGTCTGATTTACAGAATCTGAAGAAACTTTTTATTGATCTCTTTATCCTTCCAGCATTATGAGAGCAGGCAATACAATATTTTAACCCAAGCTCAGAAGAGTATACCTTTCCCCAAAGTTTAAAATGGTCTGGACATTTTCTCCACGGTATAGCAGCACCCTCTTCTAAATCAACCATCACTGTCCTCCATCAACACTGTAACCCATGACCGAGTGCAGAATAGGGTGCTTTGCTATTTTTCTTGAGATCCCCACTGGAGTGTTATCTTGTGAGCTTCTGGCATCCTATATTTAACACCCAGCATTCCCCAAATGATAACTACAGAGTTATGAAAGAGTTATGAAGAGAAAAAGTACATTTCTAGCTAATCACCAAGAAGGCTCTAACAAGCTGCACATCAGAAAGAATACAAAACGGTTTCTAATTTTAAGTAACAAAATATAGGGCTTTAGAGATGTTTTTCAATGCAGTCTTCCAGCCAAGCCTTAAATAAGGAAATGCTGTCTTAGTGAGGCACCTGAGAAGAGGTGTTAACCAGGGGGAATAAACAGAAACCGAGGACAGATGACCAATATGAGACTTAAAAAAACCTCTGTTCCTTTAAACTCCCTTCAGCAACATTTGGAAAGCTTCCCTTTTGATCTTAACTAACATTAGCTTAGCTAACAGTTAACTTTAAATCTGCAAAGTTTTATATGCCTGTGTTTAAATGTGGCCAAATACTTGTTAATCTTAGTAGAAACATTATCACTGTAATGAAAATAAAAACAAGTTGGAGCCATATGCCAAACTGATACACGGTGCTTATCCACTGATTATGTACTTACTACACCTGTAATGTCATTTCATGAAGGTGCTTACAGTTAACATGTAAGCTAAAAAAACATTTCCAAATATTCAAATCCAGAAAAAAAAAAAAAAGTACAAAGTTGCCCACTCATCACTGAATTATTCTGGACTGAACAGAAGGCTCAATTTCAGCACTGCCAAATGCTCTTAGGCACAGAAGCAATGCACCATCTGTCTTGAAGCACCAAGTATATCAATTCGGATTTCAAATACTGGTGTGCCTCGCCGTGTATCTGAAGCAATCCATTTGCTGATGCTTGAAACCTCACATGGCCAGCAACAAGGTTGCATGCGTCAATACTTTGAACCGCTACTTGGAAAAGAAATTGTAAAAATGTCAGAGCATCAAACGAGTTGTGGTCCTAGGAGCAGAAAGCCTTGAAGAGTCAGAGGATTAAGGAAGTGTTCTCAATAAGTCGCTAATGCTATTTCTCTGAGAAAATATTTTTAAGTGATAGATGGAACCGCTGCCATTGGCAAGAGCGACCCTGGCATTTCACTACAGAACGAGGGCATCTGAAGCTGCTATTGAAATAGATGCTGCTGGACTCATCACGGGAGCACATGGAGGTCATGACACAAAGCCAGGGTTCTAAGGGGTTTGGACTTTATTCTGTAAACAATGGGCAACCACTCAAACTCGTCTTATGAGCAAGGAGTATCCTGATAAAGAGCTTACTCTGGGAAGATTAATGTGATAGGGGTGTGAAGAAGAGACCGGAGTCCTTTGCATGGACAAGAGGTTAACTTAAAAGGCTCCTAGAGATAAGGGATAACTGTGAGGGCCTGAATAAGACAAGGACTAGAACACGTGGCTAAATCTAAGCACTTAGAAATTAAAATTAAAAAAAAAAGAAAAAGAGGCTAGAACTGGAAAGGAAAACAGACCATGAAAACACGTCCTTCAGAAATAAGGGAAAAAGAAAAGGCAATTAGCCTGTAGAGTACATGTGAAATATTCTAAAGGATATTGTTATGATGAACTCGAGAAAGAAGAGGCATACCCTATTTCTTTAATTTCAGATCATAAATACAGCTGGGTTTAAATGTACAATAATAATCACAGCAAAGGTAGTGTTCAGCAAGACTCAATCAGAAAAAAAAAAAAAGTTAACTTGTAAGTATTTGTTAACTCTTGACTCTCTAGGCAAAATTAAGTGGTTGAATCGATCATGGATCAGGCCTGACTGGGTTTTCAGAGAAAATAAGCTATGTCCCCTTTCTTATGTATGAACCTTGGGGAGCAGAAAGTCAGGACTGTAGCAGGGAAAGGAAAGCCCACCAGGTGGGGGCCTTGGTCATGGCTCACTGCCCTATGGGTTCTCTGGAAATGAAACCTGCTCTTCAAATTCCCTACTTCCTGGGTAAGATGGGGCCCAACAGGATGAAGGCCTGCAACTACTCAGGAACTGTTTACTGTGGGACTAGGTTGGAAGTCAGGGTAACGGGGGTTGGTGTGACTATGTCTTTCTTTGACCATCACATCCACAAAGCAGACTTGGGGTAAAGAATGCTCAATTTCCTAGACTCATCTGAGTAAGCAAGAAAGGACCTTCGATAAGCCATTTTGCTCTGCCCAATGCAGAAAAGTCTTCTGCCACATCATCTAGAGGTGCTTCCAAAGCTCTCTGTACTTACCTAGGACATCCCTTTTCTCGACTAGACTATGATGAGCTCCCTAAGAGACCTAAATTTCTCCTGTTCCCATTTATAGCAGTTTAGCATTCAATGAATACTTAAAATTCCTCCAGTTAAAGTTGGTATCAAGGTAGATCCTTCAATGACAAGGAAGATCAAAGGAAAGAAAATATTAAGGTGCTTAAGACTGAAACCAACTAACAATTGCCGACCATATTTGGATACAAAGAGCCATTCCAAATGCTACTGGAATTAAAATTGCTTCATTATTAACATGTAACTATGAAATTGAAGGCCCACCTAGATAAAAAAAATCACTTAATCATACATGTATTCTCCAGGGCACAGAGGAGTCACACAAGCACATTAGCTCTGGTCCTCTCCCAGCTCGGTTTCAGCCAATAACCACCTCCTATTTCATGGAGGTATAAAAGCAACAAGAAAGCTTCCTTCTCCATCTACCCTCCAGCCTGGACCTATCCGCTTGTCCTTTGCCGATTTTCCTGTGAACTATGGATGGGATGACATTTTGCAGTTCCCAGCAAAGGACAACCACTTCCTTTGTGTGTTAGATCCCATTCCCTCCTGCCTACCTAGGATAATTCAAGAATTTGGTGAAGACCTGGACTGCTGTAAGTGGGGGTACTATTTCCCAAAGAGTTCTCGAGTCTAGTCAGAGAGATATGTCCAAGGCAAGTGCAGGGAACTTTGGAAACACCCTCGGCAAACAGCATAGTGGATGATCTTCTCCAGGACATTGCCCCTCTGCCCCACTCATTCGTTTCCCCCCGCTTCAATTTTCCCATGAACAGTTTTTCCTATGTTAAAAAAACAAAACCCAAAACTCCCAACTATCCCCTATTTCTCTACTTTACTGCAACATTGGGGTCTCCAATTTCTCTTTCATTACCTGTGGCACCCCCTCCAATTGAGCATTTGCCCTCACCACTCCAATGAAACTGTGCTAGTGAAAGTCACCAATGCCCACCACCCATTGACTGCTAAATAAAATGGGCATTTTTCAGCCCTCAGCTTATTTGACTTAGCAGTTGCCCTGTATCCAGTAGATCACTCCCACCTCCATGATACTCCTCACTTCCTTTCCAGGTACCCACACGTTCCTGGGATTTTCCTTTTTTTCTTTCTTCTTCCTGCACTTTTGTTGATTCCTCCTCATCTCCTCAGCTTAATGTTGGAGTGCTCAGACTTCTTTCTTCTCTAGCAGCACTGACTTCCTCAGTGATCTCATACAGTCTCACAGCTGTATCACCTATCCACTCTTGAGTCCCAAATGTACATGCCTGGCACAGAACTATTCCCGAATTCCAGACTGGTGTATCTGCTGCTCTGACACCTCCATATGCATACTGAAGAGGCATTTCAAACTTAACCTGTCAAAGAACAGCTCTCATTTTTCCCCAATCCTGCTCCACCTCCAGATTCCTCATTTTAGTTGATTCCAACTCCAGCCTTCTTAATTTGCTTACGTGCCAAATGTTGATTCCTTTTCCACACCACTTAGTTAAATGCACCACTAGCCAATCTTGTTAGCTCTACCTTCGATCAGAATCTGATCACTTCTTACCATGTATTATTAGCACCCACTAATGCTATTCAGGTAGGAGTCATCACTAGCCCTTACCTTGCTCTCCCCCCTCCTACTCTCCTCCACCAAGGCCCTTCCCTAACAGTAATCAGAGATTCTAATAAAACACATCTTATCTTACCACTTTTTGGCTAAAAAAAAAAAAAAAACCTTCCAATGGCTTCCCATCTTATTTAGAATACTACCCAAACTCCTTACAACGGACTACAAGACCTTATGTGGTCGGTCCAGCTGTCATGGTCCTGACCTTGCCTTCCACGCTTTTCCTAGTTGCTTCCTCTTTCTTCTCCACCTTCCCAACTCTTGCGGGCTTTGTGCATGCACTGGGCATGCTCTCAACACAGGGTTTTTCATTTGCTATTCCCTTTGCCTGAAATACTCTTCCACCATGTGGCTTATCCCCATCTTTAGCTCCTGATTCATCTTTTGGATCAGATCTTCTCTGACTACCCATTTTATGACTGCACTGCAACCTTCCCTTTCCCCTGCCCAGCAACACCCTCCCTATTTTACTTCCCTGTTCTAATTTTCTCCATAACACTTACCATCATGGTTTTTGTTTTTAAAACTTTGTTTCCTTGCAATGTCAAGTAAACACCATAAAGACAGGGATTTTCATGTGCTTTGTTCACTGCTAATCCTGAGCACCTAAAACAAATTTAGGAGAGTACACAACTAGTAACTTATTAACTAAGTGAACTGGATCCTTGATTTCTAGGGGCTCATGATCAAGACAGACCACATACAAACACAAATGAAACGTGTCATTAAAAAGAACATCATCTCACATGTATGTTTAAAATGACTTTTACCATTTGGGAGCTGAGTCGCCACAGTTCAGCAGACGGCAAAAGTGCTCTGAAAACATGATTAAGGAATCAGAACAGGGGTACTCGACATGTAGCTTTATTCCCTCACTCCCTCATGTTCTTCATAATTACTCTTCTTCCTCACTTTGTAGATGAAAACATGAAATGCTCATGTAAAGATCTGTCACAACACTCTGATTGTCGGGACATCTCTTGGTGCCCAATACCTCTCCGTAACCCATTTCTCCACAGTTTACCATTTTCCCCTCCTGGTCTGAGGTGGGCCTGCCTGGAGCAACAGGCAGCCAGCCTGAGTTTGCTCAGCCGATCCGTGAAATACTCATGTTACGGTGTGTGAGAAGTTGCTGGAATTACATTTCTGGAATTAGGGAGCTTCTACCCAGTCACCTTTCAAGTATATCTATTGATGCAGAAATAAGGGGGCAATAAAGAAAAAAAATGGACCCTTTGATTCTTTATTCTATCCCCTTATCTCACAGAAGCTAGAAGTGAGGAAGAAAAAGAAACAAAAAGACAGAGACTGTATTTCAATAACCACCTTTCAACGCTCAAGGACTGCCCCCTCCATACTATATAGTATACTAATTCCTTTCCCCTGAAATATTTCTCTTAACAGAACTTTTCTCAAAGGCTCTAACTTTTCACTTTCCTCTTACAGTCTCCTCAAAGAATACTGTAAGCAGGTATTCCTTTGTATCCTTTTTCTTTTTACCAATAAAAAAGAATAGAAGAAATAGATCAGTTAAGAAGAGAGTTATGGCAATGGAAAATTATGTAAACTTTACAGGACAAAAAGCATTTTGGTATACTTAAGGTCTTTTAAAATTACAAGATTAATTCATTCTCCATTATAAACACGTTATGGGTTATGGCAACAACCCATTGAAACTTCTATTTCAAGTTGACAGGACTATGTCCAACATCTACTACATACTAAGCACTGAATCAGTATAAGGGTGAATTAAAGAAGACATGACTGATTTGCTTCACGTGGTCTTTGGATAACCTTCTGGAAAAGATTTATACCTATAATATTAATTCATCCAGCAAATATATATCATGTTAGATATTAGGCTGAGATAACAGAGACAAAGAGTATAGCTATTATCTTCCAAAAGCTCGCTATCCAGAAATGTGTATAAGGTGTTAAACTGAATGTAATAAAATGCCAAAATGCATGCTGCAGACACTGGGTACTAAGAGTAGTATGAAAGACAGTAATTCGTTTAAAAGCATCAAAAAGTATTAAGTATGTTTAATATCATATAGATTGGGTAAAACTTACCGATTATACTAATATTTTCATAACTAAATCAGCAGGGACATCTGTTCAATTTCTCATTCAACAGAAAATGGAAACACATTAGCAAAGATGTGTTCTCCTTTGCTAAGATGAGGCAAAAATCTTCTCTGGGCAGGAAAATGATGAACTATTTAAGGATGTGACAAGGTATTCATCTCTGTATGCATGCATCATAGTGCCCAAAAGGATCTTCAATCAGTAAACAATCAAAATCTGTAGAATGAACTGGAGGTCAGTTAAGGGGTTGTACAGCATAACCAACCTCCACCTACCCCCCCCCATTGGAAGAAAAAAAAAAAAAAAAAGGAAGAAAAAGAAGGATTCTTCCCAAGGAAGGCACCTGGCACTTGGAAATACACATATGCTTGACTTCCTTTTATTATATCTGAGATCTATGCACATGGGCTCTCTGAAACAGACAGACTAAAAGTATATGATAGTAAAACAGAAAGGCTTCATGAAAGGATGTGGACTTGAGATAAACTTTAGGGATGGAGGACTTCGGGAAGGAAAAAACCTGCTTTTCATGTTTTGTGCTGGGTAGGTTGGCATAATTGGCTTTAGCTTACTGGATTTCAACAAGGTAACCTATAGCTGTGGAAGATTTAAATTGAATTTACACTTGATCATAGCCAAAAGGCCAAGAAGCGATAGATTTAAATTGAATTTAAATTTCTCCAAATATACTCATTGGTAATATCTAGATTTGTTGAACAATTCCGTTCCTATGTCACTGTGCTGCTCGTTTCTGAATATATCCAGGGCTAGGACACAGAGCTCTGCTGCCTAATCGTAGTCGAATCACTCTTTCTCACATACAACCAAATTAATGACAAGTAATGTCAAGGGATGTTTACACTGTCCTTGTACCTGTATCTGAGTAATCTATTGCCTTTTTTTTTTTTCCCAAATTTAGCATCTGAATGGTCTTACTAATATAACTTGAAAGACAGTAATTTATTTAGACATGAAACAAAACTATTTATTTATATACTCATCTCAATAAGGAATGCTAACTTTCAATAAGTGGATAATGTAATTATTATAGACTCATTATCTCAGCCTCAAAATAATCTGCAGTGGTTTTATAAAAATAATGTTTTCATATCATGCCATAATTCTGTCTAAAGATCACAATATAAATGTCAAGTGACAATGTGTTAATATACTGCATTAACATAACACAGCTTAATATACAAAGTCATAGGACTACAATTGAATTAAATTTTACATTATAGTCATTCTTGTATTGTTCTAAGAATGTACTTGGACAAATTAGTGGGCAACACCTCAAAGTTCTTATTAGAAAGAGTAGCATATACACGTGGGTCAATTCAAACCACTAGTGCCTAAAGAATTTTATCCCTGTGACGACTTAAGATTTCCTGCCTTAAAAAAAAAAAAAAGGCAATGTCTCATGTCTAGACAAATAATACATCTATGTTATTTTGAAACAGGTAATTATTAAATGTTTGACAGACTTATCAATATAAACTTCCTGATGTGGTTTTTTGTGATGAATGGTAAAAAAAAAAAAAAAAAAATTAAGATAACATTATTTAGGGGCGGCTGGGTTGCTCAGTTGGTTAAGCGTTCTGATTTCAGCTCAGGTCATGACCCCAGAGTCCTGATATTGACCCTGCTTAAGATTCTCTCTCCCCCTATCACTTCTCAGACTCTTGGCTAAGATCAAGTGAAGATTCTCTCTCCCTCTGCCTCTCCCCCACTCGTGTGTACTCTTTCTCAAAAAGGATAACTTCAGCTCGTGTTCCCAATTTAAAAAAAAAAAAAAAATTAATGTTTATTCACTTTTTGAGAGACAGAGCATGAGCATGAGCAGTGAAGGGGCAAAAAGAGAAGTAGACACAGAATCGGAAGCAGCCTCAAACTCACGAACCGTGAGATCATGACCTGAGTTGAAGCCGCACACTTAACTGACTAAGCCACCCAGGCACCCCTCGTGTTCCCAATTTAAAAAAGGTTAATTAGTAATGTTAAAAGTATTCCTATGACAAATGTCTAAAGTAGAAGATAAATAAACATGCCTCATATTCACTGGAATCAATCAATAAAATCTTATTTTGTAAGGTCACATTTGAAACTTTAAAATAGAGTATTAAAATAAGAATTTGATACAATGCAAATTTTACTTTATCCCATAGTCATTTTCAGAAGTTATCAACCTATATCTAATTTTACATATATACATATATATAATCAACATGAGCTGTGATGTTATACACCGAAACATGGTGAAGAATGGAGACTGTACTTCCTCATCATATTAGCTGTGTAATCTGGGCAAGTTATTTAACCAGTCTATGCATCAGTTTCACTCCGTCAACCAAAGATCACTGGAGTGTCTCCTGTCCTAAAGCTCTTTAGGGGATATTAAAGGAGATAAGATGCATCAGTAACTAAGCGGTGCTGGCCTGCAGTGGTATATACCACATGGCTCCTCTGAGGGCACATGACCATAATCAGAACACTCCAGGCTCAATGGGATGCTCAGTGCCTTGCCTACTCTTGAACACTTACAAAGTGACATTTGGACTTTTACTTGTAAAAACTGTTCTTAATGGATAAGAAAAAAATCTGGGTTCTAAAATATCACAGTTTACATCTTAGAGCAAAGTTTCATGGGAATAAAACCTACCCTGTTTGTAGTATACACAGATGAATACTTATGTGACTAAAAAGCGGATCTACAGTTTTCCAGAAATAGAAAACAAGGTAAAAAATTCAGAATTTTAAGGGAACTTGATAGGAAGAAACCAAATGATAATTGTTATTTTTCAGTCCATTGGAAATTGTAGCCTGTTTCCTGAAAGAGAAAGCAGAACAAGTGTAACAATGTTACAGGATTAGAACTACTGAGTTTGAAGAAAATAATCAAATTCAACTTTCGTTTCATAGATGAACAAAATAAAACTCAAAGAAGTTGGGAGTGTTTTATTCAAGGCCACAAAGGTAGCTTGTGAAAGAGCCACAAATATTTTTAGGGAACCAGTTCCCTCTTCTCTGTCCCCAGTGAGTATGGGGTAGAGCCTACAAACAGCAAAATAGGTTGGTGGTAGTAATTAGGGTGCTAACAAATAAAGGAAGTCCAATGACAGCATCCCAAACATCCTAATATTCAGTATGATGAAAGCCTTTCTAGCATCAAGACAGAAGTTCATTACTCTAGGATGCAGAATGTACATTACCGGAAGAGGGGAAAAAATAACCTTCTGCGACACACCTACACAGAAAACCTTACAGCTTACATAAAAGGTCCCCGGCTCTCATCACATTGACTTGAATTCCATTATAGATTATTACCACCTAAAATAGTCAAGGCTCAGAGATTTTCATAGATCCAAGCCTGAATCCTTCAAAACACTACCTATTTGCTTAGTGTTCCTTTGTAATATGGAGGTATTGGGGGAGGGGGGGTAAGTGAAAAATAGGCATATAAATGTACTTTTATTTTTATACTAATTTAAGACTTCTGTTGACCAATACTCAAGTTGGAGGTCCACTATTCTTAGTAAGGGTGTATGCAACTATAAATGTTTTACTTTATGATCCTGAAGCAATGTATTTTTATGCTAATAACTCCATTCTATAAGTTTTAAAATGGTACTCTAAGAGGCTCCATATTTAGGACTGGAAAAGACATCTGTTCCATATTGCACAACCTTGGCTACAAGACCAGAAAATTACCTCA
Source organism: Lynx canadensis (assembly GCF_007474595.2). Lineage (NCBI taxonomy): Eukaryota > Metazoa > Chordata > Mammalia > Carnivora > Felidae > Lynx > Lynx canadensis. Next base: position 168,456,736 of record NC_044310.1, on the reverse strand, counting down.
ACAACTATTGTAGTAAAAAAAAAAAAAATTAAAAAAAAATTAAAAAGGCACATCTATACTATTTACCAAACTTGCTAACATTTAATAATTGTAACCAAAAAGAAGGAATTTATATGATCTGTAAAACCCTTAAAACTGGTTTGGTTTTGTTTTTTCCAATTGAGAAATAATGCCACATCTGCACACTAATCCAGAGTTCTAGTCCACCTTCAGGGCAGACAATGGTTTCTATGTTCAACTCTGCCTCTAGCTCTATCTGCTGGCTAAGGGCCACAAAAAGAATGGTAATGCACACCATACACCACAAAAAAGCTAGACAGGATTGGAAGTAAAGTAAAAAATACACCGACACAGAAGCAGTATCAGATTAAAGTTATTTGACAATATTATCCAATGGTGGATGTTAATCACCAATTTGGAAACAAAATGTTCTATACGATAATACCAGATTCCTGAGGCAGGATTTCATATTATCTTGTGCTCAAATATGGTCTTATCAAAGTAGAGCTTCATGTGTTTTGAGATCAATGGTTTAAAACCCAGTGTTGCATCTTTAAGCTCATTATATTCTCTCATCGGTACTTAAAGGGAAAAAAAAAAAAAAAAACTCTACACATTTAACAAGATTTCAAATGTTTTCAATTTAACAATTCATTTATTTGTACTGGTCCTTAGTAGTCAATCTTCATATCCGCATTTTTATTTCATCAACAATCATCTCAGACACACCTTCTAACAAGATTGACTTAAAATATTACGACAGGAAACTATGCCTTCAGGAGCATGTTTATTGTGTTTGAGATGATACATCAGGTGCTCTCTGAGCTACAAAGGGTAAAAGGAAATCCTCTCATTACAAACTGACAAAGGTAAAAGGTAAAACATTTTTCACAACAGCATGAACCACATACTCAGAAATAGATCTGGGTTTAATACAAATGACGTAATTCCTAGTCATCTACGGCTACTTTTATAACTTCATACAGATAATGAATTAGGCTAAAATGCACTATAATATTTGGTAGACTTCAGGACCAGTATCCTTAGTACATCACAAAATACATTTTGATATCCCAAAGAAGCAAGACTTGCAAGTAGGCGTTTTAAACATAACTAATCTACAGCTACAAAGTTCTACTCTTGATAGCATTTACCTTTTTGGGGAGCCTCCCAGTCTCCAAAGGATAAAAGCAGAGAGTAGAATCAGTATAACATATACACAGAAGTCCGTATTGTAAAGGCTATAAAGATTTGCAGCACAGTGAGAAGAGGCCCTCTGCTCCTTCACACTGCATACAAATTATGTGAATTATGTGGCGTATCTCTTGGTCCACTGTCTGGCTATCCTGTCATGTTCTGCTCTGTTGGTCAAATACTGAGTGGCTATGCTTCCAACCAGAGGATCCGCTGAAAAAGTAGAAAGAACATTAAAAGATATATTATATTATATTATATGGAGTCTTAATGTCACAGTTTTAAGAGTCGATTAAATCAAAACACTAATTTTCAAGGCAGCACCTCGACAGATATATAATGGCTAAATTTTCAAAATTAAAATACTTAACATCACATAATCAGCTGTATATTTTAATATTCAAATTAAAAAAGCCCTTTTAACTAAAAACAATGCATGTTAAGTTACTAAATTTGATTTTAAATGTATGCCTTTAATAAAATATAAAAACTATTTTTCACTCTTGGCATTTTATTCAGTAATGCTAAGATGATTATATTTCTACCTTCTTATGGATATTTAAAAATGAAATTTATAGGGACGCCTGGGTTTAAGCATCCAACTTCAGCTCAGGTCATGATCTCGTGGTTCGTAAATTCAAGCCCCGCATCAGGCTCTGTGCTGACAGCTTGAAACCTGGAGCCTGCTTCAGATTCTGTGTCTCCCTCTCTCTCTGCCCTTCCCCCACTCACTCACTCCCTCTCTCTCAAAAAAATAAACATTAAAAAAATTTTTTTTCAATGTAATTCTTAAATAAAAACTCAAATCTTATAACACAGTGCTACTCAGAATGTTTCCTTCATTCTGCAATAGTAGGATTCAAATCCTTATCCTTATCTCCATTTAAAAACTTTTTGTTTTTAATTTTGTTTTAAACAGAATTCTAAACTAAAAACTGAATCTGAGCTGTAAACTTCTACTCTGAATTTGTTTTTCAAAAAGGTAAATATGTACACACAGCATAATATTTGAAGTGCACCAAAAGAAAGCCAGTGAAAAGTAAAGCCCTCTTCCCTCCCGACTCCCAATTACTCAAGAAGCTTCTCTACCTAGCAAACGATGTCACCTGCTAACAGCATCTCTATTCAGGGACAGTATGCACACGTACACGCATTTAGAACAGGACTGTTATGCATACGTACTTTTCTTCGGTGCCTTGCTCTTCCACTTAATATATCTTAGAAAGCTTTCTGTATCAGCTCATTTAGAGCTGCCTTACTCTTTTTAATCCTGTTTTTCTACCTTTGGCATATGTATAACTGTTGGGTTTCAGACAACAGTAAAAGCCTTTGGTAATTAGCCCAATATTTAGAAAGAGTAATTCTACTTCTTTAAAAATGACCACTTAGTTAGACAGATAACATATGCAAGATCTCAGGATTAAACGTCACTTTCTCAAGTCAACTACACATGTTAATGCATGGCAATTATGCATTTCCTTTTTTTTTTTTAATGTTTATTTATTTTTGAGACAGAGAGAGACAGAGCATGAACGGGGGAGGGTCAGAGAGAGAGGGAGACACAGAATCTGAAGCAGGCTCCAGGATCTGAGTTGTCAGCACAGAGCCCGACGTGGGGCTCAAACTCACAGACCGTGAGATAATAACCTGAGCCGAAGTGGGACGCTCAACAGACTGAGCCACCCAGGCACCCCTATGCATTTCTTAAAAATGTTATGGATTATATATTAATGACTTTGCATTTCTATAATCATAATCCTAGTCCAACTCTCTCATCAACTATCATTTTAATATCCACTATTACTACACCTAAAACAACCAACTGGAAGCCAAGAAGGGAGAACAAGAAGCTCTTCATTACTCATTGGTAGCTTTTAAAGCACATGGCAGCATGGAAGGAGCAAGGAAATGATGCACTGGTGTCCGAGTCATTATTTTACTCCTGGCAAATATGATCTGTAGAGCTACATTAATTCAGAAAAAGTCCATCAAGGACAGAAAGAAAGTAACTATAGGTAGCACGCCATTAATAAACTCAAGAAAGTTATTGTGAAACTTCTGGTCTATCTAACTGAAATGGCATTGACCATTTCCTTGCAAAATGCTTTAGGCTGATCTTTCCACCAGTAGCACTTACTTTCTCAACTCAGTTAAGGTAACCAAAAAAACACGTTGGTTTTTGTAGCCTCACTGTATGTGTTAATAAAGATTTGCTTACCAGGGTTGCAATCTGTCAAAAGCGAACAAATCGACAGCAAAACCTTTGAAATAGTCAAAGCAGGACTCCAGTTGTCTTTAAGGATGTCCAGACAGATGACTCCCTGACTGTTGATGTTGCAGTGATAGATTCTGGTGCGGAAAGTAACCTAAGGACAGTTCCATTAAAAACAAAGAAAATGAATGCTTTATTACCAACTAAAACTCTCACCAACAAAAGTGAAGGGTAACACAGATACTAAATAGAAAATAATTTGACTGAAGAACTAATTAAACACTAGGTGGAAGTAATATCAAAAGTAAATGGTTTCTATTTATTTAATTCAGTTCAAAGACATTTCTTTTACCCAGTAGAGCAGGAACTTTCTTGATTTCACACCAAAGTGAGTAGCTGATTTGGATGGTTTTCTCTAAATGAATGATACAATAATTATAGGTACCTATGACCATATATGTACCATATACACATACATGTACACACGTGCACATACAGCCCTCTGTTTAAACATGGCAAGTGAGAAGTGTTTTACTGCCAAAGGAAAGAAGGAACTGGTGAAGAATTTTTTTTTCACAAGACAAAAGTTACATCAGTTTCTTAGTAGAAAAGATATGTATCAATTCTGCTAATATCCTGTCATGTATCAGAAAATACTGGACAAAGATTTAAAGGAAGGCTGATGAAATCCCCAGTCTATTTTTCAGCTTTTCATTTCTCCAGCTAGTTCAATGTCTTATTAGACTAAGAGAATAAAATAAAACAAGCAAGGTACTTAAGGTACTGAATAAAGGAAACTAATATATCTCAGAGATATATGAAAAAAGAGAATAAATCATAGGAATAAATACTGGCAAGTTTCAAAAACAGTCACAAACATTAACAGGGTGGTTAATTCTTAATTTGGAGTTGCAGAGAAAAACAAAACAAAACAGTTCCTGATGTCTTAGAACTAGCAGCGTACTATGATCACCCACATGGAGTCTAGAAAGAAAATATTAAAAGCCCTCAAAAGTGTATTTCTGATAATGGTGCATAATTAATTAAAAACAAGAAAGACAGCAGTGGTCTAGTAAGGGAGAAGGAAGAGACTGTACTTCTAGAACCTGTCTAATAAAGTACACATACTAGTTATATGGATCTTAAAATGTGGGCTAGTTGAAGTGGGCTAAAAATGTACAATACATACCAGATCGGATTTCAAAGACAGTACCAAAAAGAGAATGTAAAACATCGCATTAACAATACTCTTACATTGATTTCATGTTCAAATGACAGTATCTTTGGTATACTGGGTTAAATGTTATTAAGATTAATTTCACTCTCTACTTTTTTTTTTTTTTTTTTTTTTTTTTTTTAAATTTTGGAGCGTGAGCAGGGAAGAGGGGCAGAGGGAGGGAGAGAGTATCTTAAGCAGGCTCCACAATGAGCATGGCTCAGCAGGGCCCAATCCCAGGACCCTGGGACCCCGGGACCCTGGGACTATGACCTGAGCCAAAACAAAGAGTCAGATGCTCAATCAACTGAGCAACCCAGGCGTCCCTCTATCTTTTTTAATGCAGCTTGTCAAGTATTTAAAACTACACATGTAGCTTGCATTGTCTGATAGAAATCAGACAATTCTGTTCTAGAATATGGGAATAATATGTTTAGATCATTGACAGCTGACTACTCAATAGATATGTGTAGTTTACAAACATGATGCAATAAATAACTTTGAATCCTTTCAGCTATTAATAATCAATGAACAGAAGATAATTAAACTTGTACTATTCCGTAGAAGTTCAATACTTTATCTGAACTTCAAAAATAATCAGAACTGTATAGAAATAATTGTACCTAACACCAAGATAAGAGCAGAGGTATTATTTCTTTTTCACTTGTCCAACTACAGATCCAAATAATGCTTCATAATACTGTGTAAGATATCTCAGGCAAGAAAAATGAATCAACATGGAAAGGTTAGAAAATTAAAATAGTGAGACTTCAGCAAAAAAAAGTAACATGCTAAAATAAAACATTACCACTATATTAACCAAAACAATTGATAAATCATATACAGAACTATAGTTTGAAACCTGTTAGAAAAAGAAAAATAGAACTCTTTTCCTTTCCCTGATATACAAATATAGTTTTGTAGAAAATAAACCTTGCAAACTTTTTTCTGCTAATTTTGCTACCATATAAAAACCAATTTCAAGAAAAATGAGGCATGTAGAAGGATCACTATTTATAAATACAGCCATGAGCTATTTTGCTAAGGTTTTGTTTTCTGTAATACAGAAAACTTAACGACTGAATGCAAATTGAGCAGTTAATGATATACCAGCATTTAACATGTATCATTCTGAATGTGAATACAATTTGTAGTATTATTAACATGGGGGCTTTGTTCCCTTATTTGATCTAGCAAGACATACTCTACATACTTGGGAACATTAAATAAGAATCATTTACAGATCTTAAATTCAGATGAGATAGTACAGTATTCAAAACACTGGTATTTCCAGTAGACAGCAAATACCTCTAGGTGATAGGGAACCTTGGTGTCGGTACTTTGAGGTAGATACCACTAGGTGGAACTGTTGTTACATTATTAGATAATGGAGAAATAACCCTGGGTTTAAAAAAAAAAAATCCTTGGGGCGCCTGGGTGGCGCAGTCGGTTAAGCGTCCGACTTCAGCCAGGTCACGATCTCGCGGTCCGGGAGTTCGAGCCCCGCGTCGGGCTCTGGGCTGATGGCTCAGAGCCTGGAGCCTGTTTCCGATTCTGTGTCTCCCTCTCTCTCTGCCCCTCCCCCGTTCATGCTCTGTCTCCCTCTGTCCCAAAAATAAATAAACGTTGAAAAAAAAAAAAAATTTAAAAAAAAAAAATCCTTAATTTTTACTCTCTCTCTTCTCCCACCCTCACCAAGCATGCATGTGCACACAAGCATTAAATTGCTACATGTGTTTTAAATAGTGTAGGGGACATAAGAAACTATGTTGAAAAGAAAAACATTTCATCATAGTTAAAGGCCTGATAACAATATACTTTTCCCTGACATGTCAGAAGTCTCTGTAACTAGACCATAATTATGTTCAGGCTTAATATTGGCAGTTTTTACCTGCTGGCTTGACCATTTTATAATGAGGAGAGGAGGAAACCATTCAGGTAACTGTTATATTTAAGACTTGAAAAATAATTGCCAAGGCACAACTCAACCCTTGTGTTCCCCATCTAAATTCATACTGAGAGACAACTAAGGCTTAAGCCACCCAGCCCACCCTCATTCTCATTACTACATCCTACCTACAGAGGGCACAAAGCAAGCTTTTTGAATAACAGTTTCCTTCTTCTTTGCTGCGGTTTTCTAGTTTTGCTGTGAAGAGATGGTATTGAGCACAAAATTCAACTTACTTCTTATTTCTGCAAGTTGTCAAACAGCTTTACTTTTAATCCCGACAGGTATCTCCAGGAAGCTTCTTAGGATATTTTCCCTTATAACATAAATCTAAAATTTATCTCCTTTATTGGTGTGCAAAGTGGCATATTTTTATTTACAATTAACAAACTCTTTCTGCTGACTATAAAGTTATCTGTATAAGGCAGAAAGCAATTTCTGTCAGTTTCAAAATTCTTGGTTATAAGAGAGTTTCCATATCAATTCATGAAAAGCAATGCCATGAAAATGATTACATCAGTACATATTTAACCTCTAGAATTTTAGAGAAGGCTAAAGATTAAAGAATGGACTTGTAGGTTCTTACCTTTGGTGGCTTAAATGGATAATCGGATGAAAAAGTGATATCCAGAAAAAACACACCACCTTCATATACAGAACCTGGTGGACCAAGTATAGTCGATCTCCATTCATAAATGTTATCTCCTTTAGGCCCAGCACTATTTAAAAGAAATTAAAAATCAATGTGTATATCTATAAGCAATAAATGTTAACATCTTAAACCAATTAAGTATTAAAGGTAAATTAGCAACCTAGAGCAATAAGCGATAAATATGAAAAGTAAAAGAACTAAGTCCCAATGTGTGTATACATATATGTATAAACTTATTTGCAAACATTTCAAATTTCCAGAAAAACTGCAAAACCAAAGAACACCTGTATAACTTAACCCAGAAACTACCTGTTAGCATTGTACCCCACTAGCTTTTTCATCTTCTCCCTCCCTCCCACACCCTCTCTGTTTCCCTCTCTCTGTATGTATGTATGTATGTATGTGCACATACACACTGACACCCAAGGCTTTTTTCTCTGAGCTATTTGAGAGTAAGCTGAATGCATCTGGCCCTTTCCTCATAAATACTTAAGTTTTCACATTTCCTATATTACCCTCCAATATAATCAGAGTACAGCCACAATTTCTGTAAATTAAAAAAAACAAAAACAAAAACAAAACACTTTAACCAATTACCTGCAAAATAATGTTGTCAACTGACCCAATAATAATGCCTTTTAAAAAAATTTAATTCTCGTCCAGATACAGAATCTACTCTTAAGATCATCTATGGCCTGTGTCTTTAGTTTCCTTTAACATGGAACTTTTTGGCCTTGACTTTCATAACATTAACATTTTTGTTAATGAATACAGTCATCCTCCTTCCCCATCATCTCCTACTTCTTTCAATAGCATGCTCATCTTTTTGGAGTTATCTGATGTTTCATTGTTAGATGCAGACAGGGCATTCCTGGCCACAACAGTGCAGAAGTGATGTGTTCTCAGAGTACCAAGGTATTCATTCACCTGTCCCTAACCGGTGTTGTTAATTTTCATTACCTGGCTCAAGTGATATCTGATTTTCCTACTGCTTACTTACTATCTTTTTCCTACTATAAGCAACCTTTGCTCTTCAACCAAATTTCTCCCCTACATTTAACATCCATTTGTGATTCTTGACTGAACTAAACTTTACTATGATGGTGATAAAAATCATAATTTTCCAACTTCAGCATTTACTCTACATTTACCAGCTGGCCCTTGATTCCTCTCTTCTCCCGTTTGTATGAATGTGTGTATTATTCACATGGTCTCATGGATTCTCTTTTTTTTTTCTTAATGATTTATATAATTCATTACTGCCTTTAATTGTTTCGATGCTCAAATTATCCCAAATTTGGCTAGTGGGTGCCCCTTCAAAATGGCCCCTCTATTCTTGTGAGAAGTTGCTGTATTTTTATAAATACTTCCTTACTTTCACGGCATAACACGGCACAAAACTGTTCCAGGATCCCAGGCTTGGAATCAGCCATTTCCTCAAGAAGCCCTGGTTCCTTTTAGTCCCACATTTAGGGAATGTTAAAAAAGCAAGTCTGAATGCTCGATGCTACTAATTCCCAGGTACACTGCATTATGCTCAACAACATCATTTCATTTATAAAATACAAACAAGAAAGATAATTCAAATAAAATCTAAACTCACAATTATTTGCTGGTAAGGCATACCCAATATTCCTTAAATTCTCTTCAAATTTACCTTATAGACTTCCATCTTCCCCTAACCTTTACATCATAAATTATCTTGACTTTGTGAACTAATGTACAATACATCTAGGGCATTTCTTCTTTTAAACTGACCTATTAGTTTATAAATGATCTGCATGTTTTATTTAAAATAAGGGTAAACCAGCATTGATAAATCAACCACTTGATAATCAACCTATTGTATTAATTATAATAGGACTTTCAGGTATAGTCAAAATACTGTGTATTATTAATTCTGTAAAACAAACTGAACTGTAAACATCAGGTAAGTGATGCTATCAAATCAAACCTATGCTCTAAAAAATAGTCCATACAGAAAGGATGTAGAAAACTTGATGGTATAATCAAAATATTTGCAGCATGCTTTAAAAACCTATATTTAAGGCAGGTGCATGAACAATAAAATCTCACTATTTTGGCCCATTTAGGGAAAAATATTTTTTAACATAAATACTGTTTTATACGTCTTAAGTGTACACAGCAACTGAAACTAATTACAGTAATGGCTCACTGTCCTGTCATCATTTGAGAATCAAGTATATTCCCTAAGTGAATTTTCATTGTAACTAAAAACATAATATTGAGCACTAATTTTGTAAACAAACAAAAAAGGGTTTAACCTGATTCAACAGCATTTCCTTTTCCAAGTTAATTTTTCCCTTGGTGGCTTAAGGTAATCATCATAAAATGAAATTATAGTGTCAGAAACTTTTATGGTAGAGCTGCTTCACTAAAATGATTCTAAACTACACATGTCACACACTGGTAATGTTAATAATAGTAGTAGTCGTCATAATAATAATAATAGTAATAATAATAATATTAACAACATTAGTTAAGATTTACTCCATCCGTATTGCAAGCCAGGCATTGTTCAAAGCATCACAGCATAACTCATTTAATTCTCCTTACAAATCTATGAAGTAGGTACTATTAGTACATTACTATTTTTAGATGAGAAACAAAGGTTCTGAGAGTTAAACAACTTTCCATATGTCCCACAGTCACAAAATGACTCAGAAAGAACTTGGACAAAGTCTGTGAACTAGTCTGTATTGTCTTCAACAGTGTGCTGTATTATATTTCTAATTTAATTTCCGGCCAAATTTTGCTAATGTCTATTTATGTAAGAACCCAAAGGGAGCTGTTATCCAAAAAACTAAAAAACAAAAACAATAATTAAAAAACAAACCATAATACAAAGTTCCTCAGTAATATTTCTTAGTTCTTAGTAGAACTATGTTATGCTTCAGAGAATACAAAGAAGTTGGAGTGGGGTTACTATACTTTTTAATGAATCACAGAATTTCAGACTGAAAAGAATCTGGTTGAAGCCAATCCCATCTCTTTATACTTGAAAAAACCAAGACACAGAAAGTAAATGGTACATCTTAAACCCCCTCTGCCAGTTGGCAGTAAGAGCTGGGATTCCTACACCAAACTGGTATTGGTTCTTAAATTTGCTTTCTTCTCACTTATACTGTTTTGTCCCAGGGCAAAGGAAATGTTTATTACAGCAGAATATTAAATGTGACTTCCCTTGTTGTCTTAGAGAAGACTGGGCAAGGCCAAAGCTTATGGTAGTATGATTCCTTTAATGCTCCAAGAATACTGAGCCTAAGGCAAGCAATGGCTAAAATCCAGCCCTAGTGCTGGCTGCCTTATTTGGAATAAGGACACCCTTTGCCTTCTTAGAAGGTGCCACCTGCAAATCAAGACATTCTTAGTGGGGGTGGGGGGAGGAAGGTGTTGGATACAAGAACTGGCTCCACCCAAATTCAAGCAAAGCATTTTTTACAGGCTGCCTTCTGGTCTGCCACTGAGGCTTCACAGCTGAGGAGAAAATGAGTGATAAATGCTGACAATCTCAAGACAGGTGCTATTCATACCTTTTCACTAGTTAGTTCCATTCTCTCTGTTTTACACAAGGGTAACATTCCAGTAGTTCCACATGCCATTCTAGATCATTTGTGTTTCCCTCTCTGGGGAATGATGTTCACAAGAATATCACGATAACATTTCCCCAATCTTTATTAAAAAATAAACCTCTATTACTCTACCCCTCCCAGCTCCCAGCTCCCATCTCAAAGATCTCTTAACAGGCTTTTTACTCCTTATCACTACACTGAAACAGCACTTATCAAAGGTCACCAGTGACCTCATCACTAGACCTAATGCTCATTTCTCAATACTCATCTTATTTGACTGCCCCAGCAACATGTTGACACATTCGATCACTTTTTTCTACTGGATATAAACTTCTGTTTTGTTACTAGAATAACATACTGGTCTTCCTCCTAACTCTCCTGGTCCCTTCTTCTCAACTACTAGTGCTATTCCTTATCTCCCTAATCTATAAATAGAGTCAGTCCTTCAGAACTCAGTTCCTGGACCTCTTGTCTTTTCTTCTCATATCTACCCTTTTGTTGATCTCATGCAATTTTATGGCTTCCAAAAGCACCAGTAGGCTCTTAATTTCCAAATCTGTATCTCCAGCCTATGTTTTTATGCTGAATTTCAGAACTACACATTGAAATGCTTACTAAACAGTCTTTATAATATTTTGAATCTAATAATTTTGAAAACTGCCTCATATTTAACATGTCCCAAAATGAGTTCATGTTCTAACTCCTCCTACAATCCTATTTCAGTTAAATGCCAACTCCATTCTTCTAGTTCCTCATGGCGAAAGCAAAGACCTCTTCTTTAACAACACTTTACCTCGTATCCAGTATATCAGCAAATTCTATTGATTTTATCTTCAAAACAAACCCAAAATTCTACCTGACCCTGATTCAAAATACCAGAATCCCCTCCTGGCTAGTTACAATAGCCTCTCTGCTTCCACCTTTGGCCCTACTCCCACCATGGTAGTCTATTTGCAAAAGACAAGCCGGCAAGGCAACAGGCAGAAAGTAAGTCAGATCATGTAATTCTAGTCAAAACTTTCCAAAGGCTTACCACCCTCCTGTTCTGTGTTAAGATCAAAGCCTTCTGACCTACAAGGCACTGTATAATTTGCTGCCACCATTATCACCATCATCCTTCTTATCTGTTTCTCTCTTCCCTGTTCAACTGGCTCTAACAACCTGTTTCTTCTCCAACACACAATGTACAGTTCCACCTCAGGGCTTCTGCACAGATGTATCTCTGCCTAGAATGTTCTTCTTCAAGATGGCAACATGGTTTGGATTCATCACTTTCTGCAGGTCCTGATTGCAAAGTCACCTTCTCAGTGAGGCCTTTCCTGGCCACTCTATCTAAAAATGTCATACATCATCTCCACATATTTTATTATTCATATTTTCTTCTCCATATAATTTATCACTCTCTAACATATAGTTTACTTATTTATCTTACTGTCTCTCTCATCAGAATGTAAGCTCCATGAGGTTATAAGATGTAGACTAGGCTTCTTTCAGTGGATGGTACTTTTATGCCTTAAAAGTTAGAAGTATTTTGGCAACTCAAAGTGACTGAAGAGCTATGGGATCTGCCCAAGGTGAGAAGGGAGATCTCAGAGAGAAAGTTTAATAGCAGGGGGAAGGAGAAGGAGGAGAATGAAGGGAAAGGGAATGTTTTCTTACCTTACCTCCCTCCGTAAAGAAGGTTCATTTATTTACTTCACTGATACAGCAAAGTAAAATTTATTCCAGTTCTGAGTCAAATTATGAGAAAACAGAAACAAAATTGTTCACTGATACCTCACTATGCACAAATACCAAAAAAAACAACAGAAAAGACTGTTAAATTCCATAATGAGAGCTCAATTTTTTGTTTAAATGTTATTACGAAAATGAGAAGTACCTTTATTCTATTGCTTTTTTTCCCCCTACAAACATCCATCCCTCCTTTTAAATACCGTATTTCCCATAAGTTAGTATACGTTCTACACAAAACAACAAGAGTAAAAAGCATGGAGAAAGTTTAGATTGAGTGACAAATTTAGCCTAAAATTTTTGTTACTAGCTGCTCTTTCTGTTAACAAGTGATATAATTTTAAACATTAGCAGCATGAGGACAGATATCTCAGCAAAATTTATTTTCTCATTGCTTGAATATTAATTCAACAATTACTGTTACTGCAAGCGTCATTAACACTGTCTTTTTCCAGCACTGGAATAATTCCCAATACAATGTTTCAAATGCTCAATTTAATAATAGACTCATTTTACAAAAATGCATTTTTTTAACACAATGCTTTCCACACACACAACCTTTTAACCCCTACCAAACTAAATGCCAAGATTCCGTATGCTTTCTATCCCGAAGGCAGGAAGTTCTACCTTGAGCTGAACTAATTCAAAGAGAAAAGGACATAACAATGACTTAAGCCAAGACTTGACAGAACTATGAAAACTGTGGTGTAATGGTGAAATGTTCCATTTTAAATAATTAAAATGCTAAAATGAACATTTCTATGCGTGCAGGATGCATTTAAAATGAAAAAAAAAATCTTACTAATACAAAGTTTCTACTGAAGCATGGGTTACATATTGAAAGACCTTGAATTAAAGACGCCATATTGGCATAACGACTTATCCACCCTCACTGAAATCTATTAAAAATATAAATAAAACTAAAAAGGAACTAAATACAAGGAGAGATACTCTATGTTCATGCATAAGAAGACTCAAACGTCAAGATGTCAGTTCTTCCCAACTTGACCTATGTGATCAATCCAATCCTACTCAAAATCCCCCTAAGTTATTTTGTGGATATCCACAAACTGATTTATAAAGTTTATATATGGAGAGGCAACAGAAGAGCTGACACAATCCTGAAAGAGAACCATGTCAGACACTACCCAACTTCAAGACTTACTATAAAAGCAACAGTAATCAAGTCAATGTGGTATTGACAAAAGAACAGAAAAACAGATCAATAGAAGAGAAGAGAGAGCCCAGAAATAGACCCACATAGAGTCAAGTGACCTCTGACAAAGGAAATAGAATGGAGCTAAGATAAAGACAGTCTCCTCAAAAAAATGGTGCTAGAACAACTGGACATCCACAGGTAAAAAAAAAATAAAATTTAGACACAGACCTTATATCCTTCACAAACATTAACTCAAAATGGATCAAAGAATTACTCTAAAATGCAAAACTATAAAAACTCCTAGAAAATAACATGGGAAAAAACCTTGGTGACTTTAGGTGTGGCAATATCTTTTTAAAGACAACAGCAAAGGCACAATCCATGAAAGAAATAACTGAAAGTTGGGACTTCATTAAAATTAAAACCTTCTGCACTGCAAAAGACAATGTCAAGAGAATGAAAATAGAAGCCAAAAACTGGGGGGAAAATATATGCTAAAGACACATCTGATAAAAGACTGTTATCCAAGATATACAAAGAACTCCTAAAACTCAACAATAAAAAAATGAATAACACAATTAAAAAATGGGCAAAAGACCTCCACAGACCCTTCACCAAAGGAGATACACAGATGGCAAATGAATTTATGAAAAGATGTTCAATATCGTATGTTGTTATGGACTGAATGTTTGTGTATCATCAAAAGTCAGATTGAAATCCTAACCTTCAGTGTTGGTATTAGGAGGGAGGCTATCAAGAAGTTATTAGGTTATGAGCATGTGCCCTTCTTAAATGAAATTAGAACCCCAGAGCTCCCTTGCCCCTTATGCTATGGAAGGACACAACAAGAAGACACTATCTATGCATCTGGAAGCAGGTACTCACCAGACACCAAATTTTGGACTTCCCAGCCTCCAGAACGTTAAGAAATAAATTTCTGTTCTTATAATCCACCCAGTCTAGGAGCACCTGGGTGACTCAGTTAGGCATCTGACTCTTGATTTCCGCTCAGGTCGAAATTTTACAGTTTATGACATGGATCTCCGTGTTGGGCTCTGCACTGAGCATGGAGTCTGCTTGGGATTGTCTCTCCCTCTCCCTCTGCCCCTACCCTGCTCTTTCAAAATAAATAATTAAAAAAAAAAAGCCACCTAATCTATGGTGTTAGATACATGTCATGAGAGAACTGCAAATTAAGCCAACAATGAGGTAACACTATACACCTATTAGAATGGCCCAAATCTAAAACACTGACAACAATATATTCCTAGCAAGGATGTGGAACAACAGGAACTCTCATTCACTGATGGTAGAAATGCAAAATGGTACAGCCATTTTGGCAGACAGTTTGCCAGTTTCTGAAAAACTAAACATATTCTTACTATACAATCCAGCAATTGTGTTCCTTGGTGTTTAATGAATTGAAAACTTAGGTCCACACAACACCTGCACACAGATGTTTACAGTAGCTTTATTCATAACGACCCAACAAGGTGAATGGATAAATTGTGGTTCATCCAGATGATGGAGCATCATCCAAGGCTCCAAACAAATGAACTATCAAGCCATAAAAAGACATGAAGAAAACTTAAATGCATATTACTAAGTGGAAGAAGCCAATGTGAAAAGGACGTAATGTAAGATTGCCAACTATATGACACCCTGGAAAAGGCAAAGCTATAAAGACAGTAAAAAGATCAGTGCTTGCTAGGGCTTAGTGGGGAGGGAAGGATGAACAGGCAGAGAAGAGATCTTTAGGACAATAGAACTATGATACCATGATACTACAATGGTCATTACACATTTGTCAAAACCCATAGAACGAAGAACACCAAGAAGTGAAACCTAACACAAACTATCAACTTTGATTAATGATGCAGCAAATATAGGTTCATCAACTGTAAGAAACATGTCACTGTGGAACGGTAGTGGGGAGGCTGTGCATGTGGGGACAGTGGGTATATGGGAACTCTGTACTTTCTGCTCAATTCTGCTATGAAACTGAAACTGCTAGTAAAAATAGTTTATTTTTTAAATGTTTGTTTCTTGATTTTGAGAGAGATCAGGGGTGGGGCAGAGAGAGAGGGAAAGAGAATTCTAAGCAGGCTCTGCATGATCAACACAAAGACAGATGTGGGGTGCCATCTGATGACTGCAAGATCATGACCTAAGCTGAAATAAAGAGTCGGATGTTTGAAGAGCCTGGGTGGCCCAGTTGGTTACCTGTCCGACTTCAAGTCAGGTCATGATCTCGAGGTTTGTGAGTCGGAGCCCCACATCGGGCTCTGTGCTGACACAGTGCGGAACTTGCTTGGGATTCTCTCCCCGCCCCCCTCCTTCCCTTGCACGCTCTCTCTCAAAACTAAAGAAAATTTAAAGAAAAAAAAGAGATGTTTAACTGACTGAGCCACACAGGAACCCCTAAAAATAAAGTTTATTAATTTAAAAAATACACATAAAGTTTAGATGAAGTAGATGTTTCTATATTAAAGCAAGAAGTAGAACGTATTTAAGTGTTGGTCTATTAAAAAGTTTCCAACCTACAAAGGGATGCTTTCCAAAATTTTGTTTTAAAATCAGGTACTTAGGAACTTGAACACATTTTAACTGTGGTAATATAAATGGTGGTTTCAATGTTGGCTCACAAAAGTCAATTTAAACCACTTCCCCCATAACTTTTGAAGGCCACCAAGAATACCTATCCTCCACTACAAACTGCTAATTCAAACACCCATCATCCTTTTTCCCCCTCCCAGGTACTCTATTACCTTTCACCTGCAGGAAAGGGAACAAAGATAATCTTAAATTATCAATGAGGAGTTCACTTTAACAAGATTATCAATAGTGGTCAGGGCTTTGGAGTATCTCTAGCATGAAGAAGAAATTTAACTACATTAAAGTACCTCAAATACTAAATGGACATGTGTGAACTACACTGGAAATCAAAGCAACCTTTGTATTGGGAAAACATGTGCTGTGATAGCAGCTTCAGCAACAACAGCAACTACCCGCACTGACTGAACACTTCTATGTTGCCAGGAGTCACTATGTTAAATGTTATGTATCTCATTTACTCCTCACAGTAATACTATGAGATAGACACTGTAACTATCCCAGCTTCAAAAATGAGAAAGCCAAGGCTCAGAGCAGTTAAGAAGCTTCCCCTGAAGTCTCCGGGTTCGTAGGAAGGCAGACACAGCAAGTATATCTAGAGAACAAATGCAAGCTTAACCACATCTCTCTATTTCTTTCCAAACTTCGGGCAATTTAAGTCAACAGGTGCTATTCCTGAGTGCTCTGGAAATAGCCCTATTTCTCTAGGTTGAGCGTAATTAGAAGTTCACAGCTTACTAGATACAAAACAATGGAAGAGGGGAGATGGCTTAGGAAACAATACAAGGAAATAATTCTACTAACTAAAAAGACTGGTCTAGCTTTCTGCTAAGCAGTTCACCATTATCTTATTATCTTCCTACCCCCCCCCCCCCCCCAGAATGACCTCTTTCCAGTAAACATAAGACCTGTGAAGTCTGGTGAAAAATGATGGTACTTACTGCTTATTAACCCATGCTGTGCCTTGTTGAGCATATGAATTCACTCTGAATCTGAAAAATGTCTCTGAGATTTTACAATATCAAATTACAGTACTTTGTATACTTTCTACAGAAGATTCAATGGAGAAAATAGAAATAAATTCATTCATTCACTAAAGATTTAAGTGTCTACTATTTTGTGCTGAGCACCTACACTGGAAACTAAAGACACAATGGCCAGTGCCTTCATGGAGATTACCATCTAGCTGGGGATAAAGATATTAATCAAAGAAACGCGCACACACACACACACACACACACACACACACACACACAAATAAAATAGAAAATTTGCTACAAAGGAGAGTTATACCTTGCTCAGTGTCAGGGGAATGTGACCTAGTTAGGAAGATCAGGGAAGTTTCACAAAGGAAGCAATGCTTGAGATAATATTTGAAACACCTAATGGTGTTTACTAGAAGGCAAAAGGGAAGAGCTGGGGAAGACTGAATAGCAAATGCAAATGTAAATGCCCTGAGGCAGTAAGGAGCAAGGTTGCGTAGCAGGGACTAGAAATAAACCCAAGATGGTTAGAAACAAAGAGAACAGGGGAGAGTGCAATAAAAGATGAACTAAAGAGGGAAGTAGTAACAAATGTCCATGCAGGACCTTGTCAGGCTATATGAAAGGTATCTGGCTTTATCCTAAAAGCAACAGAAAGCCAATAAACATTTTAAGCATGGGAGCGGGTCATACTAATATTCACATTTTGGAAAACTTCCTCAGATTGCTGTGTGGAGAATAGTCTGGACGAGGGCCAGAGGGGCTGTGGGTGGACTACTGTGGTAATCCAGGTGAAGATGGCAGGCTGGACTAAATCAGTACTAGATACAAACAGAAAAGGATGGATTTGAGGGGGCATTTCGGAGTTAAAAATCAACTAAAGTTATGTTTTTGCAATATGGGACATGAGAAGGGGATATCAAGAATAGCTCATAGTTTTTTGGAGGGTACAACTGAGATGGATATAGATACCATTTACTAAGATAGGGACCCTGGAAACGAAGCTCATTTTGGACATACTGGGATTAAGACGTCTTAAAGATATACAAGAAATAGCTATCTCAAGGAGATATATGTATCTAAGACTCAGAGGTAAGGCCTGGGCTGTACATACACATTTATGAAACCCTGGTACTTAGGTGGGAATTCAGGTCTTGCAGGTAGGGTGGACCAAACTGAGATAAGGGACACTTGAGATGAGATCATGTGTCACAAAAGGCAGACCTGTAGTAAGTGTACATAAGAGAAGGAGAAAGAAAGTAAATGGAAGCAAAGCAAAGGAGAGATTAATTACCTGAAGAGATGTAAGAACAAACTGGGTTTGAAAAAGGATATCAGAAAGTAAGGAAGACTTCATCTGGTAAGGATAGGATATGGGGATCATACCAACTCAGTGAGGAAAATAAAAAAGTAATCTAGAAATATCTCCAAGATATAGGTTAAATTAAAAAAAAAAAAAAAAAAAAAAGGAAGGTGCAGAGCATAGGTATAAACTACAAAAGCTTTCTGCCATGTGTATGCTGGCAACAAGAACAGACTCCTAGAAAGATACATAAGAAAATGCTAATAGTGGTTTCCTCTAAGAAGGATCTGATGCTATGGAATAAAAAGGAACCTACTTTTCATTGTATATTCTTTTCTATTCTTAATTATTTACTTGTTCAAAAAGCATTTAATTTAAAAAAATAAGGGGAAAAATCCCAGTGAGTTTTGTATCACTGAACATCTAAACCAAAAAGGATTTTAAATATGCAGAGTGAATTTATATGATAGGTTTTGTTATTCTCACACTTAAAACTGGAGAATTGTGGTGCCAGAGATCCCCTAATCCTGAAATAACATAGATCTATTTAAAAAAATGTTTTTATGTTTATTTATTCTGAGAGAGAGAGAGAGAGAGAAACACATAAGTGTGAGCGGGAGAGGGGCAGAGAAAGTGAGAGACACAGAATCTGAAGCAGGCTCCAGACTCTGAACTGTCAGCACAGAGCTCGACGTGGTACTCGAACCCACGAACTGCAAAATTATGACCTGGGCTGAAGGTGGATACTTAACCGACTGAGCCACGCAGGTGCCCCTGAAATAACATAGATTTAATAAGAGCTTTTAGATATCTTAGCTAGTATTACTTACACTTTCTCAAGTACCTTCCTTCTTTGTACATTGTAAAATTAAGGGCTCATCCAAAACTTAAGCCACTTTGCCAATATACTGTGAATTCATATCACAATCAATCACATTTGATTGGATCATCTCATTTTTATTTTCCACCTTATACTTTAAGACAGACTATGACTGGGTAAGATACAACTAACAAGATGATAAATGTGCCAAGCTCTAGTCTAGTTTACTGTGAAGTTTAAACGCAGACTCTAAATGTACCTGTTTGTTCACTAGTTTTTCTCTATGTTTTTGCTTTGACACTTGATATGAAGGCCAGGTATGCAAATACATACTTCTACCAGGAAATTTTGTGTTGTGAGCTGCATCTTTGTTCAAAACTTATGTCCACACAGAATCCCTACCTGAAAAAGACTTTCAAAATTCAATAAAGCTTATTTTCCTACTTATGTTCGGCTTTACATGAGATCTTTTTCCTCAGTGGATAATGTAATTATAAAGCTTAAGAATACAGGTAGTGCACATAGATATAAAACAGTGAGGTATTCCCAAAACTCAGTGTTAATGATTCATTCTTGTAACATTTACGGAGTACCCATTATGTGTTGGGCACGGACAGGTACTAAAAACAGAGTGATGAACAGAACAGATATGACATCTGCCTCATAGAGAATATGCAAATAGTGAACAAACAACATAAAATTATCAATATGAAATAACACCAGAAAAATGCAAAGTCACTTATGTAAGCAAAGTATCTACCAAAAAGAGTACAAGGAAACAGTACTTAACATATTGATCCTTTGGGTTTTTTGCCCTAACACATCTAAGGCATGGGCTATACTCCCATCAGTTAACACTGGTTCACTCAAGTAGTAAGGGGAAAAGGAAGGAATAAGGTGGAGAAATCTTCCAGGTGATTTTAATAAGCAACCCCTTAAGAGCTACTAAGTTCACCAATGGCATTACCACATCTAAAACCATGGATCACAACTCTGGCTGCGCACAGAGCTTTAAAAATTACTGATTCCTAGGCCCTACCTAGGCGATTCTGATTTAATCAACACAGCTGTAATCCAAGCTTAGAGAAGTTTAAAAACCTACCAGGTAATATAATGTGCAGCTGAGATTCAAAACAACTGGGGGAAAGAGATCTGATACGCAGGAAGAATGGGAAATGAAAGCATGGAAACATAAGAACATATTCCAATTCTCAGGTATGATATAACTATCTGGGCTCTGTATCTGTTACTCCTACTGGGCAGACAGATGTAAGAGACTTTAACAATTTTTGCCAAACTCATTACAGTTTTTGGATTATAGTGAATTTACTAAGGTAATGCTACTCTGGCGGGCTCAGCCAGATGCATGCCAACCTCCCTGGACAACTTCCCTAATCACCACACCTTAAAAAGCTGCAGTGATAACCAGGAGAATACAACTTTTTTCCAAACATTGGTCACATAAGGGAAGGTCTCAAAAATATTCTTACTCATATAATGCACAAGTAGTTTTGCTTATGATATATTTGCCATTAAAAAGTAAGATCCTTGCTCTTTCTGCTCTATGCTGTCTCGCCATTTCCCTTTCGGCTTATAAAGCAGAAGCAGACTTAAAAGCATAAACACGAAGCAAAGCTATCAAAATAGGTAAAATCTTATTTCAAAATCCTACTTAAAAATATCTATTAAATTCTCTCACATTACATTCAACATTTAGAAATTTCTACATAATGGGAAAATATATTATTAATGATATACAATATATAATTATTAAGTCTACAACATTCACCAGTAACATCACTAGTTACTATAGGATCGTTGTGCTACAAAATACTTTTAAAACAGAGCTGAACAATTTGAGACCTGTACTTGCCATTCAAGGACTTTAGTAATACCTTATCACCTAAAAAAGCAAAGATTCACTAGGAAGATCAAGAATACATTAATCTAGGGGAGCCTGGGTGGCTCAGTCAGTTAAGCGTTTAACTTCAGCTCAGGTCATGATCTCATGGCTTGGCTCATGAGTTCAAGCCCCATACTGGCCTCTGTGCTGACAGCTCGGAGCCTGGAGCCTGCTTCGGATGCTGTGTCTCCCTCTCTCTCTTTCTCTTTCTCAAAAATTAAACATTAAAGTATTTTTTAAGAAAAGAATACATTAATCTATGTGACACAGAATAGTTTTATTGGTATAATAGTGGAATACTGAGACTGGGTCAGAAATTTGATATTACAAAAGCAGCCGGTACACAATAAGCAAAAAACAAATACTCTAGGATATGCCTTACAGAAAATTTAACCTGCTACTAATGTAAACCCACATTGTCTATCATCTCCAGCATTCCCTCTCACCCTGAAAGGTTCTTTTCTCTACTTCCATCCCACATTATCTGGGCTTTCCCTGAATGCAGTTCAGCCTTTGGCTTCCTACTTTTTGCTGTATGTAATGCCACAGATATCATCACCCATCCTATGTATATTTATTGCTTAGACATATCCTCTTTCATAGTTTCTGAATCTTCAATTGTAGCATTATAGATTTGCATTTATCATTCTGCTTCCTCAAGTACTAGACACTGTACTTGTCTGTCCTATTGTCACCTGAAACTCAACGAAGTTAAAGTAATTTTCAAAACAAACCTGGGCCTTCTAAAGTCCAAAAATTATATAGCACTTGACAAAAGTGCAGGAGGGACAGTCATGCTTATCCACAACTGGTGGGAGGAGAAAGGAGTACAACTTCCCTAAAAACTATCCTAAGACAATGAACACAGATGTGGACGAAGATTTTTGTATAAGGAGGCTGAAAGCAATATAACAGTAGTGAGACTCGAAATAACTTCAATGTCCAACAAAAAGGTATTAGGTTAAATCATTTGTGGTTTTCAAAGAACAATGATTACTAATAATCAAGTGTTGAAGGTTATTTAGTGGCATGGAAAAATATGATAGATTAAGGTGAGAAAGGTCACAAAACTGTATACCAGTAGTAACCTATGTAAAATATGTATATGAATAAAAACATTAACAGTGGTTATATCTACAGTAAACTCATAGCTGTTTGTGTACTGTTTTGCCTTTGTGTCTTAGCAAATATTCTATAATAATTATACTTTTATAATCAGAGAAAATGTTTGTTTTTTGTAACGGCACTTTATCACCACCTATGTAGGCATAAAACTAACTGTATCTGAAGGTCATGGAAGTCCTTTAGAATCCTTGCAAAAATTCCTCAAGTCTCTGCTCAAGCCATTTCTTCTCCCTCCCTAATCACTCCTACTTCCTTCAATACTCTTTACCTGAATTCATTAATAAACAGAAGGCCCTCTGTAATGCTAAAAGGGACTCCTCCCTCTTTTTGAACTTATCCAGTACACACTGCTATTTGGCTTTTTGGTTAGGGCACACTGACAGAAGACCAACTAGAAGAAGTGCACAGCAGCTTGTGGTCAAGGCAAAAAACAAGAAACGTGTAAACAACCCCTGAAGGCACAGAATAGTAACATGTTTCAAAATAACAGCCTTGTGTTAATAGGAAAAGACTGAGTGATGTTCAGCACATAATCTGTTTCCTCAGCATATATTCTGTAAAACTTAAAAAGTGCTTAAAATGAACACGTTAGACCAAAAGACAGGACAACTAAATTCAATGTGGTATCCTCGGATGGACCCTGGAATCAAAAAAAAAAGGATATTTGTGAAAAACTGATAAAATATGAATAAAGCCTGGAGTTTACTTACTAGTAAACTAATGTTAATTTTCTAATTATCTAATATTAACCCAATATTAATTTCTAATTACTAACACTACTTAGTTTTGACCAATGTAGCAGAAGGCTTCATAAATACTTCTCATTTGCAACTGCTTTCTACTGCCTAAGGGACAGTCACCAGTACAGTACTAAGGCAACAGTAGTGCAAAGGAAAGCCGGTATGACCCTCCACTCTGTGGTGGTAGGGATGAAGTCTCTGCCTGGCACACCACGGCTCCCCTGGGCCACAATGCCTCAGGTCCAAGGCTTGGTTTCCATTCAGTTCACGGAATGAAAGCATCAGCCATTACAGTATTAAGAATCTTTGTATTTCACAGCATTCACAGAAAACTCTGGCATCCATTTTTAACAAATAGTATGGAGCTATACTGACCATTTATATAAAAAATATTTCACACTAAGCTTCTATTTCCTGTTCAATGCTCCTATGAGGAGAGGTAAAGGTTTTGTCTCACATTTGACACCCTGTATGAGGACCAAAACCTACTCGAAGGTAAAAAACAGACAAAAAATGCCATTGAATCTTCGTTGTACTTCTTTAGAAAAAAGGAAATGTGCTGAAGCATCAGAAGGAACCGCTAAGAGCCTACTTATGAAAATTCAAGTCTTCCGCTCCCCTAAGGTAAAGAGTATTTCATTTACTGCACAGTCCAACTCTTCTGATCAACTTAACAATATGACAGTAAGGAGAATGGTTTTATAAAAATCCCAGGAAATGTTTTCTTAAATGACATTTAAACTATGATTATTTTGAATAATAGCTGCTGAAGTGATTTCCTTTGTCATCAGACTAAACAGTTTTTCTAGTATTTTCTTAAGCTGCGATCTACCTAAAAGCTCTAGTGAGATTACCTATCCTTATCCTTTGTATCACACCTTACGCTAAACACAGATTACATTTTATTCTAACCTTAAAAGTTTAGATGTTACAACATTTATGTATGTCCCAAAGCAGCTAGTATAATGCTTTCCACATAACACTCAATGGATGCTTGCTGAATAGATGTCAAACATTATAAAAGGCATCATGGCACAAGATTAATTCTTTATAAAAATTGTTTTGTCCTATCCACCAATTTTTTACTTTATGTACACCAGAAGCCAGGTACTGTAGACTGGGGTAAGGATAAATAAGATGCCACCTAAGTTTACAGATATGAAAATGGTTAAACGCAATGGAGTATAACAGGTGCAGAACTAGAGACAGTTCAATGACCCATGGAAGGAGAAGAGGATGTATCAATTGTGTTCAACTGGTTAGAACAGGAAGCTGTATGCACGCCTAAATATACTGCATGCCATTTTCCCAGTAAAAGGAGAAAAAAAGTTTTTCCCAATTTAAGTGTATCAATTTTTGGAATGCCAAGAAAACCGTCACATGGCCACTTAAATTATTTACTAGTTTAGCAACAGATATTTTAAATCACCCAATATAGTAATAAATTAACTTGCAAATAATGCTTTTTTCCACTGTTTCATTAAAATTTTATTCAACTCCTTGGGGTGCCTGGGTGGCTCAGTTGGTTAAGCGTCTCTTGGTTTTGGCTCAGGTCATAATCTCACAGTCATGAGTTCGAGCCCTGTGTCAGGCTCTGTGCTGTCACTGTGGAGTCTGCTTGAGATTCTCTCTCTCTCCCTCTCTTTGCCCCTCCCCTGCTCTTTCTCTCAAAATTAATATTAAAAAGATATTTATTCAACTCCTTGACGTTAGTGTTATGATCGTCACTAGAAGGCTTTTCTAGAGTACATTATCTTCACTTCTAAGTTACTGAGATGCAGCACTTTTGATTCTGCAATTGATGCTGTTAAATTTTATCAGCCAAAAGTACTGTTTGTAAATGTTAAGACCAATGTTTTTTCATTCAGCCTAAAAGGGTGTTCATTATATGCTCAATATAACCATTTATTATACTCTTCTAACTGTTTTAATCAGCTTGGTTGAGGTATAATTTATTTATAATAAAATTCACCATTTTGAAGTAAACAATTTGATGAGTTTTGACAAATGTATACAATCTTATAACATCGCCACAATCTCGATAGGAAACATTTCTACTACCTCAGAAGAGTTCTGTGGTGTTCCTTCTCAGTTAATCTCTTCTCCCCACCCCTTGGCTCCTAGGAACTACTGATCTACTTTCTGCCATTTCAGTTTTGTCTTTTCTAGAACGTCCTATCACTGGTAGCATGCAGCATGTAGAATTCTGTAACTGAGTTCATTCATCTGGCATAATCCCTTTATACTCATCCATGTTGTGGTGTGTATCAGCAGTTCATACACTCACACAGATACATCACAATTTATTTATTCGTTCAACAAACTAGTAGACACTGGACTGTTTTCAGCTTTGGGCAATTAGGACCACACAACTGCTATAAATATTCAAGTACATCTCTGTGAAAGTATGCTTTCATTTCTCTTAAGTAAAAGCCCTTAAGTGATATTACTGAGTGTATTAGCTTCCTAAGGCTACTACAACAAAGTATCACAATATGGGTGGCTTAAAACAACAGAAATGTACTCCCTTACAATTGTGTGGGCAAGAAGTGTTTCAAGGTGTAGGTAGAGCCACACTGTCTTGAAGTCTCTAGTACTAAATCTGGTCTTTTCCTCGTCTCCTGGTCCTGTCAGTAATCCTTGGCAGCCCTACAACTGCATAATTCTAACCACTACCTTCCATCATCATATGGCATTCTCCCTTTTTGTCTGTCTTTATGTGGCCATCTCTCCCTTCTTTGTCTCCTGTGGCTCTCTCCTCTTATGAACACAAGTCACACTAGATTAAGAACTCCCTACCCCAATATGAGCTTCTCTTCAGCTGCAATGATCCTACTTTTTATTTTTTTGAGAGAGAAGATGGAGTGGCTCGCATTTGGGAGAGGGATTGGGGGGGCGGGGAGAGAAAAGAAAGAGAGAGAGAGAGAGAGAGAGAGAGAGAGAGAGAGAAAGAGAGAGAGAGAGAGAGAGAGAGAATGAATGAATATGAATATCAAGCCCCAATGTGGGGCTTGATCTCAAGGCCGTGAGGTCATGACCTGAGTTGAAATCAAGAGTCAGATGCTTAACTGAGCCACCCAGGTGTCCCCATTGGTCACATTCTGAGGTACTTAAGGGTAGGACTTAAATATACACTTTTGAGGAACACAATTCAATTCACCGTACTGGGTCATATGGCAAGTGTATGTTGATAACAACAAAATGCAAACCTATTATTCAAAGTGACTGTAACATTTTGCCTTGTACCTCAACAGCAATGTAGGTCAGCTCCACATCCTTCCCAACATTTGGTGTGATCTGTTCTTGTTTTAAAGTCCATGTGTCGTCGTATCTCACTGTGGTTTTAATTTGCATTTCCTTCACAACTAATGATGTTAAGCATCACTGTAATTTATAAAGCTTTGTAGGTGACACTCCTACTCAATCTTTTGCCCATTTTGAATTTGCTTTTCTCACAATTAAGATGTAAGAGTTCTTTGAATGTTCTAGATACAAGTCTTTTAACAGATACAGGTTTTGCAAATATTTTGTCTGTAACTTGACTTTTAATTTTCTCAACAAAATCATTTTGATGAAGTCCAACTTACCCATTTTCTTTTATTTCATGCTTTTTGTGTCCTAAGAAATCTTTGCTTAATCTAAGGACATAAAAACTTCGTTTTATTCTTGAAGTTTTATCACATTAAACTTTTACATCTAGACCTATAACCCATTTTGCATTAATTTTTATGTATGATGAGTGGCAAAGGTCAAAGCTTATTTTACAAATAGGTATTTAGTTATTCTAGCATCATCTGTTGAAATCTTTCCCCACAAGAATATTTTGGCACTTCTGTGAAAAGTCAACAGAGCAGTTATGTGTAGATTTATTTGGGGACTTTCTATTCTGTTCCACTGATCTACGTTTATCCATCTGCCAATACCATACTACTGTGATTCCTGTAGCTTTATATGGCATGTGTCAGAATCAGGTAGTGTGAATCCCCTCATTTTTTCCATTTCCAAAAATCAGAATGTCCAAAATGATGCCAGACACAATCCAATCCCTCCATTCTATCCATTTCAATTTACAAAATGTGACATTTCAAAGATATCATCCAAAAAAATGACAATCATATCTCTGCTGTTTAATGAATATACTATGTTAATATCAGCTACAACACCAGAGGCTTACTTTATCACATACCAAGAGTTCAATTTCATATAAAATCAATCTTGAACTCTACGACAGCTGACTACTGAAAGATCAAAAGAATTCATTACCAGCTTATATGGCTATTATGTAAGCCTCCTCCTGCCCCCATGCCCCAGTGCAAGAACCCTGAAAATGTACGGAGTGAGATTTGTATTAGCAATAACAATTATCTAAAACTTAATTCATACTCTTTAAAAACATATAAAAAATTCAATAAAATGACAACTGTTGCATATAAAGAAAAATAAGTCATTATAAGGACTGTATAATGACTAAAATACCTCAGAAAAAGAGATAATATATATAGATCACTATATATACTCTTAAATTATCTCTTAAATTTTATATACTCTTAAATTAACTGTATCTATCTACATACCTACCTGCATACATTTCCATGTACATATTGCATTATACAAATCACAGAATAGGTACCTTAGGAGTTTTTTACTTATAGGTTTCACTAAAAACTACTGAAAATGGTGTTGTTCCTTAAAGAGAATGCCTACAAATACTGAAACAAAACAGTTTTCTGTAATATACACAAATCAAAAATTATGAATACTAATTCTAAAGTACTTAAAAGTTACTTAGTTTATGAATGGTTTTTATATTATAGATATTATGTAATTTTTCCAAATGAGATTTTGCCATTTACCTAAATAGAATTTATCTATTAGTCAGTTAAGTATCCAACTCTTGATTTTGGCCCAGGTCATGATCTCACACTTTGTGGGATCGAGCCCCACATCAGGCTCTGCATTGTCAGTGAAAAGCCTGCTTGGGATTCTCTCTGACCCTCTCCACTTGTGCTTTCTCAAAATAAACTTAAAAAAAAAAAAAAATAAATAACCCAGAATTTATCTACCTAAAATTATCTAAATACTAGCACTTTTATTTTTTCTCTACATTTCATAAATTGTAAGTATCAAAATTTCTTCTGTGAAAATGTTATCACATATCCTTTAAGTGTGTTTAGAAAAATCTCCATGACAATGACAAAATTGTGTTTAAGTTCAAATTCTGATTTTTTTCTATTACTCAAAGCATTTCACCTGTTGAAAGCCATATTTTGTTCTTCTCAATACCTCTTATGAAACATCAATATAAACACAACTGAAGTACAATGGAGTGTATATACTATAACTTGAGTGGGGCATAAAATAATATTATGACATGCTAGGTCCAGGAAATTTCAGGTAGAGTTTGATAAGCCTAAAATTATGCTTGCCCACAAATTTCAATGGTTCTGAATTATAGTTGGGATAAGGAAGTAAATTTAAAAATTTTATGTTTTCAATCTCATTTTATTTGTAGGTTCAAATTATAATGATACACTTAAAACTTTATTTTTCAGACTGAATTTTTCTTGAGAAAAATATTAGCTTTAAAAAAAAGCTTTACAGTTAAAAAAATGTATACAAATGAGAAAGTGCTAAGATACAAAGAACATATTCAAAAGCACAGCCATGTTTCACTCTGATATTTTTTTGAAACTTCATTATTTTATCTACATCATCTACACTAGAGAGATTCCCTATGACAGGAGCCATTTGAATAAATTAGCCAAACGGTTTTTCTGTAGTCTATTTATATGCAAGAATAATATACATTTTTATCAGATAGCAGAAGCTGACTCTCCAGAAAAATAAATGTTACCACTTAAATATTAATGTTGAATATGTGTTATTTCACGCAATTGCTACCAGATGAATAAGTAAGGCCAAGTTCTGTTTTCCTTTTCTTTTAAAATAATGATGTTCACTTTAGCTTTCATCAGATACTACTTCAACACAAAGCTTCATATTGTCAGAGACATCTCCCAAGGAAAGCTGGGCATAGAATGTGCTCCAAGTAGCACTGGAAGCTTCTGCTTCCTCAAAAGAATAAAAACCTCAGAAGAGTGATCATCAGCAGTTTTTGGTTTCCAGGTCTGGCTAATGGGGTACCCGCCTGATACAGGTTGCCCAAAGCAGAAAATAACTTCTGGACGATAAGAACAGGTTACATGGCATTTCCATGTCGGCTTTTGCTTTAGACAGAAACAACAGCATTTAAAAAGTCATTAGTCTAGAACCATTTAAATCAGGGAAGAAGCTGACCAAGTTAAACTGTTCCGTAGTCCTGTATTATAGGAGAAGGCACTAACATATTAACTTAGGACTCCTTTCAGTAGGCATGGTAAAATTTCAAAAGAACTATAATAAAACCGAAATAGTGTATATCTTCCAAAATGGATATAGAAAAAAAATGTAAAAAAACCTAATAAACAAGTAAAAAGTCTTCAATAAATTTACAAAGGGAGAAAGAAAAAGGGGAGGAAGTAGTAAGACAGGGACAGAAAAAGAAAAACAGGAAGCACTAAGTAGATGGCAGAAACATACCCTACAACACAATAAATATAAACAGAACACTTTTCAGAGATTGTCAAACTGAATTCACAGGCATACACACACTTACATATACATACAGTAATATGGTATTTTTAAAAGACAAACAAAAGCTATGAAGATAAATGTTTCAATTTAAAAGCTATGAAGATAAATGTTTCAATTTAAAAGCTATGAAGATAAATGTTTCAATTTATTGAGGCGTATATCATTTAAAAAAAATTTTTTTAATGTTTATTCAATTTTGAGAGACAGAGAGCAAGCAGGTGTGGGGCATAGAGAGAGGGAGACACAGAATCCGAAGCAGACTCCAGGCTCTGAGCTGTTAGCAAAGAGCTTGACGCGGGGCTCGAACTCACGAACCGTGAGATACTGACCTGAGCCGAAGTCAGACACCTAACCGACTGAGCCACCCAGGCGCCTGTGAGGCATATCATTTTTAACTTGCTTTTACCTAATAAAATATTGTCAAGATACACCGCTAACAGGAAAGATGAGACAAATGCATACCTTCCTATACTTCTTGTTTTGTTTTTGATAAGTCAAGCAGGGAAAATAAATGAAAATATAGAATATCTGCACCACACAATTAATGCAGACATATAGAACTTTATATAATGGAGACATATAGAACCTTACACCCAACAATTAGAGAAGACACATTTTTCCCAAAGTACTGAAAATACTTACAAAATCTAACCATGTGTTAAGCCAAAAAGCAAATTTCATCAAACATTTAAAATCACAGTATCAGAGGAACCAGTAATTACAGGTAAAGTTACAGTGTGGGGGCTTAAAGTAAAAAAGCTGAAGATCAGCAAGCTAAACACCCTACAACTACAAAAAGAACTACAGTATAAAGCTACAATAAATAAGAAAGGAAGTTACAAAGCTAAAAGTATAAATTAGTGGAACAGAACACAAACACAAAACACACAATCAACAAAAACACAAAATAAAAAGCTTATGCACAGCGAAGGAAACAATCAGGAAAACTAGAAGGCAACCGACAGAATGGGAAAAGATATTTGCAAATGACATATCAGATAAAGGGTTAGTATCCAAAATCTATAAAGAACTTACCAAACTGTTTTGTTTTGTTTTTGGCTAAAACTCATAAAATAAAGCTAAGATAATACTGAATGAGGGACGGCACAAAACAACAGACATGCATAAATCTTAGACAAATGATCCTACTCTTAGAAAAATGTAAGTTACCAAAAGGAAGCTACTATGAGAATACTGCTATAATCAATGAAGTAATTGATTGAAGTAATTGATTGGTAGTTATCCTCTACCTTTTTCTCCACCACAAACCACCACAAACGCAAAACTTCCAGTTCCAAGTATTATTTTACAGAGTTCTAACAAATTTTAACAGATCATTCAAATTTCCAAAAAACTCTTCTGAGGCCAATATAACTTTGATATTTAAAAAGGTTTTAAAAAGACTTAAAAGCTAATCTCATTAATGAACACCGATGCAAAACTCCTAATAACAGACCATATACAAGAGTGTTTTTATTAAAAAGGAAAATATACCATAACCAAACTGTGATGTAAGTTATTTTGCCATCATAAAAATGTACAAATTTAAATTCTCATATTAACAGATTAAAGGAAAACCATTATTATTTCTTGATAGCAGATAAACATTTGAAAAATTTAATAACCAATAAATATTTTACATAGGAACACCACTAACAAAAAAAAATATTTTCTTAGAAAATTAGAAAAAAAGGGGGACGGGACTTTCATTAACTTATATAAAGACTCACAAGAAACCTCACATTCAAAGATGAAAATTTGTATCATTCTTTTTTAAAATCTGGAACAAGACAGGAGGCACACCTATGACCTTGTAGACCTGAAAAGTACAGTAAGAAAAAGAACAGAATGGAAAAGGGTTTCAAAAAAATAAGGAAAACGGTCATTCAGATATAACAGGATTGTCTACACAGAAAGCTCAAAAAGTACATAAGCAAATTATTGGATCTGATAAGACTGTAGGTAAGGGTGCTAGATATAGATACAAAGACAACAGAAAAAAAAATCAACTTAATTTCTATATAGCAGGGCAGGAACTGAAATTTTTAGATGATGTAATTTATAATACCATCAAAAGTATTAAACACCTAGCAATAAATCTAACAGAAATGAAATATTTATAGAGAACAAATTATAACTGTAATCAAAGAAATCCTAAATTAGTGTGCTATGTTCATGTACAGTGAAGAGTCAACATTTTTAAAAATTTTACTTCTCCCTAATTTGATAAACATATTTAATAAAATTTCAATCAAAACTGCAAAAAGATGGGGCGCCTGGGTGGCACAGTCGGTTAAGCGTCCGACTTCAGCCAGGTCACGATCTCGCGGTCCGTGAGTTCGAGCCCCGCGTCAGGCTCTGGGCTGATGGCTCAGAGCCTGGAGCCTGTTTCCGATTCTGTGTCTCCCTCTCTCTCTGCCCCTCCCCTGTTCATGCTCTGTTTCTCTCTGTCCCAAAAATAAATAAACGTTGAAAAAAAAAAAAAACTGCAAAAAGAAATTTTCAAGGAGTTGATAAAATGATTCTCAAATTATATGCATGAGTTAAGCAGTTCTTGGTAGAGATGTGGATTCTTGCCCTACCAGGCATGAAGACTCATGAGAACTATGGTAATTAACACAGTATAATGTAGTATTTGTGCAGGGACAGACAATTTGATCAATAAAACAGAAGAGCTGAACATAGAAACACACATGTGGCACAAAAACAGACACATAGATCAATGGAACAGAATAGAGAACCCAGAAATGGACCCATAAACCTATGGCCAACTAACTTTTGACAAAGCAGGAAAGAATATCCAATGGAATAAAGACAGTTTCTTCAACAAGTGGTGCTGGGAAAACTGGACAGCGACATGCAGAAAAATGAACCTGGACCACTTTCACCATATACAAAAATAAACGGGATGAAAGACCTAAAACAAGACAGGAAGCCATCAAAATCCTTGAGGAGAAAGCAGGCAAAAACCTCTTTGACCTCAGCCACAACAACTTCTTACTCAACACGTCTCCGGAGGCAAGGGAAACAAAAGCAAAAATGAATTATTGGGACCTCATCAAAATAAAAAAGCTCTGCACAGCAAAGGAAACAATCAGCAAAACTAAAAGGCAACCGACGGAATAGGAAAAGATACTTGCCAACGACATTATCAGATAAAGGGTTAGTATCCAAAATCTATAAAGAAATTACCAAACTCAACACCAAAAAAAACAAATAATTCAGTGAAGAAATGGGACAAAAGACATGAATAGACAATTCTCCAAAGAAGATATCTAGATGCCTAACAGACACGTGAAAAAATGTTCCACATCACTCATCATCAGGGAAATACAAATCAAAACCACACACCTGAGATACCACACCTCACACCTGTCAGAATGGCTAACATGAACAACTCAGGCAATGACAGATGTTGGTGAGGATGGGGAGAAAGAGGAACCCTTTTGCACTGCTGGTGGGAATGCAAACTGGTGCAGTCACTCTGGAAAACAGTATGGAGGTTCCTCAAAAAATTAAAAATAGAACTACCCTACGACCCAGCAGTTGCACTACTAGGTATTTACCCAAGGGATACAGGGATGCTGTTTCGAAGGGGCACATGCACGCCAATGTTTATAGCAGCACTATTGACAATAGCCTATATAGACACACACACACACACACACACACACACACACACACACACTCACTCACTCACAAATACAATGGAGTATTACTCGGCAATCAAAAAGAATGAAATCTTGCTGTTTGCAACTACGTGCGAGGAACTACAGGGTATTATGCTAAGTGAAATTAGTCAGAGAAAGACAAGTATCATATGACTTCACTCATATGAGGACTTTAAGATACAAAACAGATGAACATAAGGGGAAGGAAGCAAAAATAATGTAAAAACAAAGAGGGGGACAAAATGTAAGAGACTCTTAAATATAGAGAACAAACAGAGGGTTGCTGGAGTGGGGGGTGGGGGGCTAAATGGGTAAGAGGCATTAAGGAATCTACTCCTGAAATCATTGTTGCATTATATGCTAACTAACTTGGTTGTAAGTTAAAAAATAAATAAATTATTAAAAATTAAAAGAGGGAAAAAATAAAATAAATGAAAATTAAAAATAATTTTAAAAAGTAACACACATATACAGAACCATGAAATGACACAGGTGGCACTGCAGACACTGGAAGGAGAATTCAATAAACAGTATTAGAATACTAGAACAGTCACTCAGATGGGGAAATACAACTGGACCACTAACTTACACTGTCCAAAGAATCAATTCTTGACAGATTTAAAATAATATCCTCAAGTCCTTAGAGCAGGTAAACAGTTCTTAACCATGACATTTAAAAAGGGGTTAACTAAAAAAATAAAATAAAACAAAACAAAAAGGACTAACTATACAAGAGACTGGCAGAAACAAAGTTCATGACACAGAAATAAAAGTTGGAATGGAAGATAAACATAAAAAATGTTCAACCTCATTATCACCCAGGAAAATGCAAAATTAAGCCATGACAAGATACCATTTTTACACACATGAATTAGGAAAAAATCAAAAGCTCTGAAAATTGTCAGTGTTAAAAAGCATACAGAGCAAAGGGAATTACTACACTCTGCTGATAGGATCGCACAATGGTGCATCATCTACTTAGCATTAGCTTGTATGGATGAACATAATACATACTCTGTGCCCCTCCCCCACGCACCCCCATTCCACTCCTAGATATACAACTAAAGAATCCACTCACATATACTAGAACACATGTTAAATAATCTTCACATTAAAATTCCTCATGACAAAATATTGAACACCCAATATTCCCTACTACAGTAGACTATATCACGGTATATTCACATAATAAAATGGTATACAGCAGTGAAATTTACTGAACTATATATTTACATGTCATGACTCAAACCATGAAACAAGATTTAAGAGAAAAGGGAGTTTCTCCTCAAGGTAGCAATGTAGGAGGATCCTGAACTCCCCTCCTCCCACGGGCACACTGAAACTACAGCTACATATGGACCAGTTCTCTCTGAAACAAACCTAAAATCTAGCGGAGTTACGCCTATCCATTGGGTGAACAAGAAAAAACCCACAATGAAATGGGTAGAAGAGGCTGAGACATGGATCTTGCTATTGCTGCCCCCCTGGTATGGAAATCCACATCAGGAGAAACCTCACAACTGAGTTTCTCCCTGAGAAACAAAGGGCTGCTTCTCCCTTAAGATCAAAGGTTTGAACCCCACATCTGGCACCACAACATTTAAAACCTGCACCTAAGAGATGGGCCCACAAAACATCAGCTCTGAAAGCCAACAGGACATATATCCACAATACCCACAAGGTTACTGCAAACTAAGAATCAGGTCTTAAGAGGCTCACACATATTCATGGAGGCTACACCACAGGACCCAGAGAAGCAGCTGATTGAAATACCCAGTCTTTCCATGAAAGAGGCCTAAGTGCTTATCTTGAAAGCTTCTAAGGGGCAGGCATCTAATTTAACACCTATCTACCAAAATATTCTCCAAAAAACTGCAAAGGCCAGTGGGCACTTCCTTTACCTCACTCCAGGTCATGGTATCTCCTAGAAAGGAGCTTACGCACATGTCTGGTACCCCCTTGACAGCCCAGCTCTGATGGCCAGCAGGGCTTGTGTTGACAGGTTCAACAGATGGCAGTAAACAAAGAAACAAGTTCTTAATTGGCTATCACCACAGAGCTCAGTATAGAGCGAGCAGAGAGAACATCTATCTCCCAGTGGTTCGTGAAAAGAGGTATAACTGCATACTTTAAAAGATACTACCTAAAAGCCCAGCTTCTAATCAACCTGAATCCATGTGCTGGCTGAGATCCTCCCCCTTAGAACACTGACAAATGTTAACACACCCTGAATTACTGGAAGCAACTAAGAACAAAGCAGGCTGAATGGACAATCACAAGATTTGAAAGACGACTAAGAGCTGGGGCAAGGTTTAACAATGGGGTTCATCTAAACTAGGCCATTCCTTTAAAAGGGGGGGGGGGGGGGCGGTAGCTGTTTTATCTAATGCATAAAAACCAACCCAGAAAGTCAAGGAGAATAAAGAAACAGAGGAATATCTTCCAAATGAGGGAAGATAAAAACCTAAGAAAGAGACCTTAATGAAACAGAAGTGATAAAAAGTTCAAAACAGCAGTCATAAAGATACTCACTGAGGTCAAGAGAACAATACATAAAGACAGTGAGACTTCCAAGAGAGAATATACAAGAAAATACCAAACAGAGGCACCTGGGTGGCTCAGTCAGTTGAGTGTCCAACTCTGGATTTGGGCTCAGGCAATGATCCCAGGGTTATGGGATCAAGCCCTATGTTGGGCTCTGTGCTGACCATGAAGCCTGCTTGGGATTCTCTCTCTCTTTCAAATAAAAAAAACAAGAAAGGAAAATACCAAACAAATCATACAGCTCAAGAATATAGTAACTGAACTGAAAATCACAATGGTGGGTATTCAGCTGACCTTAGGATCAGCCACCTTAAAGACAAAGCAGTAGGACTCATCCAATCAGAGCAACCACAACCGTTTAAAAAAAAAAAAAAAAAAGACAAAGAAAAAAGAGTGGAGATAGCTTGAGGAACTTATTGGACAACATCAAGTGTACTAACATTTGCATTATGGAGTCTCAGAAAGAGAAGAGAGAAATACAGAGGCTGAAAACTTTTGTGAAGAAATAAAGACTGAAAACCTCACTAACCTGGAGAAGGAAACAGATATCCAGATCCAGGAAGCCCAAAAAGGTCCAAATAAGATGACTCCAAAGAGACCCACATCAAGACACATCATAATTAAAAGGTCAAAAGTAAAAGACAAAGAGAAAATCTTAAAAGCAGTCTTAGAAAAACAGTTTGTAACATACAAGGATAGGTAACCCCTAGGACCATAAGTGGGTTTTTTAGCAGATATTTTGCAGGCCAGAAGGGACTGGAAAGATATAATTCAAAGTGCTCACAGAAAAAAAGAAAAGAAAAAAGAGCCAAACAAGAATACTCTACCAGAAAAACTGTCCTTCAGAATTCAAAAAGAGAGTTTTCCAAACATGTCAAAGCTAAAGGAGTCATCACCACTAGATTGGCCTTACAAAAAAACGTTACAGGGACTTCTTTTTTAACCTGAAACTAGAGGGTGCTAATTAGTAACAGAAACACATATGAAAGTACAAATCTTTCCTGTAAAGCAAATATAAAATAAAATTCAGAAAATTCCACTGTTGTAAAGGTGATCAGTTGATCATTTGGGAATCTAGTTTGAAGGTTTAAAAGATAAAAGTAGTGGTAACGATAATACTTTGTTAATGGATACACAAGACAAAAAGGTGTTAAGTAGTGGTAACATAAACATAAAACATGGAAAAAGAGAGTAAAAATGTAGACACTTAGAATGAGTTCAAAGTTAAGTTGCTATTAAAATGAACTGTTAGAAGTCATTTAATGTAAGCTTCATGGTAACCACACAGCACATCACTACAGGAAATAAATCACAGGAGGCAAGCAAGAGAAGAACAAAGGAATTTACAAAACATCCAGAAAACAATTAACAAAATGGCAGTAAGTCCATACCTATCAATAATTACTTTAAATGTATATGGACCGAATTCTCCAATCAAAAAGCAAAGACTTTTTGCACTAAAAAACCCACAGCTCCCTATACATTCACTCTCAAGATTCACTTTAAATATAATGACAGAGACTGAAAGTAAAAGGATGGAAAAAGAATCCATGCAAATGGAAAGCAATCAGACAAAATAGACTTTAAAGACAAAGAATGCACTAAGAGACAAAGAAGGTCATTAGATGATAAAAGAAAACCCAACAAGAAGATACAACATTTGTAAATACTTATAAACCAAACATAAGCACCTAAATATGTAAAGCAAATATTAACAGGTACAAAGGGAGAAATAGAAATAAAACAACAGTAGAGGACTTTAATACTCCCTTTTAATCAATGGGCAGTTCATCCAGACCAAAAATCAACAAGGAAACAGCAGCCTTAAAGGACAGATTAGACCAGATAGGCTTAGACATACACAGAACATTTCATCCAAAAGCAACAAAATATATCTTTTCAAGCACACATGGAACATTTCTAAGATAAATCATGTTAAGCCATAAAACCACTCTTAATAAACTTGACTGAAATCCTATCAAGCATCTTTTCCAACTCCAATAGTATGACACCAGAAATCAATTATAAAAAGAAACATGTGAAGATTAAACAATATGCTACTGAACAACCACTGGGTCAAAGAATAAATTTTTAAAAATTTAAAAATACCTTGACACAAATAAAATGAAAATACAATATACCAAAGCTTATGGAATGCAGCAACACCAGTTCTAAGAAAGAGGTTCATAGCAATAAGTGCCTACATTAAGAAGAAAGAGGTCAGGGGCACCTGGGTGGCTCAGTCGGTTAAGCGTCTGACTTCAGCTCAGGTCATGATCTCACAGCTTGTGAGTTCGAGCCCTGTGATGGGCTCTGTGCTGACAGCTCGGAGCCTGGAGCCTGCTTCCGATTCTGTGTCTCCCCCTCTCTCTGCCCCTCCCCTGCTCACACTCTGTGTCTGTCTCTCAGTAATAAATAAATGTTAAAAAAAAAAAAAAAACTTAAAAAAAAAAGAAGAGGTCAATTAAACAAACCTAACTATACCTCAAAAAACTAGAAAAAGAACAAACTAAACCAAAAGTTGAAGGAAGAAAATAACAATGATCAGAGCAAAAATAAATGACACAGAAGTTAAAAGATAAATCAAAAGTCACTGAAACTAAGAGCTGGTTTTTTGAAAAGATAAAAAATAGACAAACCATTAGCCAGACTCACCAAGAAAAAGTGAGAAGACTCAAAGTTAGAAATGAAACAGCAGATATAACAATGGATACCAGAGAAACACAAAGGATCATGGGCTAATATTAACAATTATGCACCAACAGACTGGACAAAAAGAAGTGCATAAATATCTAGAAACACACAACCTACCCAAGATGTAATCATGAAGAAATAAAAAATGTGAACAGACCAATTACCAGTGAATTAGTAATCAAAACCTCCCAACAAACACAAGTCCAGGACCAGATGACTTCACTGGTGAATTGTACCAAACATTTAAGAAGAATTCATACCAATCCTTATCAAATTCTTCCAAAAAATAGAAGAGATGGTAACACTTCCAAAGTCATTTTATAAGATCAGCATACTCTGATATCAAAACCAGACAAGGACACTACGATAAAAGAAAATTACAGGCCAATAACCCTGAAAAATATAGATGTAAAAATCCTCAACAAAACATGAAGAAATCAAATTCAACAATACATTAAAAGAATCACATACCATGATCACATTAGACTTTTCCAAGAATGCAAGGATGGTTCGATCAGTCAATGTTATACACTACATTAACAAAATGAAGGATAAAAATCATTATCACCTTGGGGTGCCTGGGTGGCTCGGTTGGTTAAGCATCTGACTACTGGGCTGACTGTTGTGTTTCAGCTCAGGTAATGATCTCACAGTTGGTGAGTTGAGCCCCACATCAGGCTCTGTGCTATTAGCTCTGCTTCAGATTCTGTGGTCTCTCTGACCCTCCCCCACTTGCACTCTGACTCACTCTCTCTCTGGAAAAAATAAACACTAAAATTAAAAAAAAAAATCATTATTATCTCAATGGTTGAAGAAAAAGAATCTGATAAAATTCAACATCCATTTATGATTAAAAACTCTCAAGAAAGTGGGTATAGAGATTGTACCTCAACATAATAAAGCCAATAATCTCAAGCACATCATACTCAATGAAGAAAAGGTTAAAACTTTTCCTCTATGATAATAAGATGATAACTACTCCCACCACTTTTATTTGATACAGAATTGAAAATTCCAGCTAGAACAATTAGGCAAGATTAAGACATAAAAGGGATCCAAACCAGAAAGGAAGAAGTTAAATTGCCTCTGTGCAGATGGCATGACATCATATAAATACAACCCAAAAGATTACACCAAAACACTGTTAGAACTAGTAAGTAAATTCATTTGCGGGATACAAAAAAAAAATCAAATACACAAAACTCAACTATACACTAACAATGATGTAGCAGAGAAATGAAGAAAATAATTCCCATTTACAATTGCCATCAAAAAGAGTATCTAGGAATAAATTTAACCAGGAAGGTGAAAGACCTTTAAAATAAAAACATTAAGACGTGATGAAAGAAATAGAACAAATAAATAGAAAGATAATCCATGCTCATGGATTACAAGACCCAAGATTATGAAAATGTCCAAACTGCCCAAAGCAATCCTCAGAGTCAGTGCAATCTCTATCAAAATTCCAATGACATTTTTCACAGAAATAAAACAATCCCAAAGTTTGTATGGAGTAACTTCTAAAGACTCCAAATAGCCAAACCGATCTTGAGAAAAAAGATTAAAGCTGGAGGCATCACACTTCCTAATTGTGAACTTTATTACAAAGCTATAGTGATCAAAACAGTACAGTATTGGCATAAAAATACACACATGAAATGAACAGAACAGAGTCTAGAAATAAACCCATCCAGGTTTAGTCAACTGATTTACAACACAGGAGGCAAGAATACACAGTGGGAAAAGGACAGTCTCTTCAATAAATGGTGCTTGGGGAAACTGGACAAACGCTTGCAGAAGAGTGAAACCATACCGTTATCTCACACAATATACAAAAATCAACTCAAATGGATGAAGACAAGAAGGTAAGACCAGAGACCATAAAACTCCTAAAAGAAAACATACACAGTTAAGTTCCTTGACATCACTCACCAATAGCAAAAGCAATGATAGAAAAAAATAAACAAGTGGGACTAAATCAAATTTAAAAGCTTCTACCCAGCAAAGGAAACCATCAGCAAAATGAAAAGGTAAACCACTGAATGGGAGAAAATATCTGCAAATCACCTATCTAATGAAGAAGTCAATATTCAAAATATATAAAGAACTCATACAACTCAAAAGCAAAAGAACTATCTGATTAAAAATGGGCAGAGGATCCGAATTCAGTTTCCCAAAGACAGATGGCCAACAGGTACATGTAAAGAAGCTCAATATACTAATCAGGGAAAAGCAAATCAAAACAACAGTGAGGGAGTACCTTACACCTGTTAGAATGGTTATTATCAAAAAGACAAAAAATAACAAGTGTTGGGGTTGTGGGGAAAAGAGAATCCTTGTGCACCATTGGAGGAAATATAAATTGCTGCATCCACTACAGAAAATAGTACAGAACTTACTCAAAAAAATAAAAATACAACTTCCATATGATCCAGCAATTCTACTGCTGGGTATTTATCTGAAGGAAACGAAAACACTAACTTCAGTAGATATATCCAATCTCATGTTCATTGCAGCATTACTTACAACAGCCAAAACATGGAAGCAAACGAAGTGTCCACTGATGGATAAATAAAGAAAATGTGGTTTATATATGGAAGGGAATATTAATCACCAATAAAAAAGAATGAAATCTTATCCTGTGTAACAACATGGATGGCCCGTCAGGGCATTACACTAAGTAAAATAAGACAGACACAGAAGGACAAATACCGTATGATCTCACTTACATGTGGCATCTTAAAACCAAAACACCAAATTCATAAATATACAAGTGTATAAATATAGAGAAGACACTGGTGGTTTCCAAAGGCAAGGGGAATGGGGAATGATCTAAATGGGTGAAGGTGGTCAACAGGTACAAACGTCCAGTTGTAAAACAAGTAAGCCCTGGGTACGTAATACACAGCATGGTAACTACAGTTAACAATACAATATTTCAAACTGAACGTTGCTGAGACTTAAAGGTTTTCATCAGAAAAAAAGATGTTTGATTATATGTGGTTATCAATTATCAGTGTTAACTAGATTTACTATGGTGTCATTTTGTAATAGGTACATATATCAAATCATTTTTATAAACTTGACTAATATGTTATACATCAACATATCTCATTAAAAAACCTTTTAAAAAACAATGATAAAGATAAGAAGATTGCAGAAAGTCTACTTCAATCCCATGAATCATGAGATGATGACCTGAGCCAAAATCAAGACTCAGATGCTTAACCAACTGAGCCACCCAGATGCCCAAGAACCTGTATTTTTAAAAGAGTAAGGAAGTAATTTTTAAAGCTCTCATCTGGATGAGGGGAAGCACAGGACTGGATAAAGATGAACATTATATATAGATTCAATGATTTGTTCTGGTTCAAAAGTGAAGAAGTTATCAATGTTTATTATGTTCATAACCTGTGACATTTATTCTTTTGTTTGCATTATGTGCTGCATAAATACTTAAAAGTATACTGACATACAAAATAAAAGAGTATACTCTTTCTGTAGAATGAAATGACTAAGAAAGTAGAGCTATAGTGATGCTGGAGTGAAAGATAGAAAATAAAAGTCAGCTGAACTACATTCAGCTTCAACAGCATATTTAAAAATAATAATAGGAACTGGGGCTTTTCTGTCAATCTACAAGACTTGTAAAAGATACAATATTCTCTAGTACTCCTGCTTCTCATAATTATATGAGTTTTTTTTTCCTCAGACCTTCAAATAAAAAAAAAATTTCTAGCCTCAGTGATGTATGAGCAACAAAAACTTTTTAAAGTCTACAAACAAATGAAGTCTTGTATTTTTTTTTAAGTTAGAGTTCAGAATTAAATGACTTGACATCTAGGAATTCCTGGTGAAATCTTCTCATTTAATAGGTCAAATAGCTCTCCTTTCAAATTTATTTGGCATTTTTAATTATGGTTAACCATGCCTCTCAATTTTAAACAAGAGGTTTGGCTGGTCATGATACTTACTAGTATCTTATCCAGAAAAACCAAAAGCAGGGCATTAGGACTATAAAACTTGTCCACACTTTTTGTTACAATCGATCTTTCATTTTAAGATCTAATTTATACATACATGCACACACATAAATTATTTGCTACCAATCTGAAATTCACATACATTGCAAAATATATAACCTTTAACTTTAAAAGTTACAGATAACATTTTACTATTTTTTTTAAGTTTATTCATTTATTTTGAGAGAGAGTACACATGTGGGCGGGGGAGGGGCGGAGAGAGGGAAGGAGAGAATCCTAGACAGGCTGTGTGCTGTCAGTGCAGAGCAGAGCCTGATGTGTAGCAGGATCCCACAAAGGATGAGATCATGACCTGAGCCAAAATCAAGAACTGGATGTTCAACTGACTGAGCCACCCAGGTGCCCCACAGATACTGATTACCAAAAAAATTTCCAAATAAATATTTAACAGACATATTAAGAACATTCCTAAATGAAGTGTAAATTAGAAAGACTAGATAAAATTAGAAGTTTGAATATTGTGCAAAATTCTCACTCACAAATCTTACAAATAAATAATTAGCTTCATGGACAGAGATATTTGACTGATTAGTAAAATTCGAATTGAAACATTTAAAATAACAATTGCCTGGGTAACTGGTTATCAGCCTTACCTACGCAATAACTATAAAAATTCTACAAAATGCCATATGGTCAACAGACTCAAATTAGACATGGATTTCAATCAATATCAAACTAATAGAAGTTTATTGACAATATATGTACAATACATTAGTAATGCCATTACCACAGGTTTAATTAAACACAGTCAACAGTACTTGACGCAAAAGACGTATGTGTCTCAACTACAAAGAGGCCAGAGACAAACATTTACATTAATGTCATTATTGCAACTTGAAGAACACTAATTAATCCCATCTAGTCCTCATTAGATGCAGCTTTTCCATCCTCTTGTTTCTCAACCTTTGGAGGGCATTTCCATGGATTATCAAAAAATGGCTGAAAGATCTAATAACTGACTGACAGAAAACACACACACACCCCTCTTCCCTACCTTCGAACAAAAGACATACAGAAATCAGCAGAAATCCAAATGCTCCATGACAGAGTATAGTTGTCTTTTCAGGGAAATTAACTGAAGCAGTTACCTATGGTTTATTCAGTGTCTTCTTAAAATTAAAAAAAAAAAAAAAAAAAAAAAAAAATTCAGATTACCAAAAAAAATGCCGAAACAATTTTTTTAATGCTTATTTATTTTTGAGAGGGGGGGGGGGGTGCGGGGGGGAGTGAGCAGGGGAGGAGCAGAGAGAGAGGGAGACAGAATCCAAAGCAGATTCCAGGCTCTGAGCTGTCAGCATAGAGCCCAATGGAGGGCTCGAACTCATAGACTGCAAGGTCATGACCTAGGCCAAGTCGGACACTTAACTAAGCCACCCAAGCACCCACCAGAACAATTTATAGAATATGTACTCTATATCTGGAATACTCAAAAACTTGTTTTTCTGTTTCCATGAAAATGTCTACAAATATTAGCCTCAAATCATTATATTCCAAATTTTTGACTAATCTTTCAAAGGGTTTGATTTTGCTTTTTCAGTTTTTCCTGATGTTTTAATTAGAACTATTTATGTATTCATTATCCCAACACACTTGATCTTACAACAAGACCTTCAGTTGTCTCTTCAGTTCTTTTTTTGAACAATAGTAAGTTATTTATTTACTTTGAGAGAGAGAGAGAGAGAGAGAGAGCGAGAGCGAGCAGGAGAGGGGCAGAGAGTGTGAAAGAGAGTGTGAATCCCGAGCAGGCTTGCACTGTCAGTGCAAAGCTGGACAAGGGGCTCAATCACATGAACCGTGAGGTGATGACCTGAGCTGAAACCGAGTCAGACGCTTAACCTACTGAGCCACCCAGGCGCCCCAAG
Source organism: Lynx canadensis (assembly GCF_007474595.2). Classification (NCBI taxonomy): domain Eukaryota; kingdom Metazoa; phylum Chordata; class Mammalia; order Carnivora; family Felidae; genus Lynx; species Lynx canadensis. The sequence continues at coordinate 168,412,097 of NC_044310.1, read as the reverse complement.
TCTCTTCAGTTCTATCACCATTTTATTAACTATTCTATGGACTCTCTAAATGAAATAAAATTGCTTCTTGGTATTATTCAAATTTTAACATTTTTGTGAACGCTAAAAATAATCTGTACACATTTCAAACAAAATGTGAGTGCAAGTTTATGTGAAAATTTCCATAAATCCATTTCCTGCTCCTTTGAAAACTGTTTCCATATAAAACTGAACTTAGAGTGTCTTAAAAACAAAAAAGAAAGGGCTATACATTGACATTAGACTTGTTCTCACAGAAGATAAGGTGTGAATTTCAATTTTTTTTCTTTTTTATTAACTCTAAGAGATTGTCAATAAAATGCATCTCTACTGCTAATGTATGTAGATGTGATTCTCAAATATTATTAATAGCCAATAATATGATTCAAATCCTGAATTAATTTAATATAATGACCATGTATTTCCATAATTTCTGAGACAAGTTCAATAACACAGCATGGTAGTTGCTTAAATCCAGAAAATGATGTGGTATTTAACAACCATAATTAACAGTACCTCTAAGATAACTGTTCAAAAAGTGTACCATAAGACGCATACATTCCAGGCAATTATACCTGTTTTCACAATAAATCAGGTAGAAAAATATTCAAGTTATTTTGCCTAACAAGGCTAAACACATTTTAACACCAAATACCAAGGAAAAAAATAGTTAACATCTTCAATGACAAAATCAACAAAATGACACCATGAAGTTTATTCATTTGTAAATAAAATGCTGGTAATAAAAATGAAAACACGTTCAGAAAACAAACTCACTTCACTGACTATATGTTATTAAGAACAGAATTTCTGCTCTATTTAGCAGAGTGTCTAGGCTAGTGAATATGGTGAGGAATTCAAGTACTTTGGGCAAAGTGGTCTGGTTGTGTACCTCTAAACAGTGTTGTCCCTAAAAATTATTTGCTATTTTTTATTCTCCAAGATTACTTCCACATTCGGTCCCAAGAACCCTGACCACGTGTGAATGACTGAAGCCACATAAAATGGTTATGCAGGATTCTAAAACTCTAGTTAATAAAACTATTTTTTCTAAATTGGCTATCCTGCCAATGGGAATATGAGAATTATTCTGCTACTGTTCTACTTCTATTGATAGAGCTAATGTGAAATAATATTATATATCACAAAAACCTATTTTTGAAATTGTATTTGAATTACTACATACAGGTGGTCACTGTAAAATTTTTAGTTTTGTGGTAGGTTTTTAACATTTTCATAATAAAATGCTGAGAGAAAAACAGATTTCTAGAACACTGACTCATATCTACCCAGCAGCATGTTGCAATTACTCTTTACAAAATCATTATATATAAAATATAAAGTTTGAAAATAAATTGAAAAAAATGCAAAGTGTAATTTATAGTTCTATAATTCTATTTTACTGTAGCTTTACCTATCTTGGTTACTGCTCATTCATTCCATGATGACTGAAACTCAGTTTCTAAAATACTAAATATTAAATCTTCTTTTTTGAACACTTTTCTGTATTATTTTTCATAGAAGACAAGTGGATGACAGGATGGCAGGATGGAAGGATAGTCTCACTTTTTCCCTAAACGAAGTCTTAATCCATAATTCACTTTAAGAACCTCTCTTATATATACACTGTCAACCATTTTCTGAGAACAAGTCAGTCAAAAGACTAATCTTGGAAGAAGATAGAAGAAGATATTAAAACAAGTATGTTTTGGGGAATGAAAGCTGGTACAGCCATTCTGGAAAACAGTATGGAGGTTCCTCAAAAAACTAAAAATAGAACGACCCTACAACCCAGCAATTGCACTACTAGGTATCTATCCAAGGGACACAGGTGTGCTGTTTCGAAGAAACATATGCACGCCCATGTTTATAGCAGCACTATCAACAATACTCAAAATATGGAAAGAGCCCAAATGTCCACCGATGGGTGAATAAAGAAGATGCGGTGTTGTGTGTGTGTGTGTGTGTGTACATACACACACAATACAGTGTGTGTGTGTGCATTCATATGTATGCATACATACACACACGTATGTATACATATGTATGCATACATACACACACGTATGTATACATATGTATGCATACATACACACACACACTACACAGTATTACTCAGCAATCAAAAAGAATGAAATCTTGCCATTTGCAACTACGTGGATGGAACTGAAAGGTATTATGCTAAGTGAAATTACAGAAAGACAAAAATCATATGACTTCACTCATATGAGGACTTTAAGAGACAAAACAGATGAACATAAGGGAGCGGAAGCAAAAATAATATAAAAAGAGGGAGGGAGACAAAACAGAAGAGACTCATAAATATGGAGAACTGAGGGCTACTGGATGGGTTGTGGGAGGGGGGATGGGCTAAATGGGTAAGGGGCACTAAGGAATCTACTCCTGAAATCATTGTTGCACTATATGCTAACTAATTTGGATGTAAATTAAAAAAAATAAGAAATAAAACAAGTTAAAAAATAAAAAATAAATAAATAAAAGAAAGAGAGGATTAGGACTTTGCTTTTGTAAATAGGCACAAACACCAAAATTGAAAACTTCTTCAAAAGATACTATTAAGAGAATGAAAAATAGCCCACAGAATGGGAGAAAATATTTGCAAATTATATGTCTGATAAGGGACTTGTATCCAGAACATATAAATAACTCCTACAACTCAACAATAAAAAGATAACCTAATTTAAAAAAATAAATAAAACAAGTATGTTTAAAAAAATCCTTTGGGGGGTGCCTGGGTGGCTCAGTCGGTTGAATATCTAACTTTTGATTTCGGCTCAGGTCATGATCTCACGGTTTGTGAGATCAAACCCCATGTCAGGCTCTGCACTGGCAACACAGGGAGCCTGCTTGGGATTTTCTCCTCTCTCCCTTCCCCTCCCTGACCTGTGCTCTTTCTCTTTCAAAATAAATACATATGGGGCACCTGGGTGGCTCAGTCGGTTGAGCATCCGACTTCGGCTCAGGTCATGATCTCACTGTCTGTGAGTTCAGACCCCACGTTGGGCTCTGTGCTGACAGCTCAGAGCCTGGAGCCTGCTTGGGATTCTGTGTCTCCTGCTCTCTCTCTCTCTCTGCCCCTCCCCGGCTTGCCCTCTGTCCCTCTCTCTCTCTCAAAAATAAACATCAAAAAAAAATTTTTTAGAAAGAAAGAAAGAAAGAAATTGAAGCACAAAGAACTTAATAGACCTAAATGCACACATCAAGTAAGAGATGATACTAAGATACAGACCATGCTCTTAACCCCTTTACTATACTGAATGTCCCTGATTTTTACACCCAGAAATACCTGGAGGTTGGGAGAGTGGGGTTACTTAAAGAGCATGACTATGACTGAGTAAAATAGTGTAAGGCATGCTGCATGCTCACTACAATGATTAAAGTCCTCTGTCTTCCTTCTCATACCATACAGTAATTCATGATTAAGTTCCAGATTCCTCATCATCAATGAAAAGGCCAAGGCATTAAATTGTTCGTTACAAATATCACTGATAATAGAGATTTTTGTTGCTACACTGAGAAATCAGAAGACAAGGAGGATGTACTATTTACCATAAACATAAATTTAGGAAATTAAGATAAGAATTATCTGAATCCAACCATAACAACTTAATAACTTAACTCATCATTCTTTCACTGTTCCGTATATAGTTGATCCTCATTCATTCATGGATTTTGAAATTGAATTCACCGACTCCCCAAAATGTATTTATATACTCCAAATAAACACTAGCGGTGTTTTTTCAGTCATTCGAGGCATATGTAGAGTGGCAGAAAATTTGAGTCCCAGCTGAGGTAGAATAAGGCAATACTCTGCCTTCTTGTTTCAGCTCTCATACTGTAAGCTGGTATTCTTTTCAAGGTCTACTCAGTACCACATTTTTCGCATTTTTGTGCTTTTCACTGTTTGAAATGGCCCCTAAGCATAGTGCTGAAGTGCTGCCTAGTGTACCTATGTGGAAGAAAGCTCTGGTGCACCTTAAGAGAAAATACACATGGTTCTATCAATAGTCTTCATTGAGGCATGAGTTATATAGTGCTACTGGCCGTGGGTTCAATATTAATGAATTAACAAAATGTATTAAATATGGTGTCTTTAAACAAAAACATAGGGGTGCCTGGGTGGCTTGGCTGGTTGAGCGTCCTACTCTTGATTTTGGCAGAGGCCATGATCTCATGGGTCATGAGATTGAGCCCACATTAGGCTCCACGCTTAAGATTCTCTCTCTCCCTCTTGTTGTCACTGTCTCTAAACAAAACAAAATAACCTTTAAAAAAAAAAAAAAAGAAAGAAAAACCCAGGAATATACGTCCTATACTGACATGTTAATGAAATGTAACCAGAGGCTCACAGGAACCTAACCCTGTATTTTTTCTAGGAGGAATGGTTCAGTGTTCACCAATTCAATGTTCATGGCAACATAACCACTGCAAATAATGATAATCAAATGGATTTCCTTTTGTAACCATCTGATAAATCTTCCTGAAATGAAAAGAGCTAGCAAAATTAATCTTATTTTCAAGAGTCTTACCGAAATGCTTAAATTTCCCAACTATCAGATAACAAACATTCTTTTTAAAAAAGGTGGTCCATGGGGCGCCTGGGTGGCTCAGTTGGTGAGCGTCCGGCTTCGGCTCAGGTCATGATCTCACAGTTTGTGGGTTCGAGCCCCACAATGGGCTCTGTGCTGACAGCTTAGAGCCTGGAACCTGCTTCAAATTCTGTGTCTCCCTCTCTGCTCCTCCCGCTCATGCTCTCTCTCTCTCCCTCTCTCCTTCAAAAATAAAATACATTTAAAAAATAAAACATTTAAAATAAAAATAAAAACATTTAAAAAAACAAAAAACAAAAAAAGGTGGTCCATGATTCCTAAAGTATTACCATAACAAACATTAATTGAAAGCTTTCAATACACATTCCCACTTAAGTTCTAATGTCATTGTTAATGCTATATTACCCCATCTGTACTGCGTCCTAATGATTTCCAAAATGATACACACATTATCTTATCTTTGTAAAAGTTGTAAGTGAGGTAAGGTAGCTTTTACTCTTAATAAAACAACTGATCAAAAGAGAAAAATTGGTGGTTTCACATACAAGCAACACTAATGTCATGGATTCTCAGGACTGTTACTCTGAATCTGAAGATGCACTTGGAAATCATTTAAGTAAAAAAATTTCAAAAACATTTTCCAACCTACATATGGTTCCTGAGAAAGATGAAACATAAACCAATAGAAATAATTAGTCTTGGGGCGCCTGGGTGGCGCAGTCGGTTAAGCGTCCGACTTCAGCCAGGTCACGATCTCGCGGTCCGTGAGTTCGAGCCCCGCGTCAGGCTCTGGGCTGATGGCTCAGAGCCTGGAGCCTGTTTCCGATTCTGTGTCTCCCTCTCTCTCTGCCCCTCCCCCATTCATGCTCTGTCTCTCTCTGTCCCAAAAATAAATAAACGTTGAAAAAAAAAATAAAAAAAAAAATAAAAAAAAAAGAAATAATTAGTCTAAAAGAATATTAAGGAATCTATCAGTTCAAATATCACTAATCACTTTACTCAATTCCATGACCACAGATATTAATACATTGCATACACAACTAAAAAAAAAGTTGTAAGAATTATTTACAATTATTTTAATAATTTTTAAAATGTAGATTAAGAAAAGTATAATTTAAATGGATATATAATATCAAGAAAAAAACAACACTCCACTGAGATTAATAATCTTGTTTGCCAGTAAAAGCACCACAATCCTGACTTACGTTTTTTAGTTGCAACTATGTTATTATACAGGCTGGACCACAAAAATTGGTATCCTGCTGAAGCAATTATCTACTCCTTATTTCTGTACCCATTAATCCACCTTTCTCCAAATAATTACTGCTTTTTTATGCATGGTTGTCTATAAAACTATTGACAAAGTATGCAACAATCTTTTCATTAATTTCAGAAACATTAAAATACTAAAACATTTCTAAATAAAATACTATGAAACAGGGAAGGATAAAATTCCCCCTTTCTTTTCTGCCTTCTATCATTCTCTAAATCTAAAAAGTTAATGAAATTATAATCTACCCAGTTAGATTTTATACTAACATCAAGGAATTCCTGGATATATTAAGGTGAATTTAAAATTTGCCAGTTCCGGGGCACCTGGGTGGCTCATAGTAGGTTACGCGTCTGACTTTGGCTCAGGTCATGGTCTCACAGTTCGTGAGTTCGAGCCCCACATTGGACTCTGATGACAGCTCAGAGCCTGGAGCCTGCTTCAGGTTCTGTGTCTCCCTCTCTCTCTCTGCCCCTACCCCACTCACACACTCTCTCTCTCAAAAATAAGTAAACATTCAAAAAAATTTTTTTCTAGTTCCTATGACTAATATTTTATTTATGCATTACATTGAAATCCACTTTTAACTGTTCACCAAAAGTTCTTTCAGCCTTATACGAAAACTAGTTTGAACATTTCCTCTGCATCTACACTAGGGCTTTTATTTGGTCTTAGACACCAGAAACAAAAAAAAAGTTCGGTAACATTTGCTCAACAGATGGAAAGCCGTAGTGGCAGTGTTGAAAGAATTAGGAAATGACAAGTAAAAGGACAATAATTTGGTTTTAGTACATTATTATTTATGATCATAATCTTAATAGTTGTGATGGGTTGAATTGTGTCTTGTCCCTCCCCCCAAAGATGTGTTGAAGTCCTAACCTGTAGTACTTCAAAATGTGACCATATTTGGAAACAGAATCATTGCAGAAATGTGCTGAGATCATACGTAAGTAAAGTTGGCCCTTAATCCAATACGGCTTCCACCTTTATAAGAAGAGAAGAGACACAGACACACTCAAGAAAGTGGCCATGCGACAAAGGAGGCAGAAACTGGAATGATGTATCAATTAGCCAAGGGATGCGAGCAGACACCAAAAAGTTAGAAGAGGCAAGGAGAGATTCTCCCCGACTAGTTTCAGAGAGAGCACAGCCCTGCCCATACCTTGCTTTTGAGAACTTTGGGCCCCCAGAACTGTGAGACAATAAATTTATGTTTAAACCCATCCAGTTTGGGGTATGTTGTTCAGGAGCCCAAAGAAAGTAATACATCAACTTCCAAAAAAACAAAACAAAACAAAACAACAACAACAAAAAAAAAACCCAACACCTAATAGCAATTAAGTAGACCAAAAAAAATTACTGGTGCGTTATGCCCTGCAATGAAAATGAGTTTTGCTCTAATTACAAATGAAGTTCCCAACTCCTCGGAGTTCTGTGGTTGCCATTGTTTCTTCAAAATGCAAAATTAAAATAAAATCCATGCTGTGTTTTCTGAAGTAACAACCTGAAACAATAAGTTAAGAATGCCACTGAACACTGTATTTTCAAAGTTTGAAAGTTTATACTGGTAGGAGGGAACGAGATTAATGCAAAGTTAATATGCTTCTGAGTGACATTTATGGGCAGAAAATTTTGAGCACTGGCTGAACATGCTCCATGATTTAATGTCTGTCAACTAAGAATTTCACAGACCCATATTCTCATCAATTTTAGAGCAGCAAGGGAACTTCAGAATTTTAGTTTCCAACTTCCTCATTTTATAATGAAAAATCCGAGACCAGGAAACCTAGATCTCTTCTGCTTCTAGCCTAGACAACTGATTCAGGAAAATAATTCTCCCCTATACAAAAGCCATGAGCTCTTCTAGATCCTCCAGATACTGAGGGAAAACAAACAAACAAACACTATGATCGTTTATTGAAATATTACCACTGTATCAAATCAAAGATGAAGAATCCTGGTTGAATGACAAACAAGAATGAGAAAACCTAAACTAACTCCTGGGATTAAAATAACTTCCTTATTCAAGCTCTTCAGAACCTGCTTATATTAAAAGGTCTAGTAAAATAACGAACATTAGAAACTGAAACAAAGGGTGCCTGGGTGAGTCAACTAGTTAAGTGGACTAAGGCTCAGGTTCATGAGTTCGAGTCCCACATCAGGCTCTCTGTTGTCAGTACAGAGCCCTCTTTGGATCTGCTGTCCCCCTCTCTCTCTGCCTCTCACACATGCACACTCTCTCACTCTTACTCTCTCTCAAAAAAAAGAAAAAGAAAAAGAAAATGAAAGAAAGGAGAAAGGAGAAAGAAAGGAAAGAAAGAAAGAAAGAGAAAGAAAGAAAAAGGGAGAAAGGGAGAAACTGAAACAAAATGTAAAGGTGTCAGCAATAAGAACGGCACACAGTTTTAACTACCTACACTTTCTGCGTCCTTAGGCCCAAAAGCTAATAATGAATTAAACATCTACATTGAAATACATGTATATACACACACATATATATATACACATGTATATAAATACACAACACTCCTGTAGATGTACAGTACACACTACATCTTCCTATAGGTCAAATATATTATGTATACAGATGAAAACACTTTTTAAATGCTTATTTTTGAGAGACAGGAAGAGACAGAGCACGAGCGGGGGAGGGACGGAGAAAGGGAGACAGAGAATCCAAAGCAGGCTCCAGGCTCTGAGCTGTCAGCACAAAACCCAAAGCAGGGCTTGAACTCACGAACCATGAAATCCTGACCTGAGCCAAAGTTGGATGCTTAACCAACCGAGTCACCCAGGTGCCTATAGAGATGAAAATATTAACCACATTTGTAAACATGGGTGCTTACATGTGATATGTATTTATGTATGTATGCATGTACAACGCCAGAATACACTCTTCCCAGAGAGGCAGAATCTTTAAATATAAATGGTATTCTTCATATTTTAGTGTCATAAAGTACTACTGTAATATAATCTTATTAGTTATTCAAGAACAGCCATTTTAGAAAATATGGCCAATGAAATACCAAAAGCAAAGCAAAAGGAAGTCCAATAGGCACCAATGAACCCAAAGCACAGTCAACTTGGCACTCTCCTTACACAGAACTAGGTAAAAATAAAAGGACAGAAACAAAAACTAAGGTGAACTTCCATGTAGAAAGAGAAGGCAGAAAGTAAATACTGTAGAAAGAAAATGGAGAAAAAAGTAAACCAAACTGAGAGGGAACTGGAAGATGACTGTTGACAACATGAGAGGGGGGATTCCTGTGACCCAGAAAACCTGAGGCAGTGGGACACTCAGTGTCTCAGGTCAGTCACTCTCTTTATAGAGGCAGACTGTCCCCCCTCCCCCTGCTCCTATCCTCTGATTATGAAAGCCCCCCTTTTTAGCTGGGAGTTGAAAACCAAGGCAAGCTACAGGAAAGTATTATTAAATTAAAGAAAGTTTTAAGCCTTTTTTTTACTTAGCACTGTTTATAAATAAAAACATGTTAACACAAGAGACTAGGAACCTCTACACAAAACCGGTCAAGGGAGAAAGCCAGAGCTAGAAGGGACAGATGAATCAACTCTACAAGTAACCATATTTACCAAAAGGGTGGTGTACATATGACTACCACATTGAAAAAAGATGATTTCAGACAGTATACAAATGGTCTTCTGAAGAAAATTTCCTAGAACTGTACTACTCATGGTCCAGTCTTAGGAGAAAAACAGTTGGTTTAATACTGGAGAGAATCATACTTGGTTCTCCACCCCTGTGCTCCCAACTCAGCCTCTAGGGTCCCAACCTTAGATGTACCCACACCTAAGCTTTCATTTTGGAACCTCTCCAACCAACCCTGCCCTTCCCTGTCCCACTGATCCCCCCGGGGCCTCAGCCTTCACCTGAGCAGTCCTTCGATCTCTGGAGAGCTCTGGCCACTGCCTAGCTTTAATCTGAGCTCCCAGTCCAATGCTTCTTCCCTACTTCCCAATCCCTGTGTCCCCTCTTCAGGCTCTACCATCCTTCCCTCTCCCAGAAAGTGTTCCATCCCCTCTGTTCCAGATTCTGATAATCCAGGTGCCACTCCTGGCCCAACTCTGTCTCCTAAACCCCACCCCACCACCACCCCATCGCCGTACCCCGCCCACCGCACTCTTTTAAATCAAATGCAGGTGCTCCTGACTCTATTCCCATCTCCTTGTATGTGATACAGTTCTCAAATGGGATCCAAATTGCCAGTCCCAAACCTGCTTCTCTGAAACGTTCTGACATTTCCAGGCTCTGGCCTCCAACTCAGAGAGATTTTTCTCTCTCTGGTCCCTTGGTTCTTCCTATCCTTCAAGTAACTTTTTCTTATTTTTTTCTAGGGAAGGAAGGAGAGCTCCTTGCCTTTTCAGTCTTTCATACCAGTTGTTTAGTTTTATCAGGCAGTTTCCTTCTGAAATAAATTTAAGTAAAATATATATAAAGAAAAATACCAAATAACAGTAATAGTGACACACTGATAAGACAACAGTTGTTAAAATGATACAAAATGCATGAAGTTTGTGACATACTAATGCCATGTCAAAACCATCAGTCTGGGGGTCAACAGCCTTGAGTTCTAGCTTTATCACTTGTCAACTCACCCAGCTTCATCTGTAAAATGGAGCTGACATGGGCAGCCTCATGGGGCGCTTGTAAGGATTAAATGAGAAACTACTAAGAAAATGACACTGTGCCTGTCACACAGTTGCGGCTTAATAAAGCTGAGTTTTGTCATAGCTCTGACTGAGAAGGTAAAGGTTTGTGCAGCTAAACGAGTAGCAAATTTAGGATTAAAATTCAGTCCTTCGAACACGAAACACGTTACAGTGTTCACTACCACTCATTTCAAAGCCTGCATATGAATGCCAGTGACAGCATGTAGATATTTTATCTTCCTACGAATTTCTGTAACTTGATAAAACTAGATTAACTGGACAAATTTTAATCTTCACTGGCAATTACTCCAATCTAGTTTTCATAGCTCTAACACGCTCCCTGGTATTTTACAACATTCTCCACAGGGCGAGAAGAGGACCCAACTTCTACTTTGGGCTCTTACAGTATAGTTAGCTGCAATCTCTGTGAATCTTATCTCTAATAAGTGGGGCAAGGACCAAGTGACCACTTACTGATTATACCCATTTCAGACTACTTTGCATTCTTTTAAGTAATTGCCAATTTTTTGTTACCATTCACTTTTGACGGAATCTGTAGCATCTGTTTTTTAAATGTCTATTACTTCTTGGGAACTTTCTAAGCCAATTAGCTTGTTTTTACCAATTCTTAACTGTTGAAATGATAAATGCAAAGTAAAACATAGTCTTGCCTTTATCATTTAATGGAAATTGTTCATTTTTCCAAGAATGTGGACATTGTCTTTTAACACTGCCACAAGCTTGTTTCCACAAGATTACACTTTACCATTTGTTTCACCACTTGTTTTTTTGTTTTGTTTTGTTTTGTTTTGTTTTAAATAAAATCCTTTAGGGGCACCTGGGTGGCTCAGTGGGTTGAGCGTCTGACTTTAACTCAGGTCATGATCTCGCGGTTTGTAAGTCTGAACCTCACATGAGGCTCTGTGCTGACAGATCGGAGCCTGGAGCCTGCTTTGGATTCCGTGTCTCTCTCTCTCTGCCTCTCCCCTGCTTGCTCTCTCTCCCTCTCTCTCAAGAATAAATAAACATTAAAAAAATTAAAAAATAATAATAGTAATATAATGTTTTACATTTGTACATCTTTATTGCAAAAATCCATCAAGTACTATCTATTCCTGATCTTTTTCAACAAATACTGCAGTTATTCACAAATGCTCCAGATTTACTGGAACCAAAAACAAACAAACAAAAAAAAAAAACCCAAGAATTTAGTTTGGGAAGAACACATACAAGCTTACAAGCTCATGATAAAGTGAAGCTAGGTAAAAATCTGATTTTGAAAACTGCCTAATGCAGCCACAGGTAGGAGTGGCTTTAAATACTGGGCCATAAACACCTTATTCCAATTTTTAAGTATCCTTCTGCATGCCCCTTTAAACTAAATTGACAAGATATATACAGTTCTGCCCTCATCTTTCTCTCTCTATTGATCCTTAAACATTTAAAGGTGTCGAGCCCCTCCCATTTTAAAAAGGGATAAATTGCATATAAAAAAAATCTCTTTACTTCATATTCCTCTACAGCTACTGGCCTCGGTCCCTCTCCTCCCACACTGACTAAACTTCTTAAGAGCTGCCTCACCAGGCATCTCCACTGCCTCTTTTTCCACTCATTTTTCACGCTACTCCCATTTGTCTTTACCACCAACTCTTCAAAAACATTTTTGCTAAAGTCACCTCCAAGAAGCCAAATCCATCGAGCAACTCACTTGACTTTGATACACCCTTGAAACACTGTCTTCCTTAGGTTTCCTTGACTTCTATCCTTCTGGTTTTTCCTCCTACCTCTCAGGCCATTCTGTCACTCTTAATGCTGATGTAGCCTCCTCCAATCAACCATTAGAAGATGTTATTCCTCAGAGCTCTTTTCTAAAATTTATCTTCTCTGTCTACATTCACCTAAGTGAACTTTACTGATACCTCTACATCTAAAATTGCCATCTATATACCCAACTTTTTGAAACAATTATTTCCAGCCCAGACTGCCAGACTAGCAACATTCCATTTTCAGTCAATGTCTCTCATGTAACTCAAACTCAATTCATTCAAAAACGAACTTAGAATCTTCCCCCTAACTTGGCCCACCACAACCACAACCACAATCACTGAAAACAAAAACAAAACAAAACCTCTATCCCCACTTTGGCCTTTATTCAGGCTTCCCTGTCCCAAATACAGCACCACCTTCCCCTGACTGCTTGTGTCAGACACGCGGGAGCCATACCTAACATAGCTCCTTCACCATCTCCTTCACCATCCACATCTTTCCAATCACAAGACTCGGCCCATCTTCTGCCACATCTCTCACAGGTATCTGCTTCTTTCCATCCCCACTGCCACCACCATCATCTTTTCCTGAACTACTGGAAGCATATTAACGGGTCTGCCAGCACCTCCTCTTGCTATCTTCCGCAGCAGATTATATTTTTCAAAAATGACCACATCAATAGTTGTGGTGCAAAGGTTTCCTAGAACCTTGTCCCTATTAAGAGGCATGGTCCATCTCTCCTCTCTGGAATTTGGGTGGGACTTTGGAATGAACTTGATGAAGAGAATACAGCAGAAGTGATGCTGTATGACTTCCAAGACTAGATCACAAATGACAATCAGGCTTCCGTTTAGTTCTCTCTCTTACTCTCTCTCAGAATGCTTGCCTCAGTGCTTACTCTGGAGGCAGTTAGCCCCATATTATGAGGACATTTAAGCAGCCTATGAAGAGGCCTATGTGGCGAAAAAATAAGGCCTCCTGCCAACAGACAGTGAGGAACTGAGACCTCCTGCCAATAGCTATGTGAGTGAGCCATTGAGAAAATGGATTCTCTAATCTAATCAAGTCTGCGGATAACTACAGCCTGCTGATACCATGACTGCAACTTGATGGAAGATCTTGAGCCACAACCACTCAGCTAATCCTCTCCCAAATTCTGGACTCATAGAAAGTGTAAGATAATGATGTTTCCTATTTTAGCCTGCTACGTTGTCGGGTAATTTATTAAGTAGCAGTAGATAACTAATACAACCCCTATGGTACACTATCATAACACTTAGTGTTTTTTCTGTTACATTTAACATCTTTGCAATTAAAAAAAAAAAAAATTAACGCGTATGTCTTCCTAAATAAAGAAGAGAATGTGCAAAGAGACAAAGCTTCACTTGTTCAATGTTACATGTCTGACACCAAGTAATGACAGCAAGTTTTGTCTGATGCATAGTAGGGACTTCAGAAATAGTCAATGAAAAATGTCAACATTTACCAACATCTCTAAATTCATAACTACAAATGTGTTATAACGATTAAACTTTAGTTTAATGTGTGATGCATCAAATGGCTTAATACCTCAATTTAAAACATAGGGGTTTACTTACAAATAAATAACATAGAAATAGAAGTGGGGGGGGTATGTGTGTAAAACAAAATATTCGTATATATAAAACACACTGCACTCATTTTACTAGTTATATCTTCCAAACTGGCTTCAGGCATAACAAAGAGATTACTTTGTGGCATTAAGTGTTAAATCTCTGATAATGTGTGGGTGTCACATAAATGACTTAGAATCAATTACACACACAAACATAAATCCATGAAAATGTGTGTACATGTGCATGCGTTGTGTATACACATACACACAGACACACACAAACCCCTTGACCATATGTTTGTTTTTTAAGGGCTAGCAAGGTACCTAACACACACCTAGGACATAATGTAAATCATAAGACAATACTGATTCCAATGACAACTGTAACTAACAACCATCTTGATTTTTTATCAACTGAATAAAACAAAATAGAATACCTAAGTTATATTACAAATTTACAGCAGACACTATTATATATAACAGATTTGCTAAAACTAATCTAATTGGTGTTGCTAACAGCACTGCTGCATAAAAAAGGAATATGCATACTATTCAAAAATGTCATGCTTGGCAGGGGGTAAAACAAATCTGTAGCCAGTGACCAATCACATTGCATTTTCTCAAAAGAAAATAATTAATTTTTCCACCTCCCACCTAGTAACTGAGTTCTCTACCTAACAGTGAAGCAAAACAGAGCTGCCCTTCCACATAAAATGATAGTTTAGTTCTGAAAACACTGAAGTGACAGGAAAACATGATAGAGTCTATGGAGTCCACTTTGCCTACCAAACCATACTGAGCGAATTTAAAAACAAATAAAAATAATTGTCCATAAAGTGTAATTAAATAATCAGAAAAAATGTTGGTCAATCTTTATCATATGTTCTTCCTAAAAGCAGTTAAAAGGAGGACATATGGTATGTTCATTTCAAAAGCTAAAATAAGAACAATAAATAATGGTATGATCCAATTTTTATAACACTACTTGCCAGAGGATCTCAGTGATTAAACTGTTATAGCTCACACAATGCTGACATTAAGATGAAAGCTGAAAAATGGAAGAACATTAAGTGGCAACTAATATAGTTATAAATGACACTTCTATATCATGGTTCCTTTGCAGTCCTTGGGTTATCTTTCTAAAAGAAAATTTTGTTTGAGGAGAACTAGAAATAACACTGGACTGGAGCCTAGAGATCTGGACTTTTGTTCTGGCTCTGATCAAAAATGAGTCAGGATCTTGTGGCCAAGTCACTAAATCACTCTTTGATTTTACTAACAAAGTGAGGGGCTTATAGTGGATAAGTCCATAATGGCCCTACCTGTCATCTGATGTGCAGCTAAAGCCAGTAGTAAGTCTTCAGTAGGAAATTTTAACTCCCAGCACTCACTCACAAGGAAACGAGTAGGTTCATTTTTGCAGAGGTGCTCCAAACATACATAAAAGTCTGAGACATTATTTGAATATTGCCAATAAGCACATCCATGTAAGAGTAAAATAAAAAAATAAAAAAAAAAAAAAAGGATGCAACGAAACTGCCAGCAGGAGGTATATATATTCAATACTATAAAACATCGTACTTCTTTTTTATCAAAAAGGATTTTTTTTTTCCTAACATCAAAGGCTGTTTTATTCTGAAGTCCCACTAGAAAACAGTTTATCCAAACACAGAAAAGAGAAAGTATAATATGATATTGAGAAAAATTCTACTAGTCACTGTTTCCCTTTTATATCTAACTGTAAAACCAACTTCACATATAACTTCTGAGTCCTTTTTTGGCAGCTACAAAACAATTGCCAAAATCTAACTAAAACAGTGCCAATCCTACTAGAATTTTTACACGATAGCAAGGAGAATTTCCAATCTCATAGAAATATTAAAAACTTGCATAGTTTCTGCAAATAATCTGCTTTCCTATTAGCAAAAAGCACACAAAAAGATTAAGGCACATAGGCAAAACTGAAATATATGACTATCTCTTTGACTTCTACAGCTAAGAAAATCAACCACTAGTCTTATTTTAAAAAGGAATCAACTAAAAGCAACTACCTCAAAAAATAACCCTTCAATATTATAAATGATAGAACAAATCAGAAATAGTAGTACAGTAACATGTTAACAACCAGTTCTAACACACCTGAAATTGTACCTTCTACTTACTGTTTTCTTTGAATGAACACAAGAACTATATAGAGAAGCACAACTAAAAAGAATACAGCCTACCTACCACAAATAGGTATCTTCTAATTATTATACCAGAGATACAGTAGACATAATTCTTTGGCAGGCTTTCATCTTATTCTGTTTCTAGTTCATAAAACATTACCATGATCTAGCTAGGGTTTAAAAACAAAAATGGATGGGGCTGGAATCACATTACAACCACGTATCTGGCTAGAACAGAACAGAAAACAGTAACCGCATGTACAAGATCAAAATGCAAGTACATGAAAGGACAACTAAAGAGTAAACAAATGTATTAAACTGGAATAGTTTATCAAGAAAAATAACAGATTGTACTTTTATGATAAAAAAAACTTATAAAGTAGCTAAGCACCAATGTGCTTCAATACCACCTTGCAATTCTAGATATTAACAAATTCTTAAAAAGAATGCTTTGTACATTTCTTGGAGAGATTAGTATTAGCATGTACTTTAGAGTACAGGAGCCATATGAAATTTTCACAATCAACACTTTAGTAGAAGAAAATAAATACTGAAGGAAGAAAATTATATTTGTTCACTGACTCCAAACAGTTCTATACACTACAAATACAATATGATAATTTAATAATTCATAGATAGCTTTACAGATAAGTAATAAAAAAAGATCATTTACTTTTCAGTTACTTGTTTTGTAATGTGCCCAATCTGTCAATATCAAAAATATTACATGCCCAGAAAAAACATCACACTAAGCATTAAATTAACAATTACTGAAGAAACTCAGGGATTAAATAGGATATTCTTTCAAAAGGAGTCGTAGGTGACACAGTGTCAGAGTTGGCTTGCAGAAATAACTACTTCCTTTGCCTTTTTACCATTTTACACAAATCGTATAAAAATGCTGATTTAGAATAACCATCTTTAGCATTACTACAGTATCTAGTGCATCAAGACCCAATCTTATTCCATTAAAAATTATAGCCTAGGCTGATGAGGAAAGAAAAACACGAGACTGACAGACTTTGTCAAAGACTACCAGGGTGAAACACGGTCATAATCTAACAATTATTTCAAATAATTATTTCAAGCTCTCAAGAAATTAAACCATCACCTCTCAGTAACTGTTTGATGTCTGCTTGTAAGAGCTGACCTGCCTTAAGCATGCCCACTGCTCCCTGACCCACTTAAAGTGTGCCCTTTTTCCCAGCCCAAAGCCACTGAGGAATTCCCTTCCCTCTCCACTACCCTCCTTTACCCCCATACACTGTTGTCAGAGCCAGGTCCACCTCTCACTGCTAGAACCCAGAGCTGCCTGTAGAACTGCCCTCAACGGCTTGGAACTGGGAAACCTTTCCTGACACAATCAGGGCTGTAATATATACCCTTGGACCTCAGCTGGAACAAAGAATGCATTTTTCTACCAGAAGTCAATTTCTATGCATGCAAACAAAATGTCTGTGGCCACTTTAACAACTTGCTAGACCAGTGCAATGTAGCAGTTAAACACATAAACTCTGGAATCTGAGTTCAAATCTTGGTTCCACCTTTTACCAATTACATGATACTAGGCAATTACCTTAACTCTCTGTGCCTCAGTTTTCTCATCTCAAAGTGAAAAGAACTTTCCTAACATTCCTGCTATAGACTTGGAACAATGCCTGGCACATAGTAATTATTCAATAAATACTAGCAGAATCATTTGCAAAGCATCCAGCCAAACCTCAGGTAGAAAAATAAAACCCTTATGCAAAATAACTGCCTGTTTGGCATAGCAGTCACATTCGTTTATACTGTAGAGACCCCATGATGTCACAACCAGTAATATTATCACTAAAGCCAAAGCTTTAATGGATTACCTCGGTATTTGTCAAGTCCTACTTTAAAAAGCCAGACTACAGACTATTCAGAATACAAAATACTGTATTTGTATGGTTTTACTTTCAGTGTATGCTTGGGGTATAAGCACAAAATGACTTTTTCATTCCTGTAAGGAGTTTGGATAAAAGTTCAAGACTCCATTCACAATATGGCAGCCACTAGCCACATGTGGCTATTAAACGTTTAAGTGAGTAAAATTAAATTACAAGTTCAGTTTCTGAATCATACTAGTGACATCTAAAGCGCTCACTCCCCACATGTGGCAGATATCAAACTTTGCTATCACTGTACAAAGTTCTTTTGGACAACGCTGGTGTAGACCAAGCCCTGAAGCGCTACCACCTGCTCTACCGGCCTCCATTCCTGCTCTTGCCTACCACTGAGTGGTGGCGCAAAGAACAGGTTGATGCAGTGCTGCTCCTGCAGAAGGAGTAAAACTGGAGACCAAAACTGATCCAATGGAAGGTCCAGTGGCCTACCTAATTCTAGCTCCAATTTCCATCTCCTCACTAGAGAACAATGTTCTACAGCTAGCTATCAGCCCAGGTATTTCCAAGCACAAAGGAAAAAAGAGATGATCAATTTTATTTAGTTCAGTTTTACTTAGTTCCACTTCCTCTTCTTTTCCCAGTTCAGTCTATTTGCTTTATAAAACAAAACAGAAGTACTAATCAGGTTTGTTTACCAATGGAGAGCTAACAGCTGGAATTGACTAAGCAGTTGTGTGGGAAACAGGTCGGCCATGTTTCTCCCCATGCCATACCACCCACTGTCCAGATGAAGGAAAAGGGCAAGGAAGTAAGCTGCTCCCATTTGACTCAAGAACTCTGAAAAACTGAAGGATCACTTCTTTTCATTTTCTCATCTTACTGAAAGGGGTGGTGGGCATATAGGATCTGATTTAATCAAATTATAATTCCACAGTTTGATATTACCACAAACTGCAGGAAAAGATAGGATTGCCAAATCTGGGTCAAGAGAGTTAGAACAATTCTGAAACACTGAGGGATGAAAGAGACCTGAGACTATCTGGCTCAAAATATTACATGCTCAGAGATGCCACAAGCTAAGTCAGTTCATTGTTTCATAATACTTTCCTATGTATTATCTTTAGAAAGGAGACTAAATATAAAATACTCTAAACTCTTCATGGCTTTTAAAAGTAATTTTATTCTGAAATTTAGAAATGTTTAAGTACTTTTCATAGTACTTTCTTCAAAGATTATGATCTTTCCTCAAAGATTATTCTTTCAAAAATCAGTCTCCTATGAAGTGTTACAGCGTCCCCAAAGGGTTTCTAATTAGTATCTATTATTTGTGAAATACAAATGTTTGGAGGTTAGGTTGCCTTATGATGAAAAGACCCAGAGAGGGCTGCCCGATTTAGCAAATAAAAATACAGGATGATCTCCCTGAATCACTTCTTATAACTGGACACAAATCTACAATTATCTCAAAATAAAAACTTTGATTCAAGGAAAACATAGAATAACTGGTTAAATTTGAAATTTAAGATAAACAAGGAATATTCAGTATAAGTATATCCTGTGTATATTTGGGACATACTTATACTAACAAGTTGTTATTTACTTGAAATTCAGATTAAATTAGGCATACTGTATTTTACCTGCCCTTTCTAGACCCAAAGGTATTAGCCTTCATGGAACCTGCAAAGGCAAAGAGTGGAAGCTGATAAAATCTGAAATCACAATCAATATGTATATAGTAAATACAGATACTACAGAGAGGTGTGCTTTTAAAACAAGCGAAAACATGCCTCTGAGCAAACCCTAAGTCTCTGAATCTAATGCCAGTTCAAGAGAATCTTGTTAGAGAAATTTTTTCTACATTAGTTGTGCTCAATTCTAGCTCCCACTCCAGCTCCCACTCTGTTAATTTCATCCTGTTGACATAAATCCCAAATAGTGTCACAGACTTGTGCCTCTCTACCCTCTTCAGTTCAGGGTTGAGCTCAGAGTGAAGGACTCTGGAAATGTCTCCTGATTTTATTCCTACAGAAGAACTAGGCTTAGACCCTCGCCATTCCAGCTATGCCAGACACCTACCCCTCAGCCCATCCATTGGATATTTAGATCAAGAGCTCTTGGTTTAGTTGTAACTATATACACAGGCCGAAATTTTGGCCACAGGCTCTTCTAAAAACCTGTCAGACGCAGTTCAAGACATCTAGCTCAGGTTTAACCAACAAGCAAACTTGTTTTGGTAAAGTCATTCCCAAAACCTAATGAATTCAATTCTCTATACAGGCATACCTCATTTTATTATGCTTTGCTTTATTGTACTTCACTTTACTGTGCTTCACAGATGCTGTGTGTTTTTCGTGTTGTTGTTTTTTTTTTTTTTTTACAAACTGAAGGTTTGTGGCAACCCTGCTTCGAGCAAGTCTATCAGTGCCATTTTTCCAACAGCATTTCCTTACTTTGTGTCTTTGTGCCACAGTTTGGTAATTCTTGCAATATTTCAGACTTTTTCATTATTATTATATTTATTATAGTGATGTGTAATCAGAGATCTTTGATGTCACTACTGTAATTATTCTGGGATCCCATGAACTGCAACCATAATATGAGGAACTTAATAAATGTTGTGTGTTCTAACTGCTCCACTGACCAGCCGTTCCCCTGTCTCTCTCCCACTCCTCCAGACTCCCTATTTCCTGAGACACAACAATATTGAAATTAGGCCAATTAATAATCTTACAATGGTCGCTAAGTGTTAAGTGAAAGGAAGAGTCACAGGTCTCTCACTACTCCAGTAAACACACTAATGATAAGAAAGCGAAACAGCCTTATTGCTGATATGGAGAAAGATTTAGTGGTCTGGACAGAAGATCAAACCAGCCACAACATTCCCTTAAGTCAAAGCTTAATTCAGAGCAAAGCCCTAACACTCTTCAATTCTATGAAGGCTGAGAGAGGTGAGAAGTTGCAGAAGAAAAACTGGAAGCTAGCAGAGGTCGGCTCGTGAGGTTTAAGGAAAGAAGCTGTCTCTGTAACATAAAAGTGGAAAATTAATCACCAAGTCTTGATGTAGAAGCTGCAGCCTGTTACCCAGAAGACGTAGCTAAGATAATTAATAAAAATGAGATCTAGCTAAAATAATTAATGACACTGGCTACATTAACGAACAGATTTTCAACGTTGTATGAAACAACCTTTTATTGGAAAAAGATGTGATCTAGGACTTTCATAGCTAGAGAGGAGAAGTCAACGCCTGGCTTCAAAATGTCAAAGGACAGACTGACTCTCTTGTTAGGAGCTAATGCAGCTGGCAACCTTAAGGTGAAGCCATTGCTCATTTATCATTCTGAAAATCCTGGAACCCTTAAGAATTATGCTAAATATATTCTGTCTGTGCCCTGGCAAATGAAACATCAAAGCCTAGATAACAGTACATCTGTTTGTAACATGGCTTACTTACTAAATATTTTAAACCCACTGTTGAGACCTACTGCTCAGAAAAAAAAAAAAAAGATTCCTTTCAAAATACTTCTGCTCACTGACAATACATGTAGTCACTCCAGAGTTCTGATGGATATGTACAATGAGATTAATATTGTTTTCATGCCTGCTAACACAATATCCACTCTGCAGCCCATGGGTCAAGGAGTCATTTCAACTTCCAGGTCTTACTATTTAAGAAATACATTTTGGAATGCTATAGCTGCCATAAATAGTGATTCCTCTGATAGATATGGTCAAAGTAATTTGGAAACCTCCTGGAGAGGGCTGACCATTGTAGATGTCATCAAGAACATTTGTGATTCATGGGAAGAGGTCAAAATATCAACATTATCAGGAGTTTGGAAGTTGATTCCAACCCTCATGGATGACTCTGAAGGGTTTCAAGATTTCATTGAAAGAAGTAACTGCAGATGTGCTAAAAACAGCAAAAGAAGAAGAAGTGGAGCCTGAAGATGTGACTGAATTGCTGCAATCTCATGATAAAACTTTAATGGATAAAATGTTGCTTCCTATGGATGAGCAAAGAGAGTGGTTTCTTAAGATGGAATCTATTCCTGGTGAAGATGATGTGAAGACTGCTGAAATGACAGCAAAGGATTTAGAATATTACATGAACTTAGTTGATAAAGTAGATGCTGGGTTTGAGAAAATGGACTCCAACTTTGAAAGAGGTTCTACTGTGGTACACCGCTATCAAACAGCATCACACACCACACAGAAATCACTTGTGAAAGAGTCAATCAATGCAGCAAACTTCACTGTTGTCTTATTTTAAGAAACCACAATGGGGGCACCTGGGTAGCTTAGTCGGTTAAGCATCCAACTCCTGATTTTGGCTCAGGTCATGATCTCCTGGTTCATGAAGCCCCAAGTCGGGCTCCACCCTGGGTGTGGAGCCTGCTTAAGATTCTCTCTCTCCTTCTCCCTCTGCCCCACCCCTGCACACATGCTCTCTCTAAAAAAAGAAAGAAAGAAGAAAAAAAAGAACTACCATGGCTACCCCTACCCTCATCAACCACCATCCTGATCAGTCAGTAACCATGAACATGGAGGCAAGACCCTCCACCAGCAAAAAAATTAGGACTCTCTGAAAGTTTAGATGATGATCAGCATTCATAAGCCATAAAGTATTTTTAAATTAAGGTATGACATTTTTAATACAGTGCTGTTGTACACTTAAGAGATTGCAGAAAAGTGCAAACAGAACTTTTATACACACTGGGAAACCAAGAAATTCATTTGACTCACTTTATTGTGATATTTACTTTATTACAATAGTCTGGAACCAAATCCCCAAAATCTCAGAGGTATTGCCTATAAGCATCTTTGCTGCTCCACAACTCAAATATATTTATAAGAACATCTAAGACACAGATATCCACAGATTGAAACTATAAAAATAAATCTGTTAAATTGAGAGAAATAGACATTTATATAACCACAACAAGTTCTTCAATAGTTCTTATACCAGGAAGCTATAAATCAGGGGAATCAAATTCAAATGCTCTAAAGTGCCAAGCAAGTAATGTAAATTAGTTAAGTAAGCCAGCGTACTGGGAAAAGTGAGGACTACAGTGAAACAGAAAATGCCTGCCACTCCAAAAGAGATGCATATTGCATTTGCTACTCAGCTGTATTCACTTGACTTGTAACCCATTCCACATTTGCAGCCCTTCTCATAACCTATATATGGAGTTATACAGGTGGAGTTAATGTGACAGAGTCTCGGGGCCAGAGCAGTCACCTAGGCATGAACCATATGTACATAACATTTCACTCCACTCCACTCACCCCATTGTGACTGATTCAATGATGAATCCAATTAGTGTTAATGAGATGCAATTAGAGTTGTGATGAAAACACTGGAGCCAGGACTCACACTATTTCACACTGCATATGAGCCTGAAGGATGTAACTGGGTGATACCAGCAGTTACCTTGTGAGTCCAACAAGAAAATCTGTCTCATAATGGAGTCAACCAAATGGAAGAGGTAAGTCAGATGCCGGGGACATGCTTAAAGGCCAATTCAATCTTGAACGTTTCAGTAATGGGAAACAACTTATTCAATTGTGCCATTATTCAGTTATACCTACAAACAGGTTTTTCTTAAGCCAGTTTGGTTTGAGTTTTCTACTACTGCAACCAAATGAGTCTTGATACAGGCATTCAAAGTCAATCTTTAAAAATAACACACACAAACACACAGTGCTGAGTTTGGCTTACAGGCTGCCAATATGCAAGTATATGCAAATATAAGCCTTTGGGTTTTATTTAAAATTCTTTCAAAACATTTTCTATACAGTAAGATATAGACTACCTTAAGGTGTAACATACAAACATTAGCCTTCAAAACTACAGTTGGCAAAAGGCCAAGAAGCAAAGGCGGTGGTTGTCACTTACTACATAATATGTATTACTTTTTTTCACAACAGACTATAATGCCTTCACCTCTTTAAAAAGAAACAAGCCCTAAGCATGTGCATTCAACACAAACATAAAATGACAAGTATTCCTTGTCACAGAGTATCGTCTAAACCGATTATCCTTACTCTTTCACCCCTACCCACACACACCTGATGCCATCAGAACATCTAAGGCAGTGTGATGAACAGCATGACCTCTGGGATCAGACACACTTGAGTTTGAATCTTGTTGCCATCATTAATTAGTATGTCTTTAGACAAGTTGCATAAGATTTGAGATTAATAAATCTCAAAAATTTATTCTTATTTTTTTTAATGTTTTTTATTTTTGAGAAAGAAAGAGAGAGAGCACGAGCAGGGGAGAGGCAGAGAGAGAGGCAGACACAGAATCCAAAGCAGGCTCCATCCAGGCTCCGAGCTGAGCACAGAGCCCAATGCGGGGCTAGAACTCACGAACCGTGAGATCGTGACCTGAGCCGAAGTCTGACGCTTAATCGACTGAGCCACCCAGGCACCCCTATTCTGATTTCTAAAAAGATGATAATATCTCCCTGAGAGAAGTGAAAATAATACCTGTAAATTACCTAACAAAGTACCTAACATAGTAATAGCTATTGTTTCAAATGGGCATGCACACCTGCAACTAGGTGACACTTGTCATAATTCATGTAAAAAGTAAATGGCAATAAAAATGTAGAAGACCAGGGGCGCCTGGGTGGCGCAGTCGGTTAAGCGTCCGACTTCAGCCAGGTCACGATCTCGCGGTCCGTGAGTTCGAGCCCCGCGTCAGGCTCTGGGCTGATGGAGCCTGTTTCCGATTCTGTGTCTCCCTCTCTCTCTGCCCCTCCCCCATTCATGCTCTGTCTCTCTCTGTCCCAAAAATAAATAAACGTTGAAAAAAAAAAATTAAAAAAAAAAAAATGTAGAAGACCAGAAGTCTTGGAAAATACAGTCTGGTTTTATCATGCACTATGTGCAAACAAATAAATTTTGTTTTAGGAAGTTTTTTAACATTAAAATTTAGTGTTCAAAAACAACAATTGCCTTATGGCATTAGAGTAGTCAATAAAAATCACAACCAAAAAATGGAACTAATGCTATCTTATTTATAGTTTATATCAAATAAAGTCCAACTATAATGAGATTAAGTCAACTTTAAAACCTGAAACAATGTCATCCCTCCTAGAAATTCTTAGAAAGACATAAATAATTAGAATTAAAGTTATTTACAAAGCACTTCTATAAATGTCCAGAGAAAATTACATCTGTTCTTTAAAGGTTGTCTGAAACATGAATACTGCTAAAGGCAAGATTATCTACAACAAGATCAAACATTTATAAATATGTTAGCTCATGTTTGCTTAGAAGGTCTTAATATAAAAAAGTCATACTCATAACAAATGACATTTCAGCTTAGAAAACCAATGAAGCCAATGAAAAAAGAACAGAGAGACTCCCTCTCAATCATGCATATACTACCATAAGATACCAATAATGAAGAATCATGGGCAGAGAGATTTGGGTTTCAAAACAAAATCCTCTGGAAAACAGCTTGCATTTCTGTACTGACTGCTGAACTTTTGGACCTTTCACATCTACCTGTAGCCAAAAAGGGTTATTAATCTTCCTTTTATAAACAGGGGTGTGCCCCAGTTCTTGAAATCTATGTACAGTAAAAAGAGGTAAAAGGGAGTAAAAGACAAGTTTATCCATAATATGTGGATGGATACAGGACAAACATTCTAAATACAGGCTATCCAATACAGTAGCCACTAGTTACCTGTGGCTATTAGGAAGCACTTACAGAGTGACTAGTGTAAACTGAAATACACCAAGTGTAAAATGTACACCAGATTTCAAAGATATTGTACCAAAAAAAGTTAAAATAGTTCATTAATAATTTTATCTTGGTTATATGCTGAAATAGTAATTTTGGATATCCGAGTTAATGAAAATATATTAAAATTAACTTCACATATTTCTTAATTTTTAATATGGCTACTAGAAAATAAAAAAAATTATATACGTGGCTTATATTATGTTTTTATTAGACAGCACTGTTTTAAGTCATGGCACCTAAACTTAACAGAAAATTTTCTTCATTTGTAGTTGTCTCTAAACTCGTTTTTAACACAAAGACATGTACGTGCCACTTTACACAATCTATGTTTCCTGTCCCTGTTCCACACATTTTCATACAACCTCTCAGGATGCCTTCCTAACAGCAGCAAACAATATGAAATAAATGTTAATTAATATGATATAGATTACTCTTGAAAATAGATCAGAAAACATTATGCTGTTACTAATGTACTAGTGGTTTTTATCATGTAGCCAAAAACTGATAACACATTTTCATTAAAAGAAATTCATGAAAACATCCATTCCAAGAGGCAGTTAGAGAAGCCAACCATTAAGTCAACCCAATTCCTAAAATTCCATCTACCAGCTAGGTATGGAAGGCCACATATACTTCCAGCTAATGCCAACTGGGTTTCTACTGTATTGCCTGTTATGATATTTAAACCCTGGAATCTCCATGTGCAGCAGCTAGAAAAGTACAAACAACTTCCTTGTAAACTTCCAATGTTAAAACATAGAGACATGGACAAACATCACAGTTTTATTCTTTTTTTTTTTTTTCAACGTTTATTTATTTTTGGGACAGAGAGAGACAGAGCATGAACGGGGGAGGGGCAGAGAGAGAGAGGGAGACACAGAATGGGAAACAGGCTCCAGGCTCTGAGCCATCAGCCCAGAGCCTGACGCGGGGCTCGAACTCATGGACCGCGAGATCGTGACCTGGCTGAAGTCGGACGCTTAACCGACTGCGCCACCCAGGCGCCCCATACAGTTTTATTCTTTAGTAACTAAATATCTCATAGCAAGGAGAGCATCATCTTACTGGAAGATTACAAAAATAAAAATGTCAAATCTCCTCATCCCCATTTGAAAATATATTAACAGATCTGAAGTTGAACTGCATCCAGATCACCCCCCCCCCCCCGCTAATCATCTATTTGTCAATTAGTTACCCAAGTCTGTTCAATCACCACAACTCAAGCTGCAGGCTAATCCATTACTTCTAAATCTCAACTCCTCTTTCAATACCCTGCAAAGACTTCTCATGGCCCTTACATATCAGGATCCTTACCTTCAGTTTTGAGAGTTCACAGAGCCACTTCAGGCATGATCTCTACTTTTTTTTCTACTTTTCTGCCTATTCTTTCCATTGTGTTTGAGGTGCTCTTTCAACCCACCCCTTCTCCAAATCCTCTTTTTTATTATATTTCTCCTTCTTGTTCCCTTACACATTCAGAGCTGGCAGGTGGACTTCCAGGACTCAAAGCAAAATATAATTTTATTTTTCTTTTCCCCGGCTATTTAAGAAGCTCTTTAAATTCTACTTTCAACATGCAAGCTCTCAATTTTCTGGAGGCTATACAGTTAATTCTCTCCCACATATCTTTCTTGGAAAAGTGTCATCTTTTACTTTGTTTCTTTCTTTGTACTAATTGACATCAAATGTAATAATTTGTTTATAAAACTCCAGAGCTTAGAAAGAACTCTGTGGTCCCCTAAACTTCCTGTAATATCACGCGTAAGTATTTTTCTGAATAGCTGCTTCACAGCTTTCAATAGGTTTTTGAAGTAGTCCAAGTAGTGCAACCCCTCCAATGTCGCTTCCAGTTTTTGCCTCTTTTAGAGCTTCTGTGAATTCCTATCTTTCACCTGATCGTTACGAATGGTATCTTTATCATAGACATGAGCTCCTTATAATAAATATTCTTTACAATGCTGATGCAAGTATTTTTCCTGTGTGTTTAAAGTTTTGTTCTTTTTCACAGCACAAGAACTCTTACTTTACATATTAGAATTTCAATCATGTCCTTAATTCTGCTTATGGATTCAAAGCTAAAGTTAATCTTTAGGGTCTAAACATGGCCACCACACTGCACAATTCCAAGGGTGTCACTTATACTAGACTCTGTGCTGTGGTGTGTTGAACAGAATACAGTACAAATGACACCCCCTGGAGTTGCATAATGTGGATGTTCTGGAACAACCAACAATAAATATGCCCAGTTTCCGAAGTTTTCCAACACTTTGACTTTTTACAATATACTTAAGATTTTCATCCACGTGGAGCATATATTATATTGAAAAGTTGTGATTAACAATTTTTTAAAACATTATTTGCTTTTTCCAATTTCACTTAATAAGTAATCTTAACTCCATGTTTTAGAAAGTTACTTTAACAGAGTATTTTTAAAGGTATTTGTTTAATACACTAAGTCTCAATCTGAACTTCCATTCAACAGAACTTTAAAAGATACATAACGCCAGGAACTGTGCTAAATGCTGACAATAAAAAATGTAAAAGATGGTTACAGAACACAAAAATCTTAAGTCTTACCACAGAAGTCAATGACTAGAGTGTGTCATTTTTTTTAATACGGTCCCAATCATCGTTGCTACGTGTGGACTAGAAATATTTTTTAAATCTTTGTACATAACTGGGGCGCCTGGGTGGCTCAGTCAGTTGAGCGTCCGACTTCGGCTCGGGTCATGATCTTAAGGTTCATGAGTTCAAGCCCCACATCAGGCTCTGTGCTGACAGCTCAGAGCCTGGAGCCTGCTTCTGATTCTGTATCTCCCTCTCTCTCTGCCCCTCCCCTGCTCACGCTCTGTCCTTGTGTCAAAAATAAACAAACATTAAAAAAAAATTAAAAAAAATATTTGTACATAATTGACTCTAAATATCTCATTTTTCAAAGTCCTTTCATAAACATGCTGGTTTACTTTTCCATGTAACAACTGCCATTTACCATTACATGCAACATACACCAGGTACGTAATATCTAATACCAAAAAACAGATGAAAGAGGATTATTACCCACATCGACAAGAGTTCTCTTAATCCTTTATTTAATTTCTATTAAATAACTTGCTCAAAATCTCAGTTACATTGTGGAGCTGGGACTTGAACTTATATTTGTCTAAGTCAGTTGGAGTTCCTGGATATACTAAAAAGGACAAGGGCACCTGGGAGGCAGTCAGTTGGAGCCCTGGGTCGGGCTCTGTACGGGCTCTGCATGCTGGGCTGGCCCTGCGGACCCTGCTTGGGATTCTCTGGTCTTTCTCGCTCTCTGCCCCTCCTCCGCTCACGCTCTCCGTCTGTCTGTCTGTCCGTCTCTCTCAAAAAAAAAAAAGTTCTACAATATAAAGGACATTTTGCGTGGGGAGTGGGTAGAGGTTCTATCTGTCTCCACCTTCTCAGTATTTATACCTGTTCTTTTTCAAACTTTACATTATAGTCAGTTATTATAAAACTATAATGGGGGCATCCTTGGCTTTACTCCCCTCAAATTAAAAGAACTGTTCACAAGTATTTTCAATAAGCAGAAATTGGCTTTTTGCTAAAGGGAAGGAAGCATATTTTATTATTTTAAGGGAGAATACCTTTCTACTTCAATGTTTAAACTGGGAGTCAGTTAGAATATACCAAATAATGCACAGTACCACAAGTCATCAGGGAAACAAAATCCAAACCACAATGAGATCCCACTTCACAACCACTAGGATGCGTATAGTTGAAAAACCAGAAGAGGTGTGACAGAATGTAAAGATATTGGAACCCTTCTACACTGTTGATGGGAAACTAAAATGCTACGACAGTTTGGCAGTTTCTCAAAAACTTAAACAGAGGCTTACATGGCAATTCCACTCCTAGAAATATACCCAAAGAACTGAAAACAGGTATTCAAACAAATGCTTGTAGACAAATGTTCGCGGCAGCACCATTCACAGTAGCCAAATGGTGGAAATGACCCAAATGTCCATAACTGACGAATGGGTAAAATATACCAAATGCTTTTATTTTGTATTCTAAATTTCAAAATGTTCAATAATTTTTCTTCTGCAGCCTATTGAAGTAATATGTCACAGGACTGGAAGCCACCACTCTGCACAGTCTTGTAACAAGCTCCCTTTGTTTGAGGAGTATATCCTAATAAATGAATTCTACTTGTTTTCACTGTTGGTCTTCGATGAAATTGGACAACGGTCATTTTGGCAGTGTTGGGTCGTGCTTGAGGATTTAGATTATACCTGCCTCAAAACCGGCTTAAGGTAGTTTTTCATGTTTTCCTATGTTCTAGAATAAAAGATAAGAAAATGTCTACGACTTTAAAACATCTTATCCGTAAATCTATAGAGAAAAGTATTCAACGAAAGTATAAAGTAAGAATTTTTTAAAGTCACTTTACAAATAAACTAATTCATGTTTTCAAATGACTCATCTTCTGTTAATTACCTGAAGATACTGCTGTTGAAGTATTTTATTTTCTTGTTTTTTAAACAGAACCATATGAGTGAGATTTAGAGATATCTCTGGAGTTATTAGCTCAGTCATCTTCTTCCAAAGTTGCATCTTACTAAGTTCTGATTTACTTCTGCTTTCAGCTGTTTGCACTAAAATTTCACGTCCTCAAGTCATGAGTTACACACACACAGAGAGTCTTAATGTTTAGCAGACTCCTCTACATACACTTTTGCCAATACTTTGGTATTATGACACCGGCATTTGAAGTATAGGGGATGCTTAAGAAAATAGCTAGACATTAAAATTAATTAAGAAATGCACATTTAAAATGTGCACATTCTTAAAATGCACATTCTCAGGCCACCTTTGGAACTACTAAATCAAAGTCTCTGCTCTGAATAATTGATGACAAGAATCTTTCTTCACCAAGCCAAACCAGAACAATGCCCTTGCCCAAGTACAGCATGACCCAATAATTTAGCATACTGACTGGGGCATTTCTGAAAGTGAAAAGAAATGCTATTAATAATTCACCAAGAAAACAGATATAAGCCAGGATGTATGGTGAAAACAGGGTTCCCATAGTGTTCCAAACTTTGAGAATTTGGCTAGTTTCAGAACCACTTTCAACCAACAAGTTCATTAAAATTATTCTAAAATGTAATGCAAGAATATTACACTAAGAGCTGAAAATACACAGAAACCTGAGACCCATACTCAGGTCTGGTGCCCAGTTGGAAAGAAAGGGCAAATGACAACACGTAGTAAGTAGCAGAGAATAAATAATAATACGTAGGCCTCTTAAAAGAGAGGCTTCACAAAATGCAGGACTTGAAATGGGCCTTCAAGGATCACTACTGCTCGGAGGATGAAAGCCAATCGAGGGGATGAGAGAAGATAAATAAAGATTGAAGAGCCTAGAAAACCCATGTCATGCCCAGAAGGTGGGAAACAGACCCACTGTCACTAGAGCACAGGGCTTTTATACAAAACAGAAGATAAAAATAAAGTGAGGAGCCAAATGCAGAAAAGGTTGATGGACAATCCCGGAGATTTCTGAGGAAATTCTGTAATCAAAAGGCCCTCTGACACAATGTGGCATGAGTACCCAGGGGAGATAAGAAGAGATTAAAAAGATACACTCGTGAAAAAAGAATAATACCACATGTAGGTGGAAATACTACATACTTAAAAAAGAGTAATTAGGAGAAGAAAGATTTCAGAAACAACAGAAAAGAAGTTGAAAAGTAAAGAGACATAGCAAGGTGTGTACTGAAAACAACAACAAAGAAATTACAAAGAAGTCTTATGAAGAAAACACTGACAGCTAAGATTACCAGAGGACATTTCTGAAATAAAACAGAAGAGGGAAAGCCAGATTACAAAACGATGAAAGAAACACAAAACAGAAAAGTGTAAAAGTGGCTGTATACACGGCTCAATAAAGATGAATGGGAGGCCAGAGAGTAGGTGATACAGAGAAAAGATGACAGAATTAAACAGGCTTTTAGATAATCTCTGAAAAACAGGAAAGAGTAATAGAAAGAGATTAGAAATAAAAGAAAATGAAACATTCAGTTTGAGGCAATAGGCTAGCAGAAAAAATCCCATCAGGTAAGCAGGTTTTCCTGTAAATAAAATAAAATTCACTGAACAATAAAAACACCAAAAGAATATTCAGAGACAAATATGTATTTGCAAGCGAGTGTGTTAATACATATGTTAAACTCGGGCACAAAGTTCAAATTTAGTATGAGAGTTCAGAGTTCCGGGCAGCTGTAAAAAGAAAAAGGGTAGAGGAAGAAAACTTCTACTATTTTTTACATAGAAGACAATTCCAGACTCAGCCACCCAGGTGCTCCTAGACCAGTAATTTGTAACTAACTAGAAGTGATTAACCCCTTCCCCCCTCCTTAAGACATTTGGAAACGGGAGAAGGTGGTTTCTGGTGGCCATAACCCTAGAAGGGGCCCCACTAGCATTTAGTCAGCAGAATCCAAGGATGCTCAATGTCTTCCAAGGAAAAGCACAATCCAGCCCAAAATGCCAAGGGGGTCCCTGAGGAGAAACACTGTGAGTAGACAAGGAAGGCTGCTTATCCTGCATACTTTAGATTACAACAGGGTTGATTTTTAAATTCATTTCTTGTGATAAACTAATTTGATTCTAATAAAGGTCCTTGCATTCCAGCTTGATTTATTTTAATTCAGAACTTAAAAACAGACCTGTTGTTCTAATAAGGGTATTTCAGTCATTCTAACGTTAAGACTTACTAATTACCCATTAACAAATGATAAAGTGTGGCTAAGAGAATGTCACCATGTTTAACAATGGCTAAAATACGCATTCCGGTTTTTTTGTTGTTTTTTTTAAATTTTTTTTAACGTTTATTTATTTTTGAGACAGAGAGAGACAGAGCATGAACGGGGGAGGGTCAGAGAGAGGGAGACACAGAATCCGAAACAGGCTCCAGGCTCCGAGCTGTCAGCACAGAGCCAGACGCGGGGCTCGAACTCACGGACCGCGAGATCATGACCTGAGCCGAAGTGAATGCTTAACCGAATGAGCCACCCAGGCGCCCCTGCATTCCGCTTTTGAAATAATATCTAGGGCAATGGTTAAGTTGAATCGATTTGCATTATTTTTTACCACCAAATATGCCCATGCAATTTTTATACACCCAAAGTTTCCTAAGGCACAGCAATTTAAGCTTAAGTTTACTTAAAATTAAGACAGTGTATAAGGATTATAATGGCAATATACAGAAGTACTGCAATGATCTGGCACACAATAAATAATCAGTTCACAATGATTCTGAAAAGGATAGCAGGGAAACCAACTATTATTTTGAAAAAAACATTAAAAATAAACTAGTAAACGTAAACAAGGGAAAAAATTAAGCATTTACTCTACGTTCACTAGGTAACTTACCCCATTGGGTAAACAAAGAAATGATGTGGTAAGTTTCTCTTCAGAGATCTATTCCAATGGCTGCTAACATCACAACAAGAAAATCAGATCTTACAAATCTCCTGACAGAAAAGCACACTTATGAGGCAACTGTGTCAAAAAAATAAGAAAGAAAGAAAGAAAGAAAGAAAGAAAGAAAGAAAGAAAGATCAAATTTCCATTGGATCAAGCCTCTTGACCTAACTCAAGACCTAAAGTTAGAGCAAATACTGAACCCAAAGAAAGCTTTAAACTACACCATACAAATTCAGTAAGTAAAATCCAGACTCTCAGAAACCCCACCCAGTTCTTTCATTAAATTGCAAAAATAAGGGAATGAGAATTAAGTGAAGAGTCCCTATCTCTCAAAAATGCACAGTGCAATACTTGTCTTTTAAAAATGCATATGAAATGATGTCTGAGATTTGCTTCAATGTAATATGGGAGGGTAAAATGAATGGGATTATAGATGAAACAAGACTGGCCAAGGGTTGGGAACTACTGAAAACTGGGTGAAGGCTAGTTACATCGGGATTCATCATACCAGGGTGTTTACTTTCTTATGTGCTTAAAATTGTCCATAATGAAAAGTTAATTAAAACAAACAAACAACAACAACAAAAAAAAAACTAAGAAACCTCTGCAGGAAGGGAAAGCAATCATTTGCAACATGTTTATTCTAGGGTTTAAAAAATAAGAAAATGAATGCTTGGCATAGTCCTCTAACGGATACTGGGATAATAAGCATCTGGGAAGATAGAAATATCTTTTAAAATTGTAAATAGACACTGGTGTAAATAAAATAAAGAAAATGTAAAGGTATACTAATTAAAACTGTCACTCAATTCCACATGGAACACATGCATCTAAGTTCATGTTCAAACTCATCAAATGCCAGATTTTTCCTCACTGTGATAGCAGGTAAATTTACTACGAGCATATATATCACAAATCCAACAAATATTACCAATACCCTTAGAAACAAGTGTGTAACAAAAATAAAACCATAAAGCCAAGGCCTTATGGTGCCCTCTATATTTTGTTGTTGCTACTGTTTAAATTGAGAAGACTACAGAAAGCAATAGGAAGCCGTAAAAAATATGTAGCCACAATCTTCCAAGATCGATTCTCTTGGGGACCCTGAATAAATGGATTCTTGACCTACTAAAATTTAATGTGAAAAAATGATCCATTTGTAAAGGACCTATAAGATTGTAAATGGCAAAACGAACTACAAATAACCATTCTCAGAAAGGGAATGTATGTTGTTTATAAAAAGTGAGAGGCATGGATGTAAAGGGAGGATCATCGTGATGATTTATAAGTAAAGGAAAATAAAATAAAAAGGTAACAAAATTCATGTTTCCCTAGGCCTTTCATTCAGACCAAAACATGTGGAGCTATACTCCCAAAAGCAATTTCAGACAAGAGATGTCTTTATTTTTCCCCAGACAAGCTAGAAGTTAAACAGAATGACAAAGTGTATTTGCTCTGGGACAGTGAAGCAGCAAAGAAACTTTGGAATGCTATAACTGGTCCAAATGCCTCCAAAGCAGGCAGGCTAAACCACAGACAATGAACATGGAAATATTGCAATTCCCTTCAGTATTGTTTGTTGCAAATAACCATTAAATTAAAATAATTACTATATACACTGAGGATCAAGAGGGGACTGAAATTTTTTTAAATGTAATGATCCTAGAAATTTTGCCTTACTGCTGTTATTTTTTAGGTTAATCATATCCTATGACCACCACATCCAAAACAGGTGTTATAAATAAGGTTATGGTGTTTATCCATATATATAAAACCAATGAAGTGTCAACAGAGAAAATATGTCAAAACTTCAGAATTTAACTTTAATACTGCCTTTAGACAAAATGCAAGACACAGAATGATACATGAAACTCATTAGTTTCATTAATCTAAAATGAACTATATAAACCTAGCAGGTCACCCTGAGAACATCAGGTCTATTTTATTTTACTAATTGGACCGGCTCCTTTTCTAAAAAGACTCATAAGGGAAAAGCAAATCCCCATACTATCTGGGAAAAATTTCTGTATAAATTCACAAATTTAGGGAAAACAGTGATTAAATGAACTATAAAAAGACAAAATTAAGAGGAATCTAATATGAAGCCAAAGTTGTTAAAAAGTGAGATCTAGTGCCAGTATTAAAAAATAGTAAGTGCACATGCTGCTGAGAAATCAGTATTAGAATTCTCCTAAAATCCTATATGATTCAGACTTTTCTCCATAAAGCCAGAAATTCTTATCTGCAGAGGGATATTTTTCCAACTTCAAAGCAATTCATAAACATGGACTGCTTCACAATACCCTAGAGAAAAAAGGAGAGGTAGATTTGAAGATATTCCTTTGCTCACAGGAAAGCCATACACAAAGAACTACATGGTAGAGAACAAAGATTTGCATTTTCCGTTATGATCATACTCAGTCCCTGACCTTTCTTACAGGGGAAGAGAATAGGGCAGGAGAGATGACAACTGGGGGAATGCTCCCTGAAAAGAAACTGCTTAAATGATTAAAAAAAAAAAAAAAAAAAAGGGTAAGAAGAGTCTAGTACCCCAAAGCCAAAGAAGGAAACTCTTTTTTTTTATTTTAATGTTTGTTTATTTTGAGAGAGAGTGAACATGTAAGCAGGGAAGGGAGGAGAGAGAATCCCAAGCCAGGTTCTGGCTCCATGTTGTCAGAGAAGAGCCCGATGCCAGGCTCAATATCATGAACCACGGGATCGTGACCTGAGCAGAAATCAAGAGTCAGATGCTTAACCAACTGAGCCACTCAGGCTCCCCAAGGAAATTCTTTTCTTCTCCAACTCATCATCTGAACCTTATTTGCCAGGTTCTAAACCCTACATGAAGTGTATTCTTGGATCCTTCAAGAAACTATGAATAAATGGGACACACTTCAACTAAGCATGCACCTACAGACCCACAATCAACTCGAATGTTTTTACCACATTTCTCAAGCAGCACTGTACAAAAGCAAAAGTGCTTACTTTTATATCAAAAAGTAAACCCAGATTTTTGC
Source organism: Lynx canadensis (assembly GCF_007474595.2). Lineage (NCBI taxonomy): Eukaryota > Metazoa > Chordata > Mammalia > Carnivora > Felidae > Lynx > Lynx canadensis. Next base: position 168,375,927 of record NC_044310.1, on the reverse strand, counting down.
CCTGCATCTATTATATATATGCACTACATATGTGACATGTAGCAATTTTCTCAACCATTCTAAGATTCAGTTTTGAAATCTTAACAAGAATGATTCTTTATAGGCTTCTTTTGGGAATTGAACAAGTTACTGTATTAGTAGGCACTATGCTATGGAATCCAGGACAGTGTCAGGCTGGATGCCCAATTATCTCCTTTTGAAGTGAGAATGAAAGCCATCTATTCTTGGAAGTATACATCCTTTGCGGCAGAAAAATTGACTTCTCATTGAATATCCATATGCTCCCCCCACATTTTCCAGCCCCCTTGCAGTTAGTTGAGGCCATGTGATTAATTCATGTCTTCCTTCCAGACCAGAGCACTTAAAAGCTGGCACATGACCCTCTAGCTCTTTGCCCGGACACATGTTTCAAATGACAGAGCCACAAGATGCAAGCAGCACAAATCAGGAGTCCACACATGGAAGAGCTACCCAGGAGAGCTCCTGAACCTACAGTGGACTTCATATGAGCAAGAGAAATAAACCTTTATATGTTTACGGTTATAAGCCGCCTAGGTTTGTGAACAAAGCAAAATTTAATGTATCCTCTTATAGTCCAATTATACTCAAATGCTGCAGGACAAAATGCATACATAAAAATGGCAAGTTCTCTGTTTAATATTAAAGGACATCTTGTTTTCAGTATAATTTTGTATATTTAGAAAAAAGGAAATGATTAAAAGATAATATTTAATAATAAACTGGAAGAGGAATCCAACATACACAAACAACTTAAAAAGAAACTGATATTTATAGTTTCACCTTAAGGGGAAAGAATTCTAAAAATCAAGAGTCTAAATTTTTTTCTAGTTAAGCATACAAGTTATACAACATAAACAACAAAAAGCAATTATCCAAAAATAAAAAGTGAAAAACTAAAAACAACTATTAGGAAATAGGTAAGGAAAAGCAGACCAACTTTAAAACACTTTTTCACTGTAACTGGCTGTAGTCAATAGTCATTGTAATAGAGGTAGTATAGGACCACACAAGCTTGCCCACAATTCTGAAATCCCAAAGCCCTAAAAATCAGACTTTCAAAATAAGTTTGGAGAAAAATGATTTAGCAGCAACACCAAACATGAACTAACCTGAAACTATTTGTAGTTTCTACTTATCCCATTTAGTATAAATATTCATACATTTTTGGTGTAGAAATATGATGTGCTTGAAGAGCCCACTGGGGATGTTACATAAGATACAGCAGACACATCATAATATTCCCTTTCTAAAATCTAAAATTTTCTGTTCTCTGAAACACATCTGGCCCCAAGGGTTGGAAATAAAAGAATGTGGACTTAGAACAACAATAGAAGTGAATATTCTCTGTACTGTCTTAATGATGAAAATAAAAACCAAATCAAGAGCATGGCTTTCTAACCTGTTTGTAATTCAATGTAAAACTGAATTTTGATGATTTTCCAAAGGTGTTTCTCCTTGATGCATTGTACTTCAATATTTCTGGTAGAACACAGATACAACAGCCTAAAGCTAGATCATGCAGGGGTATAATTAACTGGTAGAAGACAGAAAAGAAATAAAAATACCGCCGAAAGCATTTCTGGCCTCAACAGACCATAATTTAGCAGGTGTTCAAGGTAGCCATTCCTGTGGTTTCACATAAAAAACACACACATATGTCAAAAAATATACAATGAATGTAAACCACAGTACAGGAGGAGCAGAGGTAGAGCCATCAGCTCTAAGGAAGGTGCAGGACAATGTACTAAGCAGTCATTATTAATAATAAGACAGGAAAATGGTAAAAAGCAAACTATGCAACAACTCAGGAGGCAAGGTATCAGAATAAATGTCTACAGCAGGATTGCTCAACCTGAGCACTACTGACTTTTAGTCCAGATGATTCTTTGCTGTAGAGGGGTTGTTCTACACACTGTAGGACATTTAGCAGCATCTGTGACCTCTACTCACGAAGTATCAGTAGCAACTCCCTCTTCCCCCAGTTGTGAAAGCAAAAGTCTCCAGGCACTGCCAACTCTTCTTTAGGCTTTTTTTTTGGAGGGGGGCAGAGGACTGGCAGGAAGGAGTAGGGAGGCAAAATTTACCCCTAATTGAGAATCATGGATCCAGAAGCAGAAGAAAGATTTGAAGTTTAAAGAGTTTCTTCTTCTAGAGGTGCCTGGGTGGCTCAGTCAGTTAAGCATTCGACTTCAGCTCAGGTCATGATCTCAAGGTTCACAAGTTCAAGTCCCGTGTGTGGCTCTGGGCTGACAGCTCAGAGCCTGGAGCCTGCTTCAGATTCTGTCTCCCTCTCTCTCTGTCCTTCCCCCACTCACGCTCTGTCTTTCTCCGTCTCTTAAAAATGAATAAAAAATAATAAAAAAAAAAACTTAAAAAAGGTTTCTTCTTCCAGATTCTAATAAAATGCCAAATATACTTCCCTGTCAAAAGAAGAAAAAAAAATTCTATTTCTCTAGATCTGTTAAGTGGTTTTATCGTATGTTTTTAATCTCAGTTTTGTAGGGACGATGAGAATGGCAGGATCAAACTCCCCATTCTCAATCTGAATGCCTCTGTACTCTAAACAAGAAAGAGTTGCTGATTTTCCCATAGCTAAACATATCCATCTGTTGTTACAGCAACTCCTTCAAGGAGGGAATGAGATACCAATTGGTTAGCTATAGAAAGAGACAACAATTGGCAGTAAACGTCCACACTGTTTTCACCTACTTTCTAACTATATTATCTGCTTTGAACATTATATGTCCCTAATAAAAATGTGACCTTTTGGGGGAAGAATAGTGTTTTCAATCACATCATTCTTTTGGAAAAAGTTTTTAGTCACAACAGCACCGGGTCTTCCTGCTGCACCGGCATATAAGAGAGAAAAAAATTAGGCTTACTATGATTATCAATTTCCTTTTATAATAGAAGCAGTAGCTAAATGCCTTTGAATAGTATTAAAAATTCTAACTATGAAAAAAAGTAAAGAGTATGTGGGATTTTTAATTGATTTTCTCCAAAGTCACTATTTTGCCTGAAAGTTCTATTCCTGTTGGTCTGACAGATTTCGATTATCTATTAATTTAACAAATCTTCACATGCAAAACACTGTGTAAAGCAAGAGTTACAAAAACGTATAAGACCATCCTCCTTTCAAAGGAACACTTACTCTTACAGAGGGTAGACAAGCAAATAATCACAGTATATAGCATTAACATACTATAGTATTTCAGCTATGCTGGTTAGTATTAGCTTCAAGAAACATAAAACATCACTTAAAATTATGAGTAATGCCCAAGTCTCCAAAAAATCCTCATGATTTTTGAGAGACTGTGCCGATGCCAAAACTTAATAAATCATATCCACAGTGGGGTGGATAATAATGACCCCAGTGGGGTGGTAAGGAAAACAAACACCTTCAATCAGAGTAGCTGTGTATTTATCTGTTTTAGAAATCAAGCTTCCAAATAAGATTGAACTTTTATAAAAAAAAAAAAAAAAAAAAAAGGGAGTTCTAGGATTGTTTTTGAAGAGTTGAAAATAAAAGGAATTAACTGGATAAATGGGATACAACTTTGTTTTATAAAATAGGGAATCTTTACCTAGCACACACTAAAATCAACAATAACAAAAACCAAATGTATAGGTAAACAAAAAAAAAAGCTATCTATATGTGGGGGCTTTAAAATCAAGTGGTGTGTAAGCAACCAACTAAGCTATAGATATCACCTGTTATTTTTATTATTACCTGCCTTCATATACCAATTACAAAAAGCTTCCAAAGTCACAGACAAGGAAAAAAAATTGCTGTTTAGGTAACTGGTAAACTACATCAATTCAGAATCTAATTTTCCAAATATTGATATAATTTCATTCTCACTTCAACTGTAAATTTTAATAACAATATTTAAAAGAGAAAAAATAACATCCTTATTTTAAAATTTTTCATTACAATTTACTACAGAGACAGAGCATTCTCTATGAATTATCGTTAACTTTATGCATATTCCTTTAAATAGGATACACTATTTCCTCATCTTTGCCCAATATTCTTAGGTTTTCTTTTTTACTTAAGTTCCAAGGAACTCCTTTTAGTTATATAAATTTTTGCTTATATGTTCTCAAATAAATAGCTGTTAAATTGATTAAAATAAAATTACTCCTATAGTAGGATGTTGATGTACTGGAGAGAATGCTAGCAAGAATGAGGGCATGTGGCTAAACTGCCTCTTTCCCTTTAATCATTCTGTGGCCACTTTACTGACCCAATTTACACCATTACCAAACTTTAAAACATATTAACATTTAATCCTCACAATAAACCTATGGGAGGGGGGATTATTTTAATCTCCATTTTACATTTAAGAAAACTGAAAGAGAGGGGCGCCTGCGCAGCTCACAGTCGGTTAAGCGTCCGACTTCGGCTCAGGTCATGATCTCACAGCTTTTGAGTTCGAGTCCCGCATTGGGCTCTGTGCTGACGGCTCAGAGCCTGGAGCCTGCTTCAATTCTGTGTCTTCCTCTCTCTCTGCCCCTACCCTGCTTGTGCTGTCTCTCATAAATGAATAAATGTTAAAAAAAAATTTTTAAAGAAAAAAAGAAAACTGAAAGACAGAAATACATCCTAACTGATCTAAGATAACACAGCTAATAAGAGGCAGAGCAGGGACCGGACCCAAACCAATGCTTTAGAAACCTTAATATACAAACAATTCCCCTGGGAATCCTCCTGAAATTCAGTTTTTGACTCAGTACTTCTGCAGTGAGGGAGGCAAGATTCTGCATTTCTCACAATCTTACGTGTGATGCAGACACTGCTGATCAGAAGATTCACCCTATGGGTGGCAAAGTTCTAAGCTACCCTAGAAAATGGTGGCAAGTGGTGGTAACCCTCAAAAGGAGGTAGAGTTCACCCACCGTTAGACAATGCGAGGCATAGGAGTAAATCAGGGGTTGCCAACTTCTGGTTTAGAACTTAACTGCTTCTTTTATTAATTTTGTTTTTAAAAGAAGGATGTTAGCAAAATTACAAGTACTATAGTACTTTTCAGGTTTTGCAAGTGAACACATTATAATAAATACTTGCTACTATTACACCTCCCTCCAAATAAGGCTTTTCCCACATCTAAAAACTATTACAAATGCCCCTGAATATCTACCTTTAACACAGATTCAATCTGAACATATTAAAGAATATTTTAAGAGCGTACATTTGTGCTTTCTCATAAATGGAAAGAATTAGAGGTGGAGTTAAAAATCCAGCAACTTCCTAAACTTCTGCCACTTGTAAAAGGGGTTACTGTGATCAGACAAGGGCACTCCCTGGGAAACAGATGGAAGGAACATAAACGTCTTAAGAGCACACTACTCAACAATTCTAGTCAATCACTTTCTCCAAAAACAGGAAAATGCCCAAACACAACCTCCCTCCGTTCTCACTGACGTATCAACTATGTATACCATAATCTAGAATATAGTATGCAAACAATATAAACTAAAGCCACTATATAAATATTATATCCCTATGTTTTGAATGCTCTGGCCTAAGGCACTCCAACACCTAAAAACTGAAATGCCATCAAATCATTGGAAATAACATTTTATCAAACTTTTATACCATTAGGAAAAGAAATATCGTTACTATCGAAATATATTCAAATATGTTTAAAGCCACACACTTAATTCAACAGTTAAGTCTATCCTAAGATCACCTATGGTGTACACATGTTAGACACAGCTATGTACTAAGGGAATATATAACATAACAAAAAAAATATTTTATAAATAAAACACAGGAAGGGAGGAAGGGATCTAAGAGAAATCTTAGTCTCATTGGAGTAATTTTGGTTTTGCTGAGTTTTCTTGTATTTCAATCAACTTTTTCCCGAATGTACACAAATATACTTTACATTTCTTCCCTGAGGAAAAATTAAATCCGTCAAATACTGACAAGCTTGTAAAAATTATTTTCGAAACCATAATGGAATTCTGATTAATTAACTACACATGAAAGTCCAACATCAAAGTCAGAAAAGTATTAGGTTTCATAGATTTCAGGCAATATGAATTCACACATTTTAGAATTTAATATAGAATCCCATTTTTAACTATAACAGAAATTAATAAATTTAACCTGTACAATCACTATAAAGCTAAAATTCTCACCCATGCACCTGTGAAGTACAAGAACACCACAATCTGTCACATATCAGACGTGAAGATACAAACACAATACAAATTCAGACTTAGCTGTCAAAATCCTGAAATGCCTCCACTAAACACTCAATATTCCAAATTCCTGCTCAAGGACAGGACTAGATCATATTCCACCCCCCAAAAAGCTGAAGACACTTAAAATAAAAGACACAAAAGGATCTATTTTGCACATCGGACGCCTGAATAAGAATGTCCCCAAACTAGTAAGACACAACTTCTGCCAGTTCCCAGTTACGACTCATCATTTTCTGTTTGCTTTCTCTTTAGTCACACAGCCACAAATAAACTCATATATTAAAGAACTAGAGAACTGAAATATATAATTTGCATACTTTACAACCATCCCAAGTTGTGACAAGGGAAAGTGTAGATGATGTATTCCAGGTTATTGTTTGCAAGCCCACACGTTTGTTCGCTATTTCACTGATCACTAAAGGTGAAGCATTTCATGGACTGAAACAACATATGGTATGTAAAGAGAAAAATAAACAAGTTAAACTTTCTGCCTCCAGAAACATTCTACTTCCTCTAAAATAATCCTCAGTGACCTTGTGGAACCATTCCCGGGTTAAACATGTAAAGCATACTTCTTCAGCAACTGCAACATTACACTACTGCTCCAAGGGCATTCAACACATTCTCTACTGGGTTCTCCAGACTTAGGCACGTATGCTAGTTTGTGAACCCTTTAAAAATGTTTGACATTACATGCAATTTTAAAACATTTAAGAGTTCTGAATTGATAGATCTTTGTATCTTTTATACTGAGAAATATTAGAAAACCCTCTGCAAGTTAAGTAATTCTTCAGAGAGCAAATTTAACCTGACCTCGCTAAATCGCTACAGATTTGACAAACCATTGAGAAAGGTGGAAGGATTTATTTATTCTCTAAAGCAGCACTGTTCCATAGAAATATAATGCATGCCACATACATAATTTTAAATTTTCTAACCACATTAAAATGGTAAAAAAGTAAAATTTTAAAACATTCCATAAAACTTATCATATCCAACATATTATCATTTAAACACGTAACAGATACTTCTAAAACCCAGTAAGGTATTTTACATTCTCTGCTTCATACAAAGTTTTCCAAAATTCGATGTGTGTTTTACACTTACAGCACATCTCACAAGTGGCTAGTGGCTGCATTACTGGACAGCACAGCTCTTAATACTTTGAGATCTGACGTACCACTACCTGGTTAGAATTAGTTTACATTCATGTTTACCTTTTGAGCTGACATAGCTAATTACAAATATGAGCAAAACTGTTAATTCACTGAATAAATCAGAAGATCACCTTATCTAAGGATCTGTTTAATACACACAAGAGGCAATTGAATTATACCCAATTATATCTCAAGTAGACTTCGGAGATAGGTCAGATCATCACAAGTGAACACAACTTGTAACAAAAATATAGGTAAGACAAGAAAACATTTTCGTATCAGACCATAACACTGCCTGATTTCTAGCTGCCACTCTCACCCTGGAGCACATATCTCTATGCAAATTATCTACACAACTGTCCTTTCTAACTCGGATATATTTTGGAAGCCATATAGTTACTGGTGAAAAACAAAGCACTAGGTAAGACAAACTGAAAAAACGTTTAACGAAAAAAATTATCAACCAGTCACTTTTAATGCACCATATGCCAACTGACAATCTTAAATTATCCTACAGGAGTTTCACTGAAATGAGTTCTTCCTACAAATTCCAATTCATATACTGCTTTTCACACATGTATTTCAAGGACCAAAATTACCAAGAATTTTCCCAAGTAATTAAGACATTCGGTTAAAATGTAAATAATTCCAACAATGCATTCTCCAGAAAATAACTAGAAGCATTAGCTTAGCACATAAAATTTGTCCTTAAGGCACATTACTGAATAAATCAAACAGAAACTATACCCTTGTTTACTGCATTTACATTTTGTAACACCACATTCAGCAATTTCTAAATTTGGAAGGTCAGTTCAGATTGCACACAAGCAGTAACTTTAAAGCTTAGCAAAATTTTCGAAGTTTCTGCAATATAGTTCTGAATAAACACTGTACAGCAATGTTACAACAGAACAAAATCAGCACCATTCACACTAATCTCAGTAAGAAGCACAAAATCAGTATATTCATAAATTCCAAATGTATGATACATGCTAAAGAGTATTTTCCCCCAAACTTGTTTAATTCACCTTAGACAATTTTTGTTTCATGCACTTGCAAAGCTGAGAAGAAGCAAACGTAGCTTCTTCTGCAGCACACATATCCCAAGCCGATACATTAATCTCTTGTTATTTTTGCACATTTTGAAATCAAAACAAAATTTGTTTCTTACCTGCAGTTAGGAGGAGGATCGAGAGTTATTTCAGCTAGCTCCTTCTGAATTCTGTTAGTGAAATGAGAACAGACAAAAAGGATTTGAGATAGTCTACAGAATAACCGGGGAATTACACTGCCCTCTACCACCATGCAGTTAAATGCAAGGCTCGCTTTGCCTTCAGTAATGCTAACATGGCTGCTTCCTCTTTGTTCTCAGAGGCATAACCCAAATCCCTTAACAGAAACTTTGCAGCTTTTTTTCTCACTTGCTACTGTAAATAAGTATGACATTCACACCAGATCTTAGAAATAGTCCTCTACTAGTACTCAATAAAGGCTATAAAATCTATTTTAAAACACTTTTTACCAAAGAAATTCTCTTTTCAAGCTTATATGCAAATGAGACAAGAAGGGAGGAGGGAAAGCACTAGAATTTTTGACAATGACTTTAAGTCACTTTTACAGAGGTAAGAATTAGCAAGCTATTACATGAGCACAGTAACAGTTTTGACAATATTTTGTGTCAAAAAAAAGTTTAAAATTTACAAACATCTTGACCAGTGAAAAACTTCTAAAGGACTCTGACCTTACTTAACCAATTCTGTTTTCCCTAATCTTAAGTACAGCACTAAAATTGAATACATTTGGGGGAAAAGAAATAATAAGATATATAGCCTTGAGTTAAGAGGAGGGGGAAAACAGTTCTCTGATTTTATTCAAATGTAAAATGCTTTCAAAACTTAAGATGTGTACTATATGTCCCTCAACAGGATTACAGCAAATTGAGGATTCTAAATTATTTAAAAGACTGCTATTATTTAATAAAATATTCTCAAGTTATTAATACTTAATTATTGATATAGTAGAGGTGAAAACCCACAGAAAAATAAGAGTTCTTCTAAATCACTTAGAGAACTCAATATTTGAACAGGTTTTATACTTCTTTTTCCTTTCGTTGTGATCAATAAAAATCAACAAAACGTCAATACTGGCTAATACTACAAACATTTATGACGTATAACTAATAGAATGCATGGATATTCCCCTCCCTATTGCTACCAATGGAGTCCCATTGACATAATCTTTTTTTTGCCATCAAAGATAATATAAACCAACAGGAAACAAATGACCTTTCAAATATACCCAACAAAATGTTTCTTCTGCTGTTGAGTAATAACATGTCAAACATATCCACAAGTTTTAGAGTGAAGAGTCACCAGCACAATGAAAGTTTTCAATAGCCAACTGCCACCCAAAATTGTAAATGGCTATGTTTCAGTTTTATTTACACTCACAATAATATAGAGGCATAACCATAAGTTAACTACAAAAAGTAATAACCTGGGATGCAATGACTTAGTCACATTTGTAAAACTGAAAGCAAATTGGGAGCACAATCTTAAATCTGCTCTCAAATGTTGTTAAGGCCTTGAATTTACAAATTTTCTAGCAACCATAATTATTTCTAATCATTAAGTTTCATGAAGAGTGGCGCTGCTGATCTCTAGAAGTGTCAATTTCAATGAAGAAGAGTATGACTCATAAAAAGGAACATCCTCAATGTACCAGCTAATTTGGGCTCACCAAATTTTCCTTGCCAACTCCTAAAACAATCTGTCAAAACGTTGGTCCAATCTCTACTCAAGGACACTTCTTTACTGAAGTTACCAAAGTAGAGAGTAAGTTTGCTGAAAAGTACAATTACAATTCTAGGGAGGTGGCTTATATGCCACCTAAAGAATGACAACTCATTTGAGTGCAAATAAAAGTGATCACGAAGTAAATATTTTTGAACTGCTGCTACAGATGTAAAACCAACAAAAGCGTCCAACCATTTGGAAGACAACCTGATAATGTGCTTAATCCTTTTACACATTACCTTTTAGCACTAGTGGATAACTTAGCAGTGGTTTTGCTAGAGAGTTTGGTGTTTTTCTTCTGCTGGGTGGCAGAAGGTTTTCTTTCTTCTTGTTCTTCAGGCTCTGGAGCGGCTGGGTCTCGCTGGTCCGCATCTGAACTACCACTACTGGTGCTGGGGCTCTCATCATCGGACCTTTGCCTATCACTGGACATCTTGGTGAAGTTATTTCTTGGAAAACTTTTAAAGAGAAAAGGAGGAGAGAAGGGAAATGTTAAGTCCAAGAAATAGACCAGGAGCATTTTCTTCCCTCAATATTCACCTAAAATTGTCATTTTAATGAAAACACTTCAAAGTGCTCACACTTATCTCATCACACAGCAAGGTTACAGGGGAGGTGATGTGTCTTACAACGCCAGCGTTCAAGGATTTACCGAACTCAAGTTAGAAAACCCACTCACATTTTTTTCCATCCCTTGGACAATCTATCAATTGTCTACTTTCTCAGAAGGCATGAAGCAGATTTGCCAGGGAACTTAGGCAACGAGCATTAATAACATATGACACACTGTAAATAACAGATCTCGCTGAAAAATGTTAAAAAGTCACTAATAACGTCTAAATATTTACACACTGACATTGGTCAAAGCTACCAAATTCCCTTTCCGAGAGGAAAACATACCCTGTTAATCGCCCATATGCTTATTTAAGGTGGCGATTCCTTCTCTGTGCACGTAAGCCTTTAAATACAACACTTAGGAATTTAAAAATCAACTAACAAGCTGCTCTAGCCGTTTCCACGGCCAGCAGCGAAGATTCATCCGGCCAAGACCGAGCTGCCACCCTGGGAAAAGCAGAATCCAAACTGCACCTTCTGCAAAGCTCCCAATGCCATCAAGGTTCCTCGCTCAATTTTTACATCACGCACCGACATTTTGTCCAAAATAACGAAAAAAAAAATCAGAGGCAAAACAAACAAACAAAGCCCCAAGAAGTGCAACAAATTTCCGCGCCCGCGGAGGCGAGCCGCGGCCGGCGGCGGCGGCCACGCAGCTCCGCGGCCCTTTGTGGGGAGGGCCGCGCGGGGGCCGCGGGCAGCGCTCGCCGCGCCGGGCGCCAAGTGATGCGAGCAGCCCGGCCGGCCCCGCCGCGGCTCGCGGACACCGGCGGCGCGGGCGCCCGGCGCGAACAAAGCTGCCCGCCCCCGCCCCCTCCCCCACCGCCGCCGCCGCCGCCGCCGCCCCGGCCGCCCCCCACGCGGCCCCCCGGCCCCGCCGCCTTACCTCGGCCGCCCGCCCGGCCCGCTCGCACGCCGCTACGGTGTGGGGGAGGGAGAGAGAAAAAAACCCTTCCTTAAGGAAATGGAGGCAGCTGGGGGGGGGAAAGGGGGGGGAGGGAAAAAAAGAAGCCGAGGAGGCTCTGGCCGGGGAGTGTGGAACATTGAAAGTCGGAGGGGGTTGTGCAGTGCCGGGCTCCGGCCGGAGGGTGGCGCCGCCCAGCGCCTTCGGAAAAAAGGGGGGGGTAGGAGCTCGGCTGGGCGAGGGCGCGAGCTCCCGGCGAGGCGGAGGGGACGCGGGAGACCCCCGCGCGCTGTGGCCTCGCGCCGCCGCCGCCCGGCTCGGCTCCTCCCGGCCGCGCAGTCAGCAAGTTCCGAGGCGAGCGCGGGGGGGGGGGGGGGAGGGGCGGGCGCGGCGGCGGCGCGCGTGCTCGCTGCTTGCCTGGCGGAGGGACGCGCGCCCCCGACGCCCGGCGGGCGCGAGCTCTTCCTGCGCGCTCCCGCGCGCTCTCTCCGCGCCTCCCTTCACCCGGGGGGCGCACGCGTCCGCCCGCGCGCGGCCAGGACAAAGAGCGCGGCGGGGACCCAGCGGGCTGGCCCCTGCCGCCCTTGGCCGTGGAGCCCGTGCCGGAGAGGGCGGGGGCGCGGGCGCCGTCTCGCGGGGCCGCTGTGCCGCGGGGTGGCTTCCGGCCTGAGCCCGCCTCCGGAGCGAGGCTGCCCATTGGGCTACCCGCCCCGCAGGCTGGGGCCAGGGTGCCTTAGGGGCAGGCAGGCTGAGGTCATCCTCAGGACTGGCCACATCCCCTCTGCCTGCGCTGGGACCGGCGTGGACCTCGAGGCCCCTACGCTTGGAGAAGGGCCCTGGACGCGTGGTCGGGAGTCCCCCTCTACCCTGGAAGCCTGGAAACTAATGGGTGTCGTTGACGAGGCCAGGCACGCCCGCGGAGGAAAACTGCCTCTTGCCCCCTGGGAGCCAAAGGGGCAAGATGAGATCTAGGGCATTGAAGGAGGAAAAAAGGATTTAGAGATTAGGGGACCAATCTCTGCTTCTCTTTGGCCCTCAGCCTACCAAAGGCAACAATCCTTCGGATTGCTTTAAAAATTTTTAAATCCAAAATCCATTATTTTAAATGTCCTGCTCCAGATTTTTTAAAGTGAAGAAAGGGAGTTGGGGGGGCTCAAACCTGACTTTCCTGCGGGGCTATTCTGATGTGCATGCTAGACAACAGTTCTGAAAAAAGAATCCCTGGATGATACTGGGTCAGAACATCCACACAAAAAAACTTCAGATGGGGATAATGAAGGTTAGTTTTGTTCTACCATTCTCTTTTACAGTGTCCAGGTGGACGCTGCAGTTTTTGCCCCAGGCATAAAGTAGCCAGAAGTACAAAAACTTCCTGTTTGCAGCCCAGATCTCCTCCAGCTACTGAGAAGTTGCTCCAGTGATGGAGCCCCAGAGGAATTTGTGGATTTCTCTCCCACAAGTGTCCAGGGGCAGGGGTGCTGAGAGAATGTGGAGTTCACAGAGGGGGTGAGAATGGCAGTCATAACAGATGAACCAGACTAAAAAGAAAAAAAAGGAGGAAATAAAAAAAGACTAAATGAGCCAACATATTTACTTATTTTTCCTCCAAACAGAAAAGTTTTGGTAAAGGGTTGCTTACAACTCTGAAGAGTAAGTTACATTTCTGTAATTTTCCAAACACAGAGCCATTCAGTGAGCTTTATGGAGAGCTGTGCCGCTAGGTGCTGGACACAAAATCCACTCATTCAAATGCTGTGTGAGACTAAAGCCAGTTCTCTCTGTTCTGTGCCAGAAGCTCCCAGTCCAGAAAGGGAACAGATCATTAAAGTTCCCAGGTTGATAAGGAAGAAGGACACTCTAGTCAGAATGAACAGCATGTCTCAAGAAATGATAAAAAGTATGGTGTGTGTGTTGACAAGCATTTTGATTTGAGTGGATCAAAGGGTGCTTGTGGAAAGAGCTTGTTAGTGTAAATATAGACAGAAGGTACCCCCCAACTTTTATACTGATGCTACAGGACAAGCCAGCCAATTTGGAGTTTGGGCTTTGTTTGGAATGGGGAGCCATGAAAGAAAAGATATTTGGGGACGCCTGGGTGGCCCAGTCGTTAAGCGTCCGACTTTGGCTCAGATCTCAGGTCACGATCTCCTGGTTTGTGAGTCCCCAGCCCCATGTTGGGCTCTGTGCTAACAGCTCAGAGCCTGGAGCCTGCTTTGGGTCCTGTGTCTCCCTCTCTCTCTCTCTCTGCCCCTCCTCCATTCTCTCTCTCTCTCTCTCTCTCTCTCTCAAAAATAAACGTTTAAAAAAATTTTTTTAAAGAAAGAAAAACTGTTTGTAAAAGTGGATTCTTTTAGAAAATATGTATCACAGAAATAGCCTGAAGGTCCAAAGGCCCATTGCTGATAGGATTTGGGTGGAGCTAAGAGATTAGGAGATAAAGATATTTAGTTGTGTTTTGGTGGCATCTATTTGGGGCTAAAAAGCTAGAGAACTGGATTCTAATCTCATTCTACCAGGTTTATGTGACCTCTGGTAAGTTACCTGTTCTAACTTAATTTTTCTCATGGAAAAGAAGCTTGTAGTTTGCAAAGTTTCTAAGTACTCTCTTGCTTAACAACTCCATGGTTCTGGGGCACCTGGGTGGCTCAGGCCGTTAAGTGTCTGACTCTTGATTTCTGCTTAGGCCATGGCCTCAGAGTTGGTGGGTTTGAGCCCTGCAGGGGGCTCTGCGCTGACCATGCAGAGCATTCTTGGGATTCTCTCTCTCTCTCTCAAAAAATAAATAAACTTTAAAAAAAATTTTGTTTTGAATTCCATGATTCCTCAATGTGTTTGAAGTCATCAAGTTCCACTCCACTTTCACTCAACAGAATATGGTACTTAGGAACTACCAGATACTAGGAAATTGGAATGAAACATGGGCACTGCTCTTATGGAGCCCAGTACATAGTGGGAGAGTTGGAAATGTAGGCTATAGAGCCCATTAAAGGGGTTAACAGAATTAGTAGAGTGTTACTATCAATTAATGGGTAATGGAATTATTAATTCAGCCTGGGGTTATAAGTCTTTGGTGGGTCAAAAGAGGTAACAGTGAACTGGGCCTGAAGGAATGAATGGATGATAATACAGATAATGCTCTGGGCAGAGTAACTGGGACGTAATAGATGTTCAATAAGTATTACTTACCATATTGTTAAAGTCACCATAAAGAGAATGAATGGCTCCTTAACGTTAGGGAGAGTAGTGGTCTGCCCCCAAAATATTAGGTACCCAGTTGCCTTTATTCACCCGACTAAATGACTAAACATGTCATTCAAGTGATTCTTTCCAGCTCACAGTTCTGCAAGGTAAGATAGCAACTTGTAAATTATGAATTGTTTCTAACATGCAGTTCTTCCTCACAAGACACCTTTGTTTGTAATTATTTTATCTGCTTCTTGTATTTGCCATGTCTACCCTTGAAATTAGGGATCATGTTTTATAGGCACTCCTGAGGGCATATAAATTTGACCTAATGCAAATTATTCCATAAAGTATGTAATAAAAATTTTCCCATATGACCCCTCAAAACAGTACCACGAAGCAGACACCAGCTACTACAAGAGGATTGTTTCCTCTCAGTCTGCTGTTTTTCTCTTGTTGGTATGGGGTCCTGCCAACTTCTTACAACCCTGAGAGAGGTAGAGGTAAGAAGAAAGATACCAAATCCAATGGCAACAGATATTGCCATAATAACCTTCTCTTTTTGTGACCAAAAGGGACCTGGCATTATAGGGACAGAAAAGGCAGGCCCCAGAATCCTTTAGTTTAGGAGATGCTTTCTCTTGAACCTTTCCGTGAGCCTCAGTGTTACATGTGTACATAAGTATATGTGTGTGTAACTAAGAATTTTATAGGAATATATCATTTGCATCACCTAAGCAGTTTCTGAATTGATGACTTGTATAAGCTTTGGTGAGGCTAACTGATCTTTTTCAATCACACACCATGGCCAGCAGTGTACCTCACAACATAATGGAGATAGGATAAAACTAAATTCGTTTTGTTGTGTTCAGAATGCTTTTGTTCATTTCTTTCCACTCCATATCCCTTCATTTTACCCCTTTCTTTTTCTCAGGCTGTTTCAGAGCCTACCCAGGTACTTGTATCCTTTTGTCCTCTGACTATAATTTTTTTTTTCTTTCTATCCATACAAATGGATTGGTTTACAGGGAAGTCATTTCTTGGCCCAGACTTAGTTTCAGAAGCCATGTTTGTTTGCCATTGTGAGTCTCAGTGGCTCTGGCCCTCCAGGATCCAATACTCTGCTTGACATCTGTGCGCTCTGTCCATTGCATCATGGATGGAAAGCCTGCGGTGTGCTAGACCCGAGGTTAGGCCCTGGAAATGGAAAAGGTTACACCTTCCTTGGACTCCAAGGACTTCAGGGCCCAAAAACTCAGTGATCATTTCCTGCTTTTCTCCTTTGAGAGAACTCTGATGGAGGGTAAATGCCAAAAAGGCTCATGTCTTTATTCCCTAAAGAGCTCATACACATGAAAATAAAATATAAGCATGTTAAATAGAACCAAAGCATGATCCAAAAAATTTTCAAAGAACTACATTTATTTAACCTTATTAAAAAACAAACAAACAAACAAACAGACTCAAATCTTTCTAGTTATCAAAAAGGGAAAATAAAAAATAATCAACAAAAACAATTTTAGTGATATAATCATTGCAAATTGGTAAAAAAATAAAAATTAAAAAAAGTTCTCTTTGTCCATTTCCAGCGGTAATGAAAGTTAGTACTAACCTTTTGAAAAGCAATCTGGAAGTTTGTGTCAAGAACCTTATATGTGTTCATATCCTTTAACCAACTTGCTCCATTTGAAGACATGTATCTTAAGGAAACATTGTAAATGTGGAAAAAATAACATTAAAAAATTGGAAAAGTCCAATTCTAGGAAAATGATTACTTAAACTGATTCGCATGACATAATGAAATCTGCAGTTATTAAAATAAGATATATGAAGAGTATGCAAAATACAAAAATAAATTATGATAAAATGTTAATGAGGGCAGGAGTTGTCTATTTTGTGAGGCCAGAGCCTGACTCGATGCCTATTAAGGTATCTGGGACAAAGTAAGTGCATAATAAATATCTATCAAATACATTTGTACCACATCTTTACAACTAGCAAGGCAAAACTATCTGAAAGAAATACTCTCCAAAAGGTTAACTGTGATTATATTTTAGAGTAACTATGAATAACTTTTTTCATTCTATATTATTTTTCTAATTATTTTTAAATAAGCAGGTACTACTTTTATAATAAAAAAAAGATATGAATAATTGTGGATGCATATATTTGGTGAAAATCCTGTTTGAACAGTTTTTTTAATATTTTTATGAACAGTTTTTTAAATTGTTATTTATAAGCAAAAAGAAATGAAAATTCAAGCAGACTGTTTTACAATTTGTCAAAATTTTCATACATGCACCAAGTTGAAACAACGAAATAGACACAATAGTTTGCACTATAAGGTTTAATATAATCACATATAATTCTGTATAGGCTTATAAAATTATTAACTAAGTATAGACAGTTAAAGAACATGTTAGAAATTCGAAGTTATTCATAACAATACGTTGCCTTAAAAACACACCAAAAAAGCCACTAAGAAATGTCTATTAAAGTGAGGCACTACATTCTTGTCCACAAAATTTGCAAATCTAGAAATTCTATGATGTCAAATACCTGTGAGAATATTATGAGAAGAGCACTTTCCTATATTGCTGGTGGCATTGTAAATTGATACAACCTTTTTTTGGAAAGCAATTTGGCAATGTATTTCAAGAGTCATAAAAATGTTCATACCCTTTAACCTAGTAATTCTACTTCTGGGAATCTATCCTAAGGAAATAATCCAAAATATTAAAAAATGCCATATGCCTGACAATGTTTATCCCAGTGTAATTTATACTATATAAAAATGGAAACCACTCAAACTGTCCAACGTAAGGCTATGCTTTAGTAAATTATGGTCCATTCACTCAATGGAATATACATGAATATAAAATAGTGAGCACTGTATCATTTTTACCGTCATATCCTTTTCGTGCTAATCCTTTTCTATGAGATCAGCTCATGTCCTGGTTAGTTAATAAGACTAACAAAAGATGTTGTGCATCAACTTTTTAACTGATGTTTTTACTTAACATTATGTCACTTAAATTTTTCTGAGATGCTTTACAGTATCTCAAGTGTAAAATCAATTTAAGTGTATGCTTTATGCTTCAGAAAACAAAATGTGCAATATGATTGTCTGGAAAATGTATAAAAGAGATTTGGAAGAAATATGCAAACAGTCATTTTGGGTTTAAGGGCCTGTTTACTTGTGATTCTGGCTACTTTTTTTTATATTATACAAGTGGTTATCCATTTGGAAGAGATTCAGTAAGAAATGATATGCTTTAATGTGGGGCTGCAAAAAAATGGTTTAATTTGACATGATAAATAAGTTTACATTTTAGTTGAATGCCTTTATAACTAAAGAAGAAAAATAATGTATTTTATTTTTTGTTAACTTTTTTTTTTAATGTTTATTTTTTGAGACAGAGAGACAGCACGAGCAGGGGAGGAGCAGAGAGAGGGAGACAGAATCTGAAGCAGCCTCCAGGCTCTGAGCTGTCAGCACAGAGCCCCACGTGGGGCTCAAACTCATGAACTGCGAGATTATGACCTGAGCAAAGTCGGATGCTTAACTGACTGAGCCACCCAGGTGCCCCGAAAAACAATGTATTTTAAATGGGGATATTAACTAAATATGTTGTGAGTTTTCCTTGTTTTTTTTGGGTCCAAATTCTAGAAGTTTGTCATCATTTATCGACGATCTCAAAGGTATACCTAGTAAAATGTCAGAGTGCATATTTTAACTTCGCTGGATTATAATGTCTCAAGATAACTCGGATAAAATAAACATCACAGAATGATATGAGTGGGTTAAAAAAAAGTGTTAATTTTTAGTAAGAATATATACTCAGTGTTTGGTGGAGGTAAGAAGCATAACCAACTTGGACTCAGAAATACTATATGATTTCCCTAAAGTCTTAAATGTAGCTCTTGACAGAACTGGAGATAGAACTTTGGAATTTTGTCCCTATTCCACTACACTGTCATATCCACCAGAACATATAGTCCAGTTTCCCTAGTCACCAGCTCCTGTAGAGATGTCAAAAAGATGTCATCAGAAAGTTCTTTTAAGTGTAACAGCCTTTTCTCTCTCTTGTTCATAAGCGTGAGAATGATCTTCTCTGACACATTGATATAATATTGGTAATCCTATTATAATCACTCCTAATACCCTATATGTTTTCTATAATACTTATCACATTTTATAAATAAATATTTATTTGTGTGATTGTTTCTTTAATATGTTTCTCTCCCTGAATGAGAGCAGGGACCATATCTGGTTTTTATGTCCCATACAGTGCCTAGCATACAATATTTAGTAAATAATTCCTGAGTGAATGAATAATTGAATGAATGGATGAACGGGCAACATATCTTCACACTCAAAATCAATGGAAGGGAATATGATAGAATAACAACAACAACGAGGAACAGAAATTTTTACAGTGTCTAATATATTTATGGATCTGATTTTTAGGAAAAGTAGTATAGGCCGACCACACAGGAATGCAAAAGTATTTAGACAAATTAAAAGACACTAGGATCATACATTCAAATAAATCAAGGGTGTTTGGCATGTGACCCTAACCTCTGAAATACATGTCAGGAGAAAAATGACCACATTTTCTCACCAAACTTCTTACAGAACCATGGTCAGAGAAGGAGTACTGGCTTATACAGTAGGGCAGTAAAATTTTTCTTCCTGTTTATGAAATGTCTACATAGAAGAGATCAAGTCATATGTTCTATAAAGCTAAATTTTAGCAACAAAGATTAAAATCAATCAACCTCAATCTCAGACCCATTGGCAGAGATATTTAAAAGGACTGATGGAAAAATAAAACTGTTACAGATTTGGTCCAACTTTCTCTAGCTCTTAATCAGAACATCGTGGTCATTGACCCCGAAACCTGGCATCTTGGGTTTTAGTTCTGATTACATTGCTTCAGCCTTCTAGATGCCAGTTTCCTCATCAGCAAAATGAAAGAGTCCAGAGATTCTTTCCAATTCTGGAATCTTTATGATTTACGCGATTGTATAAATAAGTCCTGTTGAACAAACTAAATTAACTAACATAGCTGGTAGTGCTTTTTAAAACACTAACAGTGCTTAATGGCAAGACTTGTGCCAGCAGTGATTTAAGGCCATATGTATCCACGCGAATTGATTAACTGCTAAAATTCAATTTGGCTTTTAAAAATTTGAACGTCTTTCTTAAATAAAGGCTACAGTAACCAGCCACCCTACTCCACATCCACCCCAGGACATCCCCCAGTTACTTTGGCTATATGAATATATATATGCATCCAAAGCAACTATTAATTTCACTGGGAAAATATATACCTGAAATTCTAGTTGTTTAAAATTTTGTAAAGAAAATAACCAATGTTATTTTTATGTATCTATTTTTTAATGTTTATTTATTTATTTTGAGAAACACGTGGGTGTGTGCACAGGGGAGGAGCAGATAGAGAGCAGAAGAGAGAAAAGCCCAAGCAGGCTCCATGCTGTCAGCGCAAAGCCCAGTGTAGAGCTCAACCCCACCAACTGTGAGATCATAACCTGACCCAAAATCAAGAGCCAGACCCTTAACCGACTGAACCACCCAGCCACCCTTAATCAATGTTATTTTTAATATGGTTGTTTACATCAGGTGAGATTCCCACTTCCTGGTCAGATTCATTCTAAAATTAATTTTCTTTTGCCCCTAGAAAAATTTTAAGAAGTCCATAATTTACCAATGGCCATTTTTACCACACCCACAAAAACCCCCACAAAACTGAACTTAGCAGATACAATCATTTGCATATCTGAAACTTTACTCATCTAACAAATGGAACATATGCCTTTTAAAGGACAAAGCACAGTGCTAGAAGTTACGTGCCAAACAAGATAGGATACCATCTCTGCTATAAAGTTTATAATCTAGCACGATAGTTTAAGAGGGAGGGCTTCAAAATCCAAGAGCAGAAGTTTCTTGCCTAAAAAATAACATTCTTGCAGAATGTCATTCACCTACTTTTCATGTGATAAGCAACGCCTTGGAATTGTGCTTTTACTGCCTTCAAATACATTACCAGAAGCCAGAGGATGTAAAGGAGGGATTTATATGCTTACTCAACAAACAAACATTTCGAACCTGTTGAACAAATAAGAAAACGGTATTTTTGAATGTGGATAGCATGCCCTTCACCACAGACACTCTCTCTCTCTCTCTCTCTCTCTCTCTCTCACACACACACACACACACACACACACACACACACGAAGCAGGCTCTGAAGAAGTAGGCACTGGTTGAGTACATGAAAAACAAGTTCTATCTTAGGGTAATGACATGGTGAAAAAAACAACAGTTTTATTAATTTTTGCAATGTAGTAAGTTATTCTTCTGTTTTGTTTTGTTTCATTTTGTTTTGTTTTGTTTTGTTTTGTTTTGTTTTGTTTTGTTTTAGGAGACTATAACTCAGAGTTCAACCTTCCAGCTAAGGTACTTCAGGTATTGGTCTCTTTCACTGACTCCCTCCCATCACAGCTGTATCCTCAGTGCCTAGCACTCTGTTGGAGTTCACTAAAAATTTGTTGAACGATAAACACTTCTATAATACTCACTGTCTTTTATGCTGTATTTTATATACATTGACTGATTTAGTATTCCCAATAGCCCCAATGAGGCAGGTACTGTTATCATATATTAAAGTTGCAGATGAAGAAACTAAGGCACAGAGAGATTAAAGCAACTTGCCCAAAGTCATATGACTACTAAACGATGGACCCTGGCCGGGACCCCCACGCTCTTGACCGTTACGCTCTGCTACTTCTAAATAACTAAATGGCATTCCAAGTGACAGGATGGGGGGGAGGAGAAGGAATCAATAGCATCATCATTGGCCCCATAATCAGAAAGGTAAGAATTGGGGCCTCTGGGACAGGCTGGAGACGTTGATAGCCGGTGAAGAATGGAGAAGTGCTATGATTTTAGGATACCAAAGGGGTTACTTTTGGACAATCTATGGATAGTGGAGTTGACAGAGACTGCCCAGTGAGAAAGAGACTTGTAAGAAGCTCCTATAAAAATCAGAAATTATTTGTGGTCCTTCCGGGCAATTTTTCTTCTGACAATCTCCTTCTAGTTCATCCTCCTTCTTCATGCCGTACCCTTTCTTTCCCGTACCCGTCTCTTTCTTCTACTATCCCTTTTAGGCTGTTTTAATGTTGGCTGAAATTTTAAATTATTGTATTTATTAAATGAAATGTATGTATCATCCCACTCTGTCTCTGAACTTCTGTGAAAACCACTGAAGTTATTTCAAAATTATTCCTTATTAGTGCAGTAAATGCAGGCCAATGACTCTGAATAGAAGAAAAGTCTCCCAAAGTAGACTAATTCTTAAAAAGCAAGAGATCATGAAAATAAATCTTGGCACTCCATCAATTCAATATTAGAAGAGATTGCCAAATCTTAAGTACAAAGCATCTCATGTTGAAATTTAACATTTTCTTTTAAGTTAAAAAGTATCTCCAAATTTAGATTTAAGAACATTTTAACTTTAGTTAGACTCGTCACTTTTAGAACGGGAGAAAGAGCTCTCTTGGGCCTAACATCAGGAAAGGAATTGTTTATAGAACACTGAAATCTCTCAGTTTCTGAAAAAAAACCCACTAAAACACTGATAAACTATATTTGTACACTTAACTATGTGCATGTATGAAAATAATAGTGAGTCATTAAGAGGAGTTGTCTAGAGAAAATTCTCACCATCACCAGGCAATTTCTGCCTACTCTGGTACAAACAGTGTATGGATTAATGACTTAATCTGAACATACTTAGTCTAATTAGTAAAACAGCGCAAATACAAACATACATATATTGTGCATGTGTGCACAGATAGTTAATTTGCCAAAAGAGGAAACACTTGTTTGTTAAAGACTAAAAATAAGGATTAACATTGCAGCATTCACAACCACATAACTTAATAAACTACATAACTTAGGTGCTGCAAACATGGACAAAGTAAAAACCGGTATCGGGGACTGACATCAGGAGCATACGCATAGACTCCACATTGCCTAAGCTAAGTAGCTACAATGTGTTTTGGCATATAATTTGTGCGATGTAAAATCCAAACAAAGGAGATCCCATTTTAAAGAGATTGATTTGGGGTGAGGGAAGGGGATGTGATATTCATCTCCGTAGAGCTTCTTAAAACTGATTTACTGCAGTGGCTTGTGGAAGTAACAGATGTTTATTTGAATGAATATTCATTCGCTGACATCAAATCCCCGTAGATGACACTTTCCTCTTAAGAGGTCATATTTTCCTCTTACGGAGTGTTTGCTATTGCGGTTGCCAATTGTCTATTTAGAAGACATAACACTAAGGAGCAATGTAAAGTGGAGTATTGATGTAAAATGATGTAGAGTCTGAACCCAAGGTAAATATGCTAATTAGAAACAGTGATAACGCCAGGTATAAACATCATAGTGACTTACCTTATCCTTCTTGACAGCATCATGATAGCTTCTAATCAGCCAATCATGAATTTTCTTTTAAATTACCTCATTAGTACATTGCTTGAGTTGTAAAAACATTTATTTAAGA
Organism: Lynx canadensis; assembly: GCF_007474595.2. NCBI lineage: Eukaryota > Metazoa > Chordata > Mammalia > Carnivora > Felidae > Lynx > Lynx canadensis. The sequence continues at coordinate 168,352,444 of NC_044310.1, read as the reverse complement.
AAGAACATTACCATGAAGTGAGGTGACTTTAAATCACCATAGAAACCAAATAGAGAACTTTATTGTGAAGAAGCTTTAAAAAAAATCATAAAATTCTGTGTGAATGGAAATTATTATTATTTGGGGCCTAGCCGCATCTCTACCGCTTGCTGTACAAAATCTTGCTTTTCCCCGTGTGTGTTTTTTTTTTTTTTTATTTAAAAATTTTTTTTTTCCAACGTTTATTTATTTTTGGGACAGAGAGAGACAGAGCATGAACGGGGGAGGGGCAGAGAGAGAGGGAGACACAGAATCGGAAACAGGCTCCAGGCTCTGAGCCATCAGCCCAGAGCCCGACGCGGGGCTCGAACTCACGGACCGCGAGATCGTGACCTGGCTGAAGTCGGACGCTTAACCGACTGCGCCACCCAGGCGCCCCACCCCGTGTGTGTTTTTAGAGAAAACAGCAATATCAGAAGTACACATAGCCTATTAGAATTGTTTGTTTCATAAATTTATGCATTGCGGCCAGTTTATCGTACCTAAATTTACTTTGGCTCTGCAAAGGATTATTTTGGCAGAAGTTTTATTAGTGTGTCAAATTGTCTTTTAAGGATATTGGCCAGGATTACTGCCCAAGATGGTAAGTTATAATTTTTAAATCTTATTACTATACACTCCCACTCCCCTCCCCCAAGACAGTAGTACCATCGAATTTCCTGGTGCTACCATTCAAACACGAATTTGTTATAGAATTCCAGAAATAAATAAGATAATTTTAGGAGCAGAGTTACAATGAGGTAATGATCTGGTTGTATTTCTTGGTCCATAAAGTGCCTACAGTATTTAGCAACATAACTAAGTCTCAATTATCTATGATGTTAGGAACAGATATAATCTATACTGCAAAATCTGTAACTAATTCAAAAGTATCACTATAAGCCGTTAGAGTCAGCCTTCTTTCTCACACTCACAGATGTGTTTTCTATTATCCAACCCTTTTCTTAGTGATTCTCACCTTAGGCTGCACATTAGAATCATCTTGTGATGGTTGGGAGCTGTTAAAAATCCTGATGCACAGGGGCACTTGGGTGGTTCAGTCGATTAAGCGTTCAACTTTGGTTTAGGTCATGACTTCGAGGTTCACAAATTTAAGCCCGTGCATCAGGCTTTGCACTGATAGCTCAGAGCCTGGAGACAGCTTCAGATTCTGTCTCCCTCTCTGTCTCTGTCCCTCCCCCACTTATGCTTGTGTACTCTCTCTGTCTCTCTCTCAAAATAAAAACATAAATAAATATTTTTTTTTTAAATCCTGATGCACAGGTCACACACCTGATTAATTAAATCATATGCTCCGGGAGTGAGATCCAGACATCCGTAGATTTTTAAAGGTCTCCTGGACGATTCCAATATAAGCTCAAGGTCGAGAACTTCTTAATGGTAGGGATGCTGAAAATTGGTGAAGTGGAGAAAGAAGAAGAAAAGAACCTCTACTTACTAAATTAAAAAGTAAATGTCAGTGATTGTTCAAACTGCTTTACACCAATGATATGTAGGAACAGATTAGGCTATTTTTTTTTCAGATTACTTCAAAAATCATATCTTCAGTTCCATTTATTTATTTATTTTTAACATTTATTTATTTTTCAGAGACAGAGACAGAGCGTGAGCAGGGGAGGGGCAGAGAGAAAGGGAGACACAGAATCTGAAGCAGGCTCCAGGCTCTGAGCTGTCAGCATAGAGCCTGACATCGGACTTGAACTCACAAACTGGGAGATCATGACCTGAGCCAAAGTCGGATGCTTAACCAACTGAGCCACCCAGGCACCCTTCACTTCCATTTATTATGTGAGAGGTACATTTCAAGATTTTAGAAGTGTTCATCTATTTATTAAGATTGAAATATACCAGTAATATGTTTCCCCTCTATCTCAATGTATAATAATTATTCCTAATTTGTGTCTTTTCCAAAGAAGCAGTTTTAAATACTTACCAAAAATACTTTACTAATTAAAAAACTATATAATATACATACATTGTATAGTCATGATGCAATGATGAAAATGAATATTTTTCAAATGGTAGTTGGAGTTAGCAGTGATGTCCTTAGGAAGTGGATTTTAGCCATTCTCAATTTAGGGAAAAAAAACAATAAATCTGTATTTTGTGATGTTACTCCTTGAAGTTTAATTATTTTCATAAAGTATGTTTTCTTGAGTTATCTTAAAAGAATTATCCTACAAGGAGGATGAATCACAGTAGAGACAGAAAAATTCCCCCAACTTTAATGTAATGTCAGTAAGTTGCAAGCAGTGATTTATTTGCCTAGAAACAATATAATTAATATTGAAGGCAGTATAGTACAGTGATCGGATTCAAATAAACCAGGGTTCAAAACCCAGCTCTGCCCCTCCTGGCCATATTTCCTAGAACATATCATTCACCTAGTCCAGGACTCAATTTGCTCTCCTATAAAAGGGGCATATTTATATCTTCTGTGCAAGGTTGTTAGTCCTGGGAAATTAAATGGGGGAATGTTGACAGAGCCCATAGCATAATACCCAGTACATGGTAAGCCCTGAATAAATGGTAGTTATTTTTCAATTATTCAAGCAGGTTTTTTGAAGGTCTGTTTTTCCCCTGAGTAATGCTAGTATGCCAGTTTTTAAATATATGCTATTTTTTTTAAGTACCCACCACAGACTTGACATTCATGAAGGTTACAGGAAATCTTTGCATATTCTTAAATTTAGATGTAGAGTGGCAGGGAGTGTGTGAGTTGCTGCATGGGTGCATTCCCAGCTCTGTGACTCGAGTGCATAACCCACCACGCTCATTCACAAACTGAGGTACTGGGTCTGTGACCAAACAGGAAACATGCAATATATGTCTCAGCAAAGCCAAAATCATTTCCCATCACAGACTATCTCAGTTACTACTGAAGAGTGGAATCAAGAATGTTAAATCATCATAGTATAGGATCTCCTGATTCTATATATATTGCATTTCATTGATTCTAATGTGCACGTTTTAACATCTCTGAAATCAAAATGTACCATCCAATCAATGATGTCTTAAATCACTCTCAGCCAGGAAGCACTTCTGATGTGGCTGGCATTGCCTGTGACTGCATGAGCTTGGCCATAGCTCTTCTTATTGTCGTGATGCATAATAAATACCCAAGGCCAAGTACATTTAAGAAAATTCTTTAAATAACTATCAAGTAAAAATTCTAAGTGATAAAAAATAGTGTCATAGTTTAACTGGCAGTACTGGCATAAAATAATAATACATTTTAGAATCTAAACTTTAATTTGATATAATATTCTGTGTAATAATCTGTGGTGGTTTTTGTACAGCAATTTGCCAAATATGCTTCAAAGACCTTCACAATGTGCATATATCCAACAATTTCACCGCTTATAATTCATCCTAAATAAATAATCAAAATCAAACCACATGAATACTTCTCTCTCAGTTGCTGTTTAGGCCAAATTTGTTAATCTGATAGAATAATGGCCCCCAAATCCCACACAAAAACAGAGGTCCGTATCCTAATCTTTGGAACCTATGAATATTAAGGTCACATGACAAAGGAAAATTAAGGTTGTGGATGAATAAGGTAGCTAATCAGTGGATCTTAAAATAGGGAGAGTATCCTGGATTATCTAGGTGGGCCCAACGTAATCACAAAGATCATTAAAAGTGAAAGAGCGAGGCAGAAGAAAAGGGTCTGAAAAGGAAACATAAGGAAGGAAGAGGTTGGAATAACAAGACATGGTATGAGACTCAATCTGCTGTTAGTGACTTTGAGGATGGAGGAAAGAGGTACAAATCAAGGAATGCAGGAAGCCTCTGGAACCAGGCAAAGGCAAATGCGAGGGGATGCTTTCTCCCCTAGAGCCTGTAGAGGAGGATGATATCTAAGCATACCTTGATGTTAGCCCAACAAGATCCAGGTCAGACTTCTAACCTACAGAACAAGAAGATAATAAATGTTTGTTGGTGTAAATCACTACATTTGTGGCAATTTATTATATCAGCAATAAGTAACTAATATGGTTGATAAGGTAGAAACATTTTTATGATTGATTATCCGCATTAGGTAAATAGTTACTAGTCTTGTAAATTTAATAGACCAGTAAAAGTTCCAAAACTTGTTAGGGCCAATTCCCAGTGTTTAATTTTGCTGCCTTATTCTAAACTTAACTGTTTAGAATTATAACATGACATCAGCATATTGTCACATAGCTTTACAAAAGAATAATAAGATAAATATAACATATAGGAGCAAATATTTAAATGAATTTAATTTAGAAAAAACATTCTCTTCCTCACTTGATCCAAGGACCAATAAAAATATTCCATAGCAGCACTATTCCAAGGATCAAACATTTGCAAACCTCTGCATTAGCTGTGTTTTGTTGATTTTAGTGTGAAGGTCTTAGAGTCCTCTAAAAAGAGGGAGATTGGCATAACGACAAACAACAAAATTGCATTTGTGAGGGCTCCACTCTCATGACCTACTCACCTCTTGAAGGCCCTACTGCTATTAACACCAGACTCGGGGTCAGGATTTCAACATGTGAATTATAAAATATGTATGAAAATAACCCAGTTAAAAATGGGCAAAGGATGTGAATAGACAGGTCTTAAAAGAAGACATACAAATGGCCAACAGGTACGTGAAAAGAAGCTCAACATTGCTAGTCATCAGGGAAATGCAAATCAAAACCACAATGAGATATCATCTCACACCTGTTAAAATGGCTATTCTCAAAAAGACAAAAGATAAAGTGTCGTGAGGTTGTGGAGAAAAGGGAAACTGTACCCCTTGGTGGGAATGTAAATTAGCACAGCCATTGTGGAAAACAACATGGAGGTTCCTCAAAAAATTAAAAGGAGAACTATGTACCATGCGATTCAGCAATCCCACTTCAAGGTATATAGCCAAAATAAATCTGGATCTCAAAGAGGATAAAAGGGGAAAGAAAAACGTAAATTAAAGTCTGCCTCATCTTCAGCTCTCTCACAATCAGTGTCAATAACTGAGAACATTGAATGACATTTTCATATTTAAAATACTGTAGTATTACAATAAAGAAATAATCTCCACATGTATTCAGAGTGGGAAATGATCACATTTCTTAGCAACACCAAGCATCTGGGGTCCCAGTTGCCTGAAAAATCCTAAGATTTTTAGTTCACATGGCAGAGGGCACGTGTTCAATTACCTGACCTTCTTTCTCAGTGCTTCCATAATCCTTTTTCTTTTTCCCCTATCTCTACCTCAAACACAGAAAAAAAATCCACATCTCCTTTGTGGTCATATAAAAACTACAGCAGTAACTGGAAAATATCAGAATACTGATAATTCTATAGCCCAAAATATCCCACAGATTTTCAGAAAGTTGCCACGGAACAATTTTTACTACTACTGTTACTAATGACCACCACTGCCACATGTAGTGATATTCATAGTATTAAGAATCATATTTAGGGGCGCCTGGGTGGCGCAGTCGGTTAAGCGTCCGACTTCAGCCAGGTCACGATCTCGCGGTCCGTGAGTTCGAGCCCCGCGTCAGGCTCTGGGCTGATGGCTCGGAGCCTGGAGCCTGTTTCCGATTCTGTGTCTCCCTCTCTCTCTGCCCCTCGCCCGTTCATGCTCTGTCTCTCTCTGTCCCAAAAATAAATAAACGTTGAAAAAAAATTAAAAAAAAAAAAAAAAAGAATCATATTTGGAGTTGCTACCATTTTTAAATTGAGCACCTACAGTGTGCTACAGACTTGGCCTGCATATTCTCATTTTTTTCTCACTATAAATGTACACCATCTCACTATAAATGTTCACCATTTCACAGTGAGACAAACCGAGATGAAAGATTTTAAGTAACCAACCTATGGTCACGTAGTAAGTGCCGAAGCCTACATTTGAAACCAGGCAGCCCTTAATATCCTATGCTTTTTAAGCATTAAACTTGACTGCCCATCAGTGTTCCGAACTTACCAAATGGAACATCTGAAAGCAAATTACATTAGTAAGAATTTTTGTGGTTGCTAATATTATAATGAAAATTCTTTGAAATTATTTTTAAAAAACGTTTAGTGTTTATATATTTTTGAGAGAGAGAGCGTGAGCGGGAGAAGGGCAGAGAGAGACAGAGACACAGATTTCAAAGCAGGCTCTAGGCTCTGAGTTGTCAGCACAAAGCCTGACACAGTGCTCAAACTCATGAGAGCTGTGAAATCATGATCTGAGCCGAAGTCAGATGCCTAACCAACTGAGCCCCTTGGAGCCCCTGAAATTATTTTTAAACCCTGTACTGATGTAAAAAGTAACATTCTCGGATTAAAATTAATCTACCTCAAAAAGCACTCTTTCTTATTTTTTTATGGCTTTCTTCCACAATTATTTTATTTTACTTTGTTTTGTTTTTAGTTTATTATTTTATCTTATTTTATTATTTTATTTTAATTTACTTTTTAAATTTACATTCAAGTCAGTTAGCATATAGTGCTACAGTGATTTCAGGAGTAGAATCCAGTGATTCATCCCCTACATATAACACCCAGTGCTCATCTCAGTGAGTGTCCTCCTTAAAGCCCCTTGTCTGTTTAGCCCATCCCCTGACCCACAACTCCTCCAGCAACCCTCAGTTTGTTCTCTGTAAATTTAAGAGTCTCTTGTGTTTTGCCCCCTCCCTGTGTTTATATTGTTTTGCTTCCCTTCCCTTCTGTTCATCTGTTTTGTATCTTAAACTCCACATATGAGTGAAGTCTTGTGATATTTGTCTTTCTCTGACTGACCAATTTAGCTTAGCATAATACACTCTAGTTCCATCCGTGTTGTTGCAAATGGCAAGGTTTCATTCTTTTTGATTGCCAAGTTATACTTCATTGCATATATATACTGCCTCTTCTTTATCCATTCATCTGTCAACGGACATGTGGACTCTATACTTTGGCTATTGTCGATAGTGAAAAAGCACTCTTCTTTAACTAATTGACAGTTTGATAACCCTACACATTTTCTCTTGGGTTGTAATTGAGATCCATGGTTTTAACTAATGCCAATCCACTGGTGAAACCCAAGTCTTTAACCCTAAGACCAGTTTCTCTTCCTAGTTCTATTCTCTGCATACATTGCTTTGGAACTTTTCCAAGAAGATATTCTGTCATTATCTAAAAAATAAATGTCTAGGGGCGCCTGGGTGGCGCGGTCGGTTAAGCGTCCGACTTCAGCCAGGTCACGATCTCGCGGTCCGTGAGTTCGAGCCCCGCATCGGGCTCTGGGCTGATGGCTCAGAGCCTGGAGCCTGTTTCTGATTCTGTGTCTCCCTCTCTCTCTGCCCCTCCCCCGTTCATGCTCTGTCTCTCTCTGTCCCAAAAATAAAATAAACGTTGAAAAAAAAAATTAAAAAAAAATAAATAAAAATAAAAAATAAATGTCTAAAAATACAATTTCCACAACAACACTATTATATATAAATCCCCTCAGTGTCCCTTAGCATACTAGTTTTCCCCTTTATTCTTTTTACCACAATTTGTAATTCATATTTATTTGTTCATACGTTTTTCTCCATCACTAGAGTGATTTCTAGTTGAAACAAACAAAGGTCATTTAGTACAAGAGCAAAGGAAATCTGTATCTCCTCCTATGTTCAGGGACTCGGCAAATATCAAGACCGTCCACATTCACATGGTCCAAGCCAGAAAATGTTAAGTCAACAAAGACTCGCTCTTCTTCATTTCCACTTTAGTGACAGTTCAGGTCTTTTATTTTCTCTTTGTATAACTTCTATAGCCTCTTTATTGGACTCCTTCCTACTGGCTTTATCTTCAAATGATTTTTCACACTCCTGTCAGAGTGGTCTTCCTAAAGCAGTATTTGTCAACATTGCAACCTATGCCTTCTAAGATGCTTTCTTCCTTTACCTTCTGTGAAGTTCCAGAGATCTTATCAAACTTTACTTTCTGCTGTTATATCACAAAATCAGGAGATATACTCATATGCTTTTAAAAAGCAAATCCTCCAAGATTTGGGCCTTGCTCTCCATAGCCTCTCTCATTTTGAGAAAGAATATTGTTGTTAATATAAGCTTACTTAAAAATTTTCAATGGCTCTACATCGTCTAGCATTGATTTTCAAGTCTGTGATTTTTATAACACTGGTAGTTTTGCTTAAGCTGGATCTCATTTTGTCATTTCATTTTCATAACTGAATAAGATATGTTTACATTTGTATTTTTACTTTCGTGATGATCTAGAGCAATTTAAACAAGTGTAATGTGGATGATCTCAATGACTACCTTATTCAGTGTCCTTGTCTATTTTTATGTTTATGATAACATGCAAGAAGACTAGTATAACTATTTGTGTTGTGGGCTAAAGATGAAAAAAACACAATGAAGTATAACAGAGATTGCAAGTTGCCTACCAATAATCTGTCAATAATCAGTTGTTCCTGTTTCCTCAGTAACAGAACCAAAAGGCAGCCTCTAAGAAAGGCTTTGTTTCCCACCATCCCCTGCAGCTAGGTGTGACCACAGGACATAATTGGAGGTGGCATGTGCAGCCACTGGAGAGCATCCTTAGTGAGAGAATGCACATCCTTTTCCTTAATTTTTCTCTATTCTGTGGTGTAGAATATATTCTCATGCCTGAACTCTTCTTAGCTGATGAGATATTTAGGGCTCATTTAGGTCCATTTAGGGCCGGCAAAACGACAGTACAAAAGAAGCCTGGGTCTCTGATACTGTAGAGACTATACCAAACTGTATCACCTTCCCAAACATATACAAGAGAGTAATAAACATCTATCCATTTTAAATTAAGTATTTGGATTTTGATCACTTGTAAATGAACTTAATCCTATTGAGTACAAAGATTCAATACTCAAAACATTCTTAAGTGAAGGTCAAATGACATCAAAATGGGTCATATAAATTAGAATTCATAGTAGTTCAGATAGGAAAAAGTGTGGGATAAATGAAGTCATTACATGATGCACAATCATATCAACATGCTGAACTCTGAAGATCTAGTGCTGCAACAGGAGGCAGAGTCATAGTCAATGAGGAAGCTCCAATTGAGCTCAATAAACAACTCCATCCCACAATTGAAATGAGTGTTATTAGATTTAAATTTTATTGGTTTCACAATTTCTTTTTACATTTATTTTCTTTATTTGAGAGAGAGAGAGAGAGAGAGAGAGAGAGAGAGAATCCCAAGCAGGTTCTGTGCTGTCAGTGTGGAGCCCAATGAAGGGCTCAATCTTACAAACTGTGAGATCATGACCTGAGTCAAAATCAAGAGTCAAACACTTAACCGAGTGAGTCACCCAGGTGTCCCCACAATTTTTCTTTGAATTTCATTTGGAAATACTGGTGGCCAGTTGCAGTTTGCTTTTCCTATTAAAAACAGTCCCTATATTACACTAATTTTAGAAACATTGACCAGCTTACTATAATGTTTAATTCTGTTTCCAGAATCTGATTAAAGGGGTCTCTGGGGGAATGTGGGAATCTATAACTTTAATAAGTGTTCCAGGTGATCCTAATGTAGCTAGTCTTCTGGGAACAAACGGGTTTATCTGAATCCTTAAATTGTTTCACAAATCTTTTTAATGTCTGCCCCTGCCAACTTTTCCAGCTTCTTTTCTCACGGTCACCACACACCTTTTTCCTTACAGCTACAACAAACAACTTGAAGTGCCTTTAAAATTGCAAACTCTGTTTCTACGGTTCTGTGACATACATCTTCCTTCTGCTTGAAATACTTCCTTCATGCTTTCCTTTCATTGACTAAATCCCATTTATCACTCAAAATCAGTCATGACTTCTTAAAGGAAGCTTTCTTTTATCACCCTAATGCCCTTCCTCAATGCACCAGCATCCAGGGCCAACTGTTATTTCTGTCAATCACCACCCTCTGTTATCACTGTTATTTGTTGTCTACCCTGTTAGACCTTAAGTTTCTGGAGGGCAGGATTAGTAATATTCCATTTGGTATCTGGATTGCCTAATACAAGTCCTGGTCATAACAGGGACTCAACAGATGTTTTCTACCTGAATTAATGATAAAGGGAATGAATGAAGGAATGAACAAGCCATATAACATATTCCAAACATATGGAGGTTCTGGACATTTTAAGATTTCACCAAGATCTTTGATATAAATTTACCCTCATCACACAAAACACGATAGGACATTGTAGTCCTCTAAGGTTAATTATGGAAATCACTGAAAATCAGACTATATAATGATGTATTTATCCACAGAAGACCAAATTTAATATAGTTAGCAGCCCATTCCCAACACCCAAAACTTGACTGGGCAAATTTCAAGACAGAATGAAAACTGATGTACTACATAGCACACAATGTTATGTTGTATTAGTTATTACTGTTACGTAACAAATTATCCTAAAACTCAGTGGCTGGAAACAGCAAACATTTTATCACTTCAAGCAGTTTCTGCAGATCAGGAATCTGAGTAGCTTAGATGGATGGTTCTGGATCAAGGTCGCTCCTAAGGTTGCAAGCTAGCTGTCAGCCAGGGAAGTAGACTCCTCTTGAAGGAGTATCCACTTCCAAGCTCACTCATGTGGCTCTCGGTAGGGGGTCAGAAGATTTACTTCCAAGATCACTCTCATGCACCTTCTCACAGAGCAGCCTCACATTATGGCAGCTGGCTTTCCCAAGGTCATTCAAAAGAGAGCAAGATTCAAGGGAGAATGAGAGAGTGAGCAAGAGAATCCAAGACAGGAGCCAGTCTTTTTATAATCTAATATCAAAAGGGGTATGACATTACTTTTGTCATACTATATTTGTTAGAAGTGAGTCACTAAGTCCAGTGCATATTCAAAGGGAGGTGATAGAGTGTGGATATCAGGAGGTGGGGATCATTGGGGGCCATCTTACAGGCTGCCAACCAATACATATTCTCTATATTTCAGATATTTTAAACAGAACAAAATAGCAGCATATTTAAAATGCACAAAATTACAGTGGTGAAAATACATAGCAAAGAAGAAAGCCCTTAAAATAATGTTCAAACTATTTTTCCAGTTTTATTGATATACAACTGATCTATAACATTGTATATGTTTAAGGTATACAACATGATGATTTGCTATATGTATACATGCAAAATGATCACCATAGTAGGATTAGTTAACAACCATCACCTCACATAGTTATATTTTTTCCCCTTGTGATGAAGTCAATTCTTTTCACAATTTTCAAATATGCAGTATATTTAACTATAGTCATCAAGCTGTGCATTACATCCCCAGAACTCATTCATCTTATCACTGGAAGCTTGTACCTTTTGGCCACCTTCACCTAATTCCCCCACCTGCCACCCTACCTCTGGCAACCACACAAATGTTCTCTGGTTTTTAGGAGTTTGGTTTTTATTTTAGATTCCACATAGAAGGGAGACGAGTATTTGTCTCCTTAAACTCAATGCTTAAAATGGATGTATATTATGTAGAGGTGGCTTTTGAGACAATATACTATGGGCACAATCTATCTAACAGGGGTCACCTGGGTGATTCAGTCAGTTGAGCATCTGACTTTGACTCAGGTCATGATCTCATGGTTCGTGAGTTCAAGCCCTGCATCGGGCTCTGTGCTGACAGCTCTGAGCTTGGAGGCTGCTCTGGATTCTGTGTTTCCCTCTCTTCCTGCCCTTCTCCCTCTAGTTCTCTCTCTCTCTCTCTCTCTCTCTCTCTCTCTCTCTCAAAAATAAATAAACATCAAAAAAAATTTAATAGTTATGGTTTATGCCTATTTTGAAATTAGAGTCAGGTTAATGCCTTAGTTCCCAACATAAACCAAAAGTTCCTTACCATCAAAATATAACAAGCAAAAACAATCATTTGCTATGGATATTGTATTTAACTATTACCATTAGCATCATCTGACTTCATCTCTTAACTGAAGGGGAAATAATGTTCTTTTAATTATCAGGTTAACCGTATTCCACTTATAACACTCACATATGTCTCTAGGTGGTTCGGTGTGATTCCTTAAAATAAACTAGCAGTTAAGGTAATATTATCATGAAATAGTATTTCTTTCTATTTCTGATGGGCTTTAACAAAGAAATAGGTAAGAACACAAGACTTTGAATTTCATGTGCCTTGAAAAAGCAGCAATAAACAAATGCCTGTGTCTGAATCATACCAAAAATTTCCAGTCACGATTAAAAGCAATTGTATGTTATTGGCTCCATGCTCTTTATCCGTATTTAATAGAACTAGACTTACAACATGAAAAGCACATACCCATTCTTCAATATTCTTCCTTAAATAATGGTTTTGAAATTGAATACACTTTAATATATGTACCTCTCAGGCCTACGTTTTCTTACCCTTCTTGAGAGAGACCTAGTTTTAGTTCTCCAAAGCCCTGGGGGACCTTTGGAAAAGAAGTGTTGTAATTGTCCCAGAGGATGCTGAAGGTGAATACTGAGAGTAAGCATTGGAGCACCTGGCCCAGAGTCAAGTTAGCATCACGGTCGCTACTACCTGGAAATCAGCTAGATCACCTTTCACAAGAGGTCAGTCAGGGGCTCCTATTTCAGGTAAACAAGTAGGGTTTGGCTGACTACTTTCAGGGATTCAAAAAAGCAGAGAAAGATCATGAAGGACACAATTTGGTTGGAGAGACGAGACAAAGCCATAACAAAATGGCAATATGGAGTATCATATAATAGATAATGAACCGCATTGCAATTAGACACCACACTAACTTTTTATCCATTTATTTTACTTCATCATGTCCCCTAAATTATTTAAGGTAGCTTACAAGAGTTGCATGAATATGACATTAAAAAAATAATTATATGAGGCTTCAGAAGAGAAGGGGGTTCTCATAGGTTGGCTTTATAAGGAAAAACTGATACAGATAAGCAGAGAGAGAGATTATTTTAGTCAGGAAATAAGGAAAACAAGAAAGATGGTATTCCTCTTGTATGTCTGAGGACAACAGTTCAATTTATCTCAAATGAAAAATTTCAAGTTAAAAGTTGGTGCTAGTTTGCTGGGATTGCTGTAACAAAACATCACCAACTGAATGGCTTAAACAACAGAAATTTATTGCCTCACGTGGAGTTCAGAAGTCTGACATGCTCCCTCTGGACATGATAGCAAATGATTTATTCTAGGACTGTCTCATAGCTTCTGGTAGTTCCTTGATTTGTTCTTGCCGTGTGCAAATGTCTGGGCCCAAATTTTGCCTTTTATAAGGACACCAGTCATACTGGATGAGGACCCCACCCTGCTCCAGAATGACCTTATCTGAACTATTACACCTGCAATGATCCCATGTCCCCTATTACCAAATAAGGTCACATTCTAAGATACTAGGGGTAGAGACTTCAGCATATGAATTTTGATGGGGACACAATTCAGCCTACACCAAAGCCTAAGAATCTCCCTGAGTTCATAGGCAGTGGTGAGTTACTAAGTGACTTTTTTTTCCAGTTTTCTTTGTGTTAGGAAACTGATGTGTTCCAGCAGATCTTTTTGAAAGATATATCTAGTTCTAGTGGGCGAGAATAATTGAAGAGGCTGTAACCCGGAGGCAGAGAGGCAAATTTTATCCTGTTTGATGTCTACAATGTAGTACATAGCCTACAAAGGGCTGGATGATCTGGCCACCCTACCTTGGCAGCCTCAGGGCAAACCATTCTCCTCCTCTCTTTGCCCTCCATCCAACTTGGCTTTGTCCCAGTATTCTGAACGCCCCAAGTCCTTTCCTCCTCAGTTTTCTTGAACACCTCGTTCGTTACGCCTAGATTACTCTCTCCTTGCTTCACTTAGTTAATGCCTCCACTTCAGAGCTCAAAAAAAAAAGGCACTTCCTCCAGCCATCTTCAACCTGAGCTCTGCAGACTAGATATGTTCTCTCTAGTTACTTGCTCTTACAATTGTCAGACTTTCTTCCATCAAGCATTACCACAGTTGTAGTTGTAGGATTAATTCTGTAATTTGTCATTTACTGTCTATCCACCCTGCTAGACTAGACATTCCATGTGGGTAGGAACAGCCTCTGTCCCAATATCATAGCCTTGTGCACAGTAGGCACTAAATACGTATTTGTCGCAGGAAAGAGGTAATGAAAACCTGTGCTAGGGTGGGAGCCATGGGAATAGAAAAGGACAGAGAACAGGTTCAGTGGTAACTGGATATGGTAGGCAAGAAAGGAGAAGTCAAAGATTGCTCAAAGGTTTCAAGTGTGAGAGAAGAATGGTACCAGTAATAGAAATGATGCTAGTGGGAGGTAGCCTGGGAGTCCCATTTTTGGCACTTCTTTTTTTTAATGTTTATTTTTGAGAGAGAGAGAGAGAGAGAGAGAGAGAGAGAGTGAGCATGAGCGGGGGAGGGGAGAGAAAGAGAGGAACAGAGAAAGAGGGGTTCTGTGTTGACAGCTCATGGCCCAATGTGGGCCTTGAACTCATGAACTGTGAGATCATGACCTGAGCCGAAGTCTGACACTCAAGTAACTGAGCCACCCAGGTGCCCCTTTGGCACCTTTAATGTAAGGTGGATGATGAGACGCAAGTAGAAACACCAATTAGTCAAAAAAGGAAGGTAGGCAGATACTTGAGGTTAATGTGTGCATCTCAGGCAGATTCCAGGAAGCACTTGATAATCACTCTTGAAGGACAAGATGTTCCATCTTATTTGATCTGCATTTTCAATACTGTATCTTCATATGTGTAAAAGTATTTTTTTATTATTAAAATGTTGTTCTTTAATGTAGCTAATTTGGGCAATTAAGAAAAATATAGAGGTGCCTGGGTGGCTCAGTTGGTTAAGTACCCAACTCTTGGTTTTGGCTCAGGTAATGATCTCACGGTTTTGTGGGTTCCAGCCTGCGTTGGGCTCCGCACTGATGGTGAGGAGCCTCCTTGGGATTCCCTCTATCCCTCTCTCTCTGCCCCTCCCCCACTTGCACCATCTCTGTCTCTCTCAAAATAAATAGATACACTTAAAAAAAAAAAAAAAGAAAAATATAAAAAAGACCTTGTAAGCTAGGTACACCTGAGTAGAAAATTGGCTTGCTTACAATAAAAATACATAAATTGGTGTAACACTCATGGATGGTCGTTTGAAAATGTGATATAAACCATTTAAAAATAACTGTATACTGGATCGTCTCTATGTTTAGGAATTTAATCAAAATAATTAATCAGCTATGTGTATAAGGTTTGCACTCACTTTACCTAGATATGACATGGTTGAATTTTCTTTCAGGAAAACATTTTTCTATGTTGGGTCTTACTGTATGAATAGTTTTAAAAACTCAGGCAGGTCATGCAATACATACTATTTCAAACTTTACCTTTCCCCCCTATCTTTGGTCATAATCACATATATTAGGTTATGTCATAATAACCTAATAATTAGAGGTTTTTTTCATTATTTCTTTTATAAACATACTATGATAAACATCTGTATACAAATCTACTTTACCCAAAGATGATCAGCTGTGAGCACAAAGTAGAAGTGCTGTGTTTTTTAAAGACTCTTGATGCATTGTCAAATGATCTTCCAAAAAGTTGAACCAACTTATACTCACACTAGCAGGATAGGACATTTTACAGTGATAACAAATTCTGGCCAAGTTTACAGTTATCTCTGATCAGACCTAGATGACTCACTGGGTCCATTCAATGTCAAATAGTCATTGTCTGGGCTTGAGAAGGAAAAGAAGGAAAGGAGATCACCACCACACATTGGTCATTAGTGACATAAATTTAGGGTAAATGGACTTCAAGCAATGTGATATATATTTCAGTCTACTTACTTTAGTTGATTTGAATTGAACATAGGTATAGCTTGAATATAGAACCAACATCTCTCTTGGAAATGTCACTTTTTTGCCCTCCAGTTTTATTTCTCAGAGAAATGTTCAGTTTTTGATTGAGGCATTATAGCACTATATGTGCTATAGGTGAGTATCAGGGTCTTAACTGTGTATGTTGGTCTCTACTGGATTCCCCTCTACTCTCTGCTGCATTTAAAGGAGAGGAACCAGCAGTATTAACAGTTACCAAAAGGAAACTATTCTGAAGACATTTTTCTTCCCAAACTGGGATTCAGACTAAATAAGTGATGCTCAAACGTCTTATGCAAGGGTTATTCTCCAATGAACTCTTACACATTATTTCATCATAGATGTTTTTAAACTGGGGACATAACTTATTGAATTGCATTTGCTGCACTAGAAACCATGAAAAGCCTCTTTGCAGAGACAAATGAGAATCCCATTTTCTAGAATAGAGATACATAATGTTGGGCAATTTGGGAAAAAAAAATCTGCCACTCTTATAAAAATTCCATTCTGAAATGGAGAAAAAAATTAAGTCAAACAAAAATAGAGAAAGACAGAATGGAAACTGAAGATCACCTTAGAAAAGCAGCAGAATCAAAGAACAAAATAAAACTAACTTAAAGGGGCAAGTAACTCTGAAATTAAAATGTTTTTTAAGTTGAAAATTCCTTTACATTTTACTGCCTCAACTAAGATAATTTTACAATTTTTAAATTATGCCCTTTCTCTCTCCTCAAACACTACAAAATTAATCTTCCATTCATGAAAAGCTTTTATATGAACATCAATGAGGAGTGTTTTTTCTGCATGGATGAAGAAATTTGGCTTAAAAATTTGATTAGTTATACATGTTTGGAAACAGCTTATGTGTAATACAATGGTTTCCACTTAAACATGAGGTTGTGATTACATACATCCCTGCAGATGTAAAATTTAAAAATAACAACATTTACTGAATGACACAATACATTATTTAAAAACCCATAGCAGACTGAACTGTACTTTGCTATTTTAAGACTTTTTGTAAACGTTAAGAATTCATTGGTAGAGCCAATTCTATCCGAGTTTTGACGAAGGTTTTAGATGAGTGTAGTATATTTTTATCCAACCAATATTTATTTTCCCCTTCATCCTTACTAATGAATTCTCATTTTGTTCAAGGCAACAAAGTGCATCACTAAAAATACTGACTTCCTGATGCTGCCATGGCATGTAGGGTAGATAACGTGACACACTTCTGGCCAAAGGCAGACAAGTATCTGCTGTGCACCTAATCTCCTGAGATAGGTACTACTCCTTCACCTTTCCAGCTCATTCTTTCCTGAAACAGATGTGAAGTGTGGTGGGGTAAGAATCATCTTGCAACAATGAGGCGACAAGCATGATGAGAATGGCTAAGGATAGAGGAACATGAAGATGGAAAGAGACTGGGTCCCTGATGATGTCACTATGCATCATTATATCCAAGCCTTGGAATGCTCATATCTAGTGTGGTTTAGTGTGTTTTTTTGTTTTTGTTGTTTTTTTTAATGACATGAAAAACATTTCTATTAAGCCCCTGTGGTAGAGTTTTCTCTTATTTGTAGCTCTGCACATTCCTAACTCATGCAGTGACCAGTTCTTTTACAGTTCTTTGTTTTTTTTCTGTTTAGGTGAGCAGTACCAAGTATACTTATGAGAGAGAGAGACAGAGAGAGAAAGAGAGAGGCATTTTAATTAAAATAGAAAACAATTCTATGCAATTTGTAAATAGCCACTACCCCAAGCCTTCAAGTGCCAGACACTTGCCCTAGTAATCTTGGTTATTTCCCTGAGGGCTATTGGATTCTCTATCGTCCCCCATGGATCCCAGCTCAATGTCAGGCACAGCAAACGGCCTCCAGAACCTTGCTCCACTGGGCCCTGCATCCTTCAATATAGGTCTTCCTTCTGCCTTAAGGTTGTAAAATATTTTTAATGTCATCTTAGATAAAACATGATTTATTTATAAGAACAGCATCAATGATATTTTACATACCTTAAATAATATATGCTGTATTCAATTCCCACTTACTGTTCTTATAGAAAACTTTCAAAATTTCCCTCTTTTAGTTTTAACCACATATCCATACATTTATTTTCTTTTATGGTAGATAACCTGGATAACAAGCTTTTGTTCACTTCTAGACCTACCAATGCTTTTTTGATTTTCTGTGCCTATTGTTATTTAATCTTATGCTCCAGGCACCTGCATCATTGTCAGGCCTCCTCATCTGCTTTGTCTTACCACCTTATTGCCTTAACTAAGGGACACAGAACAACTTGGATATTTGTACTGGAAAAAACTGTGAGTCATCTGTATTTAATATATTCATCATCATAGAGCAGGTATTTCTTACTTTCTTTCCAAATACTCAGTTTTATAAGGTCTCAGCTCTTTCTATGATCACCTCAAGCCAAAGAACATGTATTTGGCTTCCTTCCTTTCTCCTTACAGATGTCACAAGGAGGCAATCTTAAAATCTGCATTTACTTTTCCTCCTCTTCTCTTTAAACTTTATATCCCATTATGGAAAGGGAAGCCCATTTTTACTTCTCCAACTCTATTTTGTGTCTAGTCTCTATTTTCCTTTCCCCGATTTTACTTTAGGTAATTAGATGCAATGGGAGGGGCTCACCATTGTCTTACATTAGAATTGAAATCCTCACAGTCATTGAAAGTCTGTACAAAGGGAATTTCGTGGTTGGACAGGGTTAGGAAGAGATCACTAAACTCAGTAAGTTGCTTGCTCTGTTAGGTAATATATTTTTAGAATTATTTTAAATTATAATATATATGTATTAAAGGATAGATTTAAAAAAATCTTTAAATGTTAATTTACTATTGAGAGAGAGAGAGAGAGAGAGCATGAGCAGGGGAAGGGCAGAGAGAGGGGGAGACACAGAATCTGAAGCAGGCTCCAGACTCTGAGTTGTCAGCACAGAGCCCGACGCGGGGCTCAAACCCACAAATGGCAAGATCATGACCTGAGCCGAAGTTGGTTGCTCAACCAACTGAGCCACCCAGACTCCCCAAAAGGATAGATTTTTAAAGGATAAAATCATGTCTCTCATACGAACAAAAATGAACACATGTCAAAGATTTTATGTAGTTTAAAAGACAACTTATAGTCAGATGAGAAATGCTGAAATGAATATATATATAAATAAAACACAGGCTAAAAGAAGTCAATGTCTAGAGAGCAATAATCAATATAGCATTTTACCAGACAATTTGCATTTCTATGGAAAAGAATTATTGCATTATTATTCATTTTCTACAATTTCTATCTCTACAAAAGTGTAAAATAGTCCAGTAAAGACAAGCAAAGGTGATCACCAGATGTATAAACTAGCACGGATACCCCATAATTTTAGTCCTTCAGTTTTTCCTTACATAGGTAACCTGGTGAGACATAGCCAAAAGGTTGTGATCTTTCTCAACCTCCATCCTTGGGAACAAGCTTTTTTAGACTTTCCTAGGAGCAGATAAAAATAAGGGTGAGGGAGGGCAGTTTTAAAGGATAAGACTAGGAAACTGAGTAAGAGTGAGACAAATTGTCCTTCTTGCCCAATTAGGGGTAAGTGTTCAAAGCTTGGGCCACAGTTTATGGTTCAAAACCACAGTTTATGGTTCAAATCCCATTTTGGGGCACTTACCTATATGTCACCTCCTAGGCAAGTTACTTCGTCTTTTGACTATTTTATCTGGATAATGGGATATTTAGTAATTCCTTATTGATAAGTTTATTGAAGGAACCAAGTGAGATGACCTAAGTGAAATGTTTAACATAATAACTGGCATGGCAAAGTGCCCAGTGTTAGTTGTCATTGTTAATATTTTTGTCAACATTATAATTTTCTCTTAAGTGAAACGAGTATGTCCAAGTTAAACTAGCTCAGAAATATATAGCATCAAATTATTTTTTAAAAGTTTTATTAATGCATAATTAGTATATAATAAACTGGATATAAAGTTTACAATTTAAGTTTGATATATAAGTACTATGAAACCATCACCATAATGAACATGTCCATCACCAGGAAAAGTTCCTTCATAACTCTGTAATTTCTACCTTCCACTGTACTCTGTTTCCCATCTCCATCTCCAGACAACAACTGATCCAATTTTTGTCACTATACATTAGTTTGCATTTTCCTTATTTTATTTTATTTTGAGAGAGAGAGAGGGAGAAAACGTATGAACAGGGGAGGGGTAGAGAGAGAGAGGGAGAGAGATAATCCCAAACAGGCTCCATGCACAGCACAGAGTCCACAACAGGGCTCAGTCTCACAACCGTGAGATCATAACCTGAGCAGAAATCAAGAGTCAGACGCTCAATTGACTGAACCACCCAAGTGCCCCTAGTTTGCATTTTCTAGAATGTTTATAAAAGGAAACATATGGTATGTATTCTTTTTTTGTCTGGCTTCTTTCACTCAGCTAATTCTTTTGAGATTCATTCATTCTATACTCTATTAATAGTTCATTCTTTTCAATTGTCAAGTCGAATTCCATTGTGTATATATATATATATATATATATATATATCACAATTTATTTACCCATTCAGGTGTTGACAGAATTTGGATTTTTGGTCATTACAAATAAAACTGTCATAAACATTCATGTACAGGTGTCTATATGGATGAATGCATTGCATTAGTTGGGTAAATACCCAAGAGTGGAATGGCTAAATCATATGTAGGTACCTAAGTGTTAACTTTTTAAGAAACTGCTAGGCTATTTTCCAAATTGGTTGTATGATTTTTCATTCCTGCCAATGTGTATGAAAAGTCCTCTTGCTGTACCTCCTTGTCAACACTTGGTATTGATCAGACTTATAATTTTAGCGATTCTAATAATGACATGGTTAACACCTCATTGTGGTTTTAATTTATACTTCCTTAATGGTTAATAATTGAACATCTTGTCCTGTGCCTGTCATGTACTTCTGAGTTTAATATGAGGTGCTTTGCTAAAACTATTGTGGGACTTTGGTCAGTTGGGTAATAAATTCATGTGTAATACACTTCATCTTGTTGAAACCCATAGCCATAACAGATGAAATGTAAAATCCGTAGACAGAATCCACAACATGTAAACATCTACATGGCTCATAAACCAATAGAAATATGAATAAGTGGGACTGAAGTTGAAGGCCTGCCAGATGATGAGTCTGGAAACAGAAGTGGGGAAAGGATGGCTCCCATTGGTAATGAAGATTAAAAATCCTCCATAGGAGACAGGGGACCTGGGCTGACTCATAGCTTAAAGCCAGTGGCTGGAGTGGAAACTTTCTTACTCACCCCTATGAAAGGAAGCTGAAATAGGAAAGGCCCCATATTTTTACCCTCCACCTTCTTGCTGCTGACCCTCTGTCTGGGGCTCACAGGAAGGTGTAGCTAAGCAAGCAGGAAGCAAGGAGACTTGTGACTGGAAATTGAGTCAAGCTGTCCTCTGGCCCTGGGCCTAAATCCATTATAAACCCCTAGGTCGTAATAGCGTGAGATCCCAAAACACATTATAAGACTCAATTCTGGACCAGAGGTCTGAAAGAGTGGGAGAAAAAGTAAAAGTAGGATAGGTGGAAGAGAGAGACTGAGGACTGAAACAACAAATCACAACAAAATCTAACCCTCAAAATGAACCTCATGAGAAAAGTAAGGATAAGAATAAGACAGCCAACAAAGTTAACAAGCAGAGCATACATTCACCCAAAATGAAATCAGTTCCATGGCACAAGATGACAAAGATCTTAAATAAGTTTGTTCTTTCAAAGAAAGAAATAAAAAATTACATTCATTACAAAACAAGATTTTATGATACAAAATAGGCATAAAAAGAGAATATATGGATATGATAAAAGAGTTACAAATATTAGAAATGAAAAACTATACTTGCAATACAAAATGTAGATGATGAATAAATTCTAGCCAGATATGGGAAACTGTGAAGAATGGCCATTCATTTTTTTTGTAGCTCCTGCCATCAAAAAGAGGAGTCTACTTCTCTGTGACTTGTTTTAGCCCATGGATCACCAGCAAAATTGATGCAAGTTGAGACCTGGAAAGTATTGGGTCTTACATACTCATACTGGGAACACTGAAGCCACCATGGAAGAAGCTTTGGTTCAGCCACCTCAGCTGTCCCACAGCTCAGTGAAGCCAAGACTCTAGCTGACCTGCCAGGTAGCTATAGTGCATGAGGGGGTCCAGACAAGGCTATCAGAAAAGCCACTTCGCCAACCCACTAACTCACGAAGCAATAAATTGTTCTTATTTCAAACCAGTACATTTTGAAGTAATTCTTTAGACAATAGATAATTGACACACTGGCATAGGAAAAGACAGAATTAGGGAATGAGAAGATAGCCTGCCGAATTCACCCAAAACACGGCACAGAGGGACAAAAGAGATTAAAATATGAAAAGGCAAGGAAGAGATGAAGAGGACAGATTTGAAGATTCTAACTCCTAACAAGAGTCTTAGGGGAAGAGGATGGAGGGACTGGCAGAGGTAACACTGGAAGCAATGATAACTTGGAATTTTCTGGAACTGAAAACACTCATGAGTCTGTAGCTCCAAAACTACTAAGGTATATTTTATGGAGTTAATAATTTAAACATAAATTAAAACTTACCATTCTTATAAGCTGTTTCCCTATCAACTTGAAGAAAATGTGAATCCTGCTCAAGTTAAACTAAAAAGGGGCAGTTTCTCATTTTAAAATCCAAGCTTTTTTAAATTCGACAAGTGGCCAGGATGGTGGTGGGGAAGGTCTCCTCGGAGCATGTGCGGGCATCCTGACCATGTTTGGTTTTTTGTCAAGCCTCTTTCCCACAAGCCATGCGGTTTCCATTGTCTCTACGTGAAAAACCCTCAATTCTAGCCCCACCAGTGAAGGGAGAAGGTATGAACCAAGATACTCCACAGTTTTGTCACTCCCAGGAGTTAGACACTTCAAATAAAGTCATTATAAAAATGCCATGCATTCTTGTATTGTACTCGTACAGCATATATTTCTTTCATTTCTAGGGATTTGGGAAAGGAAGCTGAAGCACACACATGCGCTCTGTCCACCGTTTTGATTTCATCTTTCTTGTGTGTTCTTATTCTGCTTAAGTTATCCATTTTTCAAAACCGCAACAGATAAAAAAGCAGCAAACTTAATATCAGGAAAAAAGGCTGCCAGAGACAGATTTATTAGCAGCATTGAAGAGTGACAGACTGGAGTCTGATAGTAAGGAAGAAAACCAGAAAACTTTAAAAAGGAGACGCTACTAAAACCACACATTAAGAGCATGCTAATGTAGGGGGGCACCCGGGTGGCTCAGTCGGTTAAGCATCCGACTTTGGCTCAGGTCATGACCTCACCATTCGTGATTTGGAGCCCCACATCAAGCTCTGTGCTGACAGCTCAGAGCCTGGAGCCTGCTTCGGATTCTGTGTGTCTGTGTGTGTCTCTCTCTCTCTCTCTCTGCCACTCCCCTCTGCCTCTCTCTGTCTCTCTCTCCAAAATAAATAAACATTAAAAAAAACTAAAAAAAAAAAAAAGATCATGCTAATGTAGGGATATATATATGCTTCAGAAGAGTCTGAGGGACTCCACGTGAGTTGAGTATACAGCAGTAGTTCTGTGGGTCATTAAGACATTAATTATTATTTTTTGGCATTCTCTGTTAAGGCAGGAAAGTGGCAAATATACCCATATATTTGTAAAAAGACTTCTATCAAAACAAAACTTTTAGTGCTTAAAGGAATGAACACTCATGTGTAAAATTTATTCCATAAGGACCTGAGAGATTTTACTCCATTAGCTAAAATCTGACAGTTCAGAAATTTATCAATATTTTTTGGTTTTTTTTCACTTTGTCATGCTCATGTTTTCATAAAAAACACTCTAGAGTCCCATGCTGATAAAAATATAATGTTTCTCTTTGCTTGATATGGTATGTAATGTTTTCAATTTTATCCAAGGGAAATTTCTCTTCTCTGTGTAATTCAAAATAGCTTTATTTTTCAAAAGGGAACTGTGTGTCATGTTAGGTTCTTTGTATTTAATGCACTGACTACTGATTGTTCTGAGTCACAAGAAGATCAGGACCTAGTTATTTTTGCTACTAGAAAATTGAGTACAGCCTTTCCCAAGTATGCTCTTTCAGACATTTTTTGAGTTATGTTAAAAAGCGTGCTGGGCAAAGACTCATTTATCAGATTAGGAAAATAAAAAGATGAAACAAAAGCCCAGGGATCCCAAGTTAGTTACCTACCCAGGTTAACTAATTTAGTTGTCATTTGGTACTACCCTTCTTTTAAAGCAGGGATGAAGCTCCTGTACAAAACTCTGATGACTGACATCCAGTCTCCGCTTCAATGCTTCCGGTTACAAGGGGTTCCGAACTTTACAAGGCATCCTATTTTACCTCTAGACAGCTCTCACTGTTAGAACACTATGTTGCTTATACTGAAGCAAATGTGCCTCCTTGTAACTTAGACCATTGAATTCAAAATCGTTCTTTTTGTTTCTACATGTGAGTCCTTAACCTCCATGAAGACAATGGTCATGCTTCCCCTTCTGTTTTCATTTGTCTAAAATAATTTTCCCTAATTTCTTACATAGCCATCTTTTCATAAATGAATGAAATGCAAGCCTTCTTCTTCCCTCTCTCTATTCATCCCTCCTTCACTTCCACTTTTTCTTCCTTTTTTCCTAATTCAGTCCAAAAGCCATGAGTTGCAGCTAAGTCGGGTAGAGGTGTACGTGGTGGGGAGAAAGGTGATGATAGAACATAGGGTATTGGAGCCTAAATGAGATGAGGACACTAGGGCTTGACTGCAGATATATAGTCAAATGATCTCACCAGGTACTCCCTCCATCTTTTGGCTTCCACAAAGGAGCAATGTAACCGCTCTAGCTCTAGACTTATTCATACAAAAGTCTGGGGTTTGACTCTCTCAATCCTAATGCTGATTCAATGTCTGTGGCTGGCTGGCAATACAATGATTGCTTGAGATTAGGTCATATGCCAACTTCTTTGTTGAACTTGGGTTTGAGTTAATTCTACCCAGTCATTGAACAGAGGATAAGAGAGGGACAATTGCAAAGTCTAGGTCTTGTTATTAGGAAAAGGAGAAATAGATACTGGGTAAACTAAAACATGTCCACTCTGGTATAACACTTAATATTTTGAGTAATAATATCTAGACTTAAATTTTTTTTTCATTTTTATTTATTTGAGAGAGAGAGAGAGGGAGCACTTCAGCAGGGAAGAGGGGCAGAGGAGAGAGAATGCCAAGCAGGTTCAACACTCAGTGTGGAGCTTGACATGGGGCTTGATCTCATGAACCATGAGATCCTGACCTGAGCTGAAATCAAGAGTCGGACTCTCAAATGACTGAGCCACCCAGGGGCCCCTTAGATGTTTTTTCATACATGTATGTTTCTTACAATGGGATCATTCTCTGGCAATTCTATTTTTGTGACTTGTTTTTATTTTACTTAGAACCAATAATAAAAATATTTTCATGTTAATGAATATTCCTTTAGAAAATCATTTTGATGGCTATAAAATACCAATTTTATGTAACATTCCTTTACGTTTGAACAAGTAAGTTCTTTGCCTATTTTTCTTTGCTAAATAACACTGTGAAGATTCTTGGCTTTTTATTTTTTTATTTTTTATTTAAAAAAAATATTTTTTAACGTTTATTTATTTTTGAGACAGAGAGAGACAGAGCATGAACGGGGGAGGGGCAGAGAGAGAGGGAGACACAGAACTGGAAGCAGGCTCCAGGCTCTGAGCCATCAGCCCAGAGCCTGACGCGGGGCTCGAACTCACGGACTGTGAGATTGTGACCTGAGCTGAAGTCGGATGCTTAACCGACTGAGCCACCCAGGCGCTCCGATTCTTGGCTTTTTAAAAAAATAATTAGTTTATTTAAAGCAGGCTCCATGCCCAGTGAGGTCTTGAATTCACGACCTTAAGATCAAAAGTCACAGCCAGGCACCCCCAACACAGTGAAGACTCTTTGCACACAATCCTTTGTGTACTTACCCAGGTATTTTCTCAGGATAAATCCTTACTGGTAGGCCCATCAGATCAAAGAATATGTTAATTTTCAAATTTTCAACCAATTGTAGGTACCATTCTTCATTTGGCATTTGAGAAACACTCTGCACTATCTGTTGTCTATTATCTTGCCTACATACTCCAGTTTGTCAATGCCTCTCTGTATCAGTGTCACAAAGAAGCATAAAACTCCTAATATACATACAGATATTAGGGCGAATACTTCCTTTTTATGAAAAGCATACATTTATTTTTCCACCGTTTATAATTGTATTGATCTGTAAATTTAACAACACTGGTATTTACACCTTTGTATTGTCCCTTCACATGTTTTATACAAATTGGCCTCTGTGACCAACAGAATACAACAGAAATTATGCATGTTCAGTTCTGAGATTCAGTTACAAAAGAGATCATGGGTATCTCTCTGTGTATCTTATCTGTATCTGTATCTATCTGTATCCCTGTCTTGTATCACTCACTCAATGGTAAGCCAGCTGCCATTTTGTAAGGACAGCAGTTAGTCAGCCTAGGAGAAGCCCACAAGGGGAGGAACTGCCAGTCAATGACCAGCGAGTCCTGCCAAAGACCTGTGAATGAGCTGAAGGTGGATTCTCCAGCTGAGTCTTCAGATGACTGCAGTCTTGGCTGACAGCTTGACTGAAATCTCGTGAGAGATTCTGAGCCAGAAGCACCCAGTTGAGCTGCTCCCTGATTCCTGACCCACAGAAAGCATGAGATAGTAAATGTTTGTTCTTTTAAGCTGTTGTGTTTTAGGGATACTTTGTTAACACAGCAATAAAAAGCTAATATACCCTACACTGTTAAAAAGATTGAACTTTTCATAAAAACCGTTCCACAAAGAGAACTTCTGACCCAGATGTCTTCACTGGTGAGTTCTATCAAACATTTAATTAAGAAATAATATTAAGGGGTGCCTGGGTGGCTCAGTCGGTTAAGCATCCGACTTCAGCTCGGGTAACGAACTCGCGGTACTGAGTTCAAGCCCTGCATCGGGCTTTGGGCTGATGGCTCAGAGCCTAGAGCCTGCTTCCGATTCTGTGTCTCCCTCTCTCTCTGCCCCTCCCCCATTCATGCTCTGTCTCTCTCTGTCTCAAAAATAAACAAACGTTAAAAAAATTTAAATAAAGAAATAATATTAAGCTTACATGACTTTTTCAGAAAATAGAAAAAAAGAAAAACACGTCTCAATTTATTTTGTAAAGCCAGCATAATGCTGTTACCAAAACCAGATAATAAATGCCACAAGAAAAAAAAAAAAAAGAACTAATATTGCTTCTAACCATAGATGTAGAAAACCTTAACAAAATATTAGCACATCAAATTAAGTAATATATACTAAAACCATAATAGATCATGACCATGTGGGGTTTAGACATAAATGCAAGATTCTTTTTTTAAATGTTTATTTATTTCGAGAGAGAGGGAGAGAGCACAGACCCTGATGAGGGGCTTGATCTCACCAACCATGAGATCATGACCTGAGCTGAAATCAAGAGTTGGACACTTAACTGACTGAGCCATCCAGTCACCCTGCAAGATTCTTTTAACATTAAAAAATTGAGGTAATTCAGGTTAATAGTTTAAGGTAGGAAAAAACCACAGTCACTGCAAGAAATGCAGAAATAGTATTTGGCAAAATTTAGCACAGATTCATAGTAAAAATTCACAAAAAATTACAGATAGAAAATTCACTCATCTGATGACACATTTATGAAAAGCCTACTGCTCAGTGTTGCAATGTTAAAACTTTCCCCACTACTGTTCAACATCGTACTATTTAGGCATTCTAGCTAATTCCATGAGAAAAACAAAAAGACAAAATTTGATGGCAAACGTAAAACTATTTTCAGATGATATGATTATATACTGAAAAACCTTAAAAAAAATCTCCAAATACCGACTAAAAGTAAGTGAATTTAACATGCTGAGAATCCAAAATTAGTATACAGAACTCAATTATTTTTCTCTATAATAGCACTGAACAATTGAAAAAGGATTTAAAAAACAATCAGCATTTGTAGTAGCATCCAAAATCATAAAATACTTAGGAATAAACTTAACAAAAAATGTGTAGAACTTCTACACTGAAAGCTACAAAACACTGCTGAGAGCAACTGAAGCAAACCTAAATAAATAAAGATATACCATGTTCTTGGACAGGAAGATTCAATATTTTTAAGATGTAAATTTTTCCCAAATTGATCTATATATTCAATGAAATCTTAATGAAAATGACTATAAGACTTTTTGAGAAATTGTTAAGCTGGTTCTAAAAGTTTTGTGAAAGATTTAAAGAATATAAAATGGCTACAATAGTCTTAGAAGTTGGAGGGCTTAACATTACTTGATTTCAAGACTTATCTAAAGGTATAGTAAGCAAATCTCCTTATGAAAGTATAGTGATATAGTGTGATATTGATCAAAATGTAGACAAAAGGACCAATGGCACAGAATAAGGAGCCCCCAAATAGACCAATGTATGTACAGTCAAATGACTTGATACAAAAGTACCCAAGTGGTTCTATGCTGAAAGTATGTTTTTGATCAATGTTATAGGAATATTTGGATATCTAGATGGGAAAAAAATGAACACACCTACACTACCTTTTCCACATTATACACTAAAATTAATTCAAGAGGACTTATAGACTTAAATATAAAGGCTAAATTAATAAAGTTTCTAGAAGCATTCATTATAAAATAGCTTTGCAACCTTGGGTAAAATGAAAATCTCTTAGCAATGACACAGAAAGCATTAATCATAAAAGGAAAAAATGTTAATTGAAGTTCAGAACAATCAAAAACTTCTGTTCTTCCAAAGACACCACTAAGAAATGAATAGTCGATTCACAGACCCCGGAGAAAATATTTGTAATTCTTTGTAATATATCTGACAAAAATACTTATTGCTCAGCATTATCAAGCACAGGAAAGCAAATTAAAACCACAAGGAAGATACCTCTTGCCAGAAGGGTTAAAATGAAAAAACACCAAAATCTTGCAACACCAAATGCTGTCAAGGATATGGAACTTTCAGAATTCTCACAATGCCAGTAGGAATAAAACTGTTAAACCACTTTGGGAAATAGTGTGGCAATTTCTTATAAAGTTAAAAATTATATATTTACATAACATCGTGCTTCCTGATGTTTATCTGAAATGAAAATATATATCAATATAAAGCCAAGTAGAAGAACGTTTATAGCAGCTATATTCATGATAGTAAAAACTGGAAACTGTCCACGTGTGTGTCCATCAACAGAAGAATAGATAAACAAACTAGTATATTCATACAATGGAATACTATTCAGAAAAAAAGGATTAAATTAGTGTCACACTCTGCAGTATGGATGTAGCTCAAACAATACTATACAGTGGAAGAAGCTAGAATCCAAAAAGTAAGTATTGCCTGATTCCACTTACAGGATGTTCTAAACCAAGTGCAATTAATATTTTGTGATAGGAATCTGAAAAATGTTGCTTTCTGGGTGGGAGGGATTGACTTGGAAAAGGGCACAGGAACTTCCTAAGGAGAGCAATGGCCTATATCTTGAGAAATGTGTGGATTACATGGGTGTCTACATTTGTTAAAACTGAAAGTACTCCTAAAATCTATGCATTTCACTGTGTCTTAATCATATATCAATAAATTTTAAAAGGGCATAGAGCATGTTAATTGTTGCTCTCCAGTATAGCCTCCCTTTACCATTTCGTTAGTTAGCACATATTGGGTAGGGCATCTCAATTGCCAATGAATCAATCCATCTTTATTCAGTCAATGTCCATTGTTTCCAGGGATATAATGAGTTACTTCATCATGTTAAATAAAGCTATGCTGTGTTTGTAATTCTCTCCAATATGTTAATAGAACCAGTCATTCTAACTACTGATGAGATTAGACACAGAAGTCAGTTTTAAGTTTCATAACTCTTTAAGTGTCATTTTTTTGTACTTATTTTTTTAGTTCTTATCCCTTGTGCTATATTTATGTTATCTACTGTGATATATAACTCCTTTAATACATCATATAGTGATTACTGCCTGGCAACTTGGTTTTTGTTCCAAAATGTGAAATAGGAGTAAATATAAAATCCTTCTAAATTAAATGGTGGGGGTGCTGGGAGGAGGAATATTGGAGTGGGGAATTGAACAAGAGAGAGACTGAGTTAGGGAGTCACCAGATAAGATACTTAAGGGGTTGTGCGAGGAGCTGTCCGAGGTCTGAATGAAAGAGTTGTCATAGAGCCACCTTTTCCAGAATGGTCAAAAAAATGGCAGAAGACATCATGAGGAAGAAGCCTTCACTTATTTACAGCAAGTCCATTACAAACCTCTGCAGTTAAACAGGCAATTATGGCAAAATACTGTTATCCAAAAATGACAAATATTCTTTGTAGAGGCTTGACTCAACTAAAACCATATTATTGGAAATATTCCTCTCTGTAACTGCTGTACAGATTTTTTTGTTGTTGTTTTAGTCATTCTTGAGTTCAGTCAATGGCTGTCAATGTCCAGCTAAAGGGCATTTGTGTATTACAGGTAATACTATTAAGTATTAAGTATGTTCTCTTATTGTAGAATCTAATTATTTTAGATAGTTATTACTGCAATGTATAAGAATTATTTATAATGTTGATGATGATGATGATGACAGCTAATGTTCCTTGAGTTCTTGATAAGTAGTATTAAAATACTTTCCATGGATTTATCTATGTAAATCTTGGCAACACTAGGACATAGCACAGCAATTATTTCTATATTACAGATAAGGCAAGTGAGCTACAACAGCATGTGACACACATTGTTACTTAGCTAGCAATGGTGAAATCCAAATCTTTCCTCTTAATCAATATACCGTGATTCAAAGATGTTAATTTATCTTATGTGGATGCTGAGAAACTTAACAGAAACCCATGGGGGAGGGGAAGGAAAAAAAAAAGAGGTTAGAGTGGGAGAGAGACAAAGCATAAGACACTCTTAAAAACTGAGAACAAACTGAGGGTTGATGGGGGGTGGGAGGGAGGGGAGGGTGGGTGATGGGTATTGAGGAGGGCACCTTTTGGGATGAGCACTGGGTGTTGTATGGAAACCAATTTGACAATAAATTTCATATATTGAAAAAAAATTAAAAAAATAAAAAAACCCCAAAGATGTTAATTTACATATAATTGAACACTTATATAGATGCTCTTTTCTTTTAAGAATACTCTATGCATAACATGTTGCTGTTTTCAAAGCCTTTTTTTTCCTCCTTAGGGTTGTTTATTGTTTATTTGTGACAGCATCTTCAAAGAACAGGGACAGCAGTCTTATTTCTATGTTCTTCAGTGTAGAAATGAAGCTTTTAGCTAGCACAAAAATATTAATACAATCTTTTCTCAGAGAGATAGATTATCAGTGAAGGTAAACGACAACATTCTCTGGCAATAAAAATAACGAGACAGACAGGACAACAGTAATGACATCCTCTAGCATAATCTTGGCAGAAAATAACTAAATCACCTTGAAGGAGATAAATTGTTACAAAACACTATCCTTGTCTAATATGGATTGACAGGGAATGACAGTATCCTTCAAGAGGATGGCAGCCACAGGCCCATGTGCTTTCAAGGGATCAAAGGGACTGACACTGCCTGCCAGCCCCATCTAAGCAGAAAACAACTAGATTCTCTCCAGATGGATATTTACACTAAGATATTATTTCTGGGAAAAAAATAGCTTATTTGGAAAGGATGACAGCATTTTCCCTACATGTATTGTCATCTGTTACAGTAGGACTGGAATGGGGGGGTGGATGTAGGGGGAAATCTACCAAACCTGTCCTTGGGATCCAAATTTGTCATAAATCTTTAGCAAGCTAGGAAAATTGAACTATTCTATAACAATTGTTTTAAACATAGAACATGGAGAGCATTTGGTTTACAGATTGTTATTAACTTCCCTTCTATCAGTATAAAACTTTTAAAAAAGTCTTGAACTTTCAAAAAATGTGACATGAAATCCTAATCCCTACAAAAAAGACTGATTTGACTACATAAAATTGTAAGGCATGATTAAAAAGTTGAAGAAAGGATAAACTAGGAGAATCAACATTCATGATCAATATTAACATCAGTTACTGTTATTAACATAATAACTTATAAATTATTAAGGAAAAAAATGACACCCAAAATGGCAAAGTATGTGAACAGACACTTTACAGAGAATGAGATTCAAATGGTTACCAAATATATGAAGCGATATTCAACCTATCTGCTAAAGCAAACCCCAATAGCAAAGAGATCTCATTTCGTATCAGATTTGCAGTCAAAAGAGGGACAGTGTACATTGATGTCAAAGTGTCAGAATCAGACTATCTCCTATATCATTTGTGGATTAGCAAATGGCACATGGGAGTAAAATAGAATTTTTTCAGTTTCTCTAAAAACCCAGAATGTGTATATTCTTTGACTTATCAATTCCACTTGGAATTGATGTCATAGTAACAGCTTTAGAATGATACAAGAATGTACACACCTTGATGTTCACTAGAACACTATTTACAAAATTTACTCTTGGCATAATCTGAGGCTTACAGAAAAATCACAAGAATAACCAAAGAATATAACTTTTATCCCAAATTCCCAAATATTAATACTTTATTACATTTGTTTTCTTCTCTTCTTTTTCTCTCTCCACACACCCTTATACAACTTTTTTTCCTGCAGTGTTTGAGAGTAAGTCGTAGACAGAGTATTCCATTACTCTTAAATACTTCATTACATATTTCCTAAAAATCCAGAACATTTCTGTATAATCTCAGTACATTTATCAAAGTTAAGAATTTAATAATGATATAATACTATTATCTCACCTAGAGAACTTATTCAGATTTCTTCAGTTTTCCCAGTAATGTTCTGTAGGGCAAGAAAACCCATGGGTTGTGTTCATTGTCATGTCTCTTCAGTTTCATTTATTCTGGAACTGTTTCTGTGTCTTTCTTTGTATGTCATGACATTGACATTTCTGAAAGAGTACAGGCCAGGTAGGTTGTAGACTTTGTCTTCCTTTGGGTTAGTCTGATGTAGTCTCACGATTAGGTTCGTGTTATGCACTTTCGGTACGACTACCTCTCAGTCCTTCCTTAGTGTATTAGACCAGGAGGCACACGCGGAAGAAGAAGTTTTATCTTCTTCCTGGTCATGTTAACTTTGAACACTTGGCTAAGGTGTTTGCCAGGTTTTCCTAGTGTAAAAATACCATATTTCTCTTTGTAACTAATAGGTATTTTTGTGGGTAAATGCTTTGAGACTAAAAAAATGTGGTTCCGCCTCAAACTTTCACTCACTAATTTAGGTTCTGATGTTGATTCACACCCAAGTCAATTGTTAACCTGATGGTGATTTTCTTTTTTTTTTTTTCAACGTTTTTTTTTATTTATTTTTGGGACAGAGAGAGACAGAGCATGAACAGGGGAGGGGCAGAGAGAGAGGGAGACACAGAATCGGAAACAGGCTCCAGGCTCCGAGCCATCAGCCCAGAGCCCGACGCGGGGTTCGAACTCACGGACCGCGAGATCGAGACCTGGCTGAAGTCGGACGCTTTAACCGACTGCGCCACCCAGGCGCCCCTGATGGTGATTTTCTAATCTCATCATTCCTTCTATATGATTTGCTTTCCACTGTAAGGAAGAGCTTTCTCTTTTTCTGCATGTCTTTAGATTTTGTCAGTATGGACTAGTGACTTCTAATTTTAGTCAATAAAATAATCTTTATTAATATATAATATTAACAATATTATCTTAATTGAGATATAATCTTTATTTTTTTTAAGTTTTTTTTTTTATTTCATTGGGGAGAGAGTGAGAGCTAGAGCAGGGGAGAGGAGAGGGAGGGAATCCTAAGCAGGCTCTGCGTTGTCAGTGTGGAGCCCGATGCAGGGCTCAAACTCAGAAACTGTGAGATCAGACCTGAGCCAAAACCAAGAATTGGATGCTTAACCAACTGAGCCATCCAGGCGCCCCTAATCTTTATTTTTTTTTTTGGTACTCAAATTTAGACTAGGTTTGACAAATGGACCCATTTAAAGTAAACTTCTATGTCCTTTTGACATAATCCAATCATTTTCAGAATACTTTCCTACATTCTGCTGTAATAAGATGCTCTAGGCTCACTGTCCTTGTCCTGGTACTGGAATGAGCCATTTTCCTAGGAGTCCTAGTTCCACTTAGTGGAGATTGGTATTTACAAACTAGGACCTGCTCAGTGGGTATGTAGAGTACCATTCTTTCTTTGTTTTTTATTTTGTTTTTTGAGTATCATTTTAAATAGCAAAAAATTAGAAACAATTTAACATTTATCAGAGGAATCAGTTAAAGTATGTATATGGATGGAATACTATACACCTATTAAAAATAATGAGGAATCTTTATTGCACCGATAGGGAAGAAGGTCTAATGTATGTTACATTTGGGAAAAACAAGTTAGTTAACAGTTGGTATAGTTTATTTTGAACATATGTAAATAGATACATAGTCAAATAGAAAAATGTTTTAAATCTGGAAGATTACATACCAAACCACAAAAAATTTTTTTAAGTTTTTTTTTCTTTTTTAGTAATCTCTACACCCAATATGGGGCTCGAACTCATGACCCTGAGATCAAGAGTTGCAGGCTCTTAGACTGAGACAGCCAGGCGTCCCAACCACAAAATCTTTTTAAATTTCTGGCAGTGGAAGAAGAAATAAGATTGAACAATAATGTCAAATGAAAATAAAAACTGTTTGGGTGTTAATGGCTTGCAAGAGAATAAAAATAATTTATGGGAGAGGTTAGGGAAACTCGACCTCATTGTACATTAGTAAAATTGCTAGGATTAGTAGTCCCTAGTCAATTAGTTTGTAATAATTGCCTCAATCAGTAAGTCAATTTTCTCAAAGTCTCATTCATTTAGGATCCTCATTAGTTAAGTGTTTTCATCTGTAAATAGATTTTCACTTACCAGGGCACAAACTTGTTAACATATCTCGGAATCAAGACTAGTAGATGCCACTGGGGCATGATTTACGTTCTCTTGGTCCAGTTTTAATTTCAGCTGAAGCTACAAGGGGCAGTTCTGTGCCAGATCAGGCTCAGCTTTCACTGACAGTAACCAGCCTAGATCACATGCAGCATACCTCCACATTTAGCCACGGGCTTCTCAACTCTGTAAGATCACTTGGTTCTCTTATGTGCAAGACCAGGAAATAGGGGAGAGACAGAGCTCCTCCAGAAATCCTCCAACAAGGGTGGATGGGAGCTTGAAGATAAATGCTCTAGAATAGGGCTGGTAAATTTGTTCCTCAAGGGGCCAGATGGTAATTATATTAAATTTTATAGGCCATAGTCTCTGTGGCAACTATTTTTTAAAAGAATTTTTAATGTTTTATTTATTTTTTGAGAGGTTGAGAGAGAGAGAGAGAGAGAGAGAGAGACTAAGCATCAGAAGGGGAGGGGGCAGAGAGAGAGGGAGACACAGAATCTGAAGCAGGCTCCAGGCTCTGAGCTGTCAGCATCGAGCTCGATATGGAGCTTGAACTCACAAACCGGGAGATCATGACCTGATGTTTAACTGACTCAGCCACCCAGGCGCCCCTCTGTGGCAACTATTAAGCTCTGTCCTTTTTGCCCCAACACAGCCATAAGCAATAAATGAACAAATTAGCATGGCTGTGTTCCAATAAAACTTTATTTTCAAAAAACCTACCGGCCAGATTTGGCCCATGGGCCATACATAGTAGGCCTACCCTTGCTCTATACTCCTGCCTTGAGGTGGACCACCATGGGAGGAATTTTACGCAGGCCTCTGAGGAAGCTCCACTGGATTTAAGACTGTTGCTCGCAGCAGTGGCCTGGGTCATCTCCCTTTGTACTGGCTTTTTCTCCTTTCCTGTTCACTCTGCTTGCTTCCTCACTCTCGCTCCCTATGGTAGCTTCTACATTAAAGCTTCCATGTACACCCAAGTCCAAATCTCACATGATAAGTGAAAACACTGAGTTTCCACATTAAATTGTGCTGTGAATGAACCAAGAATACAAATGGAGAAGGTAGCACCTTTTAATTTCTATGGAGTCACAAAAAGAGAAATAAATTTAAAGACTGTGCTGCAGACAATACCTCATACTCCAAAGAGGATACAGTTAAAGTGTAAGGTGAGTAGGAAGGGAGGTTGCATCATGCTCTATTTTTTATTGTCAAAATTACTTAAAGTGTTTCCCATGAATAGTGTAGAACTTGGAGGCTCTCTGAGATTTCACACTGAAAAATAAATGATACAATACAGATCTAACTTTAGGCAATGTGTATAATAGACAAAGTTTATCTTTAGGACTGACATATTCTCTTAAAAAAATTTTTTTAATGTTTATTTTTGAGAGAGAGAGACAGACAGAGCATGAGCAAGGAGGAGCAGAGAGAGAGGGAGACACAGAATCCAAAGCAGGCTCCAGGCTCTGAGGTGTCAGCACAGAGCTCAATGTGGGCCTCGAACCCATGAGCTGTGAGATCATGACCTGAGCTGAAGTCAGACGCTTAAACGACTAAGCCACCCAGGTGTCCCAGGACCTACGTATTCTCAATTAGATCTTGCTTCTCTGCTCTCCTATACACCATTCTGGCAGCGATCATGCAGCTTTTTGATCATCTAGAGCGCCTCACTGTATCAGAAATTCATTCATTCAACAAATAGTTGCCGTGTGCCAGGCACTGTTCTAGGCACCAGAGGCACAAGAGTGAACAAAACAAAGTCCTACCCTCTAGGAACTATTGTTTAAGTAGCAAGAGAATGACACAAATACATATGTAGTTAGTCCAGGGGTGGTCAGGGCCGTGAAGGAAAATTAAAAGTAGGTAAGGGGGATGGAGCATTAGATGCTGTTTCGCATAGTTGTGCTCAGGAAAGGCTTTTTGAGAAGGTGATCATGGAGCAGACACTTGAATTAAGGTGTGCAGATAACTGCAGGAGGGCCTTTTCCAGGCAGAAAAGCAAATGCAAATACCCTGTGGTGGCAGTAAGTAGGAGGCCAGTGTGGATGGCAGTGCTGAGGGCCATCCAGCAGAGGGTAAGAGATGGGATCTGAGAAGAAGGTGGGGAAATGGGGGGAACAACAGGAGGGTGGAAGAAGGGGAAGATAATTAACATGGATTTTATTTTGAAGGATCAGATGAGATGAGACATTAACACTGAAAGGAAGGCAGCTGCCATTTACTGACAGACAAGAGAGTGGAAAGAGAAAGCTTGGGGGAAATTCAAATGGTGAGTTTTGTCATGTTTCCTACATCAAAGAGGAAATGTAGGAGTTGTGAGCTTGGAGTTCACAGGAGTGGTTGAGATTGGAGATAAAAATAGAGTTGTTCATTTCTAGATTGAATTTAAAGTCATGGAACTAGATGTGACCAACTAAAGTAAAGAAGAGAGGGGTCCCAGGATTGACCTAGGATGCTTTAACACCAGGTTGGAGAGAAGATGCAGTAATGTAAATCAGCTTGGGGAAGGGAGGAGATGGGGGGGGGGGCAGGGGAGAAAGAGGAGAAAAAAAGAGAGAGGGGGAGAAAGAGCTAAAGAGAGTGTGAGAGATGAGCTAGCAGTTACATATGTTCATATTGGGCTCTTTTTTCCTCTTCTTTCTACTTCTATCAAATGTATCCTTATACTTTATTTTTAATTTTTTTTAAATTTTTATTATTTACTTTTGAGGGGGGGTGAGGGGAGAGAGAGGCAGGCACAGAATTTGAAGCAGGTTCCAGGCTCTGAGCTGTCAGCACATAGCCCGACGTGGGGCTCAAACCCACAAACTGTGAGTCATGACCTGAGACGAAATCAGACACTTAACAGACTGAGCCACCCAGGTGCCCCTCCTTATACCTTACTGAAGTAAATGATTAGTATTAATAGCATCAACTTCTGACTGAACTGTTGGTATTTTAACAGGAATCTTTAAATGCCTAGGATACCAAAGTTTGGGATCATTGGGAATGCTCTGAAATGTCGATTGAAAGAAATGTTTTCAGGTGTTGTTGATACTGATATGGGGATTCCATATATAACATATGGGTCAAGCAGTCTTTTGACACATGAGCTTGACGTTAACTCTAAAAGAAACATACCTGAAGTAAAATAATCCTATCATCTTAAGAAATGAAGTTTTATTTTTTTTAGTTTTTATTACCAATTTGTTTTTACATTTTATTTTTTAGAGGCAGAGAGAGAGCACAAGGAGGAGAGGAGCAGAGAGAGAAGGAGACACAGAATCCAAAGCAGGCTCCAGGCTCTGAGCTGTGAGCACAGAGCCGACTCGGGGCTCGAACTCACAAACTATGAGATCATGACCTGAGCTGAAGTCGGATGCTTAACCGACTAAGCCACCCAGGTGCCCCTTTTTAATTTTTATTTTACATTTTTAAATTTATTTATTTTTGAGAGACAGAGACAGAGCATGAGCAAGGGAGGGGCAGAGAAAGAGACACACACACAGAATCTGAAACAGGCTCTAGGCTCTGAGCTGTCAACACAGAGCCCGACATGGGCTGGAACCCACGAATCATGAGATCGTGACCTGAGCCAAAGTTGGATGCTTAACTGACAGCTACCCAGGCACCCCAAGAAATGAAGTTTTAAATTTGGTGAGATAAAAGTACCAAAAGCTATTCTTTAAATAGAAAATGCACAAATGAAAACACAGGTAATGACCATTGGCAAAACTATCAGTTTAAACATAGAAATTATTTCTTTTTTTCTTTTTTCTTTTATTTTAGAGACAGAGAGAGTGCAAGCAGGGGAGAGGGGCTGAGGGGGAGAGAAGGGGAGAGGGGGAGAGAGGGGGAGGGAGAGAGAGAGAGAGAGAGAGAGAGAGAGAGAGAGAGAGAGAGAATCCAAAAAAGGCTCCATGCTTAGGATGTAGCCCAACACAGGGCTTAATCCCATGACCCTGGGATCATGATCTGAGCCAAAATCAAGAGTTGGACACTCAACTGCCTGAGCCACCCAGGCTCCCTGAGGCTATTTCTTTTAAGAAAACAACTAAAGATAAAAAAAAAAAAAAAAAAAAAAAAAAAAAAAAAAAAAAAGCTTACCATTTTGGAATTACCAGGACACTTTAAAGTGTAATAGGAATAATTAGAAAAGATTCTTGGAACTAAAGGAGTTTCTGGGAAGATTTTTAGCTCTACTTACAAAAAACGTATATAGTTTTTGCTTTGCTTAATAAGATGCTCTGCTTTTGAAGAACTTGGTCCCTGCTGCATCTGTAATTATTAAGCACTATGTGGGAAACTTCCTTGTAAATTCTGTCTAGATCATTTCTCATACATGTGATCATGTATCATTTCAGTTTCCCAGTTCTGTTGTATTGGCATATTTGCTAGAAATATTTAATTCCTATAACATTTTATACATTATTTTAAAAACGAATAAGTGAACAGGACAATCATTACTAAGAGGCAGACCGAGTGTGCATTTCACTATCTATCTAGCTTGTGTTTAAGGATAAATACATAGAAAGAGGAATACATCTGTCAGGAGAATATAGGCTATGCTGTAGTAACAAAAAGAAAACCCCAAATTTTAGCGGTCATAACCATAAAAGTTTCTCACTCATGCTACATGCTCACTGTTAGGTAGCTGTGGCCCTCCTTCATATTTTCTTATCTCCAGGTATAGACTGAGGGCCCTACTCTTATCTTGGATGTTGCTGTTCCCGGGGCAGAGAAAAGTGCTGTTCCCAGGGCCAAGCACAGGCTGGCTCTTAAAGCTTCCGCTCAGAAGACACACGTGAACTTCTAAGTTTCATGACCATTTCTAAGTGCAACAGGAAAGGATTGTACACTCCTCCCACAGGATCGTACAGTGAGGGATACCGCAGGCAGAGGAATGAGAAGATCTGGCAAGAAGACATATAGTGTGTTACAAAGGATGAAGAGCTGAAGTTGGAAAGGTCTCTGTCTTTCCACTTCTCCAATATACCGACTATATAACACCACATCTTTTCTTTTCTTTTTGTTTATCATCTGTACTCTTCTTTATTTACTCACAGTGCCCAATGGAGTATTTCTCAGCAACCAGAGATCCTAATCAGCCTTTTAAATTCATCTTAGGATCCGTACCACTTGAGAAGAGAGCAAATTCTAGAGCCTGGGCCATTGGCATTCTATCATTGGCTAGTTCTTATCTAATCCTTCTGTGTAACAGCTCTTTACCCCCTTTGCCCCCCCAGTTGAGGACCTTGCTATTTAAATCTGCCCTCATTGAATATTACCTCTGCCTCTATCTCTTGAGACCTTCTCATAGAATTTTTAAAGAAACCATAAGCGTCCTCACAGTGTTAACATAGTGAAAAGAACACACTGTTTGAAACACAACGTTTGAAATGAGAGGAGGTCTGCGCTCACTCACAGCCTGGTGCTGTATCCCTATCTAGCTCTTTCACTTCAGGCAAGTAACTGACAGTCTAAGAACCTCAGTTTTGTTGTTGTTGTTGTTGTTGTTGTTGTTGTTGTTGTTTTTAATCTCTACAATTGGAATAATCACATCTACCTTAAAGGGCTGCTATGAGGACCAAATAAGAGCACATGTAAGGTGCTTTATAAATCCAGAGGAGGGGGAAGTGTTCATTGATGTTACAGTTGCCGCTGTTCCAGATGAGTTAGAAATACACAATTCTGGCATGTTATTAATTCTGGAATGAGGGAAATAAAAGAGTTTTATGAGGCCCTAACATGGTGCTTTTGTTCAGATTTTCTAGTGACTAAAATATCCTATTTTGGAAAGAGACCAAATGATGGAATAAATGGAAAGAATCTCCTAACCTACAGGCCTAGCATCACTGTTCTATGTACACAAAAGATCCGACTATAAAAAATGAGTTTCTGTTTGTCAGGGTTCCAGTTCCTTTTTGTCACAACTTGTCAAGGTTGCCAAGTGGCTTCGGTGGAAGCAACCTTTGTGTTAGCCACCTTGTCTCTGGTTAGCATTGTTGTAACTGATTAGCTCCTGAGGGAGCTACTCCACAGGGTCGGGACCTATGTGTAGACATTTACAGAAACCTCCGTGTCAGGATTTCTTATAAGACTAATCTGCTAGGCCTTGATACAGATAACATATCAGGTCCTAAGTAGATCAAGTCTGTACACATTGGAAATTCAGTACATTTCATATACATCTTCGAGTTTGCCACCATATGGAACAATAATTCTGAGGTACTGGCATGAGAGAAATCATAGTAATCAAACTTCACTAAATAACGGTTTACTTTTACAAAGACCTTTCCTGCTTCATTTGGTGCTGCCAGGGCTTTATCCAAAGGAAATCTGTATGGATTGGGAAGAGTATTTCTCCAGATTTTTTCGGCTTAAACCAAAAAGGAAAACATCTGGTCAAACTCATTTATCACCCTGTTTGTCTGTAGTATGAAGATTTCCTTGGCCATATTCTTAGCTAATTTATACTTGCCAGTAACTCAAAGACCATAAAAAAGTAATAAAGTAGGAAAACAGATTTCAAAAAATTCAGTGCAAAGACAGGTATACTTTTAACTTAAGGACTAAAGTGATACATGGCCTATGATGGGTAAGAAAAGTCTTTCTTTTCTTTTTTAAAAACATTTTGTTCGAGTGTTGGAGATGTGTAAAACATGGCACTGAAGTGAAAAGATCTCAAAGAAAAAGAAAACAAGGAGACTTTAGTAAAAAATCAGCATGATTGTGTAAGGAGCATTCTGATTAACATCTTTTGATTAGAAAGATGTGCAAAAAAGTGAAGAAGAGACTTAAAAAAATAAGGACCAACTCAAGAGTGCACCAATAATATCAGAAAGGTTGAAGCCCTGGATAAACTGAGGATTTCAAGAAAGTGACTGGAACAGCCCAAGTGACTTTTTCAGCTGTTGTTCAGAGCAGGAGAAAGAATAAGAAGAAAGGGTTAGACTCAATGTCAGAGGTAAATGATTTCATGTTTCTACATTTCAGAAACAATATCCAGACCCTGTTTTGCTTTCATATTTGGCCAGGTTTCCAAATAAATACGGAAAATGAACAAATTATAGAAGCAATCGTGGTATGCTCAAGGTATGTAAGGAAGTAACATGAAACTTTTGGTAGCTACAAATGATTTTGAGTCTCCAAAAGCATGAAGTGTCAAAGAAACTTTTACCAGTTGCCTAAGATCTTCCTAGAAATATTCGAAAAATTCAGAGTCCTGCAAAGGTTCCTGGAGACTTGAAGGATAAGAATTGCGCCATTTCGGAAAAGTAAAAACCTATCCATTGTGAAATGGTAGCATTATTGTGTAAGTGATTAAGATTTAGAAAAGAATCTAAGATTTTACATGGTTTCTTTAGGATAACACATTCCAAAATATTTGCTTCTACTTTATCAGAGTTATTAGGTTGGTTAATACAAAATGTTAAGATCGGTATATAAGGATTTTAGAAAAAAAGGATTACTGTCATAATATCCAGATAAGCTGATAATGTAGGTGGGAAAATAGTCCAGCTTGATGTATTGACAGCTTATTTAACAATCATAGCTAAAACAGTGATGGTTACATTACTTTTAAGTATTTGCTAGCTTTGTTTCTCTTGGATATACTGCACATTAGGTTAAGGATATTGAGGCTGTCTCTTTCTTCCTGATGTTGTCTGAAACCAGATGGCAGTTTCTGTTGGCAGTGATAGAGCCTGTTTTCCTCCTCAGGGTGAATACAGATCCCACTGGAAGACACTACAGTACAGAAGGGAAGAACTAAGGTGTGTTGCAGTACTCCCTGAGCCATTTGGCAGCCGTGTGGCCTTGTAAGTATCCCTACCTGTCAAACAAAGATATAATAACTGCTGTAACTCAATCTTCTAGGTGGCTGCAAGGTTTAAACAAGATCGTGTTTTTCAAAGGTTTTTACAAAGTATACCTACACATGAAAATGCAAGATAAGGGTATCAGCAGTATCTCTGTTTCAGCCTGCAATGAGAACAAACACGGAAGACTAGAGGATTCCTTTCCTGAAGCTGTCCCAATCAATACTTTCGTCATGGAAATAGAAGACATAATTGTTAGATTTTAAAAGGTTAACAATGGTAGCCTTAAGATTCAAAACTTTCTTCTCCACCACTGCCAAAGTATATTTCCAGGCAACAAATATCAGATCAAAACAAGAAGAAATTTAGCAGGAAAAAAAGATCTGCTCCCTAGACTTAGACATGCAAATATGGAAGTACAAATCAGTAGGGAAAAACAGCAGTTCCTGTGAAACACTGTGCAGGTTTCGCTGACCACATGGTTTAAAAGAATATTATGAAGAGTGTAGATCCTTACGTTCGTTCTGAGATAATCAGACCACATTGGCCCAGTGCCTGGAATGTAATAGACACATGAAAAAGTTACTTTGCTTAATTCAGCACTCCTTCCCCCTTAATTCAAGAGAGACATCTACAATCAGTAGTGACCAGTAGATGCTGGCAGGGTCTGGAAACTATGATCTACAGGAAGAACTGAAGGAACTGAGACAGGTTAACCTTAGGAATCACACTAGTGAAAAACCTTAACAGCTGTCTTCAAACATCTAAAGAATTGTCAAGCGATGTTATAGGGATCACTTTCACTCTGTCATTCCAGAGAGCAGCGCAGGAATCAGGGGTGAGAGCAAAAAGAAGGCAGATTGTTGACTCAGAGAAACAACTTTAAAATAACACTTCAATCTGTACAACTAGGAGACGGGCTGCCTGGTGAGAAAAGAAGGTCTCTCTTGCAAGAGTTTAAGCCAAGGCTGGCTGTAATCTATTAGGGAATCCATACAACACGATTCTGCTTCAGGCTGGTCTCTGAGGTCCTTGCTGACTCTCAGGTTCTATGATTTTCTTAGAAATTTGACTTTATTTTCAAGACTATTATATGTCCAAATGTTTATTTTTACTTCTCTTATTACATAGATATCAAAAGACCTTGCAGTAGATGGTCTATTATTTTCCTACCCATAGGCCATTTTGAAGAAGCTAGTCAACCCTTAAAAATTGCTGATTTACCATCTTAGAGGTTTCTTTACCTTGCAGAAGTAATTTATTGCACACAGTTATGATATGTAATATGTCTAGCTTATTAAGCATGAAAAAGCCATGTTTCTGTGCTATTATGGTTAAGTTTCCTACCTTAGAAAGCCTTAGCATTCATAGCTAAGGTTACTATGGTAACCACAACTCAATCCTTTGTGACTATAAATTATTTCTTATTCCTATATGTTAACTTTGATTCTTTATGTCCATATGATGTCTAACTATTCAAAGTAACAAACTATAGTCTCTCCATAAAGAAAATAA
This sequence comes from Lynx canadensis, assembly GCF_007474595.2. Taxonomy (NCBI): domain Eukaryota; kingdom Metazoa; phylum Chordata; class Mammalia; order Carnivora; family Felidae; genus Lynx; species Lynx canadensis. The sequence continues at coordinate 168,308,185 of NC_044310.1, read as the reverse complement.
ATGGGTTAAAGATCTTTCCCCCTAATGATATAAAAAGAACTGTTTGAAGTAGATAGCGATGGCAAGAAAGAATCGAAAAATTAGAATTTTGTGTGATAAGGGAGGGCAAAACAGAGGGTCATGGTAGACAGAAGCATGGATGAGAGTGAAAAGTGAAGTGACCATAAGTCAGTGAATTATATTGTATGTAAGATGTACAAAGTATGCTACTTCACAGATGATTAGGGATGGAAAAAAATACATGACCTGTATACGACCGCTTCCCCTTTCTACGCCCATAGTAAATATCAGTAATTAATTATGGCAACCTTTTTCTATTGATCTCAAACGAGCCTTCAGAATCCTTCACAATACAATACTGTACACAGTCACAATCAATTGATCTCAATTCTTCTCACTTCTTCCATAAATGCCTTCATTATGAATGTTGAAAAGGTAATAGTCTCCATAAATTTTGCACCGATCAGATTCTGCAGTTTCCATGGAAGCATCTAGGAGGTTGGTTGGAGGATTTACCAAAAGGAACCTTGATTCTGACAGTAGTGATACCTCAGGAAAAGGTGCCCAAGTTTCACTGAGAAGATTGGGGCTTGGACTCAAATGAGCCCTAACTGTGGCACTTGGGTAAAGAACTTAACTTCTCAGGGTTCTGATTTCTTTATCTGTGAAATGTATAGAGTAATAGTCATTAACAGTGTTGTTCAAAGGAAAGCACTTGCCATGTCATGACGGTGTACTCCAAGCTGGGCTAAGTGGCAAGAGAAAGAAGGTACACTTTTCATGTCAACCGATTCAATACTGATGGTAAATGGGGTCTGGACCGGGGCAGATGGATCATCTTCACTTTCAAATGAATGTGAAGTTTATGCTGTACAACTCAAAAGAACTTGGACTAAGTGTGGCTTGTGACCAGGTTTGGATGATTATAATCTGTTTCATTTCCCTTGCTAGACTGGAATTTCTCTGTGGGCAGAGGTAACACTTAGTTTGACTTCAAGTCTGTACAAGAGCCTTATATTTGTAAGACTTGGAAAATATTTTAAGCTGAATTAAAAAGTTAAGTGATAAGTCACATGAGGGGTAATTTTAACCTAATACCACTTAAAAATTATAGATAAATATAGAAATTACTTCTGTTAGAGAACATCAGGACACAGGCTTAAACTATAGCATGATGGGGGCGCCTGGGTGGCGCAGTCGGTTAAGCGTCCGACTTCAGCCAGGTCACGATCTCGCGGTCCGGGAGTTCGAGCCCCGCGTCGGGCTCTGGGCTGATGGCTCAGAGCCTGGAGCCTGTTTCCGATTCTGTGTCTCCCTCTCTCTCTCTGCCCCTCCCCCGTTCATGCTCTGTCTCTCTCTGTCCCAAAAATAAATAAACGTTGAAAAAAAAATTAAAAAAAAAAAAAAACAAAAAAAAACTATAGCATGATGAATGTAGCTTAGGTAGAAAACAATGTAACACCACTATAGAAGACTATAGGATACTGAGAGAAGAATGGTTACAACTCCGTTCTACAGATTGACAAATCAACGCTATCTTTAGAATATTACCCTGAATTTTCCAAAATTATTAAATACCAGATTAGGCTGCCCATAGAAATGCTAAATGACCAGCTAGATTATTAAAAAATGAAAATAGTTTTCTGATATAATTACCTAGGCCATCCTCAACATCACACTTATTAATATATATTCCTTTTGACTGTAATTAATATATTGCATGTAAATATATCTGCATTTAAAATATTAATTAGTACTAGATCACTAATAATCATAGCAATAGTAATAATAAAAAAGAATAATAATGAAAATATCTAGGAAGCTATACATTGTCAGATTGGGAAAAATAATTATAACAGCTCAATAACAACTTCTACAATGACAGTCAAGTGAAATTCATGTGGAGTATGACTCTATGGATGATTTAGAAGAAAATACTTAGGAAGAGAAAACTTAGAAAGGAAAGGAGAAAACATTAATAAGAAAGAAAGCAGTATCTGGCTGAAAAGGCTAACCATTGCAAATGTGAAAAGGGATTTCTGATTTCTCCAAAACAGGTTCTGAGACAAGAAGAACTATACACAATAAGCCTGAGTCATACAAGACGAAACAGGGATCAGTAAACAATAACTAGAAAACAAATGATCAAGAAGAAGACAATACCATGGACCTTTCAGAAAGGATTTTAATAGTCTGACAGGTCTCATCAAAGAGGCTACTCTAGTTAGGATCAGATCTAATTATAGATAGCACTATAAAATTTTTACTAGGGGGCATATGACGATTGAGCTTTGTAAGTAATGGTTTTACTTAAAAAGTTTCTTCTGAATCTTTTATGGTGCTGTGCTCTAAATGGGATCTAGAATTATTAACAGCATCATGTTCCCAATTTGGGTCCTCTGGTCAACTGGCCACAAAGACCTGGTATAATAATAAATTAGCAATAAAATGTACCAAACCTGTTGCTTGTGAGAACAGATTTAAGCAATTGCTTTGTTTTCGTTAAAAATCCTGGAGGTCTGAGTGTTCTTTTGTACATTACTGTTTACAAAGAAATAGGACTATGTGATATCTTGCAAACAGTGGACATTTTTAAAGTGGTAACTTTCTCTTATTATTTCTCTTCATAGTAATAAGATAAAGTTACTACATGTGATAAGTTGTTACATGTAGCAACTTCAGAAATGTGATTAAAGAAAAGAAAGAAAGAAAAAGAAACTCCCACTGCAAATTCTGCCTCCAGCGGACATAGCCACTAGTTCATAAGCTCCTGAGGGCCAGGCCCAGGTCTTTCTTAGTCACTGCAGTAAACACTGTGAAGAGCACAGTATCTGGCACATGGTAGTAATAATAAATATCTGTTAAACAAATGTTGCCTTTTTGGTGTATGCCCTTCCAGAATTTTTTTATGTGTAAATATCCTTTTAAAAATGAGATGGTACTGTGTACATTCTGAATCCTGGAGAGTAACTGAATTTTGAACATCAACCTTGGATTGAGAATACATTCTCTTCACTCACATTGTAAGATTTTGCAGATTCATAAAGTAGGAAAAGTGGAAGGGAACTCGAGTCATTTAGTCCAAAGCTTTCATTTTATATACAAGCGAAAACTTGGTCTTAGGGTGGTAAACAGATACAAGGGAGTTGTAAAACCCAGGCCTTTCAATTACGGCCAGAATTTTTTCTGCCATGTGACTCCTTACACAGTATCTTAATTCAAACTTTTTGAAATTGAAGTTGAAAATTCATGCTTCTTTATGAATTTTGGTCACTTATACTTGGGTATTACTTTGAATACTTCTCACTCTGATATAAACATTAAAGTGTTTGGCTAAATTCCCTGGGAAGATAATTTATTGCTAATTACCAAGCCTAGGTAATTTCAAATATTTATTTTTATTTCTTATGTTATTCAGCAAGTTACATTTAATATGTAAATTTTATATTTTTATTCTACTTCAAGATATATACGTATTTATTCTAACTTGATTGATACATCTTTTGAAAATGCCTACGGCTTTTCTATCAGCAGAAAAAGCAGGGAACCTCCACAATTGAAATAAGTTGCTATCCTTAAGAGGAAGTATCTGCCTTCCCCCAACACCAGTCAGTGATTAGAAAGATTTATTTTCCTCCCAAATATTTCCATTCCTCATGTACACTGCTTCTTGTACTATTCATCTTATTTGACATAACATGATTTCAATTAGGGTTTTAATGGTCAAGATCCATGTATGAAGATTTTGGAGGTGAGTACTTACAAGAATGCCCAGCATCTGTCAAAATACTAATGCCTCAGGCTATTTGAGCAGTAGAGTCAAAAAAGGAAGCATCAAATTTGAATCATTAGCATGGTATATTTTGAATGTCACCGTGCAATATTATTCAATATAATCAGAATAAACCAAGTAATATTAACAAGGCGACAGTTCCACACCTATCTCCCATCTACCGCCCCCATGCCAATTAAAAGTGATTTCCCAAGCTGAGAATTTACAACCAGTCGTTCTTGAAAGTGTACATGGTAAATCTCTAAGCCATGTTAGTCCCTTCCTCCCCCTGCTTCATTCAGTCTCTCTAGACTTTCTGAACATGAAAAAATAAATTTTAGTAGCCAGCCCCTTTCCATAGGATCCTGTTAAGTACAGGCTTCTCCTCTCTCTCCTTTACCATATTAACTCAAGATTGCCATTTTGAGGAAGACTCTGGCCCTTTCTAACAAAATGAAGAAAACGGCAAAGCTGTAAAACAAATCCTGACTCTCAGAGAACAGAGAAAAGGAAGAAGACAAGGAGAGGGAGTGGAAAGCAGGAAAAAAAGAATAAATGATACAGATACTATGACTTCCGGTTGGTGTTCATTTGGTAGCGCTATTTTTCCACTGTACGTTTCCTTGATTTTTTTTTTTTTTTTTTTACTTACAAGGAGAGGTTGAACAAGAGGAGTAAGCAATTCCTCTGTCTCCTTTCTCGGTCCTCCCATCCTGGGTCTGCGATCATCTGCTCCTCTCCAGCCGGGAAGTATTTGCAGTGGGGCTCCAGCTTAGCTTTCCCTCTAATTGCTATCCATCTGTTTCCATTAAGCCTCTAAGCCATTTGTCTCATTTAAATATCTCGTTCCTTTTTCTAAACACTTCAAACCAAATTCTGACCTCAAATATTTACATAGCATTTCCACAGATTTCTGGATTTGAGGACAGTGTCATTTGTTATTTTTTAAAGAATGTTACTCAGCACTGTTCACACTGTGAAGTGCGAAATATGTGGTCATTATTACTTGGATAGTATGGTAGTAAAAAAAAAGTTGAATGGAGTGTTCAGTTCATCCTCTTATAAGATATTCTGTAATTTAATTTCACAATAGTATTTCCTCTGATCCAACTTTAAGATAATTCTCTCTCTCTCTTTAACATTTGAGGCTTTTTTTTTTTTAATTAAGGTATGACTGACACACAATGTTACATTAATCTCAGGTGTACAACATAGTGATTCCAACAACTCTGTATGTTATGCAATGCTCAACACAAACGTAGCCAGCACCTGTCACCATACAATGCTATTACAACACCATTGGCTATATCTCCTATGCTGTACCTTTATATCCCTGTGACTTATTCATTCTATAACCGGAAGCTGTATCTCCCACTCCCCTTCACCCATTTTGCCCAATCACCCACTCCCTCCCCTCTGGCAACCATCAGTTTGTTCTCTGTATTTCTTTTGAAATATAAGATCTTTATGATTAAATAAAACCAATCAGCAGTTGGAGTTATCGTAATAGCACTAGAGTGTTCTTGCATCAACCTGAAACAATATTTTAACAACATCCCTAGTCTTTAAATTCTGTCTTAATTAAACATACGAAATGAAAATCTCAAAAAAAGTCCTGAGTAAACATATTCCACTCCACATTTACTATGATGTAAGCAGTATTTTTCCCAGAGGTAACTTACTGGGTGTAAAACACTACCTCCAAAAGACAATGATAACAACAATATGCACACACACATTTCTCGTGTGTGTGTGTTTAATTGGTGGCTGCGTCTGCAGTGTGAGAACAGTTTTAGGAGTTGCCAAAGCATCTCATAGATGTTGCTTCCCCACTTGTTAGCCAGCATCCATCGCCAGTGATCTTAGGTGGCTGTTTAACCTGTGAAAAGACAAAAAGGAAAAAAAAATTAAATACTGTTTTCATCATATCATTTTTCTTGGCTCCTGTAAGTTTATTTTTAAGGCTTTTTCCATGATTACTCATTGCTGTCCAAGGTCATCTTTCTATTCCTCTATGCATCTCTTCTCTTCCCTCTTGATTACAGTCCCTTATACGCATTTTTTACATCCTCTCCTTTGTACCTTGCTCATGGAGTTTCTTTCTCATTAAGTACCTGTCAGTCACCTTTCCAACAGACCAACAGTTCAAGACCCAGCTCAAATTTAATTCCAGCCAATGATTCACCTTGCTCTCACCAACTCGCTCTCCTCCTTGAACGTGTTTTCGGTCTTTGCTATGAACGGAAGCAGGTGTTAAGTGATTACTTACCTTTTTCACTTTTTCTATTCCCAGCATCTCATCATATTGTACTTGTTTTATGTGTGCTTTTCCTCTAGTCAATATTTCATTCAAGTTTTAGGATTTGCAAGCAAAAGGAAAATTCTCTTGTTAGTAGCCTCACATCCTAATAGTCTCATATACGGGAAGTTGTCAGTAATGCTTCTGGGGTTTATCTACAGAGATACTTCTTTTATGAGGAGAGTTCTCTTTATCAGGATTTTGCATTAATATGCACCCTAGAACTCAATTATGATAATATCTTCAGGATCCACTTAAGAGAATGCCTTATAATCGAGAATGTTCTACATGTGGGATTCCTGTATTTCATGAAGTAAAAATTCCAGGAGAGGATCCAAGATGATTCTTCTATGTAAAATTTATTCTAAATTCAACAGTATTATAGCATGGCTACAAAATCCACTTGCCGTATTTAAATTTGGCTTGAGGATTTCTACCATGTTTCTACTCTGGTAAAAGTTGGCAAAGAGGGGAAACTTGCCAGAGATTTGGTACCTCAAAGAGTTAGTGCCAAACAGCTGGTTCAAGATAAATTCTTGTCTGATTTCCTCCTTCTGGACCTTTATTTCTACCCCACAGTCTTCTCCACCTCATTTTCATGATCTCTTTCTTGGGCTCTTTCCTTTTCTGGTGGTTTTTGGGTCCCTCTTCCAGTTTGGGAGCTACTTCTCCCCATCTGTTTTTATTCATTATTTCAGGAATTTTTTCCATTTGGGAGCTATACATTTCTACATTTTAAGGTATACTTTGGTGTTTCTATCTCTAGATAATCTTGAAACTATTTCTTTTGTGTATTTTGCTAATTTCTTCTGTCAGTGCCCAAATGTGCCTTTCCTTCCTGTCTTGTTCTGCAAAGGCTGGTTCACGACTTACAAACACCTACACAAGATAAAGGCCAATTGATAGCTGGCTTGTACATAGAAAACTGGTAGGGAACCATCTCTCATCTCCATGTTGCCTTACTTTACTTACCTGAACTTTAACTCCCTTTAGCTTCCATTTTTTTCCTTCAAATTCCTTCCATTCTCTCTCAGCCAAAAGTGAGGACAATTTTTTTTTTACCTTCACTCCTTAAATTTTGAGTCAAGTCCATTATATGCCCCAGTGATTTTTCTTGGACATTATTGACTTCTGATTTAATTGGCTTGACATGAATTAATCTTGGGATTTACCTGTAGCCTCCTTTGTAATTCTTTGTTTGGCTAGTGCTCAAGTCTTGATTTTCTTGGCAGTAAGTTCTGAAAGGAAATGCCTAGTTTTCAATGTAATACATGAAGATCTCCTAGAGTCTATTCACAAAATTAGACAAGTAGATTATGTAAATTGAGCTGAGGTCTTCTTCCCTCCACTATCCAATCAGTTCTCTGGGTTCTGATAACAGAAATAGATCAAGACATGGGAACTGTGCAGAGTATTTATCACTATGTATAGATATTTTAGTATGTGTTTATGAATATCCTTCCCTGCTTTTTTAGGTAATTTGGCTTTTTACCTTGAGCGTCCAGTTAAAAGAAATGTGGGCCTTTTCTATTTCATTGCATCTCTTTCAGTGCTACTGTACAATTTAATTTGTATTCATTGGCTTTTCTTCTTTTATTCTTGGCACCAAATTTGATATGAAATACCCAATACCAATATACGAAATGAATTGTTTCTTTTCATTACCCAAAACTTTCATTTTCTTTTATTTTCAAAATCCAACTCCCCATTAATAATTTCCCTTTTTCTTTTTTATATTTTATAAGTCCTATCCTCATAATCTCCACCACATATTAAAACAATATTGAAGAAATTAGGTAGCATATAAGGCTTAAAGAGTATTTCTGCCTTTATTCTAGTTTATTTAAAAATAAATGGTAGTTGGGCACTTGGCTATATTAGTCATTCTTTCCTCTAAACTTCAAAATTGTGGATTAAGATGGAGTCACTTTGCCACTATCTATTTGGCTAGGTTCCAAATCTTGATCTATCTTTGCTCATTAGAGAACTGGGCTTCTGTTCTACATATTTTTTGGTTCCTGTAGAATTAGTTTTCCTGAACTTTGATGCTACAGCATCAGCCAGTTTGGGGAGATGTTGTGAGGAAAGGCCTCTGACACTACTCGTATGGACGTATAGCTGTGTTGTTGACGATGCCATTTACTATATCAAAGAGGGTCCACTTTTGGATGATGCATGGGAGAGATGTCTTGGCACCAGATGTCAGCACCAGGAAGAACCACATCTCCTGGCATTTGGATCCCATGTATAATATTAACCAATCCTATTTTTCCCATCAGCTAAATTTAGTCCTTCTCTGGCAAGTACATTGAGCCATATGCATTCTAACCTCACTTTGAACTTTGACTTATTTTTCCTACACTCATTTTTTATTGATCTCAGTTTCTGTGACTATTTCATGTTATGGTGTAGCCATTTATAATAGGGCATTGTAATTCTGTTTGGGAAGGGGGTATAAACAGACAACCCAATAAAATCACATCACCTATTACTTGTATATATAAGGACAGCTCTACAGGTATACTTTGAAGTATATATCTCAACTTGAGAAAAAATACAGCTGCAGTATAGAAAATGATAGATATTGAGGAATCACCAAGTTTATGTTTGTACTTTAAATGTTGATTTTTAATAGTAATTTTCTCAAAGACAAGGAATTAGTATGTTTGAAAATAGAAATTAGTTACATAGTTAAAATGTAAAATAAGGCAAGCCCCAAAATTTGTATATTAAAAATATTTTTGTTAATTAAAAAGTTATAATTTATGGGTAATACTAAAATTATCTCCATAAAATGTTATTTATGATTTTCAATATTTAGGACATAGCTAGTTCTTAGACTATTATTGTTCAATTGTTCTTATAAATCATTCATTAAAGCTTATTTGCAATTATTATTTAGAATTCTTGTACAATTTTGTCTTTGTGAAGTTTAAAAAATATTTACATAAGACATTTATTCTCATACTATTCAGTAGCATGTTCTTACTTTCCAATTAGTACAACATGCTACAGACATTTTGAAATTCCTCCAGATATCCTTGTGGCCCTCTGCATTTCCTCAGGGTATGGAATAGGAACAGCTAGACTACATTGTTAGAGATCTTTTGCTCCTAAATCTAAAGCTTAAGAATTTAGCAGCACCCCAGCCCTTTAATGGAGAAGCTAGAAATGGAAATAAAATATATCTTTTAGGGGGGGTCTGGGTGGCTCAATCGGTTAAGTGACCGACTCTGGCTCAGGTCATGATCTTGCAGTTTGTGGGTTAGAGCCCCGCGTTGGGCTCTGTGCTGACAGCTCGGAGCCTGGAGCCTGCTTCGGATTCTGCATCTCCAGCTCTATGCCCCTTTCCACTCACGCGCGCGTTCTCTCTCTCAAAAAAATAAACATTAAACAATTAAAATATATATATATATATATATATATATATATATATCTTTTAGGTTTCTAAAAGGAAAACTGCAAATGGCATACAGTATCTGCATGCCACATGGCTCAGTGTGTGGAGGGAGCGGGCCACTTTCATGAGTTAGAGTAAATAGGATTCATCAATGTCAGTAAATACGCCCAAGACATTTGCAGTTTGGAAACTATCACCCTTCAATTAATGATTCATTCACCACACACTAGTTTCGATCATGAGAAACTTGCTCTATTTATGTAAACTATAGCTTTTAAAAAATGTTAGTTTCATAGACCCATAAGTGGGCAGCTAACAAGAGTTGAGTTTTTAAAATGGTAATAATTATGACAATGGCAACATGTTTAGCACTGTATAAGTTAAAGTGCTTTCTTATATTATTTCTTTCATTCCTCAGAATATTATTATTTCAAATTTACAGCTAAGGCAACTAACAAAGAACTCACCCAGGGTCAAACAGACAGTGAGTAGAGTAGGAGGGACAGGAACAGCAGCCCTCTACTTCAGTCCCTACAGTGTTTCCAGGACTCTGCTCCACATCTCAGTTATGTGTCATCTGTAATATGCACTTTTGCTCAGGAGCATCACGAACTGCTGTTAAGTAAAGCTGAATAGAATAGTAATATGGAGGGGCACCTGGGTGGCTCAGTTGACGGAGTGTCTGACTTTGGCTCAGGTCATGATCTCACCGTTTGTGAGTTTGAGCCCCACATCGGGCTCTGTGCTGACAGCTCCGAGCCTGGAGCCTGCTTCAGATTCTGTGTCTTCCTCTCTCTGCCCCTCCCCGTTTGTGCTCTCTCTCTCTCTGTAAGAATAAATAAACATTAAAAAATTTTTTAAAAAAAGAATAGTAATATGGAATCTTGAGAACTTTCCATAATTATAGTAATTAATATAAAGCTTACTATTTTTTAATTTGTAAACTTGTGTCAAATCCTTTTATAGAACACATTTGTCATTCTATTATCCTGGGCAATATGATAGGACCCCTGCTGCTATTTACCTTGGTTTACACAATATAGAATTGCCCCTTCTAGAAGAGGTTTATCACAGATTAGTTCCTGGAATTTAGAATACTTTTTTCTTGCATCTCATTCATGGCCATGAAAGAGTAAAACGATTATTTGAGAAAATCACGCACATTCAAAAGATAGAATATTGATTTCTTGTTTTAACATAGCATGTGGAAAATCACCTATGTTCTTTTTTTAACTCCATTATGATTTAGGTAGTCCAGAGGCTCAGTAACTAGCCTTGAGACATAAACTCATTATCAGAATAATATAAATCTTTGGGTTTACTTTTCTCTTACAGGGCTCAAAATAGTGTCAAATTTCAGACACTGAAATAATGCTACATTCCTTGGTGTAATATGGTGTTCCTCAGGCCAGACCGCACTTTAGACTCATCTAGGATAATTAGGATCATCCTAACGCAAAAGAGAACCTCTGGAGAAAGGACTGGACATGGGGCATTTAAAAAACTTTCCACTTAGTTCTAATCTGCAGTCAAGGGTTAAAAAACATTAGTATACTTAGGATTCATACTGGAAAGGAATGATCGTTTTCTCTGCCACAAAAATCTGTACACAGCCTTTCTTCTCAGCTGGTAGACAACCTTCCTTTGCATTGTACTTTGCTGTCAACTGCCCTCAGCCATCCACAGCTCCTCTGACTAGAAGCCTCTGTTGCTCCCCAGAGATGCCCTCAACATGAAATTAAAATGAAACAAACTTTATTTTGAAATAATTATAGACTCACAAAAGTTACAAAGGTAGTGCACAGAGGACCCGTGGACCCTTCACTCAGTTTCCCCCCAGTGGGTCCATCTTACATAATTATAATACAGTATCAATGACAGGAATTAGATGTTGACACGATGTATGTGTATAATTCTGTGTTCTCCCATGTGTAGGCTCCTGTAACCATCAGTGCAATCAAGATGGGGAATTATTCCACCACCACGAAGATCTCCCTCCTGCTACTCCTTTAATAGCCACACCCCATTCTCTCCCCCCATGCCTGGTAACCAATAATCTGTTTCCCATCTCTATAATTTTGTCATTTCAAGAATGTTATATAAATCGACTCACAGCATATATGTCCTTTGGAAAATTGTTTTTTTTTTTCACTTAGCATAATGTCCTTGAGATCCATCCAAGTTGTGTATATCAATAGTTCATTTGTTTTTATTACTGAGCAGTATTACATTTTGGTTGTTTCCAGTTTTGGGCTATTACAATAAAGCTGTTACAATAATGTTTCATTTCTCTGAGATAAATGCCCAGGAGTGCAATTGCTGGATTGTGTGCTACGTATATGTTTAATTGTTTTGAGAAACTGTCAAACTGTTTTTTCCAGATTGGCTGTGCCATTTATATTCCTACCAGCAATGTATAACGGATCAAGCATCTTTATAGTCTTGCTAGCATTGAGGATTGTCACTATTTTTATACTTTATCATGCTGAGAGGTTTATAGTGATATCTCATCATGGCTTTAATTTGCATTTTCCTAATAGCTAGTGATGCTGAACATTTTTTCACATGTTGACTTGCCATCCATATATTCTTTTCAGTGAAATGTCTCTTTATGTTTTTTGCCCATTTTCTAATTAGATTGTTTTTACAGATCAGTTTTACAACTTCTGGATGAGTGCTTTGTCAGATATGTTTACAAATATTTTCTCTTACTCTGTAGCTTGTCTTTTCATCCTCTTAACGGGATTTTATGCAACACAAAAATTTTTAATTTTGATGAGATCGATTTACTGTTTTTCACTTTTATGCATTACATTTTTGGTGTCATGTCTGCGAAATATTCACTAAGTCTCAGGTCCCCCAAATTTTCTATGTCATCTTCTAACCATCTTATACGATTTATACTTTATATTTAAATCTGTGATTTGGATTAATTTTTGTAAAAGTTTTGAGGTTTAGATAGAGCTTTATATTATCTTGCCTATGCGTATTCAATTGCTCTCGCATCATTTGTTGGATAGCCTAGTCTCTCTCCATTGAACTGCTTTTGCACTTTGGTCAAAAATCACTTCCCCATGAGGCATCTGTTGATACCACACTGGTTGGGATGGGGAGGGACAGACATCTCCTTATGGCTTTCCACATCACCTCCACCAGCACTGCTGGGCCGTCTCGGTACCACTGAGCAGTGGCGAAAGTCCTGACTCACCAGTAAGCCCTCTCTGACACCCCCCCAGTGGGAAGTAAGAGGGGTGCTTATTACCTCCGGGTGGGGGTGGGAGTCCAAGCTTCCCCCTCCCCGAACCACAGTCTCACATGGTACCATGGAATGAGTCCTCTACCTCTGGTAGAGATGAAAAAGTCTCAGTTTCCCACTCTGGCTTCTCAGACACCACCCTGGAGGTGGGGAGAGAGAGTAGCACTCCCTACAGCTGGACAAGGGTGAAAGCATTGGCTCCTACTGGACCTTTGCGAGGGTGGGGCTGTAGTAGTTTCTGTACATTTTTTTAAAAGTTTATTTACTTTGAGAGAGACAGACAGAGCACATGAGTGGGGGAGGGGCAGAGAGGGAGAGGGAGAGAGAGAATCCCAAGCAGGCTCCACACTGTCAGCACAGAGTCCAATATGGGGTTTGAACCCACAAACCATGAGATCATGACCTGAGCTGAAGTCAAGAGCCAGATGCTTAACCGACTGAGCCACCCAGGTGTCCCTTCCACACATTTGACTGGATAGAATGGCTATTGTCTAAATGTCAAGCTAGGCTGTTCCTTTCCTGGTTCATTCACAGGGGAGAACAGGTTTTTCTTGAGGCTTTATTTCTTGGTTCTGTGTCATTAGTGTTTTGGGGGTTTGGGCTTCTTCAGTACCCAGTCTGGGATGTATGAAGTGAGAAGAAAGTCCAGGGAAGTCACAGTATAGTTCTTTGGGTTCCAAGTTCCCTAGTCTGCTTCGCATCTTGGTTCTACCTTGCAAAATCTCCATACATATAATATCCAGGACTTTTAGCTGTGCCTAGTGGGAGGAGTGGGGAAAAGCACCCCTACTCAACCTCCCAGAAGCAGAAGTCAGCATGAATTTTGGATATGACACCTGGCTTATAATTTACATGAGCCTAACCTCCAAATTTGATAAAAATCAATCTGCAGCTTTTGGAGACTATGGTAATAAGCAGAAAATGAATTTTATTTACATATGTAATCATGACAATAGCTAATAGTTTTTTTGGCACTTAACTATATTCCACGTCATTTAAAACTCACAACAATACTATATCATACAGAATATTATTTCACTAAGAAATAAACTTAGGTTAAATAATATTCCTTTTGTTACCTTGGTCTTCCTGATTCCAGAACTTGCGCTTTTTAACCATAATGCAATATTGTTTTAACAACGCTCCCAAAGTTTCTTAGAATAATAGAGTGAAAAAAAAATTGTGGTAGGAGCCAAGGGACACTATTTTCACACAAATTACACAAAATTCATTTTCTGAATCTGGTCAAAAACTTTCAGCTTTCTGACTCTCAGTTTTCTCGGTTGTAAAATGATGGGTCAATCTTGATTGTTAAAATCTTTTCTTGAGCAATAGCTTTATGAATATCTAAAAATACAGAGAGAAATACAATTTGAAATTTCAAGGTAGGTGGGGCATTCTAAAGTTTGTGGAGTCCTGTGTACAATAGTGTGGCTGGGGGTGGCCTTGACAAGTGACAAAGAATTAAGTAGACTGGTTCAGAACTTTCATCTTCCAGCTTTAATACTTGTCACCAGATGCACACTTGCAAATACCTGCTTGTGAGTACACAGGTTATGTGAACCATGGAAAGATCTCATGCGCACTGAGAGAGTCAAGGCTGAGACGACAGGATGAGAAAACCATTGTCTTTTGGTTTTAATGTAGAGGGTACATGGGGATGCGGGTGCTGGAAATCTGCTACACTCCAAGTACTGAGGGAGATTAATATACATTTGGATGCTTCATTAAATGGAGAACTTCAGTGGTTAACGCCCTGATTAAAGCTCACCTAGGTAACATCTCTTATGTCTATGCCATGGTTTTCTGCCAATCATTTTCATTTTCTCTGCTTTGCATCTCAGCCTATTTGTAATATTTTATGTTCCAAACTTGCTCAAATTTTCTGAAAGGAGGAACATATTGCCATGCGAAAAGATAATGGATCTGTACATCTGCTGAGTGCTCTTGTTCTCACAGAGAAACTTCATATGTACAAGAAAAAATAATTCAGCATAAGTTCTATTTTTTTTCTGTAGCTCCCCTCAGCTGTTATCTTTCTTTAAAACTATATTACATAAATGTCTAGCAATGAACAAAGTGATTTTTAACAGATGTTTAATGTAACTTCATAAACCTTTGTAAAACATCTCAAAGTTTCCTGGATGGGTGGTAGGTGCTGGGGCGTGGGGTGGGGGCTCCTAATGTGATAGCATAAATGGGCTTTTCTAGAAAGAAAGCTATATGTATACTATCTGTGTATGTATAACACAATTTTTCTAAATGCTTTTTTTTACGACACCATGTATGCCATTGTTTCACAAACTGTTTTTCTTCTAATATTAGTTGTACTGGATAGGTGGATTAAATAGATTTAATAAGTTTCTTTGCTACAAGAATTTTGTATAATGAACTTTGGATAATGCTGCTACAAATAAATAATTCAATTCAAAGTACAAATTACTGTGGAGTTATTCAATAAGATTCATAGGTAAAATGAAATTATCCAGGACCTGATGGAATTTCAGGTTGTTCTAGATTTATATACACTCCATTTATACACATCCTTTATATACAAGAAAGGAAAAGCTCGTGGTTATGTGAGTCCTCATTCTTTTCCCTTTTATTCTTCTCTTCTCCTCTGCTAACTGGTCCCAGTGCTGACATCACAAGACTGTGGTCCAACTCTAGGAAAGCAATTGTCAGAGGAATTAATCAAGAAAGAAAGAAAGCAATTTGTACAAAAATATTTATAACAGCACTATTTTAAGCAGTGAAAAGATAGGGAATGATTTAAGGCCATAAGTTTGGAGACAGGTAAGAAATCCACCATGGAATATCACAAGGGTATTACAAAAGACAAATATGTAGACAGACTTGCTATAAGGTATTATTGTATGTTAATATCAATCAAAAAATCTAAATCCAAAATCACATATGCACGCTAATTATAACTGTGACAATTCTGATCTAAATCGAGAGTGCTCGAAGAGATATGTTACAAATAGACTTGTATATTTATTCATTTTTTTTTTTTGCATAAGTGTTTCTGTTGTTCAAATAATAATTGTAGAAAGAAAAATGTCATCTGGTTTGCCTCTCTTGGGCTGGGTTTTCTGGAGGCAAATGTGGACATGGGTTTTAGAGTACAAGATGTAAACGGACGGGGAGGAAGCAGGACTGGGCAGAAGGAGAAATTGAACTGATACAGGCCAACCAATCATTGACCAATCCAGCAGGAGCTATTAAGGGACCATTGCCCTTCACGATTTTTCTGCCTTGGACCAAATGCTGCGGCCTTTCAACTCTCGCCTTGTTCAGTCAGCAGATGTGGGCTTTCTTGGGAAGGATGTGATCACAGGAGAGGTGGCTCCTTACAGCTGAAGTGAACCCTGGAGCCACTGACAGTATCCTTGAGGGTTGGGTGGTAAGTACTTTCTTGAGAGGGATCTGGACGAAGCATCTTGAAGTGCACCCCACATTCCTATTACCAAAGCCCGTAGAACTGCTCCGGGGTAACCTGAGAGAGAAGCCATTTCTGAAGGATTTTTTTCCCTGCTCTTTGGAGACTTTCCTCAGTGGCACGCCAGGCAATTGCTCCCTTTGCAGAAGTTTTGGCTCAAATTGTCCAATTATCGCTTAGTGTTCCAGATGAGGCCAAGCACCAAATGTCCGGCAAAGACATGAAACTGCTACTTGACCTTAACGGTCAGGAAACATTCGGCACTGTTGAAACGATAACATTCACATTCACGGTTTTGACACTTTCCAGGAGAATAACTGTGATTAGTTTAGATGAGGCAGAGATGATCCCCACTCATTTTTTGGCATCATTTCTCCTGGGCAACTGCCTCCGTCACAGGACCCAGACAACTCCCTTCATTCTAAATCTTGGTTACTAGTTTATGCAAAGATCCACAATAAGAAAAATGTCAAAATTTTAAATAAGGACAGGATCAGTAAAGTGCTGTGCTGATCCATATTAGAACAAGAGGTAAGAGGGAAAAAAAATCAGTAACTGATTTTATTTTTATTAAAAATTTTAGTGTTATGTTCGTCGTGGAGTTTTCGCATTCGTTTCTATTTTTAAAAAATATGGCACTAGAATATATTTCTCTTTGATTACTGAGTTTTTGGAACCCTTTAAATTTTGTTCACCTCATCCTAGTGCCAGCCGTGGTAACTTAAAAAAACTCGCTGCCTATAGTTTCTCCTTGTTATCTGTTGTATGACTGCTTTTCTGTCCTGGAAGCGGAACCCACAATACTCAGAGGCAGTAGTTTTGTATAATAAAGGGTGAAGGCTTTCAAAGGGCCTGTACAGTTTCTCTTATGCAGAGAACAGAAAGACCTCGGTTTATAAAATATCAGAAATTCCTTTTGTGGTTATGAGGGCTCATCAGTTCTCTCTGTCACATTTAAAGCATCCTCACCCACTAGACTGATGCCAGAGTTGTGTGATATTCATCTTGCTCTCCCCCCGCTTGTCCCCTGACCCCTAAGCAGGTATTAGATGTTTGTTCCAGATACTGAAAAAAATGAATGGCTCTAGGAAGCATGACATATATTAACTAATGAGTATTTGATATATTTCCTTTTCATTTTAGCATTTGTCATTTTGTTGGAGAGCATAATCTGGACCATGAAAATAATGCTACCAAACACTGTAATTATAATTTTTCATAACAGAATCATACTTAATATTAAACCCTATACCTCAAATGATATCCTAAATATAGGATAGTCTATTATATATAGACTATTTTAACATTTTTGACTGGATAGTAAGGGATAATTTGAATTATATTATGAAATCTGGGACAGAAAGAAGGGAACAAATATATGACTACAAAGAGGTATAGTTATTTGCTACTTTTTCAAGTCGTATGTTATTGTTGTTTTTTTTTTTTTTTTTTTTTTCCCAAAAAACTGATATGTAACAAAAGCGTGTAATAGAAAGGTGTGCCATAGTCTGGAAATGTTTTCTCTTCTTCAATTGAGTCCCGAATATAACTGGGCCATCTTGAAGCTTGCCTCATGTCTCCTGTCACATCCAAAAGAAACACATATGCCACTTCAATTAGAACAGAAAAAGTCTTCAAAAGCAGTGGAAAACTTTATTACATTTTATTGAGGGCACTGTGGGGAGTATTAAACAGGCATCATACAGAAAAATATATTAAATTTTTCTTATACATCTTTCCCCTAAATCCCTACCTTTATTGTAATTTCCCCCCACCTCCCCTCTAAACCCTCCAACTCTCCTGTGTTGGATTTTTCCCTGATCTACGTCAATCTCTACTCTTCTCTTTCCCCACCTTTTCATTCTCTTTCTTAACTCTTAATGTGCCTTTTATTTGCTTCCTTCTTTGCTCCCCAGGCTTCATTCAGTTGCAGAGCAAAATCACTCTGGCTGACCGGCTTCAGAGCAAAATCACTCTGGCTGGCCGGCTTCTTTAATTCTATATGCATACTTATCTTCTCACCACCCCTCTAAATCAACACAACAAACAAGCGTTAATCAAGCAACTCAGTCTTTCTTTCACAGGCAGGATAAAGAAGAAAGATAGTGAACATTTGACTTTTAAAAGTTTCTAGGGGCATCTGGCTGGCTCAGTCAGAAGAGCATGTGACCCTTGATCTTGAGGTCATGAGTTTAAGCTCCACGCTGAGTGTAGAGAGTACTTAAATAAATTTAAAAAATAAATAAATAAAGTTCCTTATGTCTTCTATCATATAATTTGTTTCTGGAGATTATTATCTTGTTTCACACAGTCTTGGTCAGCTACAAGTACCTAGATTTTATTGAGATCTATAGAGGCAGTTGAGAATTTATAGTTTGTATACATTTATAGTTGAACATGAGCACATGATATTTTCTACCAAAGTCATGATGTATCCTGTGATACACAGTCTTAAAAGAGACCCTGAGTTTTCAGCAGCCTTTTCATAATCACTAGATGCAGTTAAATCTGACACCCGAGAAGCTAGGGTGACACATGTTAATTTCTTTCTTTATCATGAGATTTACGTGACTGATTATCATGTCAAGCTTCTGCCTTCTACAAATAAGGGCTTCGAATATTTCTAAGCAGTCCTTTGGGGCTATGGTCAGGTTGGCTGTAGTACAACTATGAATATATATGATACTCCTCAAGCTCTCCTGTCAGAACAAAACTGATGTCCAGCAAACGTGTTTAAAAGCATTTCCACCAACCACCACCCCACCCCCATGAAGAGGAGAAGGAGAATAACGTTCCTGTTTATTGTGTGAGAGCTTTAGGAGAAACCAATAATGAGAGGTTTTGAATTGGTTTTTGCTCTTATTTTTTTGTCAAGTCTTGTATTAGGGTATAATCAGGGGATACGAACCACAACAGTAATTTGAACAGGAAAACATAAATAGAAAGAATTATCAACTAGATTTATGACCGTTAACTACTAACACAGGTAAGCATTCTGAGGTAGCAACTGTAGAAAGGACTCCTAGAACTTAGGGGAAAGCAAAAAACGAAAGGAAGGAACTTCAAGAAGAAAGGCTGAAATTCAGATCTCTGACGAGAGGCTGTGGCGACTGCAGAAACATGCTACCTGATGCTGGCTTGATGCACATCATGGAGAACAACAATACACTGGACAAGGAAAACATCCCTCCCTCCTCTTCCCGGTTTGCAGGCTCTCTCTGGCCCCCTCTATTGGCAAAACCTAGCACTGAGCCAGCTAGCAAAAGAGGAATGTGATCTGCAGAGCCTAATTCTGGTATCACAAAGTGGGGCAAAAAGGATGTGTGGGGAGACAGAAGATGATAAATCAGGAACTAGAACAACCCACTTTATCATTGTCATTAAAGAAAGTTAACTCACTAAGCAGTATGGTGTTTTTATTTGATGCACGGTAACTTGGATGGTAATACCAACAGAAGCATAAATCGAGTTTCCTAAATTTACACTAAGTTTTATGTGACATGTATGATTCAGAAGAGAAGGGGTTTTCGATGAGCTGTTGCTTCATTATACACAACATAAGATCAAGGAATGTGAACATAGGAAAATTCTTCAGAGGTCAAGCCTACAGAATAGACTTCCATTAAATGTGGGGATTCTGGTAGAGTTCACCATCTAAATTCCTTTTGAGTACTTCTAACAACCAGAGACTAAATTCATGAGCTGATAAGCCATTTTCTTATCTAGAAAGTTCTAATTTTCAGAAGGTTTCTTCTTCGCCTGTGCCAAAATCTACTTCTTAACTGCCTGCCATTGGGCCTCATTCTGTCATAGGGAATGTACTAAAAACTACTGTGATAACCAGTATGACAGCCCTCCAAATATGTGAAGGCTCTGTTTCATCTTGTCTCAACTGTGGTCATTAACCATTCCTCATATGGCAGTTTCTGTACCCTGACATCATTAATGTCATGATCCAAAACCTCGCTATTTCTTAACATCTCTCTTACAATGTGATGCTCAGAAATAAACCTTGTTGGACGTCATAGGACTGATGCAAACTACTGTGGGTTTATTACTTTTAGGATCTGGATGCTGTATTTCCATGAATGCTGCCGAAAGGTTTGACTGGCTCTTCAACAGCTACATCACATTTTTGCTTTCGTTACCCACCCTTCTTCCCCAGCCCCCATCATTCAGAAAACCGAGGCATCTCTTTCTGAAGCATCAATGGTTGATTGAATTGTTCTTATGCAGGAAAAATACGTAACATATCTTGTTCCAAGAATAATATCATTTTACACACTAAATTATCTTTTGCTTCCCCTAAGACAACCCTCCCAACTGGGATGGCAGGAAGAGGTGGTGTGGAAGCTGTTCCAGACTCCTCCAGGCCTCCTCATAAGCTTTTAACATTTGCCTTAGAACTGAGGAAAGCAGAATTTACCTGTAACTAAAAGTCAAAAGTGAAAGCTGGATATGAGGTTAAATTACTTTTTAACTACTCCTCTGGGAGGGCTCATGACATATTTATTTCTTCTAAATTACCTAATATAATATGAAACATGCCAGGACAGAAATGATCCTTTACAAAGCAGGATTTCGTAAGGGATGCTGCTTCCTTTGTTTTGCCTACTCTGGGATCCAGAATCTTGCTTGTGGTTGTTACTAATGTCAAGAAGCCATGGAAATCCATCTCTAATGGCTTCTGGAAGGTTTTTTTTGTTTTGTTTTGTTTTTTTTAACTTACCGTTTTTGAAAAAGATTTGCCTGCAAATGATAACTCATGCTTCAAAGGTACTTTAATATATGTATAATCATCATGTAAATAAAGGAAATATTCATTCTACTACATAAAAACTTGAATGTAAGTGCCTACAACAATACCTGAGCTACATACTTCTAACCTAGAATTTTCTCTTGCCTCAAATAGCCGCTTCACCAATTCCTTCATCTTTTTTTAAATGTTTTTTAAGTTTTATTTATTTTTGAGAGAGAAAGGGAGAGAGAGAGAGCAGGGGAAGGGCAGAGAGAAAGGGAGACACAGAATCCAAAGCAGGCTCCAGGCTCTGAGCTGTCAGCACAGAGCCCTACGTGGTGCTCAAACTCATGAATCACAAGATGGTGACCTAAGCCGAAGTTGGACGCTCAACCAACTGAGCCACCCAGGTGCCCCTCCTTCATCTTTTTCAAGTCTTTGCTGAAACAGCCCCTCTCCCATGAGGCCTGGCTTGAACAACTATTTAATATTGCGATTGTCCCTTCTCCCTTTCACCAGCACCACTTTCCTTTCTACTCTTTTTCATTTTCTAATTTCATTCTTTCCCTAACATACTCTGTCACTTACTTATTTGTGTTTAATGCTTGATGCCAGTCTTTTCTCCCCTCGTGCTCCCAGCCCCTCAGTGTTAAGTTCCTTGAGGGCAGACATTTTTGTCTCCTGGTGTTTCTTTGTACCCAGACGTAACACAATAAATATTTGTTGAATTAATGACATTAACTTTCGGTTCCTTCTCACAAACTGGTAATAATTATTTTCTTCCCAATTGTCCAAGTTCAGCTGCTTGGAGGGCGGCACACAAGTGCACTCTATAATATTTTATTCTTACAGACTGCCCCGATGGATATTTTTGCTGTTTTAGCCCATTCTCCAGCTCTGTAAACTTAAAGTATAGCCTTTAACAAATGGAAACAAGCTTTGCTTGCCTTTGAAATTCTCTGCAAAATGTAGGCAGTTGGCTATGTTCACCCTGCAGCTCCTTCTAAAAGTCAGCTCCAGCCTCAGCCTTCTTTACTGGTCTCTGGGGAAGGTTACACTTTCTAATTGTCCTGTTTACCGAGAAAAGTCCCTTTCTGACTGGAAGCTGCAATGACACTCATGTCTTAGAGTGCAGCACTGTGACACTTCCTGAGAGGCACCATTAGACAGCCTCTTTGTGCAAGCAGTAACTCAGGAGCATTTCTATTTAACCATTTCCTGCCTGACTTCTCACCAGTATCCTTAACCACTTTGCATACAGCTTTCTGTGTTAGTCGATATGGGCTGCGCTAACAAGGAACCATAGACTTGGTGGCTTATAAGCAACAGAACTTCATTTCTCACAGTTCTGGCACACGGAAGTCCAAGATCAGGGCGCCACCATGGTGGGGTTCTGGTGAGGACCCTCTTCTACGTTGGAGACCACTGACTTCTCACTGTGTCCTCTACGGTAGAGAGCAGAGAGGGGAAGCAAGCCTTCTGGTAACTCTAAAAAGTTAAGTAGGGGCACCTGGGTGGCTCAGTCGGTTGGGCGACTGACTTCGGCTCAGGTCATGATCTCATGGTTCGTGGGTTCAAGCCCTGCGTCAGGCCCTGTGCTGACAGCTCGGAGCCTGGAGCCTGCTTCAGATTCTGTGTCTCCCCTCTCTCTACCTCTCCCGTGCTCACGCTCTGTGTCTCTCTGTCTCTCAATAACAAATAAACGTTAAAAAAAATTTTTTTTAAATAAAAAATAAAAAGGGAACTAAACCTATTCACAAGGGTGCCACCATAATGACCTCATCTGATCCTACTTACCTCTTAAAGTATACTCATAGTATACTTAAGTATACTTGAAGTATACTCATAGTAAAGTATACTCATAGTACCATCCTATGGAGGGGGAAGCTTTCAACATGCACTTTTGAGGGGCACAGACATTCAGTCCATAATACCTTCTTTCCCTATTAGACACAGAACTGACACCTCCATCATTCAGATCTCAACCTAAATGTTAATTCCCCATACAACCTCTCTTGGGCTATTTATGGTGGGTAATTACCCTTTATACAAATACACCGTGCCCTGGTTATTTTCTTCACAGAACATGTAACAATTCACAGCATTTATTGCTTATTATCTGTGTCTCCCACTTGACACTGGACTGTAGCTTCCAGTATGTCTGTTTTATGTGCCCAGTCCAAGCACAGGACCAGAGCTGGCATCCAATACATAAATGGATTTGAGGGTATACTGGCATGTCGTCAACTTATACTACCTATTCAATATATATGATGAGTTGACCTCAATTGGTGCTTATTTAGATGTGGGCCAGTATCTCCTAAAGACTTGGTATAACATACCCTAGTCATTCTTATATTTAATAACTTGTCAGTGGATACTTTCTTCATTAGAAGCCCAGGACAAGGCTGGGATCATTTACCTGTCAGCATTCATAACTATTCTTGCTTATCATCATATTTGCTGTCTGTATTAGCATGTGGTTTTATGTTTATATATATGTAACCTGGATTCTATAATTTACAGAATTGATATCATAAATGTGAACACATTCAATGCAAAAACCTCCTAGCACATAGAAGTACTGGAAATGTCCATAAGTTCAACAAAATCTTTAAAATAGTAAACAATGTGGGGCGCCTGGGTGGCGCAGTCGGTTAAGCGTCCGACTTCAGCCAGGTCACGATCTCGCGGTCGGTGAGTTCGAGCCCCGCGTCGGGCTCTGTGCTGACAGCTCAGCGCCTGGAGCCCGTTTCAGATTCTGTGTCTCCCTCTCTCTCTGCCCCTCCCCTGTTCATGCTCTGTCTCTCTCTGTCTCAAAAATAAATAAACATTAAAAAAAAAAATTTTAAAATAGTAAACAATGCATCCTACAACTTGTACTAGAAAGAACATATTTCATAATTTATATTTGTAAAAAATAGTCTAAATGAACTGTGCTAAGTCTCTGGATGCCTTATCTCATTTAACCTCACTTCTACGAATTCAGTTTATCTTTTTTTTTTCAGTTTACAGATGAGAGGACTGAGGTTTAATGATTAATTAACTTATTCAAGGTCATACAACAAGAAAAGGCATCAATTTTGTGAACGAACCATTGATCTGAACCACTTTGCCCTACTGCTCCAAAGGATTATTAAAATGATCACTCCCTGGTACCATTGCTTATGAAAGTAAGAAATTTTAGTCGCTGCAACACAAAAACAGCACTAAATGAAATAGGAAAGAAGATGGTTGTTTTGCTTTTTTGCAATTTTCTAAAATGAAGGTTACAGATCTCCAAATAAAGAAGGCAGCAAATCAATTTTTCATATAATTTGCGAATAGTATCCATGGTTCCCTACAGACATTTGAGTCAGGACGGGGATAGGTGGAAGCATGCAGAATCATCTTTGTGAGTTTGCATTCATTGCCTTCTCCGACATTGTGAATCTACCACCTTGCACTGCTGTCAAGTCAAGGTTATAGAACATCTATTCTGTAGTCCAAAACCCATGCAGAAAACACCCATAAGTACTCTGTTTTCATGGGACTAATTCATTTTTATAGCTGCTTCCCTGAGGCCCTAAACAGAGAACTAACACTGAAGATGGGATTTCCAAGGTAATTATATCTGACAGACAGCCAAGAATGTGAGACAGACATTGAAAAATTATAATAACTTGAAATCCAGAGCTAATACTCCATCAATTCCTACTATGATTAGTTTAGTTTGACACTTTTCGAAGTACAAACCTAAGCTATTGAAGTGATTTGTGTTTCATTTCACTT
Organism: Lynx canadensis; assembly: GCF_007474595.2. NCBI lineage: Eukaryota > Metazoa > Chordata > Mammalia > Carnivora > Felidae > Lynx > Lynx canadensis. The sequence goes on along the minus strand of NC_044310.1, from coordinate 168,283,507 downwards.
TGTAAATGCTTATTTTTCCTTAGAAAGTTTTGAAGCTTTGACTTGATTGACAGCCGGTTGATTTTTACATAAGAGAAGAGAGGAGACCATGAGACAAATTATAGTTTTGTGTCTTTCTGTTGTAAAAAATAAACAGCGGTAACCAAACTGCTTCTGATCTCACTAATTTTTGGTCAAGTGGTCAAATTTTGTTCAAGCGGATTCTTTCTGTGTGGCTGTCCACATGACTATAATATCTGTGAGAGACCTCATAGAAAAAAAAAAAACCGGTATAAAATTGTAAACGAAGAGAGGTCATCCCCTAAAAGTTGGTCAAGGCTTAAAATGAAATAAATGAGGAGAGTGTACTTTTTTTTTTTTTACAGAATGTCAGAACTTTGTTTATGGAAGCAACTTCAGATAAATTGTCACAGTTCTGGTCTTTTTAGACCATTGATAAAGAATGAAAAATTGAAAGAGTAGAGAAGATATAGACAAAGAATTTGACAATTTCTTCATTTAATATCAGAAGCCCCGATGACAGAGTTGATCTCGAAGTGGCCAGGAATGGGATTCGGTAGGGGTGATCGGTCAGCAGCAGCGTAAGATGTCCATGTGAGCCTGCAGCAGACCAAAGCACTTCCCAGGTGGCTAAGACTTTTACTATATCCTGATGAGGAGGGATTGATTAACCAATTAATACCAGAACAATTTTCTGAAGCTTTTGAAGTTTATTGCATTATAGTAACCTCTCAGGTAAACAGTATATAATTTTTTTTAATGGCTTTTTTTTTTTTTTTTAGAGAGAGAGAGAGGGAGAGACAGTGCAAGGTGAGAGGCAGAGAGAGAGAGAAAGAGTGGGAGAGAGAGAGAGAGAGAGAGAGAGAGAGAATCCCAAGCAGGCTTCGCAATGTCAGCTCAGAGCCTGATGTGGGCTCGTTCCCACAAACCGTGAGGTCATGACCTGAGCCGAAATCAAGAGTTGGATGCTCAACTGACTGAGCCACCCAGGAGCCCCTGTAATTCTTAATTCATAGTGTTTGGTTTATTCATTCTCAGTGAACAGTTTGGGTGTCTTTGACAGAGTTCAAAGTTCCAAGTTAGAGAATTCCAAGTGATCTGCAACAATGCGTGAAGAAGTTAAAGTATTTTGGTATTAACAATACTAAGCACAGTTAAAGAATTGTTAACAATAGTAGGTATGGTAGAGACAAATACTTGAGTAGGATGAGCCTCTAGATGGTATTCATTGTGAACAAAAGAGATAACCTGCTCAAACCCTGCAGCATAGTGTGGGAAGAAGGTCAGTTCCTGTCTGTGTGTTACAAGTGACACAAGTGACTATTGTCCTTTGTGATGCAATGCCAGTTAAAATAGGAGGAGGCAGCTGCGTGGAATGCAGACTAAGCTCCCAGTTGTTTAAGGGCGTTGCTAGACCACCTGCCTCTTACCAGATAACAAAACACAAGCCCTCTCCTAACATAACTGACAACCCAGCCCTCAATGGGGGCCACCATGGGTGTGCGTTTTCCTACTTGACATGAGTATGATTTTACAAATGATCGAACACAATTACACACATCTTCGCCCCCCCCCCCCCCCCCAGTGTTTTTTAGAGGAAGACTTTGTGTTTTGGAGCATAGCATTTGCAGCGTTTGAATTGTACGTTGATCAGATACATAAAACAATAGAAACAATTGCATACTGTTTACATACTGAAATATCAAAGTTCGAGACACATGCACACCTTGTCTTCATGGTAAGAGCAGTTTCTTGTAATGTGAACTTGTGTAAAGGCATTGCTGACTGCATCTGGACAATTAGGTCAAACGAGAATCCTTCCAAACAGACCTCAGCAATTCCTCTATGGCAGATAGTGTTTTATTTACCAGAGCTGTCAGAATTCAAAAGATGAACTTCAGTAATAGTTGATGTGGCACTTTATAAATAGCATAAATCAATTGAAAAATGCATTACTCATGCTTTGTGACCAAAATAAAATAACAATGATAAACTCATCACAAAACAGTCTAGGAATGGGGGGAAATGTGACAAGGGCAAAATATTAGTAACAGATTATACAGACAGACAAAACTATGACTTTGGAAGAAGGAAACTTGACTTTTACGTGAAATATGAACTCTAAGAGCGGCGCTGAAGTAAGGCACGTTGAATAATTTGGACCATTTACCTTGAAACACATGTTAAGTCTGTCTACCTTTACTATTTAGCTGGTTGAGATGACATCCTCAGCACACAGTGATATAGTCTACCGGAGAGATATTTTTTCAGTGCCCTTTGATTCTAAGATGGCTCATGTACCTTTTATTTAAAGGCATGTACCTTTTATTTAAAACTCTTTGTAAATAGCATCTCACTAAATTGAATCCACCATGAAATGATAATGACTAAAGGACTTCTGAAGGTTGTAGAATGAATTTGTTCGTTGAATATGCATGACAAGTCCTTGCTATTTTGGATGATAATGCACATATATATTTTTCTTATTGTTCATGATGCCTATACATATACAGTGTCGGGAGATTAAAGGAAAAAGAAACCAAGACCCAAAGGAACATGCCAATTCATACACTGAGAATTAGCTAATTATACTGTTGAACAAAGCAAATATCCTGAATGCATGCAGGTAGCTGCAAACTTATAGTGGATTTTTCAGGTCTATTTATATGGAATGAAAGCTACGGTTTTTACACATCAGCCTACTTTTAGCAAGCAGTCGGCAAATATTCAATTTGCATCAGTAGCTACATGGAGCTTACTCTGAGGTTCTGCTCTTTCTTTCATAATTCTCTGTCAGGCTTACTCCGAGGTTCTGTTCTTCACAATCCTTTATCAGTACCTCCTAACGCTGCACCTGACAGTGTCTAATATATGATTGGTCAGATCCTTTAACATTTCTCAGTGAGGTTAGATTAGGTTTCTCACAACAGGCAATCCCCAGTATATCAAAGACTCACTCTTCTGGATCATACAGCTTTATCCTTGCTTCCTTCCTGGATGCATCCCTTCTGTCCTACAGAAAGCCAGGCACACATTAAGCATTCAGTAAATACATGCTAAAACAAAGCCAAGTGTCTCTCACAAACAGTAGGTTGAGCTGAGTAGAATTCCCACAGAGAATCCTGACCACAGAGCTCCTCCTTTTTGTTCTCTGCTATTTAAATGTTACAGAACACACAATATAAGCTGCCTTGACGGTACTGTCGTCTCACCCCACGTGGCAGCTCATCCAAGCTCATTCATTGCCTTGAGGAGTTAGTGCAAGGACTTACAGGGACATCTTGGGTAAGGAAGAAAGGTGAGAGAACAGGGAAAACCCCAGGACCACTGATGCCCAGAAGCCCTCTTCCCTACTCTCATCTCCACTCCTTCCCTTCCCACATTCCTACTTCCAGGGCCGTGGGGCAGCAACTGGATAAGATATCCAGCAGACAAAGCGGAGTCCCCATATCTGCTACAGATAGCTACTAGGAAAGAGGGATGCCCATGCATTCAAAGGTAGAACTCTGAAGGTAGTTTTCAAGAGGAAAAAATTTTAAATCTTTTTTTTTAAGCTTATTTATTTATCTTGAGAGAGACAGAGGCAGCATGAGTGGGGAAGGGACAGAGAGAGGGAATCCTAAGCAGGCCCCTTGCTGCCAGCAGAGCCAGATGTGGCTCGAACTCGCAAAACAGTGAGATCAGGACCTGAGCCGAAACCCAGAGTCGGACACTTAACTGACTGAGCCACCCAGGCGCCTCAGGAGAAATTTTATTCCCTTTTACAAGTTGCTTACAAAACTACTGTTTCTAATACAAATGATTGTCCATCTCAGAAAGTTACCTACCATGTCAAAAAGTGTTTTTAATATGTGTATTTTTTTTTAAATCTTGTGTTTTATTTATCAATGTGGTCATGTATTTGCATGTAATTTAACATTTTCAGTTTCACAAGTTTACACTGTGTACTTTTTTTAATGTGAAAACACTTTTAAATTTCCCCAAATTGCCATGCAAAACTTTGCAACTTGATCTGTTAGAAAGGCTTTTAGTGGAATGTGCTGGGGCGGGGGCACCTAAATCCCCCCATCAGGATCGACACACTCATATCCAGCTGCTAGTGGTGTTGGCTGAGGGCTGAGAGCAGAGTCTCCCTCTAGGAATTTCCTTCCTTCAGAGAAAGCTGCCTCACTTAATCTTTGAATTTGCTCCTGGTCCCATGACTGGTCAATGGAGTCAAAGGCTCCCTTCCTTCATCTGGGGCAACTCAAAAGAGCTATCCCAGCCCCAGGGCCCCTCACGAAGCATTTGCTACAACCACTTGTCAGTTTAACTCCCTCCATCCAGTCCTGCTTCCCTCCCTCCCTTGGGAGTGTTGTTCCCACAGACACACAATTCTTTTCCTCAGGGAATCCAACCTAAATTAGAGAAAAAACACTACATTCCTTCTGTCAACTTAAGGCTATCTCTCATGACTACTAATACTTCTTCATACTTAGTATGATAATTATGTCAGCATTTACACCATTTAAATTTTTACTCAAACAATATGTATACATGGCTTAAAAAGTTAAATAGCATTGCAATATTTACCGTGGAAAGAGCTGTGCCCTGTTGCATACCTCTCTGAGAGCTTACACTGCAATTTCATGGATTCTAAAACTGTAGTCATTATTTACTGACTTCCTACTATAAAGCATTAAGATTTAAATTTCTTATACTCCTCCATATTCCCTGATATCTACTCCCTCGCTAGCCAATTTGGAAAATAGTCTTTGTTAGATTATCATTAGTATTCATGAGTTTCATAATAATCCTTTCTAAAAAATTGATTATTATTTTTTTAATCTAATTCCAAGTTAGTTAGCATATAGTGCAACAATGATTTCAGGAGTAGATTCCTTAATGCCCCTTACCCATTTAGCCCGCCCCCTCTCCCACAACCCCTCCAGTAACTCTCTGTTCTCCATATTTAAGAGTCTTTTATGTTTTGTCCCCCTCCCTGTTTTTAAATTATTTTTGCTTCCCTTCCCTTGTGTTCATCTGTTCTGTGCCTTAAAGTCCCCATATGAGTGAAGTCATATGATACTTGTCTTTCTCCGACTGACTAATTTTGCTTAGTATAAAACCCTCTATTTCCATCCACATAGTTGCAAATGGCAAGATTTCATTCTTTTTGATTGCCGAGTAATACTCCATTGTATAGATATACCATGTCCTCTTTATCCATTCATCCATCAATGGACATTTGGGTTTTTTCCATACTTTGGCTATTGTTGATAGTGCTGCTATAAACATTGGGGTGCATGTGCCCCTCTGAAACAGCGTACCTGTATCCCTTGGATAAATACTTACTAGTGCAATTGCTGGGTCGTAGGGTAGTTCTATTTTTAATTTTTTGAGGAACCTCCATCCTGTTTTCCAGAGGGGCTGCACCAGCTTGCCTTCCCATGGTCTCATAATAGTCTCGCTGCAGAGCCACAAAGTGTGTTTTGGTGACATTTCCTTTCCTCTCTTGAACAACTTCTTTTTTCTCCTGAGGTTAGTAATTTTCTTTTATATTTTAAAATTTGATTTGTTTAGTTTTCTTGTACCTGTTAATTCATCCCCAAACCTTATGTGAAATGCCTCTTTCGTGGTAAAGTATATTTGTTCATTTTTCAGGTCTGTATTTTTTCCTGGAGAGGACATCGGGCATCTGTCTTGGTGCCCTCTGTCGTACCCAATCTAAACTGCTTGTTCTCCCCGCCTGGGGCCTCAGTTGTCATCTGAGGTCTTCTCTTCATTCTTGCCCTGGGATTTTTCTAGTGTTGAATTCTGTGTATCTTGAATCACATGTCTACCTTTTTCCTGGCTTGCACATTTGTTTTGCTTGAGCTTATTCTCCAGAACTCTCCTGAGAATAGGTATATCCCTGGAATAAATTGTTGAAGCTGTGAATGTGTGAATTTGTTTTTATTCTACTCTCACGACTTACTTGATAGTTTTCTTGGGAATATACTTATAGGTTGGAAATAGTATTTTTACTCAGAATTTTGAAGGCATGGGGAGTCTGGGTGGCTCAGTTATTTGAGTGTCCGACTTTGGCTCAGGTCATGATCTCCTGGTTCGTGAGATTCAGCCCCACATTGGGCTCTCTGCTGTCAACACAAAGCCCGCTTCGGACCCTTTGTCCCCCTCTCTCTTTGCCTGCCCCCACTCAAGCTCTCTCTCTCTAAAATAAATAAAGCATTAAAAAACTTTGAAGGCATATCTCCATTATTGTTTTGAGAATTATAATGTCTCTTTATTTTTTTTGGATATGGCCTGTTGTTTTTTTGTTTGCTTTCTCTCTCACACATGCTTTCTTCTGAAGATTTTCTTTTTATTCCTGGTGTTCAAAATTTAATTATGAGGAAGCTTGTTGGGGGTGAGTTTTTGCTCATTGGACTGGGAGCTCTGAGCTCTTCAAATCTGAAAGCTAGTGTACTTCAATTGTGAGAAAATTTCTGGTATTATTTTATTCATAATTTCTTTTCCTCTTATTTCTCAGTTTTTTCATTTTGGAATTCCTATTAGACATCTGGAATCTTCTGAAATGATTCTCTTATTGAGCATTTTTTTTTCCATCGAATATTTTCCTTGTCTTTGTGAACTGTCATTTTTTTGTTTGTTCTTTACAAGTAACTTACTCAACTTCATCTCCCAAACTTCATAAATTCTGTTTGCACATTTTTAATTTATAAGGGCTCTTTATTCTCTGAATGCTACCTCACTTTTTTAAAAGCAGCACTCTGTTCTCATTTTATGAATACCCTATCGCTTCTTTCCCAAAGGAGATTACGGTTGCTTGACATTTTATTCTGTTTCCTGATATGTTCTTTGTCTTTTCCAGTTTTCTTTCATTTTCTTATTTCTTTGTTTTGCTCTGGTCTTGCAAGCTAGATTCCCTCTACTTATATCTCCTGATCTTTGGCCATCCATTCATTTTTAAAAGTCAGATTCTAGGGGCACCTGGGTGGCTCAGTCGGTTGAGCGTCTGATTTGAGCTCAGGTCATGATCTCACAGTTCGTGGTTTCCAGCCCCGCACCAAGCTCTGTGCTGTTTGCTCAGAGCCTGGAGCCTGCTTCAGATTCTGTGTCTCCTTCCCTCTCTGCCCCTCCCCAACTCACTCTGTGTCTCACTCTGTTTCTCTAAAATAAATATTAAAAAAAAATTTTTTAAGTGAGATTCTAGGGGCACCTTGGTGGCTCAGTTGGTTAAGCAGCATCCTACGTGGGCTCAGGTCATGATCTTGTGGTTCCTCTCATTCCTCTTCAAGGACGTGGGACTCTGGCTTGGGGGAATTCGTTCTACCGCTCATGCCTGGCTTCTACCTAACAATAATATCCTCATAGTTAGAAGATTACAATTGCAAGTGTTTATCAGTAATTAGCAACTAAAAAACTGCACAAGAAAATTGAATAGGGTTTTGCATGATAAATAGGAAATGACAGTTTTAAAGCTATAAGTTGTACTACTTTTTTTTTTTTTGTAAAATATATACAGTCTATTTTTAGAGGGATGGGTTTTGAAATGACATATATAGATAATTCATCAGGGTAAAAATTCAGTTACTATCATGATAGCTTTCATATGTGTGTATACCTCCAAAAATCTAAAATTGAATTGCTACAAAGTTAGCCTACGAAATGCCATACTATACCATATGGCATATGGCCTGGCATACAGCAATAATCACCAAAATTTGTGTTAATGCCTTCAGAAAAAGTAAGAAATTGTCCCTGTAGTGGAGCAACGTTAGCAAATGAAAATGAAATCTTTTGCTTATATTTACGTTCATTTCTTAAGGTTTAAAATATGACCCGAATAAGCATTTGGTATGTATGTGTATATGTGTGTATATATATACAGGCCTATATATAGGTCTAAATCTTTAAAAATTTCCCCACTAACACAATTAAAATTATTATTAGATAGCTTTGTTTTGACAACTGATTTGATAAATTAACTTCATTTAATTCTTTTGTTCAGATTCAGTTTAAATTTTCTCTCTTCATTACTATGGAACATTAATTTTTTTTATTACTGGACTTTGAATAAATTTGATTTATTCTTAAAAGGCACTTAATAAAAATGGTAATATTTATGGCTTTTTATTTGTTTTTAGTTATTTCAACTTACATAAAAACCTTATAAGTTTTGAACATTGGAATAGTGCCTGGTGCAAATGATCATATTTTACATATTGAAAATCAAGTAGGTTGCTGCACAAAATTAAATTTGTTATGTTCATGATTACTTGCATTTAATGTACATTCATTTGACAATATGACATCATAAAATTCTTTTTCTGTGATTGTTTTTTTCCCTAAGTAATGGTAGGAGAACCAGGTGTTTTAGAAAATCACTATTTTCTAAATATTATGCCAAGTTACCAAGTTATCCAAGATATATATATATATATATATATATATATAATCTCCAAGTTCCTGACAATGCAGGAAAGCTTCCATCATTAGAACCTTACCTGCAACCCTGCCCTAAATCTTAGGAAAAGAATGGAATACTTCAAAAACCTTGGCCTTGAATATCAATGACTTTCTCCTAAAATGAATGCCTGTCACCTTCTTTGGCAAGTGGCTCTCAGGGGCACCTCATCATTGTACAGGCTACATTGCTTTACACTATCTCTAAATACGTTTTGTACCCTCTGTATCCACTGTACCCTCATTTTAAAAGTAGCTATGTCTGTTAAAAGAGATTTCCACATAGTCTGCCTCAGAAGGTTCATTTAGCCAACAACTATTTATTTGGCACATGTGTATTAGATACTGTTTTAGGTACTGGAAATGCAGTAACAATCAAAACAGACAAAAATCCATGCTCTTATGTTTTTGTTACATTCTAGTTTACATTCTAGTGGGGAAAGAATATATTAAACAGGATAAATAAGAAACATATATAGCATGATAACCCAAAGTAAATACTAAAGAAAAAAGGGAAGGAAGATAGATGGTTTCTAGTGCTGGGAGTAGCTATTGAATTTTGGATGGGGTGACCCGGGAGGGAATAGCTGTGGGAGAGAACTTTGTGACTATTTGGAGAAATCATTTTTTAATGGGGGAAGAGGAGTAAAAACATCCTGAGGCCGGGAGTTCTGAGGTGGACTCCCTGGGCAGGAGTCGGAGATGAGGTCCAAGAGATAGAGAATGTGTATGGGGGAGGGGCTGATCATATGGGTTTAAATTTTTTTCTTGATGTTTATTTATTTATTTTTGAGAGATAGGCAGAGTGCAAGCCGGGAAAGGGCAGAGAGAGAGGGAGACACAGACTCTGAGGCAGGCTCCAGGCCCTGAACTGTCAGCACAGAGCCTGATGCAGGGCTCGAACCCACAAACTGAGATCGTGACCTAACCTAAGTCGGACACCTAACTGACCGAGCCACCCACGCATCCCCCGATCATGTGGGTTTAAAACCAAGGAGGATTTATGCTGTGAGTGAAATGGGAAGCCACTGCAAGGTCTCCAGCAGAGGAGAACTGTGTCTAACAGGTTTGAACAGGATCTTGTTGGATTGCTGGATTGGTGGCAGTATTTAAAGGAGCAAGATCAGAAGCAGAGACCTGATAGGAGGTGAATGCAATAATCCAGAGGGACACCAGTGACTTGAACTTTGGTGGTATCAGTAGAGAGTGTGGGCAGTGGTTAGATTTTGAAGGTAGAGCCCAGAAGATTTGCTAATAAATGGGTGTTGAGGGTGACAAAAATGGAGACGTGAAGATTGGTTCTTAGTTTTGGCTTGAGTAACTGGAGCCGTTGTAGAGTTTCCATTACCGCAGCTGGGAGGACCCCTAGCGGAGCAGCTTAGTGGGGGTATGAGGGAGACTGATTTCTTCAAATAAAGAGGAGGAATGGGCAAGTTGAATATACAAATCTGGAATTCAGAAGAGAGACATGAGCATATAAAATGGGAGTTATCAGCATATGTGGATGGTATTCAAGGCTGCGAGACTGATGATCCATTTCATGCAAATGTGACGGCTTTTTGCCATTACTAGGGAGGTCTATCATATTAGATTTTAAGAGTAATGCTATTTTTAAGGGAATGCTATTTTAGAATAAGTTAAATCTCTGTGTTTTCTGGCACTCAGTAAATTCCTGCAGACTTAGAAGAGCTGCAGGCCATAGTGTTTGATATACAAAACACAGAATAATGTTATTCTTATGTTAAGATATTAAATAAAAAAGGAATTTGCAAAATTATAAGCATTATATAATCAGAATACTGTAAAATATACTTAGACAAAAATGTGAAGAAAATATGACATTTTTAATATCGATCATCTTGGGCCTTGGGAGTATGGATGAGATTTTCCAACTTTCCCAAATTTTATTTATTCTCTAAATTTTCCAAACAAGTATGAATTATTTTTCAAAGGGAGGGGGAAGATAAAAATTTATCTTCCAAGGCTATGCAAATAAAATTGTTTTCCTGCTTGATTAGTTAATGTTTGGATATGTAACAGGACCCAGAGTGAGTAATCGCCCAGGATTTCATCATTTATGATTGTATGGAGCATGATATAAAAACACAGAAAGTGAAGATGAAGGGCATTCACCACTCTCACCTGGATAGCATATTCAAACATATTTGGTTTACTGGCAATTGATTTATCAATACCCAAAACCAAGTTTTCTAGAAAAACCAAGGAGAAAACAGGCCCCGTAACCAGCCTAGTCCACGGACCTCACTATATTCAGGCTGCACATTATTTCCAAATCAAATTGATGTAATTTCCAGCTCCTGTTTTGGTCTCTGATCTCCTTCTCCAGCACACAGGCTCCCTTTGGGATTTCTTTTCTAACATAAACTTTCACCACGGGGTTTTTTTCACCTTGTTCTTCCAGACACACTGAAGGGTTTTGATTCTTCAAGGTTTATTTCAAAGTACTTCAAAGATCGACCTCCTGAAGTGGGGTAAAATAGATTTAACAATACCAACCTACCTCATAAGGCTGCTGTGAGGAATAATAATATAAAGGACTACAAAGCACTTTGTAAATATAAAGTTCTATACAAACGCTTAATAATAATTACTGGGTACAGCACAATGCAGTCTTTTGTGCATTTATAGAAGTGCCGATGAGTAGGATAAGTTTCCCTCCTCCAGCCTTTTTTCAATTTTATAATAAAAGTATTTTATTTAAAATCATGTACAGAACATCCTTGTGCTCCAGGCCTTGGATGTGTTCCCAAGTAAGAACTGAAACAATGTCAGGCTGTGGGAAAAGAAGCAGAGTGTCCTGGGTGCAGTTCTTTTCATGTTTGAAGATACTTTGGCACAGTAGGGAAACCAGAGATGTATAGCTCCTTGCTATTTTTTTTTCTCTGAATGGGTACATAGAGATATATAGATATCTTCCATATATATATGGAGCTGTAGCCCAGCCTCTGGTATGTGTGTTCCGTTCTAAATTCCATAGCAATCACTCTCTCATTAAGTCCCAGATAGTCCTGCACTGTCAATATGCGATCTTCAGAAAAGAGTCATAGGGGACTCATGTAAGACGTCGACCCTTCTCCATAAATTTCCTCCTCCTCTTCAGCAACTTGCTGTGCAGATTCTTCTTTTCACTGCTACTCTGTACTCTAATCTCTTCCACCTAAGGTCAGTAGGAAATCCACGCTCTTTGTGGATTCTAGCTTTATCTTCTGAGGCCAGGAAATGGTCTCCAGGTGGAATCAGCACAACCGTGAGCCTCCCCTCATGACTTTCTTTTTTCCCCCAAATCAGCAAATCAGCACACTCATTAGAGCAGATTGTGGCATGAAAGCTCATATTTGGGCTTCTCATGTTGAAAAGATGAGTCAACATCAGTTCCGGAATTTTAGGTCTTACATTTAGGTCTTTAACTCATTTTGAGTTTATTTCTGTATATGGTGGTGGTTGCCAGAGGGGAAGGAGGTGGAGAGATGAGCAAAATAAGCGAAGGGGATTAAGAGGTACAAACTTTCAGTTATAAAATAAATAAGTCACAGGGACTTAAATATAGATAGGGAATATGGTAAAAAGTGTTGTAATAACTTTGTATGGTGACAGATGGTAACCACACTTATCATGGTGAGCATTTTATAATGTATATAAATGTTTAATCACTATGTTGTACACATGAAACAAATATAATATTGTAGGTCAATTACACTTCTGTTAAAAAAATTAATCCTAAAACAGTCCAACCAGAAATATTTCTAACTGGTGATTATTAACACAAATGTCCCGTTCTTTCTGATCCTATCACTGTACATTATTTTTTCCATGTTTAAAATTCACTTCCTCTTTCTTTCCAAACTTCTCTGTGCTCTGTTTTCATTGTAAGCATGATTTATTCCCACTTATCAAGACATAGATATTGCTTTTGTAGATTGAGTCTGATTTGAAGCTTGATGAGAAAATAATTGAGAGAAACACACTGTCATTATTACCAATTTTTTAAAAATTGGTTTCATTAATACAAAATTTTTCTCTTTTCACAATAATTTCCCAAATCTTGGCATCGTATAACTACTGTCTAGATTTAATTATTAGAGAACATAGATTTTTTTTTTTTTGACCAATGCTGGGGTCTATGAGTTTTAGTAACATTTTATCAAAACCACTTCTTACCACTCAATCTGGATTCTCATTGTTCACCATCACTTAAATACCAATCCTGATAAATAGAGCTGGGAATTGAATCACAGTGACTTAAAACTGTACACTTAGATGCAGTTCATCTGTTAAGTCAGTATGAGAGTTCTATCACTTCACAATTCTGATCATGAAAACCTGAAGGCAGTTTTATGTAAAGAGATGGATACTTCACCTTCAATGTGAGTCAGCTTGTGATATTCTACTCCTTGCGAGGGGACAAATAATGCTACTAAGGTACATTTTTGGGACGCCTTTAAACATGAGAAGATAACATTGGGTATTTTTTAAATTGATTGCTTAGTTAAAAAAAAAAACATTATCTTTACAAAACAATCACCAACAAAATCCAGTTACATAAAAATAAGTTATAAGTTTTGTATATCTTTAAATTGAATCCCTTTTCAATCTTTTAATATTATGAGAACGCTGAATATGAAATTTGTTCCCTACATATTATAGATAATGGATTTTCAACAGTTACTAGCAGAATGGTATTGTTAGGCAATATGTGTCTTCATTTATTTGCAAAGACAAAAATCCTTTTAATCTCCCATTAGAATATGATGAATACCATTGTTGCATTCACTTTTTATAATCCTCAAATTTTTGTTAAAAACAGGTATCTACTGAATAGAACGTATCTCACTCCATTTTCAGGCAGAGTAAATGTTCACCTCTAGGGAATGATTTTGAAGCAGGGCAAAGCCTGCCTATGTAACTTGGATTATCTCACAAGACTTTTTTTTTTTAATTTTTTAAAAAAAATGTTTATCCACTTTTGACAGAGAGAGAGAGAGAGAGAGAGAGAGAGAGACAGCGCACAAGCATGAGCAGGGGAGGGGCACAGAGAGAGAGAGACACAGAATCCAAAGCAGGCCCCAGGCTCCGAGCTGTCAGCACAGAGCCCCACATGGGGCTCGAACTCACAGACCACGAGACCATGACTGAGCCGAAGGCAGAGGCTCAACCGACTGAGCCACCCAGGCACCCCTCACAAGATTTTTAAGTAAGGGTATCAGTCATGGTCCTGGCAGGAAACTGTACAGGTGAGTGTCTTGTGTGTGATGAAATGGCATATTCACATTGTAATTTAATAGCAGATTAATAAAGGGGGTGTTAATTGTGGGCAGAGTGTGGGGGAAACTACAAGAGATACTCCAGTAACCAGGGCTAGTAACAGCTATCACTAGTTCCAGGCAAGAAGGGACAGTGGAGGGAAACAGTGTCCAGAGCCCAGATTATCAACCAGACAAGAAGGGATATGAGGGGAAGGGAGTAGTACTTGAAAATCAGAGACAGGAAGTCAGGTGAGAGATCTGCCTGAAAGTAGCCGTGACTTTTGTTAGAGGGATCAGTCTGTGTCATAGACTTCACTCTCTTTCTTCCTTTTGACCTCATGTTGCTGTTCTTTACTATCCAAACCCAAAAGGAAGCTAATGAGCAAGGGATCCCATTATAGTCCACAAATATTGTACTCCCAGAGCAGGGAGCAGGTAGTGAAGAGTGGAAAGGTATCTATAGGGCAAATGAAAGATACCCTGTACTAAGAAAGGGGAAAGAACTTTTCTAAATATATAAGAAAAAAACATTTGCTTTCAGAGTTTGGGTTTAACAAAAATATTTTCATATGGATAAAATTTTTCAATGATACAAACCAAATTCTAGAAAATCTATTTTGAAAGTTTATTCAGAAGTTGGACTACTTTTCAATTGAATCTAACCATGTGCTCTATATATGTACTAGATAATGTTATGTACTTGATCGGAAGTAACATAAGCCTAAGTGTGCTAAGAGTATATCCCAACTGTATTTTATTTCTATAATTGTATCTCAATTATCTATAATTGTCTCAAGTTACAAAACTAAAGTTTTCATATTGTCTTGAAAAAGATAGAGATAAAATATTCAGCATATTTTCTGTTGGAGAGTTTTTTACCTGTTTCCACCACTTAATTCAAAGAGCGGTATGTTTAAATTTCTGGGTGCTAAACTAAGTCATTCCATTACTGTGTAAAGTATTTTTAACTCATGATAAAATGAAACAGACAGGTGTCATGAATTCTACACTCGAAAGAAGCTTTGTCTTCTTAAATGTGGCTAGTATTTAATGTTATTAATTCTGCTTAGTGGCAATAATACCAGCTCCAGTTTTTAGAAATGTAGATTCTACACTGTGTAGTTGGAAGGAGAGGAAAGAAATGGACAGTGAAACTTGAAAAATGAATAGAAAATCTTTCTGTCCAAGATATTAATTTTTTCCTGTTTTGTCAAGATTTTTTTGTTTTTATTCATCTTTTTGGGGGGAAGGAGTAGTTGGAGGATAACTAGAATATATGATTTCTGAATAGTTCTATTAATTTGCTGCTTATCACCTTAAAAAGAAAATGTACTCAAATTGATAGCTACTGTAAGGATTGGATTATTGATAATCAAATCTAGAAAAAAGCAATACTAGACCAGCATGGGTCCAATATGGTTTTTGTCATATTAATACAACTTAATTATCAACATATCCCTTACTAAGGAACTGTGAGTAAAGATAAAATAAACATGATCTTGTGCTATATGTTTATGCATGCATTTAGCACTGTTGTGAGAAACAATTTTTTACTACTATAATCTGTGGATAAGAGAGAAAAAGCAAGTCAGCTCACAGTTACAATATATTTATATATGCCAGGCCCTGTTTTAAGCATTTTATATATAGCTATAATTATTTCATCCTCTAACAACCTAATACTATGATAATCAAAAGGAAACTTTGTCACTTTCTCAAATCACACAGCTAGTAAGTGTTGATTGGACATAGTGAGTCTGGCTTTAGACTTTGGGCTCTGAACTAGTACTTGAGTCTACCTCTTACTGAACTTGAACAGAGAAAGCCCAAGTACATTCTTTTGAAAGGATGCTAAGTACACCAATAATTTTATTTTATTTCTGAAGCTAAGAAAATACTCTCAACTGGCTTTCATACGATGGTAAAAAATAATGTGGACAATCTTTAGATCTTCTATTAAACCAAGTCAGTCCATTCTTTTGCCTATACCAGATGGCAGAGATCATTTCAACTGGTTTATTCATTAATGCTCAGTTCTAGGGAAGAACATGTTCATTACTACTACTTTGGCATTATGTAGATATAAACCATGTGAGTGACTGTTAAATTTAAACATGCTAGTTTTAACATTGTCTCCAAAATAATTACTGTGCTATTTAGAATAAATGCCTGGACATTTCCCCTGTATAATTTATATTCTGGATATAAAGCTATTTTTAAAAATCTACTGAAAAAAAAAAAAAAAAAAAAAAAAAAGGAGAAAAAGAAGAAGAAAGCTTTCACAGGGCATTCCCTTTCAAAGAAAGATGGCTATATTAATATACTAAAAGCTGAATGCATTCAGCTAACTGTTTAATGAAATGAGTCGATCTGGGCTCTTCAGGAAAGGATTTCTTCCAGTGGCATTGCTGTGCTCACACAGCAAAGGCAGAAGACAATTCCTTTATTCAATTTCTATTGGGTTTTGTAAAAAAATATTCAATTAAAAATGCATTCTTTCTCTAACCTGGGGCTCTCCCATGCATTTTAAACTTCTCTGAATATTTTTATCCTTGCTCATATTAAGAGATTCTATACTAAGGTATCTTTAGTGAAAGCCTTTTCAAGCATATTTTATAGGCACCCCGAGATGCAGTAAAATAACCCATGCCTAAGACTCCAGTGCGATACACTGAATATAACATATGATCTTTGGAATGATAAATTTACACTCACAGGGCTATGAAATACCAACAATTCATAAAAACACTCATGAAATAGTTATGGAAGATTTAGAAATGTAGCATTTAAAAGCATATTTTTAAGGACAATGAAGTGAAAAATCAATACAAAGAGAACCAGGATTTTTATTTTTCATCAGAGTACTAAGGGCGCATTGCCACAGAAATGAATCTACACAATTATTCACCACTCATGATATACAAGGCTATCAGCAGTTTCTCAGATATTTAAGAAAATTTCAGTTCCCATGAGAAAATTTTACCAAGGCAAAAAGGTCTCTTTTCACCAATACATGGACATGCTGGCTAAAAGCTAACACAAGTTTGTTTTTGTTTTTGTTTAAAATTTTTTAACGTTTATTTATTTTTGAGAGAAAAAGACAGAGAGACAGAGAGAGAGACAGTGTGAGCAGGGGAGGGGGCAGAGAGACAGAGACACAGAATCTGAAGCAGGGTCCAGACCCTTGAGCTATCAACACAGAGCCCGAAGCGGGACTCAGACTCACGAACCCTGAGATCATGAGCTGAGCTGGATGTTGAATCAACTCAGCCACCCAGGCACCTTCACATGTTTTGAATAAATAGTCAATCATTAATCCAAGAAGAAATCCCATGTCCCAGAAATTAAGAAGAATCTGAAAGTCAGAGTGAGCAGGAGCTGAGGCAAAATGTTAGGTGTTATAAAAACAAAACTTTAGGCTAGGATGGCAGGCTTGCACAAGAGGGAAGGGTAAGGGAAGTGGCCTCTTACACATGAGCGGCCAAGGAGTCCCATCGGATGACTCTTGTGGTCTGAGAGCTAGGGTGGAAATACTAACACAAAGCCAGGATTAGGAAAGGACTGCCTTGGGGCACTTGGGTAGCTCAGTTGATTAAGCATCTGACTTCTTGATTTTGGCTCATGAGTTCGAGCCCCACATTGGGCTCTGCACTGACTGAGAGGAGCTTGCATGGGATTCTCTTCCTCACTCTCTCTTTGTCCCTCCCCAGCTTGCTCTCTCTCTTTCTCAAAATAAATAAATAAACGTTAAAACCATTTTTGTTAAAGGAAAGGACTGTCTTGACTGAAAATGGTGCCCAGAGCACTTTATGACTAAGCAGTTGGACTTCTCTCTGTGAGAGTGAACACAGTGTAACTCTCAGAAACTAGAACCCTGGCCGTGGGCGCTCTAATGTCTAGTACATGTCTAGGCACACTGTAGGTGGGCAATATTTAGTGAATGAATGAATGAATGTTGTTTTTTTCATACAGGTCCACAGACATGTACCTAACATAATACTGTCTCCAATTTTCTTGAGCACCTACTATGGTCTAGGCATGTTCACTGCTGGGGATACAAACAATGGGAAAAAAATGCTCACTCTCATAAAATTCACATTTTAGTCGTTTGAGGATCAACCACAAATAAATGCATAAATATAAATATAAAATATGTCATGTGATGACAAGTGCTATTAAGAAAAATAAAGTTGAGTAGGATAGGAATAGAGAAGGGAGCACTATTTTAGATAGAGTCAATAGGGAAGGCTTTACTCATGAGGTGACGTTCGAGCAGGCATAAAAAAATTAGAGAGTGGCCATGCAGATATCAGGGAAAAAGCACTTCAGGCAGGAGGAAGAGTGAGAGTAAAGGCTTTGAGGCAAGCTGTATGTGGTTGCTTCAAGAAACAGTCAGGAGAGGGGTGAGGAAAGGAAATGGGACAGGAGATACATTGAGGGAGGTTGTTGGGAGCAGCTTGTATAGGGTTTTATGAGCTCCGTTAAGGACTTTGGTTTTTAGTTTCAGTAACATGATCTTAATTTAGAGGGATCAATAGCAGGTGTGTGGCAAATATCCTAGAGGAAAGACAAGGAATTGTGGGAAGACCAATAAGAAGGCTATGCAGTATGGATGTTGGTGTGAAAATCTTAGATTATCACCATATCAAATCCACTGGTATTAAAAAATAACTCATAATGGCAGAGAAGGTTTATATTAGAAGTATAAAGAAAGATTACCATCAGAAAAGCCATGAGAGCAGTACAATATATTAGTAGACTAAAAGGATACATAGAATAATCTCAATAGTTTCCAAAGAAGAAACTTACAAAATTTGAGTTATTACATGGAAACTCTTTGCAAGTTAGGAATAGAAGAGAACAATCTTAGCTCGATAAAGAACAACTATCAAAATCCCTCTCAAATATTTTGGTGGCAAAACATTTAGAAGCATTTTGACGAAGTCAGGATAAGAAGGCATGCTGTCAACCTATTATTCAATATTTTACTGAAGAATTGGGCTGAGGCATTAAAACCAAGATATTTTAAAAAACAGCATAATGATAGGAAAGGAGAAAGATGATGGAATACACATCAAGTTCAATAAAATATGTAGACAAACATTAGAATGAAAAAAGAGAGTATAAAAGGGTTTCTGAATACCAAACAATCAGCACAGGGGCCCATGGGTGGCTCAGTGTGTTAAGTGACTGACTGTTGATATCGCCTCAGGACATGATCTCGAGTTTCATGGATTCAGCCCTGCGTGGGGCTCTGTGCTGACAGCGTGGAGCCTGCTTGGGACTCTGTCTCCCTCTCTCTCTGCCCCTCCCCTGTTCACTTGCATGCCCAGGAACACACACTCTCTCTCAAAACAAAGAAACTTAAAAAAATTGGCACAAAAAATAATTCTGTGTATTAGCAATAAACAAATATGAAATCTTTTAGAAAATAGATACCACTCAAAAAATACAAATACATAGCAGTGAACTTCACTAAAGATGTGTAAGAACTGTATGAAAGAGAAAAATACTGTATGAAAGAAATGACAAAATGCTATTTACTGAAGGACATAATGAATGTGAAAATCTGCTATGGTTATGGATGAAAAGACTCAAAACTAGAAATATGTCAAATATAACCCTTATTAGTCTACAAATGTCATGCAATTCAAATGAAAATTTTTTTTTTCTGTTTAATTTTGACAGAGAGGGAGACAGAGCATGAGCAGGGGAGGGGCAGAGAGAGAGGGAGACACAGAATCCAAAGCAAGCTCCAGGCTCTGAGCTGTCAGCACAGAACCCCACGCGGGGCTCGAACTCACAGACCACGAGATCATGACCTGAGCCGAAGTCGGACGCTCAACCGACTGAGCCACCCAGGTGCCCCTCAAATGAAATTCTTAATAGAATTTTATATAGAACCAGACAAACTGAATCTGAAATCTATATAGAGGGGATTATGGTCAAAACTGAGAAAGTAGAACAAAGGATGGGGGTGTCTTTCCTAGCGTATTTTATGACAATATAAAGCTCAGTAATTGGAATAAACTGGTAAAGACCTAATGTTAAACATTTGTGAGAACTTAGGATGTGATAGAGGAATCATTAGAATTCAATTGGAAAAAGAAGGCAGTAGTAAATAAGTGATATTAGCAAAATTGGTCTTCTGTATAAAAAAATGACTTTCATATGAATTCATTTATCAGTTTTCATTTACATGTAATATTTCATAGATAGCTTCTAAAGTATTTTTTCCGTAAGCATTATCCTAAAGAAAAAATGTACCTAAGCTCAAATTTTTCAATCTTCTTTAACCAAAGTGCCTTTTATCAGAATTGGGTAAGATCTAAATAGCACTGTGGTAACTGTCTGACTTAATGAAAGAGAGTAACTGAGACTCTGGGGGCATTAAACCAAACAGACCACATGCAAATATTCCATACTATTTCATTATAAGATTCTAATTTCAATGTTGACCTCTCTTTTGATGTTTTATATGCTTTTCTCAGCTATACCATATTTTAATAGTTGAAAAAAGGGAAATGTTTAAAAACAGTATGCTTTTTTATTTCAAAAGCCATTCATAAGCAGATCCACTTCTGGTCAATTAACTATAGGAAATGGAAAAATGCGAAGAGCAATTTTCTGTGATTCATAATGACTTAAACATAGACTGATTGATTAGGATTTTATAAACAAATAATATGATATTAAAAATGTTAATCAAAAAACTCTGACACTAGGACTTTAATATGTAAGGCAGTCCTTGAAGGGAGTAGGTAGGCAGTGATCCTTACAGGTTAGTGTGCAGACTAACCCTTGAGAAGGCTGTTAAAAATGAAGATCCCCATGGGGCAAGGGGAGGGGTGAAGTGGGGTGGAACTCAGTTGGTTAACCTCTGACTTTGACTCAGGTCACGATCTCGAGGTTCATGAGTTCAAGCACCCTGTGCTGATAGTTCAGAGCCTGGAGACTGCTTCGGATTCTGTGCCTCCCTCTCTCTCTCTGTTCCTCCCCTGCTCACACTCCGTCTCTCTCTCTCTTTCTCTCTCTCTCTCAAAAATAAACAAACATTAAAAAAATAAATTAAAAAACCCTGAAAATCCCCAGAGGCCATCCAAGAGAATCGATTCAGGCGCAGGCAGGTTCTAGAGGCAAGCCTAGGACTCTTCACTAGGAATAAGCCCCTGTTTGACTTTATGCAAGAGCCTTTGGCCACCTTTTGGGAAAGGTGGGGAAGGAGAATCAGGGGATTTGACAGGCACCATTGCCATCTTCCTTTCTCCCTTTCTGCTCCTACAATGTGAAGAGGAAGGTACTTGAAATGGACATTGGCTGCCGTGAACAGGAAGAGAAATATGAATTCCCTTTATACTCTTAATCTAATCCTAAAGTCCTTTAAGGTGTATTTGGCTATTTATTTGAGGTTCTCTGTTATTTTTGCACACAGTGACTTCGTCCAAAAGACGTGGGTGCTTACTTTATAACTTTTCGAACATTATCTATCGCTTGAGTTCTGAATACCAAAACCCATAATTTGGCCTAATTCATAGGGGTGCAGTGATGCTGAAAAGAAATAGCATAAGCAAAATGATATGTGATGCAAATGTAAAGTCTTAACTTCATCACTGGATTTTATTTATTAAATCTGGCTTCAATATTCTAAAGATAAGTGTCCACACTTTTTTGAATATCAGTAGTTGTTTAAAATCATTTATTGAAACGATTTTATTGAAAAACCATAGTATGAGCTCTAAATAAGAATTGGAATCCTCCAAACTGAACAACGTATTCATGAATCCTTGATTTCTTAATGAGCTAGATATAACCAGAAAGACCCACTTCTTCAGCCAGAACTACAGATACATTTAATTTCTTTCCTTATGTTTTTGACACCTCCTCTAAAATCTCTCTCTTAAGACATCATTGGGCTAGTTGTCCAAACTTCCGGGGCGTATTCAGCGTAAAGTTGTTGGAGCTGCTTCCGAGCACAAGGTGGGGAGCAGTGGAACATTCTGATGAGTTCACTGGAGGTCCCTGATTCCATTGCCCTTGCCTCTGTTTCGTCTACAGAGGGTTGCAACTCTAATTTGTTCCTTTGCATCGAGTAAGGGCTATCCTTTCTCATTCAATCACTAAATCTTTGTTACATCACAATGCTGTACTTGGGATTCAGACTACAGATTTTTAAAGTCACATTCATGTGCAGAACACTTCTTTTGTACCCAGATGATGAAACAAAGAGGCTTAAAGGCAGGTCAGAGTTTCTTAGCTGTGTTACCGATGAGCTTCTTGGTCCCAGTCTTGAGTTCCTTCTCCCTTATATCTTGGCAAGATCCTCTTTGCAGTTGCTGGCTGCATTTCTACCAATAACCCTCAGGCAGACCTGAGGACAGAATAAGTTAAATTGAAATCCCTTTCTCTCTAGTAGCTCTATTGATAGGATGATTTTCTCCCTCCTCCTCTGTGACATCTTGCATTTCTTTTTTTTCTTTTTTTTAATTTTTTTTTTCAACGTTTATTTATTTTGGGACAGAGAGAGACAGAGAGACAGAGCATGAACGGGGGAGGGGCAGAGAGAGAGGGAGACACAGAATCGGAAACAGGCTCCAGGCTCCGAGCCATCAGCCCTGAGCCTGACGCGGGGCTCGAACTCCCGGACCGCGAGATCGTGACCTGGCTGAAGTCGGACGCTTAACCGACTGCGCCACCCAGGCGCCCCAACATCTTGCATTTCAAGAGGGTATTAAGAGTAGCAGCCTTGGGGCGCCTGGGTGGCGCAGTCGGTTAAGTGCCCGACTTCTCAGGTCATGATCTCACAGTCTGTGAGTTCAAGCCCTGAGTCGGGCTCTGTGCTGACAGCTCAGAGCCTGGAGCCTGCTGTGGATTCTGTGTCTCCCTCTCTCTGCCCCTTCCCTGCTCATTCTCTGTCTCAAAAATAAATAAAAAACATTAAAAAAAAAAGAGTAGCATCCTTTATCAAACCAAAAATTCAATGTTTTACATTCTTCCCATGAGTACCTGGGTCCGACTGGCATTTGTAAAATAGGAGGAGCTGGTCCAGTAACTCTTGAAACAAAGAATAAATGCTCCAAGGCTACTTATATTTTCTGAATTCCACTTACACAATGGTTGCAAACTGCTGGTTACCATTTGAAGAAATCCCTTGTTTAGCTTGAGTTGTCAATCTTAGCACAGAATTTTGACGCGTTTGTGCTTGAAGGCTTTTAAGTGGCATATATGTTCATTTTTCCTTACCTATCCCACTACTCCCTGTTACCTTATGTTCACAGTCCTTTTGCAAATACATATCCACTTAGCCATTTTCCTTCATACACCTCTTCAATATTGGCTCAAATGTGACATTTTTTGCTTAATAAAAAAAGGCTTATCTTATCAGGCACTCTTCTACACAAATAAAACTGTTCCTAGTTGATTCATATATCAAGAGATTTTTTACATTGTTAAATACTATGTTAGGGTTCAGTTATATACTTTAAGATTTATCATTAAAAATAATCTAGATATAGGGGCTCCTGGGTGGCTGAGGGTGGGTGAAACATCCTACTCTTAGTTTCAGCTCAGTTCATGATTTCATGGTTTGTGAGTTCGAGCCCTGCATTGGGCTCTGTGCTGTTCATGTGGAGCCTGCTTGAGATTCTCTCTCCCTCTCTCTCTTCCCCTTGTACTCTCTCTCTCAATCTCTCTCCAAAAAAAACAAAACAAAACAAAACAAAAAAACACTTAAAAAAGAAAAAAATAATCTAGATATAGAAAAAAAGTTCTAGTGGAACACATAATACCTTGTTTATGAGCTTAAAATATCTTTCTGCACAAAATATTTGCCAGCTTGTATTCTGTTCACGTGCTCCTATGGAAATGATAATGCATTTGATGATGGTGATCATCAGAAATTTAATACCCACATTAAAGGTCATTTCATTTTAATTTAAACTTTTTTTCTAGACTATGGTTATTTCAAGTATGTAACTGAGAATATGAGCTTCTTTGAAATGAAAATATCAGTAAACTAGAAAACATGGACAATAAACCTGTTTTGCATCTGATGAAGCAAAGGCATGACCTCATTGGATTTCCATTTTCTCTTATGCAGAGAGGGGATATAATAGCTCATGCTGATTTTGTGAGCTTGATGTGAGAAAAATACATCTTTATGATACATTATTGAATAGTTGAACTTCTAAAAATTGTGTGCAGATTGATTTTTTTCAGGTTGAATTGGAAATGCAGTAGGAAAAATATATTTAGGTAATTTATAGTGAATTCTTTTATGAATGATATTGCTACTTCTTAATGCCTTGTACATTTAGGTTAAGATTTAATATATTATTTTTCTAATAGAAAAAATATTTAACCACATAACAAAATCCTCTGAAAACATTCTGAAAGAAAGCTATAATATTTTTTAGGATATCTTAACTTTTTTTAATTATAGGAAGGTCAACATTCTAACTAAATTTTTTATAAATAGTTTTTAAATTGTGTAGAAATTTGAATAATTTGCCAACACAATAATTGCCTTTTTTTGTTTCTCATTTTTTCAAATACTTAGGTAAACAAGTTTCAGGTTTAAAGACTAAATTTGGAAGCTTTCAAGGATTTAGAATACTGATAATGGTATCATAAAAATGATGGGATAATTTAAAATAAGGTTTAGTATGTAGGTTAGAATTCTAACTTGAAGACAATGATAAAAGTTCTTATCAAATAAATTTGGTAAAACATTAATAATTAACAAACACAACAAACCTTACTATAGGTTGTTTAACAAATACAACATTACCAAATTTTGTGTTTAACGAAAGTTCAGTTTAACGCTAAATGGTACA
This sequence comes from Lynx canadensis, assembly GCF_007474595.2. Lineage (NCBI taxonomy): Eukaryota > Metazoa > Chordata > Mammalia > Carnivora > Felidae > Lynx > Lynx canadensis. Next base: position 168,258,963 of record NC_044310.1, on the reverse strand, counting down.
CATTCTCATGAGTGCACTGAAATAATTTATTGCTTATAAATATATTTCATTGTACTATATGGAGTTAGGTCCTAACTAGTCATGTTCATTTCATAATCACTACATCTACATGCAAACTCTGGGGAAGAAAAAGAAAAAAATATATACTAGATGTATATTCATACTTAAATTACACTTAACTGATCCTTAGTTTTTGGGTTTTTTTCCAGCCATGATGTTTATATATTTGCTTTCTTCAAGTTACATGATTTTGAATTTTTATCTATAGCTAGATAGATCCGCCATCTTGGCTCATGAGAATTATGAATCAATTGTAAAGAAAAATGGTGATTTATAATTACAACTAAGAGAATAAGTTACTTAATCATCAATTAATACATAATCTATCTTTTCCAGTACTCACTGGTTATGTGAGGCACATTCTGTTCTTTTACACAAGACCTCTTGTCAAAAAGAAAACACATAAGAAAAATACATTGAAAAAGTTTTTCTATCTGTAGTCTTTTTTTAAAAAAAAGAGTTCCATTATTTTTTTTTGCTAGTCTGCAAAAATTTTCCCTATTTTAAAAATCTTTTTCAAAAATTTCAACACACCACCATTTTCACTGTATCCTTAAATATTTTGTATGCTTCTATTTTTAATGACGCTGTATATTCCCAGGGATAAAAATGCCATTAGCTCAATTGTCTTTTTCCTCTACTTGGTTTATAGTAGAAAGACTGATTTGTCTTTTATAAACATACAAAATGACATTGCTCAGTTTTCTAGGTCTCTTAAGTGGTAATTTTGGGAAAAAATAGTCTCCAACTATCACTGTTGTTCAAAATGACAAAGGTAGAAACAACTGCTTCTGTCCCAAAGGCACAACTGTCCACACTCAAAGTGAATGCCATTCCAGGAATCAATTATGTGTTGAGGAAAAAAAAAAAACACACACACACACAAAACACTCAAGGCACTAGAATGTATTTTCAAAGAGGAAAACAAAGATTTCTAGTTTGCAGGTCTTTATTAGAGGAGAAAAACTTAGATTCACTCTTTTCATTCTTTTCTCCTGTTTTTAGATGGCTTTAATCTCACAAATATATAAGCACATTATTTTACATTTACGGTCCAATTTTTTTTTTTTTCCAGTGGAAAACTGTTTCATTACCAGGCAGCAGCCTTCATCTGGCTAAGATGATGTTTACCCACAAATGTTACATTCTAACTCAAATGTCCAAAGTAGAAACAGCTAAGATTTCTTTTGGCCATAGCAAACAATATAAATTTTAAAAGGATTTTTACAACCCATCACAATGAATATTTTTACATGTTTATAGTAGGGAGATTATGTTCCATAATAACCAAACACTGATATTTAAATTCTCCCCTTTTGTTCAATGCAGATAATTCCCCCTAATTTATTAGTGGGGAATTGTTCACATCTGTGAAAGATGTTCCTTTTCAAAGAGAGGGACTGGGAACTCAGCAAACATGGGAACAGTCAGAGGGAGCAGTACTTGGAATCTAGGCTGTTAGTTAGTTCATGTGAAAGCCAATCCCACTGGTATGGATGCAGAATTAAGTCCCGTAAGAGACTGGGAAGAGCCATATGCTTGCCAGGCCCGGGCCAAATGGGAGTTGCTATTTTCACTGGATGAAAGCAAACAAAATTTGAGAAGGACATCAAATCATAGGCTTATAAGGAAGAGACTACTGGGCACATTTTAATATTGTAGTTAGCATGCTGAGCCGCGGCCTTACTCTAGGCACCTCCAATCCTATCATTTGAATGGCCATATTCATTGCAAAGCTCTTAAAACACTACAGGACTTTGAAGGGACTGCTTCTGGGATCAGGTGGTGGAAACGTATTAGATTGAAGTTACTTCAACTCTTGACCTCTCACATAGGGCAGGGACTGACACTACTTCAAACATTTATAAATACTTCAAAATTATTCCTAGAAAAGAATGTAAGATGCACTGAGCAAATCCTGTTATCTGCTAACTTGAACAACAGAATCTTCTAGAGAGAGATTCCATTCTTTTTAAAATCAGCAGATACTCCAAAATGGAGTCCGACCCCAAATTCCTCATGGAGAACACTTTTGACAAGGCTTCTACTGTCTCTACTCAGTAGGCCACGAACATCACAAGACACGCTATCACTGCATGCAGTGTTCAGAATGCAGGTATACAGATGCAGTGACAATCTACATGACTCCATGAGAGGCAGTCTTAGGCCGCATTTTTAGCTGATCACCACTACTCTTCACTAACCCTCAGTGCACCAGCAGCCTAACTTAAAGCCAAGGAAGTAGATTCAAAGGATTTCTCTTACAGCTGAGTCTGGCTTTATATGCTGTTATTTTAGTACTTTAAAACATTTTACAGACTCATGTCTACAAGACTCATGCAGGCTCCTATAGTGTGACACTAAAACATTTCAACAGCTTCAGAATAAGGCTCCTGCTTCCTTCTTATCCGTTATCTACCATACACTGTACTAAATAACTGTTTCCTTTGAGTGCATTTTGTTTATTTCCATCTTAAATTAATCTACCAAATTCTAATTGGTTTACTATTTTAGCAAACTATTAGCACTCATGCACTTTTTTGTATAATTTCTAATGTTTACTTATTTTGCAGGAGTCAAGGTGGCATTGAAGCGTTGGGTTTGAATTCTACCCTTGCCAATTGCTTGATACGAGATTTCTTCCTCAGCAAGACAACCACAGTAATGTATCCTTCTTGGTTTGATGAGGATTCTCTAAGATTAAATGGGATAGCCTATGTCAAGCCCCTAGTATGATTTCAGTTATATAGCAGACCTTGAACATTTGGTAGTTCTCCCTGTCTACTTTTAACTTCCTGAGTTTTGAGCCCTTTCTTCTGAAGATTCTAAATTTCTTAGTGTTAAAAATTAATAATATTGGTAGAAATATCATTCTTTTTTCATGCACATGTTTTCTATATTAATGCCAAATTTATCAATAGTTTCTTTTACAATATGCACTTCTATCTTTCAAGATATATGTATGATATATGTACTCCATATGTAAGATATATGTGCTCCAAGACTACAAATATATTCCCTTAGCATTCTAGGGGAATACATTTGTTAACTATTTAATATAACAGTTTTATTTTATTAAGATGTTAGAAATAAAATGAAATATTTTAAAAACTATTAATAAAATAGTTTTAAAAAAGTATTTTATTAAATGGTTCAATGCTAAACTACTTATATATGTTAGATATTAATATTTATATAATTGTATATAATGCTTACATAATTATATAATAATATGTATTATATAATCTGTATTATATATAATATGTATTATATATTATTATATAATATTATATAATATATAAGCATATATTTATAGTATATTATATAATTTGATAGTGTAAAGTGTCCATCTTTTTCTGTCTGTTAATTCATTTTGTGGCTCCTTTTGCATCTTTTCTGAGAAATGGACTGTCAAATTTCACTTAAAATATCTTGTTAGGCTTTGAATCGGGATTATATTTATTTTATAATTTGTTTAGCAGAGAATGACTACCTTTACTATATTTTCTTTCCATTAATAGGCTGTGTTTCTCTATTTAATTGTATCTCCTTTTATGTCTTACATTAAAGTTTTTACCTTAGATTTTGCACATTTGCATTAGTTTTATTCCTAGTTATTTTCTTTAATTCTCTATCATTTTCAATTATGACCAGGGCTTTTTTTTCATTAGGTTTTCTGATATGTCACTATTGATTTTAGATAGATATACTTCATCAAGTTAGGAAAGTTTCTTACTGTCTTACGTACTTACCAAATTAAAAAAATGCCATTTTTAATAAATGGACTTTTTGCATTTGTTAAAATAATTTTGTGGGTTTTTTTCTCTTTAATCTTTTAAAAAACAAATTAATTAAACCATTTTATAGTGTCAAACCTTCCTTGCATTTCTGATGTCAAGCAACTTTTAATACACTGCTATATTTAATCTATTAAATTTTTATCTTGAAGTTTTGCAGCTATACTTAAAAGTAAAGTTGGCCTATGGTTTTATTTTTTGTGCCATGTTTGTCTAGCTTAGGGATCAAGATTATAAAATTATCTTAGAAAGATACAGAAAGGCTTCTCCATTTTTTCCCCCAATGCTGTGCAAGCTAATTATCTCTAAAAATTTCTAAAAGTTCTAAAATCTCTACAGAATTATTCAGTGCCTATCTTAAATTCTATTTTAACTTGTCACCTGAACCTTTATTTGCTAAATGTAACAACCATCTCTTAGAACAAACAATACCTGGCACAGAGTAAACACTTTGTAATTGTGAATGGCTCTATGATTTTATTGCTTTGAGATCAGAGAATTTTGCCTGTTGAGATTTCTTTTGTGGACTGAAAAATGGTAGTTTCATGAATGTTCCCTTGACTACGAAGTTCCCTATATATTTACTATTTATAAAACCAATTTTGAAAGTTGTGCTTTTGAATTTTTTTCTGTTTATTTTTGAGAGAGAGAGACAGAGCGGGGGCGGGGGGGGGGAGGCAGAGAGAGAGGGACACACAGAATCTGAAGCAGGCCCCAAGCTCTGAGCTGTCAGCACAGAGCCTGACGATGGTCTAGAACCCACAGACTGTGAGATCATGACCTGAGCGTGTCGGACTCTTAACTGACTGAGCCACCCAGGTGCCCCAGTTGTGCTCTTGAGTTCTAAGCAGCTTTAATTATTTTTAGTTTACTTGATCTGTCAATTTATAAGGAAGATATATTAAAATCTCTGACTATGACTGTGCACTTACTAATTTCACTTATTTATCTCTCTTTTTATTTTATATATTTCTGCTGTTAAGAACTTGAAGTATCAAGAGTATACATTATTTTTATATTGTTCCTTTCATCTCCATATAATTCTTTTTCCTTTCCATGCTTAGTCTTGATTTCTACTTTGCCTGATATTGATATTTTTAAATCTGCCTTTTTTGTTAGCAATTTTCTGTTATATTTTTCTCCATTATTTCTCTTTTCAGATATCCTTATAGCACGTTGGCTTAGAGCTTTTGTAAACATCACACATTTAGATATAGATTTTGTTTGTTTTTACCGAATTTGAAAAATCTCTTTCAGTAGAAGCACATATCTCATTTACATTGTGCTGTCACTAGTGTCTGGACTTTTCTTGCCATAGTTAAAAAAAAAAAAGTTTATAGTTATCAAATCTTCTATCGTATATACATATTCCCTGTCTTCTTTCAATATTTTTTCCTAATATGAATTATTTTTGTTGGCATAAGCTTCTAGTTTCAGACAGTTGTCTCCTTTACAGTTTTTGAGAAATGTTCTGCTGTCTTTTTACATCTATTTTTTTTTAACTAAAGTCTATCTCAATCTCATTTCTGTGGAATTAAATTTTTTACTTCTGTCTCTTCATATTTTGAGGACTTTCAAATTTTCTTTTCTCTTTTGCGTTTTTCCAAGTGTTTCCAGGCACTTGTCCTTTTGATTTATTCTGCTTAGCACTACATGGTCCATTTTAAATGGAAAATTGATGTATTTTTTCAGCTTTCAGCATCCCCTACCCCTTTTAACTTTGATGGTTTCCTCACATGGGTTGACTCTTCTGGATTTTTCTGTCATATTTCTTTCCCTGCCGCCTGTCTGTCGTGTTGGGCCGTACTATAGGAGAATTCACTGCCTTAACAGGCTAGCACTCTAGTTTACTTTTCCAGCATAATTATGCAGCTATTCAGTCCATCTCTCTCGGTCTCTGTCTCTCTCACTACTAAAAACCACTATTTTTTATTTTCAAGATTTATAACTCAGCCTGTTATTTTTCATGGTTAAGACAGCCTCTCATATCCCTATGAAAATATTTATGATTCTTTAAATTATTTGTTGCTTCCTTTTATTACAGTTTTTCTTCAAACGTTTTGTGATTTTTGATAGTATTCTTATGTGTGCATTTGAGAAGACCTGTCTGTGAGAGTTAATTTTGATTATCATTGCCAGCGTTTAGAGATTGTGCATGTGTGCATACATGTGTGTGTGCACATTTACTGCTTTAGCTGTGGATAATTTTTCTCTCATGGCTTAGCACAAGAGAGGAGGGTGGAAGGAATCACCCTGGCAGGTATGTTTGCACCGTAATAATTGCCTCAGCTTCTTTTCTCGGGCCTTCTGTCCATGCCTCTGCATCTGGAGCAGTACCTTCCTCAGAGCAGGCTCTCCCACACTTGAGGGTCATGGTTTTTCCTGCCATCCCTGACTTGTGTAGGCTAGTCTTCATCTTCTGGGGCTTGGACATATTACCACCAGGAGAAAAATCAGGGAATTTTACCAAAAGGATCCAGGAGAATGGCTATTGGCTAAAGACCCAAGAAGGTGTCCCCTATAGAGCTACTTTATCTAAAAATTTCACTAACACGACACTTATTTTATTCTCCTAAATACAAATTATTATTATTTTTTAACTGGTAAAATGCACATGGTTTAAAATTCAAGAAGTGTGTGCAGCAAAAATTAAGTGTCCCTCCTAACCTATTTCTTAGCCAGTTAGTTCCCCTCCCGTGATCAAGGATCCTTACCAGTCTTTGGACACCTCACTTTTTGATAAGGCTAGGTAGACAAGTATTCCTATGTTTGTCATTCAATTACACAACAATGGTTTTTCAACTCATTGGATATGCAGGTTTTTGTTCCTTGCTTTAGGCATGTGAATTCCTAAATCACATGAGATGTTTAGCATCTGGGTGACTCATACCTATGAACCCTAGAAAACTGATTCCACAACTTATAATGGTTAATATGGTGCATGGTCCTTTGTCGATCATAAAACCAGCCAAGTATTCCCTTGCTATTATTTTCTTGTGTACCGCAAAGAAATGGGGTGAATGTTCCATGGAGGAGCATAGAAATACCCCTCTTCCTCCAAAGTCCAGTCCAGGCTCCCCAAGTTGTAACAGCAGGAATAGGGCAACTGTTGGGACTCCTACCCCACCCACTCTCCATCATCCCCCTTAGATGTGTCCCTAGTCTATTTGGTTTCCCTGCACTTCTGACCCTCAGAGGAGTCTGTGATACCTAAGACTTTATCTGCCCCAGTATCGTCTCTGATTTAGATCTGCTCTTTAGACCAAATTGCAACTAGGTTAGCCTCCAAAGAGGAGAAAATATAACATTTTAAAAACTCTGATCTACAATAAGAACTACACTTCATATCTTTCTCACATATACACATTTGAAACAAAATGCTAACAATTCTTACCCCTATTATCTATAATGCAATGTCATTTTAAAGTATTATTTTTCATTTTAAAAATGTTATGATCAACTCAAATGGATTTCATTATCCACTAATGCAAAGTTCCCTGAAATTTGAAAAATACTACCTAATGACAATAAGCATCTTGTCAAAGACATTCCTCCTGTAGCCATAAAAAAGAAATTTCTACCATTTCATATAATTTACCACAAGACAGATATTTTTATAAAGTGACTATTTTCATTTATTTTGATTCAGACCTAGACTTTTCTGGAACAATATTATTCCAACTGACAAATCTGGTCAGTGCTGGTCCACCAGTACTTACAACGTTTACTAATCCTGAACTAGGTCCAGTCTTGGTATGTGCCAGCGATCAGGGACCTCCACCAAATCACTTCCCTTTGCTTTGTTGTCCAATGACAATTTTTCATTATTTTCCTTCCGCTTGGAATTTTTAAACTCCCATTCATGTTCTCTCAGGACTACATAGTTTTTGCTTTTACCTCAATTTGGAATCTGTTTTGTATATTTGTGGATAGATCCCTTAGTTCTCTCTCCACACTGCACTCCACCCCCACCTATGCCTAACACAGCTGCGTTGCAATATTATATTTTTCCAGTAGACATATTCAACACATGATTAAGTCATTCAGAGAATTCCTTAAGTCTTAAGCTTTGGTTTATTTTGTAGAATATTTTCTTTATAATTACTGTGATTTTTTTAAAAAAATGAAGTTCATTTAGAGAGCTTTAGCATGTATCTGTTTAAAAATATTTAATTTTCAAGTACAAACTTTTAAAATCAGGGCTTTCCAAAGTTATTAGCACTTACAGTATATCTCTGTCCAGTGGAACAGATGTTGCCTGTATCTACAAATATTTCAAAAACAGATTGAAGGCATGCAATATGCAATTCCTTTTGGCACGACTCATGTACATTTTGCCAGAAAACATTTGAACAGATTTTAAATCTTTCTCCTCATTATCTTTGAAAAATATACAAACTCACACACATTTTTGCAAGGTGTCTGTTATGAGTTACTTGCTGTGAAGAGTACCTTTTAAACAATATGCCTCTCGACATCAAAAAAATTTTGACTATATAAAACTTGGAAAGTTGAAGAAAAGGTCATGTAAACTGTAATTGTTAATAGTAACATCAGACAAGTGTATCTTAATACAAAATATTTAGCCTGGTAGGTGCATATAATTAAACTCTTTGAGAAAAATTAACAGCACCTACACTATAACACATTTCAGAGAGATGGTACTTGATTTAAGAATAAAAGCTATCTGCAATCGTTATTTTTCCTGTCTTATCATCTAATTATGTTTCAGAGTCCAGTTAAATTCTATCTTTTGACATTTCTCAAAGCTCTTGGTTCTCACGTCTCTTTAAACTGTTTATTCTACCCGGAATATTCTTTTTCCCTTATCTTCACTTAGAGTGTGCAGAGTTTGGGGAAGTTTCATGTAGTTCACGGTGATGAAGGGACAAGGTACAGCATTTGAAGGTCTGCCAGGAGATAAGGCTGGGGAGGTGGACAGGAGCCAGATAACTGTAGAGACCCATATACAATGCTAATTTTAGGAGTTTACAATTAGCACTGAAGATTTGATAAAAAGCACAGGAGGATTTTAATCAAGGAGATAAATGACGGGATTAGAAGTACATTTTATATAATCAAATCCAGATACATCATGTGATATGAATTTAAAAGAGGAAAGCTGGAAGCAGAATAGCCAGTTAGGAGTTTGCTACAATAGTTGAGGCATGGAATGTTTACAATTAGAATCACTGAACCCATCGTGCTGCACATTCCTGTGATTTGTGGTTACTGTGCTTAATTTAAAGCTTTCCACTGTGTGTTTTCCATGTTCCCATCGCCATGTTGAAAAGGTTTCTCTCCTGCACCCAGCACCTCCCAGACCTTGCACATTACCTTCTCTGACGCCTATCTTATTCAGTCTATCTCTCCCACATCTTTATCTTCTGCACAGACTGGCGATCCTGTTCCCTGGCTTTCACTGAAAACTGGTTTCTTCAGCATCTGTTTAAGTGGGTGCCACCCACTTCCCACACAAAACTAGGGTCAAAATCCTCATTCCTCAATGCCATATCCAGACTTTTATGACTCCTCATCTTACTCCTTCTTGGAGGTTTGTGATGCTTTTAGGGTATCACCTTTCATACCTTTTTTGTTCTCATAAGTTTTCCAGTCACTATTTTTCATTCATCACATATTTTGGCACCTGATGCATCTTTCTTTCTACCCCTGTTCCTATCTGGAGTAGCTTCAGGGATCATTGGGTCTCCCAGCAAACAGCTTAGCTTCCCATTAGCTTGGCTTTTCCTACACCAACAGTCATCATACCCGCTCCATTTCAGAGCACCATGTCCACATCTCCAGCCCAGACCCTGTTTTCATCCAACAGAGCCCCTTTCTGAAATAGTCACAACTGCTTTTGTACCACAAAGTCTTATCTTTCTAGTTCTTCTCACCATTATTTCCACAACCTCATTGGGATCTATAATTTCTTACTCCCTGTCTTTTGATCTACAATTCCCTCATATTTTCCACTTCCTTTTCTGTCCAAGCTCCAATGTTTAAACCCCATTCTTGCCATATGTCTCAACTCTGGCCACTTCCCCTTCCCCTGCTTCTACCAACAAAACCAAAGTTTAAGCCTCTTTCATTGGGCTACTTTCCTGGGCTACTAAGCACTACTGGAGAAAATTAGCACAAATAACAGATTGATAGTCTGGCAAATGAACAGTTTCAGTAACAACTGGGTCCTGAAATCTGCCTGGAAAATTTTCTGACTTTCTCTTGCTTCCCTTTTTCAATTTCCACAGCTTTTTCAAATTTTCTTTCTCCTGAAACCTTTGATCCCTCTCTGTTTCTCTCTTCACTTAAAGCACATAATTTACAAAGAAAATAGACAACAACAGATGGATGGAACTTTCCTCAGACTCCTCCCTCTGTATATTTGCAAACCTTCCAACTCCTGCCCCCTTCTCTTGCCTCCCTTCCCTCTGTCATGGTGGAGTAGATGTTCCTCCTTCTGATCAAGGACCTCTCTGCTTCTGTCTACTAGAGCCGTCTTCTCCCACCTCATCCTTACCTCTTTGGTTGGTCGGCCATCCATCTTTTTTCTCAAGATCTACAAGCACCCTCTCTGGAAGATTTCTTCCCATCAGCACAACCATGGTTAAGTCTTCACTATCACATCAACAAGCAGCCAAACTTCTTCCCCCATCCATCTTTCTCTATCATCTTTATCTTTTCACAAAAAAATGACTATAAATCCTGTCTTCCTTTTTTCTCACCTTCTATTCATTCTTCAGCCTAAATGTAATCCAGCTTTTGTTTCTAGAATGCAAGCGAATCTATGCTTGTTAAGATAGTTTGATGCTATATAAGCCCCTATTTTACTTACCTCTATCACTGCATTTTAAACTGGTGTCTATTTTTTCCTCTTGAGATGCTCTTTCCTTGCCTCCCTCTCCCCACGTTGGCCTATGTGACATTGCAGTCTCTGATTTTTTCCCCCTAACTCTCTGGCTGTTGCTTCTCAGATTCCTTCATGAGTTATTTTTCTGTTTTCCTTTTAAAAGGCGTCAGGTCACCAGAGTTCATCTTCAAACTTATAACGACCACAGCAATAGTAATAATAGCTAATATTCATCAAATTCTTACTTGTATTAAATACTTTTTAGAGATGATATTTGATTTTTTATAAAACCCTATAAGGTATAAAACCCTATTAATATGTCACCTGATGGAGAAGTTAAAGATCCTTAGGATGGCCCCCAGGCTAGCAGGTAGCAAAAGCAAGATACCAAAGATATCCAAAGCAAAACCGAGTTACTCAAATCTGACTGAATAGAGACTGTCCCTTAATTGCTTGTTGTGTGTTCTTACCCTTGGTGATCCCATTCACTTGCATGTAATCCCCTGCCCAATGCTCGTGCTTCTCAAATCTAGTGCTCCTTCCCAAATATGGTTCCTGAAGACCAAGCCCCTATGTCCCACTGACTGCTGTTGTGCACAAGCAAGTAAACACCCACATTTCTCAAACTAAACTCTGCATCCCATCACTCCCTGCCCTTGCAAAATTTTCTTCTTGTTTGTCTCATTTTGGTCAATGGAGCCCACAGTTCACGCTCTCCACCAGGTCAGAACCTTGCTTTCATCCTTGACTCCCCTCAATCCTTAACCTCCTATTTCCAGTTAATTGCCAAGTCTTCTTACTTTTGCTTGTTTAACATTTCTGGTCTCTATATGACTTCTCTTCAGTTCCACTGTCTAGATCATTAAAACAAGCAGGGGCTCCTTGCTACCAGTGCCTCTGCCATTCTAATCTGCTCTTCACAATGTCACTTAATTCAGTTTCTTAAAGTGCAAATTTGATCATATCAACTCCTGCCTTTAAAATCTTCAGTGCCAGAGAGGAGGTGGGTGGGGAGATGGGTGAAATAGATAAAGGGAATTACGAGTATACTTATCTTGATGAGCACTGAGAAATGCATCGAATTGTTGAATCACTATGTTGTACGCCTGAAACTAATATAACACTGTATGTTAATTAAATTTCAAGAAAAATCTAAAAGTTAAAAAGCAGTTTGATAGAATTTTCTAGTGAAACAAACAAACCCTTCTAGTGGCTTGTCACTGACCTCCAAACTCCTTAGGATGGCATTAAAGGCTTTACAACCTGCCTTCTACCTACTGTTGTAGTCTAACTTTCTACAGTTACCTACCTCACATTCTATAATCCAGCCATATTGCATTATTATCATTTCCTTAAATGTGCTGAAATGTGCTGTTTTTTCTCTTGATTCTGACCTTCTGTAAATAATGATGTAATCTCACCTATGCCCAGAATGTTCATCATTCTCATAGAAGTTAGGTTTCAACATATACAACATCTGTTCTGGAAAGTGGTTTCTAATAACCCAAGGCCGGGCAGGTGCCCCTCTGATGTCTGTCCATAGAATATTGTGCTTATCTCCACTTGAGCACATACCACAGTGTGTTATAAGTATCCATTTATTGTTTGCTCCAATAAGACATAAACAATTTGAGGGTAGAGGTGGTATTTGAACCTACAGTGTATGGCACTATGTCTAGCATATATCAAGTGATCAACAAATGTTTATTGAATTAATGAATTAATGACTGTTTACAAGTGTCACTCTAAAAAACAGAAGCCATCTGTTGTACTTGGAAACAGATAATCTCTGCCAGAAAACCTTCATTAGGGTTGAGCAGGTTAGAAATGAATGGGGAATGAGGAAATAGAAGATTAGACTTCTCATTCGAGAAGCTTAGCTATTAGTTTAATTCATAAGAGCAATGGTAAATAAATAACCCACAGGAATAACCTTTTAAGAGTCAGGCAGGATTTATAGGAAGAAGGTTTAAAAGCTTGACTAGAGGGTATAAAAGGAGATGAACACCACATGGTGAGACATACCATATTTCTGGCTAGGAAAACAATATTGTAAGATAAAATTATTTTCCTAAATTAACTTACAGTTTCAATGCAATGTAACACAAATTTTCCATTGATTTTTTTTATTATGAAAATGATTCATATTTGTGGGGGAAAATCCAAACCAAGTCTCTCATTCTCTTACTTTCTCTTGAGTGTGTGTATGTATGTGTGTAAGTACTCACACATGAATATATATTTATACACACACACACACACACATATATGATAGTCGTTTTTTTTTTTTTTAACACATATGGACTCTTTCTTTATGTACCCTCCAACAACTATTTTATTTAACTTAGCAGCATAACTTGGATATCTTTCTACATCAATACATATGGATCTACCTTATACATTTTTAAACTTCTAAAATTGAAATTTATCATACATACAAGAATACAGAAATCATCCCTCCCTCATGTCCCTTTCCAATCATGACTCCCTAAATGTAAACACTATTATGACTTTTTTTCAGCACCTATTAATGTTACCCATTCTTGAACTTTATGTAAATGAAATCACACTGTATGTTATTACTGTGTCTGGTTTCATTCTCAATATTTAGGAGTCATTCAGTAGTTTGGCTTTTCATTGCCATATTACATTACATGACTATTACATGACAATTTACACATTCCTCCTTTAGTAGATAATTGTGTTATTCCCAGACTGAGAATATTATGAATAGAGATGCTGGGAACATTCTTGCATGTGTCTTTTTATGAACATATGTATATATATCTGTTGAATATATACCTAGGAGTTGAAGAGCTAGGTGATAGCGTATTCACATATTTAGTTTTAGTAGATACTGCCAAAGAGTTTTCTAAGATGATTATAGCGGTTTATTCCATAGCGGTATATTCCAGGGTGTATACCATAATCTTTTTAAAGACCTAGAGTATCGCATTGTGTAAATACATTGTAAATGTATTTAAAATTGGTTATTTTCATTTTTTACTAGTACAAACAATTTTTAAATAAACATTTTGTATAGGTATTTTTGTTTACTCATGTGAGTGTTTCTTTAAGCATGTCAGTAAGATAAAATCTAAAAAAAAATTGAGAACATAATTTTAAAGCTCACTTGAAAAAATTAGTTTTTCCAAAATAAAATTAGGGAATAATATCTTTTAAAAAGCTGAGTAAAATTAAAATGTTTTATAAAAGTTGCAATCCTCACAACTGTAGCCATGGTACAAAAAAGAACATGTGCATTAGTGAATAGGAATGATAGCTGTATCAGTTAGCTCCAAAGAGGAAAAGTGAAATTAAACTGAGTATTTAAAGCAGAGGGAACTTAACGCAGGCAATGGGTTAAGCTGGTGATAAAAGGGTCTGAGAAGCCACTCAAGAGGAACAATACAGCAACAGCTGCTGTGCCGCTAGGCTGGAAGAGAAGCACAAGAAGGGGGCAGAGTTCCTAGAGCTCAGGGCTGGGTCAAGTAGGGAACCAGGTAAGATCGTGGGATGGCTGTCTAAGCAGGGACAAAGTGCTGGAGAAGTGGAGCCTCTGCCCAAGGTACCACCTGAAGCAGAAAGAGGGGAGAGATACGTTGGCTCCTCTTTTCCTCTGATCAGTGCCTCCCACCAGAAGTGCTGATGGTCTGTTAGTAAGGAGTGTGGAAAGTCTCTGAAGGTCAGCTTACTTGAGATGACAGAGCAGAGCAGCAGAAGGACAAGGAGGCCAGCGGGATGGCAGAATAGAATATAAAATAAAGATGACATCACAAATCAGGCCAGACAGGAATGATGGTTTAATAAATGCTATTGACATCATTGTTACCCTGTTATGAAATTGGACTTTTTACCTCCTACCATAGCCCCAAATAAATTACAAGGATGTGTAGCGTTAAATGTAAACAGCTGAAGTCTCTATGAAAAAGAAAATTATGTATATTTTCAGGAATGGGGATGATTTACAGTGCATAAAAACAACAGAATAAATCTAAAAGAGGGGCACCTGGGTGGTTCAATCAGTTAAGCGTCTGACTTCGGCTCAGGTCATGATCCCACGGCTCGTGAGTTCAAGCCCCGCATTGGGCTCTGTGCTGACAGCTCAGAGCCTGGAGCCTGCTTCCAATTCTGGGTCTCCCTCTCTCTCTGTCACTCCCTCACTAGCACTCTGTCTCTCTCTCAAAAATAAATAAATATTAAAAAAATTAAAAAAAAGAATAAATCTGAAACTATGATGATTTAAATTTAAAATAATAACATAAATAAAATTATAAGGTATATAACACAGTGGGAAAATTACTGGTACACATATGAAAAAGGGCTAATACTGGTAAAGTCTCATAGATAAATAGAAAAGTGGGCAAATTATACTAACAGATGTTTCATAAAAGAAGATAAAAATACCAGTAAACAAAGATAAAATAATATTTAAATTTCTAATAATTGAAGTCATACAAATTTAAGTAAATATATATTTATTTGTCGATTAAAGTGACAAATACTATAAAATATTGTTAACCCCACAGTGTGGGAAAAGTGTATTCTTCAACAATAAATGGATTAACATGCTGCCATTAAAATTATTTTTTGAGAAATACTTGACAAAGATAATATTCTTTTTTTTAACTTTGTTTTTAATGTTTATGTATTTTTGAGAGACGGAGAGAGACAGAGTGCCAGCGGGAGAAGGGCAGAGAGAGAGAGAGACAGACAGACAGAATCTGAAGCAGGCTCCAGGCTCTGACCTATTAGCACAGAGCCCGACATGGCACTTGAACCCACAAACCATGAGAACATGATCTGAGCAGAAGTAGGATATTTAACCGACTGATCCACCCAGGTGCCCCAATAATATTTTTTTTCTGATAATATTCTTGATATAATAAGATGAAAACATTAGGATTTAAGCAATATTAAGCTTAAGTTAAATTTTTGTTGCAAAATAAAACAACCCACACATACAAACACATAGTACTAGAAAGAATATATCAAAATATGGTAAAGAATGAACTGAAATAATCATTTCTGGACCATGGGATTACAGTAACTTTTATTTAATTATACATTTCTGCATTTTTCAAATATTCTACAGTGAACCTTTATAATCTAAAAAAAGCAGTGACCATACATATCAATACAGTGAAGTCAAAAGATGGTGAAGAATGCATTATTTGCCAAGAGGAGGAGATTTATGCAAATTTGCAGACTGAAAGGAAAGAGCCAGTGGAGATGAACCAATTGTAGATTAAAAGGTCTAAACTTGCTGAAGGAAGGTCTTGGAGGAGACTGGTTGAGCTCCAGAGCATGGATGGGGGAAATCAGGATTGGATAAGAGTGTATGAGGAAAAAAAAGCCTTAGGAAGGAAGACAGAGAACCAGACCCTGAGGGAGTTCACACTCTATGACCTTGATTTTCTCTCTGCTGAGAGTGAGGAGTAAGGGTTGAATAGTATATATTTATAGAACTGTGGAGATTCTGGAAATTTGCTCAGGAGAACTCATCTCTAAAGAAAATGAAAGGATTTAACAGGTTGTCCTGAAAGTCTCTTTGAGATAAGACATCTTAACGTTGTAATGGTGGCATGGTTCTCTACAATTATGTGAGATTTTCCACCAAGGATATGTATTTTTAAGGACAAAAGCCTTGGAAGTTTGGGATGTTTTCTAGTTGAGAATTTGCAGAGTAGACAGAGGTAAAAGACAGAAAGTTTAGGAGATCGTAGGAACCGTGAAAGCACAGTCTGCACCTGGATCTACACTGATCAGGAAAGGAAGGAAACCTGGAGTGGGGGTGTGGGACAGGGAGAGTGGGTCTTTGGAAGCACATTCCCTCAGTGGGCAAAAGAGGAGTGAGAATACATTATCCACCTTAACTGAGCACCCAAAGCCTTTGGATCAAACTTTTGGCATTTACCGCACTCTGCCTTGTGTTTTAGTTGATTGTACTTTTCTTTTTTTTAAACCACACCCCACTCTCATATGTGGCTGTGTATTCCTGAGGCACCTACCCAAGTGCTCTGCACTTGGCAGCCGTTCAAGTACTGTTGTTGGAAGAGTGAAGGCAACCAAATATGTTAATTTTTGGCATCATGGCAAGTGCTTTGGTTAAATTTAGAACTACTCTTTTGAAGATCGTGTAGTCAAAAGTATTTATTAAATTGGCAACAGTGCTTGCCAGCAACATCAATATGGCGCGCCTTGGGAAGAAGCCAATGGAAGGTGTTAGTGGGACTATAGCAAGCTCAGGGCATCGAATTTAATTGCACTTCAGAAAGCATAATCTTTTTAAGCTTCACACTAATGGTGAAAAGACCTGTTTCACATGCAGGCACAGCTTGCTCTGGATTGACTATCTTGCGGTTGCAGGAATGATAACTGTGAATGTTCCTTGCTCAAATAGTATCTAGTCAAGGGGTGACAGGAAACCTTTTGCTTTTCCCTAAAAGCCTGGTTTCAGAAAGTGAATCTTCCTAACACTACATTTCCAGGGCATACTCTTCTTACTGTATACTCTTCAAGGCCTTTCCTGTTGATTTCCCCTAATTTAAGTAGAAACTCACAAGATCTAAGTCTTTATTTTATAGGAAGAGTAAAGATGAGGAATGTATCACTCTGGTGGTGGTGAGGCTTGGGGGTTGGGAGGGAAGAAGAACTACAATTCCTCCTTTTGGTAATCTTAACTGTAGTTTTACACACACACACACACCACGTATGAGTACACACACACACACACACACCCCTAAATTCACTCATGCACACTCAGTCACAAGCTCAGTTACTTGCTCACTCACTCATGCAAACGTCTCCAATCTTATTTCCAGTTGGATGTTAAAATCACAACTCCACTGTTTCAATTTTTAGTGTTTTCAAGGCTCTTTCTTATATATTCATGAATCTAGGAGACCTCATCCCAGTGAACATTCTTAATTACAGTCAATTGCCCCAAATTGGCTTTCCTGAATTTAAATGCATTTGCCATTTCATTTTTCAAGGTGAATTTGATTGACTGTCTTATAGTGATTGATGCAAGCTCATTCAGAATGTGTGAATAATAAATTTATTGCTCTCTGGAAATCAGTAATAGATCAAAAAATCTCTTTGGTTTAATATTTTACTGTTAAAGATTAAACAGTTCTAAATAACTTAGCAACCCTTTCAACCTCAAATTGTTTAGCTCTCTGTGTAAGGAAACTATGGAGATCGTTTCAGTTCCTTTGGGTGCATTTGTGCAATTTGGATTTAGCTGGTCTGCAAATTGTACTCATCTACGTTACTGTTTCTGTAATGCGAATGATCCAACTGTGTCATAACCTTTTGGCTCTTAACCTCCTTCATTTACATAACCTTTTACTTCTCATTTGCACTAGTCTTGCCATTTTAGGATGAATACATCAAACTCCTTCCTTTTTCTCCCACCACCTGATTTTGTTGCTAAAAAAAATCAATTAGTTCGTCTTACATATGAGAAAACCATGTTGTTCACAATAGATTTTTCAATATTTGAAAGATGTTAGGTGTTTTAACAAAAAGAAATGAGTTAAAGGATTTTAGCACCATGTTATGATTTTAAGAAACAGTAAATTATTTTTACTTTGAAAAATACTTTCAAAGATGAAAAGATTTACAAATATAGACTGTTAAATAATTGACTTATAAGCATATTTAGTGACTTGCTTAGAATAGAATATGTTATAATTTAGAGTAGTGCTACTACTTAATATCTTAAATATATATGTGTCAAAAGTATATATGCATTAGGGTCTTTTATATTTAAAATTATGCCATTTATATACATTTACACACACACACATATTCACAGGTGTTGATTTTTAATAACGTATCATAAAATTTGGCCTCACTAAACTAAAAATATAATTGGGAATTGTGTTTCAAAAATTAATGACAGAAGTCGTTTGAATAGCAAATAGGACACACATTGAATGATTTGTTTTAAAAATCCTATTTATGGGGCGCCTGGGTGGCTCAGTCAGTTAAGTGTCTGACTTCAGCTCAGGTCATGATCTCACAGTCCATGAGTTTGAGCCCTGCGTCAGGCTCTGTACTGACAGCTCAGAGCCTGGAGCCTGCTTCGGATTCTGTGTCTCTGTCTCTCTTTCTCTCTGCTCCTCCCCCACTCACGCTCTGTCTTTCTCAAAAAATAAATAAACACTGGGGTTCCTGGGTGGCTCAGTCGGTTAAGCCTCGGACTTCGGCTCAGGTCATGATCTCGCGGTTTGTGAGTTCGAGCCCTGCGTCGGGCTCTGTGCTGACAGCTCAGAGCCTGGAGCCTGCTTCGGATTCTGTGTCTCCCTCTCTCTCTGCCCCTCCCCTGCTCATGCCTCAAAAATAAATGAAAACATTTAAAAAATCCTATTTACATGCAAGTTTAAAAAAATATTATTAGCTATTCTGTTTGTGCTACTCTGAAGAAGAAAGACCAGGTGTGTAACAGGAAAACCAGATGTCATCCAGCGTACCAAGAAGGGCTTCCCTGAGGACATGTCATTTGACCTGAGTCATCTTTTTATGTGAACCTGACCATGAGCCCCTCCCACTTTGCTAAAACCTGCAGCAGCTTTCTCGAATCTTCAGCACCGCTTGTGCACTGTGCATGATCTGACCTACTTCTGCCACCTCTTTCCCAGCGGCACTCATCCCATTGGGAATTTTTGTTCAGTGGCCATACTCCTAGAGGATGAACATGGACCTTGTATTGTCAGAATCACATCACTGTTATATTGTAGGGACCAAGCAAATATTTGATGAATAAATGAGGGTGACATAAAACACAAATCCTTAAATTTGTTTTTATTTATTTATTTAATTTTTTTTTTGTAATTTACATCCAAATAGCATATAGTGCAACAATGATTTCAGGAGGAGATTCCTTAACGCCCCTTACCCATTTAGCCCACCACCCCTCCCACATCTCCTCCATATTGTTTGTTCTCCATATTTATGAATCTCTATGTTTTGTCCCCCTCCCTGTTTTTATATTATTTTTGTTTCCCTTCCCTTATGTTCATCTGTTTTGTCTCTTAAAGTCCTCATATGAGTCAAGTCATATGATATTTGTCTTTCTCTGACTGACTAAGTTCACTTAGCATAATACCCTCCAGTTCTATCCACGCAGTTGCAAATGGCAAGATTTCATTCTTTTTGATTGCTGAGTAATACTCCATTGTATATATACACCACATCTTCTTTATCTATTCATCCATCGATGGACATTTGGGCTCTTTCCATACTTTGGCTATTGTTGATAGTGCTGCTATAAACATTGGGGTGCATGTGCCCCTTCAAAACAGCACACCTGTATCCTGTGGATAAATGCCTAGTAGTGCAATTGCTGGGTCATAGGGTAGTTCTATTTTTAGTTTTTTGAGGAACCTCCATACTGTTTTCCAGAGTGGCTGCACCAGCTTGCATTCCCATAAATTTATTTTTTTAATAATTTTTTTAATGTTTATTTTTGAGAGAGAGATAAAGAGAGAGAAAGAGTACAAGTAGGGGAGGAGCAGAGAGAGAGGCAGACACAGGATCTGTCAGCACAGACCCCAATGTGGGGCCCGAACTCACGAACTGTGAGATCATGACCTGAGCTGAAGTCGGATGCTTAGCCAACTGAGCCACCCAAGAGCCCCACAAATCCTTAAATTTTAAAGATAATGTGTTTCATTCGTCATTATAAGAATTGTAGCTAACACTTACTAATAAGCACATGTGGTAAGCACAGTCCAAGATAACAAATGTGGTTGATATCAACTCCCTATTAGTGATGAAAAAATGGAAGTTTGGGAGTTCAATAAATTGCCCAATGTCAGGCTGTGATTTGCGCTATGATATTTAAAAAAGATAGAATCACTAAATTGTCTCAGTATCATCTGGAGAGCACAAAAACTAGTCTTGATGTAGTTCATCCCAAATATCAATGCTCTTATAAAGATTTTGTTTCAAGTGAAATGTTTATGTATTATTAAATTTATTCTCATTTTAAGGCATGAAATTCATCAGACTGTCAGACATGTACGATATATAAATGAGCAAAATATATGATATGACTTATATGGTCTTAACCATATATGGTTATGGGTGAGGTTATAATTGGAGTTGGGAGAGTGGCCTGGGGAAAAATATATGTTATAGTAGAGGTAGCCATAAAGTCTTAAGAGTCATAGAGTTATATATATTTAAAAAATATTTAAAGAGTGAATAATATGTCCCACATGTTGTTCTAGGCACTAGGCATACAGTGGAAACAGGGTCCTTGGTGTCATGAAAAATATACTCTAGAAATGAGACATTAAATTTAATTGGGGAGGCCTAATTAGGAAGGGCTTACCAGAATGAGTGATATTTTAACTGAGTCTTGAGAGATGACTGAATAGTGTCATATGCTGATGGGGACTTATTAGTTAGGATTAGATTAATCCTTGAGTAGTTGAAAACCCCAAATACTACTCTCCGTCTCCTCCTCCCCAATTGTCTCTCCCTCCCATAAAATAAACCTGGACATAATTAGTCTGGCGTTAGTGTTATAGGAATCCAGGGTGTTTCCTCTATGTTGCTTTCTGCCTTCTGCTTGTCACTTCCAGCTCAGGCTCTGAAAAGGCTGTTTCATTCCCAGTCATCATATCTGCATCCCAGCCAGCAAGGAGGGAGGGGGTGGTAGGGAGGATGAGCATACCCCCTTTATTTCCAGACACTTCACAAAAGTTGCATACAGTGATTCTACTAATTCCCAGAATCAACCACAAGAGATGTGGAGAGGTGGAAAAATGATATGTCTTACTAAAAACTGAGAATTTTATTACTAAAGAAGATGGGACGAATTAATATTGGGGTTTATGGTAGTCTCTAGCATACAAAAAAAGACAAAGTATAGAGGGATAATGGCAAAAGATTCAAGAAAATAACTTGGAGAATTTTGTGTGGGACATGGCTGGAATTGTTCCATATTTGGAACAATAGAGAAGGGAATAGAATGCAAAACTAGGTCAATGAAAGCATTGATTTGCCATACTCAAAAACATTATCATTTAGGAATATATAATAATTTAAATATTTTTCTATATTATATAATATATAGAAAAAATATATATTATATTATATAATATATTATATATTATAATGTATATTATATATACATATGTATATATGTATATGTATTATATATATACATATGTATATATGTATATGTATTATATATATACATTATATGTATGTATATTATATATATTATATAATATTACGGAATAGCTATTACTCTTGTTTAGCAAGTTAAATCACCAAGATCCAGATGAATTTTCTATTACACCGTAAGTATCTAATATATTCAGAGAGATTAAGGAAGATATTACATTCTTTAAAAAAATTTTTTTTATGTTTATGTTTGAGAGAGAGAGAGAGCACAAGCAGGGGGGCAGGGCAGAGAGAAAAGTAGACAGAGAACTTGAAGCAGGCTCTGTGCTATTAGCACGAGGCTGATGTGGGGCTCAAACCCACAAACCGTGAGATCATGACCTGAGCTGATGTTAGATGCTGAAGTGACTGAGCGACCCAGGTGCCCCAAAGATATTACATTCTTAATGCAAGGACAGAAAGGCAATCCAAAGGGAACTATTAGAGAATAAAAAAGGGGCTCCTAGAGATTAAAATATGAGCACTGAAGTAAAAAGAAAAATTGATAACCTCCCAGAAAGTTAATGGAAATTAGAAAGATATGGAAACATTAGTGAAAAGATGAGGCATAGAGTTCAAATATGGAACGTTCAAATTTTGATTAAAGTCCTAGAGAGACAGGACAAAAAATTGTGTGTGTGTGTGTGTGTGTGTGTGTGTAAGTGTGAGTGTTGGTGATGGTGGAGGAGGGAGTATTGTCAAAGACAAAATGGAAGGAAATTATCCAAAATGGAAAAAAAGACACGAGTCTGCACAGTAAAAGGATTCACCAAGTGTCCAGAACTATAAAAAGATACCCACAAAGACATAATCTTTTTTTTTTTTTGAGAGAAAGAGAAGGAGGGGGAGTGAGGGGGAGAGAGAGAGATACAGAGAGAGAGAGAGGGAGGGAGAATCTTAAGCAAGCTCCATGCTCAGCTTGACACAGGGCTCGATCTCATGACCCACCATGAGCCATGAGATCCTTTACCTGACCGTAAATCAAGAATTAGATGCTTAACCAACTGAGCCACCTGGGCATCTCCAATATTCTAATGAAATTTTACACAGTGACAAGGATAAAAGACACTAAAACCTTCTACAAGAAGTTCTTCAAATTTCTAAGGAAAAAAAATTATGTTCAAACTATCAGTCAAATATGAGGGATGTTTGAAAATACATTTAGACATGCAAAGATTAAAAAAATTAATTCTTCATCAACATACTCCAGCAAAGCAGGAGAGTACAGAATGAAAGGAGACTGTGAAACAGGAAACAGTGGGTTTATTTTCAATGCTTATTTATATTTTAGAAGGAGACAGACAGACAGACAGAATGTGAGCAGGGGAGGGGTAGAGAGAGATGGAGATAGAATTTGAAGCAGGCTCCAGGCTCTGAGTTGTCAGCACAGAGCCCAACATGAGGCTTGAACCCACAGTTCTATGAGATCATGACCTGAGTCGAAGTCGGACACTTAACCAACAGAGCCACCCAGGCACCTCCAGGAAACAGTTGATTTAACTTTGTAAAGAAGTCAAAGAAATCCCAGAACTACAGTTTAGGATAGTGTCACATTAGAGATGAAGAGAGAGAACTCTAGGAAGTTGATCACCAGCAGGGGTTGGGGGGGAGGAGGGAGGGAGGGAGGGAGGAAGGATGGGAAATAAAGGAACTATAGACAATATGATTGAGAAGGTGGGTAAATGTGAGCATGATAAGGTCACAAATTCAAGGAACAAAGAATGCAATGAGAAATTTCAGAGAAAAATATGAAGCAAAATGGAGCGCCTGGGTGGCTCAGTCAGTTAAAGCATCCAACTCTTGAACTCAGTTCAGGTCTTGACCTCAGGATTGTGAGTTCAAGTCCCGCACTGGGCTCTGTGCTGGGCATGAATCCTACTTAAAAAAAAAAAAAAAATATATATATGAAATATATATATATATGAAATATATATGAAATATATATATATGAAATATATATGAAATATATATATGAAATATATATGAAATATATATATGTGAAATATATATATGAAATATATATGAAATATATATGAAATATATATATGAAATATATATGAAATATATATATATGATATATATGAAATATATATATATGATATATATATATCATATATATATATATGAAGCAAACCAAGATGTAACACAACGGTAAGCAATTGTAGAACGTTAAAAAAAATCATTTCAAATTGAAGTTAGAAACGTCTTTGTATCAGTGATATATACATACACAATTGTAGACGCTGTTTATACCATAAGGCAATAGGCATTTGATGTTGGACCTTGAAGTTGTCTTCAGGGCAGACAATGGGGAAGGGAAGATAAATAAAATAGTGGGAAGTAAACATACTAGAACCAATAAACACTAGCTGAAATCTACAAGAACAGACTGAAATCTATGCCCATTTGTCACTGCCTCCAACTTCAATGATATGAGTATGTATGTTCTTTAGGAGAAGCTGGGGCCTTTTGTCTTGAAATTCAACATCCACCTGGCCTAGATGACAAAAAGACAGAAAGATCTAGGGAAAGATGCAAAAACTGATGGCCAGGCTTCTGTTCCTGGCCAACAAGGTGAACCAGAAAATAAGCAAAACATGTGCTAGAGGGTCACATCCCTTCTTTCCCCTTCCTCAATCTTCTTGTTACGGAACCAGGCTGGAACGCTGGTGGAAAAACCAAACAGCACTCAGAGATCTTGGTGGATTGGAGATTTATTTAACACCAGTGGGCTCAGAGGAAGCTGTTTCTTCAAAGGTCTGAGCCCGGAATGCAAGTGGGGAGGGTAATTGATAGCCGACAGCTTCCATATCTGGGGGGGTTTTCACGTGCACAGCAAACAAAGGAAGAAGAACCCAGAGGAGGGGTCTCGAAGCTAGAGACCAGAGTCTGTTTTAGCCCTGTCGGGCATCTTTGGCGTACTTCTCCAACATTCTAAGCATAAAAACAATAGGACTGCTTCTCCATTTCAGCCCTCAGAATTTCACACAAAGTGTCTCTCCGTGGCTCACTCAAACATGAAGCAGACAGAGAAGGAAATTCTGGGGAAATGTAGTTCAGCCTAGCCTAGCTGATCGTGTTATGCACGGACACATTACATAGCTGCCACGGTCCCCTCTGAGTGTCCCTGGGAGTTGTAACATTAGAACTACAGAGACAAGCAATGCAATTTTAGTATAGTATTTGGTCAAACTCTGAACAGTATTTACATAATAATGATAATGTAAATGCTGTTTCTGGGTCACTACATTTAGAATCAATCTGTGGAAAAGCACAGCAAGCTGGGCTGTGTTACAAGAAAAGAAGATGGATGTTAACCTTGAAAACATAAAAATAAAAGGTAGGTGGTAGAAGGTGGAACATGGAAAAGAATGGAAGAAAAATGAAAGGAAGGGGAGGGAACCAATATTGTAATTTTTTTAAGTGAAGAGTTAAGGGATCCTTCCTAAAATTAATGAACAAGAAACAGAGGTTTAAGGGTAGTATTTAAAGTGACAAATGTAAGTGATAGGAGAATTAAAGATAATGATCTAACTATAAACACTGGGAGAAGAAAACAAAGGTGAAAAAAAAGAGAGTATAAATACGGTAAATCTCAAAATTCATAGTGTTGAATCAATAGATAGTATCAAGAGTTGTTAAGACAATAAACTGATGTATATAGAAACATGTTAGTTACTAAACAGAGATGGTTAAGAGGCTGTTTCTGAGAAATACGAGTGCATTAGGAGAAAAGTAGAGGAATACTTTTGCTTTTCATCTTTTTTTGGTAGTATTTGAGTAGTTATAATAAGCATACATTACTTTTATTATAATAATTTATTTTAAGGGAGAGAAAACAGAAGAGATCAGAGGGTAGGACCTTGGCTAAATCCTGCAGTTAAAGGGCAGGTGTGAAGGAAGAAGCAAGAAAAGAAGATGAAGTTAAGAGAATGTTATCAAATAGCATATTAACTTTTTTTTTTTTTTATGAAATTTATTGACAAATTGGTTTCCATACAACACCCAGTGCTCATCCCAAAAGGTGCCCTCCTCAATACCCATCACCCACCCTCTCCTCCCTCCCACCCCCCATCAACCCTCAGTTTGTTCTCAGTTTTTAACAGTCTCTTATGCTTTGGCTCTCTCCCACTCTAACCTCTTTTTTTTTTTTTTTCCTTCCCCTCCCCCATGGGTTCCTGTTAAGTTTCTCAGGATCCACATAAGAGTGAAACCATATGGTATCTGTCTTTCTCTGTATGGCTTATTTCACTTAGCATTACACTCTCCAGTTCCATCCACGTTGCTACAAAGGGCCATATTTCATTTTTTCTCATTGCCACATAGTATTCCATTGTGTATATAAACCACAATTTCTTTATCCATTCATCAGTTGATGGACATTTAGGCTCTTTCCATAATTTGGCTATTGTTGAGAGTGCTGCTATGAACATTGGGGTACAAGTGCCCCTATGCATCAGTACTCCTGTATCCCTTGGATAAATTCCTAGCAGTGCTATTGCTGGGTCATAGGGTAGGTCTATTTTTAATTTTCTGAGGAACCTCCACACTGCTTTCCAGAGCGGCTGCACCAATTTGCATTCCCACCAACAGTGCAAGAGGGTTCCCGTTTCTCCACATCCTCTCCAGCATCTATAGTCTCCTGATTTGTTCATTTTGGCCACTCTGACTGGCGTGAGGTGATAGCTGAGTGTGGTTTTGATTTGTATTTCCCTGATAAGGAGCGACGCTGAACATCTTTTCATGTGCCTGTTGGCCATCTGGATGTCTTCTTTAGAGAAGTGTCTATTCATGTTTTCTGCCCATTTCTTCACTGGGTTATTTGTTTTTCGGGTGTGGAGTTTGGTGAGCTCTTTATAGATTTTAGATACTAGCCCTTTGTCCGATATGTCATTTGCAAATATCTTTTCCCATTCCGTTGGTTGCCTTTTAGTTTTGTTGGTTGTTTCCTTTGCTGTGCAGAAGCTTTTTATCTTCGTAAGGTCCCAGTAATTCACTTTTGCTTTTAATTCCCTTGCCTTTGGGGATGTGTCGAGTAAGAGATTGCTACGGCTGAGGTCAGAGAGGTCTTTTCCTGCTTTCTCCTCTAAGGTTTTGATGGTTTCCTGTCTCACATTTAGGTCCTTTATCCATTTTGAGTTTATTTTTGTAAATGGTGTGAGAAAGTGGTCTAGTTTCAACCTTCTGCATGTTGCTGTCCAGTTCTCCCAGCACCATTTGTTAAAGAGGCTGTCTTTTTTCCATTGGATGTTCTTTCCTGCTTTGTCAAAGATGAGTTGGCCATACGTTTGTGGGTCTAGTTCTGGGGTTTCTATTCTATTCCATTGGTCTGTGTGTCTGTTTTTGTGCCAATACCATGCTGTCTTGATGATGACAGCTTTGTAGTAGAGGCTAAAGTCTGGGATTGTGATGCCTCCTGCTTTGGTCTTCTTCTTCAAAATTCCTTTGGCTATTCGGGGCCTTTTGTGGTTCCATATGAATTTTAGGATTGCTTGTTCTAATTTCGAGAAGAATGCTGGTGCAATTTTGATTGGGATTGCATTGAATGTGTAGATAGCTTTGGGTAGTATTGACATTTTGACAATATTTATTTTTCCAATCCATGAGCAGGGAATGTCTTTCCATTTCTTTAAGTCTTCTTCAATTACCTTCATAAGCTTTCTATAGTTTTCAGCATATAGATCCTTTAGATCTTTGGTTAGATTTATTCCTAGGTATTTTATGCTTCTTGGTGCAATTGTGAATGGGATCATTTTCTTTATTTGTCTTTCTGTTGCTTCATTGTTAGTGTATAAGAATGCAACTGATTTCTGGACATTGATTTTGTATCCTGCAACTTTGCTGAATTCATGTATCAGTTCTAGCAGACTTTTGGTGGAGTCTATCGGATTTTCCATGTATAATATCATGTCATCTGCAAAAAGCGAAAGCTTGACTTCATCTTTGCCAATTTTGATGCCTTTGATTTCCTTTTGTTGTCTGATTGCTGATGCTAGAACTTCCAGCACTATGTTAAACAACAGCGGTGAGAGTGGGCATCCCTGTCGTGTTCCTGATCTCAGGGAAAAAGCTCTCAGTTTTTCCCCGTTGAGGATGATGTTAGCTGTGGGCTTTTCATAAATGGCTTTTATGATCTTTAAGTATGTTCCTTCTATCCCGACTTTCTCAAGGGTTTTTATTAAGAAAGGGTGCTGGATTTTGTCAAAGGCCTTTTCTGCATCGATTGACAGGATCATATGGTTCTTCTCTTTTTTTTTGTTAATGTGATGTATCACGTTGATTGATTTGCGAATGTTGAACCAGCCCTGCATCCCAGGAATGAATCCCACTTGATCATGGTGAATAATTCTTTTTATATGCTGTTGAATTCGATTTGCTAGTATCTTATTGAGAATTTTTGCATCCATATTCATCAGGGATATTGGCCTGTAGTTCTCTTTTTTTACTGGGTCTCTCTCTGGTTTAGGAATCAAAGTAATACTGGCTTCATAGAATGAGTCTGGAAGTTTTCCTTCCCTTTCTATTTCTTGGAATAGCTTGAGAAGGATAGGTATTATCTCTGCTTTAAACGTCTGGTAGAACTCCCCTGGGAAGCCATCTGGTCCTGGACTCTTATTTGTTGGGAGATTTTTGATAACCGATTCAATTTCTTCGCTGGTTATGGGTCTGTTCAAGCTTTCTATTTCCTCCTGATTGAGTTTTGGAAGAGTGTGGGTGTTCAGGAATGTGTCCATTTCTTCCAGGTTGTCCAATTTGTTGGCATATAATTTTTCATAGTATTCCCTGATAATTGTTTGTATCTCTGAGGGATTGGTTGTAATAATTCCATTTTCATTCATGATTTTATCTATTTGGGTCATCTCCCTTTTCTTTTTGAGAAGCCTGGCTAGAGGTTTGTCAATTTTGTTTATTTTTTCAAAAAACCAACTCTTGGTTTCGTTGATCTGCTCTACAGTTTTTTTAGATTCTATATTGTTTATTTCTGCTCTGATCTTTATTATTTCTCTTCTTCTGCTGGGTTTAGGCTGCCTTTGCTGTTCTGCTTCTATTTCCTTTAGGTGTGCTGTTAGATTTTGTATTTGGGATTTTTCTTGTTTCTTCAGATAGGCCTGGATTGCAATGTATTTTCCTCTCAGGACTGCCTTCGCTGCGTCCCAAAGCGTTTGGATTGTTGTATTTTCATTTTCGTTTGTTTCCATATATTTTTTGATTTCTTCTCTAATTGCCTGGTTGACCCACTCATTCGTTAGTAGGGTGTTCTTTAACCTCCACCCTTTTGGAGGTTTTCCAGACTTTTTCCTGTGGTTGATTTCAAGCTTCATAGCATTGTGGTCTGAAAGTATGCATGGTATAATTTCAATTCTTGTAAACTTATGAAGGGCTGTTTTGTGACCCAGTATATGATCTATCTTGGAGAATGTTCCATGTGCACTCGAGAAGAAAGTATATTCTGTTGCTTTGGGATGCAGAGTTCTAAATATATCTGTCAAGTCCATCTGATCCAATGTCTCATTCAGGGCCCTTGTTTCTTTATTGACTGTGTGTCTAGATGATCTATCCATTTCTGTAAGTGGGGTGTTAAAGTCCCCTGCAATTACCACATTCTTATCAATAAGGTTGCTTCTGTTTATGAGTAATTGTTTTATATACTTGGGGGCTCCGGTATTCGGCGCATAGACATTTATAATTGTTAGCTTTTCCTGATGGATAGACCCTGTAACTATTATATAATGTCCTTCTTCATCTCTTGTTACAGCCTTTAATTTAAAGTCTAGTTTGTCTGATATAAGTATGGCTACTCCAGCTTTCTTTTGGCTTCCAGTAGCATGATAAATAGTTCTCCATCCCCTCACTCTCAATCTAAAGGTGTCCTCAGGTCTAAAATGAGTCTCTTGTAGACAGCAAATAGATGGGTCTTGTTTTTTTATCCATTCTGATACCCTATGTCTTTTGGTTGGCGCATTTAATCCGTTTACATTCAGTGTTATTATAGAAAGATACGGGTTTAGAGTCATTGTGATGTCTGTATGTTTTATGCTTGTAGTGATATCTCTGGTACTTTGTCTCACAGGGTCCCCCTTAGGATCTCTTGTAGGGCTGGTTTAGTGGTGACAAATTCCTTCAGTTTTTGTTTGTTTGGGAAGACCTTTATCTCTCCTTCTATTCTAAATGACAGACTTGCTGGATAAAGGATTCTCGGCTGCATATTTTTGCTGTCTAGCACCCTGAAAAT
This sequence comes from Lynx canadensis, assembly GCF_007474595.2. NCBI lineage: Eukaryota > Metazoa > Chordata > Mammalia > Carnivora > Felidae > Lynx > Lynx canadensis. Next base: position 168,228,839 of record NC_044310.1, on the reverse strand, counting down.
CTCGTGCCAATTCTTTCTGGCCTGCCAAGTTTCAAAAGAGAGATCAGTCACGAGTCTTATAGGTCTCCCTTTATATGTGAGGGCACGTTTACCCCTTGCTGCTTTCAGAATTTTCTCTTTATCCTTGTATTTTGCCAGTTTCACTATGATATGTCGTGCAGAAGATCGATTCAAGTTACGTCTGAAGGGAGTTCTCTGTGCCTCTTGGATTTCAATGCCTTTTTCCTTCCCCAGTTCAGGGAAGTTCTCAGCTATTATTTCTTCAAGTACCCCTTCAGCACCTTTCCCTCTCTCTTCCTCCTCTGGGATACCAATTATGCGTATATTATTTCTTTTTAGTGTATCACTTAGTTCTCTAATTTTCCCCTCATACTCCTGGATTTTTTTATCTCTCTTTTTCTCAGCTTCCTCTTTTTCCATAACTTTATCTTCTAGTTCACCTATTCTCTCCTCTGCCTCTTCCATCCGAGCTGTGGTGGTTTGCATTTTGTTTTGCATTTCATTTAAAGCGTTTTTCAGCTCCTCGTGACTGTTCCTTAGTCCCTTGATCTCTGTAGCAAGAGATTCTCTGCTGTCCTGTATACTGTTTTCCAGCCCAGCGATTAATTTTATGACTATTATTCTAAATTCACTTTCTGTTATATTATTTAAATCCTTTTTGATCAGCTCATTAGCTGTTGTTATTTCCTGGAGATTCTTCTGAGGGGAATTCTTCCGCTTGGTCATTTTGGATAGTCCCTGGTGTGGTGAGGACCTGCAGGGCACTTCCCCTGTGCTGTGGTGTATAACTGGAGTTGGTGGGCGGGGCCGCAGTCAGTCCTGATGTCTGCCCCCAGCCCACCGCTGGGGCCACAGTCAGACTGGTGTGTGCCTTCTTTTCCCCTCTCCTAGGGGTGGGATTCACTGTGGGGTGGTGTGGCCCGTCTGGGCTACTTGCACACTGCCAGGCTTGTGATGCTGGGGATCTGGCGTATTAGCTGGGGTGGGAAGGCAAGGTGCACGGCGGGAGGGGGGGCAGGCTTAGCTCGCTTCTCCTTAGGTGATCCACTTCAGGAGGGGCCCTGTGGCAGCCGGAGGGAGTCAGATCCGCTGCCGGAGGTTTGGCTCCGCAGAAGCACAGAGTTGGGTGTTTGCGCGGAGCGAGCAATTTCCCTGGCTGGAACCGGTTCCCTTTGGGATTTTGGCTGGGGGATGGGTGGGGGAGATGGCGCTGGCGAGCGCCTTTGTTCCCCGCCAAACTGAGCTCTGTGGTCCGGGGGCTCCGCAGCTCACCCTCCCTTTGTCCTCCAGCCTTCCCGCTTTCCGAGCAGAGCTGTTAACTTAGGACCTCCCAGAGGCTAAGTCGCGCTTGCTGTTGGAACACAGTCCGTCAGGCCCCTCCGCTTTTGCAAGCCGGACTCGAGGGCTCTGCTTGGCTGGCGAGCCGCCCCTCCGCCCCGGCTCCCTCCCGCCAGTCCGTGGAGCGCGCACCGCCTTGCCGCCCTTCCTACCCTCTTCCGTGGGCCTCTCGTCTGCACTTGGGTCCAGTGACTCCGTTCTGCTAATCCTCTGGCGGTTTTCTGGGTTATTTAGGCAGGTGTAGGTGGAATCTAAGTGATCAGCAGGACACGCGGTGAGCCCAGCGTCCTCCTACGCCGCCATCTTCCTGCGCCTCCGCATATTAACTTTTTAACAGATTTAAACAACAGAAACCTTATCTGTACTCTAACTTTAGAATGGATTTGGCCACTGTCTACGATGATAGTAGATATACCTGTCAAACCATTCCTTTTCTCTCTTGAATGAGCCATTCTGATGAAAACTTATGGCAATATCCACCAACTACAATTTTATAAAGCATGAAACCATAATATTGATTTATTATATTACTATGTGTTCTATGTCACTATGTATACTATATTATTACATATGCATCATTTCTATTCTATCCTATTCAACCATACCAATGTTTCTAAATATTTGAGTGCTTGATGTTTCATAGAATAGGCTAAGTTTTTCAAAAACTCTTATTTGCCAGTATAACATAACATTTGAGTATATTCACAATAGAAATTAAATTATTCTTCTAAACAGAATTCTAATCAATAATTAAATTACATGGGTATCACATAAATATGGTATTTAGGATGAGAACTTTACATACTAGTTTATAATTTTCTATAATTATGTTCAAGAGCATTGCTCATGCTATTATAAGTTCTAAATGTTCTGATTCTTCTTCTTAATTATTAGTTACTATGTATATTTCTGGACCAGTCATATCACTAAAATATAAAAGAACCATGTTAATGTCATTCACATTGATATTAGTATATTTCTAAACCTTGCCTATTTCCCATAGTTACATGTTTTCCTTTGATTAAACATCTCTGTCAATTATCCTCAAGTGAATTACTATTAACTTCAACAAGTTATGTTAGTTTAAATCATTTATTCTGTTGAAATACTATATTACATAACCAATTTCTGCAAATCTGTTAGTGATTTGAATTAATTTGTTCTTTAGAAACTGTACTAGAATAATTATGCTTTGATCTTATAAATTAGCCAAATGGAATATTGTTTATAATATAATTTAAATGAAAACTGCCATTACATTAAATAATGTTTCTTGGCTCATTGCTTAATGGACCTCAGTTAATGTGTTGTTCATGGGGAAATGGCAGAACCAGATCCACTGGGGTTAACAACATATCAGAAACATGGTTGTCCTCATCAATGTTTTCATTACAAAGCAAATAATACAAATCAAATCTACTTTCAACACAAATTTCAGAGTGTTATTTAATAATTTATAAGGTAGAGCTAAGTTGTTTCTGCACGATGCTTACATTAGTGAAAATCAAAAATGTTAAAACTGCCTCTTTTGGGATCTGTCCCAGAACCCTCCAGATTCTAAGATTTAATCAATGACAGTGGCCACCACATTCACACATGTGAGCTACCCAGGAAACCCTGGTCTCCATCCTGGACCTTTTTATTCTCTGGAACTATTTCATTCTAAACTCTACTATCTTGTCTTTGGCCAACTTGAGATTCTTTTGACCCCTCAGCTATTTACTCCTGCTAATCATGTCTTGAGTTCATGGAGACCTCCATCTTCTTTGCCTGTTCATTTTCTTTTAGCCAATTTACTCAACATAAACCACAATTTACTGAGCAATTACATTGTTGTAAGTGCTTTTACACACATTACCTTCTTTAAACCGTATGAGGTCCCCAAGAATAGGAATTATTATCCCATTTCACCCACGAGGACATTGAGGCATAGAGAGGTTAAATGAGTTACCTCACAGAGAAGTAGGTGGAGAAGTGTTCAAAGTCAGGTGTAGTTGCTCCATAGCCTATGCCATTCAGCTCTGACATTCTTACTCCCTTTCATATTCCACCTGAATCTTGTCATAGTTCACTCAACTTCTCTCAACTGCTCTCTCTCTCATACACACACTCTCTTGTTTCTCAGTGCCCTCAACTCCTTTATTTTCTAGTCTTGTGAGCTACTGACATCCTTAAAAAGTTCCAATTCCAGGGGTGCCTGGGTGTCTCAGTCAGTTGAGCGACTGACTCTTGATTTTCACTCAGGTCATGATCCCAGGGTCGTGGGATCTAGCCCCATGTTGGGCTCGGTGCTGAGTGTGGAGCCTGCTTAAGATCCTCATTCTCTCTCTCTCCCTCTCTCCCTCCCTCTGCCCCTCTCATCTTGTGCTCTCTCTCTAAAAAAAAAAAAATCCAATTACATTAACCGAACTATTCCCCTTCTCTGTTCTTACATTCGGAGTGCTGAGTGCATGAGCACTACTGGAGAGATCATAAGTGAGTGAGTGCTGCTGCTACTACCCATTCATTGTCTCTAGCCTCAGGTGGGTCCTCAATGCTACCCCTTTGTGTGTCCTTTGTCATCTCCCTTCTCTATTCCAAACTTAATTTCTGAAAACCTCCTGCTCTACCATTTCCTGTTCATTTAGCTAACCCAAAGACTTTGATGGCCAAATTGGCTCACATAAAAGACAGATCTTCAAGTATCAAGCTTTACTAGTATTTTCAAAAATGCAAGCAATCATGAGGCACAGGGGAAGCATGGAGAGGTCTAAGATATCCTGCGTAGCTCTCACAGTGCCTCATTCCTGTGCTAGACATTCACTGTGTGATCCAGAGTAACAGATGAGGTCTCTAAGAAATACTCATGGGTTATTACCATATATAGTGGGAACATTTAGGTTATAAAATATCTTCATTTTGTACCCCAATAGTTACTTAGCTTGCATGACACTCTCCAGAGAACCATGCTTCATAAATGCATGTAACCTAGGTCCCTTTATCATGAGCAATCCTAAAATAGGAGTATCCTGTTAAAAGAATTCCAGAGATAAGGGCTCATCTTCTAGCAAATATCAATCTATTTACAAGGGGTTCAGCTAACAGCATGTCTATGAGGATCACCTGATTTCTTTCCTTCCCCAGAAGTTTCCTCTGTCACAACTACAGACATACACAGGTCAACTGCTTTAACTCTTTCCATCTTTCATATTTAGTTAAGAATCCTGCTTTTGGGGCACCTGGGTGGCTCAGTCGGTTAAGCATCCGACTTGATTTTGGCTCAGGTACTGATCTCAAGGGGCTGAGATAGAGCCCCGTGTCAGGCTCCAAGCTGAGTGTGGAGCCTGCTTGGGATTTACTTTTCCTTTCACTCTGCCCCTCCTCCATTTGCACACACTCTCTCTCAAAATAAATAAATAAACATAAAGCAAAACAAAAAAAAGAATCCTGCTATTTTATAAAAAATAAAGCATCACCTAGGTAGGAAAGTCCTTTGACTTCCTATTTCCAGTAATATGCATTATTAGATATCCATATTACTCTCTTTCTCCCTCAGGGGGGGAAAGTGTCATTTATTTTGTCCAAATCCAACCCTTTTCTCAATGATTTGTTTCTCCTTTGCTTTCTCTTCAGAGACGCTGGATATTTTATTAATCAATTGCAAATCCACCTAATTACATTCTTAACTACTCAAGACTCCTTAGCAATAATTTATTTTTTTATTATTACTTCTATTGAGCTCTTTATGTGCCCAGCACTTTAGTAATGCAAACTCAATCTTCATAACAACCATGTGAAGAATACATATAGAATCCCCAGCCCACATATGAGAAACATGAGTACAAGCAGAGGTGAAGTAACTTTTTCAGAATCACACAGCAGGTAAGTGGTAACACTAGGATTTGAACATAGCAGTTTATACTGTGCTACAAGTTACCTTCTCTAATGTCCTTTTTTTAAATGAACATATTTCAGATTTACAGAAAAAGGTACAAAAATAGGTCAAAGAAGGTGCTGATAGCTCTAATCCTCTTTCCGTCTAATGTTACCATTTGTACAATTATCAAGAACAGGAATGAAACTTTGGAACAATATTATTAACTAAACTAAGATTTTATTTTTATTTCAAAAAATTAATTAGTTAATTTGACTCGGTTTTGCACTAATATCCTCTTTCTGATCTAGGATCTACCTTGAAGTCAGGAATGATTTCTCCTTACTTGTCTCTAGTCTTTAAAATTTTCTCAGCCTTGGAGTGCCTGGGTAGCTCAGTTGGTTAAGCACCTGACTCTTGGTTTTGGCTCAGGTCATGATCTCACGGTTCCTGAGTTCGAGCTCTGCGTCGGCCCTGTGCTGACAGTGCAGAGCCTGCTTGGGTTTCTCTCTCTCTTTCCCTTTCTCCCCCCTCTCCTCCTCTCTTTCTCTCTCTCTCAAAATAAAGAAATAAACTTAAAAAAAGTTAAAAAAATTTTTTTCAGTCTTGTCTTTCATGACTTTTGCGAATACTTACTTTTTGTCATTCTTACTATTTTCTCCTAATTGTATGTTTAAATTGTCCTTGAACCCATCTACTCAGTTCTTTGCTTCGGTTATTTTAACATACAACAATATTTACCATCTCAACCATTTTTAAGCATACAGTTCAGCAGTGTTGAATATACTTGCACTGTTGTGAAAGAAACCGTCAGAGCTTTGTCACCTTACAAAATGGAAACTCTCTACCTATTGAACACCCCCTCTTTGCCTCCTCTCGGCCCCTGGGAACCACCATTCCCCTTCCTATTTCTGTGACTGACTACTCTCAACAGCACACACAAGTGGGGCTCTGCAGTTTTGCCTTCACACCACACAAGTGAAGCAGTCTAAATTCTTCATTGTTTCACGCATTCAGTCAAGGAAATCCTTTGAGAGTAGAAACCATGACACAATGTTTCCCACTTCATAGGACAATGAGCACAACTCTGAACATGTAGTTCATTCCCCAAGAGCAATGAATTTGGGGCACTGGTGTGGGTTAAACTGTGTCCTCCCAGAATTCAGAGGTGGAGGTCCTAACCCCCAGTAGCTCAGAGTGTGACCTTATTTGGAAGTAGGGTCATTGCAGAAGTAATTAGTGGAGTTAAGATGAGTTAAGTTAAATAGGATGGGTCTTGACCCAATATAACTTACGACGAGGGTCCTTATAAAGAGGGGAGATTTGGAGCCAGCACACAAGGAGGATGCCATGTGAAGGCACAGGTGGAGACTGGGCTGGTGTTTCTTTTTTTTTTTAAATATATATTTTTTTCAACGTTTATTTATTTTTGGGACAGAGAGCATGAACGGGGGAGGGGCAGAGAGAGAGGGAGACACAGAATCGGAAACAGGCTCCAGGCTCTGAGCCATCAGCCCAGAGCCCAACGCGGGGCTCGAACTCCCGGACCGTGAGATCGTGACCTGGCTGAAGTCGGACGCCTAACCGACTGCGCCACCCAGGCGCCCCTGGGCTGGTGTTTCTACAAGCCAAGGAATGCCAAAGATTGCCTGAAGACCACCAGAAGTTAGGGTGAGGCAAGACAAAGATTCCCCTCCCAGCTTTCAAAGCAGTCAGGTCTGCTAGAACTTTGATCTTGGACTTCTAGTCTCCAGAACTGTGAGAAAGTAGCATTCTGCTGTTTAAGCTGTTGAGTTTGTAGGAGTAATTTGTTATCCAGGGCTATTGACTCTTAGATGGCCAATGATTGATCCACAAAATTATATATAAAATTGTGTGTGTGTCTGTAGGTACACATTTGTTTTCCTCTTTTGCACAATTTCACAATCTCCTCTTCCTGATTAGTGGCTGGAGCGTAATCAAGAGGGAAGAAAAAAAAAACAGGAAGAAATGAGCCTCTGAGGTGGCATTTGTCTCTGTTTTAACTTTAGGTTCTTCTTGGTGTCTTCAGCTCATGACGGTTTCACACCTTATGATAGAAAGAACATGCACCTATGATCTTCAAGATCCACCTGAGCTTTACTCAGGACCTGGCATCCAAGGGGACCTCTTGCATCTTCCCCATCATAAGCATTAAAAGTGAGATTACAAGTCCACAAATAAATCAATCTTAGATGAAAACCAGGGGAAGGGGAAGGAAAAGATATTCTGAGACAAAGGGAAAACAGATTATCTCTTGGAAGCTTCTCTGTTTAACAGATTTGGAAATACAGAATGAGCGACAGCTCTCTACCAGTTTCCTAAGGATGCCATAACATATTACCACAAACTGCGTTCTTATGACAACAGAAATTTATTGTCTTACAGTTTGAGTCCAGAAGTCCTGTCCCTCTGAATGGTCCAGGGGAGAATTCTTTCTCATCTCTTTCAGCCTCTGGTGGCTCTAGGCTTTCCTTGACTTATGGCAGTAAAACCCAAATTTTTACCCATTTCTTTGCAGCCTTCTCGAAGTCTTTTCTTCTCTGAGTGTGTTTCTTCTCTGTGTGTCTTTTTTAAGGATTCCTGTCATCGGATTGAGGGCTCACTCTAAATCCTTGCTGACCTCGACTCTAGATCCTTCATTAATGACATGTGCAAAGACTTCCTTTGCCAAAGTAGGTCACATTCACAGGTTTCCTGTGTTAAGTTGTATACATACCTTTTTTTTGGGGGGGGGGTTGTAATTCAACCCAATACAGGCTCTAACATTATTGAATTCTAAAAATAAATGAAGAATAAAATTAGTCCAAAGAGATTTGAGTTCTAGAACTCTATTTCCTAAGAGACCAAAAGTAAACTCTTAACTATGAGTCAACTACCCACCAACAAAAGGACCTGAAAATATTTACACTGTGAAAATGGGAACTTAAGGGGTGCAACTGAGTCCAGCTTCTTTTTGAAGATAATAAATTCAATATTCCAAACACTAAAATATTTTTGAGGAGGATGGGTGATATGATTGTGGTCTTCTCCTTTTTATAGAATGTCATGTAAGAAAAGGATTAGATGTATGCTGTGAAGCTCTCTATTTTCAGGAAGTTTCAGGAAGGTGCAATTTGAACCTAATTAAATCCAAACAATTCCATTAGCAAAGGTATATAGAGACAGAGTAAGCAATGTTGTGAGTTGTGAGTGTTTTGCACAGAAGTCTCCAGCTTTGGGTAGGGGGTTAAGTTAGCATATTTTCAAGGTCTCATTCAAGTCTACATTCTATGGTTCTGCAATCTTCTTTCCTCCACACAAGTAAAAATTACTTATGGATATTTTTCAAGTTAGGGACACTGAACAACAACGTTTTGTTTAATAGCATTGCTCATAAGCTCCTAGTCGAAACAACTGAAGCATTTGTAGGTTGAGCATGTAGAACAAGACAAAAATAAGCTAAAGGTGTGCTCCAGAGTATTTGAAAGGAAGGAGTAATAATTGTAGAATTTGGGCTGACAAGGATTACAAGGGGCTATTAATGTGCATCTGTTGTTCTGTATATGAATTTAATAACCAGAATCATCTGCTATAAGTTCAGGTAATGAGGCATTTCATTTTTCATAAAGGCATCTTTAAATCTATTTCTTTCACTTTGTTATTATAAAAGTACTTCTTTCTCCCTAAAATATTCGATAACAATGAGTAGGCAATCATTAGACCAATATTGTGTTCCAAATAGCTTTGAAATTATGCCATGGGATCTAGGGATAAGAGCTCAGGGGAGGAGAAAGCATATTATAACAAGTAATAGTTTCATATATTTTTTCTCCGTGTGCCAGAACTTTTTACAGATGGGGGTTTGAAATTGGATGAGATTCAAATAATCTGGTGTAATAAATAATGCCAGGTGCAGATCAGGTCCAATTTCTTTTTAAAAATGTTGAATCCAACATTTCAAATAACCAAAATATGTTAACATTGGAAACTGGTCAGAATAGCTGGCTAAGGCAGACACTCTGAAGCAACTGATGAAGCTCCATCTAACCAGAGCTCTTTGGCATGGGGTCAGAAAGACAGCATAACGCAAACTCTAAAATGATTTTCAACACTAGGGCAACTTGGCAAGCAACTAGGAAGGGTCAAGGTCTAACGATTATGAAAAATGTTACAATTTTCAATGTACTAAAGTCCACTGAACTTGGAGGTTTTACTTGGGTAATAATAATAATTGCTCACAACGCATCAGGTGTTATTTCAGATGCTTTATTTATGGCATTTTATTTAATCTTCATTTAAACTCAATGAGGGGATTTGCTTTTCCCATATTTCAGATTAGGAAACTGAGTGTTGGAATAACTTGTGTTGGGTCCCCCAGCTAATAGATACATAGTTCAGTCCAGATTCCAACCCAATCAGCCTGTCTCCTTGGGCTCCTCTCTTAGTTCCTGTACTATTAAAAGTTCTGTCTCAATCGTAGGACATCTCCTTAGCCTGAAACTGCAGCCAATTAGTTTGCCTTGGTGAACTTGACGATTCATACTTTTATCTCATTTGTTTAAAAAGAATTTATATGGATCATGAAATGAAATACTATATAAAATACTATGTATGAATAGAATAATGAAATACTATATAAAAGAACTGACCTTTTGAAAAGTAGAAAATGATAGAATGTAATATTCAAAACTCATTAATTTATACAACCAAAATTAATTGATTGCCTCCTACATGCCAGACATTGTGAAATGTACAGGGGGAAAAAGACCTGTTTCCTGCCGTCAAGATGTGTATAGACCTTTGGGGGGGTGACAGACAATGAATAAGTAGAGGATTTTACATTTTGCTAATTTTGGGGGGAGGGGAACTCATTAAAGCTGAGATTAGATGGTTGAGAAGAAACTAGCCACAAGAAGGGAAGGCAGGAAAGAAGCAAAAACATTGTAAGCAAAGAAAACAGGATGTGCAAAGGTCCTGAGGTAGGAAAGAGCTTGGGGTTGCTCAAGGAACTAAAATGGCAGTGAGTCCAAGAAACAGAAAACAAAAGGAAGAAACAAAAGGCTAGAGATGAGGCTTCAGAAACAGAAGGCAGAGGGTATTGGATGGTCTGATGTGCTGTTTGAATTATATCATAAGTGGCTAAGAAGATATTGGAGGGTTTTAAGGAAGGGGAATGAAATGATCTGATTTGTGTTTTAGAAAGTCCACTTTGGTTCCCATGTAGGGAATGATTTGAACATAGATTTTTATATTCTGGACTGAGATTTTCAAATTCAAGCATGTGGAGCTCTCCTCAAGAGCCGTTAGAAAAAAAAAGAAGTTTGAAAATTATTTCTGTGAGTTGATTCCCTTTTTGTTTAATTCCAAAGAACTCTAGCTGTACTAGATTTTTGTTTTATTTTATCTGTTATGAAGCAATGTGGACTTCTATGTTATTTATTTTAAAGTATTTAGCCTGTGATTGTAACCTCTTCATGTTTCCATCTTTTTTGTCTACAAATGAGAGATTAAAAAAAAAAATTTTAATGTTTATTTATTTTTGCAAGAAAGAGAGACAGAGCGTGAGCAGGGGAGGAGCAGAGAGAGGGGGAGACACAGAATCCGAAGCAGGCTCCAGGCTCTGAGCTGTCAGCACAGAGCCCAGACTTGGGGCTGGAACCCACGAACTGTGAGATTATCACCTGAGCTGAAGTGGGTGCTTAACCGACTGAACCAACTAGGTGCCCCAGAGATTTAGTTCATTGACAAAGATCTTCCATAGATATCATACTAAAGTCATTTTGTACCTTTCCAAATATATGAATGCCATGTTAACAGAACATCTGTGAGTTTATTGTTTCTTTCACATTTTATCTGCCAGTTTAGTGTCATGTCATTTAGAAAATGTGGGTAAATAGGTTATGTTTCTGGCTTTATTGAAATTCCAGTTGACTGAAATGATATTTTGAAAACTGTCTTTCATCTAAGACCTTCAAATGCATTGTAGTCATTTAAATTATCCTCCAAGGGGTGCCTGATTAAGCGTCAGACTTCAGCTCAGGTCATGATCTCACGGGGTTCATGAGCTTGAGCCCCGCATCTGGCTCTTTGCTGTTAGCACAGAACCTGCTCTGGATTCTCTGTCCTCCTCTCTCTGTCCCTCCCCTGCCTGCACTTGTGCACTCTCTCTCTCTCAAAAATAAATGTTAAGAAAAAACAACAGAGTGACAATAAGTAAGTAAATAAATAATAAATAATCCTCCAAAATGCATACAAGGTTGAAAGGCTCTGGAAGATCATCAGGTGATCCAAAAAGAGAAGGCTTTGGATCTCTTGGTCTTGTCTTCATACTTTATATCTTTTAGAGCAGAGGGAATAATAACGCCACCACAGATACTTTTATTTTCTTCTTTGTTTCTCCTCAACATCTAATATCTGCCTTCCTTTTTAGAAAGACTGCCCTGGGCATTGTGTCATTGGGATCCAGTACCCCTCTTCTGTTATGGAAGCTGAACGGGAAAATTCCCCTCTCCCCACCCCTGGGTGGACAGAATCAGGAGTGGTGGGGTTTGCATGAAGGTGTGGTGTGCCATGGCAGTGAATGTTCAAGCGTTTGTAATGTTAGTGTCTTGGTGACAACATTCATGGCACCTAACTTCCAAAATCCTTTTGGGTTTCACATGTCTTCCAGAACCACTTCTCTCCAGTTTGCAGATTTTACATTCTTCTGATAATTTCACTCCGGATAGCTGGTTGACTCTACTGCTTGCACCATGAACCCTACAATCATTAACCTGTACCCGTGGGAAGGCAGCTAATGGGTCATTGTGGAAACTTGACTGAGCTGCTTTGTGTAGGTCATAGATCTGATTCTGTTCTTGACAGAACAAAAGAATTAAGGTCCTACCTTCTCCCTCTCTAACTCTCAAGTGTGATGACTGAACAAAACATATAAATAAATGTATGTTACAAATATACTTTTAAAATTTCAAAACATTGAGAGAGTTTTGAAATAACTGATGAAATAAACCACTTTTACTAAAGTTCAGAAGGAAATATGGTCCCTGTTACCAAACATATGTATTTTTATGCTATATTTCTGTTTTCCGAAGGAGCTGTTTTACATCGGGGTAGTATTAAGACCATCTTCTGACAGGCAACTTTCACTTCTCAGTGTCCTCCCTGCAAGATTCCTTCATGTTATCTTTTCAACAACCTTTCACCTTAAACAAGAGCAAAGTAAAATTATTCAAATTGTTGTGGTTGCTGGAAAATGGTTCCCCCACTCCTTTTACCATGTCTTCTGGGATACTTAAATACAATTTGAAAACAAATGACAGGTCAGGACTCAATTTTCTTGCTGTAAGAGGAAACTGGAGAACAAATTTTTAAGTTCAGGTTGAAGCATTTAGGTTTCAATTTCAAAGGGAGTTCTGAGCTTGTTGTAACACTTTTTTTGTATGAGGAAAACAGGCATGGAATTATACAAAGGGAGATGCTAGCATCTTCCACCATCTCCTATCTTATACCTCCTGTGCTGTTTAGGTTTGTGTTCACAAGAGTGCCTGCATGTTTTTCTTTTGTTTTGCCCTCATCAAGGGGAAAATTCAGCATATTGCCTACTAATGGTATTTACATTTAAGTTGGCTGATGAAAATTCTCATTTTTAAACCAGTGAGTACTGTTGAAGACTAGAGAACCAACGAACGCCATAGTCAGAAAGGATCTGAGCTGTTCCCTTTCCCACACTCTGAGATTCCACTAGTGTTAATTATTGTCAGTGCTTATTTTCTACTTGGGGATAAAGACTAAATCTTCATCTATGTGGGAAAGTATTTTGACTACAGGATCTGACTAGATAGTTGCGTTAGACAAATGGTCAATTCATTTTAGTAAGTGGTTTGACCAATTTGGTAAATTCATTTTCAATGATTAAACTGTTCATATTGATACATTATTTCTTTACTTAATCAGGAAACATTTGCAGCCTGCCAGGACTATGCTAGGCATTAAACCTCTATGACTTCTTTATCTTTTATTATTTTTATCACTTGCTCAATTATCTTAAGGCTAAACTGAGATAATGGTATTAATTTACTTTGTATTAAATTGCATTAATTAAAAGTACATTGGATTGATTAGAGCAATGGCATAGGAGTTGTTATATTCAAATGAAACTAATCTTATTTTTGAGAGAAGTAAATTTTCTCTTTTTAAAAAATTTTTATTTATTTTTGAGAAAGACAGAACACGAGTGGGGGAGAGGCAGAGAGAGAAGAAGACACAGAATCTGAAGTCGGCTCCAGGCTCTGACCTGTCAGCACAGAGCCTGATGCAGGTCTTGAACTCAGGAACTGTGAGATCATGACCTGAGCTATAGTTGGACACTTAACTGATTGAGTCACCCAGGCGCCCCTCTAACTCTACGAGAGAAGTGAGTGATCTTTAGGTTAATTCATGGAAAATTTGGTCAAACATCTTGGTAAGATTATACAGGGAAATCCATATTTCAAAATTATTTTGCCACCTGAAGAATCAGACAAAATGTGGGTAGTGCACAATAATTGTTTTTTAAAAATAATTTTTATATTCATATGAAATTAGAATAGAGATCATTAAATTAATAGAGATCAGTCTAAAATAAGAAGTCTTTAGTAAGTATAAAAGAGTAATAAGCTATAAGAATATATTGTTTACTCAATGATTATCCTCAAATAATCTTTGCTCTTTATTTTTGAATTGAGGGTCAAATGCCATCCTACGAATCCTTTCTTAATTCCCACATGAGAATTAATTACTCTCTCCACTGTCTTACCACTGCAGTTTTATACCTGTATTACAGTGCTTAACACAATGACTCTTCATTATTTTCAACCTGTCTTCCACACTGGACTGTTAGTTCTGAAGTAATGTTTTATTCACAGCTGTGTGCCCACAGAGCCATTCAGAGTGGGCAATCAATAAATGTTGTTGAATGAAATGAGTACAACATTCACCTAAGCAAATATTTTACTAATTTTCCATTTCCCTATTCTATTTTTTTTGGTTTTTATTTCCTAATGCTTATCTTTTCTTGTCTTCTCATTGCATTTACCTCTTTGCAAATGTTCACCTTACAGTCTTTGCCTACTCCTTGCCACTTTCAGAATTTCCTCTGTTTGCTGCAATTTCCTTGTCTCCATTCCTTGTTTCAAATGGCTCGCACTAGTTCTTGTCTGATACTGGAAATCCCTTCATCAGGTCATACCACTTATTTTGGAATCTAAAGCCTCTGTCGTCAAAGTGTTATCCTGCAATAATGACTATTAAACACAATTTATCATCTTAAGAGTGTTGGCAACATTCTACACTAATCCAAAAGGATGGTCTCATGAGGGAATTAAGAATTAAGATTTTGGAGTGCCTGGGTGGCTCAGTCAGTTAAGCGTCTGACTTTGGCTTAGGTCATGATCTCGCAGGTCTGTGAGTTTGAGCCCTGCGTCGGGCTCTGTGCTGACAGCCCAGAGCCTGGAGCCTGCTTCAGATTCTGTGTCTCCCTCTCTCTGCCCCTCCCCTGCTCATGCTCTGTCTCTGTCTCTCTCTCAAAAATAAGTAAACATTAAAAAAAAGAAGTAAGATTTTGAACAAAAGCATATTTTATAAAACTACTGCCTTGTTCAGTAATAAAATGGAACCAAAGATAATCTTTGGGTAATATACCCAAAGATCAGGAATTCTATGACTTAAATTAGTTCACGGGCTGTTTTGGGGACTCTGTTAATACTTTGCTTCAAGGTTCTGGACTTTTCATGCCAACCTTGTGAGGGTAAGATCCACAGTTTATTGTTAGGTCCTTGCATACCTGTTTGGGTCGAAACTGGTGTCTGCAATGATTGTGGTGTGGTAGAAATTTGTGTGTTTCAGGAACTCCATACGTTCAAGAAGGTAAGAAAATGCATGCACAAGTAACATCATAAACTGAAAACAAACCAGACTAACTTAATTAGAAAATGAGAGGTATTATCGGTTCTGAATTTTTAAATTTTTACTTTTTCTTCTCCTTCCCTCCTTCTTCCTCCTCCTTTTCAGCTACAGAGTGGAGTTAGTCTTTTCAGTTCATGGCACAGTGTCAGCACTGATCCCCACAAGACCCCTCTGTTGTTTTGTTAGCATATTCCTTCTTATGATATTATCCTTTAGCTGCTGCTGCCCCTTGTATGGACAACTATTTTAATATGTAAAATATATACTAATATTTTTGCATATATAATTTACATAAAGTTATTTTCACCATAGACAAAGACAAAGTTTTGTTTTTTACTTTTTCCACACTATGTTTTGAGATACATCTTTGTTCTGAGGATACACATGAAAAAGTTTATTTCTTCTAATGCTCACTAATATTCTGTAATAGGCATCCACTACGTTTACCCTGCTTGGTTCCCCCAGTAAGGATTATCTAGATGCCCTCACCCTGCTACGAGATATATACTCTCACATGTCCCTTACCTGAGAATTTCTTCCTATTCTTCCAGAATAGCTACACCATTCTACAAAACACTAGCTGAACCATGGTGGTTTCTGTTTCCCCATATCTATTTTTCCTCAATCTTTAGGGTTTAAAGTGAGCTTTCAGTGTCTTCATTCACTTTACTCTCCTTATGAATCAAATTGAGAATTTCTTCAGATAATTATTTAACATTTGGGCTCCCCTTTTTTCTTAGATGACTGTCAAGTTTGGGTTTCTTCTTTTTTTATTTTCCTGAAGTAATTCCTTCTAACCTCCAGCATATGTCATTTTTTTGGGGGGGTCAATTTTAAATGCTGCAAATCTCTTCTCCTATAGTGCACTATTGGTTAGCTTTGTCTAAGACATTCTTTTCTGAACAAATATCCTTATTTTTATGGATCTAAACCCATTGATATATGTATTTTTACTTAAAGATTATACTTTGGTCGTCTATTTTAAGACCATTGGTATGTCTGTATGTTACCAGGCTAGATGCCAGCCCTCTTCCTCTAGTTTAGTTCATTAAAAAAAAGGTTAACATAGTTATTCATGGATCTATAATCTGTTATTTATGTATTTTTTTAAAACATGATGTATTCTTCTAAAAAAATCTAGGTAGATTTCAATTGTGATTGCACTGCTCTGACACATAATTTGTAGAAAATAGGTATCATTTATAATAAGTCATCCTTTACACAAGCATAGAATATTTTTTCACTTCAGAGGTCTTATGTCTTTCCATAGAGCTTTACAACTTACTTTAAGAGGTCTTGTAAGTTCTTTGTTAATTCCTATATATGGAGAGCATTTGTTGTTATTGAAAATGATGTATTTTCTATTTGCTGCTTAGAAAAAAGTGCCAGAGAATTTGTATATTTATCTTGTATTTCTCTTGACAATGTATTGCTGGATACTGCTTTTTAAATCTAATCTGATTGTCTCCGTCAGTCTGGAGATTGGAATTTATTTATAGTTATTACACTTGTTTCTATACTGAGACTTTAAAAATTCTATCTCATTTTATGTTTCTCTTTACATATTTTCATTTTTCATTCTTTCCTGCTTTGCATTGAATAAAACAGATTGTCTTTTGCTGATTAAAATGCAACATATTTTTTTTTCTTTTTCAGTTGTTGTCATTAACATTTTAAAGCACATGTAAGGTTAGTTTTAGTGGCCAATTTTATGAATTTACCAATATCTACATTTTCACTCAAATAAAAGAAGTATTTTGTACCTTTTCACCTCCCTACCTTTGGGGTTCTGCTACTATGGTAGAGAATTTAAGTTCTACAATTGTAGTGTTGTGTTGAATGGATTTCCTTTTTTCTCCCTTCCTTCTTTTATTTCCTTTCTTCCTGTTTGTTTGCCTTTTCTTATTAAACAATTTTTGGTCTTTGCTATTTTACATCATAATAACTTTATCAAGTTCACCCATTCTTTTCATATTTTTAGTAATACTCTCCTTTTTATTGTAGTATTTCCTCAAAGAATGTTTTCAGATGATCTCTGTTACACCAAATTGCTGAAGTCTTAAGTACATAAGAATGTCTTAATTTTACCCTTACATGTAAATGATGGTCTAGGAAAATGATAGGATTCTAAAATCAGAGGTTTTTTTCCTTCCATATTTTATTTATTTATTTATGTATGTATGTATGTATGTATGTATGTATTTATTTATTTATTTTAATGTTTGTTTGTTTGTTTGTTTATTTTTGAGACAGAAAAAGAGAGAGAGCACACGCATGAGATGGGGTAGGGGCAGAGAGAGGGAGACAAGGTTCCAAAGTGGGCTCGGTGCTGACAGCAGGAGGCCTGCTATGAGCTCAAACTCATGAAGGAACCATGAGATCATGACCTGAGCCGAAGAAGTCGAATGCTTAACCAACTGAGCCACCCAGGTGCCCCTTCCTTCCATATTTTAAAAATATTCATCCATTGTCTTATTTCCAGGGCTTTTATTAGGGAGTCAGACATCAATCCAATCTTTTTTTTTTTTTTTTTGACCGGTATGCTCTTTCTCTCTTAGAAACTTTTCTTTACTTGATAATCTGGAATTTCAAGTATAGAAAATTTGTTACCTATCATTTTTGTCATGCTAAGAATCCATTCTATCTATTTTAATCTTTTTTTTTCTTTTCTCCAGAAACTCTAGTTTTCTGGATATCGGAACACTTTGTCTCTGGTAGAATTTTTTTTTTTTTTTAAATTTTTTTTTCAACGTTTATTTATTTTTGGGACAGAGAGAGACAGAGCATGAACGGGGGAGGGGCAGAGAGAGAGGGAGACACAGAATCGGAAACAGGCTCCAGGCTCTGAGCCATCAGCCCAGAGCCCGACGCGGGGCTCGAACTCACGGACCGCGAGATCGTGACCTGGCTGAAGTCGGATGCTTAACCGACTGCGCCACCCAGGCGCCCCTCTGGTAGAATTTTTAAGTCCCATCTTCCAGGCACTTACTAGTTCAGTCTTTGTCACTACACATTCTGCTATTTATGACTTTCATTTTGTTTTCCCCCTGCAAATTCATGTATCACTTAGCTTTAAAATCAAAATTATATGTGCACAATTAAGTAAAGTTCAATAGTACCACAAATTGCGTTATGAAACACAGTAGGCCCCCAACCCTTCCCACTTTCTTACTGGAAACCACCACTCTCAATTCTTAACTGATTATTTGGTATATTTTTCTATATATACTAAATAAAATGTGGCAGTTCTGGTTTTTTGAGTTTTGGCATTGTCTATTGACTTGATAATTTGGAAGATAAAAATTTTCACTCTCTTTTAACTTTCCATCCAATTACAAGCCCCCACCCCCACCCCCAGTTTCCCAACTGTATTCCATCAATATGGTTATATAATTACTTTGGTTACAAAATATACATTATTCCCATTATTACATCTTTTAAAACTGGACACATAATAAACTGATTATTTTTGCCGCATGACAAGTGTGCTTTCCCTAAGGTTAGTAATTGTGTTTCTTTTCTTTTGTATGTCCTGTTACTAGTTTAGCTCTAAGCTCTTGTCAAGTGTATAAATATCACTCAGTATGTTCAAACATATTAGTACTTTATTAAGATCACCTTAAGTCTTTCTTGGACTAGCCATTCTCTAGACCTGCTACATCCCTCTACCTCAAGTGGTAATCAATTTGGGCAGCCATTTTTTCCCTAGGGTCTTAGCTTATAACTAGCTAGGTAAGAAGGGTCTTCCCTGTAGACAGTATTTCCTCTGACAGATTCCAAGTTTTAGACGTGTGCATTGTGAAAATCAGGGTCCATTTTACTTTAGGTCTTAGCTATTTTCTGATGACTGTTCTTTGTGTGCATTCTCTATTGATTACAATTATATAAGGGGAAAAGAGTGGAATAATTTGGGCACTGTATTAGTCAGAGTTTTATAGAAAAATAGAACCAATGAGACATACTTATGTATCTCTAGCTCTAGTTCTAGCTAGAAAGAGGTTTATTATAGGGTATCATGTGATTCGGAGACTTAGTATTCCCATGATCTGTCTGCTGTAAGCTGGAGGCCCTGGAAAACCCATGGTATGGTTTTAAGGCCTGATTTCTGGAAAGTTGATGGGAATATAGATTCCAGTTCCAGTCTGAAGGCCTGAGAACTAGGAACTCCGAGAGTAGGAGGAGACTGATATCTCAGCTCAAGCAGTCAGGCAGAGAGAGAATTCAACTTTGTTTAGACTTTTTGTTCATTTCAGATCCTCAACAGACTGGATGAGGCCCACCCACATAGAGGAAGGCCACCTGCTTTTCTTAGTCCACGAATTCAAATGATAATCTCCTCTAGAAATACAGATACATTCAGATACAATGTTTAGCTAGCTATCTGGGCAACTCCTGCCCAGTCCAAGTGACACATAAAAATAACTATCACAGGCACCCCTCAACACTCCTTATTTCTCTACTTTGCAAAGACCTGATACAAGCTTCAACACGGATCTGAAATGGTCTGTGGATTGGTGTTTGGGAACCACTAAATGAGCTCACCTACTCTTCAGATTTCACCAATACCTATAAATGGACAACTATTGTATCTATATCTTTAGCTCAGCCTTTTTTTAAAATTTAAGACTCACATCCAGTAAGCCATCTACCAATAGGATGTTCTCTGAATAGGTCAAATTGACATCTTCCCCACCAGAGCTATCCCTTTCTTGGTATTCTCCATGGCAATAGGCCATGAAACATGCCTATTGTCACATGTGGCATATGAGAGGCAGTCTAGATTGGTGGTTAGATATATGTATTCATGAATCATACTGCCTGGGTAGGAGTTCAAGTGCTACCACTTAATGGCTCTCTGATCTTGACAAAGTTGCTACTTGGCCTCTCATCCACAAGAGAGGAATAAATAATAATAACGTTGTTGTGAGGATTCAATGCATTACTAAGCACTTAGAATACAACCTAGCAAACAGTAAGTTCTAATGGGCATCTGTTAAATAAATGAATAGTCAAAATGAAACAAAAACCCACGTTAGAACCTTGAAAGCAACTGTGTATTCTTCAACTGCAAGCCCCCATTCACCTATTATATTGCCAATTATTGATAACTACCAATAACTACCAATTTTGTCTCCTATTTATTTCCTAAACAACTCTCTAGACTATAAACTCCATAAAGACAACTACTATGTCTGCTTTCTTGTGATGTTATCTCTAGTTTTTAAATGTCACAATACCAGACACAGTGAGTGTTCAATATAATTTTTGTCGAATAGTTTAATGAATTATACATCTCACATTATAGCGTTAACATATTTTTCTGTTCATATATCTCCCAAAGTAGATTAAATTTCTTGAGTTGTAGGAATACATCCCAGTACCTGGGATATATTAGGTATAAATATATATCTGTTATATGAATGAATGAATGAATGAATGCATTTGGATAGGAGAAGGCTTCAAGCTGAATAAGTTAGACATCTTAGTGGCAGTATTGCTCTGAGAAACACTTAGACTGCTGAAGTTAATAAGGCAGAAGAGCTTAATGTTATGTTGGCTTTACTTGGTGTCAGTTTAAAAAAAATAACAAGCATTTAACTCAGACAGACCATCGAAAGTAACTAAGACATCTAAAGCACATGAAAGTAAAGCCAATTATCCTGACAACTAGGGGTATTTTGTGTTTGCTAGGCATTTAATTCCCAGAGCTGAGGATGCATTTTTAGTAACAATTCAGAGGGTAGCACTTCTGGTCCTCTCCATATAATTCGAAGAACTCTACTCTAAGAATAGAATAATATTCCTAACCAAGAAGATCCACGCTGCTATATTTGTGTCAAGTTAACTTGTAAACCTAAAGTAATAATGAGGAAAATAGTAAGACTATAAGCATTCTAGGTGATTAAAATGTATTATTACTGAATGCAATAAACATTTTATTCTTAATAATGTACATGCTTGAACTGTATCTAAATATCATTATAATTTATAATGAATGACTGGTAATTGGACTATCTACGAAATGAATTTAAAAAATTTTAAATCTTAATTAACCTTGTGCTATATGATAAGCAAAGCACCAACAGTACAATGCATTGTTCCAGTAAACAATTGACTGATCTATTTTACAGAGAGAAGCAAAATGAACAGAGCAAAGTAAATGATATGAATTATAACAGATAGAGGTAATGCAGATAACAGATATGCTGATTTACTTCCTTTTACATAACACATAAAATCATTATTTGTTAGCATGCACAGCAAACTCTTTTATTTGTATTTCCCTTCATATTACACAAGAAAGAGTGTATTTAACATTGGCAAGGGTAAACATTCCAAACAAGCCACCAAGTATTTCTTAAATATTTTAATTTTATGAAAATATTTCAGATGACACACAAAATGACAAAGCTGTGCACCTCCTTTTGCTATGTTCATTACAGTTGTATTGAACAGGCTATTTTTACACTGTGGTATTTCCATACCATTTGCAATGCAGTATTTTAAGTCCCTTTAAAAATTCCAAGAGATTGTTACTTCTCTGTAGGAAACTATGATCCAGAAAAAAAGTCATGCATTAAACAATTTTAATGCTATTTTATTTAATAAATATTTATTGCTCATTCCCTCTGTGCCAGGAAATCTGCTAGGAGATAAAAATAAACAAAACCCAACCACGCACACACACACACACACTCACACACACACATACACACACACACACACACACTCACACACACCCCAGGAGTGTCTTATCTCTTGGTGTCATAAAAGAACTCCAGCAGCAATGAAAGGATGTTTAGTGAAAGGGGCGAAACAACTGCTGGTTTATAAGAAGAGAAATACTTTAGGGAGAAGTAAACAGGTGAATTGGGCATTGAAGAATGGGCAAAACTTTGACAGGTAGAGATGATGGGGAGGGGACTGGGGAGAAGTTCCACTAGGAAAAGCACAGAGGCAGGAGCTGTGAGATCAGAATCTCAGCTGGGCGGATGATAAGGGAAAGATGTATTGGAAAGCAATAGGAGGTAAACCCGATTCATATAAATGACAATCTTAAAGACCTGCCTAAGGAGTTTGCACCTTGATGATAATTGAAGGGGAGCTGTTACAGGTTAGCATATATTTGAGCTCAAATATTTATTCCTTGCTTGGGCATTTCATTAAGTTTCATTTTAAAGACAATTTCTAAACAGAGTTTTAGGTTCATAGCAAAATTGGTAGGAAGGTATATAGACATCCCATATTCTCCTTGTCCCTACTAACACATAATCTCCCTCATTATCAACCCCATCTCCCACCAGAGTGGCACACAATTGATGTTACAGTTGACTGACACATCATTTTATCCTAAGTTTGTGCTTTACATTAGGGTTCACTTTTGGTAGTATGCATTCTATAGGTTTGGACAATGAATAAGGGCATACATATATCCACCATTAGAGTATCTAAAAGAGTACTTTTACCTCCATAAAAACTTTTGTGATCTACCTTTTCATCCTTTTCTTTCTTCTAACCTCTGGAAACCACTGATATTTTTACTCTCTCCATAGCTTTGCCGTTTCCAGAATGTCATGTAGTTGGAATGATATGGCATAGAGCCTTTTCAGATTAGCTTCTTTTATTCAGTAATATGCATTTAAGGTTCTTCCATGTCTTTCATGACATGATGGCTTACTTCTTTTGAGCAATGAATAATGCTCCATTGACTGGATGTAACACAGTTCACTTATCTATTCATGTGCTCAGTTGTTTCCAATTATGAATGAAACTACTATAAACATCTATGTGCAACTCCTTTAGATAAATATGAGGGAGCATGGAAGCTGGATCATATGGTAAGAGCATGTTTAGTTTTGTAAGAAACCACCAAAAGTCTTCTAAAGTGACTATACCATTTTGCATTCCCAACAACAATGAATGGCAGTTCCTCTGGATCCACATTTTTTGCTAGCATTTAGTGTTGTCAGTGTTCCAGATTTTGCCCATTCCAATAGGTGTGTGCTGGTATTTTGTTGTTATAATTTCCATATAAATGTGGAACATTGTTTCACATGCTTATTTGCCATCTGTATTTCTCCTTGATGAGGTGTCTGTTAAGGTCTTTGGCCTATTTTTTAACTGGGTCATTTGCTTTCTCACTGTTGAGTTTTAAGAGCCCTTTGTGTATTTTGGATAACAGTTCTTTATCAGATATGTCTTTTACAAATATTTTCTCCCAGTCTTTGGCTTGTCTTCTCACTCTCTTGATAGTGTCTTTCATAGAACAGAAATTATTGATTTTAATGAAGTCTAGCTAATCAATTATTTCTTTCATGGATTGTGTCTTTTGTATTATATCTAAAAAGGCATCACCATACCTAAGGTCACCGATGTTTTCTCCTATGTTATCTTCTAGAAGTTTTATGTTTTACATTTTATATTTAGGTCTGTGATCCATTTTGTTAAATTTTGTGAAGAATGTAAGTTCTTAGTACAGAGACTCACATTTATGCATGTGAATATTCAGCTGTCTCAGCATCATTTGTTGAAAAGACTATCTTTTCTCCATTTCCTGGCCTTGGCTCGTTTGTCCAATATCAGTTGACTGTATTTATGGGGGTCTACTTCTGGACTCTTTATTCTCTTCCATTGATCTATTTGTCTATTCTTTTGCCAATACCACACATCTTGATTATTGTAGCTTTATAGTAAGACTTGAAGTTCAATAGTGTCAGTCCTCCAACTCTGTTATTTTCCTTTAGTATTGTGTTGGTTATTCTGGGTCTTTCTCTCTCCATATAAACTTTAGAATTGGTTTGTTGATGCCTACAAAATGACTTGAGATTTTGATTTGAATTGTGTTGAATCTACAGATCAAGTAGGGAAGAACTGACATCTTACCAACATTGTCTTCCTATTCACAAACATAGAATATCTCTCCAAATATTTGGTTTTTAAATTATTGTTCATCAGAGCTTTTACAGTTTTCCTCATATATATCTTGTTCAATTTATACCTAAATACTTCAAATTTTTTATCCTAATACAAAATAGTATTGTGTTTTTAATTTCAAATCCCATTTGTTCATTGCTGGTATATAGGAAAGTGATTGATTTTATATGTTAACCTTATATCTGGGAACCTTGCTATAATTGTTTATTAGTTTAAGAAATTTTCTTGTTGATTCTTTCAGGTTGTTTGCATAGATGATAATGGCATCTATAAACAAAGACAATTATGTTTTTTTTCTCAATGTGTATACCTTTTATTTCCTTTTCTTGCCTTGCTGCATTAGCTCCAGCATGATATTGAGAACTGATAAAAGGAGACATCCTTGCCTTGTACCTGAGCTTAGTAAGAAAGCTTTGAGATTTTCACCATTTAGTATAATATTAGCTGTCGTATTTATGAGTATTCTTTATCAACTTTATCAAGTTGAGAAAGTTCCACATTGATATATTTTTATTACTGAGGAAGGCTGCACCCTTGGAATAAACCTCATTTGTTTATGATGTGTAGTTTAGAATAATTATAAGATATTTTTGAATTCTTTTTACTAATACTTATTAAGAATTTGCATCTATATTCATGAGGGATATTGGTCTACAGTTTTTTGGTTTGTTTTTTGTTTTTATTTATTTTGGTACTACTCTGTGTTTTGTTTTGGTATTAGGGTCAGATAAGCTTCATAAATTGAATTAAGAAATATTTTCTCCTCTTCTTTTCTTTGGAATAGACAGTGTAGAACTGATGCTACCTCTTTACTTGTTTGGTAGAACTTCTCAGCAAAACTATCAGGACATGAAGATTTCCTTTCAGAGAAATTTTAAAACTATAAATTCAGGACAGCTGAGTAGCTCAGTTGGTTAATTTTGGCTCAGGTCATGATCCCAGATTCATGGGATCCATGCTGAGCATTGAGCCTTCTTAAGATTCTCTCTCTCTCCCTCTGCCCCTGTACTCCTTTCCCCCACTAGCATTGTCTCTCTCTCTCTCTAAAAATAAAAATAAATTAAATTAAATAAGCTATAAATTCTATTTCCTTAATAGTTATGTGGCTATTTCAGGTGATCTGTTTCATATTGGATGAGTTATGAGTTGTTTGGTCTTTTTATGGAATTGATCAGTTTTGTCTAAGTTGTAAACGTATGTCTATATATTTTGTAGTATTTCCCCATTATTTTGCTGATATCTAGTGATTCGCTAGTAATATTCACTATTTCATTCCAGATTTTGGTGATTTCAGTTACACCTCTCTTTTTCTCTATTTCTCTCCTTCCTCCCACCTCTTTTTCCTTGACAGTCTTGCTAGAGATTTGTCAATTTTATTGATCTTTTCAGAAAACCTGTCCTTTAGAAAATTAACAAGGAAACAGTGGCTTTGAATGACACATTGGACCAGATGGATTTAATAGATATATTCAGAACACTCCCCCCCTAAAACAGCAGAATATAAATTCTTTTCAAGTGCACAAAGAACATTCTCCAGTACAGATCACGTATTAGGTCACAAAAACAAGTCTCAACAAATTCAAAAAGATTGAAGTCATACCATGCATCTTTTCTGACCACAGCACTATGAAACTAGAAATCAGCCACAAGAAAAAATCTGGAAAGAGCACAAATACATGGAGGTTAAATAACATGCTACTAACAATGAATGGGTCAAACAAGATATCAAAGAAGAAATAAAAAAAATGACAGGGAAAAAAATGAAAATGAAACACAATGGTCCAAAGTCATTGGAATGCAGCAAAAGTGGTTCTAAGAGGGAAGTTGATAGTAATACAGGCTTAGCTCAAGAATAAAGAAAAACCTCAAATAAACAACCTAATCTTACACCTAAAGTAGGAAAAAAAGAACAAACAAAACCCCAAACAAGCAGAAGGAAGGAAATAATAAAGATTAGAACAGAAATAAATGATTCAGAAACTAAAAAAAAAAACAAACAAAAAACAATAGAAGAGATCAACGAAACCAGAAGCTAGTTCTTGAAAAGATCAACAAAATTGTTAAACCTTAGCCAGACTCATTAAAAAGAGAGAGAGAGAGAGAGAAAGAGAAACACAGAGAGACAGAGGACCCAAATAAAATCACAAATGAAAAAGGAGAAATAACAATCAATACCAGAGAAATACAAATAATTATAAGGGAATATTATGAAAAATTATATGCCAAAAATTTGGACAATGTAGAAGAAACAGATACATTCCAGAAGCATATAACATACCAAAACTGAAGCAGGAAGAAAACTTGAACAGACTGATTAACCACAATGAAATAATAAAAAAATAATAATGAAAATCAACAAAATAAATAATCCAAAAATTCCCAACAAACAAAATCCAGGACCAGACAGCTTTACAGATGAATTCTACCAAACATTTAAAAAAGAGTTAAGGGGCACCTAGGTGGCTCATCAGTTAATCATCTGACTCTTGGTTTTGGTTCAGGTGATGATCTCGTGGTTTTATGGGTTTGGCCCTGCATTGGGCTCTGTGCTGGCAGCATGGAGCCTGCTTGGGATTATCTGTCTCCCTCTCTCCCTGCCTCTCCCCACTTGGGCTGTCTCTGTCTCTCTCAAAATAAACAAATAAACTTAAAATTTTTTTTTAAATAAAAAAGATTTAATACATACTCTTCTCAAACTATTCCAAAAAATAGAAGAGAAATGAAAACTGCCAAATTCATTCTATGAGGTCAAAATTATCCTGATACCAAAACCAGATAAAGACACAACAAAAAAAGAGACATACAG
Organism: Lynx canadensis; assembly: GCF_007474595.2. Classification (NCBI taxonomy): domain Eukaryota; kingdom Metazoa; phylum Chordata; class Mammalia; order Carnivora; family Felidae; genus Lynx; species Lynx canadensis. Next base: position 168,201,966 of record NC_044310.1, on the reverse strand, counting down.
GTCAATATCTCTCATGAACATAGATGCAAAAATCCTCAACAAGATATTAGCAAACCAAATCCAACAATACCCTACAAAGATCATTCAACATGATCAAGTTAGGTTTATTTCCAGGATGCAAGTGGTTCAATATATGCAAATCAATCAGCAAGATACATCACATCAGTAAGATAAAGGATAAAAACCATATGATCATTTTTAATAGATGCAGAAAAAGCATATGACAAAGTACAGCATCCATTCAAAATAAAAACCCACAACAAATAATAAAGATCTTATATGGAAAAACACAGCTAACATTATACTTAATGGGAAAAAAACTGAGAACTTTTCCTCTAAGGTCAGGAACAAGACAAGGATGTGTACCCTCAGTACTTTTATTCAACATAGTACTGGATGTCCCAACCATAGAAATTAGATAACAAAAAGAAACAAAAAGCATCCAAATTGGTAAGGAAGAAGCAAAATTTCTACTATTTGCAATGACAAGGTACTATATTTAGAAAGCCCTAAGGACTCCACAAAACAAAACAAAACAAAACAAAACAACTAGAACTGATAAATGAATTCAGTAAGGTCACAGGATACAAAACCAATATACAGAAATCTGTTGCAAATAATGAAGCAGCAGAAAGCAAAATTTAAAAAGCAATCACATTTACAATTGCACCAAAAATAATAAAATACCTAGGAATAAACTTAACCAAGGAGGTGAAAGACCTGTACTTTGAAAATTATAAAACACTGATGAAAGAAACTGAAGATGACACAAAGAAATGGAAAGACATTCTATGCTCATGGATTGAAAGAATATTGTTAAAATATCAGTACTATCCAGAGCAATTTACACATTTAATACAATCCCTATCAGAATACCAACAGCATTTTGTGACAGAACTAGGATAAAAAATCCTAAAATGTATATGGAAACACAAAAGACTCTAAATAGCCAAAGCAATCTTGAAAAAGAAAAACAAAGCTGGAGGTATCACAATTCCAGACTTTAAGTTATACTACAAAGCTGTAGTGATCAAAACATCATGGTACTGGCACAAAAATAGACACCTAGATCAATGGAACAGAATAGGAGATTGTGGGTTTATTTCTTAAACACACAATTATATGACCAATTAATCTTTGAGCTAGGAGAAAAGACATGCAATGGGAAAAAGACAGTCTTTTAGACAAATGGTGATGGGAAAACTGGAAAGCTACACGCAAAAGAATGAAACTGGATCACCTTCTTACATGACACAAAAATAAACTCAAAATGGATTAAGGACCTACATGTGAAATCTGAAACCATAAAAACTCTAGGAGAACAGGCAGTAATTTCTCTGACATTGGCTGCAGCAACTTCTTTCTAGATGCTTCTTCTGAGGCAAGGGAGACAAAAACAAAAATAAACTATTGAGACTACATCAAAAGAAAAGTCTTCTGCACATTGAAGTAAACAACCAACAAAACTAAAAGAAAACCTAGGGAATGGGAGAAAATATTTGTAAATGGCATATCTGATAATGGATTAATATCCCAAATATAAAAAGAACTTATAAAACTCAACACACAAAAATAAATAATACAATTAAAAAATGGGCAGAAGACATGAACAGACATTTCTCCAAAGAAGACATACAGATGGCCAACAGACATATGAAAAAAATACTCATCATCACTTACCATCAGGGAAATGCAAATCAAAACTACAATGATCATAAGGTAGTTCTATTTTTAATGTTTTGAGGAACCTCTAGACTATTTTCTAGAGTATCAGCACCAGTTTGCATTCATAAAATAAGGTTATCCTCAGGAATTCAACAGTTTTTATGTTCTTTCCATTAAGTGGAATAAAAGCATAACTTTATATAAAGATTAAAACAGGATTAATTTTAAGAAGTGATAAATGTCACATAGAATCCCTAGGTATTAAATACAGATATTTCATTTTATCTTTATTTTATGTCAAGAATTACTGAAACTAAATTTCTTTAAAGCCATCATCACCATCAGTATGACTCACTTGCCTATGATTAGAATGGATGGAAAAGGATGCCTGGAACAATCACTGATGTAGACTTTCATTCTCACTGAGTTCGATTCCTGGTGATGGTGTGTTTAATCATTAAATGAGTAATGACTACTGAATTTGGTATGAGAAAAGGAAGTACCAGATGTATTAAAGAAAATTAGTAACTATTTTTGGAAAATAAAGCATCATGAGATGAATCATCCATATTCTAATTTTTATGGAGCTCCGGTCACAAGGGTAGTGAATTCTAAATTGATAAAAATCATTTATTTTCTATGGATATCTCTTTCTCTGATTTTGTATTGTTTATTCATTTTTAGTAATATTAGAAATAAGTCTCACTCAAAATTAAAACAATTTTAATAAGACTTAAGAATGAATGAAGCCCATTTGTGCATTTTAATCTAAAGAATATGTAGAAAATGCTTTATGTACTTAGAACATAGGTAAATGTGAAGCTCACTGAAATTCTCTGCTCAATAAATTAGGAATGTTGATCTTGCTGTCTTACATGATATCGTCCTACATTATATTTCTTAGGCTTTAGATAAGATCAAATTTATCTTTAACATTTGAAAAGAGAAAGAAGCATGGCCAGCATGACTACAGTCTAGAACAGCACTGTCCAGTAAAATTTTCTGCAATGATGGAAATGTTCTAATTCTGCACTAAGATAATAGCCAGCAATGACATTAAGACACTGAGCACTAGAAATGTGGCACTGCAATAAAGAACTGATATTCCATTTTATTAAATTATAATAAATTTAATCTTACGTACAAATATCACATTTAGCTAGTGTTTATCATGTTGGACAGTACAGGCAGAATCCTAGGTTTTCCAAATTTGTCATTTAATTGTGTTGAGTCTACAGATCAAGCAGGGAAGAACTGACATTATTCACCAAGTCTAGATGTTATATAACTCAGAGGACCAGAAAAATAACTTAATATTTGAAATATATTAATTTCTTTTTAATTTGGACCCTTCACCGAGGTCCATATTTTCAAGGGAAATTAAATTATTCTGTAAAATTACATAGCTATGTATTACATTAACATTTTAAGAGCTGGAAATAATAAGAAACCACATTTTTACACTGCAAATGATTACTGCCATAAAATCTTTTATGTAAATCTCTTTAGTGCTTAGTATTTAAATTATAAATTAAAAATTGATGAAAAATTGTTGCATGTATTCTATACGGAGGGTAAAAAGCACAAGAAATCATTTTCTCAGACTCCAAACACACAAGTTAAGTTCTGCATTGGTTTTTCAAAAAATATTTCTATAAATATTTATATTCAGAATAAGAAATAGTATATAACTACATAATTTATGTTAAGCATCTTTTTGGCAAGTGAATTTCAGACATTAAGTATTGTCTAGACTTTCTCTAATATTTCTTAATACTCCTACCAAAAAATGTATATATACCAAATATACATAATTCCATATATAATTAAGACCAACATAGAATCCTTTGTTAATAGTGCTTAAATGAATGACATCATTAGTCATTTTATGCACGCACACACACACACCCACAGAGATAAAATATTTTGGAATGACAAAATATAATTAAAAAAAATTTTAAAAACATAACCTTCATATATATATAAAATAAACACATGTTAAAGATTTTTTATCTTAATACTTTATAATATGTTTTTAAATTAAAGAGTAAACCAGTAGAATGGTAAAGCTGATTAAGAGGATTTTCTGAACAGCATTTATATCACTAGTCAGTAACAGAATGTTGAAAAAAGTTTGCTAAATTATTTTTTTGCATGCTCCTACCACAGAACTTTTTTGGTGCAATGCTTAATGAGGGTAGGTATCCAACTCCCTTGCATCTCTTCTATTGAGCTGTAGGAGTGCTGACAATACTGACTTCCTCTTTGGCCCTCCATCTTGTTCATGCCCACGCAACGACCTCTCTCAGTGCTACACGTTCCAGGCCTCTTGGAGGTTAATGTAGGCCCAGAATGGAAAGTGGGAAGGCTTGTTCTGATCTTCCCTAACGTGACACACAGGAAGCACCACTTTATGTAACTAGTAGAGATGGCTGGTAGACGGATGGTACCACTTTGGATAATTATCCTTTGACCTCACCACAATGCCCCTCACTCTATAAGAGCTGGATTGGGTGGAGAGTGGCTGCTGAATGCTTGGATCATCTGTCCACCTGGTCCACCCTGTCAGTAAATTACCCCGAACAAAACTCAGTAAATGGTGTGGAGTGGCTTGCTTCGTTTATCGGACTCAAAATCGCCTGCTCCATTTGGAGGATACTTTACTGTTCTCCTCCACCCTCCACCACCAGCAATCCCAGGAAAATGCTCAACAGAATAAAAAAAACTGGGAACAACTTGTGTATTAGTCTTCTGTTGTTGCTATGACAAATTACCACAAACTTAAGTGGCTTAAAACAATAACCACTTATGATCTATAGTTCTGTGAATCAGAAATCCAATATAGGTCTTACTGGGCTCAAGTCAAGGCCTCAGCAGGGCTGTCTTCCTCCTAGAGACTCTGAGAAAATCTAATTTCTTGCTGTTTCCAGCTTCTAGAGGCCTCCCATATTCCTTGGCGTGTGGGCCCTTCCTCTGTCCTCAGAGCATTTCTCTGAGTCTTTTTCCTACTCACATCTCCCTCTGATTGCAGCTGTAAGAGCTTCTTCACTTTTTAGGACCCATGTAATTAGATTGGACACACGTAGATAATCCAGGGTAATCCCCACCATCTCAAGCCTCTTAATTTAATCACACCTTCCAAGTGTCTTTTGCTGTGCAAGCTAACATATTTACAGGTTCTCAATACATGGATATCTGTCAGGGGCTAGCATTCTGCCTACTGTGACCTGCATCCATGCTGTAAAGTTGAAAATTATCATCCACAGACCCCCAAGCTTGAGGGACTTTCTGCTAGAACTAATTAATGGGACCTTGATTAAAGAGGTTTACATTCTCCTCCTTGTGAAATTGTGAGGTGCCTGGAAAATAATTTGAGGAAACCCAAGTAGTTCATAACAAACAAGTCAGCAAACAGATAAAACAAAACAAAACAAGAAAATCCCCACAAAACCACAATGACAGTTCTTCTCCAAGAAAAAACAAAACAAAACAAAACTGCACAGGCTGTGTGTGTGTGTGTGTGTTTTCTAAAGTGAGAAATTGAAGCAAAAGAAGATGCCCAGGTAGGATTGTTTTTTTCTGTACTGGATAGTGGCAGAAAGTTCTCTCCCAGGTTATTCCAGAGATGCAGTGCAATTCAATTCAAAGCAATGAGGGAAATATTTGCAATAATAGATATCAAAACATATTGTAAACTTAAAGTAGTGAAAAGACAGTCTCAAGTAAACAGGTCTTATTGCAGACAAGAATTCAGCATATGAAAAATGGCATTACTCGGGACACCTGGGTGGCTCAGTCGGTTAAGAGTCTCTTTTTAAAAATTTTTAAAAAATGTTTATTTACTTATTTAATTTTATTTTTCATTTTTTAAAATTTACATCCAAATTAATTAGCATATAGTGCAACAGTGATTTCAGGAGTAGATTCCTTAGTGCTCCTTATCCATTTAGACCATGCCCCCCCTCCCACAACCCCTTCAGCAACCCTCTGTTTGTTCTTCATATTTATGAATCTCTATGTTTTGTCCGCCTCCCTGTTTTTATATTATTTTTGTTTCCCTTCCCTTATGTTCATCTGTTCTGTGTCTTAAAGTCCTCATATGAGTGAAGTCATATGATATTGGTCTTTCTCTGACTGACTAAGTTCACTTAGCATAATACCCTCCAGTTCTATCCACGTAGTTGCAAATGGCAAGATTTCATTTTTTTTTTGATTGCCAAGTGAGACTCCATTGTGTGTGTGTATATATATATATATACACCACATCTTCTTTATCCATTCATCCATCGATGGACATTTGGCCTCCTTCCATACTTTGGCTACTGTTGATAGTGCTGCTATAAACATGGGGGCGCATGTGTCCCTTTGAAACAGCACACCTGTATCCATTGAATAAATGCCTAGTAATGCAATTGCTGGGTTGTAGGGTAGTTCTAGTTTTAGTTTTTTGAGGAACCTCCATACTGTTTTTCAGAGGGCTGCACCAGCTTGCATTCCCAAAAATGTTTATTTATTTTTGAAAGAAAGAGAGAGAGAGACAGAGCATGAGCAGAGGAGGAGCAGACAGAGAGGGAGACATAGAATCTGAAGCAGGCTCCAGGCTCTGAGCTGTCAGCACAGAGCCCAACGTGGGGCCTGAACTCACAGAGTGTGAGATCATGACCTGAGCTGAAGTCGGATGCTTAACTAACGGAGCCACCCAGGTGCCCCAAGAGTATGACTTTTGATTTCAGCTCAGGTCATGATCCCAGGGTCATGGGATTGAGCCTCACATCAGGCTGCACGCTGAGCTTGGAGCCTGCTCTCTCCCTTTCCCTTTGCCCCTCCTCTGCTTGCTCTCCCTCTCTCTCCCTCTCTCTAAAAAGAAAAAAAGAAAAAAAAAGAGAAAAAAGTGGCATTAAAAATATTATACTAATGCTCTTATTAAGATTTTGAGTTATTTTCATTTTTTTCTTTATGATGGTTTCTCTTTTCCATATCTTTAAGAATAAATCTGAATCGCTTAATGTAACATATATAGCATATTGTATCAAAATGCAAACTCATATGGCAACCATAATATACACACATATTCACACAAACATACATACACAAATGTTACACCTCACACTTCCATTAAATTTGTTCATTAAAGAATTTAAGTATGCTATTTTTGAACTTGTCAAAATTAAAGAATAATGAAGTATATACAATATAAAAGAAGGCAAGGAACAAAGTCTTCCATGGCTCAGCAGATTGGATTGCAGAAAGATTACTTTACCATATACTGCCCAACATTTTAGGTTTCTCTGTTTTTCATCAAAGCAGAGCTGGCAGAGAAGCACATGTTTTCAGTTTTATTCCATGAAAAGATAATCTTCACTTTCGCATTCATTATGCACAATGTATGCAAAATGCAATGAGCCAACTGACTCACACTTTGGTGTCATGCAAATAAAACCTAAACACAAGGAAGTGTAACGTCTAGTAAAATGTGCATAAAACCACAAAGGCTAAGATAAGAAAATGGATAGCTAAGAAATGCAATTAGCACATTCGCTGAGGGCAACTAGTAGGATTTGGAGATGAGCCATATAAATATAATTTTGCACTATTGGCTAAGAATAACATAACATTTATAGGCAAACGTAAGCTCAGGTTTGCCAAGCACTTTCTGCATTTGATAAAAAAAAAAAAAAAAGAAAACTTCTATAAAGATAGGTGGAGGGCAGGGATATAAGTATGTCAGATGTGATCTTCTAAAAAAAAAAAGATAGGTGCATGCATGTTTCCTGTTTGATATTTCAAATGGTGTTCATGTTCTTTTCTAATATCTGAGAAAATATTTAATCGGTCAACATTTAGTAATTTAGTTAAGAATCAGACTTTCTTCATAAAGATATGAAGGTTGATTTTTCCCCCTAGAATAGTAGTTAGTTGAATATATGTGTCTGATGTATCTATCTATCTATCTATCTATCATCTATCTCAATAAATAACTGTATGTGTGTGATTGATCATTTTTGTAGCTTGGGTGGATAGGCTTCTTTCAATCAATGGCTACATTTAGATATAGAAAATCAGTCTGACTCGTTTGTCTAAGTGACAAATTATTATTTTTTAAGAGATTGTAAAAAAAAGTTTATTTATTTATTTATTTTCAGAGAGAGTGCCAGCAGGGGAGGGGCAGATAGGGAGGGGGATAGAGGATCCAAAGTGATTTCGTGCTGACAGTAGTGAGCCCAATATGGGACTCGAATTCACATACCCTGAGATCACAACCTGAGCCATAGTCAGATGTTCAACCAACTAAGCCACCCAGGCACCCCTAAGTGCCAAGTTAGAATTGATTGTGAAATATATAGAGCTCATATATTTAGGTAACTAATGCTAATGGACTATAATATAGCCAATTATTTCCAATAGTAAAGTTGTTTTGGGTTGTGTGGTAAATATTGGGAACATGGAAAATTTGGGGGTAGCAAGAAGTTTTCTAAAATATAAGAAAGTCACTGGAAGGAAAAGGATGAAAGATAATTTTTTCTAACATCAGCACTATAAACAAAATTAAAAAATCAGCCTATTTCAGTGGTTCTTGAACTTCCTGGATTTGTGTCCCCACTCACAGTGATTACCACATGATCACATTCACAGTATAATATCTCACCAAGCTATACCATCAGTGATAGTCATCACAGGATTCAAGTGTTGCCCTATAGCACTGGGTCTCTGCTTGAGAATAACTGATTATTGCAGATGAATGCTTTCTTAAAATCCCAAGAGGCAAAGACCAGAATTTACTAAGGAACCTTCCAAGTTACTTTGAAACCAGTTTAAAGACACATCAGTTGGCTTTTAGTCCTAACCTGCTCCAGGGCAAATCTCAGGACCTCTTTTGCTCCACACTCCATCCGAAAGACATCTCAATGACCATATGTATCCTTAGTTATAACCAAAATACATTTTACACATTGCTCAAAATTTGGCAGTGCACTCAGAAAACATTTGTGGCATATGGGCATATGCCCCAGCATGCTGGTGGGGGGCAACTGATTCATGTGATCATTTCAGTCCCATATGATCACAGATGAGGCAAACAAAAATGTTTGACAAACATGACCTGCAATGTAGAAAAGAAAGAAAGAAAGAAAGAAAGAAAGAAAGAAAGAAGAGAAGGAATGAAGGAAGGAAGAAGGAAGGAAGGAAGGAAGGAAGGAAGGAAGGAAGGAAGAAGGAAGGACGAAAGAGGAAGGAAGGGAGGGAGGGAGGGAGGGAGAGAGGAAGGAAGGAAGGAAGGAAGAAGGAAGGACGAAAGAGGAAGGAAGGAAGGGAGGGAGGGAGGAAGGAAGGAAGGGAGGGAGGGGGGGAGAGAGGAAGGAAGGAAGGGAGGGAGGGAGGGAGAGAGGAAGGAAAGAAGGAAGGAAGAAAAGGTGAATAAGTAACCACTAGTTGACACTGGTTTGGAGGAGAAAAAGGTATTTATGGGGGCAATAACAGAATAAGATTATAAATTTGAAACGCTCATGTAGAGTTCTCTATTCTGCATTTTCTTCTAATTGACACTGGAGCATATCCAAATGTTTGTTGTTGATGTGTATTTATGTGTTAGAAGGGTGCAATCTGTGAGCTCCAAGAGGATCATGACAGCTGGTAATTTATTTCTATTTTTAGTTTATTAATATTTCCCAAGTATATTTCTTGTAATTATTTAGTCAAGAATTGAGAAGTTAGATAAAATTCCCTATTTAGAACTTTTTAGTCAATATGAGTTTGGTTCCAGTTATAGAAGAGACTAGCTGTGTAACCTTGGGCATGATACTTGTAATCAAGGTCTTTGTTGTCATATTTATAAATGTGGTTAATTAATAAGACCTACCTCATATGATCATTGAGAAGACTAATACATGGAAAACATTTACATAGTACCTGAAAATAGTAAGTGCTCAATAAATGTATCCTGCTATTATTTCTAGCCTAGTTTGATTACATCCAGATATTTAAACCCCTGGAGTGGTAAGAACATTATAACTCTAAAATTACACAGTAACCAAATTTAGGATGTCATTGGTCCTGAGAAGCTTAAATTAGCAAGATAATGGTGAGCAACTTCTGGGAAACAGTCTGAGAAAGGAAAACATATAAACAAAAATTATTCTGTGTAAAAGGTATCTATCATTTAATGTAAGATTTATAAGAACCTAGGCACATAAACTTGTTCCTTCAGTGCTCCACAAAATGCTTCCATGTATCCTAGGCAATGAGGGAAGACCATGGGAGTCTCATGATTATGTGAAAATGAAGAATTTTAGAGTAATTATTCTTTTCATTACTGAGTAACTGTTTTCAGAATCCATTTGGCAGGCATCTGTTTCCTGTGTCCAGAAGTATCCAGAAAGTAGTTCTATAATTATATTTCATATGTGAAAAAGTCTAGGAACACAAACAGATGTTCCTGAAAAGAGCAGAGTTATTTTGCTAAGAGATGTTAAAATGCCAGACTATTTGAGAAAACAAAGTAGGATGAGCAGGTACTTGCTGAGAGAAGTGGGGCTAAGTCTGATAACTCGCATCCAGAAAGCCACTCTGGAGAGCAATGCAACCAGAAGTAGTCGTCCCCAAGGCCAGTGGGCATTTCAAAGGTGTCTGATTGGCCCAAAGGTGAGCTCTGCCTCACTGAATGCTAGCTTGGGTTCCTCTCTTACTTATCCATCTTCTACTAATAGGCTATGGGGAGACCCCCAACTTCAAAGCTGATCTTTCATTTTCAGGGGAAAATTAAAGCTTACAAAATAAAATGCCACAGTCTCTTCTCCCATGGTCAGTGACAGCACCTTTCAAAGGAGGAGTTCTATTTAGTTGAGTGGCTCCCTGATGTGCTTGTAGCTTCTTGAACATCTTGGGGTGTTTTGTTTTGTTTTGTTTTGTTTTTAAAAGAAGCCAACTTAAAGAAACTGGAAGGCATAGTTCTTCCTCATTTTAAAAATAAAAGTATATTTAAAAGGTGATAGCTGTGTGTTTCTGATTAATACACATAAAGAAATCCAGAGCCATTTAAAGCTTAGAGATTTTCATGAGCCTTATAACAATTCTGATTTTTTCATTGTAAAGGCTATTTCATTCTTTTGAAAAAAATTATAATGTTTATTTATTTATTTTGTGAGAGAGAGAGAGAGAGAGAGAGAAAGCACAAGCACGGGACATGCAGAGAGAGAGAGAGAGAGAGAGAGAGAGGGAGAGAGAGAGAGAATCCCAAATAGGCTCTGTGCTGCCAGCACAGAGTCCAAGCAGGGCTCAAACTCACAAACCATGAGATTATGACCTGAGCTGAAATCAAGAGTTGGAGGCTTTACCGACAGAGCCATCCAGGCGCCAAAGTACCTTTCATTCTATAAATTAGTTCTGGGGCACCTGGGTGGCTCATTCGATGAAGCCTCCAACTCTTCATTTTGGCTCAGATTACGATCTCATGCTTCTTGAGTTTAAGCCTTGTGTCAGGCTCCAAGCTAACAGCTCTCTCAAAGTAAATAAATAAACTAAAAAAAAAAAATTAGTCCTACTTATCCTTAACTATCATGCCAAAGAGGTAAAGATCCATCTTAACACATGAACCAGCTATGTTACTCGTAGGGTCCAGCTCCTTCCTTCCAATAAAATAGTAATGATTCAACCAAATTAGCAATTCTTTAAATCAAAACATGACTTTAGTGTGTTCCCCCTTATACCAACATTAGGGATCACTGCAATATACTTCCCAATTTGGATACTTAAGTTTAAAACATAAAATAGAAATTCTTTCTGGAGCTTCTGGCTGGCTCAGTCAGTGAAACATGTGACTCTCGATCTCGGGGTTGTGAGTTCAAGCCCCATGTTGGGTATAGTGATTACTTAAAGATAAAATCTTAAAAAAAAAAAGGAAAAGGAAAGAAATACATTCTTCCTGATATTCCATCCTGACCTAAATCAGAAGTAATTTTTAAACTACCATTAGCCTAAAATTAGCCTAAAGCTAATTTTCAAATGCAAAAAAGTACAAATAATCTCACATATTATAGCTTCTAGAATCCAGAAGCAAAGTTTTCCCTGTGCTTTTAATAATAGTAATTTCTATCAATGTAACAATAACTGCCAGTAATTTTTGTAGTGAGAATTACAGAAATTAAAATTTTAGAGTTAGAAAGATTCCTTAAAAATCATTAAATGCCGTCTCCTGTTTTAAGTGAGGTAACAGTAGTGGACAGCCAGGACAGTGCCTGGATCTCAACCCATCCTGTGCTTCATTTATCTACCTTTTGCTCAAATTTCTAAAAAATGCAATTAACCCTTAAACATGTATAACACCATAAAAATTTTACTCTATTGAAAATAATGCACAATTAGGAACTGAAAAAAAATATTTATGGAAAATATGATCCACAGCAAGAGAGAGGGAAAGGAGGAATTGCACTTTGCAGAGCTATTTTATTACCAGATTACCAGTATGGGTCAGCCTGTTTGGAATACTGTCATTTTGGCTTTCCTTCATGATATAAGTAATAGGTTCTACACCTGGACCAAACCATAGGTTAACTCATTTGATATATGGCTGATTTTTCCAAGAAAGGTAGAGTAGTTGCTACATGCCATGGGTTGATCAATAATATACAAGCAAATTGAAATTCTATAGACTTATACAAGTCTAGCCACAGGTAATTAAAATAATTCAAATTTAATTGAGCTGTCAGAAAGAAAGTAAACATTTCTGGGTCTAGAGCAGATTGCTAACAAACTCTATAGTTACACATTACCTTAGGTTGGGTTTACCTGGAGCTCAGAGAATAGTATTTGAGGTGTAGGTAGCTTATTTGGGAAGGGATCCTAGGAAGCACCAATCAGGAAGTGGAGAAGTAAGACAGAAAAAGGTAGACAATGTACGATGGGATTAATGAACAATCTAGAAAACTGGGTGCTTGTGACTCAGTTCCACTGGAATCCCCTGGGAGATGATGTAAAATAAACTTCAGAGCTGTCATATCTGGGGATGAGGAGGCTGGAGTTTGCCACTGGTCATGGGCTAATCTCTTCACACCTCTGGTCTTCCCTCCTCTTGGCTGTGGCTAGAGCAAATCCTAATGGATGTAAGTGCCAGATCCTCGGTCATTTTACACATGTGTATATATGATAATGTCTTGTCTACTTGATTAGCATCTTCAGACAACTGATAGTGCAATGGGGAAGTCTGAATTTACCAGGTTTTCTTGGTAGCGAGTAAAAAAGATATAATAGCAAGATATTCTTACAATGTGGGAATAAGGTCACTGTAAGGATAGTATGGAAAATCATAGTGGATGATAGGAGGTTTCTTCAACCTATTTATTAGAGGGTAGCTTTAGGTGAATCCTGCCTATAACATTGTGTCTAAGCCTACTGATGTAGTTAAACTGTGTTATCATAACTTAATAAGCATGGATTTAGTCAAAATGAGGTGTTTAGCAAAAAACATTAAAGAGCACTGTGAAAGGCAAAGCAGTTAGCTGTGCTCATGCAATATTCTACCATAACTGAGGCTGGAATTCATGGACTATGGCTCTCTTTGGAGCATGGTGGATCAGGCTCTAAAAGCCTGAAAAGATGCCATTAATGATGTAGGTCATATTGCTAGCTCCTTTTGTTTTGATCCATGGTCACCAGAAAAACCTTCCAATTTTAATCTGGCTTTCCAGGTAGATCAATCTACAAAGAGAAGAGATGCTAGATAGAGACAATGGCTGCCTGGCTGCTTTCACAACTGTGTTTTTTACCGTAAAGTGAATTTTTTTAGGATACCTTTGGGGTCAATATTATGATACTGGTCACGACAAAGTCAAGTTTCAGGTCTGTATCATGGTGACTTCTTCAGTATGCTGTGAACCACCTGGTAATGCTTCTGTGTGACTGGGCAGCATTTCTCTGGCATAACCTCTACAACTACAGCAATGCAGCACTGGCTTTCAGGGACTGGACTGTAGAACCGTGATGTGTCTACTTGCATTTCTATAAACGCTTTCTTCATTTGTAGAGAATCAGATTTTAACACTGGTTATCATAGCAGTGACTGGAATAGAAGGTGGAGTTGAGTTTAACTCTAGGTCTGAATCAATCAGGAAGACATTCAGTGTCCTGTGTGTTCCTCAGAACTTTTCGTTTCTCATGTGCTTTGTGAAAGAGTTTCAAGGTCTAAGAATTTTGGAAACATCACACACTTTATTTCTGTTTAGAGATTCAGAGTTGAGAAGTCTTGAGGATATCTCTTTAACTTTATTTAACACAGCATTTTCCCTCTCTTCTCCACCTCTTCCCCACTTTGTTTAACCAAATATTTATTAATATCCCATAGAACACATTTGTGGATTATCATTACCATCAATCTCTTATCCTATTTCATGTTTTAAAAGTCATTTAATATTATTAAGGATTGTAATTGGGAAAATTAATCTGGTTTTGCACATTTATAAAGGTTGAATGCATCGTGGTTATTTACTTTGCTCTGCAATAATATTCAAATCAATTTCTGCTTATCTCCCGTTTACATGAGGTTTGTCCTGTTAATAACATTCAGTTTACCACTTATGGCAAAAATGCATTTTCATTTCTCACATAGCTAGAAAATCTTTGCAGTATCTGTGCAAATAATTTTCTTCCTGCATTTCCTAGTGTACATCTATTTGCATTGCTCTGTCAATATGCTTGAGTTGCAAATGTAAACATTGAAATGATCTGAAATTCTCTCTAACAGAGAGGTTTCCACCACTGATATTCATTTCTCATTGTATGTTTTGCTGTGTGAACAATTCCTTTCTTTGTTCATATATTAAGGCTTTGCCAGAGGCAGACGTTTATGGCATTAATACACAGAATGTTGTGTGTATCTCTTTCATTATCTGGAAGGAGAGCAGATAAAAACAACATGGAACTCTAAATGCATAAGGAAATACAAAGATTTCAAACACTAAGTGGTAGCTAAGGTTTTCCTGAAGTTCGATAGGTAGTCACCTAACACTGGTGTGGGGTGTGTGTGTGCCCATGTATGTGCATACTTGTATGCAGGCATGCATGTGTGTCTATCAGAGAGATGGAGAAAGAAAAATTTGCCTTATAGCCTTGTTTCAAATGCTACCCTTGTTCTTGCCTCTAAAAGGAGACTAGCGATACAATTTTGTAATACACTAATACAAAATATAATTTTGAATTATCACAGTGATTCTGACATTACTCATAGTAATGTTTAAACTAATAAGGAAGTTTACATTTGAGGGGGAAATATGATGAAAAGAGAGAAACATTAAGCTGCAGATAAGAACTTTTGTGAAAATCCTAAATGAAATTTGGGGTTATCCAGAGTAAGCAAAAGAAACCAGAAGATCCACCACTATTATCAGACTTTCCCAGAGGTTAAGTGATTGAGGGGATTAGGCATTTTCACTAATGAGACTCAGGCTTAATCTCAGCTTTAAAAGGGACTTTTGGAATTTGTAATAATTCTTCCCAATGTCCAGAGCACTCTGTTTCTCCATCTTTCTTTCTTTCTTTCTTTCTTTCTTTCTTTCTTTCTTTCTTTCCTTCCTTCCTTCCTTCCTTCCTTCCTTCCTTCCTTCCTTCCTTCTTTTCTTGCTTTCCTTTTTTCATTAGGCATGTCTATTATGAACCTCCATTATGTATCACTTAATTTCCATTTAACCACATCTCTGAGGAATTTAGAATTGTGTGGATATTTTCAGCCTTCATTATTAATCACATTTATAAGTGTGAAAAAGGGAGCAGTCATATCATTCCCATTCTATAGACAAGGGAATAAAAACTGATTTGCTCAAGTTCATAGGACTTAGAATGGATGCAGGTAAATCAATTCTGTGCCTTGACTAGCCCAAAACTCACTATTGCTTCTGTAGAGCCTTGAAGCTGGAAAACAAGCCAGTGATGTGTCCTTGGGGGTGAGAGGCAAAAAAAAAAAAAAAGGGAAAGTAAGGAATCACTTCCTTCCAGTATCCAGTATTGTAGCACTATTCACACAATGAGATGGTCCCTGTGCACATCTTGAACTATGAATTCAGGAAATGAAATAGAGCCCACAAGGACTGACATTCAATGAATGGAATTAACCCAAGTTAATTTGTTTTCCACATACTCCTACTAAACAAGGGCAGCCTTGCCCTGCTTGTCATGACAGTCTAGGAAGATTGAAACTCAGGAGGAGGTATGCACATGCTTTTCTGCTTCTCTGTGCCCCAGCACAGCTAGAAAGGAAGAAGCCAATTAGCTATTGCTACATTAAGAAAATCTCATTTTTACAGCCGTCAAGAAGTTGCAGTTCAGGACTCATGTTGGGAAGCAAGCTGCAAATCATATGAAATTCATGGCCCCCATCACAGGTCAGACCAGAGATACTTCTAAGCCCACTGTTAGATCTGGCACAGAGACAGACACTTGAAAATCAGAAGAATCCACATTTCATTTTTTTTTTAAAGCAGCATTATTGAGGTATAACCAATGTACAATAAACCGCACATGTTTAAAGTGTACCCTATGGTACATTTCAACAATTGTATACATCCCTGAAACTATCAACATAATTAAGAGAGTGACATATTTGTCACCCTCAAATTTTCCACATTGCATGAGTTCCTGTCCAGAGAATTCCGATTTCTGTAGTGCATCTCTATGAGCAGTGAAATAGCTCAAGCAAATAGCCAGAAAGCTACCGGATGAGAAGTAAAAGGCTTAGTCCAGTTGTCTTCAGCCTCTGACATTGCTGTGAACTGCTGAGTCCCTGACACTCATACCACAGAACATCACACTGCCCCTGTCAGTCAGTCAGCTCTTGCATTAGTTTCCTATTGCTGCTGTAACAAATTATCACAACCTTGGTGGCTTGAACAACATCAATTTATTATCTTTCCGTCCTGGAGGCCAAAGACCCAAAGTGAGCCATGCTGGGCTGAAATCAACATGTCAGCAGGCTGCATCCCTTTCTGGTGGCTCTACGGGAGAATCCATTTCCCTGCCTCTTCCAACTTCTAGAGGCTGCCTGCATTTCCCCGCAGTGGAGTCAGCAATCGCAAGTTGAGTTCTTCTCACATCGCACTACTCCAATCTCCCATCACCACATCTCCTTCTCTGGTTCTGACTGGGCTTGTCCCTCTCTTCCACTTTTAAAGATCATAGGATACTCTCCATATCTGAAGGACAGCCGCCGAGAGACTCTAATTCCATATGCAAACTTAATTCCTCAATGCCTTGTGCCCCGATGTGCTCAGGTTGTGGGGTGTAGGATGGGGACATCTTTGAAGAACCTTCATTCTGCCTAACATAGTGCTGTAGCAACTTATTTCCTCAGCCACTATCATTTTGTCCCTGTATAGACATGGGTGTTACTACCGACTGAAAGTTAATTCCTACTTTGGTTTACTCTCGCTTTTTTACATTTACCAATTATTATCACGCGTAGTGCCTCTCTTAATTCTTAAAAAGTGTAACAAACCCTAATTTTATGGAAGAAAAATGAGGCAAAGAGGGGTTAAGTGACTTTGTCTTATTGCACATGCAATGGTGGCAGAGCTAATATCGAAGTCCAATTTGACTCTCTCTAGATTTGATTTTATTTCTGCTATGCAAATCTACCTCCCGTGTAGCTACACATATAGTAATAATCTATGTAAGTACAAATGGACACTTTTATTTACACATATTAATAAATGCATACACACATTTTTGGTCTCTCTGTTGACTGATGAAATGGGGACAGTGATACTTCTCTGTCAAAGCTATGAAAGAATTAAAGAGAAGATATTTAGTGTCAGACCCCTGGATAAGGGCAAAAAAGTGGTATCTTCATGACTGAATTTTGCATATCTCCCCTCACCCTCTCCGAAGGTTTGGTTTGTCTAAAACAATGTTTAAAAATTAGGATTTGAGGGCCTTCATATGGGGCTCGTACTCTCTAGCACCTGCCAATCCCTAGGTTTTATACCAAGCTGAAATCAGGACTTTTCACTACCTGCCTGGGCCCTACAGGAATATAAGTTTGTATCCCTGAGATAAGGCAATAGGGAGAAATAAAAACCTATGGATATTTTGAGATATCAGTTTTTTCTTAAATATGCAAATACCCACACCCACTGGGTAAAAAGCAGTGCATTTGATTTCACTTCTTTTCCTCAGGTAAATCAGGAACCAGTTAGCAGAAAGATATCATACATAGAGACACCAAAGGTTCTGGAGGGAGGGGGCATGTAATTAAAAAATTCTTTAAATGCTGAAATATGTAATCTGTTCTTCCACTGTGAGCAGGTTCTCAGACACAGTAATCTTTAGCATCAAACTACATCAAATGATTTTCTTCCTCTCATTTTTTTTTCTCCTGCTAACTAAAATTCAAGATAATGCTCTATGGCTACTAAATGATGTTCCAGAATTGTAGGTCAGACTTCTTTGACAGAGGAAGTTCCTTTCACCTTATCATCGCTGATGATGAGCTATCAAGGGATAAAGCCCTGACAGCATTAGCAAAGGATTCTGGTACTGAGAATAAAAGCAAATTAATTATTCTTTCCTGTACATATATTTTATAATATTAATGATTCCAGAACCAAGGGAGAAATACATAATTTGAAAAAGAATAAATGGACTACATGTAGTAATCTGCACAAAACTCTATTGCAAATAATATATCCATTTTAGTACTAAAGTGAAGTCTGCCCCAAAAAGACTTGAAATTGATGCACAAAACATTTTCACCTAGAGTTCAAAGCTATCTATAGAAGCAGCAATTATTTTTTAATTTAAAAAATGACTATAAAACATATCCATAGAAAATAGGTACTCCACTAAAGAGAATTAGCAGATAATCTAACGCTGAGTGACTCTGTATAAAGACTTCTTCTTACTTGTAACTAACCTCTTCTGCAGGTAATTTTTTTTCAGTCTGGGCTATTTTCCTCCATAGAGTAATTTTTTTGTGTTTTTGATTCCAAGCAAAAGGAATACATTTTAGGAATATTGATAGTTACAGAACAGTGGGTTATTTAAAAAAATAACAGTGGGTTATTTAAAAAACATTACATTCCAAAATTGTTCAAAAAGGATAACAATAAGATGTTCATTTCCAGCAACTTAAAATAAAATCTAATGAAAGATATCAGAAAACATTAGAAATTAGGAACAGTATCTCAGAAAATAAATTGATTACATTAAAAAGCCATTACAAATTCTGTTTTAAAATATTATGTGTCTTATATGTTTTGACTTATCTTCTCTTGATTTCCCACTAAAAAGAGATTAGAAACTCTCAATAATACTAAAAAAAAATGACATGCTTTTACTAGAATTCGGGGATAAGATCCATGAAGCACTGGCATAATGGCCAGCATATACTTGGCCTCTGTGACCCAGCAAAGTCCCCTGTTTGGGGGGAAAAAAAAGTGGTAGAAATGAGAAAAGGTGTTTTGGTATTTTCTATTCTCTGGCCTAAAGCTTAGGAATTGAGAATTTGAACCGTGCACAAAACTGAATAGTGGTCCCTTAGCTCATCTTTAAGTATCTTGAGGGCAGGATATAGACCTGCTTTTGCTGACACTTTGTAATCCAGGACCTACTAGAGTGCCAGGAGGATATAGCCTAACTATATTTTGAAAGAAAGAATGAATAGAAGTAGCTAGTAAGAACTGAAATCCAACAATTAAAGGAACATTAATAAAAATTAACAAGCAAAGACAAGTTCTTGAGCTAAAATAAGATTTATAGACGTGGACAGAATGCTCTCTGCTAGTCTGAGGCAAAATGAAGAGACTCATACCTATAGATATTCTGTGATTTCTTTAAAATTCCAAGAATAAAGAGATATTTACAACACTTTGGAAAAACATCCTTTTCATAACTTTCCAGTACAGGGGGAACATATGCTGCTGAGGAACATCCCAGGACTGGGCCTGCTTTGGAAAAGTAGCTAAACATAACTTGGCCAAGAATAGAAGTGAGACATTTACTCTGAGATCTGTCCTACACTCACATACTAGGAGTTTGGTCACAGAGAGACTCCTGGCCTATGAATCATAGGACCATGCTCTTGGCTCAGCTAATTACTAATTAAGCATGTCATTTCTTGGACCTCAGTGTTTTCAGCCTAAACATCGAAGAGTTGAAACTCCTAAGGGTGTCAATTTGGTGACCTGGGAGCTGAATTCAGCATATACTTTGGAAAGAACAAAGTAAAATGGCCCTTATTTGTAGGAGATATGATTACGTACAGGGAAAATCCAGATGAACCTATAAACAAATGATTAGAACTGGTAAGTGAATGAACTTTTAAACAAATTATTAGAACTGATAAGTGAGTTTGGTAAGGTTGTATGATACAAGGTTCATTAAGAAAAATAAATAGTGCTTTTACATTCTAGCGATGACCAGTTAGAAATTAACAACAACAACAGAAAAACATTAAAAAACTTGTCTTCAAACTCAGGAATAAATTTAATGAAAGGTTTACTAAGACTTGTACACTGAAAACTACTGTTACTTAGGTAAATAAAAGAAGACTTGAATAAATAAATCTATTACATTAATAGATTGAGAAAGCTCAGGATTTCTAGGTTTTAAGAATCTCACATTTATCTATAGATTCAATCAAAATCCCAGCAGACTACTTTATAGAAATAGACAAGCTGATTCTAAAATTCATATGGAGATACAAAAGAAGTAGAATATCCAGGAAAATAATGAAGAAAAACTGTTGGAAGACAACTTGATTTTGAGAAAAAAACATAAATCCACAAATATTAAATTAGTGTACTATTAGCATAAGAAAGAAAAGACAAATCAGCTGACAGAATACAGTTCAGTAACTGATTCACCTGCATATGGTAAAAATTGCATTTCGATAAAGATACCAAAGAAAGTGAGCAGGAAAATATTTGCAACAAATGTTGTTTTTAAAATTGGATAGTCTATAGAAAAATGAAACAAACAAAACCCTTGACATTCTTCCTAACACCATATATAAAATTTAATTCAAAGTAGCTCACATGTAAAATCTAAGTGTAAAATCCAAAATGACACAGCTCTGGAAGAAAACAGAAGAGAATATTTTCCTAACTGTAGAGTAGGCAAAGATGTCTTAGGGCACAGAAATCATTAATTACAAAAGAATAAATTGTTAAGTAGGAATTTATCAAAATTAAAAACTTCTTGGGGTGCTTGGGTGGTTCATTCAGTTGAGTGTCCGACTCTTGATTTTCACTCGGGTCATGATCTCAGGGTTTGTGGGATCAGGCCAAGTGGTGGGCTCTGTGCTGTCCATGGAGCCTGCTTGGTATTCTCTTTCTCCCTCTCTCTCTGCCCTTCCCCGTTCATGTGCACGCTTTTGCTCTCAAAATAAGTAAATAAACTTAAAAAAAATTAAAAACTTCTCATCAAAAAATACTCTTAAGAAAATGAAAAGGCAAGTCACAGATTGGGGAAGATATTCACAATACATATATCTGACAAATGGCTTTCATCCAAAATATAAAAGATATAATATAAATATATATAACAAATATATAATAATATAAATATATGATTTAAAATAGATAATTAATTTGCCTTAAAAACTTCACAAAAAGTATATGAGTGCTTAACAAGCACATAAAAAGGAGCCAAACATCATTAGTAAACAGAATAATGTAAGGAAAACCTCAATAAGGTACCACCCTACATCCCTAGAATGGCTTAAATTAAAAAGATTGATTGTACTAGGTATTGACAACAATTTGGATCAACTGAAAATCTAATATATTGACAGTGTAAGATGATACAACCACTTCCAACAAGAATTTTCATAAAGTTAGAAATACATCTTTACTATGACTCAGAAATTATGCCCCCCGAAATGAAAGCATATGTCCCCAAAGATTTGTACAAGAATGTTCATAATACCTAAAAGCCAAAAATGACTCAGATGTTTGCCAACAGAAAATCACTAACCAAACTGTTGAAGTATCACATAGTAGTTTTTACTTAGAAATTAAAATAGCTATTGATACACACAACAATATGGATATATCTCTAAAACATTATGTTGAGTGAAAGAAACCAGGCAGAGTATACACTTATAATTCCATATATTTCTGTTCAAGAACAGTAATACCACTCTAGAACAGGGGTTAGCAAACTTTTTCTGTAAATATTAAATATTTAGGCTTTGTAGTGATAAAGTTTTTAGTTATCTATATCCATTTGTTCTTGTCCAGAAAGTACACAAGAAGTTTCTGGATCAGAGGAAGACTACTATAGCAGCAATAACTGCCTAATTTCCCCACTCCACATCCTCTTCCTTCTAGGGCAATGTGATGAAAGCCACAAGTTTAGGCCTGTGATACAAAAAGGAGGGTTTTGTATCATAGGAGAAGAATCCTATAATTATGAATCTGAGAATTTATATGGCAACTGCTATGCAGCTCCCCTCCACTCCTGAAGAAGGACATAAATCTTACCTCCCTAATGTACATAAATCTTGACTAGGAAGAAAAGAGGAATGTTCCTAGTTTACAATCCTTTGAAATGAAAACAAATAGCTCTCAATTTCATCTCCCTTAGCAATGTAAATATATACCCTTCAAATGTGAAGAGCAAATGTTTCTAGGGAACAAAATAAGGCATTCTCTATCTTTATAGCATGCCAATTTTCATTGCTCAGGAGGCTGGGTCTCTGCAGGATCACTGAAAAATCCAAAAGAGACTGATACCCAAGTGGTGGCCACAATGTCTGGGTCTCAACTACTTAGCTCTGCACTTGAGCCATGAAAGCAAGCAGTATAAAATACAATAAAAAATAGGTATGACTGGGGCACCTGGGTGGCTCGGTCGGTTAAGAGGCCGACTTCAGCTCAGGTCATGATCTTGCGGTCTGTGAGTTCGAGCCCCGCGTCAGGCTCTGTGCTGACAGCTCAGAGCCTGGAGCCTGTTTCAGATTCTGTGTCTCCCTCTCTCTCTGCCCCTCCCCCGTTCATGCTCTGTCTCTCTCTGTCTCAAAAATAAATAAATGTTTAAAAAAATAGGTATGACTTTATTCCAATTAAACCTATTTACATAAACAATTGGTAGCCTCCTGGAGGAGTCAACATGGTGGAGAAGTAGGGGGACCTGAAGCTCCCTTGCTCCTCAAACACAGCAGTTTTGAGGCCAGAAGCCTTGGAATTCCAGGAATCGAGGCTACACAGTGACAGAAACATCTCTAGGGGTGCATGGGGACAACTTGATGGGCCATTGGGAAAGATAAAACAGGTGGCATAGGCACAGAGGGGAGGGATCTCCTTCTGTAGAGAGACAAAAAGAAGAGAAAGAGAGGCTGTGGAAGTGTAGGGTTGTGTTCAGACAAGAGAAAAACCATGGACCGGGAATGGAAAAAATGGAGAAAGAACAAATTTCTAACTCGATGCAGGGTTGTAGGGCTTTCTCTGGACTGGGGCCTGCTGCTCTGTACATGCGCCTGGGGAAGAGGGGGAGCTAGCCCTGGTCTCAGCAGCAAGATCAGAGGCACAGTTGGAGACAGCAGTCCCCTCCCTTGGGTGCTGTGGGAAGAAGGTATGTAGTCATTCCAAGGACAAAAGACCCTGCAGGTGCCCACCAGTCAGAGGCCCTTTGTTGGCTGGCTGGGTGGAGTAGCACTACCCAGGAACCAGGGCATGTGGAGTCGGATCCTTTAAGGTATACAGGTTTGAATCCCAGTCAAGTGCCTGGGAGGCGCGGGAAACTGTGGAGTGGAACAAACTGGCCCACTCATGCCCTCACACAACACACAACACTGTGAGGATGGCCTGAACAGAGTGGTTTAGAACACCCGTTCTGGGGAGGAGAGACTGGGGTGTTGCCATTTTTCTCTCCATTACCAACAAGGTGCGGCTTCAGCGAACAAAGAAACGGGCCCACAGTGGAGGTGGGACCGGCCTACACCAAACCACGCCTCTCCACACCCAGTAACACCAGAGCAAGATAGACACTGACTGAACCAGACGGCCCCTCCTCCAGACCAGCACAGCCACGGGTTTCAAGGCGCCATCAGATATTGGTCCAGTAGTTTTTCATTTTCTGATATACATATACATATATATATATATATATATATATATACATACATATACATATATTTTTTTTTCTTTCTTCCTTTTCTTCCTCTTATTTCTTCTCTTCTCTATTCTGGTTGTTGGTTTGTTCAAGCAGACATTTTTAATCTATTCTTTTTACACCTCTTCTTTTACACCTCTTACAGCCCCCCACCCCCACCATTTTAAAATTTTTTCCAGGATTACCTCAATGAACAAATCAAAGCACACCTGGTGGAAGGTCCAAACCATCACTATGAGTAGGGAGATAAAGCAACCAGAGTCACAACAACAGCAAGCATGCAACACACACCAAAAACACCCCTGAAGGGCCAGGCTCTGGACAGTGTATGGTCCTTTTTCAATATAGTAGTGCTTGCTGGTGCAGGACACATAGCAGACTATTAAACAAGCTATTAAAACACATAAAGGACAAAAAACTAGCCAAAATGATGAAACAGAAGAATTCTTCTCAAAAGAAATTCCAGGAAGAAATGACAGCTAGAGAATGGCTCAAAACATATAGAAACAATATATCTAATAAAGAATTTAGAATAATAGTCATAAGATTAATAGCTGGGCTTGAAAAAGGCATAGAAGACAGCAGAGAATCTATTGCTATGGAAATCAAGAAATAGTCACGATGAATTAAGAAATGTTGTAAATGAGTTGCAAAATAAACTAGATGCAGTGACAGTAAGGATGGAGGAAACAGAAGGAAGAAAAAGTGAAATAGAAGATAAAATTATGGAAAATGATGAAGCTGAGAGAAGGAAAGAGAGGAAAATACTAGACCACAAAGGGAGAATTAGAGAACTACATGATTCAATGAAATGTAATAATTATCCGTATCACAGGAATTCAAGAAGAAGAAGAAGAAAAAGAAGAAGAAGAAGGAGGGAGAGAGAGAGAAAGGGGCAGAAGGTTTACTTGAACAAATTATAGCTGAGAACTTCCCTAATCTGAGGAAGGAAGCAGACATCCAAATCCAGGAGGCACAGAAAACTCTCTTCAGATTCAACAAGAGTATGTCTTCACCACAGTATATCATAGTGAAATTGGCAAAATACAAAGATAAAGAGAGAATTCTGAAAGCAGTTAGGGACAAATGGGCCTTAACCAACAAGGCTAGACACATAAGGGTAGTAGCAGACCTGTCCACTGAAACTTGGTAGGCTAGAAGGGAGTGGCAGGAAATATTCAATGTGCTGAATAGGAAAAATATGCAACCAAGAATCCTTTATCCAGCAAAGCTGTCACTCAGAATAGAAGGAGAGATAAAAGCTTTCCCAGACAAACAAAAACTGAAGGAGTTCACAACCACTAAACCAGCCCTGCAAGAGATCCTAAGGGAGACTCTGTGAGTGGAGTGCTGCAAAGACTACAAAGGACCAGAGACATCACCACAAGCATGAAACCTACAGATAACACAATGACACTAAATCCATATCTTTCAATAATAACTCTGAATGTAAATGGACTAGATGCCCCAATCAAAAGACATACGGTATCAGAATGGATAAAAACAAAAACAAAAACAAGATCCATCTATATGCCGTCTCCAAGAGACTCATTTTAGACCAGAGGACACCTTCATATTGAAAGTGGGGGGGTGGAGAACCATTTATCATGCTACTGGAAGTAAAAGGAAGCTGGGTAGCCATATTTATATCAGACAAATTAGATTTAATTTAATTAATTAATTAATTTATTTATTTTTAAAAATTTTAATGTTTATTCACTTT
This sequence comes from Lynx canadensis, assembly GCF_007474595.2. Taxonomy (NCBI): domain Eukaryota; kingdom Metazoa; phylum Chordata; class Mammalia; order Carnivora; family Felidae; genus Lynx; species Lynx canadensis. Next base: position 168,176,489 of record NC_044310.1, on the reverse strand, counting down.
TGGAAGACAGAGAGAGACAGAGCACAAGCAGGGGTGGGCGGAGAGAGAGGGAGACACAGAATCTAAAGCAAGATCCAGGCTCCGAGCTGTCAGCACAGAGCCCGACACGGGGCTCAAACTCACAAACCGGGAGATCATGACCTGATCCAAAGTCGGATGCTCAACCAACTGAGCCAGCCAGGCGCCCCAAGACAAATTAGATTTTAAACTAAAGGTTGTAACAAGAGATGAAGAATGGCATACATAATTACAGGGTCTATCCATCAAGAACTAATAATTGTAAATGTTTATGCCCCCAACTTAAAAGCACCCAAATATATAAACCAATTAATCACAAACATAAGCAATCTTATTGATAAAAATACAGTAATTGCAGGGGATTTTAATATTCCACTTACAGAAATGGACAGATCTTCTAGGCAGAAAATTAATAAAGAAACAATGGCCTTGAATGATACACTGGTCCAGATGGACTTGATATATTCAGAACTTTTCATCCAAAAGCAGCAGAATACACATTCTTCTTGAGTACACATGGAACATTCTCAAAAATAGATCACATACTGGGTCATGAAACAGCCCTCAACAAATATAAAAGAATTGAGAACATACCAAGAATATTTTCAGAAAAAATGCTATGAAAGTTGAATCCACCACAAGAAAAAATTTGGAAAGCCTCCAAATGCATGGATGTTAAAGAACTTCCTACTAAAGAATGAATGGGTCAACCAGGCAATTAAAGAAGAAGCTAAAAAATATATGGAAGCAAACAAAAATGAAAACACGGTAGCCCAAACCCTTTGGGATGCAGCAAAGGCAGTCCTAAGAGTAAAATACATTGCAATCCAGGCCTATATCAAGAAACAAGAAAAATCCCAAATACAAAACCTAACTGTACACCTAAACGAACTAGAAGCAGAACAGCAAAGAAACCTCAAAGCCAGCAGAAGAGAAATAAAGATTAGAGCAGGAATAAACAATATAGAATTGAAAGAAAAAGAAAAATCAGTAGAACAGACCGATGAATGTAAGAGCTGGTTTTTTGAAAAAATAAGCAAAATTGATAAACCCCTAGCCAGACTTCTCAAAAAGAAAAGAGAGAGGGGGGTGCCTGGGTGGTTTAGTTGGTTGAACATCCAACTTCGGCTCAGGTCATGATCTCACAGTCCATGGGTTTTGTCCCCTCATCGGGCTCTGTGCTGTCAGTTCAGAACCTGGAGCCTGCTTTGGATTCTGTGTCTCCCTCTCTGCCCCTCCTCAACTCATGCTCTGTCTCTCAAAAAACAAATAAATGTTAAAAAAAATTAAAAAAAAGAAAAAGAGATGATCCAAATAGATAAAATCATGAATAAAAGAGGAGAGATCACAACCAACACCACAGAAATACAAACAATTATTAGACAACACTATGAAAAAATATATGCCAACAAACTGGACAACCTGGAAGAAATTTACAAATTCCTAGACACCCACACACTACCAAAACTCAAATGGGAAGAAATAGAAAATTTGAACAGACCCATAACCAGCGAAGAAATTGAATCAGTTATCAAAAATCTCCCAAAATGTAAGAGTTCTGGGCCAGATGGCTTCCCAGGGGAATTCTACAAGACATTTAAAGCAGAGTTAATACCTATCCTTCTCAAGCTGTTCCAAGAAATAGAAATGGAAGGAAAGCTTCTGTACTTATGCTATGAAGCCAAGAATCTCAAACCAGACAGAGACCACTAAAAAAGGAGAGTTACAGGCCAATATCCCTGATGAACATGGATGCAAAAATTCTCAACAAGATACTAGTATCAAATTCAACAGTGCATTAAAAGAATCATTCACCATGATTAAGTGGGATTCTTCCTGGGCCGTAGGGCTGGTTCAATATTTGCAGATCAATCAATGTGATACATCACATGAATAAAAGAAAGGATAAGAACCATATGATTCTGTCAATAGATGCAGAAAAAGCATTTGACAAAATACAGCATCCTTTCTTGATAAAAACTCTCAAGGAAGTAGGGATAGAAAGAACATACCTTAACATCATAACAGCCATATATGAAAAGCCCACAGCTAATATCATCCTCAATGGGGAAAAGCTGAGAGATTTCCCCGAGATCAGGAATACAACAGGATGTCCACTCTCACCACTGTTGTTTAACATAGTGTTGGAAGTCCTGGCCTCAGCAATTGGACAACAAAATGAAATAAAAGGCATCCAAATTGGCAAAGAAGAAGTTAAACTTTCACTTTTTTTTGGAGATGACATGATACTCTACATGGAAAACCCAAAAGACTCCACCAAAAAGCTGCTAGAACTGATACATGAACTCAGCAAAGTGGCAGGATACAAAATCAATGTACAGAAATTGGTTGCATTTTTATACACCAATAATGAAGCAACAGAAAGAGAAATTGACAAATCAATCCCATTGACAATATTACCAAGAACCATAAAATACCCAGGAATAAATCTAACCAAAGATGTAAAAGATCTGTATGCTGAAGACTATAGAAAACCTATGAAAGAAATTGAAGAAGACACAAAGGAATGGAAACACATTCCATGTTCATGGATAGGAATAACAAATATTGTTAAAATGTCACTACTTCCCAAAGCAATCTGCACATGCAATGCAAACCAATCAAAATTGTATGGGCATTCTTCTCAAAGCTAGAATAAACAATCCTAAAATTTGTATGGAACCCTGAATAGCCAAAGTAATGTTGAAAAAGAAAACCAAAGTGGGAGGCATCACCGGACTTTAGCCTCTACTACAAAGCTGTAATCATCAAGAAAGTATGGTTTTGGCACAAAAACAGACACATAGACCAATGGAATAGAGCAGAGAACCCAGAATTGAACCCACAAATGTATGGCCAACCAATCTTTGACAAAGCAGGAAAGAGTATCCAATGGAAAAAGGATAGTCTCTTTAGCAAATGGAGCTGGGAAAACTGGATAGCAACATGCAGAAGAATCAAACTGGACCACTTTCTTACACCATACTCAAAAATAAATTCAAAATGGGTGAAAGAACTAAATGTGAGACATGAAACCATTAATACCCTAGAGGAGAAAACAGGCAGCAATCTCTTTGGCCTCAGCTGCAGCAACATCTTGACACATCACCGAGGGCAAGGGAAATAAAAGGAAAAATGAACTATTGGGAACTCATGAAGATAAAAAGCTTCTGCACTGCAAAGGAAACAGTCAGCAAAACTAAAACGAAACACAGAATGGGAGAAGATATTTGCAAACGATATATCAGATAAAAAGTTAGTATCCAAAATCTATAAAGAATTTACCAAACTCAACACTCGAAAACAAATAATCCAGTAAAGAAATGGGCAGAAGACATGTATAGACACTTTTCCAAAGAAGGCATCCAGATGGCCAACAGACACATGAAAAGATGTTCAATAGCACTAATCATCAGGGAAATACAAATCAAAACCACAATGAGATACCACCTCACACCGGTCAGAGTGGCTAAAATTAACAACTCAGGAAACAACAGATATTGGCAAGGATGTGGAGAAATGGGAACCCTCTTGCACTTTTGGTAGGAATGCAAACTGGTGCAGCCGCTCTGGAAAACAGAGTGGAGGTTCCTCAAAAAATTAAAAATGGAATTACCCTAAGACCCAGCAGTCACAGTACTAGGAATTTATCCAAGGGATACAGGAGTGCTGATTCATAGGGGCACATGTAGCCTAATGTTTATAGCAATGCTATCACCAATAGCCTAATTATGGAAAGAGCCCAAATGTCTGATGAATGGATAAAGAAGATGTAGTTTTTATATACAATGGAAAAAAGCCTGGTTGGGAAGATGGAGGCATAGGAGGATGCTGGGCTCACCACGTCCTGCGGATCACTTAGATTCCACCCACACCTGCCTAAATAACCCAGAAAATTGCCAGAAGACTAGCAGAACGGATTCTCGGGAGCCAAGCGTAGACGAGAGGCCCACGGAAGAGGGTAGGAAGGGTGGAGAGGCGGTGCGCGCTCCGCGGACTGGCGGGAGGGAGCCGGGGCAGAGGGGCGGCCCGCCGGCCAAGCAGAGACCCCGAGTCTGGCTTGCAAAAGTGGAGGGGCTGGGCGGAGTGTGTTCTGAAAGCAAGTGGGACTTAACATCTGGAAGGTTATAAGTTAACGGCTCTGCTCCAAGAGCAGGAAGGCTGGAGGACAACAGGAGGGAGAGTTGTTGAGCCCCGGACAACAGAGTTCAGCTTGGCGGGGACCAAAGGTGCTTGCCAGCGCCATCTCCCTCACCCATCCCCCAGCCAAAATCCCAAAGGGAACCAGTTGCTGCCAGGGAACTTGCTTGCACTGAGCAAACACCCAACGCTGTGCTTCTGTGGATCCATTCCTCCGGTCTCCGGCAGTGGGTCTGACTCCCTCCCAGTGCCACAGGGCCCCTCCCGAGGCAGACCTCTGAAGGAAAAGTGAGCTGAGCCTACCCCTCCCGCCCCTGTGCACCTTTGCCGATCCACCCAGCTAATACGCCAGATCCCCAGCACCACAAGCCTGGCAGTGTGCAAGTAGCCCAGACGGGCCACGCCACCCCACAGTGAATCCCGCCCCTAGGAGAGGGGAAGAGAAGGTATACACCAGTCTGACTGTGCCCCCAGCGGTGGGCTGGGGGCAGACATCAAGTCTGACTGAAGCTCTGCCCACCAATGCAAGTTATTCAAGACAGCACAGGGGAAGTGCCCTGCAGTTCCTCACCACTCCAAGGACTATCCAAAATGACGAAACGGAAGAATTCCCCTCAAAAGAATCTCCAGGAAATAACGACAGCTAATGAACTGATCAAAAAGGATTTAAACAATATAGCAGAAAGTGAATTTAGAATAATAGTCATAAAATTAATCACTGGGCTTGAAAACAGTATACAGGACAGCAGAGAATCTATTGCTACAGAGATCAAGGGACTAAGGAACAGTCAGGAGGAGCTAAAAATGCTATTAATGAGCTGCAAAATAAAATGGAAACGACTATGGCTTGGATTGAAGAGGCAGAGGAGAGAATAGGTGAACTAGAAGATAAAGTTATGGAAAAAGAGGAAGCTGAGAAAAAGAGACATAAAAAAATCCAGGAGTATGAGGGGAAAATTAGAGAACTAAGTGATGCACTAAAGAGAAATAATCTACACATAATTGGTATTCCAGAGGAGGAAGAGAGAGGGAAAGGTGCTGAAGGTGTACTTGAAGAAATCATAGCTGAGAACTTCCCTGATCTGGGGAAGGAAAAAGGCATTGAAATCCAAGAGGCACAGAGAACTCCCTTCAGACGTAACTTGAATCGATCTTCTGCACGACATATCATAGTGAAACTGGCAAAATACAAGGATAAAGAGAAAATTCTGAAAGCAGCTAGGGATAAACGTGTTCTAACATATAAAGGGAGACCTATAAGACTCATGACTGATCTCTCTACTGAAACTTGGCAGGCCAGAAAGGAATGGCAGGAAATCTTCCATGTGATGAACAGAAAAAATATGCAGCTGAGAATCCTTTATCCAGCAAGTCTGTCATTTAGAATAGAAGGAGAGATAAAGGTCTTCCCAAACAAACAAAAACTGAAGGAATTCGTCACCACTAAACCAGCCCTACAAGAGATCCTAAGGGGGATCCTGTGAGACAAAGCACCAGAGACATCGCTACAAGCATGAAACCTACGGACATCACAATGACTCTAAACCCATATCTTTCTATAATAACACTGAACGTAAATGGACTAAATGCGCCAACCAAAAGACATAGGGTATCAGAATGGATAAAAAAACAAGACCCATCTATTTGCTGTCTACAAGAGACTCATTTTAGACCTAAGGACACCTTCAGATTGAGAGTGAGGGGATGGAGAACTATTTATCATGCTACTGGAAGCCAAAAGAAAGCTGGAGTAGCCATACTTATATCAGACAAACTAGACTTTAAATTAAAGGCTGTAACAAGAGATGAAGAAGGGCATCATACAATAATTACAGGGTCTATCCATCAGGAAGAGCTAACAATTATAAATGTCTATGCGCCGAATACAGGAGCCCCCAAATATATAAAACAATTACTTACAAACATAAGCAACCTTATTGATAAGAATGTGGTAATTGCAGGGGACTTTAACACTCCTCTTGCAGAAATGGATAGATCATCTAGACACACGGTCAATAAAGAAACCAGGGCCCTGAATGATACATTGGATCAGATGGACTTGACAGATATATTTAGAACTCTGCATCCCAAAGCAACAGAATATACTTTCTTCTCGAGTGCACATGGAACATTCTCCAAGATAGATCACATACTGGGTCGCAAAACAGCCCTTCATAGTATACAAGAATTGAGATCATACCATGCATACCTTCAGACCACAATGCTATGAAGCTTGAAATCAACCACAGGAAAAAGTCTGGAAAACCTCCAAAAGCATGGAGGTTAAAGAACACCCTCCTAAAGAATGAGTGGGTCAACCAGGCAATTAGAGAGGAAACTAAAAAATATATGGAAACAAACGAAAATGAAAATACAACAATCCAAATGCTTTCGGATGTAGCGAAGGCAGTCCTGAGAGGAAAATACATTGCAATCCAGGCCTATCTCAAGAAATAAGAAAAATCCCAAATACAAAATCTAACAGCACACCTAAAGGAAATAGAAGCAGAACAGCAAAGACAGGCTAAACTCAGCAGAAGAAGAGAAATAATAAAGATCAGAGCAGCAATAAACAATATAGAATCTAAAAAAACTGTAGAGCAGATCAACAAAACCAAGAGTTGGTTTTTGAAAAAATAAACAAAATGGATAAACCTCTAGCCAGGCTTCTCAAAAAGAAAAGGGAGATGACCCAAATAGATAAAATCATGAATGAAAATGGAATTATTACAACCAATCCCTCAGAGATACAAGCAATTATCAGGGAATAGTATGAAAAATTATATGCCAACAAACTGGACAACCTGGAAGAAATGGACAAATTCCTAAACACCCACACACTTCTAAAACACAATCAGGAAGAAATAGAAAGCTTGAACAGACCCATAACCAGCGAAGAAATTGAATCAGTTATCAAAAATCTCCCAACAAATAAGAGTCCAGGACCAGATGGCTTCCCAGGGGAGTTCCACCAGATGTTTAAAGCAGAGATAATACCTATCCTTCTCAAGCTATTCCAAAAAATATATACAATGGAATACTACTTGGCAATGAGAAAGAATGAAATCTTGCCATTTGCAACAACATGGATGGAACTGGAGGATATTACGCTAAGTGAAATAAGTTAGCCAGGGAAAGACAGATATCATACGTTTTCACTCATATGTAGAATTTGAGAAACAGAAGACCCTGGTGGAAGGGAAGCAGAAAAAATAGTTTCAAAAAGTGAGGGAAGCAAACCATAAGAGACTCTTAAATATAGAGAACAAACTGAGGGTTAATGGGAGGGGTCGGGGAGAGGGAAAATGGGTGATGTGTACTGAGAAGGGCACTTGTTGGGATGAGCACTGGGTGTTGTATGTAAGTGATGAATCGTGGGAATCTACTCCCGAAGCCAAGAGCACACTGCATACACTGTATGCACTGTATGTTAGCTAACTTGACAATAAATTATAGTTAAAAAATAAATAAAAGAAAAGGATTAACTCATTAAATTAAAAAAAATAACAGTGATAGCTCATATTTAACTAGTCTGAGCTGTTTGCCAAACCCTGTTCTAGAATATTCTAGAATGATTGAAGTCACAGCAATGGTTTCCTCAGGAGTATAGCTTATTGACTAACAAAGAGGTCAAAGGAATTTTAAGTGTGGTGAAATTATTCTTCATTTTTTATTTGGGTGACCATTATATGGGTGTATATATTTGTCAAAACTCATCAGACTATGCTGTTCAGATATGTGCATTTTACTTTTGTAAATTTACCTGATTAAAAAAAATCACTATAGATTGCTACCACCATTAAAAAGATAATAAGGGAATACCATGAATAATTTTATGCCTATTAATTCAACAACCTAGAAGAAAATAGACCAATTTCCTGAAAACCACAAATTGCCAAAATTCAACAAAGATGAAATCATGTGAATAGTCATATAACCATTAAAGAAATTTAATTCATAATTTAAAAGCTCCTGAAGAATATATCTCCAGGATAAAATGGTGTCACTGAAAATTCTACTAAACATTTAAAGAATTAACATGAATTCTACACAACCTTTTCCAGAATACAGAAGAGGAGGAAATACTGACCAACTTGTTTTATGAGGCCAGTATTGACCTCATATCAAATCAAAGACAATACAAAAACCACACAAAGCAAAACTATACACCAACGTTCCTCATATAGACACAAAAATCTTTAGCAAAATATTAGCAAATGGAATTCAGAAGTATCTAAGAACTATTATACACCATGATCAAGTGGGTTTTTTTCCAAGGATGCAAGGCTGATCTAACATCTGAAAATCTATTTTTGTAATCCACTATCTCAACCAATCCCAAAGCAGTAAAAATCAATTTGCCCTCAGATTTCATTTTCCAACACTAAATGCTAATGAAGTCTCCTATATTTACATGGTAAATAAAATACAGTATGTTCCTAATTTGAATTATTATAGAAAATAGACACATCTTTATTCACATGTACACACCTGACACACATATATACTCTTACACAAAGATAAATGAAAAAAAAAGACGGATATATTTTTAAAATGGTGATGTTTCTAGATAGCAGAATTATAAATGTTTTTGAATGTTCCATTTTTAAAATATACTTTCTACAATGGGCGTGAATATTTACATTCAGGAAAAAAGTAGAAGAAAGTAATATGAAGAGAGATATGCACTGGTATTTCTCCCGAGTAATTTTACTCATTAAAAAAAAATCTTGAACATTATATCTGATATCAATATGAATAATTCTATAATTTCAAGAAACACTAAACTATTATCATGGATAATTCCTCTCAAATTTATATCTTTATAGGAATATTCTAAAGGGCAACGTGTGAGACATTTGACTATTACAGCTTTAACAACTGACCACCAAACCAGGCTTAAACAGATTGCAAGATGGATTAACACTGACATATTGAAAAAAATGATACAGTTTTACGACATGAACTATTGCGGTCGAGTCACAAGGAATTACCCTTTTAAAATATACTTTAAAAACACCAACTTTACATTATGACAAATTGGGTGTCTTCCATAGATATATGCTATTATGAAAATACAAATGAAAAGTATATCAGTGGCCATTATGATACTAATGTCCAGCATTAATATAATGTCGAGGAATCAGATGTAATTACAGTGAAAGCCCCACGGCTTAGATCTGCCACTGGCTTCTTAAATAATCAATCCGAGAAGCTGAAATAGTGAGTCTGGGGCATCTTTACCAAATGGCAAATTACATTTTCATTAACAATAACACATTGATTCCTATTTTAAATGGACATTAATGAATAAAGCATGTATTTAATGTCATAACATAGAATCCCAGATAACTGTCTTTCCTGGTTAATGTGTTTTATATTTTCAAACAATTCAACTCCCCCAGTTTAAAAACTGTAAATGTGACCTTTATTCCTTGAATGAAGGAAGGTGTAGAGATGAATAGAAAAATAACTCTAAGAGTCTTTCTTTGGTGGGTCCTACAGGAAGCATGCGCCTGTGCACGCGCGTGCACACACACACACACACACACACACATATTGGGGGTATGAGTACTAGGAGTATATCCATTTATCCATAATACAGGGGGTGCTAGAGAAGGAGAAGAGCAAAGGGAAAAGGGCCACTTGAAAGAAAAATAGTCTGACTTGACACATACCTTCTCTACCTTCTCTTTCTGCTTTGGAACTCTTATTTATTCTGCCCTAGAAACCTCCCCACAGTCTAATTAATAACAATGAAACTATCATAGGCTCAAGCTCTTCTAGGCTTCCCACATACCACAGAAGTATGAAACCTGCAAACTACATTGTGCACACCCCTCCTGCCAGCAGGATCCTAGGTAGAAATGACCAGTGAGAGATCATTGCATGAGATTTGTAAGGAAGAAAAAAATAAGACCCATTATCCTTTAGCTTTGGATAAACCCTAGGTAGATGGTAAAGGTAAGGCTTTATTTTCCTTTAGAATTTAGAGATCCTCCCACATGTCAGCCACTTTGATGCTATAGGTATCTGAGCACTTTTTGGTGGTAGTTTTCCTGTAATTCTTTCATATACAGATTTCCCAAAAGAGGCCTTCCCGGCCTTCACTCCTCCTACCTTTCCACAGTTGTGTGAGCCTTTAATTCCACGTTTGATCCACAAAACAGCAATTTCATTTGCTTCAGCCTAAAAAGAATATAAAATCGAAATATTTTCGGTAAAAATGTAATAACAATACTGTCAATCCCCAAATGGGACACATTTCCATTTTAAACAAACAAACAAAAAATGACCTGGAAAACATGTATTTCTTTCACATGGAAAAGTATGTCTATAAGAGATATAATTCTAACATCCCACACATACACTATGTTATGGTAGAAGCATTCTTCCTTATTGGCCTCCACAGTTCTTGATGAGCATGGATCATTTATCTCCTACTTGCATACTTCAGTCTTGTTCTGGACTCTAGAATAGCCCAGGCTTGATGAAAGATGTTCTAATGTTACTTTAATCACACACCTGCACCCCTTTGTACAGATCCCACTCCTCACTTTACTAGCTGAGCCACTTTCTTCTTAATCGTCTCTCTCCAATAAATCTGAAATTCTGTCATTTATTTTTTTTAATTTAATTTATTTTTAGAGAGAGAGAAAGATAGAGTGTAAGCAGGAGAGAGAGAGAGAGAGAAAGAGAGAGAGAGAGAGAGAGGGAGAGAGAGACACCCAGGCTCCAGGCTCCAGCTGTCAGCAGAGCCTCATGTAGGTCTTGAACCCACAAACTGTGATATCATGACCTGAGCTTAAGTGGGACACTCAACCAACTGAGCTACCCAGGCACCCTGAAATCCTGTCATTTACTGACGTCCTGGCTACTGTGGCCAGACCCAGAAACCATGTGTGTGACTGGGCTCCAGGGTACAGATCCTTTGGGTTCCCTATCACTTTGCTCTGCCTCACTACCAGGTTACCATTTTTTTTTCATTTTGGATCTCACGGTGTTGGTGGACATACTGAATGGTGACCAAACACTGCTATACTATTGTGCACATTGCCTAGCGTACTTCATTAATTATTAAATGAAAGACTAAATGAAAAAATGAACGATTGTTCAGAGCAGGCCCACGTTAATGGGAACCCGGTGAAGGAAACTAAAAAACATCTAGACCGAGCCTTTTATACAATTTACCTCAGGGATTCAGTTCACGTGGGCACTTGATTTAGGTTAAGCCCAAGTCTTTGCCTGCTTGGTGAAAACTGACTCCAGAGAGAGGTTGATTTTTTCCATGAAAAAAATACAGACTTGGGCGGACAATGTGAAGTAGTGTGTGTAGTCTTCATCCGCATGGCTGAAGCTGGCTGAGCAGCCCCTAACCCCTTTTTGAAGCTTGCGGGAAAAGAGGAAAAAATGGAAGGAAACCTACTTCCTTTTTTAGACAACCTGACCTGGAAGTTTCATATATATCACTTCTGCTCATTTCCCAGTGGCCATTATCATATGACCACACTCATCTTCAAGGAAGTAGTTTCAAGAAGTAATGCCATGTGCCAATCTCAAATTCAGGGGTTTTATTACAAAAGCAAAGAAAGAGCAATGGATCTTGGGGGTCAGTCAATGGGGTCTGACATACATGGATTTTGAATTCGGCTCTAGGTGAAACCAGTCTCGCTTATTTGTTTTACTGTGCTATGCTACTTCTCCACATTATAGGTTAGAATAGGTATAAAAATTTTAAATAGAGATTCAATATAGTCAGATTTGTATTTCTGAATGAGCGCTTTGGAGAAATTAGGCCGTTAAGGCAACAGAGGATGATTTAAAGAGTCAGTTCTCAATCTTTTTGGTTTTAGGACTGATTTACCCTTTTAAAAATCATTGAGAATTTCAAGGAACTTACGGTTATCCGGTTATACCTACTGATCTTTACTATATTAGAAACAAAAAGTGAGGAAATTTTCAAGCACAAGAGCATTACAAACACATATGCTGTTAGTCATCAGACTAATGATGTCGCCACGTGTCATGCAGCTTCTGGAAAATTTTGCTGAACATTTGGGAGACAGTAAGAGTAAAATATGCAAATAATATCTTAATATTATTATGAAATTGTTTTGACCTCACAACACCTTGAAAGAGTCTTGGAGTCCCCCAGGGATCCCTGGATACTTTGAGAAACACCGGTTTAAACTTAGGTCAAGTCCGCAGAGACATCAAGGGAAATAAGTTTAAAGAACTTATAGGAATAGAAATGACAAGATTTAGTGACCTCCTTCAATAAGATACAATTTACAAACACAACCTCACTCTAGCATTGGTTAAGTTGTTATTGTTTTAAAGTTAACCTTTAAGGAGCACTGTACTAAGTGCTTTAAATATTTAATTTTATTTCATCCTTACCTATGATAAGGTGCTATTAAGTTTTTCCACAGTCAGTATGTGTAATGAGTATTGTATAGTTGTGTATAGTGAACAGTGTATAATCTCCTGGATGACTGGAACCAAAGTTTATTTTATTTTATTTTTGTAAGTATTTATTTTTGAGAGAGAGAGAGTGCAAGTGGGACAGGGAGAGAGAGAAGTGGACAGAGGATTCAAAGCGGGCTCTGTGCTGACAGCAGCCAGCCCAATGTGGGGCTCAAACTCACACACCATGAGATCATGGCCTGAGCCAAAGTCTGATGCTTAACTGACTGAGCCACCCAGGCGTACCTGGAACAAAAGTTCTTTTAAGGCAAGTAAAGTTTGAATAAAAGCTTTTGGCCAATGCTTTAAAAATTACCTGGTGCCTCCAGGGAAGTATTGCGTGCGTGTGCGTGTGTGTATGTGTGTGTGTGTGTGTGTGTGTGTGTGTATGTGTGTATTTGTTTTTCACAGCAAGCCTATAAGATTCTGATCTCTGTTGCTTCTTCAGTGAGTCGACTTCTGTAATTTTGGGGTTCTGGTTCTGACACTGTTCTTGTTTTGGTTATTCAACATTGCTCACTGCTCATCTTTTCTTCCATCTCTTTAACCTAGATTCCATTCTTACTACTCAGCCAAACTTAGTTACTCAGCACCTGTTCCAACTTTCCTCCTACTTGTAGCACCTTGTTCTGGTATGTAAATTGTTTCCCATATTCCAATTGGCAATCTGGTCCAACTGTCCTCATATATTCTGGATTTGTCTTTGGTCATTATTTGCAAGGTGACACCACAACTATCTACTACCCACAGTTCTCCCTGTGTTGTGTTAAGCCTTTGGTTTTTGGCATTAGCCCTTCTGGGTCATTCAGTAGAGATGGAATACCACAGGAGGAGAAAATGGGGCAAGACCAAGAGGTGTAAGCTCCATAGAAGAAAAAATTGCTCTTTTTGACCTATAGGAATTGCCAATAGAGTATCTGAATGTTTTGTTTATTTGTTTGCAAAGTACATTAATCATAGTTATATGTTATAGCTATGAACTATATTATGAAGATCAGATTGTGCTGAATGTTCAAAGTGATAGTGTTACTAAGAGTCTTCCAGTAACAATGTCTTTATATAGCAATTTAAGAAAAGGTTATTTAGAATACTTGCATTTATTTTTCTATTTTTTAAATTTTTTTTCTTTATTTTTAAAAAAAAGTTTATTTATTTATTTTGAGAGAGTGAGAACGAGCAGGGGAGGGGCCAAGAGAGAGGAAGAGAGAGAAACCCAAGCAGGCTTCATGCTGTCAGTGCTCAGCCTGACTTGGGGCTCATCCCTAAAACCACAAGATCATGACCTAAGCCAAGATCAAGAGACAGACTCTTAACCAAATGAGCCACCAAGGCACCCCACATGTTTTTTGGCAATAGACAACATGTAGGCTCTTCAAAAAAAGTAGCCAAATATCATATCATAAACAAACAAACAATTCAATAATTAAATATACAGTTAGTACTCCCATTTCTCTGGTTATCAACTTTTAAGGAATACATTTCTTTTCTATAACATTTTGTTTCTTGGAATCAATATTCAAATAAGTCCACATTTTGCAATTATTTAACATGTCTCTTAATTCTCTTTAAGTTTATAGATTCACCTTTATCTCCCTCTTTTTTTCTTACATTTGTTCATTTAAAAACTAGGTATATGTTTTAAATGTTATTTATTTTTTTAAAGTAATCTCTACACCCATCGTGGGGCTCAAACTCATGACCCCAAGATCAAGAGTAGCATGCTCTACTGACTGAGCCAGACAACGCTGCCCCCTCCGCCCCCTGCCCAACAGGAAGTTTTCTTATACTATTTCCAACTGTCTGGAGTGTGCTGGTTGCACCCCTATGATGTGTCCTGTTTTTCCTGTGTATTGACTGTTAGATCTAAATTAAATTAAATCTAAATTACCCTTGTGTAATACTTATTTTGTACCAGGTACTGTTCTAAGAGTTTTATGCATAATGTTCCACAATTAAATAGGAAGTTAGCTTTTGTTTTTTTTATAAATTCCTTTGATTAGATTTAAGGTTTACTATGAGAGAAGAATTTTAACAGTAATGGGTGTCAAATTTTGGTAAATCCTTTGTCCACATCTATTAAGTGGATCACAGATATTTATTTTGTTAATATCATTAATTGCGTGGTTTATTATTTTATTTAAATTTATTATTTTTTTCTTTTTATCCTTTTACCTTCTTCACACATTCCTCCCTCCTCTGACCCTCTGCCCATGGCAACCATAAGTCTGTTCTCTCTATCTATGACCTTGTTTGTTTGTTTTTAGAGTCCATGCATAAAAAAGGTCATATGATTTTTGTCTTTCTCTGTCTCATTTATTTCACTTAGCATGATACCTTTGATGTCCATCCATATTGAAACAGCAGGATTTCATTCAATAATGAATATTCCATTGTATATATTCTGTGTATACAATGGAGACTATTATTCCATTGTGAATAATACTCCATTGTACATATATACTATATCTTCTTTATCCATTCATCCATGAATGGACATTTGGGTTGTTTCCATATCTTGGCTACTGTAAATAATGTTAATGAACTTGGTGCATATATTTTTTCAAGTTAGTGGTTTTGTTTTCCTTGGTTAAAGACCCAGAAGTAAAATTGCTGGGTTACATGGTAGTTCTATTTTTAATTTTTTGAGAATCTTTCATGTTGTTTTCCACAGTGGCTGCACCAGTTTATATTCCCACCAGCAGTGTACAAGCGTTTTCTTTTCTCCTCCTTACCAATCCTTGTTATTATTATTATTATTATTGGTAATAGCCATTCTGACATGTGTGAGATGATATCTTGTTGTTTTGATTTGAATTTCTTTGATGATTTCTGATGTTGAGAGTCTTTTCATTTATCTTTTGGCCATCTGTATGTCTTCTCTGGAAAAATTTCTATTCAGACCTTATGCCCATTTTTTAACTAGATTTTTTTTTTATTTTTCCTGAGTTATATGAGTTCTTTACATATTTTGGATATTAACCTGTTATCAGATATACGATTTGCAAATATTTTCTCCCATTCTGTAGGTTGCCATTTCATTTTGTTGATCGTTTCTTTTGATGTGCAGAAGCTCTTTACTCTGATGTAGTCCTACTTGTTTATTTTTAATTTTGTTGCCTTTGCTTTGTGTCAGATTCAATAGTTCACCAAGACTTATATCAAGGAGCTTACCGCCTATGTTTTCTTACAAGAGTTTTATTGGTCTCAGACCTTATGTTCTTTAATCCATTCTGAATTAATTTTTGTATATGGTGTAAGATAGTGGTCCAGTTTCATTCTTTTGCATGTGATTGTCCAGTTTTTCAACATTATTTATTGAAGACTGTTCTTTGCCCATTGTATATTCTTGGCTCCTTTGCCATAATTTAATTCATCACATATATGTGGGTTTATTTCTGGGCTATCTGTTTCATTGATCTATGTGTCTGTTTTATGCCAATACCATAGTGTTTTAATTATTATAGCTTTGTATGTAGTTTGAAATAAGGGGGCTGATGCCTCCAGTTTTGTTCTTCTTTTTCAAGATTACTTTGGCTATTTGGGGTCTTTTGTGGTTCTACACACATTTTAGGACTGTTTGTTCTATTGCTGTGAAAAATGACATTGGAATTTATTTTTATTTATTTTTAAAAAAAAATTTTTTTTCAACGTTTATTTATTTTTGGGACAGAGAGAGACAGAGCATGAACGGGGGAGGGGCAGAGAGAGAGGGAGACACAGAATCGGAAACAGGCTCCAGGCTCTGAGCCATCAGCCCAGAGCCCGACGCGGGGCTCGAACTCACGGACCGCGAGATCGTGACCTGGCTGAATGAAGTCAGACGCTTAACCGACTGAGCCACCCAGGCGCCCCAGACATTGGAATTTAATATAGATTGCACTGAATTTATAGATTGTCTTGAATAGTATGGACATTTTAACAATATTAGTTCTTCCAATCCATGAGCATGAAATATCTTTGAATTTATTTGTGTTCTTCAGTTTCTTACATTAACATCTTGTAGTTGTTAGTAAATAGATTTTTTTTGCCTCAGTTAAATTTATTTGTAGGTATTTTATTCTTTTGATGCAATTGTAAATGGAATTGTTTTCTTAATTTCTCTTTCTGATAGTTTGTTATAACTGTATAGACACACAATAGATTTTGGTGTATTTATTCTGTATTCTGCAACACTGCTGAATTTGTTTATTAATCCTAGGAGCTTTTTGATGGAGTCTTTAGGGTTTTCCATACATAATATCATTTCACCTGCAAAGAGTGACAGTTTTACATCTTTCTTTCCAATGTGGCTGATTTTATTTCTTTTTCTTGTTTAATTGCTATGGGTAGGACTTCCAATAGTACGTTGAATAAAAGTAGTGACATTAGGCATACTTGTCTTGTTCCTGACCTTGGAAGAAAAGCTTTCAGCTTTTCACCGTTGAGTATGATGTTAGCTGTGGGCTTGTCATACATGGCTTTTATTACATTGAGGTATTACGTTGAGGATTTGTTGAGAGTTTTATCATAAATGGATGTTGAATTTTTTTTTAAATGCTTTTTCTGCAACTATTGAGATGATCATGATTTTCATCCTTCATTTTGTTAATGTGGTGTATTGCATTGACTAATTTGTGGATGTTGAACCATCCTAGCATCCCCGAAATAAATCTCACTTGATTATTATGTATGATCCTTTTAGTGTATTGCTAATTTGAATTGTTAATATTTTGTTGAGGATTTTTGCACCTGTGTTTTTTAGAAATATTGGCCTGAAATTTTCTTTTCTTGTGTTATTCTTGACTGGTTTTTGTATGAGGGTAGTGCTGGCCTCATAAAATGAGTTTGGACAGAACTTTTCTGTCCTCTTCTATTTTTTGGAAGAGTTTGAGAAGAAGCATTCTTTGAGCGTTTGGTAGAATTCACCAGTGAAGTCATCTGGTCCTGGACTTGTATTTGTTGAGAGGTTTTTGATTACTGATTTGATCTCCTTACTAGTAATCAGCCTGTTTAGATTTTCTATTTCATCATGATTCAGTCTTGGTAGGTTGTGTGTTTCTAGAAATTTATTCATTTCTTCTAAGCTGTAACTTTTTAAAAAAAATGAACTAATATTTTTAGATATATTGAGATCCTTAGATTTGGGTCATTTCATTAATAAGATGCAGAAAATTAGTTACAGGAAAAACATACTTAACATCTGATTTTCAGCTTATAAATACAAAACATACAGTAAAAAACATAATCCCTGAATGGATAAAAATTATGCTACCTTTAGACAATGGAATATCATTTAGCACTCAAAGAAATGAGCTAACAAGTTATGAAAAGACATGAAGAAATTAAATGCATATTACTACGTGAAGGAGGCCAATTCAAGAAGACCACGTAGTATATAATGCCAACTATTTGATATTCTGGAAATGGCAAAACTATGGAAACAGTAAAAAGATTAGTGGTTGACAGGCATGGGAGTGGGGAGGGATGAACAGACAGAGAACAGAGGATTTTTAGAGCAGGGAAAATATTCTGTATGATATCATAATGTATAATTACTATATATTGTATATTATATTATAATAATGGATACATATCATTTTACATTGGTCCAAACACATAGAATGTGTAACCAAGTATGGATTTGGGGAGATTTTGATTTGTCAGTGTGGATTCATCAGCTGTAACAAATATAATTGACCCTTGAAAAATACAGGGGTTAGGGGCAGCAACTCCCAATATGGTAAAAAATCCACATATATTTTTTGAACTCCTCCAAAACATAATTACTAATAAGCTACTGTTGGTTGGAAATCTTACCAATGACATAAACAGTTGATTAACACATATTTTGTATGTTATATGTATTGTATACTTTCTCTTATAATAAACTAAGCTAGAAGAAATATTATTATTAAGAAATCAAAGGGAAAAGAAAATACATTTATAGTATTGTACTGTATTTATTGAGAAAAATCTGCATATAAGTGGACCCATGCAGTTCCAAATGGTGTTGTGAGTGATACTGATAATAGTATATGCTATGCATGTGTGGGGGAGGAGAGTATATGGGAAATCTCTGTATTTTCCGCTCAATTTTGCTATGAACCTACTCTAAAAAATAAGTTGCTCTAAAAAATAAAATCCTTTAAAAAAAGATATAACATATCCTAGGTTAACACTGATATTTTTAATTGAAATTGAGACCCATTCGATACTTACTGAATCTATTGATCTTACATTTTTACCATCTTTTCTCTCATGCTGAAAATTCTGGTTCTTAATGACACCAATACAATTATTCATTTGCTTTATTCTGCACTACACACAAAGCTATCTCAGAATAATACCAACAGTATCGACAATAGTATAATTCATAAAAGACATATTTGCAGTTCTTTTTTTCCTCCCCCAGTAGGGAACTATTATTGCATTTTCATGCTATTTTACATTGTTTCTGTATAGTTATGCTACCAACTGAATATGCATCTAGGTTTATTTCATTTAACTTTTGATTTAAAATATTTATCTTTTCAAACTTAAACTGAGAAAAAAAATGTTCAAAGATGTCAAACTTC
The DNA here is from genome assembly GCF_007474595.2 of Lynx canadensis. Lineage (NCBI taxonomy): Eukaryota > Metazoa > Chordata > Mammalia > Carnivora > Felidae > Lynx > Lynx canadensis. The sequence continues at coordinate 168,157,311 of NC_044310.1, read as the reverse complement.
TATCTCTGCCCTTCCCATCCGGTTTTTTCTTTCCCACCTGTCTTTTGCACCTCTTTCTTCCTTCATTCCTCCACATGAAAATAAAATTTTAGTCTAAACTGGGACATGTTTCAAGAGTGAAAAGGGGTTATATTGACAATTACACCTTGGAAACAAGTATAAACCAGGGCCATCTGCGGCAAAACTGGAGTAAGTGTCATTGTATCTTGAAGACGCCATTTACATTTCTTATCTTTTCGACTCAAAAAATATAGGCATATACTTTTTTTTTATTTTATTTTTTTAACATTTATTCATTTTTGAAAGGCAGAGAGAGACAGAGCGCGAATGGGGGAGGGGCAGCGAGAGGGAGACACAGAAACAGAAGCAGGCTCCAGGCTCCAGGCTCCGAGCCATCAGCACAGAGCCGGATGCGGGGCTCGAACTCACGGACCGCGAGATCATGACCTGAGCCGAAGTTGGCCGCTTAACCGACTGAGCCACCCAGGCGCCCCTAGGCATATACTTTAAGTAGAACCACATCAAACTGCCAATATGTGGCTGCTTTTTAATGGAAAAATGGCAATTGTGTATACTCTATCTATATGATGTAAATATTCATGTCCCTACTTTCCTAAACAAACGGTGGCATATTATACTCACTCTTCCTCACTTCACTTTTTCACTTACATATACGCTGGAGTTATTCCATAGTAGTAAATAAAGACAGTGCCCATTCCTTTCACAGGGGCTTTGACTATGTTGTATAAATGGACAATCGTTTAGTCAGCCAGCCCATCTTAGTTGACAGTTATTATTTATATATTTTTTATTTAAAAAATAGTGCTGTAATCAATAGCCTTGTACAGAATGTCTTTTCACATTTTTGCCAGTGTCAATTTTGGGATAGATGTTTAGAAAAGGAATTGCATACAATCAATAATGTGTGCGCAACTTTTCTAGAAGTTGCCAATCATTATTTATAGAGATTGTACTTTTTGTCTTCACATACTAGCAATGTGTGAGAGGTCTTACACACCCACATATCACACAAAGTTTTGGTATCTGTCAATCTGATATACACTGTGTTCTTTTTTTTTGAAAGAAAAAAATAAAATTTTATTGGGATATTATATATAACACACAATCCACCATGTTCTTTAATTTCACTGTGACTCTGTACATGTCGGGCTCTCTTTCAGAGCATGTTTAATCTTCTCTATACTTAATGAAATTCCCCTCACTGGGGCTGCCAGTATTTCTTTGTAATGTTCCCCAGCAAGCAAGGCCTGACTAAAGACGTGGGCCTGGGGTTTGTAGGGATATGCAGATATTTAGGTACAACCTCATTTCTGGCATTTGGTCCTGTGATCTGTACTAGATTCTCCATTCCCTACTTACCACAAATCATTCTTTGAGATTCTAATCAAATGTTGTCGCTTCTATAAAGCCTTTTTTAACTCTTTCCTCTGTTCCTTTAACACCTGCATACACTTTTATTGCAACTATTATCACATTGCACTTAACCATTTACAAGACACCCTTCCCTCATTAAACAGACTTCTTAAAGTTAGAGACCCCATATTTTTGAGATTTCCAATGTTAGTGCTAAGCCAAGTCTTTAGCACAAATAAAGATTTATTTTTGAAAGAGTGAAGCAGACAAGGTATTATTAACTGATAGGAAGACTTTAACAGTTACAGTGAAAAATTTTTGATCTAGAGAGCAATGGGGATCTACTGGAACTTTTTTCTTGTATATGTCTAAGTATATATGGTTTTATCAGATTAAAAGAACAAATTATACTTGAAATAGTATTTTTTATGTCTGAATAAAATATTCTTTTCATTTTTCATATTTCAATTTTTCCACCCATGATCACACTATTGCTTTTCTACTGATTTACACAGTGTGTTATAAAACATACACTCTTTCAAGGTTTTATTCCATGTGTGTTGTGCACATTAACTGCTAGTGTCTGCAAAAAACACTCCCTCCTAAATTGAATTATATTACAACTAAGGGCCATATATTTGAGCTGAGCAATATATATGTACACACACATACATGCATTCTTATTAAATGACTGAAAAGCAAAAAGTTCTAGATACTTTAAGATGGTTAGTTATACCATTTAGATGGTATAGAAGGAATGGCAGAGAGAAAACGCTCCTTGCATTTTTTACCTAGGGTCCCTCTGCAGTTAGGCAGGGCCATGCCACTAATCCTGGCCAGTGACACGTGAACACAAGCGTGGTGTGCTATTTCTGGATTAGGGAAAAAGCACGTGCAATTTCTTATTTCTCCCTTTCCTTCATATTTCTCCCTTATTCCCTCACTAAGGAGGCACTATGACATACTATGCAGCTGTGGGGTAGTGAGATCTCTATCTGTCCATTTGCATCCTGAATGATAATACAGAGTGGAGACACTTGCTGATGTGCCTAGGATGTGGGGCAATAGTAGAAATGAACTTTTTTTGTATTAACCACTGTAGTTTTGTGAAGTTTGTGGACCACCAATTTATACTTGGTGTATAAAAAAAATGAGCTAAGTTATAGAAGAAAACACACAAAAGATTAATAAAATAATAACATCTTTAAGATTATTTTTGAATTATAAGGGACCAGAGATAAGGTAATAGAACTTGAAATAGCTTTGAAATGTTTATTTTGAACAAAGAATTGAATTAAGTGATGGGTATAGAAGTGAGTAAGCAGTGATACACAAGACTACAGTAAATGATGACCCAGGGGGACATCAGTCTGTCTATTTATCATTTCTTATGTGACTGACACTGTATTAGGCTCTGGGGCTATAAGGATAAACAAGGTAGACAATATCCTTGACTTAATGGAACTTTTAGCCCAGACAGAAAGACAGGCAGCTAATTAAATAATGATAGATTTTTGAAAAGTGTTATGAAGAAAATAGGACGGGGGGGGTGTGTGTAAAAGAAAATAATACTGGTGAGGTAGGGCTGGGGATCATACTTAAATAAGGTGGCCAGGAAGAAAATCTTTCTAGGCAGATGATATTTAAACTGAGACCTGAAGGGTGAAAAGGAGCCAAGAATTCAAAGATGAGAAGAGCATTCACAGCAGGGGAATAGCACATTCACATTCCCTGGGCAGGGAGGTAAAGTGTGGCTGGTAACTATCTGGCAGGGGAGACAACAGAAAGTAATGTTCCCAAGGTGGGCAGAGGCTAGACTTTACAAACCAGAGTAAGAAGTTTAGATTTCATTTTAAATATAACATCTAGAGTTCTCCATTTTATTCTAAGTGAAACTGGGATGTGACATGATCTACATGATGTTTTAAGAGACTGCTTTTTTCCTTCATGGGGAATGGCCAAGAGGACACCATAAATGGACACTGAGAGGCCCTAGGTGGTGACTAGGGCAGGGGCAGTGGGAGTGGAGTGGATGGATTTGGAATATGTTTAGGGAATGTAACCACCGGAAGTTGCTGATGGACAGGATATGCGGAAGGAGGAAGATGATCCCTAGCTTTTTGGCAAAAATGGCTGGTTGGAAAGTGATGGCATTTCCTGAGATGAGGAAGAGGAGGAAGCAGGTTTAAAGAGAAACCAAAAACGTCACTTTGGATGTGTGAAGAGTGAAATGCCTTTGGGACCTCTAATGTTAACTGAACAGTTGACCACAGGAGTCTAAACTCAACAAGAGATGTGAAACAGAGATATAAATGGGAAACTATCTTTCGAAATGTGTCTAATGTAACTGGAAAATGTGTCTTTTCAATAGCAATCAGTGATGGGAACATAGAAAGCTCTAAAAAGCCCCAAAGCTTTTCTGTTTTGTTTTAATAAGACTAAAACATATTTTGATTTTAAAGAGATTAGTGTGAAGAAGACTGGCATAATTTGTTTTTGGATGTTTAAGTTTGAAATCTTTAATATAGCAGAACCCATTTCATCCCACAAATAAAAATGACTAAGATGGAGGAAAAATCCTGGTGTGTCTAGATACACCTTAAAAACTAAGGTACGCTTAAGACAGTAGCAAGATGATAAAAAATTTATAGTACTAGGGATATACATTCTATTACCACGATAGTTTATGCCTATCTGGATAGTCAGATTAAAGGTAACTTTAGAACAATAGATGGGATTTCCAATTGCAGACCCAAGGTGCAATTTTATAGACATATAGACTCTCAAATCTCTAGAGGGAAATGTAGAAAAATAAAAAATTACTGAAGTAAAGCAATGTGCATCCTACATTATTATGGCAACAAATCGATAATGGTATTACAATAAAATCTGGTGTAATCACATTTTCCTTCTTTGGTATTGCAGCATTAATCTCTGTCTCATGGGGGATGGGATACAGCACAGGATATATAATGGGATGCAGAATATTTTGCCTGTTACAACCAAGGCAATGGGACTGGCAATTACTGAAACTTTTTATTCTCAATTGCTGGTCGCTTTTTTCAGCCCCTTTAACAGTTTAAGTGCTCACACCTCAGCAGCTCCACACCAATGCTATTGATACAATGCATTCTAAACATTTTCCTTCATCCTCTCCCTGAACCTTCTAGCTGAAAAGCTTGGAGCATCCAGGCATCGCTTTGACACCGAAAAAACAGAACAAACAAAAACTGGTACTGCCTGAGCATCAGGCTGAGGGGTCAAAAATGGGCTGAGGGCTACTCTCTTGTCACCGCAGTGAAAGTGTGGCAGAAGAGAAACATATACAGCTGGTTTCCCTGGTGCTATTTGTTCTATAATCAAGAAAGTATCCAGTAATTTACAGAGGAATAAAAGACATAAAGCTATTTTAAAAAATCAAATCCAGCTAAGATTTTGTTTCAATACTTTCCAACTGCCTTGGATGAATTCAGTAGCTCTTGTTATGATGATAAATTTATCATTCTGTATACAGTCTATACCATGGATTTCCAATTTTCTGTTAAAAATTGTTGATTGTCAAGGCGCCTGGGTGGCGCAGTCGGTTAAGCGTCCGACTTCAGCCAGGTCACGATCTCGCGGTCCGTGAGTTCGAGCCCCGCGTCGGGCTCTGGGCTGATGGCTCAGAGCCTGGAGCCTGTTTCCGATTCTGTGTCTCCCTCTCTCTCTGCCCCTCCCCCGTTCATGCTCTGTCTCTCTCTGTCCCCCAAAAAAATAAATAAACGTTGAAAAAAAAAATTAAAAAAGTAAAAAAAAAAAATTGTTGATTGTCTTAAAAGTTCTCAGCACACACAAAATTCTGTAACTATGTATGGTGATGGATATTAACTAGACTATATTAACTAGACTATCATTTTGCAATATATGCAAATATTGAGTCATTATGTTGAATGCCTGAAATTAATGTTATGTATCAATTAATTATATCTCAATTAAAAAGTGTTAATTGTAATTTGCAGGATTAATGGTTCTAAATATGCAAAGATCTTTCTAAACCAACACTCCACTGGAAACAAGCATCTCTAACAGATACATTTAATGTACTGTCCACTGCCTACTTATTTGTGTTTATTATAAGCATATTATGGCCCTGTGTTCAAAAACACACATTATTGGGGCGCCTGGGTGGCGCAGTCGGTTAAGCGTCCGACTTCAGCCAGGTCGCGATCTCGCGGTCCGTGAGTTCGAGCCCCGCGTCGGGCTCTGGGCTGATGGCTCGGAGCCTGGAGCCTGTTTCCGATTCTGTGTCTCCCTCTCTCTCTGCCCCTCCCCCGTTCATGCTCTGTCTCTCTCTGTCCCAAAAATAAATAAACGTTGAAAAAAAAAATTAAAAAAAAAAACAACACACACATTATTAAAATGAGGTTGCATAACCATAGACGTAAACTCTCACTCTGTAATCAGCACAAACATTCACCAAGGCAAAACATCAAAAGTATTTTTCAAATGAATATTTCTTCTGAGAACTGGAGCTTGAGAACTCGAGGTACCCTGCTAAACATTCAGATAGTAGTCAATCTTATCAACTAGCTGTTTTACAATTCTAGGTAAGAGTAGGATATCTGGAATATTTGTAATACCTGGAGAGAATCCAAATTGCCAATGAAACCAAATAATCACACGAACAACAACATCTTATTTCTAGAAACAGTCAAATGAAACCCATGCCAGCAGTTAGTATCACATCCATTTTAAGCCTTCTGTAAACAATTTCCGTAATCTTTCCTGAACCTGCTTCTACGGCATTCATTAGTATTCTTTTTCCATCGGGCATCTGGTGCCTCTGTGATAGATATTAAATATCTTAAGGCAGGCAAATCTCACTAGTATGCAGAGAACAGATGCAGAGGCTCATGTAAGCCAAAGAAGCCTGTAGGCAAAACCGCAGAGAGTGATAGGTCACAGCTGCTAGTTCAAGGCCAGGCTGTTGGTGGAGCAAGGCCCAATGCCAGAGTGTTATCCCCACTCAGACACATAAGCCACATGATCCTTAAGATGATAAGGTTGGATTCTCAAAGTGCTTCTCCTCACTCCAAATGGAGTCTGAAATTGTCAATGACTTGCACATTTTAGATGCTTAGGCTACACAATATTGAGGTAAGCATGTTGGAGGACTGAAGTTGATGTGTGTATGAAGAAATAGCATTCGTCTATCCACTCAACACATTCATTTGTTATTTAGTTATTGAACATCTATGATGTGCCACTCTGTCTCATTCTGTTTACCATACTTTTTCTCTGAACCTCCTGGTTTCTAAACTTTGGGAAGGGGAACTATAACTTCAATTGTGTTCACTTCTTTTCCCTCAGATGTAAAGCTAGAATAAATC